>NC_140589.1:527646328-528908661 GCF_964204655.1 Triturus cristatus
ATCTTCAACAGAACGTCGAAAAGGCAACAAAGGCAGTAAATAATCGGACTGTGGCGTTAGAGGAGGATAAAAGGCATCTCATCAAAGTTAAATATGAATTAAAAGAATTTATTATCATGAAAGAGATAGCTAGTTCTAGAGCTTACCAGCAACGGGTATATGAAGAAAACCAGTTGATCGGTAAAATGTTTGCTAGCTCTACTAAAACTAAGCAAGAGTCAGCAATGATCACTGAAATCTTTGACCCTAGAAATAATGGCCTTTTAACTGAAAAAGGAGAGATTGCACAAACATTCTTGGAACATTATACTAAATTATATGCAACCCAATACCAGGTTGGAGTAGAGCAGATTAATCAATTTTATGAGGAGGTCGAGGTACCCAGTCTTACAAGAGAAATGGTAGAACAGCTCCACATGGATATATCCATAGAGGAAATAGAAAAGGCCATAGGATTAATTCCAGGGGCAAAAGCTTGTGGAGCGGATGGGCTCCCGTTTGAGCTGTATAAAACTTTTAAGAAGACACTAACTCCCTTTCTAAGAAAAATATTTACTTATATCAAGCAGGATGGTAAGGTTCCCATAACTTTTAAGGAGTCTATCTTGATCAGCTTTGTTAAAAAGGGAAAGAGTGAAAAATACGTTAACTCTTATAGACCAATTAGCCTTTTGAATGCAGATTTTAAAATATTAATGAAAATTTGGGCACAGCGCTTTACACCTATAGCACAAGCTTTAATTCACCGGATCAGACTGGGTTTATTTTAGGAAGATCTATGTCAACGAATACCCGGTTTTTAATACAGACCTTAGATTTTGTCACTGTAAATAAATTACCCACTTTTATCATGATGGTCGATGCCGAAAAAGCATTCGATTTAGTGAATTGGGAAGCTCTTTTTATCGGTTTATCACAGTTTGGGTTCCCTAGCCAAATTATAAAAATGCTCAAGAATATATATCAAGGAGCTCACGCCAGGCTGATTATTAATGGTGAATCAATTGGGGAAATAGAAATAAAATGAGGGACAAGGCAGGGATGCCCTCTGTCACCCATTTTGTTTACATTTTTTATAGAGCCATTGGCATGTAGAATTAGGGATAATCTTTTAATTAGAGCGTCCTTTGATGGGATGCCAAAAATGAAATTATTTGCAGATGACATAATTTTGTATTTGTATCCGGATGAAATGAACTGAAGCAAGGTATTAGCGGAGTTTAGAAGATTTGAACAAATAGGGTGTTATAAAATAAATCAAAACAAAACACAAATGTTAATATTGAATAATGATTATAACTTTTCACCCCCGAATTTAAAACCCCAGGCGCTGAAAACAGACCCAATAAGGTATTTAGGCATATATGTTTCCAACCAAGTTGATCAACTTTTTAGCCTGAATTATACGACAACGAAATATCAAAAGCTTATTGGATAAGTGGTCTATTATACCATTGACTTTGATAGGCCGGTTTGGGCTTTTAAAAATGTCTATACTACCCTTATTAAATTTCTTATTTATCAATGTCCCTCTTAAGATAAATGTTAAGTTTTTTAAAGAAATCGATTCAATGTTCAGAGAATTTATATGGAATAATAAGATTTCTAGAGTCAAGCTCCCCACACTACAACTAGAAATAGATCAGGGAGGATTGGCTCTACCCAATATCCAAATCTATTATGAGGCTGCCTTACTGGACACAATTGCCCGTCTACTTGCTAGTAATGATTTGACAGAAAAAAATTTCTATGAAAAAATGCTTAGTGAGTCTGGAACACAACTATTAGTTTTTCTTAAAACAACCAAACTACCAAAGAAATCCCGGTATAAGACATTACGGGACTTCTCCAAACGCCTTTTATGCTTTTTTAAACAAATTAATTCTTCTGGCTACATTTTTCTAAATCTCGAGGAAAGTAGATTTTTAGGGCTGCAGATGCACTCTCGCCTTTTAACAAGATGGAAGGACAACGGTTTTTTCGAGCTGGGTAGTTTTTTTATAGCTCAAACCTTTATGTCCTGGGAACAGGTGGTAGCCAGATGTGGGAACCTGGAGAAGCCCGGATTCTTGGAATATTTACAGATCTCGCATCTGATTAAAAAATATGATATTTTACCAGATCGGGTACCAGGGGGACTTGCTAATGCACTTTATAAGATGAGATTGAAAGGCGTAGGCAACTGGTACTCTCTACTCTTAAAACTAAGCTCAGCTCCAATAGTTGAAACTTTTTTGGGAAAGATTACACAAGAAACAAATTGCAAGTTCTCCCATCAAGAATGGCAGCAGATTGCACTATTAGGTAGTAAAGCATTGAGAGCGGCCAATTTTAAAAGGATGGCCTTTCTTTCAAGGTGGATGGCATATTATACTCTGGCAGTATTAAACAAGCGCCATGCCGGGATTGAAAATAACTGCTTTCGGTGCCAGGCCTTGGGAGAGGGGGACTGGCTACATATTTGTTTTACATGCCCAAAACTCCAAACGTTCTGGAATAAAAAAATTCAGCTATAAGCTATGCAATTGATAAAAATATTGATCTTGAGACAGAGGTGGCATTGTTTGGGATCTCTAGAGTAAGAGCTGACCTTAATAAAGCAGAAGCAACGTTTGTGGCTATTGGCACTGTAATAGCACGGTCATTGATTCTACAAAAGTGGAGAACAGAAGAGATCCCCTCTTATTCGGAATGGTTAATTAAAATGTGGAGGACAAGGAGATATGAAGAAGCATATGCCAAGCGGGTAGGGGCAGTAAAAAAATTTACTTTGGTTTGGAGGTTTTTGGATAAGTATCAAGCTATATAGAACTTTTGTACGGGACTGGTTCAACACTTTAGCACCAAGCACTTTAGCATACTGCACTTTATGAAAATTTTTAATTTTGCACAATCTATTGTGATCCGATGAAATAGATTAAAATTTGGCGGGAAAGAAGGGTGGGGAAAAGCAATGCTTTTCCTACGGTGGATTGCAGGCCATTAGATAAATTGCTAGCAATATAAATTTGAAGTTGTGTAGAAAGTCTAATAGTGTTGCATACAGTATCAAGCTATATAGAATTTCAGTAGGGTAATGGTATAGCACTTTAGCACTTAGCACCTTTAGCATATTGCACTTTAAGAAAATTAGTATTTTTGCACAAATTTATTGTTGATTCGATGAAATAGTTTAAAATATGGCAGGAATGAGGGGGGTGGAAAAGCAGATGCTTTTCTTACTGTGGAATGGAGGCCATTAGATAAATTGCTATTAATATAAAATTGAAGTGTTGTAGAAAGTCCCATAGTGTTGCACACTGCACTTTAGTAGCCCTACACTTTGTTTTAGGTTATTTTTATGGCTTGTACTTTAAGAAAGCATGACGCTACTTTATGTGGGGTTGTTTTTTTTTTTTTGGGGGGGGGGTTTAAGGCTATATTCTCGTTTACACGATGTGTTGTTTCAGATTCATACATGTATCAGAAAGTAACTGTAACGGTGTTTAAAAGTTGTTATTTATCCTGCTCTCCTCTGCTCAATAAAAATGTTAAAAAAAATTGTTTTCAACTTTTTGGAAGTCCCTTGTAGACATAATAAACAATAATAAACAATCCAGGAACATTTAGCCCATACTCACTAGGAGGATGTTCATCAATTGGGCTCCATCAAGAGACGTTCTCCCTACTAACAAGTAAGATGCATGATGGGAGTCATAGTTAGGGAAGAGGTAAGGCAAACTCTCTTGATTGTGGACTCTGGTCAGGTGTGCTTCCACCAATAGGAACAAAGAAGCACTGTTAAATTCTCAAGCAATGAGAAGCTCCGTGTTGGACATATATATATATATATATAGATATATATATATATATATATTACCTACTGGCGGTCGCCAGTAGGTAGTTATAGTTAGGACCACGTTTCCATAGGAAAACCTCAACATTCTATTTTGAATAACTTTGGCGCCGGTCGACGAATCCTCGCGAATTTCTCAAAATCGGTGGGGCGCTACGCTCCGCTCCTACCCTGAAAGTCTCGGGGGGATCCGTCAATCGGGGGCTGAGATAAAAGGGGGGTCCCAAAACGCGTTTTTCCCATGCATTTTTCCATAGGACCTTTAGAACGAGCTACAGCCCGAACGGCTGAACAGAATTACTCAAAATTTGGCAGAGAGGTAGTCCCTAGGTCAAGGAAGTGCCTTTTGTAGGTTTGGTGTAAATCTGTTCAGTAGATTCTGAGAAAATAGCCTTTAAATCAATATATATATCTGAGCCCGCTTACGGTACGCTTACCGTACGCTTACGGTAAGCGTACGGTGGCGTGCGCGAGCGCGATTCTGATTGGCTCTTAGATCTTAGTAAACATTCGAATCGGTCGAAACCAGGAAGCGGCGGCCGCCATTTTGTGTATTTCACTCTGAAAAAAAAGAGTGAAAACAAGGAAAGGGGGCAATGAGGAGAGTTACAGACCCCCTAACATTTGTAAGGGGGTCAAAGAAGGACAGAAAAGTACAAAAAAAACATTTATTGATTTTAAAAAAAATCACGGGGTACGTGTACGGTAAGCTTACGGTAAGCGTACGGTAAAAAAAATAAAAATAAATAAATGAAAAGCAGATTTAAGAGTTTAGATATTAGGGAGCTCTAAAAAGAGCTGTTGTGTTTATGAAGTCATTTTTTTAGTGGTACCTACAAGTAAGTACCGATGCAGAGTCTAAGGTTCAAGAGGAAGACTCTGTTCCCTTCATCATTGAAGTGCACACCATCTCCTCTATAAATGTCTTGCATGTCATAACGCAAGTTGTTGTGGTAAATGGCACCCATACCATAGTCACGGAGGAAAGCAGAAACAGATTTGTTGACGTGCTTTCTTGCTTTGTCAATCTGTGGACAGAAATGATTGGACCAGTTCCATTTTTGCCTTTGGCATATGTTGGAAAACACAAAGGCAGTTTTAGGGAAAAGTGTAAACAGTTGTGCAAAGGTGTCCTTCATAAGCATTTCCAGACCTACCCCAGTCAAAGTGCCTAGGTCATTGCCACCACAGTGCACTATTATGAGGTCAGGGTGTTGGATTTGAATGAAGGATTTCACCAATGGCATCAATTGGTGCCACTTTAACCCTCTCTGACCAATCCATTTAATGTCTACATTTGGCAAAGCAAGGTCTCTCACCATACCTGTTTTCTCTGCAAACTTTTCACTCCAGAAGACATAGCTGTGCCCTACAATCCACACTGTGAACATCTTCAAAGGAGAACTGGATGCACTCAGGAGGTGTCTTTCAGTAGAATGGCAATATGAAAAGAAAGACAGTTTGGAAATGGAGGCATACATATTTTTTTCAAAACAAAAAGAACTGATTGGCTGTTTCATACCATTCTAGAATAAAAACTAGGCTGTATGTGTAAATTAATAGAAGCATGTTTTGTATTGGTAAAAAAAAATGTGTAACCAAAGAACAGTACTATGGATTTGCTGTTAGGTTTGAAAAGTCAAGCACTCTTGCTCTGTGGAATTGAAACATTGTTTGGCGAACTTCTGACCTAACTCAACACAGCAGTGTTCCATGAGCTGTTGCTATGGTAGCAGGCAGAAGTCAAGTTGGGGGAAGGGTACTAGGCAGAAGTCAAGTTGGGGGAAGGGTACTTTTGGAAAAGGGTTGGTTTTCAACCAATAGAAATGTGTGATTACATTTGAAAAAAAGGGGGAAGCACTGAGATTTGAAACTTACAAGTATATGTGTGGAAAAATAGAGGGAAAGTTTGCCATTATCTGGTTCTGCTGAGAGGAGAGAGGTGAACACAACAGAGATCCTGGCTCTGATAATCTGCTGTTTGAGTGTCACATTTCTTTCACAACTAACTAATTTTAAAGGTGAGTTTACAGTTTGAGAGGGGATGTATGTGGTAACTTAAGAAATGAATAATAGAAATGGAAATTGTTTTTGTTGTAGTTACACATGGTGGTTTCATAATGTGTCAGTCTGTAAAAGTGATTTTCACTTGCCCCGAAAAAAAAAAGAGCAGTAAGTGTGCTTTCAAATTGGCAAAGAAATTTCGTTTTGGGACTAATGTGAAAACATGACTCTGTGTGCAGAGAGGAATTATAGGCAGAGATTTATTGCGTCTTGCTCTGGTGATTTCACAGTTGCATTAGATGGAAAGGGGGAGCGAATTTTTGGGGGAAGAAGCAGAGTCTTAGCACACACCCATGTGCTTGCCATGTATAGTCATGCACAGTATTTACAAGCGAGTGGGGTTTTCAGGTTTCAGTCTGTAATGCAAATACATTCAGCATCACTAAGGCTGGTTGCCCTTGCTGGAGTGTAGGCAGTCACCGAGAATACACATGGTGGTGGTCTGAAAAAACAGTTTGGACATGTGCATTTAAATAAATCAAAAAAAGTGGTTTCAAAATGTGTCAGTCTGTAAAAGTGATTTTCACTTGCGCCGAAAAAAAAAAGAGCAGTAAGTGTGCTTTCAAATTGGCAAAGAAATTTCGTTTTGGGACTAATGTGAAAACATGACTCTGTGTGCAGAGAGGAATTATAGGCAGAGATTTATTGCGTCTTGCTCTGGTGATTTCACAGTTGCATTAGATGGAAAGGGGGAGCGAATTTTTGGGGGAAGAAGCAGAGTCTTAGCACACACCCATGTGCTTGCCATGTATAGTCATGCACAGTATTTACAAGCGAGTGGGGTTTTCAGGTTTCAGTCTGTAATGCAAATACATTCAGCATCACTAAGGCTGGTTGCCCTTGCTGTAGTGTAGCAGTCTGGACATGGGCTTTTTAAAAAATCTGAAAAGTGGTTTCATAATGTGACAGTTTGTAAAAGTGATTTTCACTTGCCCAAAAAAAAGAGCAGTTAGTGTGCATTCAAATTGGCATAGAAATTTCGTTTTGTGACTATTGTGAAAAGAAATGTAGTAATATATTTAAATACAATAAAGGAATTGTTACAGAGAATCGGTGAGATCTGTACAAATAAAACTTTAGAATTTTATTGGATTACCATTGGAAATTTAATCAAAAAAGAATTTTAAAATGACTATTTGGTCTAAAGGAAATGAAATCAGATGTATTTTGGAGTTATTTGAGATATAATATTGTGATTATACTTCTGAAACAAACATATCAGACGGTATTTTAAAGAAATAAGTATTGGTATTAGATGATATTTTTTTAGAATATTATGCATTTCTATAATGTTAAGTTTAAGTAAAAAAAGAATCAGGGCTTTTTTAATACAATCTTTGTGATTGTTATTTTTTTTTGCCCGCTGTAAAATGATGAATGCAATTGCTTTCACAATTTATAGTGAAATGCAATATATTCTGAAAACAGCAAAAATAAGGCAAAAATATTTTATGGAAAAAAATGTAAATATGTGTACTGTATTATAAAATGTTTTAAAAATATTAATACTTTTTTCTTTTTTTCCAGATAGATATAGAAAATTTTCGAAAACTACAAACATTTTTAAAACTATTTTTAAAAAAAACAAATGAATAAATATTTTTTCAGTGAGTATGGTAAGTCAATAATAATAATTGTAGTCTCTCAAGGACCTTGTAATGTGTTTATTGATTTTTAGTGTTTTTTAAAAAAAAAAAAAAAAAGTACGCGCACCGTACGCGTACGGTAAAAAAAAATAAAAAAAAGTTTTTAAAAACATATGTAAAAAAAAGATGAAAGATAAGGTTGGCTCTTAAAAGAACCGTTGTGTTCATGCAGGGACAGAGGAAAGGAAGCATGGGAAAATTATTCAAAGCGACAAATGTGTTGATCTATTTTGTTGTTCACTAGGGAAACACTGGTCTCCCTATAGCAAATTAGATCTTGACAAAATGTGCATCGAATATCAACCTTCCGAAATCGAGGGTTGATTTCCAGAGGGCCAGCAAAAGGAGATTCTCCCCCCACAGATGAAGGGCTCACCTGACCTGCAGAAGAAGGAGTCAGCCCTGCAGATGATGGTTCAGGCTGAGCTGCTGTGGATGTACTGGCTTGTCTTTCTGAAGAGTTACCTCCAAAAAGATGACCATGTGTCCTTCTGTGTACATCCTGGAGGTGTCTCTTCATGGTGTGATTCCCAAAGGAATACTTCCTGTTAGGATTACCTCTAGAAAGTACACGCTTACACAGCTTACAAGTCACTAAGGGTGCATTTACCTTTTGCTGGCCTTCAGGAAAAGTAAAATAATCCCATACATAAGAGGGCTTTTGTTTCCTCGATCTCTGCCTCAAGACAGTGCTGCTAGTGCTAGCCTCACTCTCAGAAGAGCTCTGCTGTTCTGCCATCGTATCCCAAAGACAAACCAGCTCCTTCTCCCAAGGGATCACAAGCAGAAATGAGGGGAATGGGTGTGGTGTAGGAGAGTTCTAGAACTGAAAGTAGTTTCAACCAATCAAAAGTTGTGTTTCATGATCACATGACCTACCGTACGCTTACGGTACGCTTACGGTACGCTTACGGCAAAAGTGCGCATGCGCGTAAAAAAGACACGCGCTTGCGCGCATGCGCATAACAGTCACTCCCGGCACTTCCGCGTAACGTGCGCGTGTAGCGTACACGCGTACGCGTCCCACGCGGAGTACGCGCGGCTACGCAAATCGCGTAACTATACGCAAGCAGCGTAGGAAAATTACGGACGTTGCGTAAACCGTACGCTTACCGTGAGCTTACGGTACGCGTACTAAAAAAATAAAAAAAAAAATAGAAAAAAAGTACTGCAAATAAATTTTACATGTTTATTTTAAAAAATATATAAAAAAAAACATATTAAAGAATTTTAAAAATTTAATCATAGTCTTTATAAAAGGTAAGAAAATTAAAATAAAAATATGTTAGAAAAAATAGAAGAAAAAAAAAAATTAGCATTTAAAAAACCTTGCAAATTCACTGAAAAAACCATGGGTTTCACACACGTTATAGTTAGGAATTAGCATTTAAAAAACCTTGCAAATTCACTGAAAAAACCATGGGTTTCACACACGTTATAGTTAGGAATTAGCATTTAAAAAACCTTAGAAATTCAGTGAAAAAACCATAGGTTTCACACACGTTATAGTTAGGAATTAGCATTTAAAAAACCTTAGAAATTCAGTGAAAAAACCATAGGTTTCACACATGTTATAGTTAGCTGGACATTTTACTCGTAAAAAACCAATGAAATTCCCCCGTTATAGTTAGTTCAGCTAACTATAACTCGCGCGCCCGCAATGAACTGCTGATGACGTCACATATTACATCACTCATGACATGGTCAGTGACATCACTCATGACATCACTGATGACATCTCAAATGACATCACTGATGACCTCACTGATGACATCATCCTTGTGATAGAGTGGCAGACCTCCTCTTCCCCTAATAAAACCTTTGATACACACATTCAAAAATAGAGACTAAAATTTACAAAACAATGGACATACCAATAACAGTTACAACAACCTCTTCAGTAATTCTAAGATCCACATACACATCCACTCATTCACCAACAGTCCAATACAGTCACTCATACATGTACTCACTTATCATATGTACTCATACACCTATACATCCTGTTACACAATGCCACTCATCCATAGAGCTACTCACACACATAGTCACTCATGCTAATAAAGAATCAAACATACATTTACTTGCATATACAGTTATACACACACCACCACACTTCTACGGAAACTTACACATACTTAGTCTTTTAAACAATCACTTATGGAAATACATACTTATTCATACAGGAACTCTTTCAATCTCTCACTCTCACATATACTCACATATATAAACCAATAGTCACATATACTAGTTTTAAACATATGTAGTTACTCATAAAGACACTATTGAGACAGTCATTCACTCACTAACACACCCATACACACACTCATCCACCCATGCAGTCCTGCACACATGCTCTGTTCAACACATACAAACAGTGAGTCACTCATTCATGCACCTATGCACTACGTCATACCCCCCACCGAACCATGCAGACACTCAGACTGATACTCAAAAAACCAACTAATAACCTATATAGACACCCATGTAGCTACTCACCAACCCATGCAGCCACTTATACACAAAGTGAAAAAATGATACAGATATTTATATATTTAAACATTACTCACTAAGCCATGTATTCACTATGATACACTTAATCAGTCAGTTACATAATCAATTTTTCAAAAAGAAATCATCCATTTAGACAGTAATATACCCATTTATTCTTCCATCAACCTTGAGATATACATATATAAAACATATTTAATTTTCAGAAAAACACACATTCACTGGATGATGTCATCAGTGAGGTCATCAGTGATGTCATTTGAGATGTCATCAGTGATGTCATGAGTGATGTCACTGACCATGTCATGAGTGATGTAATATGTGACGTCATCAGCAGTTCATTGCGGGCGCGCGAGTTATAGTTAGCTGAACTAACTATAACGGGGGAATTTCATTGGTTTTTTACGAGTAAAATGTCCAGCTAACTATAACATGTGTGAAACCTATGGTTTTTTCACTGAATTTCTAAGGTTTTTTAAATGCTAATTCCTAACTATAACGTGTGTGAAACCTATGGTTTTTTCACTGAATATATATATATATAGAGATATATATATATATATATATATATATAGATATATATATATATATATATAGAGAGAGAGAGAGATCTATATATATCTATATTTATATCCATACATATATATCCATGTATATATATATATGTATATATATATATATATATATATATATGGATATATATCAACAGCGTTCCTGTCCTGCTAAATCATTAACAGGTCCTCCAGGCACGGACCTCTTTGAGCCTCCAAAGGAAATCCAAACAACTTGAAATGTTGCGGTCAGCAGTGCAAAATCTATTTTCCAATTACATCCAAGAATGATCGAGCATAGTGCCTGCCATGACACGTTTCGCTCGCACATGCGAGCTTGATCACATGATGCGCTGTGAGGTAGGGAACAATAAATACAAAAAATTTGCACTTATGCCTCTAAAAAGTGAGTAGTCATGTTGATAGAACTAGAAAACTGACTGTTAACATCACAACACATCTTAAACAACAATAAATAAATAAATCGAAATTCATGATGTACAGAATGGAGAGACATTCAAAAAGATTGAACTACCAATGTGACTTGAAATATTACAAATGCATTTTGAAATAGGTATTCAATAAACATGAATGAATTAGTTCAAAAATAGGTTTATCAATAACTCAAGTGTGGACAGCAATTACGAATTGAATAATGAAAATTTCCGATTCTGACAGTCATAGCAAAACTTCACATTGTGAACAGGCTTGAACTGATAACAAGTATCCCATATTGATAATAATACATGGCCGGAATAATCCTTATATAATATAATAGAAACGACCATACTGCTGGCATCTGTCTTCAAATGCTAGTATAATACAGTACAATATAGTTACGCAAGTGCTGTCAGTGGTCCCTTCTAAAAAATAACAATATCGAGGTATATGGGCATATTGATAAAACATGATGGAACTTAGTTCTAAAATGATTACGATAAACTGCTAGTGCAAGATATCTAAAAACGCTTAGTGACAGATTGTCTATTATTACTGTCTGAGCCTAATTGCACAGAATTTATGCATACCATCATTTTGTACAGTGGAAATTCATAATAAGTCATATTTAGCCAAAACTCTTGATGCTCCATTATAAAAACCAGTCCGTAAATATATAAAGTGCTGTGCATTGTGCAAAATAAGGGAATGAATCATAAAAAGTGCATGTAGGACAAAATGCATCTCTGTTGAAATATACAGGTTATAGCAGCATACACTCATTATCCAAGCCTGAATAATGCTAAAGTGCAAATGCCAATAGTGTCTAATGTATAAACAGATAAGATCATTAATTTCATGATAAATCAGTGACATAGAAATCAATCCTTAAAATACAGAGCAAACAAAAATCAATGCATAGTGAGAACTTCCTACTTTAGAAATGAAATTACTGTTAGAGAAAGTTATACATGTCCACACGGTTGTTGAGGCCATTAGGCATCTTTGTTTCGAGTGTCAAGATGAAGTGTGTTTCAAGTTGGCAGAGACTTTTCTCACGGTTCCCACCCCGTTCGGAAATGGGAACAGCCCCTCATTACAGTGTATTCCAAATCCTTTAGTTTATTGTTGTAAACCAAATTGAAGTGTCTGGCCACTTGATAGTAATATATATATATATATATATATATATATATATATATATATATATATATATATATATATATATATATATATATATATATATATATATATATATATATATATATATATATATATATATATATATCATGCTCCAGTTTGCCCAAAGAACGGGGATGCACTCAGGGAACAGTGTACATCCTGCCATCCATCACTCTCGGGCTGCCTCGCCTGACGCGTTTCGGAAGTATATTCCTTTATCAAAGGCTTAATGGCACAAAGTTCACTGCTTGATTTACATCACGCTTTTATTGAATAAAACACCTTCTAATAGGCTGCTATGATGAGTCTCTCACCTGCTGATAGGCTGCTTGAAAGAGTCACAGGCATATTGCCTTCTGGGAAATGTAGTCCCCAACAGATGCAACAAACTCGGGGTACCTTCTGCATGCCCTCCAATGGGCCCCAAGGCGTGGATGGTAACAATCCTCGGTGCTGTAGCCTCATGGGTTTGCCGGGTGTATCCTCAGCTCCATGCCCGCTGTGATTGCGGTGGTGCATTCCCCCGCTGCGTGGGCTGCCGTGTAACATCATGCTCCAGTTTGCCCAAAGAACGGGGATGCCCTCAGGGAACAGTGTACATCCTGCCATCCATCACTCTTGGGCTGCCTCGCCTGACGCGTTTCGGAAGTATATTCCTTTATCAAAGGCTTAATGGCACAAAGTTCACTGCTTGATTTACATCACGCTTTTATTGAATAAAACACCTTCTAATAGGCTGCTATGATGAGTCTCTCGCCTGCTGATAGGCTGCTTGAAAGAGTCACAGGCATATTGCCTTCTGGGAAATGTAGTCCCCAACAGATGCAACAAACTCGGGGTACCTTCTGCATGCCCTCCAATGGGCCCCAAGGCGTGGATGGTAACAATCCTCGGTGCTGTAGCCTCATGGGTTTGCCGGGTGTATCCTCAGCTCCATGCCCGCTGTGATTGCGGTGGTGCATTCCCCCACGGTGTGGGCTGCCGTGTAACATCATGCTCCAGTTTGCCCAAAGAACGGGGATGCACTCAGGGAACAGTGTACATCCTGCCATCCATCACTCTCGGGCTGCCTCGCCTGACGCGTTTCGGAAGTATATTCCTTTATCAAAGGCTTAATGGCACAAAGTTCACTGCTTGATTTACATCACGCTTTTATTGAATAAAACACCTTCTAATAGGCTGCTATGATGAGTCTCTCGCCTGCTGATAGGCTGCTTGAAAGAGTCACAGGCATATTGCCTTCTGGGAAATGTAGTCCCCAACAGATGCAACAAACTCAGGGTACCTTCGGGGTACCTATATATATATATATATGTATATATATATATATATATATATATATATATATATATATATATATATATGTATATATATATATTCGTAATAAATTCAAAAGATCTGGGGGGCAACACCAGACCACAAAAAGCCAATTGGTCTGGCATTGACTGCCAGCCTCTTGCCTTTGCTAATGTTTTTATGTATTATTTTGTAAAACCTTCTTACAAATAGATAGAGAGGTTTGCAAAGACAGATATATAGAGAGACTTACAAAGACAGATATATAGTGAGGGTTATATAGATAGCTAAACAGTGTTGCAAATATATATAATATTGCAAAGACAGATAGCATTTTAAAGATAGTGTTGCAAAGATAGATGGATAGCTAGATAAAGTTGAATGCATTGAGACAGTTGCATAGATGGAGAGAGTTGTCACGATAGATAGATAGTTAGATAGATAGACAGACAGACAGATAGAGTTGCAAAGGTAAACAGACAGGTAGAGTGGCAAAGGTAGATAGGTAGGACAGGACACATTAGAATACATGGCGGAGCTAAAGCTAGTAATTTAATAGATAATTGTCTATATAAGCAGTACATACATGAGCACTGAAAGCAAACTAGAAACCATACAAGCAGGTCATACAAACTAAAACTGGTTTACAAATATAACTGTAGTCTTCAATTAAAATACTTAGCATCATGACATATGGAGGTCAGTTATAAATGGGCTTCATTGAGTGCATACTAAAAAAATGACAACTTTGTAAATAACAGTTTCAAATAGACACAATTTTGTATGTTGTGAAACAGCAGCAATCAGATAAAGGGCACTCAAAAAGGAATTTACAACACCATTAGAAGGCGACAGGTACTGAAAAAGCTGCAATTGTCATTTGCTCAACATGCAAGAGCTGGTAGCAAGCTTCCTGCTGTCGCTATTACATCAACTCTAAAAACCAAGACAATGCCAAAGTAAAAAGTAAAAACAAAAAAACTGACACTGAAGAGAACTACATTATGTGCAGATGTGCTCGTCCTGAAAGAGCAAAATGCATTCACTGAACTTTCAGTGTCTGAAGTGGACTGACCTCCTCTCCTGATCTATGCTGTATGTATGCTGTGGTGAGTGGAAGCAAAATGTGAATGCCACAACAACAGATCAATGGATAAAGACAGCTGGGTGGCAGCTCCTTTAAATAACATACTATACATCTATGTTTAACAAAATCAAAAGTCAGACATAAAAATCACGCAGGACTCACAACTGTAGAGAATGCTGAGATCCCTAACCTCTCCTTGTCCTGTTGGTGAACAAAGACCGTCTTCTCCTCGTGCCTTGTGGGATCTGTGGGTGCTGCTGCACACAGCTGTCATATAATGAGGAGCATCTACTGGTCAGGAGATGAATAACTTAGAAGTGTAAGGGCTGATTACTTGGTTAGTGAGAGGCTGACACATGACATTGCTATATGAATAAATAAAGACTTACCATGAGATATGGGGCCCTTTCATGAACGCTTGTGCAGCAGGGCACATTTGTCTCTCTATTTTTATGCAATTGCACTTTCTGAAGTGCAGAAATTTGTCATAATTAATTAATTCACTGCAGGCAGTACAGCAAGAAAAGAGCAAGTAGTGATGTTCTCTTATTTTCTAAGCTCTGCTGTCTGAACCACTAACTCCAAGAAAGTCTGCATAAATGTATGCACTTTAGAAAGTGTTTTCACATTTTAAAAAACGGACACACAGCTATGCCCAGTGTGAGTACAGGTTCAGATACTATCCCTGATAGTCGTCTGAGTCAGACTGGGACAGAAATTAGGCCAGGCACCAACATTTTAGTGCCCCCCCTCCAATTAGTCCATCATATAGCTAAACAAGTGACCAACATTTTCAAATTGTGGCAGAACTTGCAAAGAGAAGCTGAATAGGTGCTTTGCAATGTAGAGGAGATTGCATACATGTGCACTTGCTGATGGCAATGCTATGGTAATATTAGAATATTAAACAGCAAAAAACAGCGCACAAAACCATTATACAGGCTGCAAAAAAGGCCCATATGTTGACTTATCAGACCAACCCATTTGGCACTGTCAGATTGCCTTATAGACCAGTGCAACCCTGACACAGCCTGTGTAGAAACAACTGCTTACTTAACACTAACATCCTGTGACTTTCTACCACTCACTGCAAAAATCAGGTGTAGACTTATGCCATTGAGTTCTTCGATTGGCCTCTTGCAGAATAGAAGGCTTCTGGAAGTGTAAAGCAATGCAGGCTGTGCAATTTGCAATAAAAATCAAGAGACCATATTCTCCAGAATTGTCCTATGCTAAACACAAGGAATAACGGGCCAATTTACAAGCCCCTATAGCCACAGGAACGTCACTTTTAGTGACATTCCTGTGGCGATATGGGCTTCGCCTTATTTACAAGGCAGCGTTAATACTTGCTAATTAATGCAATACTTAGCTCAAAAGGGGCGGTCAATGGGTGTTCCACCTCAACACACATTGATTTTGACACTGCCGCATATTTATAAGGGTAGCGTAAATATGGGCCAGTGTCAAAATTAAGACCAGGTAAAACCTGGCCATAACCTGGCGCAACGAGGAGAAATGTTTAATTTCTCCTTGTTTTTGCACAACACAGCACACATAGAAACAGCAACACGCCAGTGATTGTTTCTGAGCAGGAAGGGACACCTTACTGCACATAAACAATCTTACCCTACAACGCAGGAACCCTTGCACTGTGGTGCAAGGGTGTCTGCATTGGCACTAGGCAGCTAAGATTAGCACCAGCGCAGGGAGAACTGCAGGGCTGCACCGTTTCCTTGTAAATACAGAGCAGCCCTGGGTTTTGGAAGTGGCGGAGCGCAGTGTTAAGGTAAGGTGGCTAACACCACACTCCGCCACTTCCTAGTAAATATGCCCCAACGTTTGCAATAGCTATTGTTAATGGTTGCAGCACCAGTCTTTTGTTTCTTTTGCTTATTGTTTGCAATTGTAGTATACCAAGGTTGCCACCTCAAATGCTACCAAGAATGAGAGATTGGTGATGGAAGGTACTGTAAAGAAATATGATTCTGTTATCGAGCTTAACTATGTTCAATCTATTGACATTGGGGTAACAAAGCATGAGTTGGGCATATTGGACTTATAATTCGAGATCTGCAGCTCACACCAGATTTAATCAAGCACTGACTAGGACAACAGGCCTGTTTTTGATCACAGAGCTAGTGGCTTTTAAGTGCCACTTTCTTATCCTTTTTCATGAAGCATAACAAAAAGCATTGTAAGATGGCTGCCCGTGCATCCACACTGATTTGGCTGCATATGCCATGGTAGCCATTGTAGAATTCCTTTTTGGATTTTATCCTTAGTGTATGATTACAAGTCAGCTAACATGTAACTATCTAGAAGTCTAAATTATGATAAACCATAGCAAAGAAAACAAGTATTGTTAAAGCCAATAGCTCTGTGGCCAGGGTGAGACCTGTTGGCTTTGCCGTTGCACATTTCCTTGTGAATTGCAGGCAGACCGCCCCTGTCTGTAGTACAAAGCACAGGAGATGTGACTGTGTAATCAAAGTCTTTCCCATGAGTAGTGTGCCATTTGGCCAAACCACCAGACCAAAGTCTGTGTTCAAGTGTTCCTCTCAGTCACACTTGATCTGCTGGAGCTGGTCACCAGTCCCTGCCAGAGCACAGAAGTCATTGCTGGGAATACATATTGAAAGTCAAACAGTGCACTTGGCTTCACAATGAACTCCAAAGGAAGGACATGATTCTAAAGGACATGCAGGAAAGGGGTTATCTGTGCTGATGTCTAACTTAATGAAGCACCCCACACTTGAATGCACATACATGTACTCAGGAGGAACAAAGCAGTATTGCTTATCATCTACTATGCAGATTTAATACGGAAATCTAGTAGTCAATACGTTTGGTAAGGTTCAGATGAAAACGGGTCTGTACCACCAACCGGTAGTAGTGTGATACACTGGGCTTGTGGCTCAATAGCCACTCACACTAAAAAGAGTTCTACGCTGGGTGCTCCATGTGCCCTAGTCGACTATAAGACTCTGCTAGTTAGCAATCCTATAGTCAAGTAAAGCATTATCCAAGGGACTCATGGCATAAGTCTCATGCTCCTGAAAACTTACTGGGTGAGGGTGTGAAAAATTGTGCAATATGTTTCCCAAAATTATGCAAAATGTCACTCAAATTCTACAAAATGACCCATAAATTAAGTGAAATGTATTTTGTGGTATCTCAAGTGAAAATTGAAATGGACATACATTGCATTCAAAAGTCACTTGAGGCACTGTCTTTGCAACACCTTTTCTACTCAAACTTTTGTCTCCCGAAAGAGATTTTCTGCTCAAACTAGTGTTCCACCTCAAAAGATTGTGCGAAACTTAGCATTTGAATCATTTTTTACGTTTTACATAATTTGTGTGATACAAAATTGTGTTTTATTTAATGCAAACTACACGCTTGTGAAAGACAATTTCTCACAGACCGTTTTTAAAGTCTGTGTGAATGGTTAAAATGAGGAGCAGGTTGTCTAGTGGACATTGCACTTTGAACTTTCAAACCTACAGCCAGTAGCATTCAGAGAAATGGTAGCTGTTACATAAACTGTTTCATTAGGGGCAGGGGGTAGAATTCTCACAAGAGTTGGAAATAAAGACTACATGTACTGTATGCAATATCTGAAATAGGATGCCAAGGTCAATATCATTGCCATACCACACTTCTTCTCTTGTCTTTAGATATCAACACATCTGCATGGTAGATCAAGCCCAGATGTGCAACCAATCAATGTAACAATATCCAGTTTTTCTCTTTCTCTCTCTTGTCCCATTCCACATTTTCCCCAGTTCTCCTTCTAAGCTGCTATTGTTTGTGTAAAGTTAGCACTGGGTTCTGAGTAGTGTGAAAGCTCACATGGCTCAACTGGATCTGCATTTCAAAGTTAGTGCATCTAATCAGAGTCACAATGAGTGTGTGCTAATGTCTAGTCCCATTGATGATTGGTGACTCGCCTTGCTCAGGGGCAGGAGCACCGCTCCTGACTTGTGAATCTGACCTTTACAAACTCTTCTTCCTAGATCTGACAGCCATTGTGGTCTCCAGCAATACCATCATGGCTTCAGTATCCTCATTATGAGCAGATATTCCTTTGTTATTTCCAAATCTCCTCACTTCCATCAACAGTTAGTTTAATGTGTCTGTTAGAAGGTGGTTCTGACACTATGGACCGGACGGATTTTTTGCTTTTTGAGCACCTAATTGTTGAGCTTTTACTGTGGGGGAGCCTCATAAGTTGGGACTCACCCACAGTGAACTTAGGATGTAAGAGACTGCATGGGGATTTTACTGGTGTTCCCCTGGCTTGACCAGGCCACTGCGCAGCAGCTGAAGTAAGGGACACCGGGTTGGTTACATGCAGACACATGTGTACATGCGTGTGCACACGTGTACAGGCTGCGCAGGCGAGATTCCTAGCGTGCGCAGTCCAGGAGCAGCTACAAAGTGAATGGTGTTGCAGGACTTATGCAGTATTGGGTGGTGACATGGAATAGGCTTTGTACACTGGAAAGAAACATGCCAGGGAAAGTCAGTGTGTTTTACTGTGTTTTCACTTCATTATTTCCCTATGGGGATGTGGGGCCCATGGCTAGATTAACGTCCATTAGGCCTACAGATTCCAGACACGCACTTAAGTCCAATGTAGCGAATGTGAAAATAAGTATTCTGCAGAGTCCAGAGTCATATTTGTACTGCTTTTGGGTCATCCAGAACTGTCATATGTCTCTGAGCCAGCCATGACCAGACCCAGGCTGAGGGCTCACCTCAGCTGGAGGGATTGATAACCTTTCTCCCACAATCGAGGGCCTCCTCTCCATGAAGAGATGATGGGTGGGGCTACAGGCTCATCCATCACTAGGTGCCAGGCACCAGGCTGCACCAAGGAGGGAAGGAGTTGGGGTTCAGAGGCCATGTGACCAGAGACACTGGACGACGCCATTTTGAACAAACCCAGAGGCTGGACAAGAAGAAGGGAGCAGGGGCAGGAAAGTGATGTGTCGCTGTTTGATAGGACCAACAGGGACTTCCTGCCAGCCCCCTACTCAACTTTTAAAAGTGCTTGCACAGGAAGAGAAGCTCTCTCTGGGGTGTGGTCTGCTGAGGCTGAAGGTGCTGGAGCCTGGCGCAATGGGCAGTTGGAAGGAGAAACCCCCTGACTGCCCCCAGGACCCTAACAGCACCAGAACAAGAGCCCAGGACCGGTGCGCAGGAGCAGTGGCCTCTGCGCAGGGAGAAGAGAGGCCAAGGAGGAGAGCCAGGCGAAAGGCTGGCGCAGGGAGCCAGTGAAGACAGCTCCCTGCTGAATTCACCCTCTCAGAGACTCCGAGGGTAGAGGAGAGTGTTCCCAGTGGCTGGGGCTGGTAAAGAGGAGCACGAAGCGTCCCATAATGCCTCGCCAGGCATTTGGAAATCTGCCGTTTTGGTGCTTTGTGGCCCCCAGAGGAGTGAGGTCACCCTCACTTGTGAAAAGGTGCTGGGGGAGCTGCTGGAGAAGCTCAGTCTCCCTCCCCCAGCACGAAGAAATCCGCCGGATGTTGAACTTTGTGGCACCCAGAGGAGGGGGTTCACCCTCACTTGTGAAAAGGTGCTGGGGGAGCTGCTGGAGAAGCGCAGTCTTTCGCCCCAGCACGAAGAAAAGTCCCACCTTCAGTGTCATGGGGACCTAAAGGAACCTACCCCTCAAGGGCTCAGCTAGCATTTAAACACATTCTAGGCTGGAACTTTTGTTCTACAGCTGAGGGTGTGTGGAGAAGTGCATCATGAAGTGAAGGGCTGAGTTGGGGATGTGTGAAGAAGTGCATCCCCTGGAGGTGAAGTGGTGTAATTGCACCGAAATGCATTTACTAGTGGTTATTTCTTTTTAGGTGGATTGAAAGTCACATGTGTAAAGTGAAGTACCTGTGTAAGGTGATGTTAAGCTAAATGGAGTTATGTTGCTGGACCTTCCTGCTAGGGGGTCTGGCTGTATTTACGTAATCCCATGCGTTTGCCTGTGATTCCTTTTAAAGTGAAGAGGCGCACTGCAGGAGAAGTGTAGTTGCCAGGAGTACTTCTTTTGAAGGGACTGTAAGTCACATGTGTAAGGAGATGTCATATGGGGTTATGTTGCCAGACAGTCCTGCTAGGGTGTCTGGCTGTATATGCGCAATCCTGTGATTTCATCTGTGATGCCTTTAGGGGCTGTAATTGCAATGCATTCAAATGATCAACCAAGGTGATGAGTACTGTCATTCTAAAGTGTGCGTAAACATGGATTCTTGCTGCTGCGCTTAGGTGAAGACCCCAGACTGCTAGCCCTTAAGATATAGAGGTGCATACTTTATGGTCAGTAGGAGATGCTCAGTTAGGGTCATGTGTCACCAAGGCAGGTTTACCCCTTTTTAATGCTTGTTGAGATAATGGGGTGGGTCGCCACTGGGATGGTGCCAGTGCGCAGGGCCCTCGCTACAGGTTATGTTCAGCTATCTGCATTGGGGGCAAGTTGATATGCATACATGGGAGTGGTGGTACTAGACCCCACCCCCCCTGCGGGAGGGGTGGAGATGTTATGCAATGTCACAAAGTAATTCCAACAGCTTATGTATATTTGTAAATTGGTGCATAGTTAGTAGTGTGTGTGTTTAATAAATGTCCTCTTACATTTATAAAGCAAAGTACAGACTGGACAATCAATTATTGAGTGTTATTTTTGTGCACCTGCAAATGGCGATTACTAGCCCACACCACTTCCCTTGAGTAAGCCTCAGACTGCTCTGCAACGCTACCCTCTGAGAGTCAGGCACTACAATTGGGTGTTTGGTTCCCAGTGAAGGATAAATGTAGTCATGTTATTTGTGCAGGCCACACAGATGCTGCCTCGTTTTCCAACAGTGTCCTTCTCAAATAAATTGTGAAAATGAACCAATTATTTCTCAAACATGAGAATTTTGATCAATGTGGGGAGGTACTGGCAAATGTATTAGCGGAAAGTAACTAATCTAAATAATGGGTGATCGAGAGGATGGTGGAGAAAATGGGAAAAGGAATGAAGACTTTAGACAGAAAAATTAGCACGGAGGAAATGACATTCCACTAGCCATATGACATTCAAAGGTGTCAAGTTTCTTCAAATTATATGCCTCTAGAGCAAGCCATTTAGAAAAATAAAGCCAAAGATTTAGCATTCAATGGACCCAATTCAGGAAGGTAAATCTCCATACAAAGACCTCTACTACGCCGACTCAACTATAAATCTCTGTCTATATGCAGTTCAGTAAATTAGAGCAGACTTTTACTCAAGGTAGACCTACCAGCCCCCAACCCCTTAACAGAGAGGTGTGAATACACACAACTCAAAACATTATCAGACAAATACATCTAGTAACTGTAAATGTGTAATTTAGGTGTAGGTTTGCCAAGCTAGAGTAGGTGAAGATGTCCACCGAGGCTACGCAGAACCATGAATTAAAATAATAAGGGAAAAACCATCACCTGAGCAAAATAATGCACAGCTAACAATCATACCTAGTGGAAGCTCATAACTACAGCCCACACTAGGGCTGTAGTTCTCATTTTGCTGAGTCCTGGAACCAGACATCTGGCACAGTTGGTATGTGTGTGGGTATAGGGAGTGCATATTTAACACACACTGTGGGAAAAGGACAAGTACCCATAGTGTTGGTAAAGTTTGATGTGAGATAATTTATAAAAATTAATAAAACATTTACTTATGCAATTTCCCGGTAGGTGGATCTGTTATCTGTTGTGTTAATTTTTGTGCAATGCATTTTGTACGTGTCTGCAATATCTGATTTGTCATATTTCATATTCATCTTATTTTGTTTAATGTTCCTAAAATATGTTTACACTGTGATTTGCATTGAGGTCTACATTGTCTAAATTTCTCTGACTATAGTTTACTTTATTTTGTATATACTTTTAGGTATTTTTCTTTGTGCTGATAATGTTATTGTCTGCCTTCATTGATTTATATGTGATTCCCTTGCAGCTCTTGTGAGTGGTGATGTGTAGTATATAATTTACCACAAGGCTTGGCTGAAGTAAATTTGAGCATGTCTGGGTAGTAGTTCTGATGGAATAAATGTGGGTGTAACTTTTATGGATGCCAGTGACTTACCGTTTTGTAATTTTGTTTGTCAATTTACATCATGCCTAATATGTCCTCCTTAACTTTGTAATAGATATTCCCCAATTTTGAGATACTCACTTTGCTACTCCCACATTTACGCCTATGACATAGAGCTAATTGTGTGCAGTTCTTTGCACTCTCAGTGGAGACTCCACACATAAGAGATAGGATTGCCATAATTGCACAACTATGATCATACCTTTGTGTCTCTCCCCCCCTATAATTTGTGTGTTTCAGATTGCATTAATGGGTGCAAACAATTAACAATACATTTATATTGTTTAAAAATTACATGAATATGTCAACAGTCTCGAAACGTGAATCCAAACTGTCTAAATGCACTTCAATGTGAGTATAAGCACAAACACTGCTAACCCACATGTTCCATTCTTTCATTCCTGTCAATAATTAAGGGCCTAATTTAAATGTTGGTGGCCATTTCTCCATCAGGAAGATGGAATTAATTACTCCGTTGCCCTCATGGAGGTGCCACCATCCAAACTGAGAAAGGACCATCAAGCAGGCAGTCATTTCTAAAGCATTGACAGGAACTGCCCTCATGGCAGTCGCGGTCGATGGTGTTTACAGTTTGGTGCACAGGTCTGTCAACATGATAGAGCTTTGCACCAAACTGATTTATATTGTATTTTCATAAAGAAAATTCCGAAGCAGGATTTCATTTTGCTAATAAAAAATAAAATGCTTCCCTCGCTATGCAATGGGGTCCTCTTCCATGGCAAGGGGAGCATTTAGAAGTTTTCCCTGCCCCTTACCACCAGGGATGCCCTGTCAGCGACGGGCAGTGAAAACTGATCTCTAATTCTGCTCATTTGTATCAGGTGGGTGGAATTAGAATTCTTATTCCGCAGGGCCGTTGGAGAGTTTTAATCACTGCAGAGACAGAGTAGTCTCTGTCTTGATTAAACCTATGGTTTACATACGCATCTAAATCAGGCAAGCGGACCTTTATCTTGGTGGTATGTATACTCCATCACTGTTGCAATGGAGTATACTTAACACCAAGATATGAATCAGGCCCTAATCCCACATCTCTATTCTTGATGTTCTCTCTCAGCAAAGTGGTCTTTTTCATATATGTCCCTAAACTCCAACATAGACCACAGAAAATCAAAAAGTTCTGAGAGGTCCTTTTGCTCCCTTTCACATACAGGCATTTGGATAAATATTACATGTTAATTTCTCAATGGCAGCAAGGTTACTTAAAAGGTTTGTTACTTTCCTAATTTCAAGAGTAGTTATGGTAATGATGGTGTCCTTCACCCATGAATTCAATGTTTTTTTATGTTTAAGCTCCACAGCTAGTGGGTCTTTATCCAAGCCTCTTGCACAAAGGAATTTTGCATACATTGTAAACTTTGAAATTCCCTTAATCCTATATCTATCACCAGCAGGCTGATATTCAGAGGCAATAGAGAGGACTAAGGGCCACATGAATGACCATTTCCTTTTGCGACTCGCTATTTGTGAACTTTAGCTACTCGCAATTTGCAAGTTGCAAATGGAAATGTACTAATGTGTCTAAGACATATTTTGCGATTTCCAATGGGGTTGCAAATTAACTGCCTCATCAATATTCATAAGGCAGGTAGCATTTTGTGACCCATTGGGAAAAGGCAATAACACAGGGATTGTGGCTTACAGGGGACCGCAGACCCCTTTATCTGTATTTGCTTTTCAAATAAACCAGCTTTTAAAAAAAAATACAGCCTGATTTCCTTAAAGGAAAACAGGATGTGTTTAAAAAACAAAAATGAAACGTTTCAGTCTATGTTCATCCCTGCACCGTGTGGCAGGTGCCTGCCACACGGTGCAGGGATGATCCGGGTGGCACCATACGTGCCCCCTTGGCCCCAAATCGGAGGCCGCAGAAGCAAGGGGGCCTTGCTCAGTGCCCCAATACTCACTCCACAACAGGCTTTCCTTGTCGGAAAGCCTAGCATGGAAAGCCTGCCGGAGACCAAGTATCGTAAACCAGAGGGCGGAAAGGCTGCCCTTTGGGATTACGGGCCGGCCCCTGACTGGCCGACGGGCTCCTTGAGCCCATCGGAAACCAGCTGGAATGACTGATGGTTTCATTTTCGACCGTCAGCATTGTAATGCGGTGGTCAGAATTTAAACCGAGATGCAGACCGGAAAGGCTCCGACCGATGGTCGGAGCCTTTTCGTGCCACATCGTAATCGATCCCTATATACACACTGACCGATTGACCAACAGCTTTACTGTAATAAGGGAATATCCCAAGCCCCCGTGTATGTATATTCTTTCCTTTTTGCAGATTACATAAGTATTTTCAGATAGCTTTTCTAATTTATTTACAGAGAGTTAACGCGATCTCTACTACAGTCCCACATTCATTAGGACTCACCTGCGAATGCAGCTCATGCGCTGCTTTGCCTCGGCGACATCTTATGTCGTTGCTTCTGTGTCCGGCGTCTGTGGAAGCGGGGTTTGTGTCCGCCCTGTCGGCATTAGGCCCCGGACTGGAGATTTCGCTCGTGCACGCTCATGCACGGTGTCTCTCCAAGACATGCGTGATAACAGCAGCACCACGTTGTAAGCTATTTTGATGATGCCCTGTGTGTGTTGGACATTCTATGGAAAATGTGGCTTGTTAATGTAGTGTGTAGTATTAGTGCTCAACAAAATGCAGTTTATTTAAGTTGCTGGGGAAATGTTAATGCTGTGCGCGAGATTTGTGTGGCACTGTCTGGGATGTGACATTTTTACTGATGCAGATGGCATAAAAGCTGCCTTTGGAGTGATACTAGTAATGTACAGTACAGAAGGTTTGAAGAATGGATTCCCCTGTGGACATCTTGCACGGGTCCCAGAGATTGGAAAGCCTTTGCATGTAAATGTGCCAAGTGCCACATAGGTGCAGGAGATGTTAAAATCCTAGGCTGTTTTCGTTTTTTTGACCTACAAATACAAATCGTAGTCAGTGAGTATTTTGATTTGCAGACTTTCAAACAGGTGCTGTGTTTTATTTGTTGATGGTTGATGGCTATCCGGCTAGCCTGGAATCCAGGCCTGCCGGATAGAGAGATATATGAATATGTGCCTGGTAAGAGCAAAAAAGAGGACTCAGGGTCCTGACATAAGGACAGTAGAGGGGCCCAAATAGAGAACATGAAGGTGAGGGGTGACTTCATTTATTCTCTCAAACTCTGAAGGCAGCACCATCAGATCCTCCTCCATCACCCTAAAAGATCTCGGGGAATATTAACAAGGGCTTTATTTCCGCTTTTTGGGCTTTAAAAGCCAAAGAAGCGGAGATAAAAATATCGCCCTATCAACAACAGGGTGCTAACATGCAAAATCGCATGTTAGCACCCTTTTTCACTACGCTTCCCTTTGCATCTCTAATGAGCAAAATAATAGGAGAAATGTCTCCTATTATCAAGCTTCACGCTAACCCTGTTAGAGACAAAAAAAGCAGCGCTAACCACGGTTAACGCTGCTTTTTTACGTCTGCTAATTTTCAGATTTATATATATACACACTTGAGAGGGAGGGACAAGGAGCATAGAAGATGAGAAAGGGGTAGGTCCTGTACCGATGCTCCTAGAGTAAATACACGTACAAATGAGGTAACAGTTCCTAAGAAAAACAGTGCCACTATGGCCTACTGTGGGGCGAGAGATAGATAGGGCAAGGGGAGGGCTGTGAATAAGGTTCGAGAATAAAGATGTAGTGAAGACCAGATACTCCTGGGTGGTACTAGAAGTGCCCTCACACACCCTTGCGGGTGCAAAGCATCATCATCGGGCGGTGCTCCTCGTGGGGGTGGCGCTGCAGTCCCTCACGGGCCCTTCAGGAGGGCTCTTTGTCGGAGATCTTTTGATGGAGTCGCCGTAGTTGTGCGTGCAGGTGTGTGGGGTAGGGGAAAGACAGTGTCGTGGTGAAGCTAAAAAGACCTTGTGGTACCCTAACAATTTATTAGTGGGTCCGGAGGGTCTAGTAAAATCTAACGGGGGAAAGTGTATAATGACACTCTGAGTAGGGGAAGGCTAGATGTAAATAAGCCCCACTGCTCTCGACCCGTAAGTGTGAGGGTTAAAATGAGAGAGAGGGTGTAAAAGGGGTGGTCAACATGTTTCGCGCTGCCCGCGGTCCCTAGTGGATCCTTAGCGCTTCGTCAGGACCTAGGTGGAAAATTAAATCATAGAGGAAAGGGATTTAGGAAAAAAAGGAGAATAACCTATAATCCCAACATAGAAAAAAGGAACACGTGTTATTCGTGTCCTTGGCGTCGAACCTACAGGGAGAGGGAGAAAACAGAGAAGTTAAAAAACATGAGAAGCTCCTCTCGGACTGGGACTAAGGTACCGTGCACCAGTGTAGAGAACATACCAGCTAAAATCATGCTGGGGTGAGTGGTTATACCACGTGTCAAAGAGGAGGCAGGGTAAGTGTACAACCGTGCCCAAATGAGGGTCAGAACGAGATACAAGCAAGCTCAATTCACAATGTGAAAGTGACGGATAGAGAGATATATGAATATGTGCCTGGTAAGAGCAAAAAAGAGGACTCGGGGTCCTGATATAAGGACAGTAGAGGGGCCCAAATAGAGAACATGAGGGTGAGGGGTGACTTCATTTATTCTCTCAAACTCTGAAGGCAGCACCATCAGATCCCCCTCCATCACCCTAAAAGATCTCGGGGCATATTAACAAGGGCTTAATTTCCGCTTTTTGGGCTTTAAAAGCCAAAGAAGCGGAGATAAAAATATCGCCCTATCAACAACAGGGTGCTAACATGCAAAATCGCATGTTAGCACCCTTTTTCACTACGCTTCCCTTTGCATCCCTAATGAGATGCAAAGTGGGCGTTCCAGAGCAAAATAATAGGAGAAATGTCTCCTATTATCAAGCTTCACGCTAACCCTGTTAGAGACAAAAAAAGCAGCGCTAACCACGGTTAACGCTGCTTTTTTACGTCTGCTAATTTTCAGATTTAGCCATGTAATCCAATGGGAGGTGGATTACATGGCTAAATTCACCATGGGCTATCAATAAGGATATCCCTATCCTTGTAGTTTTATCGCTGCATTACCAGCTGGATTTATCGCCTAGGCGGTTAGCGTTGTTAATAACGTGATAACCAGGCGATATTATCCAGCGATAGCGGGCGTTAAAAAAATTAACGCTAAGCGCCCTTCGCGTTAATTTTTCCTGTTCCTTGTTAATATGCCCCCTCGTTCTTGGCAAAACTAGAGCTAAATATGACACATTAGGTGGGTGAGCAGTGTGGCTACTACTTCCAACACCCTTTCATGGCCCTTTCTGCTAGGAGGGTCTGGGATCAGAGCAGCTGGGGGACCATAACGAGAGCATACTTCAGGCTCTGCCCCCATCAGTCTGGTTACACAATTACTGGTTACACAATTATGGCACCAGAGTGGAGCATATTTTGCTTGGTTACCCCTCTAGTGAAACAGCATGGAAATAGCCGAATGCCTTCCTTGTTTAGTATTTAAAAAGTGTTTAGAGCAGACTAGTCAGTACTCCTGCTTGGATTTGCCAGTTGGGGGTAAGCAGGTCTTAAGCCTTTGCAGGAATCAGCTAATGCTTACAAACAGATCACCGTAGACTGTGAAATACACATAGCAAGAGTAACCAGCATTTGCAACGCAATAGGTCTCGCATTTCCGTAAATCACAATGCCTTTTATTTATGTTTTCAAAACAAAAACAAAAATAAAATGCATAGTCGTTTGCAATGTCAATAGCTCAAACTCGCGTAAGTGCGAGACCTATTGCATTGCAAATGCTTGTTTTCCCAGCTGTAGGTAAGAACAGACTCACTGTTTAGATTAGACGAAAGCAACTGGGGTCTCATTACACCGTAGCCTAACATTTGAATTCGTGTACGTGGGATGCGTCTCACTGTGCAGTGTATCTACAAATTATTCTCTCCTGCACAGTACTGAAACGCTGCATGTTGATATGTTCAACGTCGGATTAATAAAATAAACTTTATTAAAACATTAGTTTATTAATCTGTGTAATTTTCACAACAGACTCCCGTGCCAGACAGTAATCATTTCTTTATATCACCTGTGCAAAGAAACCTAATTTTAATAAATGTTTGAATGTCATGTTTGCTCGACCAATATCACAATATTTAAATGTGATGAAAGAGGATAGGCCTCCTATTTACCTGTTAACAATAGCAGTTGCTTTAGTAGCGGGGTGTACTTGTTGAGAAGTGCTATTTATCCTTTGTGTTTTGACAGCACTGTTTGTCTGGGTTGGTTCTAGGCAACTTGAAACATTGAACACTTCTTACATGTTTGTATATTGGTTTAGTGAGAGAGAACATGGAAACAAATACGCAGACCACACTGTTTACTTAACGAATATGACGACAACCAAACATTTGGGCACTGAACGGAACGACACATTTGCTGTAAATAAATTACATTTTAAACTCTGGAGCTCTTCTTCGTGCAACCATGTATGCTTTCCACGCTGAGGTTGTTTAAAGTGTTTGTTCTAACATACTTTGGACAAAACATAAACGAACTGCTCAGTGATTTGCAAAATGTTTTATTATAACTTTAACTGCAATCATAAGCAAGAAAAAGAAGTACCATAGTGTATGAGCCCCCGGCAAATGCATAAAAAATATTGTTTCAGGAATAAAGATGGGATCAGAATGAAAACCGAAGAACAACAAATAGACAGCAACTACAATAGTAGCCATTCAAATATTTTTTAAGATAGATCATTGTTGGAATTGGCCCTTTTTGCAGGATTATCCCCAAACTTTTTGCTTCTTCCTCCTATTTTTTCCTGACTTGTTTGAGTTGGTTTTAGGACTCTGGGCACTTTACCACTGCTAATCAGTGCAAACGTGCATATGCTGCCTTTGTAAACTGTGTTATGGATTGGTGTTTCCATGATTGGGTATTTGATTTACTTGTTAGTCCCTAGCAACATGCACTGAGTGGTAAGCCAAATGCTACTACTGGGCCTGTAGCACTGATTGTGCCACCCAGGTGAGTAGCCCTAAAAAGGTAAACTCAGAGCTGCCATTGCAGAGTCTGCGCGCAGTTTGTAACTGCCATTTCGACTTGGCAAGTGCACCCACTTGCCAGGCCCTAAACCTTCCCTTTTCTACATGTTAGTCACCCCTAATGTAGGCCCAAGGTACCCCTGTGGGCAGGGTGCAGTGTATGTGAAAGGTGGGACATGCCCTGGTGTGGGTGGCATGTCCTGATAGTGAATTACAGCCCATTTCGTTTTTCACTATTACAAGGATACCTATTCCCCATAGGACAGAATGGGAAGTTTGTTTATTACATCTTATAAACATAACGAGCCCTGGGAACTAGGTGGAGAAATAAAGTTTAGAATGCCTGAACTCAGAATCTAAAGATGCATCTTTTAATGAAGGTGATTTTTACGTTCTGTGTTTGAAAATACCACTTTTAGAAAGTAGGTATTTTCTTGCTCAGTCATCCCGTGTGCCTCTGCTGGAATGTAGATTGCCTGTCTCAGTTTTGGATGACAGAAGGTCGGGGAGCAGGAGGGCTCCAGATAGTCTAGGTAGGGTCAGGAAAGGGCTGAATAGACCTGGGCTGCAATGGGGGTAGGGGGAGGAGATTTCCTTGCACCTCAAAGGAGCTGGGCTGCCTCTGACAATGCCGTTTCCACCTCCTGCCAGGAATTCACACCAGAGAAGGCAGAACTGGTTCTGGCTGGGCACAGACACTCTCTGCCTAAGAGATCAAAGGATTTTAGGATATAAATATTGGGACCCAAACCCCTGAACTTTAGAACTCTTGTGTCTTAAGTATATAAAATATTGGATATTTTTCTAAACTGGTGTGGTGTCCTTTTGTAGTGCTTACACCGTATTACTGTTGGTTATGTGCAAATGCTTTACACACTGCCTCTAAGATAAGCCTGGCTGCTCGTGCCAAGCTACCAAGGCGGTGATCAGGGGTTATTTTAGGAGTGTAACTCCCTTATCCTGACTAGAGTGGTGGTTTCTGCCTGGCTTTGGCACATGCCTTAGCCTGCCAAAAAATCCCATTTTCAACATTGGTTGTCAGCGGTGAGGATAGGACTTGCATTTGCACTTGACTTACAGTGAATGATGTGCACTACTACCATATTGCAGACCATTATGTGCCACATACTTGTTCTTTTTCATTTTGGCCTATTTTTTTATCTTACCAGTTTGAACTTGCTTCTTCATCATGCCTGAATAAATTGCATCATCTGTTGCATCCTTGGAAGTGGCCTTTGAGGAGGAGAGGTTAGAAACCTACAATGTGAAGGAATTGAAGACGATCTGCAAAAACCTCTAAATCCATATCAGGGGCCTCTCCAGAAAAGAGGAGTTACAGAAGGCACTGAGGGCCTGGGTAGCAGCCAGACATGCTAGTGAGCTGTCTGGAGATCTTGGCATGGAGGCAGAGGAGCCTATTCCAAGGGTGGATGTGTTTTTGGGAAGGGGGGCACCCTCTAAACCAGGCAGCAGCAGTCTGTCCCCAGAGGAGCTGGAGGACAGGCGGGAAGCGAGGAAGTTCAAGTTGGAGAAACTCAGGATAGAAAGTGAGAGGGAAGACAAAAGAATAGCCATGGAGGAAAGGATGATGATGTTAGACCATGAGTTTAAAATGAGAAAGCTGGACTGGGAAGCCAGTGGGGCTAGGCCCAGCCCAGATTGTGGAAGCAAAAGTGCTAGGCCCAGTACTGAGGCTGAAGTACACACACACATAACTTTGGGGCCCTGCTTCAAGGAGGGGGTAGACATACACCGGGGGGTTCAGGATTGTGAGGTTACGCCAGTGGTGCATAGTGTCCCTGAGGTGGATTGGGGAACTGGCACAGGGGATCATTTTCCTGGTAGTGGGAGGGACACTCTACTGACTGTAGATGAGCGGTACAAGGAGAGGGGTTCCCCCATGATAGAAGCACTGGTACGTGAGTATGGAGACCAGCCAGAATAGTATGGGTTGAGGGACAGCAACAGTCAGACAATGTCTCACCAGTCTTGTGAGAATGACGTGGAGTACGTTTCTGAGGCACTGGATGGTTGGATGAAGGGTAGTTTGGTTTACACCTGTGTGGGGCTGTGTGATTCAATTGTGGGAGAACATATTTTAAGTTTTCCAGAGCTATGCCAATACCCAGTGGATTGTCAGTTCTCTGGCCCCCGGGAGCTTGCACTGGAGAAAGACCTTTTGGTGGATTTCAGAGGGTCTGGAGAAGCATCTGGGGTGACCCGGAAGGAAGTGGCTTAGGTATTTCCCAACTGAGGGTGGTGGGAAAGGTTTGTGGTAGCCCAGATAGGTGCCGGTGTTGTGGGAAGGGTGTAGGGACTCACATCCTGTCTCCGTGGAAAAGGAGTGGGAATGGGCTGTGGCCCATGGTGCCCAAAACCCAGTCCCTGAGCCGGGGTGGTTCCAGGAGGGAACACCAGGTGGGGACCCTAGGCTGTACTGGTAGGCCGTCCAGTGAGGGGGATCTCCTAGTGTCAGGAGAACGTGGAGTGTCTGTAAACAGAGCTCCAGCGGTTCTGGTGTCTGGTGGTGCCGCTCCTAAGTGGAGGGTGCAGAAGTCCAGATGGAGGGGTGAGAGGGGGATGCGTTCCCCAGTGGGAGAACCAGTGGGTCAGGGGCCAGCCAGAAGGGCTGAGCCTCCTAGGAGTGACCATGGAAACACCACTTCTGTCCTGGAGGATCTTTGCACACTGTCAGAGGTACAGGGATCGGGAGATCTGCGCCTGGCAGACTGTCACACAACACAGGAGTCATGTGTTACCCTCAGGGGGGCATGCGTGCCCCCAAGGAAGTCCTGGTGTGCCGGGCAGGTGCTCAGCCGCAGGGTTTAGTCCCTGGGTTGGGAGGCCAGGTTCAGGTCCTGTCTGACCTGGAAGGAAGGACGACTGTAAGAAGTGTCCTGACCGGTTTATCTTCTAGGGGTACCACTGCAGGTGGGAGGGTGCAGAACTCTGGAAGGGGGTGCAGAAGGAGGGAGTCCTCACCTCTGACCCAGGTGGTGGATCAGTTGCAGGGTCGAGGCCCTGAACTGGTGGAAGAATTGTGTAGGAGGTCTGGTTTTTGGCTCTGAGGGTGCTTCTCCCGGGAGGAGAGTGCGGAACCCCGGAAGGAGAAGTAAGGGGAGGAGAGCCTCGCCTGAGACCTCTGGTCAGCCTGAGGGTTCAGACCCTGGGTTGGAGGACCAGGTTCAGGGTGACCCCCTGACCTGGGGGAAGGGCTGACTTCTAACAGTGCCCCTACCAGTTTGTCTTCTGGGGGTACCGCTCCTGGTGGGAGGGTACAGAGCACCAGGGAGGAGGACCTGGTGTGGGAGAGCCCACCCCAGTCCCTTGTTTAGCCTCAGAGTACAGACCCTGGACTGGGATACCAGTTGCAGGATAACACCCCTGAACTGGTGGGTGAATTGTGCAGGATACCTGCCACAGGTGCCCTGACAATTCTGGAAGCACGTACCGCTCCAGGTAGGAGGGTACAGAGCCCCAGGGAGAAGGAGAGGGTGTGGGGGAGCCCACCTCCGCCTCCTGTCCAGCCTCAAGGTACAGACCCTGGGCTGGTGGGCCAGGGTCAGGATGCCACACCTGACTTGGCAGGGGGGAGAGTAGAGAAAGGGTGCCAGGCACCTATGGCTACCGCCCCCCCGCTCTCTGACACCACAAGAGTTGGAGTTGCTTCAAAGGCATAAGGCCTGGCTCTCATCACTGACAGTTGTCAGTGGCCACTGTGGCTGGCTGTCCAGATGGCCAGAGATGTCCCTGGGAAGGGGAAAGGAGTCACACCCCGGGGTGGACTGGGCCACACCCTTGTGCTGGCCATGTGGGTACTGTCTGCCTGTTGGGACACATCTGTGAGCAAAGAAAGTTTAGGTGCTGCACATATGGGGTCCACAGGTGAGGAGAAGGGCTCCCCATGGGTCAGCTTAGCGGGCCCTGGGAGTATGGATAGAGGGATCCAACTAGGTTCAGGAAGGTGTAGAACGGGAAGAAAACCCTGCTGTTGCGGGCCAGGTCCCATGTTCTATCGCCCCAAGCAGGGAAGTCCATCGAGGTATGGATTGGTCTACCCTGGCTTTAGGATGGAAGGGGGTTGTGTTGGAAATGACCCTTTTTGCAGGGTTATCCCCACAATTTTGCTTCTTCCTCCTATTTTTTCCTGACTTGTTTGAGTTGGTTTTGGGACTCTGGGCACTTTACCACTGCTAATCAGTACAAAAGTGCATATGCTCTCTGTGTAAATTTTGTTATGGATTGGTGTTTCCATGATTGGGTATTTGATTCACTTGTTAGTCCCTAGTAACGTTCACTGAGTGTGCCAGGGCCTGTGAACCAAATGCTACTACTGGGCCTGCAGCACTGATTGTGCCACCCACGTGAGTTGCCCTAAAATGGTAAACTCAGAGCTGCCATTGCAGAGTCTGCGCGCAGTTTGTTCTTGCCATTTCGACTTGGCAAGTGCACTCACTTGCCAGGCCCTAAACCTTCCCTTTTCTACGATGTTAGTCACCTATAAGGTAGGCCCAAGGTACCCCTGTGGGCAGGGTGCAATGTATGTGAAAGGTGGGACATGCCCTGGTCTGGGTGGCATTTCCTGATCGTGAATTACAGCCCATTTTGTTTTTCACTATTACAAGGCTACCTGTACCCCATAGGACAGAATGGGAAGTTTGTTTATAACATCTTATAAACATAACTGGCCCTGGGAACTGGGTGGAAAAATAAAGTTTAGTATGCCTGAACTCAGAATCTAAAGAAGCATCTTTTAGTGAAGGTGATTTTTACATTCTGTGTTTGAAAATACCACTTTGAGAAAGTAGATATGTTCTTGCTCAGTCATCCCGTGTGCCTCTGCTGGAATGTGGATTGCCTGTCTGGGTTTTGGATGACAGAAGACTGGGGAGCAGGAGGGCTCCAGATAGTCTAGGTAGGGTCAGGAAAGGGCTGAATAGACCTGGGCTGCAATGGATGAAGGGGGAGGAGATTTCCTTGCACTTCAAAAGGCCTGGGCTGCCTCTCACAATGCCGTCTCCACCTCCTGCCAGGAATTCACACCAGAGAAGGCAGAACTGGTTCTGGCTGGGCACAGACACTCTCTGCCTAAGAGATCAAAGGATTTTGGGATATAAATATTGGACCCAGACCCCTGAACTTTAGAACTCGTGTGGATCAAGAAGACTGCCAAGAAGAAGACCTGGAGAAGCTGTGAGGAGGGACTACCACTTTGCTGTGTGCTTTGCTGTGTTGGCTTGCAGTGGCTGCTTCTGTCTTGGGCAGTGAAAGGACTGGACTGAACTTTCTGCAATCTACTTTGTGAGTTTCTCCAAGGGCTTTAGGTAGAGCTTGCCCCCTGTTCAAGAAGTCTCAGGAGACCTTAAGCTCTTCTGCCCGCAGCGCTGGGGACTGTGTGTTTAGTGCTGCAACAGAGGAAAAGTAACTCAACGATGTCTACGATGCTGCTGCCGACTCCGTGTCCTGGCGGCACCGCCGAGGGCACTGCCGCCATGCCCCACCGCGACCCTGGTCTCACCAATGCCTACTGACGCATCCAACGAGCCACTGCTCGCACCACGAACTGTGGGCCTTGCTTTACGCCAAAGCCTGGGCACCACAGAGAGCACCACCACAATGCCGCACTGCGACCCTGGTCTCACCGACGATGCCTGCTGATGCCGCCACCGAGCCGTTGCTCGCAACGTGACCTGTGGGCACCGCACTCCGCACCGTCCCACTTCACAACGACGCCTTGGCCTCCTCGACGACAACGCTCCATGCCAAAATCTACGCCCGTGCTTGCACCGTGGTTCGAGGGCACCGCTCGTAAAGTTACATAATGCACCGCCCTCATCCCACACCGCAGTCTTGGCCTACCGACGCTGGCACCATCGACTCCAGTTCATCAGCCGACGACAGCGCTTAAGCAACGACGACGACGCTGCTTGCACTGTGACCTGCCAGCACCGTGACGAGCACCGCCTTCATCTCGCACCGCGACCCTGGTCTCACAGACAACGCCATCTGACGCCGCCCCTGAGCCGCTGCTCGCACCGCGACCTGAGGGCACAGCACACCGCACCGCTGCACCTCGCGCCGTAGCACACGACTCCTGCCAGCGCTTTTGACTCCATCAGAGAGGAGATCGACCTGCATTGCGTGTGACTTCGAGGGCCCCCGACGACTCCTGCTCCGACCTCCGGCACCGACGCCTGCGGACACCGTGTTTTTGGAAGCTCAACGAGAGGTCGCGGACATCCTGCATTTCTAAAAGGTACTGTTTGTGGGTCTTCCCGACACCATAGCTGGCCCGCGAAGCCGTGGTAGGCCAGAACAGTTTAGATTTGTTTGCTCACGATGCCGTGATAGCCCCAGACGGAGCTATCGACATCAAGGAACTATTTTTAAAGCATATTTTTATAAGTGAAGACTTTCAAGTACTGTATTGTGGATTTTTATCGTTTTTGGTCTTGTCTTAAGTATATAAAAATATTGGATATTTTTCTAAACTGGTGTGGTGTCCTTTTGTAGTGTTTTCACTGTATTACTGTTGGTTATGTGCAAATGCTTTACACACTGCCTCTAAGATAAGCCTGACTGCTCGAGCCAAGCTACCAAGGGGCTGAGCAGGGTTTTTTTTAGGAGTGCAACTCCCTTATCCCGACTAGAGTCGTGGTTTCTGCCTGGCTTTGGCACATGCCTGTCAAAAATCCCATTTCTAACAATCATCATCACAGTATTATATCAATTTCTCGTTCTGTCGCCAACTCAGGACGCCTGTATAGGGTGTAAATTCACTTTTTAATCCTAGAAGTGATATTCACTCGATATGGGGGTACGTTCTCCCAGCTCCCCACACTATAATAATTGTCTCGTGGACCCGACCTTAATACTTGGTCATTTTGACCCTGAAGCATCAATCAAGGTCAGTATACCAATGTGTTTAAGTGGGACCCTCCTACGCCTTCTTTTGCTCTTCAGCTGGTCTGTGACATATTTTCAACCACAAGTGCAATGTTCACATACAGTTTTTGATAGCTGGTCATCTCCAGGCTTTCCAAGCTCTCAACAGGGATAACTGTAGGTGCAGTTTTAGTCGCCTACCCACTGTATTTTGAAGACTAAAAAAAATTTTTCACCAAAAATTCTGTGTTTTACCGAGTGCTTAATTTGTAAAACAATAAGTGTCAGGGCCCTCGTCAGGAGGCTACAGCAACTCTCAATACCCATTGCTCATTCCAGTGCCACCGACAACAGTGCCAACACATCTTATAAGAAATAACACTCCTACAAGTTTGACAATTCAGATTCCTCCAGGCCCCTAAGCTAAAGGAACAGCTTGGAATATAGGTATTAGTCATTTGTAATATATTATGAATTAATAAACAACTGTTGTTGTGCTTATCTCTAAATCATACAAACACTGCCACCATGTGGCAGACAGCCAGAAGTGCTGGTGTTGACAAATAAGTGCCTGTGCTGAGCACTGGAAACCATCGGCACAAATCAAGCCCTGGTTTTAACACATAGCCAAAGTATATTTTAGCTGTACTCCAACACTAGCATTTAGCTGAAATACCATTTCTCAATACATTTAGTTATGTTCTAAAAAAGTAGACCTATAAATTATTTAAACTTTATAAGTCAGAAATTTGTTTTAACAACTGTGTCATTTGGGTACATTTATGGCTCTTGCTAGTCATCGTCCTATAAATCCCCCTAATCTGTACGTTTTGCATTGTTTATCGTTGCTTTGCACGTCCACAGTACAATTGGATCTCTAGTAGGAAATGGTCAGATATACTTTTCTCTACTGAAACACAGTAACTTGGGGCATGACGTTTTGGTAAATATAAATAGTTTGCATTGGGAATTTTTAAATTATCACTAAAAAAGACAGCATTGCTTGTGTTCTCCATAAGTCACTCATCTTGGATATGCCAATCAAGTCTTCAACTTGCCACATGATTAGAACAATATCTTAATGTGAATCAGTTAGGCGAGGTGGAAAGCAGTCCACCATAAGTAATAATGGTGCTATTCCTGCTATGTCCAGTGAAGGTTTCAATAATTTAAACATGAGCTCCACCCCTGATATCTAAGGCACAAATCAGACAGGCTTAACTTAAAAAAATGTGTAAAGTATTTAGAAATACTAAAACAGTTAAATAGTCAATAACACAACACAATAAACATCCCACTCCAATACATAAAAATAGAGAATAATGTAATCTACAAAATTACACCAAAATGACAAAAATCCAATGAGGGGAAAGCAGAGATATGAATTTTGAATGTTTTAAATAAAACGAGTGTCAAAATGCACTAAACCCCAACCGTGTCCATCTAGTTGTGTTTGAACAGGTCAAGGGTGTGATTTCAGGCCGACAGTGAGGGAGCGTGGGTCGGATACTAGAAACAGGTTCATCCCAGTGGAAAAAGTTATCTCCCAATGTCGACAGCCTTCAGTGAAAGCAGGCAGTGGATTGGCACCAAGAGAAGAGGCTTGACATTGCCAGATTCTGGCGTCGAGATGGAGTCTCAGTGAACCCGTTGGTTTAGGTGGGAAAAACTCCAGTGAGAGAAGTTAAAGTTTCCATGCCCCAGATGTCTTGGGTGTCGATCAGCTCTCTTTTGACTGAGGCGTTGATTAAGCTGTGGTTTGTAAGCAAAGAGGGCTCTCTGTTTATGGATTCTGACAATGAGAGAAGGATGTTAGTGGGAGCGATGACAAAGTTAGGCCCTTCGGTAATGCACCCTGGTCGGATCGACTGAACAGGTTGACTGCAATCTCCTGATGGCTCTCCAGGTAAAAATGTTAGTGAAAGTTTCTAACTCCCAGGTTTTCCCAGAAGGAGTACACTTTGACACATCCAAGGGTCTCAGGCAGAGACATGTTAAGGCATGGGCAAAGTGGCCTCTGGCCATGGGCCCCAGCCTTTCAGGGGGCCCCCCTGATAGAGCCAGCTACATTCTGCAGAGAGGCTTGCCCAGATGACCTTGAATAATTCTGAAATAGATTGCTTTAAATACTATTCTCTTTTGTCAAACATGTTTTTATTGAAGTTTTTGACACACTACATCATATAGCATTACCATCATATTTTCACATGAGTGATGTTAAAGAATGTTTGCAAAATTGAAACTGTGAAGAGTCATACACATCGCATGGGCTAGTCCCCAGCCCAAACATAGCGGTATGCACAATTAAGGGGTACAGATTCTAACATAACTGGGCTTAGGGCAAGTCCCCACCTCCTATACAGTGTGGCAAGTAAAGCCAAAAATTTCCCATCGTCCTTTGTGGTAGCTTGCTCTAGATTCCTTCTAGTCCGAGAGTCTTATACAAAAAGTACTACATTAGAATTAAAACAGCTCCTAACTGTGGAGCAGTGAACACAAAATAAGTAACCAACCCCTTTCCACCCCCCACCCCTCTCCCCTAACATGGTGACGGCACATAGAAAAGAAAAACGCATACTTCATATCTGAAAGAGGTGGAGCGCCCTGATGGAGGAAGGACAGATGGCGGAAGGCAGTCCACGGGAAAGAAAGGTGACCAGGGGACCCCATTTACATTCGAAGTTCTTAAAATTATCCCTGAAAATGTCCGACATTCGTTCCAGGCTAAGGAGCTTCCATAACCTAGAATGCCAGAGGGAAATTGCCGGAGCTTCTCTCCTTTTCCAGGACGCTGCTAATGTAATCTTCGCCGCCCCTATACAGAGCCACATGATCGTTTTATCAGCCCGGGTCTGGTGTTCTAAGAATGGGTCATGAAGTCCCAGAAGGACCTCCGCCATGTTGGTTGGGATAGGGTATCCCAGCAGAGCCTATGGGCAAGGATTTCTTCCCAGAAAGGCCGTATGTGCGAGCAGTCCCACCAGATGTAATGGAAATCCCCTAGAAGACCACACCCCCTCCAGCATCTATCAGAAGAATCGGGGAAGATCTGTCGGAGGTTGGCGGGATAGAGATACCAGTCCATCATGGTCTTAAGGTGTGCTTCCCTGAGGTCGACAGAGTGGTGGAACTTCGTGATGTCAGACCATAAATGGGACCATTCCTCATCAGAGATATCTCGTTGTAGGATACCCTCCTACATTGACATATATCGTGGTCGTGGAGAGAGTGTAGTGGTGAGGAGAAACTTAAATATAAAGGAAATCGTGCCTTTCATGGAGTTCGTCTTAGTAAGAAAGGATTCAAATTTTGTCAGGGGACGAGTAGCTGCCTCCCGGACTTGTGGTGTGAGGGCCCAGTGCAGTAATTGGTTATAACGGTATCTCTCTGTGTTCTGTAGGTTGTATTCCCTTTTGCAACTGTCAAAGGTAAGGGGGTCAAAGTTATGGAAAAGGTGTGTTAGGGCTAGGCATCCCCCCTCCCGCCAAGCGTCAAATGGACCTGTCTTTAGGCCTGGGGGAAATGCAGGGTGTGAAAGGGAAGGGAAAGGAGGTCCACCGCTCGTCACCCGACACCGAGTCCCATGCCTTAAGCGTTGTGCGTGTAGGGGTGCTAATATAGGTGTTCTTAGGTCTATCATATTTGGGGCGCCAAATCAGATCCCATATGGTCCTACCTGTCACACTTCAATCCATATGTAACCAGTGTTTGTCTGATTCGTGTTTTGACCATTCAATCAGAACTCGTAGAGAAGCGTGCCCGTCCCCCTTGCCATACGAAATTCAGGATCATGGTTTTAATGCGCCAAAAGAAATCTCACTCAAATTCAATGGGTATAGCTTGAAACAGATAAATGAGCTTGGGGAGAAGAGTCATCTTTATGGCATGAATTTGACCCAGCCAGGTTAGGAAGAGGGGCTTCCATTTATTGAGCTCTGCTTGGATATGCGCAAGTATGGGGGGAAGTTAGCAGAATAGAGTCTGTCCACTTTTGGTGTGATCTGGATGCCCAAGTACTGTATAGAGGAGGTGGTCCATTGGAAGGGTGGGAGAGGTTGGAGGCTATGAAGTTCCGCTGGTGGGAGAGTGAGGTTGAGGATAAAAGACTTACTTACATTTACTTTAAAGCCTGCTACTGTTTCAAATCGGGCTAATTCCGATTGCAGGGCCAGGAGGGAAGCAGCCGGGTCTGCGAGGGATAACAGGACATCATCAGCGAAAAGGAAATTTTGTGTTGTTCCCCCGTGAATGGGATCCCCTGGATTATAGGGTTTTCTCTAATAGCCGCTGCAAGGGGTTCGATACTAAGGGAAAAAAGTAGGGGGGAGTGGGGGCACCCCTGTGTAGTACCTCTGGAATGAAAGAAGGAGGGGGATTGCGCACCGTTGACCATCACCTTAGAGTGGGGTCGAAGGAAGTCAGCCCGAATCATAGTGAGAAATTTGGGTGCAAAACCGAAGGCCGTTAGGGTATGGAACAAGAACTCCCAATCCACCCTGTCAAAGGTTTTTTCCGCGTCCAACCCGACAAGGACTGCGGGAATCTGACGTCTAGTGGCCTTCTCGATTAAGTGTACAATGCGACGGGTGTTGTCGTGTGTTTGGCGCCCCTTAATAAATCCCGATTGATCCGGATGTATAAGATCGGGCATAAGATCATTCAACCGCTTAGCTAAGATGGAAGAGTATAGTTTCACATCGAGGTTGAGCAGAGCGATAGGCCTGTAAGAGGCACAAGCCTCAGGATCTTTCCCCGGCTTAGGAATAACATTGATCACTGCTTCCGATAGAGAGCCGGTGGTTGAGCCTTCCTCCGCCATCTTATTAAATAGCCGAGTAAGATATGGGGTGATGTTGGGGGCAAAGGTTTTGTAGAATAGAGCTGTATACCCATCCGGACCAGGGGCTTTATGTAGTTTGAGAGCCTTAATAGCAGCGGCAACATCCTCAGGGGTGATAGGGGCAGATAGAAGCTCATTCCATGCTGCAGAAACCTGTGGAAGTTGAAGGTTACGGAGGTAGTCACGCTGGGCATCTGGATCTAAGTGATCGCCAGTGTAGAGGGTTTTGTAAAAGGACCCGAAGAGGTCCACTTTTGCCTCGTCGCTATGAGTGAGGTCACCTGCGGTCCCCAGATACCGCCAATGTACTCTCGTACCCGTTTATCCTTGAGTTGCCTAGCAAGATGTTTGCCAACCTTGTTGCCCTGGGAATAGGATAGGTGACGTAATTTCAATAGCGTGAATTCTGCCCTGTTATTGTAAATGGCTCGGAGTTTACCCCGAAGCGCAGTTAAACTACGGAGGGTTTGCCTAGTGGGGTTCAGTTTGTGATTTTGTTCTGTGGAGGCCAGTTCTGACTCCAAAGGTTCCATTTCTTTGGTGCATTGTGAATTTAATGCGGAATTAAAGGAAATACATTTCCCCCGGAAGACTGACTTAAAGGTGTCCCAGGTGGTAAATTCCGATGTGTCCCCTGGTTTGTTAATGTCAAAGAATTCGGCGATAGCCTCCCTTAGTTTAGTGCAGGAGTCCTTATCCCACATGAGAGCAGTCGGGAAATACCACCTGGGAGAGGCAGAAGTGCTTACCCTCCAGGACATAGAGATCGCTAGGAGGCTGTGGTCAGAGATTGAAAGAGGGAATGTTTTAGCTTCTTGCAAGTCGCCTAGGAGCGATTGGCTGATAAAGATGTAATCAAGGCGTGAATATGTGCAGTGCACATGTGAGTGAAATTTGTAATCTCGAGAGGTAGGATATAGGGTACGCCATGAATCTAAGAGTCCCATGTCATGGAATCGTTGTCGGATGTCTGTGGAGCATTGTGGGTGGGTGCTTTCCAAGTCCTTTTGCCACATTAAATTGAAGTCGCCCATGAGTACTAAGGGCCCCTCTAAGAAGTCCAATATTTTCCCCAGAAAGGTGTGTAGGAAGGTCGTCTGTCCAGTGTTTGGGGCGTATACCGCCACGAAAGTACAGTGTTTCCCCATCATATGGCCCTTTACCATAATCCAGCGACCATCCTTATCGTGTTGTACATCTAAAGGTTGGAATTTGGTGGAGGAACGGAATAAGAGTGCAACCCCCCTGTGTTTTGTTAATGGTGATGATCTATAAATCAGTGGGTAGTGTTTGTGGCGGAGCCGTGTGTCCTCAGATCTAGCGAGATGTGTTTCCTGGAGGGCCACCAAATCTAGGTGGTGATCAGTGATGTACTTCCATACCTTCTGGCATTTCTGAGGTGAGTTAAGACCCTTAATGTTTCATGTACCTATGGTAAGTGTCACATTGTTAGTAGTGAAGCAACATCTCAATGAGAGCCCCACCAGGCCTGTTAGGGCCAAGTTGTCAGTTGTCCCCGAGGATTAGTCCACCCCCCTCTGATGCGATAAGAAATTACTGTGCAATCCTTAAGCCGATCTTTACGGAGTATTAAAAAGCCGCCACCATGTCCTACCCAACCCCTCCCTTCAAACCCCCCAAAAAGAAAAGAACTAAATTTGAACCATTGTAAAAACAATACAAAACACATCATCAATGTCCCTTTAGGGATAGTAAAACCCCACAGGAGTACGGGGAGGCGACAGGACCGAGGTCCCCGTCCGCACCCATCCCGGAGCAGTGCAAAGGGGATCAGCAGCGAAGCGTCTGTGAGGCACCAATGAGTTATCGCTAAGGTGAACCTCCACTTGCGTTGGGTAAGTCCTGTTTCCTTGTACCCGCCTCAATACTGTAAAGACTGACCTTGAGGAGGAATAAATAGGTGAAATATGCATATGGGGCCAGGCACAACACAGTACTAACATTACCAACCAAGGGGGGAAGTCCACAGTGCCCAGTTTCAATCGTGGGGCTGGGTGTAGGTTAATCTGAGTGGTGATGTTGACATAAATTCAAGAAGGGCAAGGCTGCCCGTGGGAGTGAAGCATCGCCACCCTCCCCTATTGTATCAAGGGAGTGACCAAAGCAGCATCCAAGGTGTACGATGATGCTAGATGCAAGGCCCCCACGTCGGAAAGAAGATGCAGTTCCATGAGGCACTCATGAAGGATTCACATGCGGCCCCTACACGGGCCTTCTGACCACGCTGATGCGTTTGGCGCCTCTTTGCGAAGATCGCTGGTTTGTCCCGAGTAGAATCGTTATCTTCATGGAGAGGCCAAGAAGATTCAAGCCTTCCTGTAGGTCAGAAATGTGGCGTTGTCTATTATGGAATTTGCAACTGAGTCCAAATGGGAAGGTCCATCGATATCTGATCTTATCGTCTCACAGCTTAGAGGTGATTGGTCTTAACAGCTGTCTCCGTGCCAGAGTTGCGGGTGCCAGATCCTGGTAGATCGTACAGGAATGGTTCTGGAACGAGATGGATCCCTTTGACCTAGCCGCTACGAGGACCGCCTCTTTAACTTTAAAGGAGTGGAATTTTGCTAAGACGTCTCGAGGTCTCCGCTGTTCGCCATGTTGTAATGCCCCCACTCTGTGGACTCGTTCGAGTTTTATCTTGAGGAATTGAGGACTCAAGATCTCCGCGAAGAGCCCTTCCAGGAAGGCCCCCAAGTCGGGCCCATCCGCCTTCAGGTCCTTAATCCGTATATTCTCTCTCCGAGCCCTATTCTCAAGGTCTTCTGTCTTGAGTTGTGACTGGAGGACTTGGTCACGAAGGGATCGTACCTCATCTCGGAATTCTGACGTGAGTTTGGCTTGATCTTCAGAGTGCGCCTCCAAGTCCACCACCCGGGTGCCCACTGAGTCCACATCTTGTTGGAGGGAAGTTAGCTTTTCGGTCAGATCGGCCCTTAGCTGCTCCATTGATGATTTATTGTCCTGGCTGAGCTCGTTACATAACTCACATTTGAAGTCTTTAAACATGGCTAGAAGGTCTGCCTTTGTGAGGTCCATGGCGGTCGCTTCGTCGTCTGAGCGCAGGACTGGACGCCTGTCCGAGGCCGAGAAGAAATCAGAGACCTTAGTGGTTGTTTTGGTCGTCCCCTTCTTGGGTGGCATGCGGGCCTGCCCCAGGGGGCCCCCCTTGGGTGCGGTCACGGCGGACTCGGAATCTGCTTAGTAGGGAGTGGGGCCGGGTTCAGCCAAGGTGTTGCGCATGTGACGGTGGTTGTAAGGCATAGAGCGATGGTTTGGAGGTGGGGGTCCCCGTGGGGTAGAAGAGGAAGCATGTGCGAGGCATATTGTCGCTGGTGAGGGCCGTGCAGTTCAAGCAGGGACCAGGAAGCTTATTTAGGAGGCCGCAGAAGCCATGCAGGCGAGGGCAACCACTAATCTTACTATTTGTAGGCCCCGTCGGGGGATGGGCAGGTGCTGTTACAACTTCTTCATCAAGGCGCCATCTGAAGCTCCTCCATGAACGAGGACGCGGTCCAACATGCGGCAGACATGAGTATTGAGCACAGGGTCGTCTGACTCTGCTTCGGGTGGATGCTGCTAGAGCAGGGGCCCTCTGACCAATGTATGGCCGCAGCAAAGCACAGATTAGCAAGCAAGAGTCATGGGTGCCTATGTCCTTAAGGCGCCGCCATCTTAGGGTCAGGCATGCGGGCCACGAGGCAGTGTAGTCGGGTGTGCTCCTCACAGAAGAGCAGGGAGCGCTCACCGATGGTCGCGCTAGGGCCTGGCTCACCTCGAGCGTGAGAGCGAGTGGAGGAAGGCTCAGGTCCGGAGGCAGTGTCTTCCGCTGACACCCGCAGGGTCTGGAGCTCAAGGCCGCCAGGCAGCCACCATTTTTGCTCGCGCCCTCGAGAGTATTCCGAGGCCGGGCCGAGGACGTTGCCGCGGGCGTTGAATCAGGTAATCGCCTTCAGGCTGTGCGCTACATCTTCCGCCACTAGATACTGCCAATTTCAGCCCCCGGGGCTCCAGGGGACCGCCGCTGTCAGCTCCTGAACTGCACGCGGACTGGGAGCCGAGACGGATCACGGCTGTTCGGCCATCTTGCCCTGCCACGCCCCTAGATACTATTCTCTTTTAATTAATTTTTAGTGAGGGTGTTGTGTGATAGTCTATTGACATTTTTGTCACAGAGATTATCTGCAGTATCAGTGAGCTGCTGCTGTGTAACAATATTACAATGAAATGTACACATTTAGAATTTGGAGGATTGTAGTACTTGTGCACTGTCAGTACCTGGCCAAAGAGGGCATGAAAGTGCTAAAATTGGATCATAAATTGAAAGTTGGTTACTCAGGGGCCCCCAAAATGCATTTGGCCCAGGGCCCCCAAAACCCTTAAGATGCCCCTGGTCTCGGGTCCTCAAGAAGAGCACTTGGGGGCTAAGATTCACTCCAGAAGAAAGGAGGGTCCAGGGCAAGTGCAGTTGGAACTGTTTAGCTGGGCTCTTCAGGAAAGATGCTTGCTGCTTTTGTAGCTTAGCAGGAAGTCAGCCAACTGACCCTTGTAGCCCATTTCTTTGGCCTAGATATAAGTGGGAGCAGGTCCAGGTTTTCATGTCTCCTCATGGTTTCAGCAGCAGGTGCAGTCCTTCTTTTGTCTTCCACAGGTCCAGTAGTGCTCGCCAATGCAGGGGTACCACATTTGTGCCTGGAACTATCCTGTGAGTGGGGGTGGCTCCTTGCCCCTCCCTAACCAATAGATTAAAAAGTTTCTAAGGGTACCACTACCCAATTTTACACCAGCTCATGTGCCCTACTGCACACAATCCCACAGTTCCCCTCTCTATCTACATCCAACATGGCAGAAACCATCTTTCCCTATGCAGAGCTATTGTGCCCACCCTAGATGTGTGGCTATTCAGAACCAGATCTGGGGGCAGCTCCTCTCCAACTGTGATTGATGCCTTACTGACTAGAAGAAAAAAGAAGGGAGCAGGCCAAGATGTTAGCTGCATTTGCCCGTGACAGGGCAGACTGCTCTAAAGTTTATTAAGTTCCTGGACACTGCACAGATGGTCATCTTGTTAGAGGAACAGAACACCTCCCATCACCCATTGCCTTTGTCTCAGCTCTGGTAAAAGGTGACTTTTTACAAGTACCTTTTGTAAAATATTTTGTACAAATCTGATTTTTCCCTGAATTGGGTGTTTATAATAAACATTTTAAAAAGTCCACAAATGAAATTATCAGCTGGTTCCTGAATGGTGATAACATTATTTAATTGCAAAATTGTATCTGAATGCTTTCTTATGGAGTAGTTATCCCTGCAATAGAGATAATAGCATTTGGGCCCTTGCCTATGTATGGACATGTTTTACTTTACAAGAAAACTATGGCATACGGAAAAAGCTTCTCCTATGCCGTAAGGGCCGAAAGGCGGTCTCTAATGGGAGTATACCCTCCCGTGTTAAACACTATTCCACATAAAGTACCCCAAAAACTCGCAAACTCTGTTCGCGAGTGCCTAAATTAAACTAGGTTAGTAGAATAAGGGAAGATGGTCATGAAGCTATTTAGTTGTTACCCACTAGATGGTGGGGAAGGAAATCATTCCTTCTGTCTATATTATACTCACAAACTCTAGTAGTGTCATGCTTCATCATCGGGTCACCCTGACTCCTAAAGGTTGGGGTGGGCTCGACCGTATTCCAGGGAGCTATTGAAAAGATATGGCCAGAGGGTATTAAAGATAAAAAATCCACAGACAGATCCCAGTATCCCTTTATTCGTGGAACTGTCAGGGATATTAAAATATTAAACTGGGGGGGGCACCAGGAGTTTTATAGTCCTATGACCCTAGTGCCAACATGTTTCAGTCCACTAATGGCATTTGTGGTCCAGGACATTCTTCATGGCAGAAAAGGGGGGTTCCTCCTTGGTCTCTAAAAAGGGCAGATAGCTGCTCCTTTAAAAATTAAAAAGAGAAAAATTATTTCACTTCTAAAGTTCTTTTACTACATCTGAAATGAAAATGGAAGAAAGAGAAAGGAGATCATAGTGCAAAATTGTTGTAATGAAATCAACACTTCCCATTTGTGATGTGCTATTGAATACACCCATGCTAGTCAACCAGGTGGGGTGTATAGATGCCATCATTGTTCACACCAACTTCGTATGCTAGTCAAGTACTATATATCAATGCCTCAATTGGCTCTGTGGTATTTATAGTGTTGTGGCGATATATATCGCATATCGCTATTTTTGAAGATATTGTGCACGTGAAGTGACAAAAACCATTCTAGTGTCACTCTCCTCCCTACCATACAGTACTGCACTCATTCACCCAAGTGTCACACTCATACTCTCATGTAATTCACAACATTCTCACTTACCCCACTTTGGGAGAGTATATACATCACGGGGGACATAGGGTAGCCCTTTAGTCAAACACTGAGCATGTCCAATTGCCAAATGGGACCATCGGAGATTGGTAAGGGAAACAAAAAGGAGAAACAATGGCACTGCTTGAGCCTTAAGTAACCGGTGTCAACAAACGTGGTTCAAGAACATACCTGTTGTAATGGATTTCTGCCCACTCGCTTTTACTTACACCGCCAAGCGTCCTGCCCCACAGCCACACCTATTTGCTCCGTGTTACCGGGCGTGCGTGTTAAACATAGTGAGGACCCGGCTTAAGAAGACAGTGTTTCTGCCAAAAACGCTAGCAGCCACGCATCTGGGGGCGTGTGAATCCTCCCGGAAGTGTGAAAACCGGATGGGCGTGTCACGCAACGTACCGGGATTCTGGGAATTGAAGTCCAACTAGAACTACAAGTACTTGTTAATGCCTATGGCTCTCTAAATGCCGGTGTAACTTAAATGCCAAGTCCAGTGCTGTCCGTAGCCAATGTCAGTAATGATTGTTTTATGTAAATACCGTGAAACCACATACATTTGGCATTTATTTAAAATGATTGTGTATTTTTTATGGTTCCTAAGGGATATTCGATTAGCCTTGAATATACCTAACATGGAACATGATTGTGGGAGATGAACACAATTTGTTGCCCGTCCCGAATTGAAACGGAGTTCAGATATGCTATGTGATTTACTTCATTTGAGCTTTTATGGCATACGCTCATGTGATGCTATTTCGTGGTGATAACAAATAAGTAATTCCTAGTGTTCAACCAAACGGAAAAGCCCTATTAAAGATGTTACTGTCAGAGGTGGAGAATGTCTATGAGCTCATGTTCTATGTTGATTAATTTTTGACTCAATTGATTCCATGGGATGTTTTACTTTAGACTTTTACATGTTCTACATTGAAATATCATGCTCTCTGCCTTGCTGGGTATGAAAGCCTACTTAGGGGTGAGATATTATTATTTAAAGTAGAGTTTTAAGCCTGTCAAATGGGGTTATTTTGACAGGTCGAAATTGCAGTTTTAAAAATGTACAGAAATTCTACAGTTGTAGGCTAGTAGTCATGTTTCCCACTATCACTTTAGAGGTGGCACAATGGGTGCTGCAGTCCATTAGTGACATTTAACTGACAGGCCCTGGGTACACTTGGTATCATATACAAGGGACTATAGATAAGTTCAATCTGCGAACTAGGAGTATAGCCAATTTCAACTTGTTTATGAGCCAGAGCATATGTACGGGGGCCTAGTTAGCAGAGTTCCAGTGCATAGAGTAACAATAACAATAGCATAAGTCCAAAAACAATAAACTAGGGATAATCATGCAAAAAGAGGCATTTCCCTACACTTAACCTGAACAGAGTTTCTTTGGTGAATTTGCTTTTCCATTCTATGTTACTGGTGGCCCTTTCCCATACCTTTATGACTACCTTTGTTGGCATGGGTGGGCAAATAAATGCCCTTCTCAAATAAATACAATGTAGGTAGCAATTCAATCCAATACCAATTTATAAAAAATAGTTAATAGTTTTATGATTAAAGTGACGCCAAAACAACAGAAATCCAATGTGGGGAAGCGAAGATATGATTTTTAAGGATTAAATGCTTTCTAGGGCCTAAAAGCCAAAAGCGCCAACTTGGGAAATCTGGTCTTGCCTGACCCGGACAAAGTCAGAGTTTTAGGCTGACCGCGATAGAGCACAGATCGGATACTATGAGCGGTAGTACTCGGTCAAATTCTGACTAATCACTTTTTTGGAGCTTTTTTTCTCAATGTCGAGCAAGGCTCCTCAGCAGGCCTGGTTGCGAGTCAACAACAGTGGCTTGCTTCAGTGGGAAGCCTCTGTGAACTTCTGGATATCTCTTCAATGGCAAAAGACTCCAGGACTTCAGCGGGGCAAACCTGGATCTCAGGCCAAGTCCTGGTGCAATGTCACTGGCTTTGACTTTCGAAGTCAGATCAGTCAATTTATGGAGTCTTTTCATGAAAATTCTCCAAATGCTCACAAACATCTGGATCTTCTTCCAGGAAGTCCATTTGGGTTCTTGGAGTGTCTACAACACCAATACAAGGTTCCAGAAGCTCTGAGTTGCTCCTTGGGAAGTAGGGACTACAAACCCACAATGCACCGGGCAAAATCCTTCAAAGTCCAGGTGAAGCTGGTCAGCTATGTTCTTCTTATGGAGATGATGCAGATGGAGCTCATTTAACCTGTTGCTTTCAAGGAGTCCACTCCTTAAACATTTAGAGCAAGGCAAATTCCTTCTTTTAAGTGAAGCCCAAAGAGTGCAGCAGGTGCAGTCCTTAAGAGTGCAGTCCACTTGGTGCAGACCAGGGGTTCATCAGGGCAGTCCTTCCTCTTCTTATTGTTTCCAGGCAGAGATCTGAGTCACTGGACAGCTCTATCATATTTGTCCAGGCATCTGGTCTGGCAAGAAGATGGGTACCCTTGACAAATAGGGTTGAGGGTGCCACCACCGTCTGTGATGAGCACTGACCCTGAAATGTGGCATTTACTTGTGCCAGAAAGCACTTTTCCACAAAAATCTAAATGGGGAAAACCTCTCCTGGAGATTCAGGTCAGGCTAACCTACTTACAGGTGTGTCTAACTTTCCCTAACACTTCCCTTCAAGCCCCTCTGCTAATTCAATTGCAGGGGCTCCCATCTGGATGGGGGTGCAGGAAGTAGGGGGTGCACATTCTTCCTGTCCTTTCTATATTTCTCCCTTTGAAGTTTGACTACCCAGCCCCCTTCCTGCCGTTTGCTCTGCAGCTTCAGATCTCCTCCCACCAGATGTCTCTTTGTTTCCTTTTAGGTCACTTCACACCTCATCTGATCAGTATGGCTCAGCCTGTCAAAGGCTGGCCATTCAGGAGAGGCTGCTCTAGATCTGGATTCAGGCACATCAGAAAAGCAAGTTCTATAACTTCTTTTCTGTCATAATTATAATACATCAAACCTTTCAGGTAATTGGATTTATTCTATTATTTTAATACTTTTAATTATTATTTTAGCTCACTCCTGTCAATAGTTAGACTTCAGTACTGTTTAATAAAGCCTTCCCATGTTAGCTTATAGAGCTAATGCATTACGATGGGGAAAAAGAGATTGGCAGTTTTTCCCTCCTCAGGACATATTAAACATCTTTTATAATGTCCCTGCTTATTTTATCATGGCACCCTTCCCTTGGGCCACCTAGGGTAGAACTTAGGGGCCACTTATATGCAGAAATATGGTTGTTTAAGACTTTGAAAGCACTTTTAATTCCATAGTCGAACTTGGACATAGTTTTATTTTAAAAGCAGCCTGCAAAGTAGATCTGGCGTTTAAGATTACAGCAGGTAACACAGCAGTACACACTTAAGTGCATAAACTGGACCTCTAAACCTACATTCCCTACCAAATACTAGAGGCTTACAGATAGGTTGCCATACCAAATAATTTCACCTAATTACCATATAATTTTTAAACAGAGCACTGGCACCAATATAAGTCAACAAATGGGGGTGATAAGGGCAGCAAAGAGGACGTTAGCACATTGTGCAAGTTAAGTAGAGAGATTCCACTATCGATAGCCCTTATGCAGATAGATTGAAGGAATCCACAAAGCAATACCCTCTCATGAAAAGTATACTTTTATGCATTTTTAAAGAAGTTACTGGGAATCAGAAAAGGACATTCTCTAATATATTAGGACATCTGGGGAGTAGTGTCATCTTATGAAGTGCTGCAGTGGGAAGCAATGATAATGGATGATTTTCCCAGGACATCACCTCAAGGAGATATTAATCTAGCAGTGGATCTAGATAATTCTCAAAGAATAATTTAATTTCTTGTCACAGAGATCGAGATCCCTAGGTATTTGAAGCTGTGAAGTTGAATGTTAAGTGGCTTTGCATCGTAGAACATCGTAGAACACAGGCCACTCATCACCTATCAGTTACATTGCTGACTTTTCCTAGATAATGCTAAAATTGGCCAAACACTGAACATTTGTTGACAGTCTACTTATCATGTTACAAGAGTTTGTAATGCAGAGCAAATATCCTCAACGTATAAGAAGATATTCTCTTCCCCTTCCAGGCACTATTTAACTCTCCTATCTAGTCCAAATGTCTGTGTCCAACACGCAAGTGATTGATTAATAAGGCAAAAAGTACTGATGACAGGTAGCAGCTCTCTCTAGATTCCATCTCTAGGCGGAAGTGGGAAAAATGCTTAATTCCCTTAACTCTAGCCATCGGTAAATTTGAATATATAGGACCATTCCACTGAATAAAGTGCCTTTTCGGCATAGTGCCATTTGTTTAATCTTCAATTTGGTCATGTCAATACAATTATTTAAATGTCCATGGTACAGTCTGGTGGATCTATTTGACATGAAACCAGACTGACCAGAGTATGTTAAAGATCTTATTATGCCCATCAGGTACTTGGCTAGTATCTTTGTAGCACCTTGGCTAAGCAGTAAGATAAGTCGATATGACTCACACCTATCTTTCTGATTGTCTTATATATCAGGGTTATGGTCACCATTCTGAGGTATCGTGATAATATCTAGGGCCAGATGTAAGTCAGATTTTTTAGGTAAAAAATGGCCCATTCGCAGAATCAGGCTGTTTGAAACCACAAAAAAGCCCTTTTGAATGTACAAATCCCTTTTTTGCGATTCAGTAACCTATTACCAAATTGCACAATGGGTTTGAAATTCAGTATTAGGAAGGAGCATGGTAAGGGCGCCCCTTCCTAATAGCCACTCACAGTGGTATGTGTGAATGTTTTACTGCCTACTTCAAGTAAAGGGTAACACATTTGCAAACGAGAAGGGGTCCCTGATGGATGCCTTCCACTTTGTAAATGGTTGTTAAAATGTTTTTTAAGAACAAGCAGTGGTCCGTAGGACCAATGCTTGCTCTTAAAAATGAAAAGAAAACTTTTTCTTTTTCTTTTCAGAATGCATTCCATTTTACTTTAATGAAAATGGGCTGAATTAAAAAAAAAGCATTGCTTTATTTAAAAGCAATCACAGACATGTTGGTCTGCTGACCCCAGAAGGCTTCCATCACTGTTATTGTAGCGATTCCCAATGTGTAGCAAATTGCGACCTCCCTCATGCATATTAACGAGGTAGGTCTATTTGAGATCCACTTGTAATCGCTAAATGAATCCAGCACACATTTGTACACCACGGTTTGTGATTACCTGAAAGCGAATCACACAAATTTGCAATTAGGTAATCGTAGACACAAAGCTACGTATTTCTGGCCCAAAGTCTTGCAGCATTGCTTGGTAGGTCATATCAAGGTGAGGTACCATTTGTGAGAAACTTTTTATAATAATTCAATAAGAATAACACTGTGTCCGGTACATTTTCCGGATTATAGGTCAAAAAGTGCAGAGACTTCTTGCCCTGCAACATCAGCCTCAAACATATTTTCTATTCATTAGATGATTTAGCCATTGTCAACTCATTTACGAAGTCCGAAAGCTCCCCTTCAATAAACTGACTAGTAGATTTGTAGAACCTCTTGAAAATAATTTGCAAACACCTCTGATGCTGAGCGTTACCACTCTGTTATCTTTTACATAGAGGGGAACGTGTGATAACCATCGCAAAAGTTACTTAATGCAACCTACAACATCTCAGTCTATCACAGGAATTTTACGCTGTGTTAACCAGGCATTCCCAACACGGCGGTACCATGTAATAGTCACCAGATAACGCGTCAACTGGCCCAGATAAAATCAACGCCACGCCGCAAAAATGCGAAAAGCAAACGCAAAAAAAGCTGCGATGAGGCCAATCGTGATACAAAAATCTGCAAAAACCAGCTACAGGCCTGCAATTCACACGCGTCAGACGAGAACAATCACCACAAATGTAGAAAAAAACTGACAAACAAATGCCAAACAACAACCAAGCACAATGGATGTTGCCGGAGCAAGTACAGAGGAGAACCAGAACCCCACAAGCCCCCGGAGGACCTGCCTGGGACCTCGGGGTCAGGGATGGGCAAGGACAAGAAGAGTAGGAAGAAGCGCTTCAGTCCGCAGGAGAACAAGATCCTGATAACGGAGGTGGTCGAACAACATCAACAACTGTTTGTCACCTTCACTGTGTCATTGGCGACACAAAATGGACTATGGAAGGCCATCGAGGGCAAGGTGAATGCAGTCGGCGTGCTAAAGAGAACCATGGAAGAGGTCAAGAGGCGCTGGAATGACGTCAAGTGCAAAACCAAGCTGAAACTCGCCAACAACTGGAAGGCAGCAATGCAGACTGGAGGTGGCAGTCCTGCACCACAGGAGGAGCTGGACGACATGGAGGAATTGGTGTCCACGGTCATCAGTGGGGAGACGGTGGCAGGAGTTGGGGGACCGGACACTGCTCAACAGGACCGAACACAACAGCACCAGGGTGTGTAACGACCAGGGACTGGGTGGACGGGGGGAGATGGGCACAATGGCACTAATGCACATGTAAGTAGGGCACAGCTGCAGACAAATCATGCCCCAGACCCAAACTCCCACAAAGAGGACTATGTACCCAAGTATGCAACATCACAAGTCAGAGGCACACCTCATGTACGGCATAAGGGGCAGCCAAATCAGAGCTGCAAGGGTGACGCCCCCAAAATGCGGCACACACATCACATGCACAGCACATCAACATTGACAACGAAGTGGCACAAACCGCAACACGTTCACCACAGAACAGAGGACACAACTGGTGCAGACTGGATGTAGACACTGGCCAATTGCAAGTGGTATTGCAGGGAAATGTTAGTTGAAAATGTACAAGTACAAACACACACCTATGATGTTGTCGGAATGTCCACTGTCCTGCAGCAAATGGGCAGCCCCACCGAAACAGCCACGATGTACACAGTCATGCAGTCTGTATGTAAACATGTACAATGCGACAATACACATGTGAACACATTGTTAAACTGCATCTCCCCTTCCCATTGCAGAGGGACAATCACCACCTCCTGCAGAGCAGTCCCAACCTCTCTTCTCTGATGAAGAAGAGGACAACGACTCCTTTGACTCCGACGCCCTCCGAGAGTTCATTGACAGTCTCAGCAGCACACCTCCAGGAGCAGGGCAGGCCAGCTGCAACGAGGAGAACCCACACCCTGCACAGACCATACTGCAGGCAGCACCCACCAACAGGACTGCCTCCCAGGACCCCCACGAAGAACACATGGCCATCCAGCGCCGTATGCTGCGATGCCAGGAGCAGCTGGATGAATAGGTGCAGGTGGTCTTCGACCGCATGCAGACAAACTAGATGCCATACGTGGGTGTTTAAGTTCCATCAGGGACCACTCACAGTCCCTAATGGACACCCACAGTCCGCTCCATGCCCTCCAACAAACCATGGCCGACATTGCTAGAGTCCTGATTGTGAGACAAGAACGACTGTCTAGTCAGAGTGGCTCCAGCGACCTCGCACAGGAGTTGGGACTCATGCGGAGGCTCATGGAGAACATGGAGCAGGCCAATGAGGAAAGAGCGGCTGACACGGCTGCACGCCGGCGAGAGGTAGCTGGGTTCCACAATGACCTCAAAACTATCCTCATGGCATTGCTGCCACAAGGTCTGGCGCAGATGCATGCTGCTGCTACCACTACATCCACATCCCCGCCGCTTGAAGTGTCAGTGCCACACAGTGCTGGAGAGAGGCCAGCACCACCCACAAGTGAGGCACATGAGACAGCAGAGGGCGAAGATGTGGATGAATCTGGCTTCGTGTTAGGAAGGACGCAGTAGCATTCATCTCCGCCTCATGGCCGGTTTCAGCTTGGTTCTGCCTTCTGCATCATCACCTTCCACTGTCCCCCGATACACACTGCGACACTCACCTTGGACCTCGACATGGACTGCCATATTCTGTGTGATCGCTAATGACCCAGCTATCAAACTTCATACTGAACTCTTCCACTTCCTTTGTACCTGTCAATCCCTGAATGACTCTGGCTGGCCCTCCACGGGCAAACATTTGAAACTGTGGTTTGCATAGCCATGTACTGCTCCAGATGCAACACCCCACTGAATGTGCATTAAACATTCCGAATCACACAGATGTGTCGTCTCTATGGTCTTTCAAGTGTGGTAGTATGGATGAATGTGGGGTCAGTGAATTCCTCTTACATCCATGTGGCTCATGTCGTTGGACTTGGGTCACAGGGTGACACATTGCCCATTGTCATCCGTGTGGCGCTGATGCAACAACAGGGAAACACATATTTGTAACTCCCTTGTCCAGCCCCATACGGAACCACGTACAGAGCCACCGGGTGATTGTTCAAACCCTTACGCTGTACTGGGATACGCCAGGCCAGCCCACTAAGCTTACGCCACATGTGCACGGACTCCCCTGTAGTGATCTGCTGCTAACAGATCTAGTTGTCAGCATGCCACGGCCACTCCCTCACAGCTGGTTACACCCACACCACACCCATCCAGCACATGCGTCACCACACATGTGACCCTGCCAATAAAAAGGTCCGGGCGCACGCGCACGATGTGATTTCCAACATTCCCCGGGGTGTATCCGTGTGGTGTGCATGTAGACATGGGGGCCCAGGGGCCTGCGACAACACATTCCGCAGGCCCGGAGGGGACATGATGGCATCCGCACCACGATACCCAATCATAGAGGGTCCATGACTAGTGGGGCACAGACTTGGTGGCACCGGATACACTGAGGCTGGCACAGGCACACCGCCACGGGACGGTGACTTTTGGTGCACTGAGGTAGGGGCACCTGGAGTGCTGAGCGGGAGTGCAGCCTGCGATGATGCCCCGTCCCTGCAGTCCGGATGGCTCAGGTTTTGTGTGCCCTGCTGGACAGCAGTGCAGGCCTGAGCCAGTGGGTAGTGCAGGCCTACCGCCACATGGCATCGCCTCGGGTATCAGAGAGTTAGTGGCACCTATGAGGTTTAGCTGGTGTGCAGCCTGTGATGATGCCGGGTGCACTGGTATGTCCTCTGCCTTGGAGTAATCAAGACCCAGCACCAAATATGAGACCTGGTGACCTGTGTAGCGGGGCTGCAGGATGTGGAGGGTGCCATCCCTGCAGGCCCTGTGCTTGTGGCTTGCAACAGCACGTGGTGGGCCCTCTTTTCTACACGCCGGTGGCGGAAGGTGAGCAGTGCGCCCTGCGTGCGCAGGGGTGAGCATACCCCGCTGGGTGGTGGGATGGACTAGGGTGCATCTGCCTGGGTGCACAGGGGCGGGCATGCACCGCTGGGCGGCGGGAGGGCCAGGGGTGCATCTCCATGGGGGCGCTGGGGCAGACAGGCATTGCTTGTGAGAAGTTGGCCTGGTATATTCTGTCCACTAATTATAGTGGGCACCCTTTACCAGTCCAAACAACCCCTTATTGATGATAGGTTAAAGACAACCTTTATTGAAAGCTATCCTAGTGGTAGCTATGGAGAGCAGCCGTCAGGCTAAGTCTTGAAGGAATGTAAAGCAGCTTGTTTAATCAGTCTATAATCTCTTGAATGGCTAAATGAAAGGCAACCACACCAGGTATATATATAAAATATATGTATTTATTTCTAAACACACCCTACTAAACTCTTTATGAGACTAGAGGTCAAAACACATAAGTTACACTACAAATAGGACAGTAAAATAGCACAAATACATATTAGGCCCTAGGGGCGAGCCAAACCATATACTAAAATAATGGTATAAGAACCATGACACAAGGCCTAGAGCCTGTAGAATCGCTGGGACCCCAAGGAACCACCCAAGGTAGTGACACAGGGGACCCACGGGGGCTGTGTGCAGTGTGAGAACACAGTCGCTAGCTCCCATTAGCTTCTATGTGGAAAGTCGCGGTAAGATTTTTAAAGATTAGGGGCACTTAGAAATGAGTCAGGACCAAACCCTTTGGGACTTAGGAAGTTCTAGGGTCAACACCCACTGGAGTACCAGAGTACTCAAGTTACCTCACCCAGGGAAGCCGGGTGCATAGGTGCCAAATGGTGTCGGGTCATGTCGTCGTTTTCAATGGGAGCTAGCAAAGAAGTGCTGCTGCCGGGAAGATGCAAAGTGTCCGAAGAGATCCAAGCCTGGATTGAAGTCAAGACAGAGGGGACAGAGTCTGGGTCTCTAACCAGTGACCAGGAGCACGATAAGCGAATGCCCACCAATGTCAGGTGATTTTAGGTGAAGGAGGTGAAGCTTGAATCTTCAACCAGGAGCTGGATTTGAGCTATCCCACAAAGGATGTCGAGTGCTGCAGCGTCGGGTGCCTGGCTTGGACACAAAAAGCCTTGGCAACAGCAACCCATGCAGAAAGGAGAAAGATGCTTCAGTGCAGACCAGCAAGGTCTGAGGGACTCACCACTTGGTAGGGGGTCAGGGCACGTCTGGAGCAACCAGGGAAGCCCAAGGAAAATCAAAGTTGCCTTCACAGGGGCCCACCAGTTGACGGACTAAGGATCACGAAGGGACCTCAAGAGGAATCAAAAAATCATGGCCCAAGGTTCACTCGGGGTGATTAGGCCAACAATCTTTAGTGGATTCTCTGCTCGAGGTAGGGGCTACAAGTAACACCAAGCACGACTTCAAGAGACGTCGAGAAGTTGATGCACTTGGAAAAGTGCATGGTGACCAGGAGTTCCGGTTCCACGTTACTCACGAGCGCTGTGGGTCTCAGCTTTGCTGAGGACTCGGGTCGGCCTCTGAGATGTCTGGAAATCCTCTTTGTGGGCTGCAAATACTTTGGAGTCCGGCGGGAGCTTCGGAGATGCAGACCAGCAAAATGCTTCTTTGGGGCCTGCCAAGCAGGGAAGTCACTCCTTGACCCCAAGGGAGATTTCTTCAGTCCTCTAGTCTTGAGTAGAGCGTCGAAGTGCCAGGATTCAGCTTCAGAGTTTCATCCAGGGATATCTAAAGTCCTGTTGCCAGGGGTTCCTTACTTATACCTAAGGAAGGGGTTGGACTAGCTCTGGGGACCCACCTATGGAAGGGTTTGGAAAGAGGGGTGGCTACACCCATTTCCCTTGTCCAGTTTTGCGCCAGAGCAGGGGCTGGAAGCCCCTGAACCGGGTTGAGCTGGACTATGCACAGGGACACCAAATGTGCCCCCAGTGCAGGACTTCAAAGCACTCTGAGAGTGCTCCCACTCAGCCCCAATACACATCAGCCTGTCTGGGAGGTGGTTACACCTCCTTTGACAGGAAACCTATTGTCCAGGCCTCCCCTGCTAGAGTTTCGGTCAGCAGCAGGAGGCCAGACGCGAGTCTGTGGCTGCAGCATCCATTTTGTGATGCCAGAGCTCTGTTCAGTTGGTACTGGGTATACCAGTGCTGTCATGTCTCTCCCTCTAGAAGGGTGGGATCATATTCTCACATCAGCAATTGATGTGGGGGTATGTTTCCAAGGTGTTTTACACCATGTTTCTGTGCAGTCAGTCCAAAGTTAGCATTAACTGTTTTAGTTATAATGCACTTAAGAGTATATGGTCTGGCTGCACTACTAACAACCCCGGAGGATAGATTCCGAAGGCTGCAGAGGGGCTCAGCTCATGCCTGGGCATCCTCTCACATATAACCAAGCACCCTGCCTTCAGGATTGATAAGGCCTGCCATAGGGGTGACTGACAGGTTTCTATGTACAGTGATAGGTGAGATATAGTGAACCTATATCTCAGTAAAGGGTGCATGCACCACCTTACCCAGGCTGTATTAGCAGACCCGTGGTGTCATTTTGGAGGGCTTTCCAGGGGTGGCATAATACATGCTTCAGCCCCTGGTAGGCCTCTGGGGTACCTATGTCCTAGGTCCATAGTATACCATAAACTAGGGACTTATAAGGGCACCTCAGAATCCAATATGTGATGTACCTAAGGTACATGGAATCAATTTAGAGAGGAAGCAGCTAGGCCGGGGTCCTGAATAGCAGGGCCCCAGCCAGACTAAATTCGAAAAACAGTGTTATAGCAGCAGAAAGTGGGGGTAACCATGTGAAGCAGATCCTACTCTCCTACAATGCTGTCGTGTGCAATTGCATGTACTTTGCCATTCAGGTATCTGGACTCTGTTTCAAATGAGGGGTCTTTCTCAGATGTGGGACCTGGTGGACTGCACTACACACCGGCACGTGATTTGAGACACACCGGTAGCAGCAGGTGAGCAGTGTGGCCTGGGTACACAGTGTAGGCACTCTCTTCTTTTTTCTGTCTCGCTCTCCTGCTCCCTGTCCATCTATCTCTCTTTCTCCCTTTCTGTCCGTCTATCTCTCTCTCCCTCTCTCTGTCCGTCTATCTCTCTCTCTCTCTCTCCTTCGTTCTCTCTCTGTCCCTTGATGTGCGCAGGACACACCTTCTCATCATGGTTTTGTCTTGCCGGCTGTGACCTACGGATTGTCTGAGGGGAGCCGACATGTGTCTTCATTTCTGTTCTGTGCTTATTTTAATACATTTTCATTTGTTACTTCGATGGTGAATGTGTGATGCTCATTTTTGTGACGACACATGCATGTCACCAGATGTGATTGTGCAACATCATGCGGGTTATTTGGTATATGGTTCCGTGTGGTTGATGTGACATACCTTTGTCAGTGGTGGGTGGGGCCCCGGGATGGGGGGAGGTTGGGTCCTGGGGGTGAAGGCGGTGGGTGTTGTTGCCCTCTTGGTGCTCCGGGATGCATGTTCTGTGGCTCCATGGCATCTGTTGTTGTTCAGGTGTGGCTCTGGGCTGGGCTCCCTTTTGTGGTGCAGGTTGTAGTCCAACTTTGCACCAGGTGGGAGCAGGTGTTAGTTTCCTGGTGCTAATGCGGCTTATCGCATGTTTTTTTATCTTATTGCCGATGTGGCTGGTCGTTGAGAATGTTGTGGAGTGGTGTTGTCACTGCTTTTTGCTCGGGAACGCCTAGTCTGCATCTCCATCCTTGGCGATGTATTTTGAGGCTGCTATCGCTGGAAAAGTGGTGATATGGGCTGTTTGCAACAGCTTGTGAATGGGGTTGTAAGTTTATCACAACTTTGGCTGCGTTAAGGTGCCGATAACTCGGCGATAGCTCCCTGAGAATATGGCCCAGAGAGTCCATCTCTCCTCTAGTTCTTTCCTGACCAACCAGGTCAATAATTTGCCTTCTTTGTTCCCCATGTCAATAAGTCATTTCAGGGAGCCCAGGATATGAGCTTCTAGCCTCATCCATGGTCAGTTGTCAAAATTCATCCTGTTTTGCATTGCTTTGCTTTGTTGAACACACAGGGCCGATCCAGAGTGCTTGATTTCCAATATGTACTTTCCAAAAGGTAAAAACGCGGGTACAAAATGCACAACCATAATACAATTCGATGTCATGACATGCTGGCATGCATAGTGTACATTTGTGTTTTGTTTTACTTGTACATTAGTCTATTCGAGAACATTGTCTCTAGTTTCTGTGATTCATTAGATATGAAAGAAAATATCTTAAAACCTGATTAGCTTAGTCAAGAATTTCTTGATCTATTGTGATTTGGTGCATTCTTGAAATTAGTGCTGCAGATAGATTGAAGTACTCACTGAAGGCACCTAAGCGCCCTGCAGGCTACTTTGACATTCTCATGCCGATAGGTAACCAATGTACTGATTGGCCTGATAGAGTTTTGGATGTTTTCTTCTCTTTGTATGATAAAGTGTCAGCTATCACAGACTAATAAACTCAGATGAAACTACTTATTTAGATGACGTAAATCTAAAAATAGAGCTTTCCATCCCAGTTCACTCCCAGATTTTTTTGCATATTCAGCAAAACATGTTTGAATATCAAATAACGAGGGAGACTGATGATGTTTATCGGAAATGTGACATTTTTGACTTTCAAAAAGAAGGTCTCAACCTTCACTTCTTTAAGCCTAAAGCCATTGCTGTTCATCTCCTGGGTCACCTCTGCTATGACAAGTTTCAGGACTAATATGTCGCCAAGTAGACATTTAACACACAGAAAAATCTGTGTTGTCTATGTAAGAGCAGAGGTTCAAACCTCCAGCCCCAATATTTATTCTAGTCCATTTACAAAAGGAGAAATTAATTCTGTGATTTCATCACATCTAATCTTGATGACTAAGTTCGTCTGCAAAGTGATGAGGCCACCTCAGACCATGGCACGGGGCCCTTAATCGCTTATACGTTTTTATCGTCATTCACAAAGTATTCAACCAAATGACAGTATCCATTATCTATGTTCCCTTCAGTGGTGGCTCCTCTGCTAAGGCGCAGGAGCATTGTCCCACTGATTATTGCAGTGTAAAAAAAGGAAAAATAAAATGATAATAACTCGAGGTTATTATCATTTTAGTTGTCCCCGTTGGGGTGTCTTTGTGGGGCAGGGCTGTTCTCAGAGCTGGGGGAAGAGTGGTTTGCACTCCCTATGTGAGCATGAGGGCTTGACCTGCCCTCTAGGGCCACCCAAAATAGTAATGCGCACATACCATGTTCTCCATGCAGGCTGCATTACAGCCCGCATGGAGAAAATGCCTACCCTTCCATCCCCTGGCAGAGTGCCTTATCACAGCCCTCAGACCAATCACAACTCTGCGTTGCAGTATTGTAACTGGCTGCAGGGAGCCTGGGAGCCCTGGTGCTTCCTGCTTCCTGTCTCCCCCAAGAAGCCAGGAAGGGATGTAGGAGAGGCCGGCCGGGAGGTAAGTGTTTCTTTTTTTTAAACCAAAATCCCCCAAACCACCGCCCCCTTCCACCCACCCTGCCTCGCTGCTTCTTCCAAGTAGCGGCCGCCACTGGTTCCCTTCATCTGTGTGAGAATATAGGGCCAGATGTCAAAAGCATTTTTGCGCAGAATCGGGCTGTTTGCAACCAGAAAAATGTTTTTTTTGATGTACAAAATGCGATTTGGTAACTTGTTACCATTTCACAATTTGCATTTGCAATTTGGTATTTGGAAGGGGCGTGTTTTGGGTGTCCCTTCCAAATAGCAAATCAGGATGGTATGTATTACTGTTTTGTGACCAGATTCTGGTGGCAAAACAGTAACACTTTACCAACATTTTAAAAGTGGTGGCCACCCATCCGCAAATGAGAAGAAACGTTGAAAAAATATTTTTTAAGAGCAGGCAGTGGGACCAGAGACCACTGCCTACTCTTAAAAAATGAAACAAACATTTAATTTTTTACTTTTTAAACGCATCCTCTTTTCTTTTAAGGAAAACGGGTTGCATTAAAAAAAAGGTTGCTATATTTAAAAGCGATCACAGACATGATGATCTGCTGACGCCAGCAGGCCACCATCCCTGTAATGGTAATGATCCAGCTTAGAACCTGGTTAATCTTTACACGACATAAAAACTGATTTTGACAACAAAACTCTAATGCGCACTTTGCACACATTTTGAAAAATAACGTTGAAACGTTAAGAAAAGTTAAAGTACCAGCACCCTTAAAGTGTTCTTGAATTTGTAGAAATAGAAGCTTTACGGAAATGAAGGGCCCGATTCACAGAACTAACTGAAGACAAAATCCTAAACTTACTACCATTTTGGTATTCACAGAAGCACTTACTCATTTTGGTATTCACAGAAGGCACTTACTCATTTCGGTATTTACAGAAGTTAGGAGTCCTAACTTTAGGACTCCTAAATGTCTTCTGTGAATACCGAAAGTCTTAAAATTAGGATTTTTCTCAATTTAGTAGTAGTAAAGTTAGGACTCCTAACTTTAGGACTCCTAAATGCCTTCTGTGAATACCGAAAGCCTTAAAATTAGGATTTTTCTCAGTTTAGTAGTAGTAATCTTTAGGGTGCTCCATATTGGTAGCAAATATTATTTGCACTCTGTCTCTCTATAGTCTCTCTGCACTGCTCCTTTGATCATACATCCCACTGGAATGTTTTACAAAGCTAAATGCAGCCTAATGCTTTGAATCATCATCCCTAAGAAGGATATTTTATTACAAGTGACTGACACTGAACCGGTTCCAGTGGGTCAAGGTGTCCCCTGACAATAGGGCAACACATAGGCAAATACTGTGGCCACGAGGTCTGGCATGGGATAGCCTGTCTAAAGAAAGATGTGGGATTTCTGCTTACACGCCCACATCCTGCGATTTGCACTTTGAGAATTAACTGTCAACCTGGAATCCACAAAAAGGTGGGTGACAGAGTTACCTCTAAATGGTTGCCATGGATATCAGGCTTATCAAAAGAAAAATGCAGTTCACTGTTATTTGTAAAAGCTAACTGACCACAAGACCGGATATAAGCTGCCCCTCCAGCAAAACTTCTATAATGTCCAGAACAGAGACTGCTAAGCATGAACAGAACCTCCCTGATCAGCCGGAGCCATCTTACTGTAAGGAGGTCAGTGAAGTCAGCCAAGCCAAAACCTTTAATATTTAGAATGTAGGATTGATGGCCAGTCTCTTCTGCCCACTGTCTGTCTACCTGCATGGCCCACACTGCCACTCACTGATCGACCCTTGCAACTCTGTCACTGCTACCCAGTAGTTTCTATGTGTGTCTACTCCTAAGAACTAGGAACACAAAGGCCTATCACGTATTGAACTGTGATAACGTGAAGACTTCCAAGCCTGAACTGTGCTTGGCTATCCATTGGGGATGCTCTCATGAAAAACCTATGTGCATAAAGTCCAGAGTCATTCTCAGAGTAACCATGATTAGCTGTCCTCTAACATTGTTGATACTATAAATGTCTACAATTTATGCAGCTTATTTGAATAATATTAAAAATGATGATAACAATAATATTATTAATAATTGGTATGTATGTATATTAGTGGTATTTGTATAATGCAAACCCATTCAAATGGGATAAGAGTGCTGTACATGTTCATAGCCAAAGGAACTGTAAATCAGTGATTGGAGGGGAAGCTGAGTTCTGAAAATTGATGTGCACTGTTAATTCGTTCTGATGTAGTGTTCTTTAACTAGATGTGTCTTTTGCACTTTCCTAAATTGTAGATAATTCAGCCAGTCCCACTGGATACACAGATGTTGTTCCAGATACTGGAGGCATGATTTGAGAAGCCTGTTGCCATGTTTATATTCTTTTTTTGACTCCGTCATCTCCAGTCTGATGGTGTACTGTCTGTGGGTGTGCTGGACACCACTGCAAGTGTCTAGCTTATCAGCCAGGTATCAGGGGTGCTGGTCATGATGGCTTTTTGGATGATGTAGTCGGTTTTGAAGATGGTGCTAGCTGTCAAGGTAAGAGGGTGGAGTTCCACCATAGTCGGGAGGCGAGGTTAGAGATCCATTATGAAGGAGGCAGCAGCATGGATGATGCCCTAAAGGGGGCCAGTGTGGAATCTGGGAGGCCATAGAGCAATCAACAAATTCATTGTCACCACCGAGAATCAAGAGTACAAGGGCTTGAATGGCACTTCTGTTTTTGCTTTCTGACAGGAGCTGTTTCACTTTCTTTAGTAGAGAAAGCTATCTTAGTTTTTTCCCAATGTGTTCGTTGAGGGAGAGTTGGTGCCCAGGGTGAATCAAAATGACTAATAGCATTGGATGACAGATGGGATTTGAATGTGTTCAGGTTCATGTTGTTAACCCAGGTTAGGATTCGTTTTTCTATGTTGTTCTTGTAAATAGTAGGAATCCCATCTTTATGGGTTTGAGTGCCAAATAAGTACTGGACATTCAAGTCTTGATGATGTGTGAGAATTATTTCAGAAATTGGTGGTATGGAGTGTAGCAGATGTTCCAAGTACAGGTTGTTGCCATATTGGTGAATGTTGTTGCCACCATTGATGCTGATATTGGTGAGCATAGAACCAAGTGACTCAATGTAGCGGTTGAAGATGACAGATGACAAGGTGGAACCCTTGAGGACTCATATCTTTTTCTAAAAAAACCTCTGCATGGACAATATATTTATTACAAGTGAAACATACAATCTAAAGTAGTTGTCTGACCCTACACCACTCTATAAGAATAAGCCCTAACTTCTCCTGTTCAACCCGCTACCCCTTGAAAGTCAAAGCCTAAAAATGAGATCACATCAGTGTCTAATTTCTGCATTTCCAGGGACAACGGCAATAGTTTTTACAACTATTGCCAATCTACCTTGTGTTGTGTAGGACCTGGAGAACTGTCCAACTACTATATTTCAGTAGTCCAAAAAATATATTTTTCTAACTATTAACACTACATGGACAATACATGTATTGTGAGTTAAACAGGTCCAACCTGAAGTAGAAGACTAAGCCCTAACTTGTAATATTCAACCCCACTAACCCCTGAAAGATTAAACCTATGGGTACAGAGGAAAAGTGGCCATCAAAAAGCACACTGGCTATGCAGCATAACCATATAGAGGCATGCAGCCCCTAGGTTGCACCTTTAGAGGGTGGTATGGGGTCCCAGGGACAACTGAGGAACCTCACTGCAGCTTGGTGCAGTCATTCACTGCACACACCTACACAGGGGTTCCTGCCCCATTTGAAAAAAGGAGACTGGGTTGCCACCTAGAGTGAAAAGCGACTGGCATCTTCTAAGAGCTGGTCCACCTTTCAGTAATGCAATGTTTCTGAAAGGCCATATTCATGCGTCCACTGGGAACAGCACAATTCATGTAATAGGTTACACCACCCACTCTGTGGCCGATGAACACAATTAAAGGTATTCCAAGCGTTGGTGTTTCAAAGGGCCCGTGGCTTCCAAAATCTAAGATATTTTCTCCAATGTGTTTGAGTATACCTGAGGGTGCAAATGGCAGACCTTGATTTAAAAACCCAGAGATGCCACAGCAGCCCTGAGGGATGCTACGGTTCTTGTGTACCCTATAAATGCTTTATCAATCAATCAAACAATCAACTTCTAAACAGACATTATTCCTAATGCTAATTTGAACAGTGTTTTTGACTTAGTTCAAATTATGTAATTTGAGGAACACTTTGGCCCAATTAGGCTTTCCGGTACATTTCTTTGGGTATTGTCATGTAGTTGTCAGTGCCGGATTAAGCAGCTTCTTGGTTTCTGTAGAGCATGTCTTCTTATACTCGACCAATTAGAAAGGCTTAATAATACTGTAACTAAACGATGAAGCGTGTTGTCAAGGCATATTGTAATAATAATTTAGTACATATAAGCTGGAATCAGCTTAAACATCATGCCACTGAAAATGTTAAACAAAGCTATTATTGTTCTTTTGAACTTTCAATTAGGTTGCATAGAAATTTTGCAGACCAAAAAAGCCATCCGCAACCGCCTGGTGCCTTGAATGAATATCATCAGTGTTATATTACAAGTGACACGTGTGAATATTATGCATAGTCACTTTTAAAACATATTTTCCATTATGGAGCAGGTGCACAAGATGGTTTACATCTCTTCCAAAAGGGAGTTATTTAATGATGACTGATAGTTCCTTGTATGGTAACGACAAGCACCGCTTTTTTCTGCAATCAAATGTAGCTTAAACTCCCAACAGTGTGAATCAGGAATGTCTACAATGCCTGCATTTCACGTTTTCTTGCGTGTCCTAACAGGAGGGGTGCAAATATTAATGATATTCTCAGAAAATCATCAGCAAATGAGCAACTTTCAGAGTGAGACAGGGAACAGTTTAACTGTGCTTGGATTGAGTAATGCCTCTTCTACCTCAATACATGTCACATGTAATTTATTATGTCTTTTATTATGTTCCAAAAGTTACAGACATGCCTACAGCATCCATGCACAGAGACCAAAACACCTATAACTACCCACGCACATACATCACCAGACAAACAAACACTTGTGCACACAGAGATAGAGAAACTCATTCACAATGCTTACCGCACATGAAGTCACCGATATGCACTGTCTGAGGGAGACGTGGTATGAAATATTGGTTGAATGTATATATCAGTATGTTATGTTGCCCTAAGAACATCTTAAAGTTCTAGATGAGAGACAGGTAGAAAGGAGGGAACGAGAGACAGGAAAAGAGGATAGAAGAATCTTTATCAAAATGGGAGTGGCAATCAGTGGCCGACTTAAAGGGGCTTATTACGATGTCGGTCGTAAGGCCTCCAAGCTGACATCGTCGGTTTCAATTCCGACCGGCTGATTATGATACAGTCGGTCAGAATAGAAACTGGCCAGTCAATCCGTCTGGCTTCAGACGGGCTCCAGTAGCCCGTCTGCCAGGCGGAGACCAACCCGTAATCCAAATGGAAGGCGTTTCCGCCTTCTGGATTACGTTGCACGGTTTCCGGCAGGGTTTCCATACCGGTCTTTCCAACATAGAAACCCTGTTGGAAAGCGTGTCTGGGGGTCTCTATCAGGGTCCCCTTCTGTATTCTGCCTCCAGTTGGTGGCCTAGGGGGCACCTATGGTGCCCCACTGTTGATCCCTGCACTTTGTGGCAGGCACCTTTAGGTGTCTGCCATGGGGTACAGGGATGAACACAGACTCCTATTTCTCAATGGGAGCTTGTGTTATGGCCGATTTACGCCCATCGTAATAAGGCCCTAAGTGTTTGGTTGGCAAGAATAAATCAAGAGCGAAAAATAGCCCTCAGAAAAGAGGAGGAGGAAGCAGGAGCAGACTAGCAGTGTAATTTGGGGGTGGGATGGCAGAGTGAGTAATTAGGTCCTTAGGAGAGTTGAGGAGAGTTAACAGGAAACGCTGTAAATGGCAAACATTTGCTCTGTACATATGCACGTTTTAGCGATGGAAACATAAGGTAGGCTGTAAAGTTGATGGATGGTTGATGTTTATAATATTGAAGGCATTACAAGCAAATGCCTCATACATAAAATTTACAGTGGTGCCTGATTCAGTGTAAAAATTATGTTTGTGTGCGGTCAATAGTTCGAATTCGCTTTACATGAGGTAATCCTGGTAAGCAGGTTTGAAGTAAGTGACAGTGAGACAGAGTACATTTTAGCTCTGAGACAGTTCCAGTAGAGGGATCAAACTAAATAAGGGAACCAAAATCAAGAGTGAGCATGAATAGTAGGAAATGACTGGGAGTGTAAGGTTGTCCGAGTACAAATTGCAAGGGTTCACTGACAAAATATCGAAACCCTAAATATTGTGATGCAAAAATATTATGTCAGAAATATCTAGCACAACATTTTTGATCATGGTAAGTACAACAATATCAAAAAATAAACATAGTTTTACAATAATATCGAAAAATATATCCCAAAATTTCATTTTTTATGATATATATCTGTATAACATAGTAAACATTAAGGGGCAGATTTATGAGCCCCTTGCGCCACTTTTGCGTCACTTTTAACATGGAAAAAGTGACGCAAAAGTGGCGCAAGGGGCTCATAAATCTGCCCCTAAATATATTAACAGTAATATAATGTAAATTAAATATATGTAATAATATAAAAAATATATAAATGTATACTTAGTTAAACGAACACATACACATATATATGTATGTGTGTATGTTAATTTTTACATGTAAAACTATTAAAATTATAATTTTAATTTATAATATAATTTACAAGTTTTTTAATTTAATAATATAACAAGTATATAAATATATATTATGCATATATATATATACACACACAATAAATTAAAAACCGTTTTACTAATACTATATGATATATTACAAACATTACTAACTAAACAAATATAATTTTAAATTTACAGAAGCATAATAACATTGTTTTAAACAAAATAAACAAAACTATAAAATTCTATGAATAATACATATACTAATCCCACTCCACTCTGTGCAACAGTAGGGAAAGCATTGGACACAGGAGGGCAAGAAATTGACTATTCCCATTATAGTGGGTGCAAAAGTAGGGAATGTTTTGGACTCAGGAGGGGGTAAAATTAAATATTCCCACTCCAGTCTGTGCAACAGTAGAAAAAGCTTTGGACTCAGGAAGGTAAAATGTACTATTCCCACTCCAGGCAGTGCAACAGTAGGGAAAGCGTTGGACTCAGGAGGGGTAAAATTGAATATTCCCATGCCAGTCTGTGCAACAGTAGGGAAAGTACTTCACTTCAAACACATACCTTTTTATAAAACAAGTATTAATTTAATAAAATTATAAAACTATAAACATACAATTCAATATATACATTAAAAACAATTAAACAAATATAATAAGTATAATTATTTTAAAAATAATTTATATAAGATTATTTGTATTTAATAATTATTTATTTAAATTCTCACAATATAGTTCTACTAGCAATGCACCTAGCATTGCACATGAAACATATATCTAAATAAACAAATAATAAGTTACACAATTTACATAAATAAGTAAGTACTTAATAATAAATAAATAATTTAAAATTGCTTAATTATTATTTAACATCCCACCCTATACCTCTACAAATCCAACACCCCGCACATAAAATGTAAAAAAAGAAATGTAATTACACAATTTACGTAATTACTTAACAACTAATAAATTAATGATTTATCAATAATTACTATTTAATCAATTATTGTTTAATTAACTTTCCAACCTATACCTCTACAAACCCAACAACTCGCACCTAAAATTTAACTTGAAAAAATATTATTTACACAATTTACAAACTTAATATCAAATAAATAATCAATACAATTAATTAAATAATTACTTATACTTAATTAACTTCCCAACCTACAAACCTCATAATCCACTGTAACACTATTGGTTACTATTTTACAATTAAATAAAAAACACAAATAACTTAAAATTACAACTATATTAAAAAATTTTAACAATTTCACAAACAATATAAAACATACAATTAAAATATTATTTAAGCACATAAAAAACTTAAAGATTGAGATTTCTTGCCTTAAAATCGATATTTTTGTCAACAATATTTTTGCACGTGATATTTCTGTGCCATGATATTAAAAATGGGACATTTCTGCAACTCAACATTGGGTCATTATCAAATGTCATTTCCGTATCAGCATAATCTTATCACTCTTTCCACTTGCAGTCGGTAGAGAGTTATATTGCACTCCAGACTCTCAAGAGACTATTGATTGAGACTGACTGGTAACCCAGTTAATCGGGATACTTTTATAAAGGAAAGGAAAGAATGCCTTAAGAGTACTTGTCAGTAAAGTGTGCTTCCTATGCTATATAAGGAGACAGGCTGTGACTAGCCCCATATGAACAGGATACAGTCCAGGAACTGAATATGAAGGTCTGCACCTGGCACCCTGCCTATGTTCCAGTAGAACATACGCAGGGTGCCAGGATGTCTCAGAGAGTCTGTAGGTGAGCAGGAGTTCTGTATTGTGGCAAGCAAGCCTCAGTGTCTGTGAAAGGAAGGACATCCTAAGCTCCCCTAACCACATGAGGGACCAAAAAGGGACCAAAAAAGAATGCAAAAATGGCTCAATCACTCCATTTTCCAGGACCTATCTGAGGCATCCAACCCTTTTCAAGATAACAGATACTGTAATCCCCCCCTGACTCAACGGGAATCAAGAATCCCCTACACTTCTGTTGGAATTGACCATCTCTGCAGGGTCATCCCTTTTTGCCTTCACCCTCTTGTTTTCAAAGCCCACGTTTATTCGCTTTTAGGACTCTGTGCACTTTACTCCTGCTAACCAGTTCTAAAGTAGTTGTGCTCTCTCCTTTAAACATGGTAAAATTGACTTATACTCAATTGGCACATTTAATTTACTTGTAAGTCCCTAGTAATGTGGCACTATGGGGCCGATTCCGATCCGGGTGGGAAAGCACTCCGACCGAGCCGGAGTGTTTTCCGACTGAGCCAGAGACCTGCAGTCCGACCGAGCGAGTACGATACGGCCATATGCTGTCAGACTCGGTTCGGTCGGACTCCCATAGAAGTCAATGGGAGCCGGTCGTACGACGCGTACATGGGCTCCCATTGACTGAATGGGTACGTCGCGGACAAGTGCGCCCCCTACAGTGCTTACGCGTCGGTGCCATCCGCACCATACATGCCTGTGTTGGGGAGACCCATGGGTCGCCCCCTGTGTCCGAGTCGTAGGGCTGCGGGTGACAGGGGTTCTGACATGGACCCCCAAAGGCAACCACCCGGACGATTTGCAAGCTGGACACTCCGGCTCACACAGGCTGTCCGACGCGTGCATCGTACTGGCTCAGTCATGAATCGCATCCATTGCATGCCATGGTTAGCTTACGACCGAGACATACGGAGCGGTTCGGACCCGGAAACGACTCGGTCGGTGAATTTCATGTAGCCCGCATGGAACTTGCTCGCTCGTACAGCTGTAAGAGTCGGCCAGAAAACACGCATACGGCTCGTAGTTTTTCTGGCCGGATCGCGTTCGGTGCCCTTCCGACCCGGATCGGAATCGGCCCCTATATGTACCCAGAGCCTGTAGGTTAAATGTAAGTAGTGAGGCTGCAGCACTGATTGTGCCACCCACTTAAGTAGCCTTTTAAACATGTCTCAGGCCTACCATTGCAGCTTGTGTGTGCCGTTATAAACTACCATTTCGACCGGGCAAAATAAACTTTGTCTAAACCTTCCTTTTTAATATATAGAAGCTACCCATAGAGGTGGCCCTAAAAAGCACATAGAGAAGGATGCAATATTTTTTAAAGTTGGACATGCCCTGGTTGTGAAAAACTCTTTAATTCATATTTCACTACTGCAATGCCTACCTCTCCCATACACATACATTGAGTTACCTCATTTCATTCAATATGTGATAACTTTCTATTGGGAGCTGTGGGAAAGTGGGTTTCTGTTGCAGTAACCACCCCTACTTTTTGCCTGGCTTTTGATGCAACTTTGACTGTAGAGTACTGGGTCCCTGCTAACCAGGTTTATAGTACCAGTGTTCTTACCCTAAAACCTATACCACAATTGGCACCACTATAGCTCACATATAAGTCCCTAGTAGAAGGCACTCCTGGCACTTAGGGCCTTGTGGTTAAAGAGGGTCCCAAAGGGCTGAAGCACAAATTGTGCCACCCTAAGGGATCCCTCACCAAGCACATGCACACTGCCACTGCCACTGCCACCTGTGTATTTTGGTGCAGACAAAACTGAAGAGTCGGCATGGCACATATCCCTGTGTGCCATGCCAATAGACACTGCACGAAATATAGGTAAGGCACCCCTCTAGCAGGCCCTATCCCTAAGGAAGGATGCACTATATCTCCTATGAGGGCATATCAGCATGTGCAGATATGCCCTTACAATATCCTTGGCGATTCCTGGATATTGTAAGTGCCAAGGGAAGCCATAGTGAATATATGGGCTGGACACTCATCATTACGAGTTCCCCAGCTCCATGATGGCTTCACTGAAACATGAAATGTTTGGTGCCACACATCTCAGCATAATAATCTTGCATTGGTGCCGTTGTCAGATTTATTATGAAATGCACACAGAAGACCCCTTAGAAGAGTCCTCTGAAACCTACCAATGCTTAGTGTGGTCACCGACTGGACTCAGCCTGCTACAGCCAGACAGTGTTCTGACCACATGGGTAGAGTGCCTGCGCACTCTGAGGTAGAAAACAATGTCTTTCCTGGGTGAAGGTGATCACACCTCCCCTGTCAGGAAGAGCCATCTGTGGCGGGGAGCTTCAAAGGCCTTACCGCCTTTGAAATGTGACCCCAGCCTCTCCTGTTACAGGGAGCAGGTCCCCTTCCTTTCCTCAACCCCTTTTTGGGTTGGGGGACAGGTGGGAAAACATGGAAATAATAGTACTTGTGCCCCCATCTGCCAACTCCACTCATCAGGTGCTGGAGGCTAGGTGAAGTACACTTTTTCAGTGGCCACCATCTTGAAGATAGTGGGACTTATCCATTAAGGGCTAGGAGCATGTCCCGCTCCCACAGGAGGAGGGCATGATAGAGGGTGTAGACACCCCAGGTAAGTGGCACATTGGCCACTACCTGTCACTGTCTTATAATGCCCCTAAATCAAGTATTTATTGGCATCCCCAGATCCTGAACTTCAATTCCTGATGACCTAAGAAGAGCCGGACACTACAGAGCCACACCAGCAGAGAAGACTGAAAAGAACTACTGACTTGGCCTCGGCCCTACCGGCCTGTCTACAGCCCTCAATGGTCCTGCACCAAAAGAAGACTCAACCTGCAGCCCAACAATCTCCAGACCTTAGGAGGACTGCCTGCTTTGATAAAAACAAAAACCTCCCGAGAACAGCGGACCTGTTCACAAAGCAACTATCTTCAAAGCAAAGACTCTGTGACCTGAAGAATATCAAAGCCTGCCCCCGGTTCCACCTCTGCACCTGATGCCTCCGACTGAGTCCAAGTGTCCCACCAAGGTTCCCTAGTGCTCCAGAGCCTGAGGCCACTGTGAGGTGATCTCTCCCTGACTCCTCAAAGTCACCTGCAGCCACTGCACAGAGACCCCCTGAACCACGCCTGCTCCAGTAGCCGTTTCTAACAGCATGAGGCACTCCCTCATCCGTCTGTCCTGGGCCTTGGTGTAGAGTACAAAAGGGTTCCCCACATCCTCAGCTTCTCAACTTACCTATACAGCAGTTGGTTTCCTGTGACAGGGCTCCTGTCCTGAGCTGCAGCCCTTTTTCGATACATCCTGTCTCCATTGCTTTTCATTGGTCACCCGATTCTTGCACCCTGCCGTCCATGTACCACTGGAGGTGTACTTTTGGTGCTGAACTGTACCTTGCCCCATACTGACCTTAACTTCTGAAGACTGGCCTTGTACGTTGACGTTACCTATATGTATGCTGAATGTTTTCTTCCTCTCATAGGTTAACATTGCATAGTCTGAAAATTGCAATAAAAGTGTCCACTTTTTATATTAAAAAGTATTTCTATTGAAAAACACATTTACGTGAGTAGAAGTTCTGCGGTTCTACAAGATAAATATAACCAAGAATTATTTTTATAAATTGGTCTTGGATTTATTCATTGAGTATGTGTCTCACTTTATGACACTGTGTGTATAACAAATGCTTAACACTACCCTCTGATAAGATAAGCCAAACTGCTCGCACTTGCTACCAGAAAAGAGAGCATTAGTATTATCCACTTGAGCCTCTGTAAAGCCTCTCGGGATCCACTGGAATCTCTGCACACTATACCTCATTCTGATATAGTATTTAGAGAGCCAGCTTCCTACAGGAACAAATAGAAATGTATAGTTAGGTGTTCAAAAATTGTGATTTAATACCTTCTTAATGGTAAAGTTAGATTTTAAGTCACAATTCTGAAAATGTCACTTTCAGAAAGTTGGTATTTTTTTGTTCCAACATTTGGTGCCTGCATCCTGTATCCTGGGTCATGTGACTAGGAAGTTAGTCTTTGTGTATTGCTCCCAGACTGTGGGACAAGAGGGGGAATAGGTGTTGGCAGGATGGGCCATCTCTGACTTTACAGGGGGCGGTGCTGTCACCTACCACACTTGCACATCACAAAGGCTCTGCCTCAGTATAATCACAAAGGGTTTGGCATTAGTCTTTTGTGTACCCAGACAAGCTGGCGCCGGGCACGGAGAGAGGAAATTCCAAACACCTCTGAGAGTGTGAACCTCCAGAATCTTCTACTAGTTCAAAGCTGGCACCAAGTATAAATATTGGACCCTCAGACCCAACTCTTCAGTACACCCCTGGACTTGTTGAAAACTCAGAGGGCCTACTGTGCTGCTCTGATGCAAGAAGGAATGGTAGTCTCCTGCCCTGATTCTCTCCTGCCATGCTGCCCTGATGCCTGAGTGAAAAGGACTGTATCTGCATATGGAACTCAGGTCAACCTGAGTAACTTCACCCCAGTGAGCGAATTTGTTGGCCTCCTACCAAAGCCTCAGGGACAGAAAAGGCTCTAAGCACCTTGAACCCAGCACCTGGACCCTGCCTACTGTGAGTCTTGACCCACTAGTGGTGCCTTCCAGTCCTGGACTTTTGGAAGAGGTCATAAAAGTGCCCTGCCATCCCAGCTGTGGGCCAAGCAGCACCGACGCGGTGCGATACATCGCCTCACAGCTCTGCATCGGAATCACCACTGCATGATGCATCCCTGCTGCAGGATCCCACAGCTCTTTGGAATCGCCGCTGTGCAATGCCTCCTCAACGCAGGACCTCATGTCGCAGTTCTGCAACTCCTCGGAATCACCGCTATGTTACAGGGTTACTTCTTCCCTTCGAGGCCAGAGTCAGTGTTTCAGTAAAGCTGCCAAGCACCTCCAGCGTTCCCAGGGACCCACCTGTCCTAGGCCCGCCTGGCCACCGAAGGAGTCTGGCCCCACTGTTGGGCCATCTATCAAGCACAAGTCCAGGAGTAATGCCGGTAGTTCCCAGTATGTAGCAGGTGAAGGGTGTTACCACGGATCAGGTATGCAGGCCCTAGATCTCAGGCCACGCACCTTTCATGATGTGGAGGCCAAGCCTCTGACTTCCAGTCTCCAGGGTGAAGGGGAGGCGTTGAACCTCTACGTGAGGGCCGTGGCTTTCTTTAGGGCTCCAGGCCTGGCATTCACTCCCAGCTACCCTAAGGACTTCGCTCCGGCATGCCGCTATTATCACCGGCCCAGGGTGTCCCGATATCATCCGTGGGTCCAGGGGAGAGGGGAGTAGCCCCCATTCACGCCTAGAAAGCCGCTGCATCTGGTCAGGGCTCATCTTGTAGCGGAGCTCGCTGCTTATGCGGCCATCTTTCCTCGTGGCCAGTCCACGCAGAAATCGGTATTCCTAATGTATGAAACTCAAGGAGTTTAATTTAGGGATTTCTTGTGAGTCGCAAATCTATCTATCTCATGAATATTAATCAGGTAGGTCGCAGTTTGTGACCCATTAGGAATCACAGCCATCATGGGATGGTGGCCTGGTAGCGTCAGCAGACCACCATGTCTGTGATTACTTTTTAATAAACCAATATTATTTTTTAAATGCAGCCAATTTTCCTTAAAGGAAAGCAGAATGTGTTCCAAAAGATAAAAAAGTGAAACCTTGAAATTTAATGTTTTAAGAGTAGGCAGTGGTCTGTGTGACCACTGCCTGCTCACTGCCCTGCCTGCTCCTAAAAAATATTAGTATTTACATTCTCAAAGGAAGAGAGCTGCTCTTTGGGAATGGTGTGCCACCAGTTTTAAACTGCTAGTAAAGTATCACTGTTTTGCAACCAGAATTGCAAAATAGCAATACACACCGTACTGGTCGCGCCATTTGGATTTTCTGCAGCAGCACTGACCTGGATGTTTTTGGCGTTTGGAGGGACCCTAGAGACCAGCGGCCTTACTGTGCACTCCCACCAGGAGGCGGCCAGGCGGTAACCTTTGACTCCTAGTGTTGGAAAGTGGATTATTAGTAGTGGCAGACATGCATTTACTTCTGGCAATAATACCACTGACACGATATAGGGCTCAGAATAGATCTTAGAAAATAATTCCCATGCTCAACCCTTGGTAGCTTTGCTGTGAGCAGGCAGGCTTAACTTCAAAGACAGGTATGTAAAGAATTTAAAACACCAATTCTGTAAATAATTAAGACACAACACACAATAAAAATCCAACACCAATTTATAAAAATAGGAAATATTTTTATCATTTAAATGACACCAAACGAAACGAAATAAATCCACTGTAGGGAACCAGAGAAATGAATTTGTAAAGATAAGTCATTTTCTAGTGTTTAGAAGCCAACAGTGCCACTTTTGGTCATGTCATGGCCTCTGACAGGGACACAGTCACATTTAGTAGTTGTTCTGGAGGATCACCCACCATTCTTGTGCAGCCCCCTCCAGCAGGCTGGATCCTGTTAGAACTTGTTCCTGAAGTTCTTCCTGTGGGTCCCAAAGTGATAAACATACAATCCAAGGTTCTGGAATCTCCAAGAGGGTCCTTGAAAGTGTGAGACTTCAATTCCCATAATCCACTTGGACAAAACCCTTACAAATCCACTGGTAGTACTCCAGACTGAGGATTATTTGTTTTGATAGTCCAGATGAGCTCTGTTAACCTGTAGCTTGCAGGGAGTGCACTCTTTAGTCCTTTTGAAGCAGATTTGATCCACAGGGTTGTAGTTTCAGATGATTCACAAGGCGCAATCTTCAGAGTGCATGCCTGGTGAATGCACATCAAACTCCTCAGCATAGACCCTTCTGGTTCTCTTAAGTTTCAAGCAGAAGATCTGAGAGGATCTGCTCCTCTCAAATACTTATTCCAAGTTCTCCGGGTCAAGCAGGAGGTCACTCCTGTTCAATGGGTTGTAGGGTACCGTCCTAAGGTATGACCACTTCCTGCAGAGTGTTGCACTATTTTGTCACAAAGTGCACCAATTCTTCCAAACCCTGGGGTCATTTATCACCTCTTCAAATCAGCCAGGATCACCCACTTATCTCTGACCAATCAAGGAAGAGCAATAGAGGGCTGGATAGTGTCTTACAGACAAGACAGTATTATAACTTCTTGTCTGTACATTTTAGAATGATTTCAACAATACCATATTGTTGGATTTATCATTACCATTCTAATCAGTCCTTTAATCCTAGTTTTATGGCTTTTCTTTCTCTACTTATTAACTAATAACCTTTTCCAATGTTAACCTATAGGCCGGGGATCTGCAGTGGAAAAAGGAACGGGATAATTTCTCCAATACCAGGGCCTATAAAACAGGTTTTTATAAGGAACCTGTTTTTACATACAGGAGCCCCCCCCCCCCCCCACCCCTGGAAATCCTATGAAAAACTTTAGAGGTTCTGAATATATTGAAATGTTGCAGATCCTCATTTCACAGTGCTCCTAGCACAAAAGTCGATTTTGGGAAGCAGTTTACTACAATGTGAGGAGTGAAATGTGCAATGTCACTAACCCCAGGGCATCTAAAAACCTTGTTATAAGGATTCCCCTTATAAGTACCTGACCACTCACCCCTGGAACACTTAGTGGAGACCCTGGGGGTACCTACCAACCCAAAACATTGTAGTTTATCCATGTTTAAATGCCCTAAACACCAAAGTCAAGTTTTGGTGCAAATGGCATTTTAAAAGCAGTTCTGCGACACAGGGTTGATTTTAAACTGACCTCAGGCTTCAGCAGTGCACACATGCCAGTGCAGAAAAGGCTACTGAACTCTAAACAGTCCTGCCCTATTCTATACTAGGAACTTAAAGAGAGCTTCAATCCCCCTGCCCTATATGTATTAGGGCCTTATAGGGGAGGTCATGTGTGGCGTATTACCTCATTTGCATATGAGGTCATGTTAGAATTGTTCTTCTTAGAATGTTTTATGTGGAGATTCTGTGTGCCGGCAGTTGCGCTGCCACGGCCGTTGGATGAGGTGTTCACGAATAAATCTCACTTACCTCAATATTCTGTTTCCGTCATTTCTGGAACATCACAATTTGGCGACAGAAGATGGGATTTCAGCGGTGATAGTACTACACCTCAACAAGGCATCGAGTTAAACTCTATAGAATCCACCGCGGTGCCGTCTTAGCATCATCCGAGTTTTTTTTTTATTCGCGATCTTCAGCCTGCGGTTGGATTCGTGTTGTGGAAGGTATTTATTCATTACAATGGTGCGGAGGAACGACCATTCGCCTTCTCGCTTGGTAATTTGTGATTGAGGTGCATTTTAGAAAGAATATTGCTCCACCCCCAGTGCTGCCCTACTTCCTGCAGTGCATGATACATCAGGGAATATTGGAAAACAAGTGCGCTGACATAACCAGGAAGTCACTGTTTTGGGCAAGCTTAAGGAAGTGGTGGAGATCGACGCGCTACGCCGATACAACGACACCGTCCGCAAGTATAAATGAGAAGACGTATTACATCGATACAGTGTGCAAGTATAAATTAAACAATTTAAAAGATAATAAGACAAGGCGACTCGTTTTGGGCATTAAAAGACTGAGTGAGGAAGCTGTAACAGCTTGATATTATTCTGTGGCAACGCTATAACTGTGATTTTGTTTCATGAAACTTGTGCAAAGAAGATATTATTATTATTTTTTGTTTTAAAGAAAGAAAGGAAAGGATACGACTATTACATCTATGCAAATGAATTAGATAAAAGAATTTGGAGGCAAACAGTACTGATTCAACTCCAAAGTTAATAAATAAATAACTGATTTCAAGTGATTAACATCAGACTATACAAATTGGGAAAATACAGTCATATTTATGTGTTTGGATGTCTACTCTGTTTAAATTTGATAATCATATTTAAATTCGGTATTCATGTTTAAATAATACCAACACAGTTTTCTTTGCATGGTTTGAGGTAAATTTTACTTTAAAGGTGGAAAAAATGCAGAATGTGACTTCAGCACCTTTCTTTCTTCCTTCTCCTGGTGAACCGAATATAGAATGGTCTAAGTGGAAGAAAGTATTTTATAATTATGCACGAGTTTGTGGAACTAATTTAAGTGCAGAGCGTAAACATGCTTTGTTGTTACATTGTCTAGGAGCAGAGGGACAGGATGTTTTGGAGAATTTACCTGATCTTCCACATGCTGAAGCTAGGGATTTAAATCAGTATGAAATTGCAATAGCAAAGCTTGATCGACATTACTTACCACGTGTAAGTACTATTCTAGAGAGGTATCATTTTGGATTAAGGTCTCAGGGTCAAGACGAATCGGTTGAAGATTTCGTAACTTCTTTAAGGAAACTAGCATCTAAGTGTAAATTTGGAGGAGCAGTAGATGAAAGGATCAGAGATCAGTTTTTGCTTCGATGTAACAGTAATAAAATACGTGAGGAATTGTGGATGAAGGATGAACCTCCTCTTGAGGAAGTGCTTATAGTTGCAAAACAGGTAGAACACATGATAAAGTGTGTTAGTGAACTTAAAGATGGAAAGGAAGTTCTTGTGTCAACCTCTAATGATAAGGAGACTACTGTTGATGTATGCGTAGTTAAACCTTCTGGATCTAAATTTCAAAGTTCTCCAGATAGTAAACAATTTACTGAGACTAAAAGTGTTAAAGGCAGTGAACAAAACTTAAATGTAACTTGTTTTAGATGTGGTTATTCTGGTCACAAAGCAAATGACAGATCATGTCCTGCTTTGTCACAAACCTGTAACTTATGTGGCATTGAAGGTCATTTTAGCAAGTGTTGTAGGAATAGGAACAGGAAATATAATAAGAGCAGGGTCAAGGAATCTTGTCAGGAGATTGGTTTAGAAGTCAATGAATCCAGAAATAGTTTTACCTCTGAAGTGGTCAGTATTGATGAGAAAGATACTGTAATGAAGTTTGATTCATGTTCTAAGATTTCAATTATTTCAAAAAATACTTTGCTGAAGTTATTTCCTAATGGGATTTCTCTTAAGGAAATGGATATACAACCTGGAGGTTATGGGGGGAGTAAAATTGACATGATGGGATATTTCACAGCAGCTATTAGTGTGTGTGGAAAGAGCACGTGTGGGAAGATATATGTGTCTTGTGAAGGTGATGATCTTTTGGGCTGGTTACATCACGAAGAGTTAGGTGTTAGTCTTCATCCAAGTAAAAATCCTCAGGTACAAGTTGACCAAGTTAACAACAAGGGAAATGAGTTCATTAAAGAGTTTAACAGTTTATTTCAAAATAAACTTGGCAAGTTAATTGGGTATAAACATAAGATCAGACTGAAAGACAATGCCACTCCTGTTGTAGCAAAAGTCAGGAGAATTCCTATTCATTTACAAACAGCAGTTGACATGGAACTCAAAAGGTTGGTGGAATGTGGAGTCATTGAAGAAGTAGAAGCTACAAATTGGTTGGCTCCCATTGTCGTCGCACGTAAAGAGAATGGGGACATTCGTCTTTGTGTGGACTTGAGAGCGTTAAATAAAGAGGTGGTAGTTGATAGATTTCCTCTTCCCAACATCGAGGAGATGATTACTACCTTTTCTGATGCAAAAGTTTTCAGCACCCTAGATTTAACGTCAGCCTATCATCAGGTTGAGTTACATGAGAGTTCGCAGGATCTCACGGCTTTCACGACTCCATTTGGCATTTTCCGTTTCAAGAGAATGCCATTTGGTCTAATTTCTGCAGCTGCAGTTTTTCAGAGAGCCATGTCAATCATTTTGAAGGATCAACCTGGGGTTAAATGTTATCAAGATGACATTATTATTTTTGCATCAAATCATGTACAACATGATCAACGAGTTCGTCAGGTTTTGCAAAAACTTCAGGAAGCTGGTTTAACACTTAAGGCAGATATGTGTAAATTTAGTGTCAATGAAGTCAGTTATCTAGGTTACAATGTCACTGCTTCAGGAATAAAACATAAGACGGAACTTGTTGTTACTATAAAAGGGTTAAAGGAACCTGTGTCAAAAGAAGAACTGTCATCTTTTTTAGGAATGGTAGAATACTACAGTCGCTTCATAAAAGACTTTGCTAGCAAAACGTTTCACATGAGGGGTTTGCTTAAAAGAAACATTGAGTTTGTGTGGGGGACTGAGTATCATCAAGAGTTTATCAATGTGAAGAATGATTTAGATAATGCTCCCTCTTTGCAATCGTTTGAAGCTTCATCAGATACTAAGATTGTATGTGATGCCAGTAGCAAAGGTTTAGGTGCATTATTAATTCAAAAAAGAAATGGGAAAGAAAATCTTATTGCATGTATTTCAAGAACACTTAGAGATGCAGAACAAAATTATTCAGTTATTGAACGTGAGTCTTTGGCTGTGTACTGGACCATCATGAGATTCAAACAATTTCTTTGGGGCATCGAATTTACGGTGCAAACTGATCATAAACCCTTGGTGGAGACATTTGGAAAGAAGGGTCTTGATTCAATCTCATCACGCATTCGTAGATGGGTTGTAGGTTTACAGGATTTTTCATTTACTGTTCAGTATGTGCCAGGAGCAAGCAATTTCTCAGCTGACTGCTTATCAAGACTGGTTGATCTCAATATGGTTGAATCGGACAATTGTGATGATTTTGACAGAACAGAGCATGTGAGTGTATGTGGGGTAACAGAGGGAGCCATTGGAGAAGAAGAGTGGTTAGAGAATCTTGATAAGGATGTCATATTAAACAAGATAAGGGATTTGATTGTTTCAGGCATGAAGAATAAATCCAAGTTCAAGGAATTTACAGGATGTTGTGAGAAGGTATTGAATGAGCTTGCAGTTGATAGAGGGTTTCTTTTGAGAGGCACGAGGTTAATTCCTCCAGAGAATTTGAGAGGGAAAATATTACGTCTTGCTCATGAAGGTCACATGGGCATTGTGAAAACCAAAGGGAGACTTAGGAGAGATTTTTGGTGGCCTACACTGGACGGTGATGTTGAAAGTTTGATAAGAGATTGTGTAGAATGTATGGTTTCAGACAAAGTTCTTAGGACTAGACATTCGCCTATGGTTTGCAGAGCTTTACCTAAATATCCGTGGGAGGAAGTTGCCATGGATATTCTTGGTCCAATAAGAGGTGAACATGCCACACCTTATGTTATTGTACTTATGGATGTTTATTCTAGGTGGGTTGAGGTGTCATGTGTACAAGACATTTCCTCATCATCAATCATTAGATTTCTGGAAGGTGTGTTTAAAAGAGAAAGCTTTCCAAGGTTTCTCCTTACAGACAATGGAGTACAATTTTGTTCTAGTGAGACTGAATCCTATCTACAGAGGTGTGGGGTTGTTCATAAGAAATCAGCGTTGTATCATCCTGAAACGAATGGTGCTATTGAGAGAGTTATCAAAACTTTAAAGGAAGGCATTCAATTAGCTAGAGCGAATGGGTTACATTGGAAAAAAGAATTGTCCAATCGACTTATGGGCTATAGATTTTCACCACATGAGTCTACAGGAAAGATGCCTTTTGAATTATTCAAAGGAAGAACAGCTTCCACGTCTGTTTGTCCAGGTTGGATGAAATGGAATAAAGGATGTGTTGCCAATTTTCCTGGTTTGTGGAGAGAAAAAGAAATAGTTACTCAGCACAAAAGGAAAGAAGAGTTTGATTCTCGGAAATGTGTGAAAGTTGTAGATGTAAATGTAGGTGACTTTGTCAAAGTGAAGGCTCCTAAAGGTTGTGAAGAGTGGTCAAAGTTCACGAGAGAACTTCAAGTTATCAAATGTTTCAAGAATGCTGTTAAGACACATGATGGTCGAATATGGAACAAGAACCGTGTTGCTATCACACGTAGAATTAATTATTTCGATCATTCTGTGTTGAAATCTACTCCTGAGGCAAGCAGGTCTGTTAGTTCTGATCTACATTGGTCACCTAGAAATGTTCCTTCAACATTTAGGAGGAGTAATAGAGTTATCAGGAAAACTGCTTATCTCAAAGATTATTTTGTATGATTAGTTTTAATTTCTACAGTGACATTTTATTTGTATGAAAGGAAGATGTGTGGCGTATTACCTCATTTGCATATGAGGTCATGTTAGAATTGTTCTTTTTAGAATGTTTTATGTGGAGATTCTGTGTGCCGGCAGTTGCGCTGCCACGGCCGTTGGATGAGGTGTTCATGAATAAATCTCACTTACCTCAATATCGTGTTTCCGTCATTTCTGGAACATCACATCATGCCAATCACAGAGTTACCCTAACCCAAAGTGTACCCTAGTGTATGTAGGTGTTTTCACTGTATTCTACGTGTGTCTTCAGCATAACACTGGCCCTCTAGCCTGGTTAGGCTGAGACTAGGGTAAGCTAGAGTCAGTTATCACCAGTACCAGTCAGCAAAAAGTTGGGGGGGTGCCCAGGGCACAGGATGACTTTGCAACACCTAGACACCAGTATATCAGAGACCGGGCATTCCTGCAGCACGGGATGCGCCATTATCATTTTCTGCTTCGGTTTTTGGAAGGGACGCCCTAAACATGCCCCGAATCGCATTTTACATTTTCTACATTTGCTTTGTACATCTGGCACCTGGTCTCTCTACTACAACATGTCCTGTTCAGCATTGGTTTCTCTTCACAGAATTGGCAAGTATAACACACTGAATGAAAAACAGCACTGACTCAAATATATTAATTCCTCAGCTCTTAAACATGGCCTAGTAAGGTGGAGCTACTCTCCACACATCTTCTCTTTGCTTCCCTCAATGTAGTGAGAGGAATACCAGTGCTTCCTGTCTCCTCGCAGAAAGTTCCTGGCATCTCAATTCTGTCCGGGCCAGCTAGACCGGTGACCTACTTATATAACAATGTCTTCTCCTAGAGATCAGGACACAACAAATTGTAGGGAAAGTGTTATTCTTATAGCCACAATCATACACTTACTGGACCTAAGAAAAGGCTGAATGCCATTAACCCCTGCATAGATACCATTATAGGGTAAACCACAATCGCCAACATAAATCTTCTCATGAGAACTTACAGGGCTAAAAGACCATCAAATTGGCAAAGGCTGTGCTATACAAAAATTCTGTAAAATAATGTAGCCAACCTAACATAACACATGATGACAATATCGCTCGATTGTGTGATACTGTAAAACTAAAGTAAATGTTTTATTGTGGAAGGGGTCTAGTCTTCATCGTATTTTCCCTTAAGTAAAGTATTGAGTCTAACCCTGGGCGGAGTTCGCGGAGTTGCACTACGCAGAACTCCACAAAGTGCAAAAAAAACCTCCGCCGCACTACGCGAAGCTCTGCGAGCGGCGGAGGACGATAGAAAAATGCCATTTGCAGTGACTGCACAGTGCCGGATGCTTGTCCGCACTGTGCAATCATTGCGAACGGCACCATGCACAGCGCAAGCGGTCCCTGCTTTCCTTTTCTGCCGCTCGAGTAGATTTTTACTCGAGCGGCAGCTTTCTCAAAGCAAACTGGCAGTTTCTCAACGCGACCACTCGCAATGAGAAACCTGACCCCCCGCGCGTTGAGAAATCTCGCTGAGAGGTTGATTTTCCACGCTCGCTCTCGCCAACTGGATGTTGACGATCGAGAACGAGGAAAAATCTCGCCAGGAGGTTGTCCTCGCTTGCGCATGCCAACTTGACGTTGATGAACGCGAGTGAGGAAAAAAAAGTTTTGGGGCACTCCACCAGCTCCACATAACACGGAGTGTGGAAAACTCCGCAAACTCCGCAAGTGGAGCGGAGTTCACTGCCCATGCTTAATTGAGTCCTCACATTAGGAAAATGTTTCTACTACTCTCTGCAGGTATTAAATTCAGAGGTGAGTTACTGTATAATTATGACTAAAAAGTTTAAAAGAAATATACGTTTAGCTTTTTCAACTGTGTGTATAAATTAATTCAATATTGAAGCCTGCTATATTTATGCATTTGTTTTAGTTCATTCTAAATACCGCGCCAGATCATGTTCCAAAATGTACAGATGGAGCAAATGTTGCCAAAGGTAGAGGCGGAAGAAATTCAGGAAAACATTGTAAACGCCCTTGACAGATATGAGGGGTTAATCTGAAGTGCAAACACAGATCCGAGTGCTACTGCGCAAGATGTTACTGTGACAGTTGTCTTTGCATTCTTGGCCTTGTAATATGTTCCCCATTCTGAATGCAGACTCGCAAAAAGCAGATTGCAAAATATTGGTCTACATAAGCTACCAGTGCCTGAAATGTTTTAGCCTTTTTGTACAGGAATACATTTAATTATGTCACACAGAATACCCTGCATACAGATTGGCACAAGTTGCAAGCAGGATCTCATACACACTTACACAGTGTCAAGAAGTCTCAAGCCACGTGTGACACATTTGGCCAGTAATGGGGTTTTCTTAGAAGTATTTGACCTGTTGGAATTTTGAGGCCTGAAGCAAAACGACGAGTCCCCAAATACAACTTACTATGACTAAACATCATCACAGGCTAAATGTGCCACATCATGGGGTACTTGCCAATTATGCAACGTATGCAGGTATGGAACAAAGTAGACACATACAGTTCCTTCCTTTTAATATTGGAAATGTGACTTATAATTGTTCTACTTCTTTACATTGTTTCGTGCTATATTCGTATCCGCAAATTATTTTGATATTTCTAATATTTTTTAAAATCTCTGTTTAATTTTAAATTTCGCCTGGAGTAGCCCTTGTAATCGAAAAAAATGGTATTAGGGAAAGAGTAAAGACTGAGGTGCCGATCACGATCCGGTAAAAAATTCCCCCGTGCGACTCGTATCGGGTCTTTTTACCGTACGAATCGTACAAGTGCCGTACGAACTGGCAATCACGATTCGCATGGTAAAAAGTCCATACGAACCGCACTGGGAATCATTCCCCACACGTCCTCGGGTCGGAAAATGTGTCCGACACGTCCTCGGACGATTTACCTTACAAACGTGAAAAGCCAAGTCCGACCGAGGAATCACGATCCATCCCGTGCGTCCGAGCGTACAACCGTATGGAAAAAACACCGTCCGCACCGAACACCTATAGCAACCATGGAGACATGTGCCCGCATACGCGCCCAACACTCCCCCCAGCACCCGTACGTCCGACACGTACCCCCCGTATATGTATACCCCCACCCGTCTAGGTACACCCCAGTACGTTCCAGTCGTACCCCCACCCCAGTACGTGTCATAGCCCCGTCTACCTACACCCCAGTACGTTCCAGTTCTACCCCCACCCCAGTACGTGTCGTACCCCCCGTGTACCCACACCCCAGTACGTTCCAGTCGTACCCCCACCCCAGTACGTGTCATAGCCCCGTCTACCCACACCCCAGTACGTTCCAGTCGTACCCCCACCCCAGTACGTGTCGTACCACCGTGTACCTACACCCCAGTACGTTCCAGTCGTACCCCCACCCCTGTACGTGTCGTACCACCGTCCATGTACACCCCAGTACGTTCCAGTCGTACCCCCACCCTAGTACGTGTCGTACCACCGTGAACCTACACCCCAGTACGTTCCAGTCGTACCCCCACCCCTGTACGTGTCGTACCACCGTCCATGTACACCCCAGTACGTTCCAGTCGTACCCCCACCCCAGTACGTGTCGTACCACCGTGAACCTACACCCCAGTACGTTCGAGCCACACCCCCACCCAGTACGTGTCATAGCCCCGTCTACCCACACCCCAGTACGTTCCAGTCGTACCCCCACCCCAGTACGTGTCGCACCACCGTGAACCTACACCCCAGTACGTTCGAGCCACACCCCCACCCCAGTACGTGTCATAGCCCCGTCTACCCACACCCCAGTACGTTCCAGTCGTACCCCCACCCCAGTACGTGTCGTACCCCCCGTGTACCTACACCCCAGTACGTTCGAGCCACACCCCCACCCCAGTACGTGTCATAGCCCCGTCTACCCACACCCCAGTACGTTCCAGTCGTACCCCCACCCCAGTACGTGTCGTACCCCCCGTGTACCTACACCCCAGTACGTTCGAGCCACACCCCCACCCCAGTACGTGTCATAGCCCCGTCTACCCACACCCCAGTACGTTCCAGTCGTACCCCCACCCCAGTACGTGTCGTACCCCCCGTGTACCTACACCCTAGTACGTTCGAGCCACACCCCCACCCCAGTACGTGTCATAGCCCCGTCTACCCACACCCCAGTACATTCCAGTCGTACCCCCACCCCAGTACGTGTCGTACCCCCCGTGTACCTACACCCCAGTACGTTCGAGCCACACCCCCACCCCAGTACGTGTCATAGCCCCGTCTACCCACACCCCAGTACGTTCCAGTCATACCCCCACCCCAGTACGTGTCGTACCCCCCGTGTACCTACACCCCAGTACGTTCGAGCCACACCCCCACCCCAGTACGTGTCATAGCCCCGTCTACCCACACCCCAGTACGTTCCAGTCGTACCCCCACCCCAGTACGTGTCGTACCCCCCGTGTACCTACACCCCAGTACGTTCGAGCCACACCCCCACCCCAGTACGTGTCATAGCCCCGTGTACCCACACCCCAGTACGTTCCAGTCGTACCCCCACCCCAGTACGTGTCGTACCCCCGTGTACCCACACCCCAGTACGTTCGAGCCACACCCCCACCCCAGTACGTGTCATAGCCCCGTCTACCCACACCCCAGTACGTTCCAGTCGTACCCCCACCCCAGTACGTGTCGTACCACCGTCAATGTACACCCCCCCACCCCTGTACGTGTCGTACCACCGTCAATGTACACCCCCCCACCCCTGTACGTGTCGTACCACCGTCCATGTACACCCCAGTACGTTCCAGTCGTACCCCCACCCCAGTACGTGTCGTACCACCGTGAACCTACACCCCAGTACGTTCGAGCCCCACCCCCACCCCAGTACGTGTCGTACCACCGTCAATGTACACCCCCCCACCCCTGTACGTGTCGTACCAACGTCAATGTACACCCCCCCACCCCTGTACGTGTCGTACCACCGTCCATGTACACCCCAGTACGTTCCAGTCGTACCCCCACCCCAGTACGTGTCGTACCACCGTGAACCTACACCCCAGTACGTTCGAGCCCCACCCCCACCCCAGTACGTGTCGTACCACCGTCAATGTACACCCCCCCACCCCTGTATGTGTCGTACCAACGTCAATGTACACCCCCCCACCCCTGTACGTGTCGTACCACCGTCCATGTACACCCCAGTAGTTCCTGGCGCACCCCCAACACAACCTCCTAAGTACGGAGCGCACCCCATGCCCCAACATCACAACCGCATGTACGAGTCGTACAAAGCCACACACAAGGACATAATCGTACAACCAAATGGCCCATGTACACACCGTACACACGCTCAAAACGCACGTACACAACAAGGACAAAACAAAACAACACAAGAATACACCATTCGAAAGGCACACAGCCACTAAACATGGCCAACAACCACTAAAATAACACAATCACTGACCTGCAACTGTCAAAAACAAACAGAGGCCCAATACACCACCACTCCTTATAACACACCCACCCAAAATTCAAACACTGCCACACCCACCCATGGACCAATGAAAAGGGCCCACACACACAAACCATGAGCCTTTGCAACAGACTCACTGCTGCCAGACACCACAGAACCAGACTACAAGCTACACCACATCTTACACTTGCACACCTTCACACGACCACCCTCACAAACACCCTCTCATCACATTCACACACACACACAACCATCCACACCCCCCCCCAACATCCACACACCCCCCACACCCACACCATCCCCACCCACACCCCTCACCATGCCCACTACCAAGAATCCAAAGTTCAGTCACCGAGAGTTGGAGGTCCTTGTTGATCAAATCCTCAGAGTCGAGCCACAGATCTTTGGAACATTGGTCAGAAGCACCAGCCAGGCAGCCAAAACAGCCATGTGGCAGACCATCGTCGATGCTGTGAATGCCGTTGCGGACACCAGGAGGACCAAGCAGGATTGCCAGAACAGGTGGTACGATCTGCGGAGGAGGGTCAGAGCCAAGAGGCAGGAGGAACACGACCAGGCCAACGCCACCGGAGGAGGGCCCTCCCGCAGAGCCGTACAGTACCATCCCTGGGAGGAGAGGGTGATGGCCATACTGCCGGTGGAGGCAGTTGAAGGAGTAGAAGGACTCCGAGACCCGGGTGAGTACACAAACAACGCACCTCACATGGGGGGAACTGCAACCACAACCAAAATTACTAACAGGCACGCAACCACCACAAGCCATCGCATGACTCAACCACACTCCATGAGCAGGCACATGCCACTGCTGCCACCATGCCCCATGCACCCAGCTGGACAATGTCAAGTCACAGGCCACAGAAGACAACAACACATGACACGGTAACCCGGATGGCGGGAGGCTGGGCACCAAAAATCACATAGTGCGACTCCAAAGCAGACAACAATGCCCTCTGCCCATATGGCCTAGGTCACAGCCAGACAAACACTGTGTCCCAACACAGGAATGACTTGCCAGCAAATGGCGGACGCCTTGCATCAACACATGGGGGTGAAGGCACTGTTTTGCACATGACAGCAGCTAATGAACAGCCAACATTGTGAAAGAGTGGCAGCACACACCACCACAGCAGCAGCGCACAGACACACAGCAGACAAAATGGGTGCCTGGAGATCAGAAACAAACTCACATCAACAGGCCAAGGGCCACTCAAAGATCTGCCAACAGTGTGTGCCCAGGAAGCTGGGCCAAGGTGACAGAGGGTGACACACGGAGGGAGGGAGAGGGGGACAGAGAGGGAGGGAGAGGGGGACAGAGAGGGAGGGAGAGGGGGACAGAGAGGGAGGGAGAGGGGGACAGAGAGGGAGGGGGAGGGAGAGGGGGACAGAGAGGGAGGGAGAGGGGGACAGAGAGGGAGGGAGAGGGGGACAGAGAAGGAGGGAGACACAGGGAGAGCAAATCAGTCCTTTGGTGTGTGGGAATGTCTGCTCGTCAGCAGGTGGACTGCGTGCATGTAGACAAGGGTGGCCAGTGCCAGAACCCCCCCTCTTCATCATGGCAAAACGCAGGGCCATGTCACAACCTGTACACGAGCACAAGGACAGCCACCTGCATCATATAAGTGTGTGGATCCACTCCATGTGCACATGTACAGTGCTACAAGGAAGGCGCAAATGCATGGCTCGCCACACCTGCACACTCCACTGCTGACTGCAGTCACACTTGACGCAGCAAGTAAGACTGTGCCACACATAGTTAAAGGGTCCAAATTGGTGCCCAAGGGACACACCCATGCACAAGTGCACTGTGAGTGGAATGCAAGACAGATCCTAATTCCAAGAGGAAATGTGCCAACTTTGAAACGGATGAAACATGGATGTTGCATGGACCAAAATTAACATTGTCTCTCTCACACACAGGTCAACGTCGTGCTGCACCCCCCAACACTGGGGGGGAACACTCACAGGACCCGGATCTGCAGGAGACCGATCCCACCGGCAGCGACCACTCTCACCACTCTGCGGACGACCCCGACCGACCTGGCCCCTCTGGTGTCCAACCACCTGCAGCACCTGCGTCAGGTACAACCGTGCCAACCACCACCCCCACTCCTGCCACATCCCAGGAGACACCCAGGATCCCTGCCCCAACACCACAATGCAGCCAGGCTCGCCAGGAGGGACACGGTGTCCCGGGCACCCAGGAGGAGGCAGGCGACAACGCCAATGCCACCCCTCAGGGGTCCCGGAGACCCGATGTTCCCACAAGTGCAGGCCAGACGCAAGTGGGCAGGGGTGGTGGGAGTGGAGGACGGCGGAGGCGCGAGCCTGACCAGTTGGCTGGGGATCCGGTATTTTCCCATGTCCGTAACATCCTGGACTCATACCGGCAGGACACCACGGGCATGGCCCAGGTTGTGTCCGTCCTCGAGGGGATCAAGGTCCAGCAGGCCCAGCAACATGCGGAGCTAATAGCCTGTCTACAGGTACACCAACGGAGGATGGAGGACAGACAGGCTGAGCAAGTGACGGCGTCCCAGGGGATTCACGCTGCACTCCGTCGGATGGCCGACACCATGGCCGACCCTCCCTGTGCCAGAAGGCGGAGAACATCACCACCCACAGGGAGGGATCATGAGGAGGAGGAGGAAACATCCGACGGAGCATCCCAGACGTCGTCACGGCCTGCTGCTGAGGTTCCCCGCAGGAAGCCGGGTCGTCCACGGAAAGGACCGTGAGGGTGGCTGCTACATCACCATCTCCCAGGACACCTGGCCTGGCACCTGGCCCACTGGAGCAACAGCATCACAGCATCAAGAGACATTCTCTGCCACATGGCCCTGCTGGTCACTGGCTGACCAATGTTGACAAAGACTGTGGCATGGACTCTGAGGATTTCCAATGGCAAGGACACCAACTCCCCTACTGAACTTTGGATTCCCTAATCCCGGAAAGCCCCTCACTTTGTCCCCCCCCCCAATAATAAATCACACTATTAAGAGTAGATGCCTGCTGGTAGCATTCTTACCCAACATGTGTCTTGTACAGTCTAAACATGCCTGAGTCATCTGTTCACTTCAACCATCCACACCCTGGGGCCTGAGTCTGGCACAGGACACATGGGTCACAGTTTATTAGGCAAGACAGACATGGAGCACCATACACACCCGTGATGGTCAGAACCAGCTGAGGGGGTGGCCGAACAACCGTGCTGACAGACACATTGAGTACAGCAACAGTCATGCGCAGAGGTCAGGGATCCTGGCCCGTGTCCTGGGGGGCACCCAGGTATGTGTAGACAGGTGGCAGAACCATGTCCTGCAAGCTTGAGTCCGGTGGATGCAGAGAATGGGGTCATGGACAACGTTGGATGCATGGGGATGGCACATGTCACAATACCCACACAGTCATGGACATCATGCCCAATACACAGTCTCAGCACACACACACACAGCTTGCATCTTGCCACTCGACACATTGACACATAGCCACAATCAGGGAATACCATGCCAGACATGCAGGATGCACCGTGCCAACACACCAGCATTGACTGAGAAGAGGCACCTTGGAGGCATAGGGACACCTTTATTAGTCATGTGTTTGGGATTGCAGAGGCAACTTGAAGTACACATGAACACATCATGTGGAGTAACATGTGGCTCCAACACTGGCACCCCCCTTCTGCAGCACAAATGCGTGATAGCCATGGAACTGGCACACAAGCGTCGGCTAACAGCTAAACACCCACAGCTGCTCACGGAGAGCCTGCCATACACCATAGATCCGCTGATGTGGAAGTCCCACGCCATGTCAAGACAATGTTAACCGTATGTGTCCGAGGGCAGTATCACACACATTGATGCCATCATCACAATCCACTATCCCATCACTGATGACTGACAACCAGGCAGCCCATCTATTCAGGTGTACCCAGCTGCATGTCGTGTCCCATGGGGATGCCACATGTCTGCAGAGGAACCAAACCCCGACCGGGGCAGTGTGCACACATCGTGAACAACTGCCACACCCAATACACCCCAGATGCATCCCTTACCCCATGGAGACTTCCAAACGTGTCCGTGCCTGTAACGCTGAGTCAGCCCACGATGTCATGTCCATGAGGAATAGCAGTGCCACAACAATGCAACCAGCAAACGGCATGCGCAGGTACCTGGGGAAGAGAGACACACAAGAAGTCAGCCACAAAAAGCACAGCCACTTGCATGTGCAGTTACTCGACACATGTATGGATGACAACATGCTAGGTCACAATTATGACTGGGGAAATACTACCATCACTGCCACCATCACTCCAGTGACACACCCACACACACCTCTGACCCACGTGCCATACATGCAGGTGGAGACACACATCACAACGCATGCCACACAGGGACCAATGCGTGCACACTCAGACCCTGGTACTCACCACTAAGCAAAGAAGTCGCGTATGAGCCGAGTCCGGATGTCCTCTTGCGGCTCCACATCCTCCACATCACTAGCCCCATTGCCAAGCCCTTCGTCCTCCACGGGTGGATGGTCCTCTTCATGTTGATTCAGGATGAGTGGCACAGCTCTTTCAACTGCCATGTTGTGCAGCATGCAGCAGACCATGAAGATCTTGCAGACCTTCGCCGGGGCATAAGGGAGTGCACCGCCGGTCTTGTGGAGGCACCGGAATCGGCTCTTCAGCATGCCAAACGTCCTCTCTATCACTCGCCTTGTCCGGCCATGGGCGGTGTTATAGCGGAGCTGGGCCGGCGTGATGGGGTTGCGGAGAGGTGTCAGCAGCCAAGGCATGTTGGGATAGCCAGCGTCCCCTACATGGGAAGCACATGGACATCGTTAGAACTGGTGTAGCGGTCGTGCTGGTCGGCTATACAGAATACAGGACAGACAGACTGCACCCACCAACAACACATGCCCGTTCGTTGCGCAGCTGCATCATCATATCAGGCATCCCGCTACGCCTCATGATGTAGGCATCGTGTGCTGATCCTGGGAAACGAGCACAGACATGTGAAATCACCATATTGGACAGACACACCACAAGGGCATTGATGGAGTGGTAGTGCTTCCGATTGCGGTACGCCACCTCCCGTGCGTGTGGTGGTACCAAACCTACATGTGTCCCATCTATGGACCCAATGACATGGGGCATCCCTCCCAGGGCATAGAATCCACGCTTGACCTCAGTCATCTGTTCAGGGGTTGGGAACTTGATGAAGTCATCCAGGTGAATCAACATGGCCTCCAAGAAATCATGCAGCACACCGCTGAACATGCTCTGGGACATGCCACCAACATGAGCTATTGTATTTTGGAAGGTACCCGTGGCAAGAAAATGTAGGGCAGCCATTACCTTCAGCTGGGGTGTCAGTGCCGTAGGATACCTGTGCTGCGGTTGCAGGTGTGGTGCCAGTCTCGCCGTCAGCTCCAGAATCAACGGTTGGGTGAAGCGGTAGAGCCGGATCCTGTCATTCTCCTGCATGGTAGCCAAGTCTGGAATTCTTCGGGCAACAGAAGGCGCTCTGCAGTAATTTGGAAGTGACAAGGAAGAGTGAGTGCACTACGAGAACAACTCATGTCTACTGAGCACATGTAAATCTGGCAATACACACATGCCACATAGGGAGTCAGGCATGTGCTACATGCCCAGGACACGTATGGATGCAAGGTGACACTCCTTCCAAGACCCAGCTACACACGGTGATTGAGAACCTCCCCATGCCACGCCATGGAAATAGCTGTGTCCCAGTGCAAGTGCACTGCCCGACGCAAGACAGGAGTGACATACACCCACACATCAGCAGAAGTGGGATGCCGATTGCAGAGACTGGTAGCGGAACACTGGAGCCACAGGTCACATGACATTACACTAGTCCAGCCCACACACCTTGCCATGAAGGTGCACATGTCATGACTCACCACACATTCCTTGTGAGTTTGCTGACATGGCCTTGTCACGCTACTCCGTGTCCCATGCATACATGTGCACCTCACATCCGATAACACATGTGGCATGGTGTGCGGAACAGTGTGCAATGACAATCTACACACAGCCACATGTTGGTTGCTGCAACGGCTGCAGCTTTTGAGGGTGCTACAACATCAACCTGATGTGAATCCCGGACACATATATGACATAGTCACATTGTGCACTGTGGGTAGTGACAAGTCATGTGTCATGACCCCTGTACCGGGCATCATGGGACACTTCCGTGTGTTGGTGTCCGTGCCATGCCAGTGACGCTCACCCCAAGTGTGCAGTCCCACATGCACACATGTCAAAGGAGTCAAGGGCATGCCTGGCACACATTGCACCCTCACACAGTACACATGTACACATCTCATCATACATCTGGTGCCTTCTCCACTCAGGAGGCATGTTCCACATCACAGCCTGTGACACCTGTGCCCCACACATGTAGTAATGCACAGACGATGCCTTGATGTCCATTCCTGGACAAGTATGTCCATCCATGGACAAGTATGTCCGCCCTATTCCTACATGTGTGTCGCCTATCACCACAGTGATGTGTAAAAACCGCCGTACTGCTGCTGAGAGGGCCTGTGCATGTTCCCAAATCACTGTGGGAGTGCTGCCGTATGTGTACCCATCGTGATGGCGAGCGTACAGGCATTTGTACGGTCCGTAGCACTACGGGTACGCATACGCGTGCAGACCCATAGTGATAGTGAGCGTAGATGCGTGTGTACGTTCCGTACCACTACGGGTACGCATACGCGTGCAGACCCATAGTGATAGTGAGCGTAGATGCGTGTGTACGGCCCTATCACTATGGGTCTGCACGCGTATGCGTACCCGTAGTGGTACGGACCGTACACTCGCATCTACGCTCACTATCACTATGGGTCTGCACGCGTATGCGTACCCGTAGTGGTACGGACCGTACACACGCATGTACGCTCTCTATCACTATGGGTCTGCATGCGTATGCGTACCCGTAGTGTTACGGACCGTACACACGCATGTACGCTCACTATCACTATGGGTCTGCACGCGTATGCGTACCCGTAGTGTTACGGACCGTACACACGCATGTACGCTCACTATCACTACGAGTACGCATACGCGTGCAGACCCATAGTGATATAGAGCGTACATGCGTGTGTACGGTCCGTAGCACTACGGGTACGCATACGCGTGCAGACCCATAGTGATAGTGAGCGTAGATGCGTGTGTACGTTCCGTACCACTACGGGTACGCATACGCGTGCAGACCCATAGTGATAGTGAGCGTAGATGCGTGTGTACGGCCCTATCACTATGGGTCTGCACGCGTATGCGTACCCGTAGTGGTACGGACCGTACACTCGCATCTACGCTCACTATCACTATGGGTCTGCACGCGTATGCGTACCCGTAGTGGTACGGACCGTACACACGCATGTACGCTCTCTATCACTATGGGTCTGCATGCGTATGCGTACCCGTAGTGTTACGGACCGTACACACGCATGTACGCTCACTATCACTATGGGTCTGCACGCGTATGCGTACCCGTAGTGTTACGGACCGTACACACGCATGTACGCTCACTATCACTACGAGTACGCATACGCGTGCAGACCCATAGTGATATAGAGCGTACATGCGTGTGTACGGTCCGTAGCACTACGGGTACGCATACGCGTGCAGACCCATAGTGATAGTGAGCGTAGATGCGTGTGTACGTTCCGTACCACTACGGGTACGCATACGCGTGCAGACCCATAGTGATAGTGAGCGTAGATGCGTGTGTACGGCCCTATCACTATGGGTCTGCACGCGTATGCGTACCCGTAGTGGTACGGACCGTACACTCGCATCTACGCTCACTATCACTATGGGTCTGCACGCGTATGCGTACCCGTAGTGGTACGGACCGTACACACGCATGTACGCTCTCTATCACTATGGGTCTGCACGCGTATGCGTACCCGTAGTGTTACGGACCGTACACACGCATGTACGCTCACTATCACTATGGGTCTGCACGCGTATGCGTACCCGTAGTGTTACGGACCGTACACACGCATGTACGCTCACTATCACTACGAGTACGCATACGCGTGCAGACCCATAGTGATATAGAGCGTACATGCGTGTGTACGGTCCGTAACACTACGGTACGCATACGCGTGCAGACCCATAGTGATAGAGAGCGTACATGCGTGTGTACGGTCCGTAACACTACGGGTACGCATACGCGTGCAGACCCATAGTGATAGTGAACGTAGGCATGCATGTACGGGCCGTTGCCATGCATTTGGGGTGCCCTAGGGCCCCGAAACGCACCGTACCTGTGTGTGATGCTCCAAATTACATAGGGGACAAGTATTAAGGCCTACATGCATGCTGGTTGTCATGGAGACCAAGTTCAAATTTCGAAATTGTTCTGGAAGGTGCACAGCAGAAGTCAGTTGGAATTCTTCTACTTTGTTGCAATGTGTTTGTGGGGCTGACATCATGCAGGAGAATGAAACCGATAGAGAACCCACAGACTGCTAGGTTTGAAGGGATTGGTGGAAACATAGGATGCAAATGTGAGTGACCAATCACTCTGTACTCCTGTGCATGAGACTGGGCAGAAGGGCACATATAAGGCAGCCAGGTCCCATGAGGGAGCACTTGCCTGCACATCTTTGCATTCGTCGACCCAGCTGCTGCTACTGATTCCCTGGAACCATGTCAAGGGCTGTGGAGAGGACACAGCCATTCACCCTGGAGGAGAACATGGCTCTGCTGGATGTGATCCTCCCACAGTACTCCATGCTGTATGGGCGACCAGGGTATCAGGTGAGTGCATAGGCCACTGCCACAGACTGTCCCTATGTTGTGACTGTGACTTCTGCCATTGCGTCCAGGTGTAACACACATGCCATGTACTGTCGGGGGGGTCCCGGGGGGGGGTGCCAGATGTCTCCCAGCAGTGCCCTGAGACAGGAGGGGTGGGGGCCTATCACTCACAGCAGTGCCCTGAGACAGGAGGGGTGGGGGCCTATCACTCCCAGCAGTGCCCTTAGACAGGAGGGGTGGGGGCCTATCACTCACAGCAGTGCCCTGAGACAGGAGGGGTGTGTGCAGAGTCCTCCCAGCAGTGCCCTGAGACAGGAGGGGTGGGGGACTATCACTCACAGCAGTGCCCTGAGACAGGAGGGATGGGGGCCTATCACTCACAGCAGTGCCCTGAGACAGGAGGGGTGGGGGCCTATCACTCACAGCAGTGCCCTGAGACAGGAGGGGTGGGGGCCTATCACTCACAGCAGTGCCCTGAGACAGGAGGGGTGTGTGCAGACTCCTCCCAGCAGTGCCCTGAGACAGGAGGGGTGGGGGACTATCACTCACAGCAGTGCCCTGAGACAGGAGGGGTGGGGGCCTATCACTCACAGCAGTGCCCTGAGACAGGAGGGGTGTGTGCAGAGTCCTCCCAGCAGTGCCCTGAGACAGGAGGGGTGGGGGCCTTTCACTCACAGCAGTGCCCTGAGACAGGAGGGGTGGGTGTGATGCACAGTGTGAGCCTTGATCATTGATTGTGACATTGCCATCATTCCACCTGTGTACCCACTGTGGCACGTACTGCTTTTTCCCTCACCAGGGGATGATGTCCCTATGACAAAGGTGCAATGCGTTGGCTGCATGACATGCCTTGTTGTAACCAGCTAATTTGTACCCATATGTCTCTCTGTGACATGTGGCTGGTGTATTGATGTGGTGTCACTTGTTCCTCCTCACAGGTAGGCGCCACTGCCAAGGAGCAGATCTGGCTGACCGCCGTCAGTGCCGTGAGGGGTGTGGATGGTCGGAGGCGGAGCCTGCCCCAGGTGAGAAAACGCTGGCAGGATATCCGGTGCTGGACGCGGAGGATTGCACGGCTCCTGCTGGGGGACTCACCTGAGAGCCACAAGAACCGCGGCCGCCGCCGTCTGAGCCACCTCCACAGGCGTGTGCTGCCGGTGGTCTTTCCAGACCTGGAGAGGCGCTTACAGGCGATGCAGCAGCCGGAAGGGGGTAGGTACATGTGTGTTTGTTGTGTGTCACCGGCATTTGTAAGGGCACAGTAGCATGAATTAACTGGCAGGGTTTAAAGGTGCTGTGCAGATCCTGTTTGCCCCAGTATAGCGCTGTGCCCCTGCCACCCTTCCCCTCCTTGCAATGTGTTCCCTGGTCTGTGTGTAGTCACTCCTTCACAAGGTGATGTAGGCTGGCGCTTTGTCCACGAGAACAATGACTGTAGCATCATGTGTGGGGGTGGTGTGTAACAGGTTGTGGGACCTTGCCTGTGCACTGTCAAGTTCACTGCATGTGGGTTCCATGTCAGTTGGCACTGATGCTGACTCCAGACATGGGAGTTGGTCTCTCATGTGTCATGCCTTACAGCGCGCATGTCCTATGTAGTGGCCTGTGACATGATGTGCATGAGTGTGCGATACACATAGTGCAGGGATGGTGACGTGTGTTGCAGTCATTACCATTCAGTAGCATGTAGTTGCGTGCCCACTACTGTCCCCTGGGGCACCTTTTCCTCAGTGGTGTATGTGTCATCATAAACGTGGACAATCTCAGTGTCTACAGCGTAGGTTGTGCTCTGTGCCATTGTCCCCTGTCACCATGTATATAGACGTGCTATTTTGTACAGGTGTCCACTGTGCAGCCTGACCTGATTGTCCTTCTACATACTCACAGTTGCCAGAGCCTGTGTGTCTTGTTATACTCATCTGAGGATGGGCACTGGTAACTCATTATTTGTACAGGCGCACCTTGGCTGTTTGGCGTACACTCTTGCTTTTTGCCTGCCCCTGTGTGTATCAGCCAGACTATGAGATGTTGGTGCCACCTGTGTCTCAACAATTTGCCTCGTGTAGGGTCTTGTTGGTGCGGGCAATGCCTATGTGTCAAATCCTGATTTCTACTTGCTGGGTCTGGGCAGTGTGTGATGTGTCTGGACACACACGCAATGTGCAGTGACCGAGTCATGTTGGGCATGTTTTCAGCATTACCTATGCAGCATGTGTCTCAAGTTCATGGATATGGTCCCTGGTCATCGGTATTTTCGCCAACGCTGTGTGGTGCAGATGCAGTGCTGGATTGTCCCCAGGGCCTGGGTGCTATGTCAGACTCCGTTTCCTGTGTTTAGCTATTGTCTCATGCTCTCCATGGTATTTCAGTGGCATGGTGGCTCAACCAACTGTGTGTTTCATGCCCTACATCGGTACCTTGTTTAGTAGATGTTAGGGATCTTCCTTTTCAGGCTATGCAGTGTTACCTATGTCGATTGGACTCATGTGACTGATGTGTACAGCTGTCTGATTAATTTCTGTCTCTCCACCCTGCCCACAGCATCGTCGGGGGACACAGAGGGAGACATGGACACAGGCAAGGCGGAGAGACCGAGCACCAGTGCCAGCCGTGACATCGGGGCTGGCACATCGAGTGGGACAGAGGTGGAGGATAGTGCGGCCGAGGACCTGTCGACTGGCACGTCAGAATACGAAGCTGACAGGTCCGAGGAGGATGTCTCCGAGTGGGCGGTGGCTGCACCAGCAGCTGACAGCGGAACAACACCTCGCACCGCCCCCTCAGTTCCCACCAGCCGCCTCCCACTTGCTCGTGTCCCTTCCCAGCGTGCCCGGTCACAGCATGTCTCCTTCCTGCCAGGCACCGCACCCCCTGCCCCTGTCTCCACTGCTGCCGCCAATGCAGAGTCTGTGGACATCCAGCGGCAACTGCAGGTTGGTCAGGCTGCGATCCTTAATGTCCTCCATGCCCACGGCAAAACCCTCACCAACATCGAGGCTTTCTTGGAGGGCATTCATTCATCGCAGGCTGACCAACGCAACTTGCTGAGGTCCATCGACTCCACACTGACTGCAGCAGTGGGTCTCCTGCAGCGCGACCTCCCCCCACCTACCCCTGCCCCATCCACACTTCCCACTCCCATGCCTGTCCCACGTACACCCAGACGTCGGCATGCACCCACATCAACGGACACGGGCACCACACCAGCAGGGAAGGTCCACCGCACTCCTCCTGACACGCACACACAGGGTGAGGTAGGCACACCCACTGGGTCGGGGGCAAACGTGTGACACGCAGCCATAGTGGGAGTCCGCATTCCACCCAGTCCACTCCCTCCAAATCCCCTCCCCTCAGCTCTCCTGGCCACATCTCCCCCAAGGACTCCTTCATGGCCGCTCTGTCCCTGAGCCCCACAGTTACACCACCACGCAAGCGGTCAAGGAGGTCCACGGTCAGGGTGGTTGAGTCTCCCCCCCTGTCTCCACCCTCCCCCGGTGGCGCTGCGACCCATCCCTCTGACCCCCCCCCCTCCTTGGGGCCTGAGGTCCCTTCGGGTGCAGGGGACTCCCTGGAGGACCTTGCAAAGGTGTGTAGTGCCATCCTGGCCTCCGCCTTTGGCACTGACCCACCCCCTGTGGTGGAGTCCTCCATCCCTGCACCCACAACGCCGCCCCTTTGCCCTGATGTCCCTGCGGTGCCTGTTGCTTCCCCCCCCCCTGATGCCCTCACCAGTGTGGAAGACGATGCCATTTGACTGTGCAGGCAAGGTAGGGGACACGCATCCCACTGTGTCCCCCATCCAGCTGAGAATCATTGACTGCCCTATGGGCTTTGTGAAGATTGAACTGCCTGCGATCCACGGACATTGTGCTCATGCTGAATAAAGCTTAATTTTGTTTTCATTATCACACTACTGCTATGCTGGTATTGGTGTTGGTGGGGCTGCTACATGGTTTTTGGTGGTGTGTAAGGGTTTGGGTGTGTGGGATATGTAGTAGTGTACTGCTCATTGGTGGGACCCTGTGATCTGTGTGCCATCACAAGGTGTTGGCTAACTTTCTTTGTTCATGTAAGCAGTTACTGCATGGTGCACTTGTCCCAGGGTGTATTCCTTCCTCTGTGTACCCAGCTTTCTTCCCTGCAGGGTGTTCCCAATGTTTAGCGCAGAGCTGTGTCTACATGAGCTGTGTGTGTGACGGAGCCCTTCTACTTTTGCCATGCATGCAGGGCCATGTCTCCACATGCAACAATCGTGGCATCCTTGATGATCACTGTACTTGTGTGTGGAGTCTGTTGACATGAGTTCATGGGGACATGTTCCCTTGTAGCCAGTATGCATGTGGATAATTCTGGCCTCACACACATGTGTTACACCCCTCCTGTCTCAGGGCACTGGTGGGAGGACTCCACACCCACCCCTCCTGTCTCAGGGCACTGCTGGGAGTGATAGGCACCCACCCCTCCTGTCTCAGGGCACTGCTGGGAGGACTCTGCACACACCCCTCCTGTCTCAGGGCACTGCTGGGAGTGATAGGCACCCACCCCTCCTGTCTCAGGGCACTGCTGGGAGGACTCTGCACACACCCCTCCTGTCTCAGGGCACTGCTGGGAGTGATAGGCACCCACCCCTCCTGTCTCAGGGCACTGCTGGGAGGACTCTGCACACACCCCTCCTGTCTCAGGGCACTGCTGGGAGGACTCCACACCCACCCCTCCTGTCTCAGGGCACAGCTGGGAGGACTCCACACCCACCCCTCCTGTCTCAGGGCACTGCTGGGAGTGATAGGCACCCACCCCTCCTGTCTCAGGGCACTGCTGGGAGTGATAGGCACCCACCCCTCCTGTCTCAGGGCACTGCTGGGTGGACTCTGCACACACACCTCCGATTTCAGGATATGTATGCTTGGCACATACACGGTGGGGGTACGCTCAATGCATTCGAGGTGAGGGTACGAGTCTACTTACACTGGTGTGGTGGGGGTACGCTCCATGCATACGCGGGTGAGGGTACGGGTCGAACTTACACTGTTGGGGTGGGGGTACGCTCCGTACGTCCGCGGGTGGGGGTACGGGTCGTACTTACACTGTTGGCATGGGGGGTACGCTCCTTGCATACGCGGGTGGGGGTACGGGTCGTACTTACACTGTTGGGCTGGGGGGTACGCTCCTTGCATTCGCGGGTGGGGGTACGGGTCGTACTTACACTGTTGGGCTGGGGGGTACGCTCCTTGCATTCGCGGGTGGGGGTACGGGTCGTACTTACACTGTTGGGGTGGGGGTACGGTCCGTGAGTCCGCGGGTGGGGGTACGGGTCGTACTTACACTGTTGGGCTGGGGGGTACGCTCCTTGCATACGCGGGTGAGGGTTCGCGTCGTACTTGCACTGTTGGCATGGGGGGTACGCTCCATGCATACGCGGGTGGGGGTACGGGTCGTACTTACACTGTTGGGCTGGGGGGTACGCTCCTTGCATACGCGGGTGAGGGTTCGAGTCGTACTTACACTGTTGGCATGGGGGGTACGCTCCATGCATACGCGGGTGAGGGTACGGGTTGAACTTACACTGTTGGGGTGGGGGTACGCTCCGTACGTCCGCGGGTGGGGGTACGGGTCGTACTTACACTGTTGGCATGGGGGGTACGCTCCTTGCATACGCGGGTGGGGGTACGGGTCGTACTTACACTGTTGGGCTGGGGGGTACGCTCCTTGCATTCGCGGGTGGGGGTACGGGTCGTACTTACGCTGTTGGGCTGGGGGGTACGCTCCTTGCATTCGCGGGTGGGGGTACGGGTCGTACTTACACTATTGGGGTGGGGGTACGGTCCGTGAGTCCGCGGGTGGGGGTACGGGTCGTACTTACACTGTTGGGCTGGGGGGTACGCTCCTTGCATACGCGGGTGAGGGTTCGCGTCGTACTTGCACTGTTGGCATGGGGGGTACGCTCCATGCATACACGGGTGGGGGTACGGGTCGAACTTACACTGTTGGGGTGGGGGTACGCTCCGTACGTCCGCGGGTGGGGGTTCGGGTCGTACTAACACTGTTGGCATGGGGGGTACGCTCCTTGCATACGCGGGTGGGGGTACGGGTCGTACTTACACTGTTGGGCTGGGGGGTACGCTCCTTGCATACGCGGGTGAGTGTTCGCGTCGTACTTGCACTGTTGGCATGGGGGGTACGCTCCATGCATACGCGGGTGGGGGTACGGGTCGTACTTGCACTGTTGGGCTGGGGGGTACGCTCCTGGCATACGGGGTGGGGGTAGGGTCCGTACATATCCGTCCCCACGCTATGTGATGTTTGTGCGGCCCGTACCCAGGCCTTTGCCACGTGGGTGCGATCCGTCCCGCCATTGTTGGGGTGACGTGTGTGGGCGTGGTCCGACTCGTACCCACGCTCTTCAGGTGTGGGTACGGGACGTACCTGTCTGGTTGTGTTGCCGGTTCACGTGGTGACGGACTTCCGTTGTGGCGGTCGCTGGCTTATCAGGACACGCCCCCACCCCCTCGTGCTGACCAGGGCATGGGAGTCAGGTATGTCCAGGCCATGTGTGGTGTGTGACTTATGTGGTTGTTTTGTGGCCTGCCCTGGTCCTGCCACCCCCACCCCACCCCACTTTCCCCCCTCCCTTAGTTATTCTGACCTTCTGCGGCGTCTGCGTCGTAACCTGTAGAGGAGGTGTACTGCTATGAGGGCAGGGATGACTCGTAGGTTCGGGTCCATGTCTGTCCATCGCGTACTGGTACTCCTTGCTCGCGTCGTCCTGTCGCGTACGGGTCCTCCTTGATCGCGTCGTCCTGTCGCGTACGGGTCCTCCTTGGTGGCGTCGTCCTGTGTGTCCGTCACGTACTGGTCCTCCTTGTTCGCGTCGTCGTCTGTCCGTCGCGTACTGGTGGTCCTTGTTCGCGTCGTCCTGATTTCCCGGCAGTTTTTGGCTGCCGCAAAATATTCACCGTGCGGGGTGACGTCGGTGCGAATCGTGATTCCTGGGTCGTGAATGGCTGGCTGCGAGCGTCCCGACGTCAGGTCGGCGCTTTCCCGGATCGCATTGGTAGGTGTTTTTTTGTTCGGTCGGGCTTTTTTACGATTCGTACGGTAATGGTGTACCCGTGCGAATCGTAATTCCTTGTTTGTGAAAATTGACGACCGGGTACGCGTCGGGCGGAGATTGTGCTCCGTCCGACGGTTCGTACCCGGTTTTTGCAGGATCGTGATCGGCACCTGAATGAATCTTGGTCACAGAATGCACTGCCCTACTAGAATGATTTATAGAAATGCTTTCTACTGTACTATACTGTACCAATGAACTCAGGGAATTCCATGGAGTTGACATTGTGCAACGGCTAAACTCCATTCATAAAGCATTACACTGGTAGCTCAACCAACACCAAAGACAGCAATGTACTTTCATGCAACACAGCACATATTAAACCCATTATGCTTTGGATTTACACGATTCCAAAGTAAATTCATAAAGACATAAGCAAAAAGGCATACCAAAACAGGACATTTGATCCAAAATTTTGTCCACTACAGAAAGCATCCATCCAGGCCTAAATTAAAGTTATTTTTCTTCATCCTTGATCGAAATGCTACCTATGAAATCTGATTTTGAAATCGGTGAGCACATACATGCAACATCATATCCCATTTCACCGCCAGTTCAACAGGAACCAAGTGCCTGTGGTAAAAATCATCACAAGATGCCAACTTGCGCCTATACATCAGAGACAGCTGTCCCTGTTGGGAAGAGTGACAAATGTAACTTTGCCAAATGCGGAAAAACTCCTTACACTGGTAGTGGCTTCTAACTGTGCTTTGCCTACTATTAGGGCAAGATTAAATTCAAATAATTTGAACTTTGAAAGGAGAAGGGTCTACGGCAAACCTTTTCACTCTACTAATCAAAAGTGAGCTGAGGCGTCCCCTGGTTTCCCCTGAGCTTCCTGTTGTACTGGAGACCACTGCACAAATGCTTGCCGAACTTGCCTCTCCAAGAAAAGCACAAAGAATGGAAAAAATGTATCTAGGTGTTTATCGTGTTATTTCTTTTACAATATGTGTCACGGCTTCTTAGAGCATTCCAAGCATTTCTTCCATAATCGGAACTATGTCGAATCGCAGCTGCTCAGTCATCTGCCGTTCACTGTGCCCTAAGTAAGTTTAATTCTTACTACCTTCATGAAAACTGCTCTTTCATTCCAGTGCTGTCTGATAAATCATCTTTCTTGACGGGCCCTAAAGCATAACATGCAAATCCGAATGTTAGCTATGACATACTAATGCTATATTTGTTGTACTTTTCTATAGTGCCAACTCTGTCAAAGGCTATTGAAGCGTTTTATATGAACATTGAGCACCAGATAAGACTACCCAAGTTCAGAGTTCATTTTTTTGAAGGCCCGGGATAAAATATTTTTTCCCAGAATCACAGAATATTGAGCTGACTGGTCTCTAAGTTTTAAAATCAACAGCCCTGGTGGTTACGCCACATCTCTGCACAAAATGCTTAAAGCATGAATTTAACTTGAATCTTGGCATTCTATATTTTGTAATCCATCACTCTGATGAGATGGTAATGGGCAGATATTTGCAAAATACATTTTTAATTCCTCCTGACTATGAACTCTTACACCACTTTCACCAAATGTATCATGCAGAAAAATGATTTGGTTTATTGCATCGTTTATGAGTCTGACAATGATACGTTTATATTTTCAAAAGATGCTAACATAAAAAAGTGTATTTGATAATGAAGGTTGTGACCAAACTATAGTTATATAACGACTTTTTACATTGATGACACAAATCATCTCATTTTATTAACAAAAAAGAATTCAAATAGAAAGTGCAAATGTCTATAAACATACGTATCATATATTCAAATTTTGTAATAGGTAATCATACTTAGGTATTGCAAGCATACAGAAGAAATAATAATGTACTGGTTTAAACGAGCCTAAGTGCTAATGCAATATAAACATTGATTCAGCTGTGGCTCATACAGATAAGAGCGGTGGGGCAGGGATTTCAACAGACGACGACCAGAGGAAATTAATTATTTTTTTCATTTTCCCTCATCGTCGTCTCTCAAAATTCCCTCCAACTGGCCCCACCAGTCTTACCTGCACAAGCTGCTGCTGCATTGATTTATACATTAGCTTTGAAAGGCCTGTTTTTACATTGAATTGTTTTTTGCAGGATGTTTTTCTCTTCCACTGCAGATGCTGTAACTTTCCAGAAGCCTTCTGTTATTTGATGAATAGGCATTTGTTATGTATTTGATAACTGATAGTGAGGTTCTCACTGGGAGGAGAGGAGAGTGGCAAAAAGTATGACTCATTGAAAGAACTGTCTGAACAGCAAAAATGTGAACTAAGTTTCTTTTCAAGGATTTGTTACTGTAGCCTGTTGTGAAGATGTAACTGGGGAGTTTATTTGCTCCCAGGGTTTACTGAAATCTGATTGGATCTATAGGGTTACCTCTCTTCAGAAGAAATCCACAATTGAGCCCTTTTCTTCTCAAAAGATACCTGCGGATTTACAGCTGAGACTATTTTCCAGCTTGCAAAATTATTTAATGCTTAGTTACAAAGGCTTTATGCTTATGCCTTTTCATTCTCTCATCAGAACTCTATTGGGTTTCTTAGCTGATACCTTTTTCTCTGCTTAAATGTGAAATTGCCATTCTTATCCCTAATTCACATTTCAGAAATTCTTGTATAGCGCACACTAGCTACAGTATCTCTATTCTATTTGTAAGAATCACTAATTTAGTATTCTATCTTGTTTTGAAATGCAGGCTTATTATGAAACCCCAAATGCACTTCACTGTTTATGGTGTTTGATGTCCATGATTTATCCTTTCAAATTATCCTTGAAGAAAAGCAAAGGTCCATATGATCAGTGGCTGGAGTTATTTAATAATTACATCCGAAGGCTGATATATAAGGATCCCTGAACCCTCAAGTGGTAGCAGAGTGAAGGTTGATATCACAGAAAGAAAGGAGCTAGAAATTAAATAATTGCCCCAGTTTAGAATTGCAATTGTCCCTTAAGACCAAAGCCCAAATCTGAAGACTGAAGGAGATCGGAATTCTGAACGTGGTTGCAATGTGGAGGTTTGACTATCAATAGGGTTGTGCGTCACAATTGTCTATGTTGAGCTTATGTTATCGTGTTGAAGTTATTTGTGGTGTGTTCTATAACTGTTTCAGGCTTGAGAGCCTGATTTAGATTTTGGTGGATTTGGTCCCACAGTCGCTTTTTTGATGGTCTTCCTGCATGCCAACTTGGCGGTCCACCTGCAGAATTTACATGGTGGTGGTTCCATAGATGAAAGATTGCCAGTTTCCCACCGCCTCAGCCAGGAATTCTCAACCACATTGACAGCAGTATAGGCAGAAGCGACTGTTGGCAGGACTCCAGCCCAGATTCCCACTGTCCCGATTACGATGTACATTTCCGTAGAGGAAACTGTGGCAGTAACCCCTCCTCTTTCAAGTAATTTTTTCTTCTTCCGTTTCTCTCTTGTACCCCATTGTCCAGGTCCCCCCTCTTCTGCACTGACTACACCATGTTGCAAAATGACTCTGTTGTGTTGTTGCTGAGATGCATGATAAGCTACTTGTACAATTTTATTATGTATCATGTATGGACAATTGTTGTAGCTTTGTGTACTTCTGCATTGCTCTTACATGCATCATTTTTCTTAGGTGTAATGCAGTAGTGGTAATTTTCTTACACATCAAGGTAAAATTAACACACCTACATTGACAACTCAAAAATAAATATTGTTGTTATGGTGCTTGCGGGTGTTGTGCTTGTGGTGCCTGTGGGTGTGCACTCAAAAGTGTATGTATCTTGTTTGTGTGGTATGCAAAATGTGCAAAAAGGGGCATAACATATTATGTACATATACAATATGAGACAGTCACTATATATGTGTAGTAAGATAATAATGAGTAGCACTTACCTGTCTCCCCACCACCATGGCCTCACTCCAACAGGACACTACCACCAGGACACTGTCAGCACAACAGGAGCATCTAAATTTGTCCAGCGCAAACCCATAAGCATCATGTCGACGGATTACTGTTAACCAACAGAGACGTTCATCACGGCAGTCGTCTCCTGTCTATTACAGCAACATCTAAATATGGTGGGCAGACTGCTGACAGCCTCACAGAGTAGTTGAACCACCGCCATGGCAGGGAGGTAGTAGACCTGTCAACATCTAAATCAGGCCCTAAGTTGTGCCTGCGCATTTGATGCGGAGCACTTGAAGTTGTTTTTGGACTCAGAGTAGTCCAAGATACTGGGACGGATGAGATAAAAAAGAATTCTAGTATTACTTGCCTGCTGATGTTTTGTGGTGTCGGTTTGTGAGGTACCATCGACCTTACAATTGAGATAGGGACTATAACAAATTGTTGTGATCGTACTGATAGTGATAGGCATTAGTAGAACCAATTGAGCAAAGGGAAACGATATCAGATAGGGTGATTTCCCGCTGATCGAGACATATGTGTGTGTATGTGGGGAAGTTGGAAGGTGTTATTTCCTATTGTTTCTTGTGTGATACTTCTAATTGTCTAGTGCAGCAGACAAGAGTTCTTTGTTTATTGTGCTTGGTTAAAGTTGTGGAATTTAGAGTACAAGAAAATTGTGAAGATGGGAGAACTGCTGTAAGGAGTAAGAATTACGCCAGAGTGTGCCACACTGGGATAGGCAATTGGTGTAGTTTTGCACTGATATTGGTTGGTGAATCAAGTGAATATTGCTTCAAACAGAACTGAGTATTGAGTAAAAACATTAAATGTAACCAAATCAAACTTTGCTCTGTAATTGTTGAATTGTAATCATGAAGTGCTTTAAAGCCCTTAGACACTTAAAGAGAAGTGGGGTTCGAGTCACATGGTGGTGAGGAGACTCCACCAGAAGGTACACCAGTTCATCATATGGCAACAGATGTAGGGCTTTATATATGTTTGTGGCTACTTTAATGGCACAAGATCACAAACAAAGAAGAATCATTAAGAATTGCACAGTATGGTACCTTTAATTTGAAGATTATCGAAAAATTAAGGAAAAACTATATGAGATGAAGATTCCTCCTAGACCCACATAGTATGAAGCATTAAATGCATGAGGGCAAGCAGCTCACACCAAAGAGAAAGATGGATATCAGTATACTACAAAATTAGCTGGTCGTCATTACAGTGATGGTAACTGGGATGAGAAGCAACAAAGATTAAGGAAATGTGCAGTTGAGGCAGCTAGAATGTACTCGATGAAAGAAATCCTTTAAATCATCAAAAGCAGGGAAATGAAGATAAGAGACCACAAGGAAAACTGATACTGATAGTGATTGATGGGATTAATATGGGATACTCTGCTGTCCTCATGTACAATCCATATGCGACTCCAGCATCAGGTTGAGATGGTGTTACAACCGTTTGTATTAAAGTGGCTACAACCCCTCTTGATGTGAATATAATTTAGATTGTGGGACTGCCTCTAACACTTTTGATTACAGCTGCACCTGCTGAAATAGCCACTACTATAATTGCTCCAGGTGTTACAGCTTCTACTGTGACTGTTCCTGTACCAGGATCACAAGTTGTATCACCTCAGACATCAGCGATTCCTGTTGCAACTGCACCAATCAATTTTACTCTGAATCCGGCTACAGGGTTTACCCCGATGTCACAAAACTCACAAATTGTTGCCAGGACCCACCATAGAATGTTCAATCATTTAGAGAAGGGAGAAGAATTGTTTTTACAAAACCAGTTGCATGGGGAGAGACAGAATCATTTGATGATGGCATTTTCCACCCATGTTTTGAGAAAACACATGACAATAAAGGAATAGGCGATACAGAGAGACCAATTAGTAGTCAAGAAAGGGAGAGACCCCTGGATACAAAAAACATTGAAGGTGGATTTGCAAGTTAGTATTTGGGGCTGTTTACATATTTCACATTTGAATAAATAGCAGGAGAATGAACTGATACATCTGAGTATGGAAATCAAAAGACGTGCAGCTGACTCACAATAAATTGGTAGAATTGGCAGGTAAATACATAGTAGCCCTTTCCAAAAGTATTCCTTTACAAAAAAGCTTTAGAGCACTGTTAGAAAATGAAGCGATTGTGACCATGAGATCCTCAGGAACTGGACTGCACATTACTTAATTGGTGAATTTCATTCAGAAATGGAATGATTTTGACAGATTAGAGAGCAAGTGGGAAAAGAAAAAAGGAAAGAACAAGAGACATTCAAATACTACAGGGATCAATGAAAAGCTATCAATAGTACCCCCAGATGAAGATGAGGCTCTAATTTTCCCTATGAGAGAGATGCCAAGTAGAAGGGATGTTCTTGTACCTTGGAGGAGAGATGATCTTTTGACATTTGCAAAAAACGTTCCTACATTGTGAGCAAATCCTTCCCAGTGGTATACACAATTTGAAAACTTTCTTCTTACTTCGTGGTACCAAGTCATATATGGGCTGAATATAAGATAGCTGTTCAATGGCCACATACAGAACTCCAAGAGATGTGCGTATTCATACACCCTCACCTATGGTGGTTACAAAGTACGATGAGGTGATTACCTTTTTAAAGGGAAAGGTCCCAGCGAAGCGACATTGCTTGGTTAAAGTTCAATAGAACTACTCAAGAAGCTAAAGAGTCAGTGCATGCTTATTATGAATGATTGTTACAGGTGTTCAAACAGCACATTGGACAAGAAAATGCCAGAAAGGGAGATATGGGAAGTTTTATGTCACAGTACAGTCTTGGTGTACAACCAGAAATCAGTATGCAAATACAACAGAATGTGATTTGCTGACAGACAAACACTTTAGATGAGATCCTGAGGTATGCAAAATACTGTAGTGATGAACAAGTGATGAAGCAGAAAAGGCTTAAAGAGAAATTCATGCTGGCGCAAATGAAGCTGGTTTAGAAAGGGTTTCAAAATCAGCCATATGTAGGGAATATTGGAGGAATGCAAGGTGTCGGTTTTCAAATTGGAGGTTAGATGGTACAAGAAAGAGGTTGGGGTACTCAAATTGATTCAAATTCAGGGATAGATATTGCAACATTCAAAAATTCGACTCGTTGTCACTATTGTTACAATCTCGGGGATTAGAAGGGGGAGTATAGACAGAATATTAATTGAGTAGGTATTGATGGGCAAATGCAAGGTGTGATTCTAACTTAGACACACAATGTTCCAGTTCAAGCCCCAGTTTAGCAATTGCACATACCAAATTAGTCACAAGTCCCTATGATACAGGTCCTACAAGCTGCAACAGCCCCACAAGATATGGTAAATTCCAGATGTATTATGAGTCAAGCACCAAGAGCAAACCCAAATCCATTTCATAATCAGAACCCAGTTGAAAATGTTCCTGTGTTGGAGAATGAGAACTTTGATTCTGACAATTCACAACGATGGTGCCTGAGGTGGGAGGGAGATTGTATAGTTGGTGGAGTCTTAGAGGTAGACCAGAGTTGCACATATGTAGATAAAACGGTAAATGACCAACCAACACTTATTTTTAATCAACACAGGCGCTACCAGTTCCAGTTGTTAGAACAGAAGAAGTCCCAGGTAACCGTCTAGGGAAAGAAGATCCAAGGTGTAGGTGTTACAAATATGCAAATATCTAACCCTGTTTCAAAGAAGGTTCCTATAAAAATAGGCTCATTTGAGGAAGATCATGAATTTAATTTGTTTTCTGTGATTCAATTACTCTAAATCTGTTAGGAAGGGATCTATTGTGCAAATTGAATTGCACTATATATTGAACATCGGACAGTGTTGAATTTAAAACACATGATGCAGATGTTGAGTATAAAAATAGAAAGGCAAGATACAGCTGTTGGGTTGTACCATGTAAGAATGAGAGGATTTACCTCCCTACCTACATGGCGCTGTTAAATCTGAAGTATGGGATTTTTCAGGAAATGATTTTGGACTGGTCAAGGGTTTGGAACCAGTCTGAATAACAATAAAACAGAATGCTGTGTTTTCAAGAACACCATCATATAATCTTATGCCTGAAATAGTAGCTGGAATCACTCTGGTGATTGAATCAATGTTAAAACAAGTGATTTTGAGAGAAATTAGCGGAAGTCCTTTCAATTTACCAAGTGTTGGTTTACAAAAGCAAATATAGAATTGTACAAGATCTTTAAAAAATTAACCGTATAGTTAATCCATGTTTTCCCGTGGTACAGAAGCCGGCTACAATATCAATTCAAATTCCCTGTGATATAGAATGATTTACTATTGTGGATCTCTGCCACAACTTTTTTTCTATGCCATTACACGAGGACAGTAAATTTCTGTTCTCCTTAGCGTCCATAGATAGAGTTTTGGCATGGAATACAGAGGTATCCAGAGAGCCCTTCGATCTTTAATCAGATCTTGAAAATAATCCTGAGACTTTACAAATGCCTTGTAACTCAGTTCTTGTGCAATACATTTATGACCTACTTGTGGTATCAAGTACACAAGAAGCTTGTAACCAGGACAGGATTGTTCTATTCAATATTTGCCTGAGAATAGAGAGAAAGTGTCTCCGAGCAAGTTGCAATGCTGCCAAAAAGAGGTCCTGTATCGAGGACATCTTATTTAAAAGTGACTGAAAAAGGTGTCACATCAATTTTGAAAATAAATCCGCCCAAAACACAGAGAGAGGTCAGAATGTTTTTGGGAATAGTGTGATACTGTATACAGTGGATACCCACGTTTTCCCTAGTGGCCAAGCCTTTTTTGAGGCTGACGCACAAGGATGTGCCTTATCAGCTTCCATGGGACAACGACCGCTTAAAAGCTTTCCTAGAGCTGAGAGAAAGTCAGTATCCTGCCCTGGCACTGGGAATGCCTGATAACACAAAAATATTCTCATTGGTTTGCAGTGAGAGGCAGCGCTGCTCTCTTGCAGTGCTTACTCAGTTGCATGGAGACTCAAAGACATGTGGTATACTCTCAATCCAGCTACATTGTTATCATTGCCTGAAAATGAAATTGATGGGGAAGACTTTGAGCATAACTGGCTCGATGTTATGGATCTATGCACCAAGCCTTGAAATTAAGGATGAACCCCTTTATGAATACGATTATGTATTCTTTGTAGATGGCTCATGTTTGAGAAACAATGAGGGGACCTTGAGAGCAGCTTATGCTGTTTATATCATTCAGGAAGGGGTGAAAGCCACCTGGCTTTGTGGTATTATCTCTGCAAAAGGAGCACAATTGCCAGTGACTATATTTATGGATAGTCACTATGGCTTTGGTATGGTCCATGACTTTGGGTAGTTGTGCTCACAAAGGGGATTCCTGATTTCATCCAGATCTCCAAATTTGAATGGGGAATATGTGATGCAATTGTTGGAAGCATTAAAATTGCCACAAGAAAGTGCAGTAGTTAAATGCACAGCCCACAGGAGTGGAAATTATTATATAACTATTGGAACCAGATATGTTGAAAAAGTTGCTCTGTATTGTGTGATTGTGGCATGTGCATTTTTACAGAGTATACAAGTGAAACTTTGATGACGCCAGCTTGTCAATACTGTTGTCAGTACCAGATACATGAGTGGAAATTGAGAGATTGCAGGAAGAGGTTTCTGAGGCAGAATAGCAAGGATGGATTAGGGCAAGATGTGTTAAAAATGCAAATGACATTTGGGTTTCAGCCGATGCAAGACCTGTGTTATCAGATAGCCTGTTAATTCCCATGAGGACACATATTGATGGCCATGTACTTATCGGAAGAGATGCAATGGTGAGGCTATTTAGGTAGAACTGGTTCAATCCCCAAATCAGAGTTTTAGCTGAAGAACTATGCCATGGATGGGTGACCTGTCAGCAGATGCCTCTAGGGAGAACAACCTCTGTAACATTGAGCTACATAGAAAGACCAGGCAGACCCTTTAACAAGCTGCAGTTGGATTTCATCAAAATGGCCATTTGTAATGGGCTGAGATATATCCTGTTTATAGTGTGCATTTTCTCCTGTCGGGTGAAAGCCTACCCAAAATGGAGAAATGTCAGCCTCACTGTAGCCAAACTGCCATAACATGAACTCATACCAGGGCTACGATTTCTGGCTTCTCTGGAGTCAGACCAAAGACTCTTAGAATGCTGTGTGTAGCATTCCAAGTGGAACAAAGACTGCATTGTAAGTACCATCCAGAAACGTCTGCTATAGTTGAGCAGCTTAATGGGATGCTCAAATCCCGTTTGGCCAAAGTCTGTGCATCTATTTGCCTGAAATGGCCAGCTACCTTGACATTAGTATTGATAAGTCTTTGAGGCACCCGTGACAGAACGAAATGATTATCTCCACGTAAGATACTCAAGGTACGTGGTATGCTACTGCCTGATGTGCCTGCAAATGTGTTTGTAAATATCACTGATTATGTGATACTTGACTATTGCAAGAGAGTTAGCTGATGTGGTGCATTCTGTATCTTACAAGAAGGGAGCTGTCACTGCCACTCTGAGCCAGGAGCAATGTCATGACCTTAAACCCGGCAACTGGGTCCTTGCTAAAAAACACATTAGAGAATCGTACTTGGAGCCAATGTGGGAAGGACCCAATCAATCAGTATTTGTAAAGCACACTAATCACCACGGGTGTATCCAGACGCTGTGCCGGGGGAATATATTCATACATCCAAGTTTAGAGGCCATTCCTGAATCCGGCGAGTGAAGAGGAGGTTCAGAGGTGGATAGGGTGGACATTCCAGGCCTTGGCAGTGATCTGGGAGAAGGCGTGTCCTCCGGTTTGGGTACGATGGATTTGAGGGACGGCGGCGAGGGCCAGGGAGGCAGACCGCAGGTGCCTGGTGGGGTGGTGGAAGGTCAGGCAGTTGTTCTGGTATTTGGGTCCCATGTTATGGAGTGCTTTGTAGGTGATTCTAATCACCAACATTGCTGTGGAATGTTCTGGGATACCGAATTGGATACATGTGTCCCACACCCAAATAAGAAGGTGTCTACTTGATGAAATGGTGAAATTTGAGCCAATTCCAAGTTTGTCTGTGTCCATACGTCCTGAACAACCAGAGAGGGGTGATGTTCAACAGAATTCCTCACCTGTCCAAGTTCCTGAAATTTCACAGAGTGGTGTGGAAGTTTCCTCTGAAGACGGAGATCTGAGCGCTGAAAGTAGGGGAGCTATTGGGTTGGAACCAGAACAATCGAATGAGCCTGGTGAAGGAACAACTGTAGGAATAAAGACTTCAGTTAAGATCGGAATGGCAAAATAGTAGGATACAATTGAAACCTAGTATGTCAATTGATTGCATACTGCAAACCATCATTGAAGAAACAGAATCTAGTGGTATAAGTGATACAGAAGAAGATCAACAGACACCGATGAGATCCAGGAGAGCAAGAGTAGTTGTAGGTATTGCAATGGATCATGATCCCAACGAACTGAGATCAGAATCTCTGTAAGATAGCATTTGATTCAAACTCTCGAGACAATTCTATAAAATAAGATTTTACCATTGATATCTAGTTGATTCAATTCAACGAGATCTAATTCTACAAATATTGAACTGTGTTAAATTGAACTGTAAAAGACTGTGATAAATGAACATGACAGTTATTTTCTATAAAGACAAATACAAATTATTCAGAAGAAATCCAGAGGGCCAATGTTGCAGTAAAAGAGTAAGTATAACACATTTAAAAGAAAACGGGGTAGAGCTAGGAATACCTCACAATGATTATTGTTTATAAGCTGAATAAAATAACCACAAGGTAACCATTGAAAGTGTTGCTCAATTTGCAAGTAGAAGTCAAGGCAGAATATTGAATCTGCCTGCTGCTATGCTCTACTAAAAGGTCTGACTGTAGACAAAAATGTGTTTCCTTACCAATGCAAGGTATAGAATAGCAATTGCTGTTAGACTAATTGGTATGTTACGTATTGTAGTTTTTTTTAGCTGATATGAGTTTCACCACAGAGATAGAAACTCTTAGATCTACACCTTCACTTGTATTAACTGCACATACACCAGATAAGAGAAAATTAAAAGCTTCCTTCATAGATGCTTCCAATGGGGATTTCACATCCAATGTTTATTCTAAACTAGTTTAGGAATACACACAAGTTTTAGATGCTAAAGACTGTTATGTTTGTGCACACTCACCTTCTTTAGCTGGTGAGGGTATATAATCCCATCATGTACCACTTTCATATGCTGCTACATGTAGTATATTGCTATTTTTCTAATTATGATATTATCCTTTCAAAAGTTTCCCTTCAGAAAAGATGTAACTCTAATCCACAAGATAAGGATATAGAGGTAGTATTTATTTAGATCCCTTACAAAGATAGAAAGTATTAAAGCATACAAACAAACAAACAAACAAACACATGTCTAATGAGGCCATCAGAAAATAATGTTTTCGTAGCATTAGAGGAAAGGAGCGCTTATGTGTTTCATAAGGGTTATAAAGAAGATGTATTAAAGAATGTTTGGAAAAGAAGAAAGACAAATATAAAAAGAAAAGGATACCTCCAAAGTTAAAATTCAATAGATGATGGAATGGAAAATTATTTGTTTATAAACGGAGAAACCAGTTTAGAAAAAGACACATTGGGATAAGTAGCTGTGAACATACATATGAAGTTTTTGGAGGACATGCTCAAATACTACCTAGAGAAGAAGCAGTTATTCCTGCAGTATATTTTATTTTTGGGCAAGATGCATTTTTCCAGTTACCAGCTGATTGGGATGGTGTTTGATAATTAGCTTTTTCGTCCCTAAAATGTATCATGTGAATAGCATAGATGCTTTAACAATGAATCCTTCTCACAGACATACACACAGTGCCATTGATTGGACACAATTAGTGGGAGAGATTTTGGGGGTAATCATTCCTCTAGTAGGAGTAGTTATAAATGATGAGAAAATCTGAAAGCTCTCTAGTAGTAGTAAATAAGTTAGCCACTAGTACACCTGGCTCTTTACTAGAAGTTAACACATTATATGTAGGTATTGGAGCAATGGTTTTGAAAGATTGATTAGCTTTAGCAGGTTGCTGGCAGGAAAAGGAGGAGTCTATTAAATGATTTTTATGTCCTCATTTTTCAGCAGGTAGCTATTATCTTCCTGACTGATCAGTGCATCCCACCCATCCAGGTGGCGCATTTCAACCTGAGCAAGACCTTTTCCAGCATGTATTCTTTGGGCCTAATGGCCCCAATAACTCTGAAAACATTGGTCAACCAGTATTTATCATCAGACAGCCCCCACCACCTTCCCTGACCTTGCTAAATCTACCTTCCCCACCATTGGTCCAAGGGCAAACACATTCCTACTCTTCCCACTGATGAACAATTCCTATCCAACCTGCTCACCTGCAGTGTTGAATTTATACAATCTGTAAAATTAGGGGGTGACGAGGATACCCATTTCAAGCATAGTTCTCTTCTCGCCAGCAAAATTAAGTAAATTAAGAGTGAGCGAAATTTCTTAAATAGTTCAACCATGGACCATCTTTCCACTGGGATACCAAAAATCATCAACACTTACCTTAATTTCTCTATCCAATGTCTTGGATAGATCCTTACTCACTTCCTGCCAAAGGATATAGGACACTACAAGAACATGTAAACGTCACATCTGCCTTGTCATGTCCATATTTATGGCATCTATTAGTTGCCTGGTTTGCTAGCCTCGACAACCTTTTCTGGGTACAGTATGCTCTGTGCAACATGAACAGATGATTCTTCTTCAAAGGTGCTGATTTCACTGTTTCATACAAAGTACACGTTGATACTTGCCAGAAGTTTCTTAGGTCCAGTGTCAGCAGGTCCCCTCTCCAGATCTCTTCTGGCAGTGTGAAGTCCCATTCTATAGTTTACAATATCCTCCAGTTCCACTTCACCAAATTGCTCTACACTGGGGAACTATCATGCAACTGGCACTGCAAAAAGCCATCACTCCTGCCTGCAAGCCACATTCATTTATCCTTCTAGCAAGATGGTAGTACTTAAACCTGGGCAACCTATCTCCTGTTAACAGCAATATGTCTTCCCAAAATATCAACCTTCCTCCCGGATGAGTTGTCTCCATCTGTCTATTCCAGGATCCCTCAAAGCACTGTTAGGCAATCATTCAAACAGACTGGAGTTGCAGGTGAGTTCCAGGTGGGGGCAAATTCATAGTAGTATAGTGTCGCTAACCCCCCCTAAGTTGTGCCCAAAGTCTGACCACTGCATCCAACGTTTTTAGTTTTGCCTCCTTAAAAAAAATTTACGTCTCTAAACTTGTATAGAAAATGCTTATTTCCCTGATGCATTTTTTTTTTAGCATTGCTTGAAACACAAGGCCTATCTGCAAATGGTCTGGGCCCTGTAACAACCTACTGACATACTTTCACTGGACAGCACAGCAATAAAATTAGAAATCTGGAGCTGCCATGCTTCCCTTCCTTTTCCTTTGGAGCTTTACAATGCAATTCCAACCCTTCTGTAGGTCCAAATATAGCACTTCCCTCTGCCGCTTACTACACCACTCTGTTTTGAATGATAATAGAATAGAAAGGTAAACTTAGGTAGCACTGACATTTTACTATAGTAGATCTTCCACAAATTGTCAAAGGCAAATTCATCCAAGCTTTTAACAGTCTTTTAATTTCCATTTTTGCTAGAATATGTGTTTAGGTTTTATAACCACAATTCAGGAAAGAGATTGGTATATATGATTCACAAAGTTTAGGGTCCTTTTTTAGTAATTCACTTTTCATAATAAGAGTTATGGCCACTTTTCTAGTCTTGATATTTTTCTGGTAAATGTTCGAATTATCAGCAAAGTGAAAAAGGTGTTTATTTTACCTGAGCATTTGTCAGATCATTCGGTTGTCAGGTTAGATTAGTCCCTAAGTGTTTAGGCCCTCCAAAATGTACTTTGGATAGGAGGCTACTGCTTGATCAGATGGTGGCAGATCAATTGAGTGCAGATGCAGATACAGAAGGTCACTTTGAGAAACATGTAGGATTAGCTCCCTCCCACATAGTTTGGGATTCATTGAAGGCATTCATTAGAGAGTGGATCATAAGTATAGCTGCATGCAAAAACAAAGAGGCCAGGAGCAAACTATGAGATTTTACTAGACTCCAGTTAGTGGTAAGGGAGTCTCAAGGAGGGGCACCGGAACAAGCTACCAGAAACATAAGACTTCGACAAGCTAGGGTAGGCCTTACAGAAGATTTGGAGGAAATCTGGTGTAAGAGACAGGAAGTCAGCAAACTAGCTCACTTTAAGATTGGGGAAGGGTGAGGAAAGCTCTTGGCCTGAAAAACAAAGGTGGCTAATACAAGTAACCCGATAGACATCATACAGGATATGAGAACAGGGAAATGGTGCATTGAGGAGGGAGACGTAGAAGGCTTTTGTTATTTTGTACCAAGAACTATATTCTGAGGAATCAAAGGTGTCAGAAGTCCAATTAAAGACTGGTTAAGAGAGGCTCTGCTTTGAAGCTTGAGATTGAGCTGAAAAACGTTCCTAAGCCAGGAGATGTCAGGAGGAGGTGAGGGGTGTTTTGAGGGAAATAAAAAGGGTAACAGGTTGTATACTGCTTTGGAGGATAATGTTGGGTTCTCATAAACCATGAGATGATAACTCTTCAGAATCAGGGCGATGCATAAAATGTCCACCTCTCAACATCCCCAACTCTGATAATAATATCCGCGAGTATTAGGGCAATCAAGTGAGGGAAGGGATAGGAAGGGAACAGCGGGGAATAGGAAACCTGGAAAACAAAGAACAATACAATGAAAAATTCCATACACAAGAACTGCTCTCATATGGTCTCACTAAAAGCAAACTATACCTCTATAACTGATGTAGCTCACAACTGGTCTTCCATTCACATTGAAGGCTAATATTCCTTCTGGTCAAATACTCCTACAAAATACAAACGCATGGCATGATTAAACAGTATCTCTTTTTCTCTCATAACTGAAAACCAAAATACACCATATGACCCAGATGCATACCAAATTCATAGTTTCAAAGAAGTATAAAATAAATGAGAATATGTCCAAAAATATATTGGTGAAAAACAAAAAGGATAGAAGTTCAATGTATGCCTTTTTTGTTCGAAAGCACAGCGTACTTAATGTTTTTTCGAGTATTCATCGAACCAAGACGGTTTTCCCACATCAGCATAGATAATCCAGCGCAATAGATAGTTTCCCCAAAGAGTAAACATACAAAAGGCTTTTTCCATAAGCAACGAAGGAGAGGATTCCTTTAAAACTGAAGCCCAAAGTTATGAACAGTCAAGTAGCAACCTTCCTACCTGGAAGCGATGATTCCTCACCGACCAAGGAGTTTCTAACGGTAATAACTTCATAGCGTGGAATTGCATGGAGACTCAGAGAACAAAGGGAAAGTGATGTGAGATTATGGTACAGTGATAGTAAAGTAATGGGGAGATATTTCTCGCAGCCAGCACCACAGGGGAAAGGGGTTGAGGTAACAAACAGCAAATGACGTCTACACGGTTCGACTCCACCGCCAGCAGCCACACGACTAGTAACTTCTTGGTAAGCTTTTGTATGAGGATTGCAAGAGGTCTTCCAAGTGCAGATGAACTTACTCAGCCGAGACGAGTTTCAGGAAACAGAAGATTTATGCCCGCTGGCCAGTGTGCGTCCGGATGTTTTATAGCGTGCTCAGCCCCTCTCACCCGCAGCATTCTGGGAGAGGTAGTTCCACAGTATAGCGTTGATCTTGAGAAGGCGCTATCGGGAATGAATCCTGACAGATAAGATACTCCTGGTTTTCATTAGATCATTAGATTAGTGGATTATATCTTCTCAAGGGGGAGCACTCCTCCATGATCATGGGGCAAAGACATAATAAGCATAATCTGTAAAATGTTGAAGCCTCAAAATTGTTCTTTATACATACCTGACAAGAGTAAGAATTTGCAAAGAACATTTCTGACCTAAAACCTCAATTAGAAACTTTAGAGATAACTAGTGTGTTAGGAACTTTAGGCAAAGGAGCTTCCGCTTTAAGCAATTGGCTTGGAAATATTGGGAGCAGATTTTTAGGGGTCTTATAAAAACCTATGTTGATTGTTGACATTTGCTTAATATGCGTGTATGCTTTGCTTTGTATAAGCATAGAACAATGAAGCACACAGCAAGCATATAACCAGGGAGAAAAATGCAGAAAGAGAAAGGCAAAAGAGGGGGGAATAGAAATGGAAGAAAGAAAGAATAAGTCATACAAGAAGTTGAAGGAGGTGGAAACTTCAAAGAATTGGACAGATGACATGACGAGAAGGGAAAGTGCTTCTTAGAGGTTTATTTGTGATAAAATGTGATGGCTATTCTAGCCATCAGAGGGGGGAAACTGATGACATGATTCTCAATATTTTGTAAACAAAAAGGCATTTAAGTAGAAAGTGCCAAAGTCTATGCAAAGTAACATAGGCATTATAAATGCACATTGTGTAATAAATAATCATACTTAGGTATTACAAGCATACGGAATAAATAATAATGTACTGATTGAGGTTAGTCTGACTACTGATGCAATTTTAACATTGATTTATACATTAGCATTGAAAAGCCTGTTTTCACATTGAACTGTTGTTTTGCAGATGATGTTTTTCTCTTCTTCTCCCGATGTTGTAACTTTCCAGAAGCCTTCTGTTGGTTAGTGGATAGACATTTGTTGTGTACTAGACAACTGATAGTTAGATTCTCACTGAGAGCAGAGGAGATTGGCAGGAAGTCTGACTCATTCGAATATCTGACTGAACCACAAGTATCTTTTCAAGCATTTGATTCTGTGGCCTATTGTGCGGTTGTGAGAAAAGAGTTTACCTGCTCCCAAGGATTTACTAAAATCCAATTGGATGCCAAGAATGGGAACTGCATCAATTGTTTCACATACATTTTAACACATGTATATTAACATATGTTCTTAGACTAGATTAGAGCACTCCGACCTCTCTTTTTGGGATCTATATGGTTATCTTTCTTCAGGACTGTGAGAAGCTGGCCTGGTATATGATGTCCACTAATCTAAGTAGGCACCTTGCACCAGACAACCCTTATGGTGATATAAGAGGTCTTATACAACATTAGAAAGCTCTCTAAGTGGTAGCTGTGGCAAGCAGCCTTCAGGCTTAGTCTTGCAGGAGTGTAAAGCAGCTTGTTTAACCAGAATGCAATCTTATAGTATAGATTAAATAAAAAAGAACCACACAAAGTAAATAAAAAAATATAGGTTTATTATATAACGTTACAATATCTCCCAAACGGGGATAGACACAAAGCACACAATACTTTAGCAAAGAAATCACAGTAAATAGCATTAATAAACAGTGGGCCCCGGGGGGACCACACCATATACTAAGAAAGTGATATAAGAACCATGACTCGAGTCAGGACAATGTCAATAGGACGTAGAATTGCTGGGGCCCCCAGAACCACCCAAGGTAAATAGATATGAGCCCAATGGAGAGCGTGTGCAGTGTGTGAACATGACCATTTGCTCCGTATATCTTTCCAGTGGACCTTGAAGAAATCCCGTGGAAGACAGAAGGTTGGAGAGACACCCCACCCGTGGATACCATGGTACCTAAGGGGCATATTATCAAGCCAGGCGATAAAATTATCGCCGCTTTAGCGGCAGAAAACTGCCGCTAAAACAGTGATAAGGGGCTTGATAATATGCTCTATGGAATTCCAATTGAAGCCCATGTTAAATGTGAAGGACGTCTAACATGGAATTCTCTGCTGCATATTATCAAGCCCATTATCGCCGTTTTAACGGCAGTTTTTTGCCGCTAAAGCGGCGATAATTTTATCGCTTGGCATGATAATATGCCCCAATGATACCTATCCCAGGTAAGCTGGGTGCATAGGTGTGAAGTGGTGTCAGAAACCGCCGTCGAACCCAGTGGAGGACTTCAGGACAGTGTCACTGCTGGAAGAGGAGAAAGTGTTTGAAGGAATCCAAATGTGGATTCATGAAGAGAGGTGTACCTGAAAGCAGAGGGGACAGAGTCTATCTCACTCAGGGGTGACCAAGAAACTTGGAAGACGAATGTCCTCAGATGTTGGGTGCTTCAGGGAAGATGTTGATGACCTTGACTCTGCAGCTGTGAGAACCAGGCGATGCTGAGGAAGACCAGGACCCAGATACGAGCTGTCCCAGGAAGGATGTCGAGTGCTGAGGTGTTGGTGTCTGGCGGGAGCACCAACAAGCAAATAAAACCCATGCAGGAAGTTGAGATGGTGCAACGTTGGGACCAGCAAGGTCCAGAGGACTCACCACAAGCTAGGGAGTCAGGGCAGGCCCTGAGTAATCAGCGAAGCCCAAAAGAAACAAGTGTGACCCTCAAGTGGACCCACAGGCTGGAGGCACTAGAGTTGCGAGAGGACCTCAAGTAGCTCACTAAAAGATGCAGGCCACGATGCACACGATGTGTTGTGGCCAAGATTCTGGTCACTAGAGGTGCTTGAAGTTGGGGCTTCTTGGTTTGGAGCCTGAAGATCTTCTTGCAAAGATGACAACAAGCCTTTGCAACTGCAAAGGGGATGCAGAATCAGGGGTTCAGTTATTGCAACCCCCACGAGGACTACTGGCCTTGGGAGGGGCGGAAAACCACCTCCTGTGTTGCAGAGCCCACGGAGTCCGGAGGAGCTCAGGATCTGCAAACCGGTCGACTTAGTTGCGGTGCCTGTAAATGCAGGGGAGCGACTCTTCATTCCAAGGGAGAATACTTTGGTTGTCCTTGCTGCTTCACAGGCCTTGGAAGGTTCCTGTATGATGCACAGGCACAGACAATGCAGCAGACTGGAAGGAAGATAAAGTCAGGCCTAAACGAAGTCCAGCGAAGTCCAGCATGCCCAGACGGTAGAAGTGCAATGGCGTCTGATCTGAATCTTATCCCACGGTGAATCTCAAGACCTAGACCCAGGTAAGCCCTTAAGCACCGAGGGAAAGGGTTGGGAAGATTCAGGGGACCCTCCCAGGGGAGGGTCTAGACAGGGGGAGGTTACTCCCATGTCCTTTTTCATGTTTCGTGCCAGAGCGGGAGCCAAAGGCTCCCAGCACTGATTTGAACAGGAATATGCAAAGGGACAGCAATGGTGCCCATCATGCAGACTTTCTGGCAGTGGCAAGTGCACCCACCCAGCCCTAATACAATAAATCCTGTCTGGGAGGTGGTCACACCTCCCTGTGACAGGATGCCTATTGTTCTACCTTCCTCTGCTACAGCTTGGCTCAGCAGCATGAGGGCAGAAATGTGTCTCTGGTAAGCAGCAACCATTTTGTGCTGTCCGGGACTAGAAGACTTGTACCGGGAACACTGAGAGTCTAACGGAGAGATTTTCCAGTGCTTGGAGTAATAACTTCCACACTTTTTACATGTGGGGGTATGATTCCAACATATTTGATAACAAACATGATAGGATTCGTTGCAGCCGTTTTCGAGATGGTCATCGCGCAATTACGCGGTGCCCCTTTATATAGTATGAGGCTGCTTCACTGACAACCCGGGAGAATGGACTCCGTAGGCTGTAGGGGTGTCCTGCTCATGCAGTGGCACCCTCTCACTTAGAACCAAGCACCCTGCCTTCAGGATTGCAAAGGCCTGGTATAGGAGTGACTTATTGGTGTTAAGTGCAGTGACCCTTAGTTATAGTAAGCCTATATTTCTATAAGTGGTGCATGTCAACTTAGTCAACTTATATAGGCTGCAATGGCAGGCCTGTAGTTCCAATTTGAATGGCCTCCATTGGGGGGCATAATACATGCTTCAGACCATGGGGGACCTCTTGGGTACCTATGACCTGGGTACATGGGTACCATATACTAGGGACTGACAAGGGTATCCCAGTATCCAATCTGGGATGTACCTAAATACTGAATGAACCTATTTAGGGAGAAAGAAGATAGACTGGGGTCCTGATTAGCAGGATCCCAGTCAGACTAGTCAAAAACAGCATTATATCAAGAAAAAAGTGGGGGTAACCATAAGAAGCAGATCCTTCTTTCCTACACAACCCCCCACAAACGTACGGAGATGAGACTAACCTTGCCCAGTTGAGTCTTAATTTTCTAAGTGGAAATGTCTGGAGAGTCCGTCTGCATTGTCATGGTTTCTCCCAGGTCTATGTTCTGTATACTCCATCCCCTGTAGGAAACTGGACCACTTCAAAAGTTTGGGGTTTTCACCCTTCATCTGTTTTAGCTGTAAGAGGGGCTTATGGTCTGTCTGAACAATGAAGTGAGTGCCAAATAAGTATGGCCTCAGCTTCTTCGGGCCCAGACCACAGCAAAGGCTTCCCTCTCTATTGATGAGGAAGTGGCCCAATTAGGGTTACCCGGGTCACTCACGACCACCTCTCAGCCTTCCATACCAAATGAAGAGTCGGTCAGACAGTTAGAGAATACAAACCAATATCTGTTTATTCAAAGTACACTCAGAGCAGAGCCCAATCTGCCCAGTCTCAAGGAGTGCTGCAGAGGGACTGACATCGGCAAGCATAAAGAAACATGATGTACATTCGGAACCAACGAAGGCACGCCCATTATGGAATTTTCCAAGCAGATACAGTAAAACAGTGAAGTAGAAAAAATAACTTTTTGAATCTAGAGCCAGGCACACAATATCTACGAGTCAAGGTCATTCTGCCTGTGCCCGCCACTAGACAAGTGGGTGAAGGCTTCTATCTAAAGGGATAGGTTTGCGTTAATAAGATCAGTGTATTCATTAGTGAGGTGAATTCCGGCCTTGGGGAAAGAAAACCTAACTGAGGCCTCTTCTCAGAAATGTCGAAGGATAAGTTTTGATTGTAACCCAAAATGACGCCGACACATAAAATGGCGCCACGATTGCTAACATACATGGAATAATGCATAAGCAGGATTTTTCTATTCTAACAGACATTCCTTTTAGCATGAGCTAACCATTTCATAACAGTATATAATATGCAGAACAATAGAACGAAAATCCTGAGTAAACTTAACCATGAGCAGTCCATATCTTCAGGGTCAGGGACAGAAACAGTCAAGAGGGAAGAAGTCTACAAAATGCCCACATCAATATGCATAAGGTGGTCTATATCTTTTGTACCATAATTGCAGCATTAGTATCATGAATGGATGTTTACTTTGGAAGGAAAAGAGTGGTGCAATAGGAACAACAGAATGAGAGACACTGAATGAGGATACAGCGAAGTATCAGCACCACAGATAAATAAATTATCTTCTCGAAAAGGATAGGATAGGATTTTATATAGCGCTCGAATGCCGAAGCGTCTTGGCGCTGGTATGCACAGAGGGAGACATAGTCCTCAAATACGATCCTCTTGAAAGAGCCGTGTCTTTAACAGGTTCCTGAAAGCTTGATGATTTTCTGTTAATTTTAAGGAACAGGGAAGCTTGTTCCAAATTCCAGCAGCACGGACTGAAAAAGCTCTACCGCCCCATCTAACTTTCCTGATCCGCTTGATCTTGATAAGACTCCGAGTGCTGGACCTTAGCACACGGCCAGAGGTATAGGGGATGAATAATTTCTGAACATCCTTGGCTCCCCCTCCGAAAACAGCCTTATGTACTAAGCATATGGACTTGAAGTCTATACGCTGTTGGACAGGGAGCCAATGTAATGTTTTAATTCCCCCTGAGATCGATTGATCTCTTGGGACGTCCAGTAATAGCCTCACCGCAGCATTCTGGAGAGTCTGCAACCTCTTTATCTGTGTCTTATTTATCCCTAACAGTAAGGCGTTGCAATAGTCCAGTCTGGACAGCACAAGAGCAACTACAACGGTTTTACGCAGCTCTAGTTTGATGAAAGTGAAAATCTTACGCAGAGTCCTCATTAAATAGGAACAAGATGACGCAAGGCTGTTGACATGAGCTGAAAAATGTAGCTGGTTGTCGAACAGCACGCCCAGGTTTCTTACTTTGGGCACGGGGCAGGGACACTCCCCGGCCCCTACCGACCACCATGATCCGTTCCACAGGGGACTCCCCTGGCCTAACTCAATAATCTCAGTTTTCTCGGTGTTGATCTTCAAGAAGCTCTCCTGCATCCAACTCATAATTTCAGACAGGCAGCTGTGGAATTTAAAAGCCATGTCATTAGATTGTTTAACCGCGGAAATTATGAGCTGGGAATCATCAGCATAAGAGAGTATCGTGAAGCCATGCTTCCTGATGAGTTTAGCCAGAGGGGTCACATAAATATTGAACAGCGTAGGTGACAACGCTGAGCCCTGCGGAACACCACATGGCAGACGGAAGCTGTCCGACTGTAACCCGTCCCACAGCAGACTTTGCTCCCTACCTTCCAGAAAAGAGGAGAGAAGGGACAGCGCAGACCCCTGAATGCCAATTTCCTGAAGCCTTTGAATCAACACCGCATGATTTACGGTGTCGAAAGCCGCCAACAGGTCCAACATCACAAGGATTGCCTTGCCTCCCTTATCCACTATATTGCGAATTTCCTCTGCTGCCACAAGAAGTGCTGACTCCGTAGAGTGTTGTGCACGGAAACCGTGTTGAGTTGAGTCAAGCAAATTGTGGGAGCTTAGGTATTCTGTCAATGATCTGTTTAACACCCTCTCCAAAATTTTGGCTGCAATAGGCAGTGCGGCAATTGGGCGGTAATTCTTTAGTATGTGGGGGTCCAGTGCGGGTTTTTTTAACAGTGGTCTGATTGTTGCAATCTTCCAACTTAAAGGATAGCTACCAGACTCAATTACTTGATTAATTAGAGAGGATAGTTCTCCAGCAATCAAATCTGCAGCAAGATGCATAATTAAAGGGGGGCAAGGATTCTTAGGTGAACCTGATTTAGTTAGGGTAACCAGTCTACAGGTTTCCTCTCTTGTGATGGGGGAAAAATTCCTAAAGCCAGGATGGCTCTTAGTGCTAGTTGTCCACAGCTGCCCCGACTCTCTAGACTTGGGTGCAGATTCTTAAAATCTTTATAAATGACCTGCACCTTATCCTGAAAGAACACGGCAAGCTTTTGACATGTTTCTTGATCTGGCCGATAAGTGTTGTCCTGAGGTGGCTTAGAAAGAGCGGTTATTGTCTTAAAAAGCTCCTTGGCTGAATTCCCTGCATCCTTGATCGCGTAGAATGCACTTTTAGCTACAATTATTGCATCTCTATATGCTAATAGGGCACAATTGTACCTAACTTTACCATCGACACTGTAGTACACACTCCAAAGGCGCTCAGCCCTCCTACATGTACTCTTCAAAACCTTAAGTTCCCTATTGTACCAGGGAGCAGATGGTTTAGTTCTCCTCGATCCAAGCAACTTCTCAGGTGCTACTTCCTCGACAGCGGCCGCCAGCCATTTATTGAAAAGCAGTGCCGCCTCAGAGTTATCCCTACTATGAAGGGGGCGTGAGCGGCCCAGCGCAATAATTAAATTATCCGCATTCACCTGTGACCACGGTCTAATTTTTTTCTTCGCCGGTTAGGGCAGGAGGGGACTACTGATAGTCCTGCCCTAATATTAAAATGAACTACACTGTGGTCAGACCAAGGGAGAGCCGTAATGTTGACAATCTCCAGGTCCATATTATTCATAAAGGTGCCGTCGAGAGTGTGGCCCATTTTATGAGTAGGACCCTTGACTACTTGGTTGAAGCCTAATGCTGCCAGACTTCCAAGCAACAAGGCTACCTCCGGTTGATTAGCAAGTTCCAGGTGGTAGTTGAAATCACCCAAGAGAATAAAAGGATGGGGATCCATTCGCGATTCGAGATGATTCATGAGTCTTGAGGGAAAAGTGGACTTAGGCCCAGGTGGTCGATAGACTAATAGGCCTTGAAACTTAAAAAAGTTTCCTAAATAGATAGTAAAATAAAGTGCTTCCGCGGGGAGATCTAGGTGTGTTTCCACTCGTAGCTTTAGATGTGCTAGATGAACAATCGCTATCCCACCGCCCCTCTTACCTATTCTGTCTTGTGAAGTGACCACGTAGCCACTAGGTAAAGCAGTGTTCCAGTCTGGGCCGGATGTACTGTCCGTCCAGGTCTCAGTTAAAAAAATTATATCTGGGGAGCAATTTTCAATCAGATCCCCAATTTGATACCTATTTTTATGTAGGGAGCGAACATTTAGAAGGATACAGCTTAGGGTTTGGGGCTGATTGGTTCTGGTCTCTGTGTGCGAGTTATGTCTACCGTTGTTCTCTACATCAGCTATGTGTGTCGTATCTAGTGAATTGTCTGGACCCCCTCCTCTCGGTCCCACCTAATTTGATATGAGCATTTAGTACAGGCCCAATTCTCTATATCTCCATATGATAGATCCCTATCGTGGGGCCTGCATAGGGCTCTATCGAGAGCCAACAGCTCTTCTCTACGGTAATGATATACCTGTGGAGAGGCAGGGGTCCTGACGCTGGGCGCGCTCCGGACGCGGACGGGCGCAGACATGCTTGCCTTAAGCGCGCCCACTGCGCGCGCCCGCTGCGCGCGCCCGCTGCGCGGACGTCCTAGCGCGCCTTTTGTGTGCATCCGGCAACACCCACCAGCTGACGCGTCAACCCAGGTGCAATGCGGACACGCCTAACTTCCGGGTCCGCTTGGGTCGAGCATCAGAAAGCAGAGAAACAAAGAAACAGGACTAAAACGGGTGAGTAATCTCCCCTGAACTAGCAACCGATTAAAAAGTGATGCAGCTTTTTAATTAAAAATTTCTACTTGTGCAAACAACGCAATGTGCTAAATTTAGGCAACGTTTTTAATAATACAAAAAAGGCAGGCTGTAAGGAGCAACCAATTAAAATAGTGATACAGTCTTTAATTTAAAACTTCTATTTGTGCAAATAGCGCGAGGTGCTAAATTAAAGCAGCGTTTTCAAACAATGCAGGAAGGCAGGCTATGAGAATCAGAAAATAGTATACGAATGCCCCCTCTTCTCGAAAATCCAACCCCAATTTCCAAACAATGACCAACTCCAATTTCCGCTCTCCGTTCCTTTGACCTTCTCTGAGATATCTGATATATGCTTAGTGATATCTTGCTCCATATTCTTGATCCCGACTACACACTGGTCCTCGATTACAGCGCACACACCACCACTCTTTGCCAAGATGAAGTCAACTGCATTCCTAGTCTGCTCGGAAAAGATCCACATACTTTCCAATTGAGTGGGGATGATACGCAAAGCTGCTACTGTGGACTTAGATAATATCTACAGCTTACATCCAAAATATTCTCTAGCTCTCTTGCCCCTAGACATAGTGGTACCACCAAACGTAAGTATGAAAGAGAGAATGTATCCAAAAGTGATCCCTTTACTGTAATTGTTGACTTCCAAATCTGTCACTCCATCACAAAACTCTGCAGTCAATGTTCTTTTTACCCATCTTACACTTGACTTCCTATACTTACAAGACACACCCAGAGGGAGCATCATTCCTATAGCAACATCAGATGTACCATTATAAACATTTGAGTAAGTAACATTAAACAGAAAATAAAATCCTGGGTGTGCATAGAGTGGACGTACATAATCTGCGGGAGCATATCTGGTGTTCATTCCAAAGGTACTTGGATCCTTATCTTTCACTAGAGACATCGTATTTTTGAGCAATACTATCCCAGGACAATTGATGTACAGAATTGCATCAGTACTATTTACCATTGGACAACATGCAGGATAATAACCAGCTTTCTGGGTGACTGTTAAATCTTGGTAATGCCAGTCCACTAAGGTAATGTTCTGGTCTTTCATGTATAAATGATCACAATGCATATTTTTGTCACACCCCGGATACTACTTTCCTTGTGGCTTTCTGTAATACCGGGATATCCCATTCCAAACTCACCCCTTACCTCTATGTATTGGGATGGGTGGGTATACATATAATTGACAAGTGGCAATGGGTAAGCAGTCCATAAACTTGTGACAGATCCAGTAGGATAACAAGCAGTACCTTCTCCAAAACATCTTTTATGTGTGTCTAAAAAGATATTATTCGGTATCATTCTTTTCTGCCTAAAGAGTGACCTTACCCTTGGTACATGATGTTCCATCCTTGTTAGGTTCCAAAACCCTTGACACCCCACCCAAGGTCAATAGCAACAAGATTACAAGAATAGCACATATGAACTTTTTCTGATGTAGACTAAAAAACATGTGTGTAAACAGAGGAAAACACTGGCTGCTCTTCCTCAGCAACCATTTTGCCAAAGAGATGCATAACAAATGATGAAATGGGGGCAAAATGCAAACAAGAGAAATAAACAAGTTCCCAGTGTTTGGCAGAACCTCACTAGTACAGGCTCCTATTGTTTATCAAAGCTTTGGGGCTCTTGAGCACCGGCGGTGGAACTTGCTCTGTCCTAAGCTCTTGTTCTCACATTGACCAAGATAATATATCCCCAAGGGGATACGTTAGATCTATCCTGTCCAATGTTCAAACAGTGCACAAATCTCTTATTCCACTAAACTAACTCTGTTGGTACTGTAGCAAAGTACACCCTAACTTACACTGGCCATCCCTAACTAAACTTACTTCTCCTTGGGTGCACCGTCCCCCAGCCAAGGACGCAAATTGTACCTAGGGACTCCAGGCACAGAAGGATTAACAAAAAGAGGCTCCCAGATAGATCGTATTTTCAGAGGAACTGCTGCATTCAGCCCTTCATCATTTTCCTCATCTGTTCGCGTCCAGGTCAGCTTGGCGTCACTAAAGGGGACAAACCGAGGCACCGTCTCACAGTTGGAGACCCTATGCCATCCTTTATTCACTGATCATAGGGCAAAGGTAGAGGTATTCTGCGACAATGCGTCGCTTGAATCCAGTTCTTGAGGCCAGCGACCTTGACTGCTACGCACGTAGCTAGGAGGACCTGCTCTGGTCCTTTCCAACACGGCGCCAAACTCTTCTTCCCCTGAAAATTCTTCACCAAGAAAAAGTCCTCAGGCTGAATGTCTCTGGTGTGGCTGGCAGCGTTTCCCGGACCTGTTGGTGAAAAGGACCTAGACTTTCAGTTAACTGGGCAAGATAGTCAATTAACAATGGATACTCAATATTGGAGAACTGCCGGGGACGTGGGACGCCCCAGACATTCGCTGGGTGTCCAAACACAACCTCGTACAGTGACAATCCGGTCCTAGAATGTGCTGTCACTCGTTGATAAAAGAGCTAACGGTAAAGCATCTACCCACTGTAACCCTCTGGTCTCCTGAATTTTTGCTAATTTAAGTTTGAGAGTATCATTGTACTTCTCAACCAAGCCTGCTGACTGTGGATGATTGGCAGCATGAAACTTCTGCTTAATACATAAATCATCACAAATCGATTGAATACCTTTTGCATTAAAATGACTTCCGTTATCACTCCAGATCACACGGGGCAAGCCGAAATGAGGAAAGAACTCCTTCAGGAGTACCTTTGCAGTCGTAAGGGCTGTATTGTCTTTAGTGGGATAAGCCTCACACCATTTACTAAATGCACAGAGAACCACCAAAGCATACTTCAAATGATTACATCTTTCTAATTCTATATACTCCATCTAAAAGACCTCAAAAGGGAAAGTGGGTGGTGTAAAATTACCAGGCGGTGTGGGGGTACGCTTTCCAGGATTGTGCATCATGCACACCATACAGTGCTTCACTAAGTATGCTTTTCATTTTAGACCGGGTCGTTTCTTTAGCTGCCTGATCCACAAAAGTATTTCCCCTTCCTACATTGTCAGTGACTTTTTGATGGACGCTACACTTCACTATAGCCAATTTCTTAGGCATGTCAAAGCAGACAAAAGCTGCTATATTAGGTCCCCATGCTGAATCTTGGTGCTATGTGAAGTAAGAAACCCTCTCTCAGCCAAGAGTTGCCCAAAATTGTGCATGACCTGGAAGGCATACTGGCTGTCAGTATAAATATTGACAACCAGTCCCTCACTCAATTCGCAAGCTCGTAGAAGGGCAACAAGCTCAGAAGCTTGAGCCGACTGATAGGGAACTTGTGATGTCTCTACTACTGTACGCAACATAGTAATAGCATAAGCAGCCGTCGTAGAGCCATCTGATCATTTAAAACAAGAGCTATCAACATATAATTCCCCTTCTGAAAGCAGTACTGAGTGGCTGGGGCTGGGGACTTGGGTCATATCTCGGGCCAACATCCATAGGGCTTTGCTTTAAACGGAGGTATCACTGGGTCATCAATAGACTGTGGTCTAGTTGCAGGCTGTGATGTTAACCATGCTAACAGATGCTCAGACACACCTCTGTTGGTTAACAACAACCCAGCAAATGTTGATGAATAGGAATCACCTGCCCCAGATGTACAATAGTCAAGCAGCCATCCATGAACCGTTTTATGGTGTACTATTGAGTCCTATACATTCTGCCCTAGTCTGAACGCAAGATAGATGTTTCCTGATTCCTGACTGGATTGAATCGAGCTGTACTTGATCTGGCAGCACGTGCAGTAATCAACAACCCGTTGGCTGGTACAGGAGATATTCAGATTGATTCTGCGCACCACCATGTTGACCACTCATACATTAGACAGCCTCCCACCCAGTCTCGATAATGCCTATGAGCTTGTACTCACACACAAGCGACTGTATCTGTCTCGGCAATCTAGAGTGACTGGAGACACCCGCAATTCATGTGGCAATATTTTTGGTGTACATTGTTAAAACACAACAGTGACCTAGCTGAACATATGGCCACAAAATTCTTTGTCCCTGCTTGCAAGGAATTGTTGATTCGTAGTACAGTGGTGACGCATCGCCTGCTGGTACACCAATAACATTTAGTGCATAGTGTCCAAAAGGATTCTATACCAGATAGATCCACGATGCTTAACATTCTTATGCAAAATAGAGTGCTGTAGCTGGTCAGGGGGAGGTGTCCCTAGGTAGCCTGCTTAGCGCTGGAATTGGTGAAATAATTAAAAAAACGTTGATTGTGTATACATGTTTACCACTTTGTCAAATGTGTACATTGCAGGACAGCTGCAACAACACATATGTCTTTTTCATGCCAAGCCAACTGCACAAGTCAAGTGTCACCCTCTTTTAGATTGTGCCTTGGGGGCTCGTCTGGGCTGTCCCCTTTCCCCCTTCTCTTTGCCCTGACAATGTAGACACTAGCCCACACATTTTTCGGGGATGTTAATCATGGTGAGCTCCACTGGGCTTGTGGTACATGTAGTATGCATTGATGCAGACAACTTGTTGCTCTATATTCAGTCTATCTGCAGGGATATTCCAGATATTTCTGAGAGACAATCCGATTTGCAGGGTGTGTTGAGTTTGTGTGTTAACTGGGCCAAGTGTTGTGTTTTTGCGCTCTGTGTTGATTATCGTCCACAAGAGGTGATGGTGGATGAGCAGAGGGTGATGCTTGCGCTTCATGTTTTTTGGTTCTTAGGGATCTGTAAATGTGATGATGCAAAGTATCTCATTGTGTGAATTTTAGCAGGGCATATCCTCATTACGTCCACAGATTCTTTTTTTAATCACTCTTCCAGTTACAAACCAAGGCTGTATTTCACTTTATGAGAAGATGATGATCCTCTGCATGTTGTGTTTTTGCCATCACCTAACCTCCACCTCCAGGGAGTTTGACACCAGGCTGCGAGGGTTGATCTGCAATAGTGGCATGATAAGTGTGGCTCTGTGGTTACTGAGTGACATGATACCGTACCGTTCATTTCCATACAAGCATTGTTTGGAAGGACTGACAGCATGGAGAGGCACAGGATTAAGCTCAGTGGCGGACCTAATCAGGGTCTAGGAGCACATTACATTTGTTCAGTTGCAGGAAGATCCTGACATTGCAGGGGTCCTTTTCTTGGCACATGGCACACTGATGGCTTTTATGGGACACATGTGTGATTCAGCTCATCGGCCTCTGACCCACGCCCTGCACATCAATGGTGGAGATCGGAGACTGGTGATCTTATTTATTGATTGATGTGTTTGAACACATGAAGAATGGCCCACTGTCACCTGCTCGCTAGCTTTTGGACACCGAGTCCTCAGCGGGAAAGAAGTGAGAATAGACTGTACACTACTGCTGTACAATATTGCATAATACCAAACTCCAGTCCATTCAAATAGACATCTGGCACAGGGCATGTCTTAGCTCAACTCTCCGACCAAGAAGGTTTGTGGCCTGCCCTCTGTGCACACAATGTAATGCACCTATTTTGGATTTGATACATATGTTCTGGAAATGGCTGTATGCTGCAAACCTGTGTTGTGGAGTCACAGATGTACCTGGCCCAGTTGGGGGTTGGTTCAACCTCCTTCCATTGGAGGGGATCCAGAGATGGCTATTCCTGCAGATGATGGGGCAGATTTATGTTTCCTGGCGCATCCCTGCAAATCAGCAGGGATGCGCCAGGAAAGATGCATTACACAAGTTTGCCCTTGCGCCACCATAGATGTGCTGCATTTACAATGCAGCGCATCGTAGCGCAAGGATAAACAGATGTGTGATGCATCTGATGGCATAAGGGAGGCGCATTGCTGGAGTCGTGTCGCAAGCACAACGCAATTCCAGCAATGCTCAGGGGCTGCCCATACCTAACATGCTGCGTTATGCCTTATGCCTGCTTCAAGCAGGCGGAGGGTTTTGACGTAGCAGCGTCGGAAAAGTGACTCAGTGAAATCTTGTAGATTTCACCGCGTCACTTTTCCGAGGTTTTTTCCGACGGAACGCCCACCCTGCATATATTAAACCTGACACAGGTTTAATTTAGCGCAGGGCTTTACAATGTGACGCATCTCCCTAGATGCATCACGTTGTAAATAAGGCGCAACATGGCGCATGGATTACGCCGCCACTGCATCACAGAAGTGACGCAACAGCGGCGTAAATGTCTCGCAAGGGGCTTGTAAATCTGCCCCGATGTTTTTAAAGTTTTCCGATGGAAGGATTGATTTGTAAATGCTCATCACACTTGAGGCCCTTTGCATGCCTTGTTAGGCCACTGCAGTCCCAACACTGCAACACTTGTGCGCTGCAAGGGAGCACAGGGAGTGAGTTGTGTGCCTCCACAAGATTGCAATAGCTAAACTGTAGGTCAATTTGTTACAAGAAGAACCGCTGGATAGTTGTAGGACTTTATAGGGTGAGGGTCACAGCCACATGGTCATGCACATATCAGAGGTGGTCCAGACCAGGCTAGATGTGGCAGCTGCTCTGTCATGTGAGGCTGACTGTCTGCATGACATTTTCTCCTTTGTTTACGTTCATGGTTGTCTTTTAGAGTTCACATATGCTACAATGTCAACTGTTGACAATGGCTATTGTCCTGGAAGCCCGAGTCTCACCCCCATGTGTGGCCTGTGAGGAATGTGTGTGCTGACAATCTAAATGCACATGATCCCTCTGTGCTCTTCTATCTTATTATGGTTATGGGGTTGTTCAATATTGTACAATATGCTTCTCTTGTGGTATTCTTGACTCATTGATGAATGCTTGTTATGCCCATCTGACCAGATCTGCATTGCCTGCTCAATGAAAGATGATTTACATCCATCTGAATTTGTACCCAGGACATCATAGTTAGATGATAGTAAGGTTTTTGTTTGGATGTTGAAATGTCTTTTGACTTGTGTGCAGACATTCATTGTGCCATATGCCATCAAACACATTTCCCTATCCCTGTCTTTTGTATGTGAGACATTGTCTTAGTTTGGAGATGTGTGTCTTCCTTCTCCAAGGTGTTGGATGATGAACCATCCTTTGTGTACCTGCAGATTTGAGGCCTGCCCTGTGTGGGCTGTTATCACTCTGTCTCTTTTTGAGTGCTGTGACTCCAAGTGGTACATTTTGATACCATTTTCTGACTGTACAGGTAGGTATCCTATCTCATGCCCTGCTGGCTGGCCTCAGTGAACAGTGGTAGAGGAATGGCACGGGTCCACCAGGGGCATGTAAAGCTGGCCTGGCAAAGCATAGGGGGCCCTTAGATAGTTGTGCCCCAATGTATTGTGCGGTGTGCGTGCTATCAGACCTGCATGCATGCTAGGTATTTTATGTAAGGGATTCATCTGTCTGAGTCCTGCCCTGGATCTGTGCTGGATCCTTCACATGCTGTTTTTTCCTGACACACACATCCAACATCCCATTCTGTTTGTGACTCCCTCTGATGACCTGCGGTGAGGCTGAGCTAATGGTGGACTTAGGCTTTGGTGGATTCCTGTCAGACATTGCTGTACTCATCAGGACACAGGATATGGGACTGCGGGATTGGGCTGATGGAGGACTGGCAGGACAGGTCAGACTGTAGTAGTCAATTTGTTGTTTAGAGACATGTATTGAGCTGTCAACAATTGGTGCATTAGGTAAAGTGAGGTGTGAGATACTAAACAAGTGAGGCCTAGGTTTTCCATCTGATTGGGTGGATGTATTGTATTGCTACAGTAGGTCAGCCATTTAATTTGACTACATTTTCCTGTGTGGTTCATACACATTGTTGATTAATTGCAAGCTATACAGAGTAGATAATGTGCTTCTTGCTATGGTGTTTGGGAAATGGCAAGGTAATTAGGATAAATCATGTCACTTTGTGCAATGTGACTTCCTATGACATGGGATGTTGTGGTCTTTGTATGCGTTTCAGATCTTTGGATTTTGCATGGGGAAATTATACATGTAGGAGCGGTCATGGTACCAGCGCATATGTTTCTGTGGCCATACTTTTATGAGTGCACTGGAGTTCTGTTGCCCTGCGAAGCTTTGTTGTGTGCTGTGATGCGGTGGCATATTAATGCATTCATTTAGTTATACATGTATATATTTGACTATGGGCATTCCTGTTCCAACGTAAACTGTGTGTTTCTCCCATGATTTGGCGGTCTGATTGTACGTACCTGATGATGACATTCCCTCCTTTCCCATACACAGCATGCAACAGAACACTTTCTACTGTATTGACTTTCGCTGGGTAGTTACGTTAACCTGTAGGGGTGCACAACATCGGTCGCAGGAAGCGTGTTGTAAAGAAATTCGGGGTTGAAATACTCCCCTTCTGCCTACTCTGACGAGGTAGTTGGCCCGACAGATTCGGCGCGTCGGAAATACGCATCATAATGAGGCGGGCGGTTTTGGACTCAGAAGTGCCTCCGAAAGGCTCCATTCGGCATTTCCAATGGCTTCCTGGTTGGAATATCCAATAGGATTCGGAGGAACCGAGTCAGTTGGTAAGCAATGGGCTTTGGGCATCATAATGCGTCAGTTGGTACAACTGCATCCGAGAACATGTCGGTCGGATGGTTCACCTGCGACAGGCCCTCGGATACCCTTCTGCCTGACATTGAAATTGGCCCCCTAGTAAGAGTGTTTTTTTAGGGAATGGAGTTTCATTTGAACTATGAGACTATGATTAGGAATTAACACATAAACCTTGGAATTAGGATTTTGAAAGAGAAGAAAGGAATTGTGAACAAGATGCGAACAAGGCATAATAGATGGGGTTCCTCAGCTATGAAGTTATGTGATATGTGTGTGGAGTCACAATTATATAGTTGATAGAAATGTTATGTTGGATCAATACTCTATGTTTAAAGGTACATATCACATTTGCAGTAAAACAGCTTACTATTTTAACATTCCAATTAACTGAGTAGGTTATTGTTAGCTAGCTTTGGTATTCCCTAAGATCTACCAAGTAAATAAGTTGAATGAAATGAATTATAAAATAGTGAATTGTGGAGTACGTCAGGCTATTCTGGATGAGTTTGGTAAGTTGATTCCTCCGAGTGGCTTTAAAATGATGTTAAGATTAAACAGTTGCCTACTTTGGTAGAATGTTTGGCTGCTAACACTGCAGGAGCATTAACTAAAATGAATGAAAAAAATGTTTGCCATTTGTGCAAAGGTGATTCATATTAGGCGTGCTTTAGATTTACTTTTGGCAAAAGAAGGTGGTGTGTGTCATGTGATTAAGGTACAGCTATGCTGTCTGTATGTGCCAGATAACAGCATAAGCATTGAAAATATAACTATCCTTTCAAGCATAATTTATTCTTTTTAGAAACTGCTGAGTGGAGTACAGTTGGTGAATGTTTAGGTGAAATTGGTAAAGGGTTTAGTAAAATGGGTGAATGGATTTGTGAGATAACAATGCGGAGTGAACTATTATAATGTAGGATAGAGTAATTATCAGAAGAGGGATTATAGAAGTATTTTTTCTCATTAGAAAAAAATAGCCTAATTTAGACATGGTTTAGTCAGCCAGACTAGGCCTCAAACTGCTTGCAATGACACCTATCCATATATAATTTAAGAAATTTGCACTTTTATTTTATAAAACCAACCCTATTCCCATACATTTTTCTGTGTGCTTTTCAATTTCAGAAAAATCAATCAGAGAAATAGAAGTTTAACCCATGGCACCTCTATTAATACATTGTGTTTATGTGTGTTCCACACAAGGAAGTCATGCTCATTACATTCCTGTCTTGGTAAATTTCAAGGCCCTTTTATCGAGTCTTTTCTAGAAGCATTCATTAGCTGAACTCTCTATTGCACTTCTACATTACAGAAATGTCATGTCATTCCCTTCATTCCCTATGCACACATCATTTGTTAATATGAAGTAAGATAGGTGTATCTCATTGAATGTATCTAATGTATTTGAATGTTTATTGGTCTGTGTCTTGTAGCACTGCTAGTACAACCTTGTCAGGCCTTTAGAAGTAACTAAATGCGTGGCTTCTCTGACTAAACCCCTATATAAATCATAATGTTTGGGGATATGTTCGAACTTTACTGATCTTTTACACTGAGCAGACTCTTCATCGGTTTATTTAATTTCTACTATTGGCCTTATTATGACTACGGCGGACCATCGGACTGCCGTAGCTGTGGCGGCGTTGCAGGCACTGCCGCACCGGCAGTCTGACCGCCGTTTACGACTTGGGTATTTGGACCGCATTGGCAACACCACTAGTGATGTACCGGTCTTGAGTCTGCAATATGCTTGGCGGGGCTGCTGTGTCCCACCCAGCATATTACTAGTTTAATCTCTGCCACAGTTTTCATGGTGGTTGTTTTTCCACCACCGTGTAAGTCAGCCGCCGCTGGACCACTCGTCCTGGATTGCAGTTGGAATCCTGGGGGTGGTCTAATTATGGCTTCGGCAATGCAGAAGTGGGATGCTGGCATAGTAGCCTGCTCCCGGACCACCAAAGTCATAATACGACTTTTCTGACTTTCGAAATGTGTAGACTTTGCACTAGTCTAGTATTTAATCATACTTAAGACTTTTCTTGGCTTTTGTTTTAGAGGTAGACTCTATATCATGTCCTCTTGCTGAATTACACTTGCTTTTGACTGATTACTTGCTTTGGAGGTTGCCCTTATGTTGATTCTCTTGCACATTTCCATTATTACTTTCTGTTGAGATTTGAATTGCTAATTCCCTCACTAACTACCGTTTGCCTTGTGCATGATCTTAAGCTTGAATAAACCTTAATTGTTTTTGACTTTTAATATTGTCATGCATACTTTATTTGGTTTAGTTTGGACTCAGTCTGAAGAAGACTCATAATGTTTTACAAAGACTCAGATAGTCTTAATCCTACATCTTAAACCTCTTAATTATTTAATAAGAGAGTCTACAACCTCAATTAGGCACTGCTTTTGGCTATAGGAGTGGTCTCTCACTCTAGGCAAGTTTTCTTTAGCATGCTGCTAAAGTTCCTCTTTGGTCATGGAGAAGATTGGACTGTAATCCAGCTATATTGCAACATACAAATCTAGCAGATACATGAAGATGTCATAAATTAAATGGTGAAAAGTTGTGGGGTCATTCCAGAGGCCAAATGGCATTGCTGAATATTCATATAGGCCATAGCGAGTGTTAAAGGCTTTCTTTCATTTGCTAACTTCACGATGCATGCTAGATTATATGCAACCGAAAGATCCAACATTGTATAGATCTAATGGCACCTTTCTCTGATGTTGAAAATGGTGCACTGCATCACTCCTACACATTTGTTTCATCTTGTAACTACTTTTAGATTTTAGATTTTGAGACTCTTCTACAGTAAAATAAGTTTTTATAAAAAGATCATCATTGTAAAGCACACATTCCTTCATCCGTAGATCCAGCTCCTTTTAGCTAAATATTAGTTTTCCTTTGCTGGCACCAACACATTTTCAGATGGTTCTCTAGACTCATTTAAAAAATTGCAAAGTAGACCTCCCAAAACAATCTTGAACTTTGTTGCCTCCTTTCCTCTGTATTACAAAGGCCTGAACTGAGCATGTATTAAATCACTTCCTCAATTTCACATCATCAGGCTATAACCAAATGCAACTTTCACAATTTGTGATTCCAAAGTACTCAATTTCAAGTTACTGAATCTGTATAAGGAATTCGCAAAATTGCGAATGCACATTTTACCTATCCACAAATTGAGGAAGTGCCGCTTTGATTACCATTTCTCAAATTGTGATTTAATTAACAGCATCATTTATCATTCAATAATCTTGTTCTTCACACATGTGGCCCAAATATCTTCTGACTATGGCGCTCAGATTTCATAATATTTTCCTGTTGGGGAGTTTTTCTTGGGCACCTTGTAGTTCTTAGCCTTTCCATTTAACACATTCATTTTTTCTCAGTGTTCTGTATTAGTGTGGCGTGTTGCTTGTGAGGAGGAGTGCACATAGGACAAAGCAAGCATGGCACCTCACTGTAAGAGGAAAGGGGACCACACACACACCAATGGAGGTTTGAGCTCTAATGTACACATCTTGAGGTGAAAGTTTCCAAAGCCAGTATCAATTCTTGTAGAAACAGCACGCTTTTTAGAATACATAATTTAGTGACTTTGTTGTGAGGCCTTCTTGGGCCCACTTTGGTTCTCCATTTTAGTTTTATATTTTACATGTTTAGCAGACATCACTTTAGCAATGCTATTTTTACTACGTAATCAGTAGACTCCGTTCAAGGCTAGGAACAAAGAACAACATATACCAGTGCTTAAATTGCCCGTTCTGAGACAGCTTTTAACATACAGACATATCATTGCATCAGAACTGCATTTTAAACACAGAAGGGCAGATTTACAATGAAAGTGACTCAGTGTGTGCTCCAAGCCATTTGGCTGCACCGCACTGAGTCACTTTCAAAGCAAAGGGATGCAACATATTTACAACAATATGTTGCATCTCTGTGCTTCCCTCTGCATTGGTGCACAAACTGCTGCCATGCGCTTGCGCAGGCACCCTTGCACCATAGTGGTAGGATGCCTGCGTCATGGGGAGATTGCATTAGAACACATAGAAGTTGAAAAACTGCATTGTTTCAATGATTGTTTATTTGCAGGAAAGGAACCCTTACTGAAAACACAATCATTAGAGGTGATTTCCCCTTTCTATGTGTGCTGCAGAATGCAGCGTGCATAGAAACAGGAAATAAAACAAATACATTTCTCCTTGTTACACCTCCCTACGCCTCCCCTGGGGGGCGTAGCATTCACGCGCATTTCCAGATTTACAACTCCTCTTAAATCTGGAAATGTGTCAGGTTTCATGGGTGTTGCGTGTAAAGGGGCCATATTTACAAGAACAGAAAAAGTCACACAGGGTGGCTTTTCCTTTCCTGGTAAATATGGAGCAGTAAAATGTGCCATCGTACGTCACAAAAAGTAATGCAATGCTGGCGCAAGGGGCTTGTAAATCTGCCCCAGAGTTTTATATTGTATAAACACTGCACTGCCCTTTGACGTGTCAGAGGAGCACACCTGTCACAACTGTCTTTAAACAAATGCTTTGTTAGACATGCAGCTCTGCTGACATTGATCTTGCATTCTGCAGAGGACTGCCAATCCCTTTTCAGACTAATTTCTTGGCCAAGTTATCCAGTTACGGGGGCTCGGGCTAACTGAAGAGATCGGGCTGAGAGTACACCCAGTATGCTCTCAGAATAGGGGAAGTGATAGGAGGGAATTTATAGAAATCAGATTGCCATTGCTGAATTGTTTATTCTTTCACCATGTTCACAGTGCTAGTTACATTTTGTTTTACCTGCCTGATAGTAACAGCTCATTCTTTCTATGCAAGATTATGATTGTTTCAATAAATGTATTGAAAACTTTATTTGTATCTATCTCGAGTTTACAATGGGCATGCATTAGTAAACAATGAAAGGGGTAAGATCTGTTTCCACGATTCCCTAGGGATCAGAATGTCATGATCAAGGTTGTCAAATGCTTCTGCCACCCCAAGACGGTTAGGGGTTCAGGTGAGCCACTGTGAGGCACTTTGAGCTAGCTAGGAATTTGACCGACAGTCTCTGTTGATATTGAGTGACTCAGTCCCTACATTCTGAAGTTCTGTCAACATAATATGCAGTCCTACCTTTTCTAGTCGGAACTGTATAACAACATTGTCATACTAATATGTTCTATAGCCTAGACTGTCAAAAAGGAGTGTCAAAAAGACTTTGTGTACAGTTTAAAAAATCCTTGGAGACAACACAGAATCTTTAGGTCACTATATTTGACAGTTAGTGTCTGATCTAGAGGATTTCATTTATTCGCTCTGCAGTCTACCTATGAGATACAAAGTCACCTATTGAATGGTCAATACCCATTTAAAAGAAGTGTCTAATGATGGACCTTGTCAAAAGTGACTGACAGATCAAGAGGGCCAAGAAGGCATAACATTCCACTGCTAGGGTCTGATATAGCATCATTAACCACCTGGATGTTTTGGTAGATTAGAGCTCCACTTGTAGCTATACTGACATCTTTAATAGTTTCAGGAGATGAAGGAAAGTAATTGAGAGATAATTTCCTAAGTCACCTGGCTCTTGCTTGGCTTTCATCAAGAAGGGTAATATTTGACCCGTTTATAGGACTGAGTGGGAGGGGCTTTTTACTAATTATGAATTTACTATGTAGGGAGTGTGTGCCACTTTCAGAAGCAAATATGGGAACTGTCTCTCCAACATAACAACACTACCATTGTCAAACAGTAATACGTAGGTGAAAGCACACAAAACAGTTTTGCACAGTTGTGCACCCACAGTGTTTGACAATGGTCAACATGCCCCTTTCCCTGGACAAATGCCCCATAGATATGTATACAGGTCAGCAGTTGTTGCAGAGCCGTAGCACACTTTATTGTGATACGCACCCATCTAAACTTCAGTTAATGATGACCAGGATAAGCAAAGAATATTAATTGCTGCACACACAAAACAAAAGAAAAAAATCAATGTTCAGAAACAAAATAAGTACTTTTCAAATTGGGGGAGTGTGCTGTCAGCTAACAAGGGAACCAGGCATGTGCTGCATGCTAACATTTTCCGCTAGGAGAGAGAACCCTTGTTCCACTCACTAAATGTTAAGAGCACTGTCAACATCAGGGCCCGTATTGAATATCAGGTGCACCGTTCATGTTTGCACCAAGGCGTACCTATAAACATAAACAGTGAACCAGATTAGAATGAATGTGCTGCCCTTAGGACAGCCATTAACTTGGGGCTGCCCTTTTAATCAGTCGCTCCACTTTGAAGAGGCAACAGAGATCCCCTTACAGGCATATGTAGTGAATGACTGCACCCCCTTGCAGGGGGATGTCTGAGGGTCCATGGGACTCCATTTGTCTCCTTCAGAGGGCTACCCCCAGGGGGTGCATTCGCAGGGCACCACCTTTTTGTGGAGAATTGTCAGTGTGCCTTCAGAGGGCTTCTTTGCTTTTGCACCCATATCCATAATATGTGCGGGCTCAAAGGGAAAGCAATTCCCTCATTTACATGAGGCAACATTCCCATGAAAATGAGGGAATGCCTTCTGAAAATAACACTGGGCTACATATGCTCCAGCACTATCAGCATTGCAGAAGATGCTGCATAATCATCTGTGGCCCCTGCTATAATACCAAAGTGACCTGGGGGCACACAAAGCTGGCATACTTCCCTATTGTGCCCCAGGGAACTTGTGCAATACTGCCCCAGGTGGAGAATCCTTTTCCTGTAATGGTATTGGATGTCAGCCTGTGGAAATAGAATCTACCCCATTGTGAAAGGGCCCCTTTTTTTATTGTCTAGCTTGACAGCACAACTGTTGCTAGTTAATTATGTGAGAATCACCAGGAGATGGACTTTGATTCTGCACACATGAGTAAATATTGTGTTTGGGCAAGAGTTGTGTGCTGCCACAGAATAAACTTGCCATCCAGTAGATCTGATCATTTTTTTCATTTATGCACCTGCCTGAGCTTGTCCCTTTAGGATCGCACATGACATTGTAATGCAATTTAAATGCCCGATTCACAAAGGTTAACTTACACTTTTCTGTTAGTTTACTACTTTTTGGTATTCACAAAGGTAAACTTAGACCAAAAGTCTAACTTTACTACTTTTCAGTAGTCAGAAAGGTAAACTTAGAACAAAAGTATAACTTTACTAGTAGTAACTTGCGTTTGTGAATACTGAAAAGTACTAAAATTAGGCTTTTGATTTAGGTTTACCTTTGTCAATACCGAAAAGTAGTAAAGTTAGACTTTTCATCTAGGTTTACATTTGTGGAACCAAAAAGTACCAAATTTACACAAAAGTGTAAGTTTACCTTTGTGAATAGAGCTACTAGTGTCTTATGGCCCGATTCACAAAGATAAACATAGTCGTTTGGTCTAAACTTTTACCAAATGTCTAAGTTTATGACTTTGGGAATTCACAAAGAGCATTTACGAGTACTATCTGTATTTCTGCACTCGGGGCAGAGTGTGGACATAAAGATAGGACAGTCATTAACCTACATGACTTGAAGGTGGGATACAGGAAAAAACACAAGCCGTGGGGCAGAGGAAGGAGAGATAAGATGTGCAGTAGTTGAAGGTTAGGGAAGGAGCAAGGTGCAAGCTACGTGATTGATGAAAAACATTTAAAAAGAGATGGCTAAGATTATACAAAAGTAATCAAGAGGAAAGAGAGGTATAACATCAGAAATTAACTGAGAGTTAATTAGTTAAAAGAATCCCAAAATTAGTTCAAATAAAGCTTCAACAGGTGTGTTTTTACCTTTTAGTATTTGATTTGATTTGATATTTATAAAGCTCAGCAATTACCCACAGGCATATAGGTGCTAATGAAGCAACATTGCTGTACGTCTGATGTCAACTGCAAGAGCTCCAAACAAAGAAGGCTGCTCCAGGAAAAGACTGAGTAGTGCTGCTGGTAAAGAAATGTCAGGGGAGTTGCTTGGGTTATGTTTAGGGTCTGGCACCCTCATATAAATCCAATCTTTCCTTGATAATTAGGTCTGGGGTCCTAAGTCGGCTCTGCTATGTCTGTGTCAGTTTTTCTTGTTGTCCTTATTTCACTGAGAGGTTTAGGGGAGAGGAGTTGGCCTAACGGCTAGTTCGGTCGACCTCGAATCTGGGGAACTGGGTTTGAGTCTCGGCAATGACGCTGAAGATCCTGTGATTCGGGGCAAATGACTTAATCTCCCCGTGCCTAGCAAAAAAAAAAAAAGCATCCTCATGTAATGGAACTGGTGCTATGTAAGACACACTGATACCCGATTCGGGTCAAGTTTGCTGTTGTAAATACTTATCTGTTTGTTATGGTAGCCCTTCCTTTGTGTCCTTTCCCCTCATATCATTCTAGAAGCCTTAAGGTGTTCTCAGAGTGTTATCCATTCAGGTGTATTCTATGCTTGGCAGTTATGTGTCTGGCCAGCTGGAGGGAGGTTGCTGTTTGCTGTTATCTGAATAAATCCACACCTGCTTACCTGTAAACGACCATCGTGTCCTAGACGTCATTGCTTACATCATTTGGCGACGATCTTAGTAGGTGGCTGGATCCTGACTCAGAAGTGTTTACAGCTTGGTTCAGATTATCGTAGAAGCAGCAATTTCTTTTCAAAAGCGGATCCAGCGTGCAGCGAGACCTTTTGGTTGCCTCGCAAGATGTTCCTGTAAATTTAAGCGTTTTGTTGGTTTCGCTTGTGGCCAAGAAGCGCTGTGCTTACGTCATCGGGAGAAAGCTGTTTTCCATGCATGCGCAGAAGGATAAAGTTGCCTGGATACTGTGGCGTCAACACCGTCTCTCTACGTAGAGACGTAACCACTTCGGCGTTCGCGCGAAGAATTGAGTCAGCGGAAGGTTGCCTGGATACCGAGAGGTAAACACTCAGCGCTCATACTGTGGCGTCAACACCGTCTCTGTACGTAGAGACGTAACCATTTCAGTGTTCGCGCGAAGAATTGGGTCAGCGGAAGGTTGCCTGGATACCGAGAGGTAAACACTTAGCGCTCATCTAATAACGTAACGCTTGTGTAGAAAAGCGGAAGGAATCGGTACTATATGCTGAAACAATAAGGTACGCATCAAGGCGCCCTAAGCGTATTCTCTACACAAGAACAACAGAAATAACGCGAGTAAGTGCATCGTGTGGCATCATTGCAGCCTATAATTAAAAAAAAAAAAAACTCATAGGTAATCATTAACGGGGTGAATTGGAAGAGTAACAAGTGGTTCATACTTTTAAGTGCTCTTTATTGTGTCATCTGACTGTTAGTTTGGAAAAAGAAATAACTAATTAATAATAGTAATTAGTAAACATGGCACAGCAAGTCACTGTTGCACTCCCACCACCCTTCTTAAAGGAACCTGGCCCACCCGAAATTCCGTGGGAAGATTGGATAGTTATGTTCGACAACTATCTGGATGCAATGGATGGCCAAGAATTTCCTGCTAAGAGGAAAAAAGCTTTATTGTTAAGTGCTTTAGGGAAAGAAGCACAGAGAATTTTTAAGTACCTACCTCAAGCATTACAAGCTAGCGGTCAAGCATCACCAGATGTTTACAAAGATGCAATGACCAGACTTGAGATTAGATTTTCAAAGGAGGAAAACTTGGTTATGAATAGGTACAAATTCTATAAAAACAAACAACGTGTTGAAGAATCTATTGATGACTTTGTGTCTCGTTTAAGAGAGTTATCTGTCAAGTGTAGTTTCGGGACAATGGCAGATGAAATGATACGGGATCAATTAATTGTACAGTGCAACAATAAAAAAATCCAGGAGAGACTCTGGGCAGCTAAGAACCCGTCTTTGAAGGTTGCGGCGGATTTGGCCAAAGTAGTGGAACAGTCTGAAATTTGCATGAAGGAACTGCAAAAGTCAGGTGCTCAAGCACAAGTATCAGAGGTGTCCGAAAAGAATCCTACTGAGAGCGAAAGTGGGAATGAGGAATCTATCGCTGTGCTTAAATCGAAGTCAAAATTTGCTGAGAGACAACGACAATTTGTAAAGGTTCCCACAAAATTTTGCTCAAGATGTGGGAGTAATACTCACTCATCTGATGCAAAATTCTGTTTTGCAAATAACAAAGAATGTTTAAAGTGTGGAAAAATGGGACATTTTTCAAAAATGTGCAGATATAAAGGGAAAGCGAGAGTAGCGATAGTGGAGGAAAACAACATTGAAATTAGGCGAGAGAATGACAAAATTTTGATTGTAAATGAACCTGACACGGATATGAATGTTATCAATGAGAAGCGGGAAAGACGCCCTAAGGCGGAATTTGACATTAATGGTCACATGGTGACCTTGATGGTTGATACTGGTTCTAGGTACACTATAATTCCCGAACCATTGTTTAGGAAAGAATGGGTAGATAAACCTCTAAAACAATGTGATATTTGTCCAACAGGATACCAAGGTGAACGAATTGACATGCTAGGTTATTTTGATGCCACCATTGGGTTTTCAGACAAGTCTATCCACGGCAAAGTTTACGTTGCCAAGGATGGGCCACCCATTCTGGGGTGGATTCATCAATATGATCTACATATCATTGTGAACCCCAGAGCATCCTGTCAGGTTATCTGTCAAGTGTAGTTTCGGGACAATGGCAGATGAAATGATACGGGATCAATTAATTGTACAGTGCAACAATAAAAAAATCCAGGAGAGACTCTGGGCAGCTAAGAACCCGTCTTTGAAGGTTGCGGCGGATTTGGCCAAAGTAGTGGAACAGTCTGAAATTTGCATGAAGGAACTGCAAAAGTCAGGTGCTCAAGCACAAGTATCAGAGGTGTCCGAAAAGAATCCTACTGAGAGCGAAAGTGGGAATGAGGAATCTATCGCTGTGCTTAAATCGAAGTCAAAATTTGCTGAGAGACAACGACAATTTGTAAAGGTTCCCACAAAATTTTGCTCAAGATGTGGGAGTAATACTCACTCATCTGATGCAAAATTCTGTTTTGCAAATAACAAAGAATGTTTAAAGTGTGGAAAAATGGGACATTTTTCAAAAATGTGCAGATATAAAGGGAAAGCGAGAGTAGCGAGAGTAGCGATAGTGGAGGAAAACAACATTGAAATTAGGCGAGAGAATGACAAAATTTTGATTGTAAATGAACCTGACACGGATATGAATGTTATCAATGAGAAGCGGGAAAGACGCCCTAAGGCGGAATTTGACATTAATGGTCACATGGTGACCTTGATGGTTGATACTGGTTCTAGGTACACTATAATTCCCGAACCATTGTTTAGGAAAGAATGGGTAGATAAACCTCTAAAACAATGTGATATTTGTCCAACAGGATACCAAGGTGAACGAATTGACATGCTAGGTTATTTTGATGCCACCATTGGGTTTTCAGACAAGTCTATCCACGGCAAAGTTTACGTTGCCAAGGATGGGCCACCCATTCTGGGGTGGATTCATCAATATGATCTACATATCATTGTGAACCCCAGAGCATCCTGTCAGGTGATGGTAGTAGATGAGGTGTCACTTGAAGATATAATTCTGGGAGCAAGCAGGGTTTTCAGAGAGGAGTTAGGGGAATTGAAAGGCTATGTACATAAGATTTTGTTAAAGAAAAATTCACTGCCAGTCCAACACAAACTCAGAAGAGTTCCGCTCACAGTTAGGGATGAAGTAAAATCTTTGATTAATGAAATGCAACAGGGGGGAATTATTGAACCAGTTGAAGCTTCAACCTTGGTTTCTCCGGTTGTGATTTCCCGGAAATCTGATGGGAAAATTAGGTTCTGTGTAGACCTTAGATCCCTCAATAAGAATGTCATAGCAGATACTTTTCCTCTTCCCAATATTGGTGAGTTGGTTTCTACCCTAAAAGGGGCAAAATATTTCTCCAAACTAGATCTTAAAAGTGCATACCACCAGATTCGTTTGCATGACGAATCCAAAAGTTTGACTGCATTCATAACCACAGAGGGTACTTTTCAATTCACTAGGCTTCCTTTTGGGTTAACCTCGGCGGCCAGTGTTTTTCAACGGATGGTCACTGAATTATTTAAAGGTATTACGAAGGCAGTCTTCTTTCAAGATGATATCTTGATTTTCGGTGAAACCATTGAGGACCACAATTATGTTCTCAAAGAGGTGTTACACAGGGTTGAGAGTGCGGGGCTAACATTACGCAAGGAGAAGTGCTCATTCTTAGTACAAGAAATTGAATATTTAGGGTACGAGATTTCGGCACAAGGAGTTAAACCAAAGAAAAATTTGTTGGAAGCGATACGTTCAGCGCCTTGTCCCGTTGATAAAGATCAACTTCAATCTTTCATGGGACTTATTGAATTTTATTCAAAGTTTGTGAAAAATTTTTCAGACAAAACATTGACATTAAGGCTTCTTTTGAAAAAAGGTGTCAAGTATGTTTGGGATAGTTCTCACACGGAGTGCTTCAATGCCATTAAGAGTGAGTTGTGTGGAGCGAAAGTGTTAGCGTCTTTTGACATAAAACGTCCATCTATTCTTATGGTTGATGCCAGTGCAACGGGTTTAGGTGCTGTTCTTTTGCAAAGGTATCAAGAGGGAGACAGAACTATCGCGTTTGCGTCACGCACTTTGTCCACTTCAGAAAAAAATTACTCAGTAATCGAAAGAGAAGCGTTGGCTGCAGCATGGGGTGTGCAGTATTTCAGGACGTATCTTTGGGGTACTAGATTCAAACTTATGACGGATCATAAACCATTGATTAGGGTGTTATCTCCTGGTGGTGCTGGCAAAGGATCTCCTAGGCTGGCAAGACTTGCGTCAAAACTTCAAGAATACCAGTATGATATCTCCTATATTCAAGGTTGGCGAAATATACAGGCCGATTGTTTGTCTAGGTTAAGTATTAAGGAGGTGGAGTGTAATGGTGATATGTCTGGAGTACAAGACGATGGGGCTATTGCGTGGGTCCAGGATGTATTAGCATTAAGCGAAGGTACATTTGATAAAGAGGAGTGGCATTCCGCGATGTCCAAAGATACGGTATTGTTGAATGTTATGGACATGATCAAATTGGGCGTTAGGAGGGAGAGCTGCGTTCAACCCTCTGTTAGGCCATATGTCAAGGTATTTGATGAATTATCAGTTTGTGACGACCACATCCTCATGAGGGGTGACAGGTTTATTCCTCCATTCAGTTTGAGAGCTAAACTAATAAGTCTGGCCCACGAAGGCCATATGGGTCAGACATTTACTCAACGTAGAATTAAAGCGGACTTCTGGTGGCCAGGATTAGAAGCACAGGTTTCTTCATGGGTAGAGAATTGTTCGTTTTGCAAGGATAGTGAAAAAAGATTAAAACTTGTAGCTGCTCAACCTAAGACTTGCATATCGATTCCTGGACAACCATGGCATAGTATTTGCTTGGACTTCATTGGTCCCATGAACGAGCTTCCGTCAGATAAACGTTTTGCTATTGTAGTTGTTGATTTGTTTTCTAAATGGCTCACAGTAAGTTTTGTTAGAGACATCACTACAGAATGCACCATAACATTTCTCAAAGTTTTATTCCAAGAGGAGGGGTGCCCTTTGTTTTTAATAACTGATTATGGCACTCAGCTTACTTCACATAGTATGTGCACATTTTTATCCTCTTGTGGTGTAACACATCACCGTACTTCTCTTTACAATCCACAAGGTAATGGGGTTTGTGAGAGGGCCAACAGAGTAGTCAAAGGAATCATACAAATGTCGTGCACATCTGGTGGTTTTGCAGATGAAATGGTACAAGATATGGTATGGGCGTATCGCACTACATCTCATGATTCAGGTGGGAAGTCTCCATTTGAATTAATGAGAGGTAGACGTCCTGGTACTAAATTGAATCCATCGTGGATCAAAAACAGGTTGTGCAAAACTCCAAATGGGAGCTGTTCTTCTTTATCTACCTTGGTTATTTCACCAGGGGATTTAGTGAAAGTTAAACCTGGCAGAATAACTAAGGGACTCGATAAGTTTAGAGGTCCCTATAGAGTTAAGGAGTCTTTCCAAAATTATGTTGTACTAGATAACGGGGAGAGGTGGAACCTGAGAAGAGTGGCTTTGTATCAAAAGTCGAGCGTGGGTAATACTTCTACTAAGGGTGACTTGGACTCTACATATAACTCAGGTTATATGTTATCTATTCCATGTGATGTCACTCCATCCTCTTCTTCGAGTTCTCTGAGGAAGGAGGGTGGTGGAGATGCTTTTCAGAGCGTAAACCATCAAGAATGTTCTTCGTTAGTGGAACCTAGAAATGCTAGATTTCGCAGACCTCCTGTGTACCTGAACGATTATTTGTGTTAGTAGTAATGGCTGGAACATTATGTTAGATACTGTAGTTTAGTCGTGTGTCATTTATTATATTTAAGTCTTGTTGTAATCTTTCTTTAAATTCATCTGTAAGGGAGAAGATGTGTTGTAAATACTTATCTGTTTGTTATGGTAGCCCTTCCTTTGTGTCCTTTCCCCTCATATCATTCTAGAAGCCTTAAGGTGTTCTCAGAGTGTTATCCATTAAGGTGTATTCTATGCTTGGCAGTTATGTGTCTGGCCAGCTGGAGGGAGGTTTCTGTTTGCTGTTATCAGAATAAATCCACACCTGCTTACCTGTAAATGACCATCGTGTCCTAGACGTCATTGCTTACATCATTTGCGTTATATAAAACTCTGTAAAATAAAAAATAAAAAAATAACCTTGTTCAATTTTGGTATCAAGAGTTAAATATATGTCACCTGTACCAGATCTGCTACCATTGAGGTACTCCTTGAAATTATGCAAATTGACTACTTTTTATAATTCTGAAACATTAGCAGAAGTATACATGGAAAGTTGTGTCAGTCCCAGGTTTCCAGGCATACTAATGGTGATAGGACAAATGCTTGCAAATAGTCTTACTTTTCCAAAGTTTTTTTTAATTTCCCCAAAACATACTCCCAAAGTGGGAGTCTGCTTTTGAAAAATAAGAAACTAAAACCATGGTCTCCTTACCCATTCAGCATATGGCCTGCTGATGTTTGAGTTGGGAGCTGTGAAGGAGGAACTTGACTTAGGCTCAGGGAAGGACATGATTGGCTGGCAGTGGTTAGCAGGTAGATACAGTAGATGCCCCCTACTGGTGGAAAATTTCTAACCTGCAGATGGAGAAATGTACACCTAAGGATATAAAATATATATTATATATATACATACACTGAAAAAACAGTGAGGCTCAGGTTTCACTCCTCACCCATGCACTCATCACCAGTAGACTGGACTACAGAAATGCGCTCTACGCCGAAATAAACAAAACTCTCCTTCGCCAACTCTAGACTGTCCAGAACGCCGCAGCCAGACTCATCCTTACCATCCTATGACTTGGTCGCATCACCCAGATCTTCCACGACCTACACTGGCTCTCCGTCAAAATAGGAATAACCTTCAAACTGCTCACACACACCCACAAAGCCCTCCATAAGACCGGACCCCAATACCTCAAAAAAAGAATTTCATTCCATGTCCCCAAGAGAAACCTCGGCTCTGCCGACCTAGCCATGGTCCCCTGCATCCGAGGGGCCAGAACGGGTGGCAGATCCTTCTCCTATATTGCGGCCAAGACCTGGAATGTATCAGATGATGCCCGGTACTACACCTATTCAGAAAAGTCCTGGCTCTTTGGATGACCTCGGAGCTGCCTGCACCCCCCTCAGCATCTTGAGACCCTCACAGGCAAGTAGTGCGCTCTATAAATCCCTGATTGATTGATTGACATGATGTCATCAGTGATGTCATTTGAGATGTCATCAGTGATGTCACTATCAATGTCATGAGTAATGTAATATGTGAGGTCATAAGCAGTGCTTTGTGGGGGAATGCGTTATAGTTAGCTCCGCTAACTATAATTGCTGAAATTCACTTATTTAGTACGAGTGAACCTTAACCTAACTATAACGACCCAGTAACCTTTGTTTTTGTCAGATAATATTTATGTTTTTTAAAGTAGTAATGGCGTTTGCAGAGTGGTGAAGAAAGGGGGTGGGCCTCTGACCAGGTCTCAGTAATCCTGCTGTGTAGGACTTACAGAAAGTACCGAGAGGGCATCTTGGCCTCCAAGGTCGCTCAGCATTCAAGAGGATTTCATTCCTCAACCAGTAGTGCACCAGGAGACAAGTTTTCAGAGTGGTGAAGAAAGAGGGTGTGGCCTTTGAAGAACTCTTAGCATTCCCACTGTGTGGCACTAACTGGGGGTAACAGGAGGAGTAGTTGGCCCCCAAGGAGGTCCTTGGGGCCAACTACTCCTCCTGTTACTGCCAGTAACTCCCACACAGCAGGATTGCTGCGAGGTTCACAAAGACCATGCCCCTTTTCTCCATCACTCTGCAAACGTGCCTCCTGGCACACTACTAGTAGGGAGATGAAATCCCCTTGGCTCTTGAAGGTCCTTTGGGGCCAACTAGCCCTCCTGTTACCTCTAGCAAGCACCACATTGCTGGATTACTTAGAGGTCATCAGAGGTCATGCCCCCTTTCTCCACCACTCTACTAATGCACCTCCTGGTGCACTACTGCTTGGGTGAAGAAGTCCACTTTAGTCCTGGGGCCCTCGGGAGACGAGTGGACATCATCCCCCACCAGCAGTGCACCAAGTGGTCCGTTTGCAAAGTGGTGGAGAAAGGGGCCGTGGCCTCCAACTCCCTCTCAGCAATCCCACTGTGTGGGGCTTACTGGAGGTAAAAGGAGGTCTTTTTGCCCCGGGAGGTGGCGTTTCCCAGGGCAGCGGGGAAGCCGCTGCAGCTCTCCCACCAGTAATTTGCATATTTTGCCCTTGGGAGGTGGCAGTCGCCGGGGCTTAGAATAGCCTTAGGAGGGTGGTCCTATGTGCACCCTCCTATGTTTACACAATGACCCCAGGACCTGGCCCACCGAGGGCCGATAATAAACAAAGTGGAGGAGCCCGCGCCTCTTTTTATTTTAATTTTCGGCCATGCCTGTGGAACCCATTGAAAAAAAAATAATTGTATGATTTTTAGGCCCTGGGGGGTCCCAGTAGGACCCCCCCAAGGAGGCTTAAGAGGTCAGAGTGCTTCCTCCCTGCCCACTTTCTTTTTTTTCACATTTGTTGCAGGACTCAGTTCAGCCGATTCCCAAGATGACTGCCAATACTTCCTGGTTGAAGTGTTGGCAGCCAATTACATTTCAGTAGGATTTAGTAGGGTGTTGTTCCTACAGATATCTATATTTTAAACTTGAATATCTCTGAAACTACTTAATGGATTTACACCAAGTCATAAAAAGCACTCTTTCTGGACCAACATCTAACTTACTGCCAAATTTGGTGCAATTCTTATCCGTGGTTCGGGCTGGAGTCATGTATAAAAAGTAAAAAACCCTTGTAGACATAACATGGGGAAAACACGTTTTGGGCCCCTCCTTTGTTCCCACCCCCTGCTTGAGAGATCACCCCAAAACTTTCAACACAGTAGCTGAACCAAAAAGGCTACGTTTTGTGAACATTTCCTGAAGAATCGTCAAGCGGCGCTAACGTTTTGGGCAAAACAAAAAACATTTTTCCTATGGAAACTAAAATCCTAACTATACCAACCTAATGGCAACCGCCATTAGGTAAATTATATATATGTATATATGCTGCAACCTATAGTGTCGAGGTCTGGGGTTGCACTGATTCTTATTAACTGGCTACTGCAGAGTACAACTTTGTACAGAAGATGGTTTCTGTACTGACTAGAACCCCTCTTATTTGCCTCTTTTTTGACCTAGGACTTTGACCTGGCTGCACTTAAACCCTTTTTGTATTGGGTTCACTTTTGGTCCACATCTGTACTCAGTGACTATAAAGATTCCCTTAGGGACTTAGTAAGGCCAAGAGAGTACCTTGTGTTGAATTTGTCTCTGGTTGGTTTTGTAGGTTGGGTCTACAGAAACTATGGAAGAAGCCTTATTCCCTTTGCAAAGTTGAGCTTAATGGTTTGAAATCTCACTACTGGACGTACATAAATGAAACTTGACCGGAAGGTATCGGAGTGCTTTACATGAGCACCAGTTACAAAGAGACACTTTAATTTTTTAAAACATGTTACACAGCTTAAAGTAAAAAAAAAGCCCTATGACGTGGTCAACACTTGCCGCATCATAGCACTTTTTTTAACTTTAAGCCATGCTGTACAGCATCTACGCTGCTGTGCAAAATGTTTTAAAAATTACAGTGTTCCTATATAATGTAAGTGGTGCTCATGTAAATCACTCCAATACCTTCAGGTTGAGTTCGAGCTACATAAGTTTGCCCCAAAAATGAATTAAATAAAAACGTAAAATCCCAGAACGTAAAAAAGGATATGAGGGAGGAGGGTGGAGAGTGGGGGACATGAGGGAAGAGCGAGGTGGCCACAAGATAGATTGCCAGAGAAGGTGGGGGGGTCGTTCTCTTCATTAATGCATACATAAAGGTGTAAATATTAAGTGGAGACAGCCGACCGCAGATACCAAGTGAAGGAAACCAGGATTAGGCGTGTAAGAGCAGCAATAGGGGAGGTAATTGGGGGCCAGGAAATCAGCTGGGATAGAGGAGAATGCTGTGAATGTGAGAGAAAGGGATGCATTAAGCACAGGCTTGTTAAGTGTACCTGTGAAATGTAAGTGGTGCTCATCAAGTAAAGCACTGCAATTGTGTCGCTCATTAAGATGGTGGTACTCCCGCAGTTCCTGTACCTGTTCCTCAACATCCCCTATCATCCCGGGCGATTCTTTTTCGCCACACTGCGCTCGGAGCTAACGCGATTGATATGGGGAGGTAAGCAGCCACGGTTGAAATGGTCCATATTAACGAGACCATATGAACAGGGAGGATTTGATGTCCCTGACTTTGAGATTTACTTCCTCAGCGCCCAGGCGCACTATGCATATTATTGGGTGCATCCTCCACGGTACATGCCGCAAATAGCGGTAGAAGACTGGCTCGCTAATCCGATACCCCTACGGCCCATTACGTGCCTTAACACCACAATTCACCACTGTCACGGGCACAGTCTCAGCCTGGCACCGGATTAAAACCCTACTGAATGTGCCTTTCATCTATTCTCCTGAGCTGCCGCTTGTATATCATCCTAATCTGACGTTGTTGCAGGAAACGGGGTTCCGGGATCTAAGTAGTAAACCACGGATTAGAACATGGGGAGACCTCTTTTGTGAGGGAACCTTCCTTACGTTGGATCAATTTCTTCCAGCTGAGGATCGCACGTCACTAGATGTTTTCCTATATATGCGACTACGACAGGGAATGAGGTCACTCCTCCCGGAGTTCCCACAGGCGCCTGTGAGGCTGGAGCCATTGCATCAGATGCTACGGTCTAAGGATGGCAAACATCTGGTGTCCGGGTTATACACCGGGATACGAGCGCTGAGGGCGGGAACAGATGATCGGTCCAGATTGCGCTGGGAGAGGGACGTGGGAGAAGACATCACTGTTGAACAATGGAGATATTGCTGTATGCAGACGGAACAGATATCAGCTAGTAGCCGGTTCCGTATGATTCACTATAAATTCCTACACCAGCTATATTACACACCGGTCAAGAAGGCCCGCTTTCAATTGACAGACAATGATCATTGTGAGAGATGTGGGATGCCAGGGGCGGGATTCCTACACCTAGCATGGGAATGTGCGAAAATAGAAGAATATTGGGAACAAGTGTTTGTGGCGCTGGAAGAAATGACAGGCATTCAGCTAGTGCGACACCCCGTTGTAGCGCTTATGGGTTACATGGCGCAGATACCAAAACAGTGCAGGAAGTTCGTTGCTATATTGCTGTTACTGGCGAAGCGTAAGATTGCTTGCAGATGGGGCAGGGGCAGAGCCCCGAAATTCAAAGAATGGCTATCTGACATAACGTATTGTCAAGAACAAAGTGCCATGTACGCTGAACTGCTGCCACGCACGTCTCAACCCCGAGACATATGGGGACCGCTGGCAGGATACCTGCTCTCACATAGCAATGAGGAAACAACAGCAGTGGAAGAGATAGCTGAGAAGGGAGTAGGGCAAGATGGTAGAAATGTATAACTCAGTAAGACAGTGGGTGGATAGAGGGATTTGTCAAGGTGATGAGCGCCCATGGTATAATGGAGACTCTGGAAGGAATATAAGTGTCCTGATATATGTATTGCCCCTAACGGATGTATACAGAATGCTTAGAATAGGTTACCTGTCATTAGATGCCCTGGGTATAACGTGGTTGCACACAATGAACCTGTGCTGATAACCACAAGAATTGTATTGTATTTTGCATGTGCAGATTTATAACTGATGTAGTATGACCTCTGACTGCATAATGTTACGCCATTATGTATAAACTTCAAATCATAAATAAAGTTTAAAAAAAAAAAAAAAAAAAAAAAGTAGTGCCATAGGAAATTGATGTAAAACAACACTTACCTTCGAAAGAAAGAAGAATAAAGGCCTCATCCCCTTTTAAAAAAAAAAAAAAAAAAAAAAAGTAAAGCACTGCAATTCCTTTGGGGGTGTTTGCACCAACACATGTGCAGAAAGATGACAAAAACATACACTCATATGGAGTGGCTGTTCAAAAATGTTATTAAAAAAAAGGACCTGGTGAGTAAAAACATGTTACACAGCAGCAAAAAAAAACCCTATGAAGAGGTCAGTCAATGCTGGCCATGTTAAAGCACTTTTTAGAAAACATCTTTAATTCTTGTTGTGTGCAACATGTTAAAAAAATGTAAGTGTACCTGTGTAATGTAAGGGGTGCTCATTTAAAACACTCCAATAATTTTTGGTCAAGTTTGAGCTACATAAAAGGGCCTCAGAAACAAATTAAATAAAATGTAAAGTCCTGGAATGTAAATTAAAAAAGGATATGAAAGAGAAGGGTGGTGGCCACGAGTTAGTTCGCAGGAGCTATGAGGTCATTACCTACATAAATGCATTCATAAAGGGGGAAAATAATATTCGGAGACAGCTGACCACAGATAATAAGTGAAGGCACACAGGATGAGGGGCATTAGAGCAGCAAGGGGAGAGGTAACATACGAGGCAATTGGGACAGGGGAGAATACCGGAAATGGGAGAGGAAGGGGTGCATAATTCAAAGGTTTGTGAAGTGTCCTTGTGAAATGTAAGTGGTGTTCATCAAGAAAAGCACTGCAATACCTTTGGTCGTGTTTGCACCAACAAAGGTGCAGAAAGACTACAAAAGCATACACTCATGTGGAGTGACTGTTTGGAATGGTTAAAAAAAGTACTTGGTAGTCAGGTGATGGACACTGGCCAGCAGTTAATGTCAGTTACTGGATGGAGAACTTGGTCCACGCACCACGCAACAGCAAAAGCAGAGCTGGGAGAGCAGGAAATGAATGCAGATGATGTGCTGGCCAATGAGAAGCAAGGAAAAATTGAACCACAATGGAATGGATGAATGGTAAGTTCAGGTGAGTATTGAGTAGGTTCTAAGCCTCTTTAAAAAATGTATTTTCAAACACAAAAGTCTTCGCAAGCACAGCACAAGGTCTTGATCCTTGTAAGTGTCTGGACAATTCAATGCAATTATATTGAAGCACATTATTTTCTAATGTCAGTGAAAAGTGACAGCACAGCCAATGTGTTAAAAAGCAAGAGTAGCAGACACCTATGTTTATGTGCACCTCTTTGAACCTTGGTTCTACATGGAAAATGGAAATAAGAGCGAAGTACATTGCTTAAGAGAGTGGTGCAGACCCCCAGAGTGTGTCTCTGCTTCGTCCCTGGGGGCACTGGTGAGTGCACGTTGCGACCACACTTAAGAGAGTCTATGCAAGCACTAGAGTGGGTCCCTGCTTTAGCCCAGGGGTGCGTGTTGTGATCAAAGCAAGCAGAAGTGTTGATATGCTTAAAAGAATTTCCAGCAAAGTAGATGAAAATCTTACTTGGGACATGGGACACTGATAAGAGCAATGCATGAGGAAAAACAGGGAATAGTATGCTACAGCCATTAGAAACAGAGTAAAAGTAAGTGGCAAGCACACAAACCAATGAAAAGTAGGGCTGGATGTAACCCACTTTTAAGATTTTTATTAAATACAATAGATTTTTCAAGCGCTTGAGCAGGCATAACTTAATAATGTATACTTTGATCCATTCCATACACTTCTTACATCCTCTGGCAATATGTTCCCTTCACCCACATGTCAACATATTTAAAAAAAAAGCTCAGCATTGTGCCTACCTGCCCAACCAACCTCAGCAGTATTCTCCACTTAAATCCCATAAATACAGATAAAGATACCTATCATCCTGATGCAGCCCCTACTATCAAATATCCACTGCACCCCAATATGTACCCCACATCAAGCTGTGTAGCTCCTGTGTTCCAATCTTAAAACATATTTATGAATGGACTCCTGACACCTTCCCTACCACTTACCAACCTCTTTCACATCCACATGATGCTGCATTGCCCACTATCATCAAGAGGGCTCAGGGACAGCCCAGCGCTGTCAGTGACACTTTGTTTGGTGGAGGGGTGGCTGTTTGAAGCCAGTCATGCAGACATGGGGCTGACAAACAAGAAGGTATTTTGCATTTACTGCCTTTTCTTGTCTGGACCATCCTCCTCAGGAATGTGACAGATCAGAATTCCCCAAAACACAGACTTCAGAACCCAGTTTTCTACTCCTCTGTCATCAATGATGCATCATATTTACAGTATGACGCATCATCTCGCAAGGAGTTACAGATACGTCAGTATTGCTGTCGTATCTGTAGGCGCAAAAATTACGCATTGCTGGAGTGTGTCACAAAAGTGACGCAACTCCAGTAATGGGTCATTACACATGGGCAAGTCCCATGTTTAATGTTCCTGCATCAGTCTTACGCCTGCCATGAGGCAGGCGTACGATATTGGCGCATTTGCATCTTAAAAGTGGCGCAGTGAAATCTTATAGATTTCACTGCATCACTTCTACAACCCTTTTTTGTGTCGGACTTCCCCCCTGCAGACATTATACCTGGCTCAGGTCTAATGTGCTGCAGGGGTTTACAAAGTGACGCATCTACCTAGATGCGTCACTTTGTAAATATGGTGCAACATGGCACATTTTTTACGCCGCTGGTGCATCGCTAAAAGTGATGCACCGGCGGCTCAAAAGTGATGTAAGGGCCCATAAATAAGCCCGTAGGTGTTAAAATCAGTGTTCAGGATAGTAGCCTTCTATTGAAGCCATACACAAATAAAGAATGATTATGTTAAATAAGTACAACAGTGACTAGACCAGTTGAACGGATTTATAGTGTAAATTAGATACTAGAAGAGAAGTGATGTTCATTTACCTTAGATTACCTTTATCATCTTTACTCCTATTTCTGAAACAAGAATTTCAGTCCAGGTTTGACAGTTCTTTAAGCTAATAATCAGGAGGCAATCGCATGGACAGAAGATAATGACAGAATGAGAGAAGTTATAATCATCTTGGTAGAGTTACACAAAGCCAGTCTCTACCAAGTGAGACAAAAATATTGAAGCATATTTTAAGCAATAATTTTTTTCTCTATATGCTTTGAAGAGGGTCCAACTTCTGTTTTTAGACCAATAAAAAACATTAAAGTAAAGCAATGCCACAAAACAAAAGCTTTTCACTAAATTCTCACCAGCTGAAAAAAGCACGGACAGAGAAAAAGACAGAAGAACACACGGAATAAAACATGCACTGTAAGTGGAAATTCAAGACCATCTTAAATGTACTTTTTGCAGTGGCACATCAAAAGATTTTGCTGTTACCCAGATGTGCTGTCGGTGGAGCAGCGGGATTTCTTGAATTCATAAGAATGCCAAGTCAACCATATGCAAGATTAGAAATCAAAATGAGATTGCAATTGTAAGACACATTTTAAAAAATGTTGCTTGCCTTTGCTCACATATTTCTATTGCAATTATATTGTCATCTAGACTGATCTATTTGCTGGTTTTGTACTCCATGAGCGTGAGCTAAAGTCCACTGGTTGTTATGAGGGTGGAGAGACAGCGCTGGGACAGTGCTCATTTTAAGATTATGACTGCAGATTTACACACTGACGCAGTGAGATTGTTTATTTTCATGACATATCATGCTGCATGCTTGCCAACCCTACATATTTAAATGGTAGATTACTAACCTTGCAGAAGTCCTATCTCCTACCGATTTCAGACTCTGATGGTACATGTTGGCAGAAAGCATGACCAGGCCTCTACAACTCACTATTCCTCCTGTAGTGAAAATAAAATACTGCGAGATTGTGATTTATTAGTAGGGTGGCAACCACAAGTAATAAAGTAAGTATCATGTAAGGTCCCGTCAAAAGTTTCAGTAATTCAAACCTGTGCTTAATTCCTGTAGTTGTGGCACAAAGCAGACAGGCTTAACATAGATAAAATGTGTAAATGATTTAAAAGTACCAAATGGTAGAAAAGTCAAAATCATAACACAATAAAAATCCCACTCCAATTTGGAAAAATTGAGTACAATTTAATAAAGAAAATTACAACAAAATGATAATAAAACAACAAGGGAAGCTTGAGATATGAATTTTTAAGATTTATTCGAAAATTTCACTGAAAAGCTCAAAGCGACAATAGTAGGCAATGATTGCTGTACACAAATGCAACATGAAGTACGGAAGTTCAAAAAAGTTTTAAAGACCTAATCTGAAAAGAGACTTTGTTATTTTTATGAAACATAATTCTCCTCCACGTGGTATAAACCTGAAATTCAGTTGGGCACCATAAAACAGCTGGTTGGATACTTTGCTCCGTGCCCTTCGATCAGGAGCAAACGTTTTTATAAAGTACACAAACTTCTTATGATGCCCAAACACCCACAGCACTACACTTCTAAGGGTACCGGGACTACAGGAGGAGCTTTGCGAAATTCTCATGGTATCAGACTGAGGACAACAGAAAACTCCAGTCCAGAGCAACTTGCCTCTGTTAAGCTGGGATATTTCACATCTTCACATTAATGTCCTTTTCTGCTTCTTTATGTTCTCACAGCCACCCAACTGATTAGCCTTTTGATCTGTGGGTATCTTTCTGTCCTTGGATTTCAAATGGAAGGGGGTCTAACTTCCTCAGGTCCTTCTCACAGGTAACAGATGTCAACTTCAAGATGCTGATCCACACCTACAAAGCCCTGCACAACCATGGACCTGCATACACCAACCACTGCCTGACCTTCCATCAACCAGCCAGACACCTTAACTCTGCCTCCCTTTCCCTCGCCTACAACCCTTGCATCAGTTGAAGCAACAGCAGAGGATGTTCCTTCTTCTATCGCGCGGTCAAAGCCTGGAACAACCTACTCTTCATCTTCAGACCTCATCCTCCCTGCTGGAATTTAGGAAAGGAATCAAGACCTAGCTGTTCAACTGAGCCCTACCTCTGCAGCAGGATTCCCAGTACCTGGATACCTTCACAGGTGATTAGCCACATTTTACAAGTCTGGTTTGATTGATTGATTGACTGCCACAGATTCAGTCCAAATGCCTGACTGGTATCCTTTCACAAGTCCAGCAGTGTTCTAAGGAACGTTGGGTGAGGGTCCAGCTTTGTAAGGTACACTAGCCTAAGAGTGGGGGACACACAAAGGCACTCCTATTTCCACTCTGACCCATTGACTAAAGGTTCTCAGGTCCTGACCTACCTACGTTTGCAATAATTTTGTACGCTTTATGGTGGACCAGCCCAAAATGCCACGTGGCAAGATCTATTTAAGATAGCAGACGTCTTAGGCACCACTAAGTGTGGGCTCTGAGGGCTGGGTCTGTGTGTGGAAGTTGTACTATGGTGATTCTTGAGTCCTGCCACACCTAACTCTAAAATCCAGTTTGAAGCAGTGTTAGAATCCGGGTTCTCTGGTTGGCACAGGTAAGTACTTGTGACAAGCAGGGAACCTTTCCTCTAGTCAGGATGAGGGGTTACACTACTAAAACAACCCCTTGCTCACCCTCTAGGTAGCTTGGCGCGAGCAGACAAGGCTTATCTCAGAGCGTTATAGGTTATGAACACATACAGTAACCAAGTGACAACACTTCAAATGGACACCACACAGGTATTTATATTAAAAGGAATCTTTATATAGGATTATCACAAGACCATTAAATGATTAAAAATACACAACACGGTTGCTTAGTTGGTAGAAGATTGCTTAGTTTCTCTTAAGTTCTTAAATGCAACACTTTAAGTCAATGTACCTTAGATGCGACACGCAGGGCAACGAAAGTGTTGCAGCGATGCAGTTGCGTTGAAGTTCTTGGTGCAAAAGAAATAAAGACGGGATCTTCCAGATGCGTTACGCTTCTCCGATGTTGCGAGAAGGCTAGACTCGATGCGTCAGCTACAGCGGCGTCACCTTGGGCAAGATGCGACGGCAGCGGCCTTGGCAGCGGCACTCTTCTCCGACATTGCGAGACGCTTCCGCTCGATGCGATGCTACAGCGGCGACACCCCTTCTGCGAGATGCGACAGCAGCGGCTCCGACGGCGGCACGCTTCTCCATGTATGCGAGGCGCTTTTCTGGATGCGGTGCAATGCGACAACTACGATGGCTGCGATGGCGACACGCTTCCTCCTCGATGCGAGACTCTCCTCTTGATGCGGTGCAATGCGACAGCTGCGATGGCTGCGATGGCGACGCGCTTCTTCGGCGTTGCGAGACACTTCCGGATGATGCGAGATGCTTCCGCTCGATGCGATGCTGCAGCGGCGACACTCTCTGCGAGATGCGACGGCAACAGCTCCGACGGCGGCACGCTTCTCTTCCTTGCGTCGCGCTTCCAGTTCCTTGCGACACGCAGTCCCTCAGAAGGCCCAACAACAGCAGCAGGCACTTCCAAAAGACTTTGGGGAGCAGGGGATGAAGTCCACTGGTCCTGGGACTTCGTTCAGGGGGCAAGCTCAGTTCAAGCCCTTGGAGATCTTTAAGCACAAGTTGAAATAAAAGTCTTTGTAGTCTTTTCTCCTCTCCTTCAGCAGCAAGGCAACCACTGCAGGCCAATCCCCCAGGTCAGGGACAGTATTCCTCCTTACAGCTTTCCCAGTTCCTTCTCCTCAGGCAGGGGTTCTCCTTGTTTCAGCAGGATCTGATCTAATTTCTTGGGAGCAGGGCTCCTTCTTTTATACAGCAATTCTTTTGTTCTCTGTCGCCAGGGGGCCTGGGCCTGGCTCAGTCCGGTTTTGGAGCACTTTGTTGTGGTGACTCTGCTCTTTCCTTTCAGCAGCAGGGCAGAGACATCAGCCGCTCCACAGGGGGCAGAGCCGGCATTGTGATGGCAGAGCACAGGTCTATTCAGAGTCAAGGTGTACTCCTCCCACCCATCCTGGTGTAATCTCTCTACCCACCACCTGGCAGCCAGCTTGTCTCCTGGAATTCCCCAGCCCTGCTCCCCACTGAAACTAGGCAGCACACACACACACAGCAGAGGCGGACTGAAATGGCCAGGTCAGTAAATACTAACTTTCTAAAAGTAGTATTTACAAACGCAGGATATTAAAATAAACTTTACTAAAAGAAGTATTTTATTATTCTGAGTTCAGGCACACTAAACTTGACTTTCTACCATGCTCTCTGAGTCCACTGGGATTACAGCGTGTAGTAATTCCAGCAGCCCATTCTGGCCTATGGAGAGCAGGTAGCCTTCAATAGTGAAAAACGAAAATGGCTGTAATTCACTATTAAGACATGCCACACACATCAGGGCATGTCCTACCTTATGCCTACAATGCACCCTGCCCTTGGGCCTACCAGAGGGGTGACTAATATGTAGTTAAGGGAAGGTTTAGGGACTGGCAAGTGGGTGCACTTGCACAGTCAGCGCGACAGTACCAGACTGCCCGCAGGTTCTGCAGTGGTAGACCTTAGACACATTTTACTAGGCCGCTTCTGTGGGTGGCAGAACCAATGCTCGGCACACACCATCTGGCAGCGTATTTCAGGAGCAGCAAGAGAAAACAGGCCATTGCTAGGGCAGAGGCAAGGGCACTGGTCCCCCTCCTCTGCTGTTGGCTGTCCCTGACTTGTAACAAGTCATAACAGAACGCCAGGAGGCCCTTCATTTGGCAGCCGCACTGAGGGGCCAGGCACTGAGCTTGGACCATGTGGCAGATTCAGTCAAATCCCAGAATGACGCTGACTCGCTTCATGCCTGGTAAGGGGACCCAGCTTCAACGATCTTGCTAGTCGTAGCACCGCAAATTCTGATAAAATAATTTGAATGCCAAGAGACAGCAACCAGGTGAACTGATGCCCTTAGGTGGGTTCACTGATCTCTAGGGGAACGGTATGGACTAATGGCACCCGCTGCTCACACAGAGCAGGTACACGCTTAGCACACATGCAGATTATACTGATGAGCCGTTAAGTGCACACATTGCTGAGTAGCAAAGGAGCATGTTGAGGAAATTCGATTTTCGATCTCGCTTGTATTCAGTTGTGTTCCAACGCCATTATGTGTTGCCCTCACTCAGGCAGCACAATGAACAAAGTTTTTCTGCTGATCTTACTGCAACGTGTCAAATAACCTTCTGCCTCTGTTTACGAGACTAATGTCAGGGTCTGGCTGAGTCCACTAATCCTCGTCTGGTTTGACTAAACCCTGTCTCAACTGTCTGTCGGTTCACACCATTCTTTCCTGACTTTATCTTATCTTCTGTCCTTCGCTATTCTCTACTTGTATTCTCTCATTTCACAACTGTCCTCCAAAGCATACAAATGTCCTGCCACCTGCAAGTTGAGTTGTAGACACTACCCCTGATTAACTTGTGGGGAGGGGTGACAAAAACAGTTGGAAGAGAGGTTTATTTGGGTTACTTGATATCTTGTTTTCAAACTTTTCTCATTGGTTATATCTTGTTTTCAAACTCTTCTCATTGGATAACCATGTACGTATTGGGAGTGTTCTTGGTGAATCTATGTGCTATAAAAGATTGTGCGCCACGGAGTAAAGTGGCAGTCTCCTAAGAACATACTGAGTGTACTTCTGGGACAACTGTACTTAGCTGCAGCTAATAAACAGGATCTTCTACGCTCAACAGAATGTCCTGTGTCTCTGTTCAACAAAGCAGGTGAACTCAGGAGATTAAGGCGTGCCCTGCGCCGCCAGGCCCATAAGGCCCTGGTTCTTCAATTGGTGCCCTCTGTGAGGCGGCTTCAGAGGTAGCAGTTCTGCCCGAGGATCGTGAGGAACCCCGCAAGAAAATTCTGGAGGAATCGCGAACCACTTCAAGCGACCCCTGTATGTCGAAGTGGTCCGAAGGTCTTTTTCAGCGTGGTTTCTCCTTCCTGACGGCTGCTGACGACTGCTGCCCTGACTGCCGCCTTGCGTTGGCCTCTTTTGGTGATGTATGGTTTGCGAGACGTTAGACGGGCCTCTGTTGGCGTAAGAAGACACTTAGTTAAGTATTAGTGGGTAGCTCCCACTATTTTTGTTTTGATTTGGGTCTTTGATTCGGCTATTGCAAAAGCCGAAGCCGAGGGGTGAGTACGTTTGTGCTGTGTTATTTGATTTAACCCTTTGATGTTTGTGAACAGTCCAGTGAAATAACGATGCCTGGTCTGAGTAAGTTTAGAAAGTTTTGTTGTTTTGGTTGTGATAGGGATTCCCGGCTGGAGGACTCTTGTCCAATTCCTCCGGTTGGAACTCCCACTTATGAGCTTTATTCTAAACATGGTATTGGCCCCATTGCCTTTAATGAGGCATGGATCCGATACACGAAGAACGATGGTGTTCTACAGTGGCCACAGAATGGTAGCTTTGAGCCTGACATATTAGATAATTTGGAAGCAATTTTGTTTAAAAGAAAAGCCCGGCCGGAAATGTTTGACTCTTTCCGCCTCTGGCGTAAGGAAGCCAAACAGAGAGAAATTAAACAGGCAAAACGAGATAAGAAAACACAAAGTATGACGATTATACAGGCTGCCCAGCAGTTTAAAGATAATGAGATTAATCATGAAATGGAAATTTCAGAGAAGCAGCATTGTATGGCGATAGATATATGCCATCCGGTGTTGCCTATTTCCCCTTCTGATAAAAATAAGGATCCGGAGGAAGACCCTTTGATGTCTCACTTATTGAGATTGCCTCCTCCCTATGTACAAGGTGCTAATGCACCCCCATTGTTACAACCAGTTCAGCCATTAGTTGCGCCTCCGCCTGCTCCGGCTCTTCCGCATCTGCCCCTTCCGGTAGTGCCACCCCACCTCTTCCGCCACCGACTTCTTTGCCTCCATTTCCTGAACATCCATCTCCTTTGCCTTCGGCTCCCCTTATAACTGTTAATTCTTCTGTTAGTTCACCTAATACCTTGTCCCCTGTTCTTATGTCTAATTCTCCTACTGTGCGCAAACGAATCACAGATACTGTCTCTGGGTTTCTGTCTCCTTTCTTTGAGACTTTGAATATGTCTCCCGCTTTTTCTCGAAGAGAGTCTCGTAGTCAACTCCCAGGCTCCGACGAACGGGTGGTATTGGACTCTCTCGCTCGCAAATGGATCGAGAAGGGTCCCCAGTATAGTGTGAAAGATATCATGACCACCTTTTATCAGTGGGAGGCGCCCACGCAGAGATATGTATTTAATGTTATGTGTGACACTCTCGCTAAAGAATGGGAGGATATGGATTTGGGTTTACTTCCTCAGGGTTTGTTAGATGTTCAGGCTAATTTCGATAAGGGACTCATTGTGGGTTCTAAGGTTGAAGATGCCGTAAGGACACTTGTCACTTTTAGGTCCTTATTTTCCTCACAGACTTTTTTTGATTCCTATCCTGCTTTTAGGCTGACATCCAAACATTATCCCATGAGAGAGGTTCCTCCAGTGTGGAGAGAAGCGGTTGCACAAGCAGGTGCTAATCCAGCTGTTCCCGCGCACTTCCAGCGTATATGGGTACATGTCCCCTGGAAGAGATCTGAAGTTTTGGCTCTTAAACAGTCTCTACCGGATCCCCGTAAAAACCCTGCTGGCTATTTTAAGGAGTTGTCCCAGACTGTTGATGCCTGTATTATGAATTTAGCCGATATTGATATGTTGATGGGAAATGTAGTCCCACAAGCATTATGGGCTTGGATTCGTAGAGAGGATCACGCCCAAGCATTGGGTGGCGATTGGGCTGCTATGATGCCACGGATGCAGCCCAAGTGGGTGGTGCTAAGCCTGATGTTTTGATTTCAGAACTCCCTGGTAGGATTATTACTTTAATGAAAACGATGATGCCCACCTTGCGAGTTAATTGGGATAAATTAGCTGCGTGTAAGCAGAAGAAAGATGAGAGTGTCTCTGATTTCTTCACTCGTTTTGAGGAGACGTTTATTGATCACAGTGGTCAGGATATGACTACGGAGGGTGGACAGCGATTATTTGTAGATAAATTCGTATTTAATTTGCTTCCCGAACTGTCACATAAATTGAAAGACTCCGAGAATTCATGGGCTGTTTCTTCTTCTGCCCAGATATTGGCTACTGCTCAATATTATGAGAACAAGGATAAAGAGGAGAAAGATAAGCAAGAGAAGAAGACGAAAGAATTAAAAACGAAGGTTCTTCTGCAACAAGCTTATCCTCCTCGTTACACTCAGCGCCAGTTTCAACAGCCTCCACAGTTTCAGAGGGTGTATCAAAAGCCTGAGCCCTTTATTCCGCGACCTTTATTAGGTCCTAACCAATGTGCCTATTGTAGAGAGGAAGGTCATATTAAGAATAGCTGCCCGGTTTTATTGCAACGTAAGGGAGAACTATCTGCTAAACGAGGCCGTGGTGGTTTCCAGATAATATACAGGGGTAGAGGTCGAGGTGTGATGCCTCAAGAACAGCGTTCCTTACCCCTCCAAATTCTACGAACTACTTCGATCAGCAGAATACTCAGTCTACACAGTATTACAATGATGATTATCATGTTGAAGGTAAAAATGAAAGCCTTCAAGCTAACTAGGACAGCCATAGACAAAGTGAGGGAGTTGTATCGATTCCAGTAAATCAGGATGGGCCTTATGTCAATGTCACTACAATGGGTGTTTCAGAGCCATTTCTTTTAGATACTGGTGCGATGAGAAGTTCTATCATTCACTCTAAACTCCCTGGGGCACCTTTGTCTGGCTTAACAAATGTATCGGTAGGATTTTCTGGTGCCCCAGTTTGTAACCCGGTCTCCTGTCCTTTGCCTATTTCAATTGGCCCTTATGATATGGAAGCTCCTCTTCTTTTAACGACTGATTGCGGTGAAAATCTGTTGGGTTTGGATCTATTGAAAAGAATGCATGCAACAATATATTGTTCTCCTTCTGATGTGCATCTTACTTTAGGGCAGAAATTGACTTCTTCAATGTATTTGTCTAAAGATCAATTCCCACCTGAATTGCTCTCTCTTCCTGCAACGCTCTGGGCTACGGGTCCAAATGATGTTGGTTGTCTTGAGATCCCGCCTTATGTTGTTACTCTCAAGCCCAATGCTAAATTGCCATGCATTCCTCAATACAGAATTTCCAATGAAGGTGAAAGAGCGCTTTTGGATATCATTTATGATTTGGTTCAGAAGGGTGTGATTGAGGAAACGAGAGGAAATGTATGTAATAGTCCTTATTCTTCCTGTTCTTAAATGCACTGATCCTTCTAAGCCTCCTGTTTATCGTTTTGTGATTGATCTTCGGGAGGTCAATAAAATTGTTGTACCACAGTTTCCTGTTGTTCCAGATATCACTGCCCTGTTAACTATGATACCTGCCTCAGCGGCTTGGTTTTCTGTTATTGATCTGAAAAATGCTTTCTTCATCATTCCCATTGCCAAAGAGATGTAGGGATATATTTGGTTTTTCTTTAGGAGGCCGAAGTTTCCGGTTCAAGCGTGCTCCCCAAGGCTATTGTGAAAGCCCCTCCATTTATAGTAAAGCTCTGAAATGTCAGCTCGATGTTTTTCCTTTGCCCCCAGGTGCTACTCTTATTCAATATATGGATGATTTGTTGATTGCTGCTGATTCAGAGGATGTCTGCAAGAATGTGACTGTTGCACTGTTACGTCACTTGTCTGATCTCAATCATAAGGTTTGGCCTTCTAAACTACAATATGTCCGTCGAGAGGTTACCCTTTTGGGTCATCTCTTATCAAAGGAGGGAAGGCGATTAACCCCAGAACGAATTCAAGCAATTGCGCAAATGTCTGTGCCATCTACACAAAAAGAGGTGCGCGCCTTTCTGGGCATCGCTTCTTATTGTAGACAATGGATTCCCTATTTTTTATTGTTGGCCAAACCTTTGTTAGCACTCACTTTGAAAGACACACTCCAACCCCTTCCTTGGACTGACAAATGTCAGAAGAGTTTTTCTGATTTACGTACTGCTCTGTGTTCTGCTCCTGTGTTGGGAACTCCAGATTACAGTAAGCCCTTCACGCTCTATGTCCATGAAAGAGAGGGTTGTGTGTTGTCAGTCTTAACACAACGATTTGGAGACAAACAGCGGCCATGTGCCTATTTTTCAGCTACATTAGACCCAGTAGCCATGGCATTGCCTAGTTGTCTTAAAGCTACAGCAGCAGCAGCAATTTCTATTCGTAAGTCTGCTGGAGTGGTGCTAGATAATACTCTCATTGTTATGGTACCACATGCAGTGGATACCTTGCTAAATAGGACAAAACACAACATCGTACACGTGCTCGATTGTCTGGATATGAGCTGACGCTCTTGGCTAGTCATGTGCACATCAAACGATGTAACACTTTAAATCCAGCCACATTGTTACCTCTTCCAGAAGAGAAAGATATTCGGAAACAACATGATTGTTTTCTCCATACTGAGGAGGAGACAAAAGGCAGGATTGATTTGAAAGATACGCCGTTAGTGGATCCAGATGGGATCCTATGGGTGGATGGGTCTTGTTACAAACTCCCAAATGGTGAGACAACTTCAGCTTATGCTGTTACCACCTTGTATACAATCGTGGAGACAGCACGCATCAGACATAATTCAGCTCAGGCAGATGAACTGATATCTTTGACCAGAGCGTGTGTGTTATCTAAAGGAAAGAGAGTGAATGTGTATACCGACAGCCAGTATGCGTTCGGTGTGGCGCATAGCTTCGGTCGTTTGTGGAAGGAAAGAGGATTCCTTACCTCCCACGGTACTAAAATACAGCATGGTCAATTAGTAACTGATCTTCTTGAGTAACTTGTTTTGCCTACCCAGATAGCAATTGTGAAATGTAGTGCGCATAAGAAGATTACTGATGATGTTGGTCGCGGAAATGCTTTTGCGGATGAGGTAGCAAAAAGGACAGCCAGAGATGCTACAAGTCGCATGTATGTTGCGGGCCCTGCGAATTGGGTCAGGGCAAGAGGGATGTGTGAGGACACAATAGAAAGTGTGAGATCGATTCAGGGAGAGTACAGGAATGTTAGACGCAACAGGATGTTGGATAGAATTGTCAGAACACCAGCGTTGGCTGTTACCAGACGCCTACGTACTGCCTGTAGTTACTATGGCGCATGGTCCAGCCCACATCAGTGCAAAAGGAATATGTAAATTTCTGGCTCAAGTGTGGCTGAACGAAGGGATTCCAAAATGTGCAGATAATGTGGTGAAGCATTGTATCATTTGCTTGATGTACAATCCGGTAAAGGGAACCCCAACTCCGGCAGGTCATTTTGCTCCCCCAACATATCCTTTTGAGGTGTTGCAAATCGACTACATTCACATGGATCGATGTAACAATCTTAAATATGTTCTGGTAGTGGTATGTGCCTTTTCCAGATGGATAGAGGCTTACCCCCTGAAAGACAACACTGCTTTGTCCACTGCCAAGGTTCTTCTAAAAGAGTTCTTCCCTAGGTTTGGTTTGCCGCGCATTGTCTGGAGTGACAATGGAAGTGAATTTGTAGGCCAAATAATGCAAAAGGTGTGTACCGGTTTTGGTATAAGGCAGAAGTTTCATGCGGCAAATCATCCTGAGTCCGCGGGTTTGGTAGAGTGCTATAACGGCACTCTCAAACTTAAGCTTGCAAAAGTACAAGCCAGCACAGGTCTTAATTGGCCCTATGCTTTACCTTTGGCTCTCCTGTCCACTAGAACAGCTGTACATTCTCGTTTAGGGCTTAGCCCATACAAGGTTGTTTTTGGGCACCCGGCTAATGTATGGGGAGTCCCTCGCCCTAGAAAGTATTCTGATATACAGTATCCAATGCTGATTGACTATTTACATGACCTCACTACTAAATTACGTGTTCTTCACCAACAGGTTCAAAACGCTTTACCAGAAGCCTCCACAGACCCAGGTCATTCTATCCAACCTGGAGACTGGGTCTGTGTGAAAAATTTTCAGAGGACAAAGAATTTGGAACCTCGCTGGAAGGCGCCTCGATAAGTTCTCCTAACAACTCGCACAGCAGTAAAAGTCGAAGGGAAAAAGAACTGGATCCAAGACGTGCACTGCAAGAAAGTGCCCTTGCCCTTGCCTTTTGATCAGTGGGTTCGTAAGGGTATAGGGGATTCTGAAGGAGAAAAAGTCCCCCAATTCATACCTTTCAGTAGTGCACACCTGGATGGAACTCGATCGGAGAAAGAAGATGACGACATTCTACAAGAAGCCGTACCTTCCCATCTCCGATTAAACACTACTGAGCCACAGACCCTATTTCAATACCAAACTGTACCAACAAGGACTAGATACAATTTAAGACCTAGATTGGTCAAGGACACCTGAGATTTCCATCTCTTCTGCTACATTTATCATCTGTCCAGGTTGCAGGGTCATGGTAGGAGTCTTGGTTTGTGACCTGTATAGTGGCTAGGCCCCCAGGACTTGCAGTGTCATAGGACGGCTAATAATCACAGCCAAGTGAGTAAGGAAGATTGCCGTGAGCAACAATTTTAGAGGATGGATGTTAAATTAGGAAAGAAGGATAATAAGGAAGAGATGAGAAAGAAATATTGTAAAATATTGTACAGTCGATGTGGCGTAACATTGTGTGTTTCTATATTTTTGTGTATCTTATTGGCTTGTGTAGGTTGGGTTATTCATGCTATGCAGCAAAAAGTTGTCCCTAATTCTATCTCCTTGCCTCTTCATTCTACTATCTCCCCACATCAATGATATACACTTCCCCAACATGAACTTATCAGGAGAACAGAATATTTTAATAATTCATTTATCCAAATGATGCACCAACACCAATTGGTAGTCAACACGACCGACTGTTGGGTGTGTGGACTTATGCCTCATACCACAGATAAAGGGATGCCATATTTAGTCCTTCCATTTTCTTATGAAGGTTCCGCTTGGGCCTATTTTGTAATATTTTCAAATGCATATCAGAGCCGATTTAGACGTCCAGTTGGTTCCTATGGTAGTAAGCCAGATTTTAGAGACTATAGAAAAAGGTATTCCCCGGTTACTTTAAGGTCCAAGAGGGGGGAAAAATTGAAAATATTGGATTGTATGCCTCTTAACCGACCTATCTTATTTTAGTAGGTAGAAAACTCTCAAAAATCAATGTAACAACACCACAATGTTCCCCATAAATACAATGTCTTTACAACATAGATGCTTTTTCTTTGTTTTTATTATTTAGTCAGAAGCAAACAAAGTTTTTTTTGTATCAAAAATATATATTCATATAGCATTTTCAATTTTTACTTTTTTGTTTTGTGCTTTACATAAATTCTGAAGACAAATGAATATACGTAATCAATAAATGTGAACACCAATTAAATTATTATCTAAAGCAAAACAATACTTAAATAATTAGCAGTGCCCCTCAAAGAACAACAGAAAATATATACATAAACATCTTGCTAGCTATTCTCGCATACCAACATCCATACCACATGCCACAAAATACACAAAAAGAAAAGGATTATAAAACATATATATTGCAACTGGAAAGATCTTCTTTTGATTATTGTTATCCAAGTATTATTCTGATGACATTTTTTTCAGACTGGATTTCTTTTTTCCATTAGATTTAAGTTGATCCATAAGAGTTCGTTTTCCAGTTGTGAGATAGCTGGTCTGGTCTATGTACGTTTCGGTGATAATATAACTAGGATCACCTTCCTCAGGACCATCAAAGAGTTAGAACCGTAGAGGGGCTACTTTTATTCTGAAAATTCAAAACCACTGTATGTCAGATATGGGGAACATTGAGGTACTTAATGTATTCTTTAAAACGACTGTTATTGTCTATTTCTTCTAGTAAGCTGGTACATGCAAGTCTCAGGGAGGCAAAGGGGAAAGAACCATTCGGACCTTTCCCTATATGCTTTTCCTTTGTAGCTACACTCTTATTTAAGAGACACCATATGTGCAAGGTTAATACGGGTCGCACAGGACAAAATTTAACCAAAACAAGACTTCCTGACTCTGAATACTTCCAAGCTGGCATAGTAAGAAACAATATTTACCCCGCTCTTTTTAGCCAAATTTATCTGTCTCATAAGATCCTCTTTTTAATTAGTTTTTATTTTCCTCTCTAGCCTATTTCAGAGTGTGCATACAACGGCTTTAGCTTTACTAAATAGCTACCCTAGGGGAACCAGTACAGCGATTTCACTATGCATATATTCTATGCGTAAACAGGTACTCCGGAGCTAATCCTGTTCTTCTATCTCTAACACAAGGTGATTGGCTCTTTGCTTTTTCTAACTTATAGGCACACCACCAAGATCTCTATGGCTATTTTCATAATGAATTGCACAATTCGACACTCTGTAGAAGGGTTATATAGAATTTTTCATTTCTCCACTTCGAATGGTTCTTTCCCCTTTGCCTCCCTGAGACTTGCATGTACCAGCTTACTAGAAGAAATAGACAATAACAGTCGTTTTAAAGAATACATTAAGTACCTCAATGTTCCCCATATCTGACATACAGTGGTTTTGCATTTTCAGAATAAAAGTAGCCCCTCTACGGTTCTAACTCTTTGATGGTCCTGAGGAAGGTGATCCTAGTTATATTATCACCGAAACGTACGTAGACCAGACCAGCTATCTCACAACTGGAAAACGAACTCTTATGGATCAACTTAAATCTAATGGAAAAAAGAAATCCAGTCTGAAAAAAATGTCATCAGAATAATACTTGGATAACAATAATCAAAAGAAGATCTTTCCAGTTGCAATATATATGTTTTATAATCCTTTTCTTTTTGTGTATTTTGTGGCATGTGGTATGGATGTTGGTATGCGAGAATAGCTAGCAAGATGTTTATGTATATATTTTCTGTTGTTCTTTGAGGGGCACTGCTAATTATTTAAGTATTGTTTTGCTTTAGATAATAATTTAATTGGTGTTCACATTTATTGATTACGTATATTCATTTGTCTTCAGAATTTATGTAAAGCACAAAACAAAAAAGTAAAAATTGAAAATGCTATATGAATATATATTTTTGATACAAAAAAAACTTTGTTTGCTTCTGACTAAATAATAAAAACAAAGAAAAAGCATCTATGTTGTAAAGACATTGTATTTATGGGGAACATTGTGGTGTTGTTACATTGATTTTTGAGAGTTTTCTACCTACTAAAATAAGATAGGTCGGTTAAGAGGCATACAATCCAGTAAGCCAGATTTTAGTCATAATTCTCTGATAAAGGGAATGGTGGCTATGACTAAAATTGTGGAGAATAATAAGGTTCCTGTTGATGAGAGACAAACATATACTAATTGGAAGGTGACTTGTTACATTACTAGCCTTACAGATAAAACTAAACAGGGAAAATCTCCACCAATTTGGACTATCCCTCATCAAGGTAAATTCTGTTTACAAATGAATTGCCAGACTACTGACACTGGACAAAGAAAAAGCTTTTGTTCCCATACATACATCTACACGTCTCAGAATTCACCGCCGTTAGTGCCATCCCAGGGCACATATTTTGTCTGCCACGATAGAGCTTACACGTGACTACCAACGGATTTTTCAGGAACATGCTATATAGCTTTTCTTCTCTCTCCTACATACACTGCTCCTTCAGGCCATCATAGAAACAGATATGGCAGAGGGATTATTGATTCTAAAGACACGGCAGGACAAGAGGGAAGTGATTTCCTCAAAGGATTTCTTCCTTTTTGGGGCCCAATGGCCAACAGCAGAAACATGAGATAGCTGGTTCGTGTTATTGAGACTACCATAGATGTCACTGTGGGAGCCTTGAGTAATCTCACAGCTGAAATTCAGGCGGATCGTCTCATGACTTTGCAGAACCGGATTGCACTAGATGTTATTCTTGCAGATCGTGGTGGAGTCTGTAAATTGATCGGATCTAGCTGTTGTATTTATATACCTGACAACGCCCATACGGTATACCAAGCCATCTCCAAATTACACATGATCTCCGAATCGATTCATCAAGACGAAGGAGATTGGTCTTTATTAGGATGGTTTTGGGGATTACTATCTAACTGGGGATGGAAGGTACTAACCTTCCTTGGAGTGATTTTGGCCATAATTTTTTCCTGTTGTCTCTGTATGCAGTGTGGCCCGCCATCTGCGGTCTTTGTGCCACTCTGTGTGTCCCAAGACCTGAGTCACAAAAAACAGAGAACATTAAAATGATGTTGCAGCAACAGTTTAACGACGTCATGGCTATTGACATTGATTCGGATTAACGTGAATCTGTGTATATTGCCTGAGTTATGGCAAAAGGAGGGTCTGAGGAAATTCGATTTTCGATCTCGCTTGTATTCAGTTGTGTTCCTCTGCCATTTTGTGTTGCCCTCACTCAGGCTGCACAATGAACGAAGTTTTTCTGGTGATCTTACTGCAACGTGTCAAATAACCTTCTGCCTCTGTTTACGAAACTGATGTCAGGGACTGGCTGAGTCCACTAATCCTCGTCTGGTTTGACTAAACCCTGTCTCAACTGTCTGTCGGTTCACACCATTCTTTCCTGACTTTATCTTATCTTCTGGCCTTCGCTATTCTCTACTTGTATTCTCTCATTTCACAACTGTCTTCCAAAGCATACAAATGTCCTGCCACCTGCAAGTTGAGTTGTAGACTCTACCACTGATTAACTTGTGGGGAGGGGTGACAAAAACAGTTGGAAGAGAGGTTTATTTGGGTTACTTGATATCTTGTTTTCAAACTTTTCTCATTGGATAACCATGTATGTATTGGGATCGTTCTTGGTGAATCTATGTGCTATAAAAGATTGTGCGCCACAGAGTAAAGTGGCAGTCTCCTAAAAACATACTGAGTGTACTTCTGGGACAACTGTACTTAGCTGCAGCTAATAAACCTGATCTTCTACGCTCAACAGAATGTCCTGTGTCTCTGTTGAACAAAGCAGGTGAACTCAGGAGATTAAGGCATGCCCTGCGCCGCCAGGCCCATAAGGCCCTGGTTCTTCAATGTGCAATATCCCGAATTAGAAGAACACACTTGGCACCTGACTTACAGCATTGTAGGGGTATTACAAAGCCAACACTACACCACACTTGACCCCCTTATGGACATAGATGCACCCGATAGTTGCCACAGTTGGGCAATGCAGTTTGGATTGATCCCCATTGTGGATCTTCCCTGCTAAGGTTGTGAAAGTTACTGCTGGACTTCCCAGTATTTTTTTAAGGCCCGCGGAACATGGAGCTACTGCCCAATCCCCTGTGATTCGTTTGCTACCAATCATCAGTGTGCGCCTCAAAAATGGTCATCATTGGTGCGATACAAACAACAAGGATTTCTCATTATGGCACAAATGATTATTATCACCTGGAACCTTAGGGACCCACACACCCGCACTCTGATACTCTATATATTCATACCTCCAATGCAGATCCACAAATATAGCACTTCTACAAGAAACACATCTAACGTGAAATTAGGCGGGTTGCCTCCTCATTCGCAGCCGAGGGCAGGTTTTTAGTACTAACTACTCCTCTCAGGCCAGGGGGTGCTGATATGGGTTAAGGCAGGTACCCCTTATGAGGTGAAGGAGGTAGAGTAGGATGTGGATGGTAGATATACATGATCACAAAGGGTAGACTGAACGGCCAGCACATTCTTGTGGGATCTATATATGCCCGCAACACAGACAAAACCTTGTTCCTGCGTAGACTGTCCAATGTTTTGGCCCATTGGAGTGGGGTCCCCTGGTTGATAGGAGGTGAGTTTAACTAAGTACTTGACATCATGATAGACCATTTGTTTCCACCCCTGTCACGCATTGCGGCCTCGTCCAACACTCAGGCATTGACCACCTGGCTAGCCCACTGGTCCCTGATAGACATCTGGCATGCCCGTCACCTTAATATGCGAACATATTCCTTCTACTCCCCAACACACGACTTTCATGTTAGACTGGGTCACATAGTGAGGTCGCCTTTGCTACTCCTCCAATTTGGGCAGATGGATTACCTGGGGTGCACACATTCAAATCATATTCCCCAGCTCATGCGATTAGTGTGGAAGGCAGGCCCACTGGCTGTCCAAACATAGTTCCTCCAACTAGAGGACCCACCATTCCATGAATGCCTAGGGGCTGCAACAGCAAAACATTTCGATCTAAATGATGGCTCAACAAGGAATGTATTCCTTGAGTGGGATGCCTTTAAGGTGACCTTCCGAGGGTGCTATCTGGTGCTAACATGGAATATCCATAAACAGTTGGGGGATGCCGTCAGCAAGATCGAGCGACAGCTACTATCACTTGAGACACAAGCAGCAGTACACTCGGGGGAAGGGCATTATTGGAGCAGCTTAGATGCTTGAATTACTCAATGCACTCTGCGTGCGCACATGCAACATTGGATAGAGCAGGTTGCTTGCTGGTATGGCTATTGCACCAAGAGCAGCCTCAGCGTCCAATACATCTCCTAAGCGGTAGTGGGGAACACCTTCTGTATGCACATCATGAAATCCATGAGGAGATGACATGACATTGCAAATCATTGTATGAGTCCACCATTCATAATGATCAGGCTCGTTTGCTTGCCTTCCTTGATTCAGTGCGGCTGCCTGTAATTACACCAGAGCAATGCGCAATCTTCGATGCGCCTATTGCTCTCACTGAGATCTGTGAGGCAGTTACAGCACTGGCAATGGGATAAACCCCAAGGCTAGACGGGCTACTCGCTGAGTACTATAAAGCCTATGCTGCAACCCTAGCACCGCGCATACACGCCATGCAAACCACGGCCCTGGAGGAGTCTAAACTTCCCCTGTCACTGCGCGAGGTGTACCTTATCTCGCTGCCTAAGCCTGATAGGGACCTGAAGGACTTGAGCTCTTATCGCCCCTTGGCTCTGTTGAACACCGATTACAAGACATTGGCAAAGAGACTAGCTGACCGGCTGGTGCCGTTGGTCCTGTCCCTGGTCCATGCTGAGCAAAATGGATTTGTGCCTGCCATACTTAAACTTACTCTGTTTTTTCTGGGTAGGTGCCTAGTCAGCGACTCAGTGGCCCTACTCTGGATAATTAATACTGGACCTTGAGAAGGCCTTTGATTCTCTGGAATGGGAATTTGTTTTTGCAGTGCTGCTGCGTTATTGTCTCAGGGGAGAGTTCGGTGGTGGTATAGGGAGCCGACAGTGCGGGTACGTAAGGGTCCCTACATCTCTGAACCGGTCTGGGTGGGATTTTCTATTTTGGCCATAGAACCACTGGCAGAGGCTATTCTAGAACAGGGTAGGGACTAGGGCATCCAACTGGGAGAAGGCGCACATGTACTTTTGCTGCACGCTGACGATCTCCTCTTCTACCTGAATAAACATCAGACCGATTCCTTCCTCGCTGGCGCAAATCCTGGGTGAATTCGCTGACCTGTTGGGACTGTTAGTGAATGCAGCAAAATCATGCCTGTACCCATCTGAATATACATACCCAGACTTGACATATGAGCTAAGCAGAACCCCCATAGAGGGGCAAACAGATACCTTACACGATCTAGGAGTAAGGATATATTGTCAGCAAGCAAAACCTACTGGAGGGAAATCTGGGTAGAAAGATGACATCCATTAGCTCTCAGATGTTGTTCTGGGGGCCCCTTTTGCTGTCAGCCATGGGTTGGTGGCCCTGTATAAAATGGTGGTCCTGCCAAGGTTCCTATACTACTTTACCAATTTGCCCTTTTATATCCCACCCCCCGATTTTCGTACCCTTGAAGGAAACATCAAAGACTTTCTCTAGGGTGGCTCCTGTTGCCGAGTAGCCATCAAAAAGCTCACATGCCCACAGATAAAGGGGGCTTGACAGTATCTAATATGGAACAGTACTAGCTAGCCGTGCAGGTTCAGTGGGTGGCCAGATGGATGGCTGGGCTTCAGCTAACCGACACAGCAGCATTTCACCTCCCTGGTCAATCCCGCCCTTTTTTTTATACAGTTTTATATAGCGCGAACTTGACCCAAATCGGGTATCAGAGCGCTTTACATAGCACTAGTTGCCTTACATTAGGACAAATTAATATTTATTTTTTTTGTTAGGCACAGGGAGATTAAGTGATTTGCCCAGAATCACAGGATGTTCAGCGTCATTGCTGAGACTCATCCCAGTTCCCCAGATTCGAGGTCGGCCACCCTAGCCAACTCCTCTCCCCATTTTCTCTTTCCATTTCCCCTGTTCTCCCTATTTCAACCGTACACAAAAGGGAACCCGCTGGAGCCCCTGCTACTTAATAATGCACACCATTTTGTAGGTGCTTAAGCATCGCACAACACATGACACCCTACGTGCCAGCACTGCCCCTACAAGGTATGCCCAGGAACCGAGCGGTCACCACATCGGCCGAGTTTCGCCAAAGGTGGGAGGTGGGGATACACGACATGGGTGATTTATACTGGGAGGGCAAATTACCATTTCATGCCAAATTGGTTGAAGATGACAGACCCCTGGTCAATTATTACTACATCGCTCACTCCTGGCAGACATGAGTAGCCAATGGAGAGACATGACAAATGAACCTCCAACTCACTTAATGATTCAATATTTGCATGGTATGGGGTGGGGCAGGCACCTCACAAAGTGGATCGCTGACTCCCTCAGACAACATGCTGCAGCGATGTTGCCACCCTTGAGACAGCATTGGGAAGAGGACTTACACCACCCATTCATAGATAAGGAGTAGGACCAAGTGTTGGAAAGCCCAGTTTGAGTTCCTAGAAATATGGGCTTCCGCCTAACTCAATACTAAATCACACAGAGAACATATCTCACCCCAGCTAAAATTAACAAATACTTTAACCACACAGATGCCACCTGCCCACACTGTAGCTTCACAGATGTGGACATGTTACATATGTTGTGGAGCTGACTGCTCCTTTGTGAGTTTTGGAGGTCAGTTACAGATGCTCTGTCCAAATGCACAGAGCACTCAGTTCCTCTTATGTGGGAGTCATGCATCTTACACCTCTATAGCAGATGCAAAAGCCAGAGGGTGACCACCCGTTTTATTGACGTGAGAGTGATTGTAGAAAAAAGACTGATCGCTAAGAGTTAGAAATCCCCTGAACACACCCAGGAACAGGCCTGGAGGCACTCTCTGCAAATATGGGTCAAAGGTGAGAGCGTTGCACTCCACAGGGAAGTTACATTGGGCCTCCGTAAAATCCCATTTGCAGCAAGCTTGGACACAATATTGCGCGACCGACAGAATAAACACAGCACTGCCTCAACCACACCCACTCACAATTACGTCACCAGGCCAGGGGTAGAAATGGTGCAACTTCCCTGATATAGCCACAATAGAGCGCTTCACCACATATCTAGCACCACATAAACAAACGACCACAGACAAAAGAATCACAAACAATGGTAATGTTTGTGATCTACAACCTCGACAGTTGGACATACCCTTCCCTGTATTGTCCCACTCATTACTATCCACCTACCAAAGATAGTAGACCAGCTCACAATTACCACGGTACAGACACTTTACTGGGATGTTCTTTGAGGTCAACACCACTGCTGCTTGTGGCATGTAGCTGGCTGGGGCATAAGCAAAGATCCACTATACTTTATGCATTGACATAAAAGTGTTTGGATGAACTCTGAAGTTGCAATTGTGAAGTGTACAATCGAATAGGCTGTCCCAAGGAGTGAGCAAATGAAAATATGAATGTATACGGTGTTAACACAAAACAAATTAAAATAAAAACAGATTTAAACAATAGCAGGGCCTTCCAGAAAACAGACAGCTTATACACCAGGGTTGCCCTAGCATACTGTTTGGTCTATTTGCTTCATGTAAACTTACCATGCAGGATTTGACACTGGGGTGTCAACACTGGGGATACGGCCCTCACACTGCATATTCTATTGAGCTCAGAGAAATCAACTCTGACCGTACAGATCAGTCTATTGTGTGCTCTTGGAGGAATTTCACACCTAAATTCCCATCTAATTTTTGGCTGAGCAGGGCCTGAGCAGCTGGAGAGCTAATGTAATGCGCCCTCTTCAAAGCTCAGACAGGGAGAGGGTACCTTCATAAAAGTTATTGTTGGTCAATATTTATTAATAATCTGACTTCACCATTGAATCAGATTTTAAGAACTATTAAATATAGTGGTTAAATTAGTTATCAGCATTAGTATTTTAATCAATAATCTGGTTTTCTATATAGGACAGTTAGGTCAGAATAAGTGCAAAAAAGCTTTTTAGACCCTGCCACCATATGGACATAGTAATATTCATTTTCTGCAACTCACACTTTAAAATACCTTTTGACATGCCTTGCGGGCTGAAAGGTCTAAATATGAGTGACTTACTAATATTTAGAAGGGAGGATTTACCTGTCAAAAAGGGTTATTTTAACACGTCACATTGCAGGTTTCACACTGCAGCAGTCAGCCTGCAGTGACAGGCCTGGAGCAATGTTTTCCTTTGTCACACTTTCAGGAACCCAAGATCCTGTTCAGCAACAATCCCAAAGGATAGAAAGAAAGGTGGTAAATACCGTAGGTTAACCGCTATCCTTTGGTGGAGGAAGTTGTACCCATTCCACAGGTTGCTGGACAAGGTGTTTCTTAAAACTCTTCAAGCCCTTCATCACGAGAATTCCAAGATGGCCGCTGACGTTCGAAAGAAGGAAGGTGAGCGGTCTAGTGTGTCAAGATTAAGGGAAGACAAGTGTGCGCGAGTGACTAGCGCTCATCGCACTTCAACTGTAACTACTGAGGATGCGGCAGCGTCTCTTCACCGCGCCTGTCAGCAGTGAAGAAATCTGTGAGAGACACTTCAGTAAAAAGGAACCCAAGAGGTATAATCATCTGCAAAAGACAGTCTTACACCAATACCAAATTGACATTCTTAAAATTCACCAGAGAGATGTATTCCTCCAAGAGTAAACAGGTAAAATGTATTATTGATTTATAGAGTAGAGGTATTGGGAAAAAGACTAGTAGCGGGTGTGTCCCTAATAATTATTGTGCTGATTTGTTACAGGTGCCCTTTCAACCATATCAGAAATAAGAGTAGGAGAAAATATCAAGAAGCACCAGAACGGGAGGAGTCTCTCTTTTTTATCCCATTCCCTTTTCCCCTTGGGTTGGTGCCTGAAACTGAAGCATGTTTTATTTGTGCTTCGGTCAAGGGTACTGATGAAGGGGATTGGAGAAATATCATCTGCTCCTGAGGAAGTCAAACTGAGGTATCTTGACCGATTGAAGCGCCCACCCAAATTGGAAACTAGACTTCCACCCGAGCAGAATGGCAGAGGGCATAGATTTGAAAACCTTAACAACCATATTAGAGGGCATGCAAAAGCAACTAAATGACACAGTAGAAGAAAAGAAGGTCTTGAAAGAAGAGTTGTGCAGGTCAGGAGTCATTACAGATAAAACAAAAGATGGAAGAGTTAGTAGCCACAAAAGGGTCACAATCAGGGGGAGATACGAACATTCCCAGTGTTTCCCAACCCGCGGGGTTATCTACCCAGGTCAGACATGCAGTCTCCCCAATAATTCCCTTGGCCCAACCAGAGCATTTTGGAGGGGACCCACATAAGGTCCAATTCTTCCTCACTCAGTGATCCCTACATTCTTTGTGCCATCCAGTTATTTTTTCTGAGGATCAATCTAAGGTGGCATTTATACTGTCATATCTGATAGGGGATGCAGCAGATTGGTTAAAGCCCATAGTCAACAGAAATGATCCAGTGCTGTACTACTTTCAGGTCTTTAAGACAGAAGTTTTGAGAATATTCGATCGCTGTACAGCCTCGCAAGCTACAGAGAACAAATTGCTGGATCTTCGACAGGGAAACCAAGACCTTGTAGCCTACATAGCTCAATTTAATGACCTAATAGTAGAGACAAATTTGCCAAATGAAAAAAGAGCAACACTTTTTTTATCGTGGATTGAAAAATGGTTTGAAGGAGGCATTGCACAAGTCCCCAGCCAACCCACAGAAATTTCAGAACTAATAGATCTGGTATTACAGATTGACCATCGTCAAAATGAATGTAGGTCAGAAAGGAGGAGGGATTTCCAACAACTTCCCCCCAGGTTTGACAGAATCAAGAGTGAAATCCATAAGGCTTCCAACAATGTCCAGACTGAAGAACCTATGCAAATAGGAGCAATTTGTGGTCCTCTTTCTAAGGAAGAGAAAGAGAAGAGAAGAATAAATCAATTGTGCCTGTATTGTGGAGTGTCAAGACATTTTGTCAAAGAGTGTCCAAAAAAGCGTAAGGGTGGACCACTGGTAAAAGGCGGGCTCCATCAATAGGAGGAGTTGCTCTGATGGAAGCTAAAGACAAGTCAACTCCAATGATACGAGGGGCAAATACCTTGCAGTCCTCAGCTCCACATTGAGTTCTGTGATTAACCATCCAGTTTCAAGGCACAAAAATTCCAGGGGTTTCAGTTGTGATAGATTCAGACGCCACGGCAACTTTTGTGACATAAATTGTGCCAAACGAATGGGAATCTGATTTGTTAAGAATAAGATTTTGGAAGCAGTCAGAGCTGTAGATAGGACCAACTTATCATCAGGCCCCATTACCCATGAATCAGAGTCACTGCTTCTCATGGGATTGAATGGTCAAAGAGAACAAATTAGCTTCAGTTTAATTGACGTACCCCAATTCCAATTCATCCTGGAGCTACCTTGGCTCACCGAACACAATCCCCAAATAAATTGGAGTCAAAGATCCATTGTGATGAAAAATGTTTTCATGAAAATCCCAAGAGTTCTGAAAAATCTCAAACAAGTTGTTTGCCATCAATCCCAGTCGTCATCTGTGCCACCGAAACTGAGGAAATCCCCAGCGAATATCGAGACCTGGCCAAAGTCTTTGACAAAAAAGAAGCAGAAAAATTGCCCCTGCACAGGCCATACCATTGTAGGATTGAGTTGGAGCCTGGAGTGAACTTACACTGCAGTCGAGTATATGCTCTGACTGAGGCTGAGAACAGACATCCAAAAGAATATCTAGATAAATACTAAGCCAATGGATTTGTACGCCCATCGCAATCCCCAGTCTCTTCACCCCTGTTTTTCTTCCCCAAGAAGAGTGGCGAGCTTCGTTCTTGCATAGACTACAGAGCGATCAATCAAGACATCATAAAGAATCGCTACCCCTTGCCCTTAGTATCGGAAATTTTAGATCAAATAAAAGAGGCAAACATTTAAACGAATCTAGATCTCAGAGGTGATGAATGGAAAACAGCATTTCAAACTTGTTATGGACTGTACGAATACCAGGTGATGCCATATGGACTATGCAATGCCCCAGCGGCATTTCAGCATTTTGTCAATGATGTGCTACGAGAATTCTTGGACAGATTTGCCATCGTCTACATCGACGATATTTTGATTTTTTCAAATAACCAAGATGAACACGTGTCTCATGTGCTGGCCATCTTACAAAGGCTGTTAGAAAAGAACCTTTATGTCAAGCTTGAAAAGAGCTCTTTTCATGTAAATCAAGGGGAATTTTTAGGATTCATACTGTCGTCGGGAGGAGTCAGTATGGATCCAGCCAAGGTTAGAGCGGTTCAAGAGTGGCCACCCCCGAGAAGTATAAAAGAAATTCAATGCTTCTTGGGGTTCGCAAACTTTTACAGAAGGTTCATTTCAAATTATTCATTCACAGTCAGTCCCATAACACGTTTATTAAAGAAGGGGGTCAAATTTGATTGGACACCAGAAGCAGATTCGGCCTTCCAATTCTTGAAGCAGTCGTTTGTCACCGCCCCAATCTTGTTGCATGCAAACCCCGAAGACCCCTATTTTGTCGAAGCAGATGCCTCGGACTCTGCAGTTGGAGGGACCTATCCCAGTGGTACAAAAACACAGGCCAGCTACACCCAGTGGCCTTCTATTCAAGAAAACCTACCCCTGCAGAAATCAACTGTGCAATTGCAGTGAAAGAAACTTTTTGAGAATGGAGGCATTATCTGATGGGAGCACATCACAGAATTACAGTGTTCACAGATCATAGAAACCTGCAGTTCTTAAGATCAGCATGAACCTTAACAGCTCATCAGTTAAGATGGTCACTGTATTTCACGGACTACAACTTTGTGATCACGTATTGTCTAGGAATGGCAAATGGAAAGGCAGACGCTCTTTCAAGAATCGATACAGAAACGGTGGAGAAAACTTCTAGCAAGGAACCCTTTTCCAGAAAGAAAAAATGTTTTTTGGCGATCCAATACAATGCTCTAAAAACAAAGATTAAGACGAACATCTCTACAGAGGAAAGCTCGACATGGTCAAAAGAAGTCTTGGAGAGAGAAATTAAGGACGGCTTGCCATACCACCAAGGGCTTCTTTTCGTTCCAACAAGGAAATTCCAAAAAAAATCTTACATGCTTGTCATGATGACCCATTAGCTGGTCATAAAGGGATGCATAAGACTAAGGAATTGATCAAGAGAACCTTCTGCTGACCCAATATGGAGGCTCAGATAAGACAATATGTTTTCACCTGCGAGAGATGTGTAAAAGGGAAACCCAATACAACGGCTCCTCAAGGGTCATTAATGCCATTGCCCACAGCACCTCATCCCTGGCACACCGTCACAATGGATTTAATAGTAGAGCTTCCCCTCAGTCAAGGTTATAACACTATTTATTTGCAAAGTTTTATATAGCGCTGGCTAGACCCGGAGGTATCAGAGCGCTTTACATGAGGATCAGAGCATTACAGGTTACATAGTTACATTAATTGCAGGCTTCAAGTAAAGACACAGGAAAAAACAAAAAAAACTATGAGATGCGAGTGACGGAAGGAAACACAATGAGCGACAAGGAAAAACAATGTCAGATGTGGGGCTGGGTAGGTGTGGGCCGAGGGGGTGAACCAGAGCCAAAACTCCTCTATAGCTGCATGAGACAGCTCCACCGGGCATCGGCCAAGGTTGCTTGGGCTCCGAGGTAAGAACACACAGTTATGGTATCCGCCCAGGGGGCTTCATCAAAGTTCCATCGAAAGGCACCGGTCCTGGTGTTACTGGGAAGCGTCGTCTACTACGTTCTCCAGCTGGCCCCAGGGCAAAAATGGTGAGAGGAGAGGTGAAAGGGACCGATTCCAGGGTCAGCAGATTGTATGACAACCCATCGTTTTTGCCTCCAAACCTCATTGGCGGGGGTGAAGCTCAGGAGGGGTTGTGCCTAGAGACCTGGTACTCATCTGACTTTAGTCACATATAGCCCCCCACCGCAACATTGTAGATTTGTTCTGGGTGCCATTTTAGAGTCAGGCAAGCCCGGGTCTGGTTTTCCTGAAGTTTTAATTTTGAGCCCACTCAGCGAGAACTATCTATGTCTCTCTGAGGGTCTGAGAGGCTCTTTTATCCTTTTTGATTATCTGAGGGTTATACCCCTTCAGTGCTGTACTCCTCCCTTGTCAGGCCGTTTTTCCATTTCCAATTACTCTACATCGGATATGTATTATCCCTGTGCCAAGGATTGCAGGTTCCGTGTGGGGACAGGTTAAGGTTGCGACTGCATCACCTTTAATGTATTGCTTCGTCCCCTCACTTGCTGTAATTGGGTCCTGGAACTGTAGGAGCGTCACGACCGGGCGCCATCTTGGGGTCAGGCAACTGGCTTCTCCGCGTCAGACCTCTACTACTTGGGCCCCCCTGCTGGATTCCCTCGTTACGATCAGGTATTTTGTGCCTGTTTCAGTGTGGGCTGACCCAGGGTCGTCGCCTGGCTCTCGGGCTGGGTCCTGTGCTTTATTCTCTATGCGGGCGCCTTATGGACTCTGCATGGTGTGTAACGTTGCTCGCACTCACCTCCGTCCTGGCGGGATGGGCCCACACTATTGTCTGTTAGTCTTTGTGCTGGAGTGGAGGCTCTCGCATACCCTGTTCAGGGCGCCTCTTTCGTTAGAATCCGCCACGGTTTCACCGCCAAAGCCATGGGAATCTCTCCGCGCCTCAACCAGGCCGCTCCCATTTCTTCGCGATCGGGTGCAATCAGTTCTCCTCTCTTCATTTCTGACTCACAATTTCATCTCTCCCCAAGCGCTAGCCGTGTACCAACACGGATCCTTTGCTGAGATGAACAGCCGTTAGCCGCAACTGGACCTCAGAAGCAGAGCGGGTAAATGAAATTAGACAATGCGGCAAAATCTCCCCAGCAGGGTTAGCAGGCACTTTGAGATGAAGGCCTAGGGGTTGGGGTGTTGATTGTAGGATAGAACAGAGGTCAGCGGCATCACGGTGCACTACATTCGGTACCGGGCGCATTCTCACAGCTTCCCGGGCGCCATCTTAGAATACACCATGATATTCTTTGTTGACACCCTTTCCAAAATGGCACATTTCGTACCCCTGAAAAGTATCCTCAGGTAGCACAGCTGTTTACTCAACACATTGTAAGGGCCTATGGAATTCCAAAAGTTTTAATATCAGATAGAGCGTCCCAGTTGGTTTCTCATTTTTGGAAAGCATTTACAAAATGACTGGAATAGACAACCGATATTCCACCAGCTACCACCCTGAAACAGATGGGCAAACAGAGAGGGTCAACCAAGAATTGGAACAGTACCTAAGGTTATATCTATTAGATCAGGAACAAGAGTGGCCCAAATTGGTTTGGACAGCAGAATTTGCATACAATAACTCAATTCATATTTCAACAGGGTTCATGCCTTTTTATGTAAATCATGGAAGGCATCAAAATGTTTTTCTAGGAAAGGAAAGAGTCAGTTCCAGCAGCAGAGGAATTAGTACAGGAGTTATAGAAGTCCTTTTTAGCAGCGAAGAGAAATTTAGTAAAAGCTAAGGAAACCTGCAAAATTCAGGCTGGTAAAAAAAGAAGGGAGAGTCCTAATTTTCAAAAAGGAGATAAGGTTTGGTTATCTACTCGCCATTTAAGATTAAAAGGGAACAGAAAATTCCAGCCAAGGTTTGTTAGGGCCTTTCAAAGTGGATCAGATGGTAAATCCAGTGGCAGTTAAGATTCAATTAACTTCCTATTTTAGGATTCACCCAGTGTTCCATGTGTCATTACTAAAAAGAAACCCTCCAGATGTCAGGTTGAGCTCCCCTTCAATCCCAATTCAAGTAAATTCTGAAGAAGAGTTTGAGATCTATCAGATTTTAGACTCAAAATTTAAAAAGGGTGGATTGTTTTATCTAATCGATTGGAAAGGATTCGGGCCAGAAGAAAGGTCATGGGAGCCCAGTTCTAATGTTCATGCACCAAGATTAGTAAAAAAATTCCATGAGAAATACTCAAACAAACCCAAAAGAGGGGAACTCCTTTTGGCAGGGAGTACTGTCAGGAACCCACGATCCTGTTCGGCGACAATCACAAAGGATAGAAAGAAAGGTGTTAAATATCGTAAGTTAAGCCACTCGCCTAGGTGGAGGAAGTTGTACCCATTCCGCAGGTTGCTGGACAAGGTGTTTCCTAAGACTTTTAAAGCCCTTCATCGCGAGAATTCCAAGATGGCCGCTGACGTTCAAAAGAAGGAAGGTGAGCGGTCTAGTGTGCCAAGATTAAGGGAAGACAAGTGCGCATGAGTGACTAGCCCTCATGGCACTTCAGCGGTAACTATTGAGGAGGTGGCAGCGTCTCTTCAGCACCCCTGTCAGCAGTGAAGAAATCTTTGCGCATATGTCTCTTTGAAGTTCAAGATTCCTGTGAGTAGTGTTTCAGTTTATTTAACGAGTGTCAAGAGGTTTGCATTCCATGAGAGGAAAATTCAATCAGTCAAGTTCCTTTTAGGAACTGAACTACCAAGAGACTGCACATCCCTAGAATTTTGAACAGAGGAATTGTGACAGTTGTACAATGCTTCGAGGCATTAATCTGATAATTCTGCATTCAGCATAACAAGACATTTTTATCATTCAACCAGTCAATGCTTCAGACATTGTGAAATCTGAGAAAAGCATCTTCAACACAAGTTGAGGTTCCAAAGTATGTGTGAACTTCATCATTCAGAACCTCAATAGACAACAGGAATTTCATCACTATATATATAGCGACATAACAAAACAAATTTTACAGAAGAGAAATACAAGCAATAGAGAATTCATTATGGAGTAAAAAGGAACCCAAGAGGTATAATCATCTGCAAACGACATTCCTACTCCGATACCAAATTGACATTCTTAAAATTCACCAGAGAGATGTATTCCTCCAAGAGTAAACAGGTAAAATGTATTATTGATTTATAGAGTAGAAGTATTGGGGAAAAGACTAGTAGAAGGTTTGTCCCTAATAATTAGTTACAGGTGCCCTTTCAACCATATCAAAAATAAGAGTAGGAGAAAATACCAAAAAGCACCAGAAAGGGAGGAGTCTCTCTTTTTATGCCATTCCCCTTTCCTCCTGGGTTGGTGCCTAAAACCGAGGTATATTTTATGTGTGCTTTGGTCAAGGGAACTGACTGAGGGGATTGGAGAAATATCATCTGCTCCTGTGGAAGTCGAACTGAGGTACCTTGACAAACACTAGTGGATGGTACAATCAAGGTGCAGACCACATGTGACATTTAACTTTTCACGTCATGGGTGTACTTCCACGTCATATACCATGGTCTTATAGAAAGTTAAATAGGCCAATCAGTCATTAGCCAATGTTCACATGTTTTAGGGTTTAGAGCGCAGACACTGGGCACCGGCAGCATTGACTCAGAGGGTGGAGTCTAAAAATGAACAACATTCAGCAAGAAAATGGGGTCAACCACCCAATAAGGGGAGTTTTCAATCAAATACAATACCCGGCTAAGGAGTATTCCTAGAAAGTGAATATGGAAGTGGGACAGTGAGGGAGAACCAATGAAGCACAGGACAGCCTTTAGCTTGAAAGCACCCCATGTTTCTTTATGTCTGTTTATAAATTCTTTTTGATTGTTTAAATGTTTATTTCCCCTTATGCAACAGTTTACAAATGGATTAAACAGCCCTGACATTTTACTGACTCTGGTAGGTATGGAAATTTGATGTTTTTTTCTTATATTTGTTATAATTTCGTATTGTCAGAATAATCCCTGCGCATTTAAACTATAAGCCTTATTTAGATCTCGGTGGATGTAATACTCTATAACAAACGTGACGGATATCCAGTCCTCCGTATTAAAATCCCCATAGGATATAATGGAATCATAATATGGTGGATGGGATATCTGTCATGTTTGAGTATTCCCCTCTGCCAAGATCTAAATCAGGCCCTATGTCTTCAGGTTACAGTAATGCAAAGTCATTAGTACCTTTTCAATGTCCTTGAAAGAATCAAATGTTCCAGTGATGTGCATTAAATCTTAAAAGAGTTCTTCCCACCAGCTTGTTATGGCTATACCTTTTGGCTTTGTCAATGCTTGGTGGAACTGTTGTGTGGTCAGAACGTTTGTCAGAAATACATTTGTTGCCACCCACTCATCATTCGCTGAGCAAGGCTGGCTTCTTCCTAAATGTTGTGATGTAATATGCTCTTCACTGTAAAAAAGATCATGAGGTACTTTCGGTGATGTCATCAATATGCTAATTAGCAATCAAAACGCATGAAAGATCCCTCATCTTTTTAGTCACAGAATGTTGGCAAGTATGCCAGCTAAATATTGGCCTCACCGCGCTATATTTGCTCTAGGATAACAGCAACATTGGGGCATATTATCAAGAAACGGCTTTAAAAATATGCCCTTGGGAATTTCAATAGAAGCCCATGTTCTGGTGTCAACATGGGCTTCTATTGGAATTCTCTACGGCATATTATCAAGCCCATTATCGCCGCTTTAGCGGCAGTTTTCTGCCGCTAAAGCGGCGATAATTTTAAAGCCGTGCTTGATAACATGCCCCATTGTTTTTTTCAGGTGGCAGAGATTTTTATTAAGCCAACCTTCCATCAATGAAAAAGAGCATCCGTGTTGTCTGTAGCATTGTTTATCACTACAAAGATACATAGGTAGAAGGTGGAAGCAGTTTGCCACATGGTGGAACTAAGGTTTACTATTTAGTGCACCAGTTGATAGCATCAACTTTGAGTGAAATAAAGTTACCTCATCTTAAAAGGGTATGGGGTTGTTGATGGCAAGCACACCAGCAGAGCATATAAAATTGCATGACGGTGGATTGTAGAACCATATCATTTTAGCCAAACAATCCTGTTAAAAAATGAATTCCTAATTGGGTTGTGTGTCTGTCCTCTGAAGGAATAAGTCCACAAACCTTTCAAGGTAAACATACAGTTAAAATAATTGAAACCAGGGCTCAACCCCTAGTATTTATGCCATAGCAGACAGATACAACTTAAGAAAAGTGTGCGACGTATTTAGCAGAACCAAAACAAATAAAAAGGCAATTAAAAAATATTGAGAAAAAAAATAATACGCGAAATTATACTAAAACTATTACAATGCATTCAGTGGAACCTTAGCTATGAATTTATAAAAAACGTTAGGTTCAAAAGTGTCACGAAAGAGTGTAGCATTGATTTATGGAGTAGACTTAGACCTATGAACAATGTGAGGCTGACCGTGATGTACTTGAGGCTGGCTAAGTCTAGTATAGGAGCATGGTCAAAGAAGTTACATTCTGACTTAGTCTTTTTTATTTTAGACGTTGAAATCCTTTAGCAGGGTAAGGTTAAACGTTGCATCCAATGAAGTCCTCCCGAAGTCAGATACTAAGTTGCTGAGATGCAACTGAAGCTGTTGGCTTTGAAAGTTCTGAGCCCAGTAAAATCGAATTTCATGTCCACAGAAAACCTCTTGTTGGCTAGATACTTTTTATTTTGTCGTCTGGCCAATATTTTATCATTGTGACTTACGGTTTACTTTAGAATTTAGCGGGTCAGAAACTCTGTCACAAACATTATGGATATCCCCACATTCTAATTTCAAGGGTATTATAACCTAATGCACTTGCAACAAGGTGAACAGCATGCCCATCACAAATCAGCCCCTTAGTTTCTTTTTTGGAGCTCAAAAAACCTCCAGAAGAACGAGCCTGAAAGCCATACTTTTGTAGGTCAGACTGCAGTCAGAGACCTTAACTGTGAGTGTCTGCTGAAGTCCTCTTCATGGCACGCAAATTCATCCGTTCCTTCACTGCAGCTTAGCTACACTGGGGCCCTAGATCTAAGATCAAAGACTGTCTGTAATAGATGCTCAAGTATTAAAACCTCGAAAGCTTCATCCTTAGGGGTCAATTGTGATGCAGTCTGGAAACTCTTCCAACCGAATCAGTTTCAGAATCAGGTCCTGCGAGTCCGACTGACCGATCACGATGCTTCCGTACATCGTTCGGTCGGACTCACATTGACTTCGAACGGAGCCTGTGTTCCGAACTAGAACACAGGCTCTCATTCCAAAAAGGTGTAGTCTGGGAAAACCATGCACCCTGTGACAGGCACTCCATGGTGCCTGCCACACTGTGAATGGTTGGTAAGCGGGGTCCCTTGGGTACCCCCACAGGCTCCAACCGGAGGCCTACAGGTGAAAAGGGGGCCTGCTATGGGCCCCGAAAGTCAGATTCCGACAGCCATTTCGTGTTGGGCAGACCAAATCGGAATTTCTGTCCGAATCGGTCATCGTAATCGCTCGTTCATAAACCGTGTCTATAGAGCTGTACGATTCAGCTCCAAACGACTCGGGCTGCCCAAATGCCATTTGGAACCAAATCGGACAGCCCAAATTGTTTTCTTCCATTGTTTTGGTTATCCGGAAAGGAAGCCGATATGGTTGGAAACATAGGAGCCTTTCCAGATGGCATTGTAATCGACCCCTTAGTTTCTAATCTTGTCACACTGACCCATATTAAATTGCAAATCTAGGGCTCCATGTAGACAATGTATTTTCAAGTGCCTCCCAAATTAATACTCCCTTGAGGGTCGATGTAGTACGCCCCTATACATTATGTATCAGGAGAACTCTATAATGAAGCATGCCACTGTACTGATCAGTGGGTGAGAGATATTTTATAAAAGTTAACAATATCCATTTCTAGATAGACTCTGGGAGTTTTTTGAGTGGCATACTAAGGAGTTGATGCTCTCTTTTTGATGATTGTGATACTACTGTAGAGTTGAATCAACCCTTCTGCTTCTCCCCGCCCTCTCTTTGAATCATCAATGGAGCTGTCACTGAGGCAGTTCGACAGAAAGCACAGAGATCCCTGCCAGCTAAGCAGGGGGCTCTGCTTATATGGGATCTCAAAACATGGGGGCAGTCTTCCAAGAGACAAGAGTGAAAGTCGTAGCTGTCGGGTCTCCGAGCCATGGGAAACATCGTTTACAGTGCATGTGATATCTTGCATGCCATTCCAACGCGGTTGTTACAATGAACGCATTGTTAAATCGCAAACCATTACAACGCAAGTTGTTACAACGACTTGCTGTAGGGGGCAGAAGGTGTTAGATTTAAAATCCAACACCTTTCCTACTGTTGCACAGACTGGAGTTGGAATAGTAAATTATACTATTCCTAAATCCAGCGCGCCCCCTACAGCAAGTCGTTGTAATGACTTGCGTTGCAATGGTATGGGATGTAACAACACGGTCATTGTAATGACCGCATTGTAATGGCATGCAATGTATTTCCATGCATTGTAACATGGCCTATTCCCGAGCCATTTGCCAGGCTCTACGCAAGCCGCTACATTTGTTACGATAAATATCATGGTAAAAATCCCATTTCATAAATAATAACTACTATATTAAGAAATATATTTTATTTATGTACTTACAAAGGCAATGTATTAAAGATAATTATATCCATGTACCCTATATGTTTTCCTCTAGCACCATGCACTTAACCCTTACACCATCCATCCATCACCCATTTGCACTCCCAGCTGCCCATTGAACCATGTGCTCCCCTTACATCCTGCCCTTTCCCCATTGTACCCTGTGCTAAGCTGCACATGTCCCTTTAGATTAGCAACTGCCTTCTCCCCCGGATCCTGGTCAACACCTGGGCCTCTATCCAAGCAACCTATGCTCTCCCTCTACCTCTACCTCTACCTGGTTCCCCCACCATAACAACCTGGGTAACCCCCTTGAGCCTTCTTTCATCATGTACTCCCCCTTAACTCGGTGCTCCCTTGGCACTCTGAATTGCCTTGAAGCCTGAAATCCCACTTGGACGATGTCATCCCGTAGACGAGCCCTATGCTTTCCTTGCAGCTTACCGTGCCATTTTTAGTCAGCGCCCACCCTTGTTTTCCAAATTCACCCATCCACCATGTGTCCTCTATTGTAACCTGTGCTTGTGACCTGTAAATGCCCTTTGTACCCAACGATACCAATCTTGTACACTTGCACCCTGCACTTCCTCTTTCACCCTACTCTTCTCCTGTCACCATACAATCTCTTATATACCCTGTGTTGCCTTTTGCATGATGACCTCCCCCTTGGTCTGTGATCTTTCCCTGCCTTTTGTACATTGTCTTCCCCAACTCTTGTACCACCGTGCTCTTTTCACCCAGTCCCTTAATTCTCACACTCTCTGTAACTCACTGCTCTCACCTGTACCCTGCACTTTTCTTTTGTAGCTGGTGCCCCACTTTCATCTTGCATTCACTCTTGCACCCCTTGCACTCTGCACTCACACTCATACCTTGCTATTCTTAGCCCTTTGCTACCCCTGCACTCCCATGCATGCCATACTCCCCCTCTCACCCTTCACTCTTCACATGCCCCTTGCACTTCCCTTTGCACTCTGCGAAGTCATCTTGAACCCCATGACCCCTAGATTATGGGAATTTTTGGTTCGACCTGGTAGTGCATAAATCACAGTGTTATATTACAGGTAGTGCTGCACTCACTGTTGCAAACTGCCTACATCAAGCCCAAATATATTTGTGTCAATGCACACTTCAGATTTTCCGCTTACTCTGGGGTTCAGTTAATATCACGCTTTTATTTACTTGTCTCCAATAACAGCGTTTATGACAATATTCTGACACAGTGAAAATCTTCGCGGTTTTTTAAATCATATTTCTTATGGATGTATGCGTTTTCAGTCACTTGTGAACTTTTGTCTTTCTTTCTTTCTTTTTATACTCTAAATTGCTTTACTACAATGTGAACTAGTAAGCAAAACAGCTTGTCCTCGAAGTCTCGCAATCGTGTGTTTCTGCTTTGTTCTCTATCCTTTTTCACGAAACTGTTCTCTGTTACTGTATAGCAGCAGCAGGGCGGTGGGAGAGACTATTGAAATGTGTGTATTTGCTATGCTTGGGCAGATGTTATTGAAAGCATAGCACATGTGTGAGAGGAAATGGGATTTTGGTTACTTTCTCCTCTCATAACTACATATGATCTGTACATGACCAGCAAAAGAAAAACGTGCGCACCACTCACAACCCCAGATGCAAAGTATACAGGCGATAGCTTACAGTGACCTGTATGTTGACTATAGGATAAGGAACGGAAGTAATTGGGAAAGCATTTGTATCAGTCATTTGTGAAGGATTGCTTTTATTTGGTCTGAGGAAAGCATGTATCTTTGGTGACCAGTCGCGAGTACCTTATAGTAGACCAGGGTCGACGAACACTGTTATAATATTGGGAATGTTTGTTCCTTGTAGGCGAAATTTAAAACAGTAATATAGTCTAAGCAATACCAAAGACTGCCTTTGAGAGGCCTTAGGGTAAACAGTCAGCCATTGGTGCATCTGGTTAAAACTTTGCTTCCATACCAGAGGCATGTACTTGATGCCCAAATATTAATAACAGAAGCTGTATTTTCAGATTACTACATCATATTGACCCTAATGTCATGCTTAATTTTATACACAGACATTTAAAAAAAAAAAAAGACGACAACATTTGTGTGTCTTTTGTTATTTCGAGAACCGACACATTTTTCCAAACCTCTTTACTTGGAATAGCAGCAGTTCATATCACGTATTTTGCTAATAATACACCTTTCTGTTAGTTATGGAGTTAAACCATAGAAGAGGCCTCCAACAAAGTATACCGACTCTTGCGAGATAACAGACTTTGAGTGGATGTGTTTAAAAGATTCAACAGAAATGAATGCATGGCCCTCATAAAGATTGGGCAGAATATTGAAATGGAATGGCAGAGTGGACTCATTGAGACAATGTGTCTATTTATAGTTCAGAAAATTATTTTGTCTGGACATTCTTGGTTAGCCAGACTAGATAATGCGCTATGTTTTTTAATTTTAAATTTATAACGGAACAAGTGACACAGTAATATTATTGCGCAAGTGAGATATACCATTGGAGTCTGGGAGTGTTGGGATGTCAAAAATGGACACCTCGGTGGCACCATTGGAGATGACCCTGACATTGTCATAAGTAGTGCAAAACAAAACCTACATTTAATAAGGAAGAGATATTTACCATTAGTGAGTCCTTGGTTACAACTATCGAGGATATCCTGAAATGATCCAGTGACTTCCAATTCTTTATTGTCCTCACCTGCCTTGACAAGTGTCCAAAAAAACTTTGAGTTGGGGGTGCCCTTTGCACCTGCCATCCACAAACTAGCTCCAGTCCCATCCCTCTTCCAGCCCACAAGTTCAGGAGCAGATTGGATGCCATCTGTGATAGACAGATGCAATTGCTTTACAAGAGAGTCTCTTTACAATAAACTATCTCCACTATACTGCAGGAATGTGCAAAGGTGGTTGGTCTCCAGGATAGCATTTATTCTTGCTCAGCACTAAAGTGCTCAGCCATGAGGCATACCATTCACTGTGACTGTGCTGGAGCAGAGTTTTCTGTTGAAAATGTATCGAGTTTTAAGCTCCAGTTTCGTCTATATGTTATGATTTAAAATTACTAATTTGTAATGAATAATTAACAGTTTGTTTTGTCCAAATTAATCAACATTACTAATGAGAGAAACTACACGTGGGATGCATATATGTTGCTTAATAATAATGTGCGGGTTTATTAAATGAGTGTCGTAAGTGCTATTTGTTTTGAGTTTGTGCTTTTAAAATAACGTGTGCTAATGCTTTATTGTGTTGCAGAAGGCTAGATAATTACAAACACATAGGGGTATTAGTGGGGATTAACACTGTTTAATCATTATGATGTGGTAACGTTGTTTTGTGTTTCTTTTAATTAAGATGGTCCGTTTTGGCCTAAAACAAGATGGCTGCCATTTACAGCCTGCACTCGAGTGATTGAATTTTGATGAGAGGCTTTGCTGAACATGGTCAAGAGTCACCTGACCGCAGCTTCTGCCTGGGTAGAAAGTTTTCCGTGAGGACAGCAGCTCCAGGAACGATTCCAACAGTCCTTGGAGAAGGATAAAGCCACAATGAACAATGACTAGCCTGCGGTGGCTCTGCTAAGATATCAAGGAAGAGTTTTTACGAAAGTAACATTTGCAAACTCGAGTTTCCTTCTTCCGTATTTTTTTTTTTTGTGATTTTTCCTGAGCGGAGGTTTTCTAAATGTAACCAAGAGACTTCCTTTCCTGCTCGCTCTGCTCAGCGGCTCAACGGATATCTAAAGTTTGTTTGTAACTTTTATTTGTTATTTTTCCTATAAAAATGTTAGACTAGAGAGGGTCCATGTTCATTGCGCTCTTTACATTCATCGCGTTCCTTGCGGTCATCGCGTTTTGGACTTCATGCTGAGGACGGCAGCTCGAGAGACTCTACTGAGAGACCAGTCCTGACCCATTTAGCTAGAATAGGTAATTATGAGAATAATGATTTTGCTAATGATTGATTTTCATTTTTGATTAATTTAGATAAATAAGCATTTGTTCGAATACCTGTGTCGGGTGGTTATTTCCTTGTCATTTATTGAGTTTCAAATGTATTTCCTATGTTTAAAATCATGACTCAGGACAATGTCTTTAGGATTACATTGACCTCATTTAGTTGCAGATTGGTTTAGGTTTTCTCTCCTATATTCAGTGTGGATAGAGTAATAGTGTGAATTTAGTGTGATGGGCCCTAGCGTATGAAGAGTGTATGTGCGTGTGACTGTAGATTTACTCTGTCCGTGGAAGTAGGGAGAATTTATATGCGCCGATCTGCAGCAACTGTCTGTTTTCCAAGATTCACCAATTCCACCTCTAAACCTTCAACAAAACATAAACCTCTGTGTCAGAACCCATTTCAGAGGGTTATGGGGCACACAGGGACTTTAATGCAATTTACTCCTGATGTCCTGGAGACCAACCTATTGTGAATCCTGAGTGTCGGACCTGGCCCTCTCTCAATGACCATGCCCAAATATTTTCCCTTTTTTCCTCCACTTTTTTCTGAATTTGTTTCTGTTGGCCTTAGAACTCTGTGTACTTTCCCATTGCTAACCAAGTGCAAAGTGCTTTTGCTCTCTCTCAAACATGACTGGATTGGTACACACCAGTATGGCATATTTAATTTACTTATAAGTAATTTATAGAGTGATAAACCATATACCCAGGGCCTGAATATTGATTGCCACCAGTGGGCTTTCAGCACGTATTGTGCCACCCACTTCAGTAACACCCTAAATATGTCCCAGGCCTGACATGCAGCCTGAATGCAGTAATAAACTCCCATGTCGACTTGGCATTAAAACCCCCTTGGCAAGACTAAACTTGATTTGATTGATTTGATTTGATCAGTGCATTTCTAAAGCGCACACATGCACAGGGGCGTCTTGGCGCTACAGACAGGTGGGCTGGAGTGGTGTGAAAATCGCGTTAATTGGAGAAGAGCTAGGTTTTCAGTGCCTTTCTAAAGGATAGAAGCGTAGGGCTGCTCTTTATGGGAATTGGGAGTAGGTTCCATGTCTTGACTGTCCCTAACAAGAAGCTTTTTCCACTGCGGCGTGTTTTCTTGAACCTGGGTGTTTGCAGAAGTCTGCTGTGTGCGGATCTTAGACGTCTAGACGGCACATTCCATTTCAAGTGAGTCCTCAGGTATTGAGCCTCTTGGCCATGTAGTGCTTTAAAGGCAAGGCTTTTAAACTTAATCCTCTTGTCCACCGAGAGCCAGTGGAGGGAACTTAAACCGTGGGAGACTGGCTTGAATCTGTGGATATTCAATACTAATCTGGCTACCACATTTTGAAGGCGCTGCAACCTTTGTAGATACTGAGATTGGATCACCATGTACAGGGTATTGCCGTAGTCCAACCTGGACAGGGTTAATGATGTAACCAGTGTTTTTAGGGCATCGGGTGGGATGAATGGATGGATTTTCCTGATCATTTTTAGGATGAACCAAATGGTTGAGGAGAGGGTATTGATCTGTCTATTAAATGTGAGTTTATCATCAAAGATGAATCCTAAATTTTTGACCTTAGGCACTGGGGCTGGGCAGTCACCCAGACTGGCGGGCCACCATCTAGGTGACCAGAAAGATGAATCAGAGCCCAGCCGCAAGACTTCAGTCTTTCCAACATTCAATTTGAGGCAGTTGGACTGCATCCTCAGGTTAACCTGTGTCATGCAGCAGTTGAAGCGGTCAGCTGTCTCATCCATGTTGCTTGCGACTGACACCACCAACTGGGTGTCGTCAGCGTAAGAGACCACTGAAAACCCAAACTGCCTGATGATTGAAGCCAGCTGGGCCACATATACATTGAAGAGTGTGGGTCCCAAGGACAAGATTTGTGGCACACCGCAAGGGAGTTTAAAAGGTTCAGAGGATAAGGCTCCAAATTCTATCGAAAAGGTCCTATCGGCAAGAAAGGATGACAATAGCGTGAGGGCGGTATCTCTAATCCCCAGCTCAGATAGCCTACTGGCTAATATTTCGCGGTTCACTGTGTCGAAGGCCAATCAAGGCCAATCAAGTATTGTCCATAGTTTCTCTGCAGCCATGACCAGAGCTGTCTCAGTTTCATGCCCTTCCTGGAACCCGTACTTTAAGGAATCTAGGAGGATCATGGAGGTAATAAATGCAGTAAGCTGTGCATTTAGTATTTTCTCTAGCACCTTGGCAGGAAATGGAAATCTGGAGATGGGTTGATAACTGCTGGGATCATCAGGGTCAAGATTTGTTTTTTTAAGAGAGGAAAGGTTGAGGCTATTTTTCAGACATCTGGAAAAATGCCAGACTAAATTATCCAGTTGAAAACTACCCCTAATTGTTCACCTAATATTTCCAGAATCAGGTGCATTACTTTGGGAGGACAGGGGTCCACTGGGACCCCTGATTTAGATGTTTTTACCACCTGAATGATCTGTTCTAATAGAGAGAGGGAAAAAGAGAAAGACGAATTGGCGGAAATAGGATCCGTAATTGCCATGTTGTTCTTAGGGAAGAGTCATCACTGTCCCTAAAGAATGTATACACCCTCTTAACTTTATTCTTGAACGACTGTCCCAGTATTTTGCAGAATTCAGCACTGCTTTCCATCCAAGGTATATCTGGTAGTTTCACAAATTATTTTACAGTTGAGAAGAGCTATTTGCTAGAATTCCTTGCCTGAAGGATTTTTGATGAAAAGTATTTACTTTTTTCTTCTAAAATCAGTTTCTCATAGTCTGCCCATGCTTGTGCATACTTAGTTTTTTCTATGGGGTCATAGTTTGCTCTCCACCTTCTTCCAGCCCTTCTACAGGTTTGTTTTTGAGCTCTTAGTTTATCAGAGAACCATGGTTCTGATGGGTTTTTCAGCCTGGACAGGAAACTCTTTGTAGAGGCTAGGAGATCTACTGCTGTTTTTATCCAGGTGAACAGCCTATGAGCAGAGGAGTTAGTGTCGGTAGTGAGGTCTGGTTTTATGTGGAGTAGGGATGCTTGCAGAGTGAGGGGGTTGATAATGGCCCAATCCCGACAGATGACTGAGGCTGGTGGCTTTCCGGATCTTGGAATGTGCTGATCAGTAGGTAATGTAAACATTATGGCTTTATGGTCTGACCATGGGACAGGTAACACTTCTGAAACTTTAAGAGATGGATTTGATGTAAAAATGCCATCTAGGGTATGTCCTGCAACATCAGTATTGTGCTTGACGATCTGTGTCAAAAAGAAGCTAGCCATTGTGTCAACTAGTGAGGCTGTATCATGAGCTGCCTGTTTTTCCAAATGATAATTGAAGTCTCCTAATATTGTAAAATCAGATGCGTCTAGATTGGATTCTAAGAGTGGGCTAAAAGTATTTAAAAAAAGAGGTTCTTGCCCTAGGAGACCTGTATAAAAGAAGGCATTTTAGTGTATAGTTATTACTTAGCGAGATCTGAAAGGATAGCGTTTCACAGTCAGGGGAGCTTCCAGCTGGGTTCCAGCAACTTGCAGGTTATCCCTAAAGATAATGGCTAGTCCCCCCCCCCACACTTGTTTGCTCTGTCAGCTCTAATGAAAGAAGATCTTGCAGGAATTTCTAAGGCAAGGTCAGGGTCAGAAGACTCATCTGTCCAAGTTTCTGTAACAAATTCCATGTCAAGCTTATGTGTGCACACCATTTCTGCAACATTGGTGTTGTGTTTTGGTAGGACCGTGTGTTGATCAGCATAGCCTGGAACACCTTTGTGGTTCCTTTTTGTGATTGTTTGTGCTGGGGGATTATAGCCTTAACTTTGGTAAAGCTAAGATGCAGTTTACAGTGATGACACTGCTCAGGCTCACTCAGGCTCACTCAAATCTTGTAGAGGGTAGCAAGTGTTTATATCAGCCTTTTTTAGCCTAAGTAGTTAATCCCAGGATTATTTAATAATAACGCTTGTCTCGAGAGCAAAACGTGCAGGGGTTCCGGCGCTGGGCGCGGTCCAGGAACGGATGGGCACAGACGGGCTTGCCTTGGGCGCGCGTCCGTTCTAGCATCAGGCTAAGTAGGGTGTGCAGCGGGAAGACTAGCCCGTGCACCACCCGGTAGAACCTGCTTGCCCCGGAAGTGAGGGAAAATCAGAGACCAAAGGAACACACCCTCCCAGAAATGGCACTTGCTGCGGCGAACCAGGGCCAAAACGAGGATACCTATCTCCCAGGACACTTCCACGAAAATGAACCCAGCCGTGAACTAAAGTAACGGAGGGAAATACTAGATGCAGGAGTAATCATGCGTATTTTTAAAAAGTGCGAAGTTCAAATAGCTGAGCAACTGAGCACAGTAATGCTCGCAAGTTAAAACTGTTAAATTAATTGAGTAAGTAAAATTCTTTGGACGAAACACGTGTTGGCTTGGCTTGAAGGCATTAGCTTGAAGAAAATGTACAGGAACAAGAAAAATATCTGACAAGATTGAATTAGAAGAATAAGAAAAAAACACAGAACTAATACTTGGACTTTATTTGATGCTTTGACCTATGAGCTGTTTGCTCGGTTTACCTTTTTAAAAATTTCATGAGGTGGGCATTGCCCACACATTACGACGTTAGGTGGTCGTTGTATGGTTAACATTGGAGCAGTAGCTTTAAGCGGGATATCTACTTTAATCACGATTACCACTTCCCTGCGCAGAAATTCCCCACCACTTTTCTCTTTTTGTTGTGTTAAGTAAAATTCATAAATTAAAATAATAGCAGCCATAGCAATCCTTACTGCACCTTCCCTTTTATTATACAAGACCACATTTTATTTGCTAACAAAAATGCTTTTTATTAATAATGGCAAAGCCTACGTTTAAATAGCACATATACTGAGATGAAGATTTGTAGTAGGCAAACAAAATTAAATGTTACAATCCTAAAAGTGAAAGGAATAATAAATGCTGATTTAAGTTAGCCTAACTGTCGATGGCATATTAACTGAAAATAGTGCGTTAACATTCAAAGTACCATTTTCTGAATTAGATTGTTGTTTTGCACAAGGTGTTTTCTTCTCTTATACAGATGTTGTAATTTTCCAGAAGTCAAAAAACAATTTTTCTTTGGGTTGTTTAAGCACACACCTTTTTTACCTCATACCACATACATGCCAAACACACTCATATCACCAGAGAGTGTCCCAAAATCTCCAACGATAATATGTAATTGTTTTATTCAAATTGGTTCTACTAAAATGATTATACAAAGTACATTAAAAAACAGATCCAATGTTGCATCATCAATTAACTCCAAATGTTAAGATTCATATACACAAATTGATACATATAAATTTGATGCGGGAGAATAAAACAGACATTTAAAATTTGTCATTAGAGGCACTACTCCAATAGACATTCCATGATCAAACCATCTATGTACACAATGTTTTCTTTTGACCAAGAATAGTTACATGTAGTGCATTTGATGTAGCAGCGCGACGTGTTTCAGTGGTTACTGCTGTTCCTACCACCTTCTTCACGCAGAAATACTTAGTATCTCCCAAATATCTTATCTGTTATAAAATCACCAAAGAACCAAATGTAAGAATTCATGATTCTAAACAAAACTATGTCTTTTACTTAAAACCAATACATCACATAAATCATGTTGCAGATTACTCAAATCTATAATATTAGTTAACAACCATTACATTTCTTTTTCAAATATTCGATTTTGGAAAATACATAAATGGAAATGGAAATGTAAACAATTTTAAACACTCTGGTGAATACTAAAAACACAGTCGCAGGCATACACATCCAACCTTTAAATCTCAAAACACCTAAGTTACGTATGCTTGTAAAGTACTCTTTAATTAATGTTTCTTCATGCTGTAAGAACAGCTGTGAGAGGTACCCACCAAGATTGGGCATATGATTAAAGTCAGTTCACTTAAGAATCTGGCTCCTCAGAATGGACAGACCATAGATACAATGGCCCTTAGTTGCGATTAACTGAACTCTCACAGAGCCTAGAAAGAATAGGTATATGTAAGCTAATTCATAGTCTTACAATCTATTGTTATATAAATTTAGTACATCTTTTGAATGTTGCTTCAAATAATGATTACCTGTAGACAAGTGATGCAGAAGCGAGATTTCTTATCTACAATTCAATTAATCTGTGCTTGTAGGACAGGCTAGTCTCCAGAATCTCAAATTTCTTTACTGCAACAATCTTCTTTCATTTAAAACAAGTTGGGTATAATCTGTTTAGAGACAAAAAAACGACAATGGGTCTGTATCAATGTCTGCTAAACCATACCCATCAACTATCATTTGAGTAATTGTCTAGTCTTTATTTATTTATTTTATTTGCTAACGTTTTGTCATCCTATTGCTTTACATACATTTAGATGTTTAAAAATGTTTACCTATCGTTTAACTATATGCCAGCAATTATCCCACAATCCTAAATTAGGATATAGAGATCATGCAATTTAAATGTGCCATACAATGGTAACATTTATAAACGCTGGCCATGTGCATCTGGCGGACTCCTATTGCTAATGCTGTGCCCATTCAGCAGAATGGCTGTTATATAAACCTCACTAATATGACAATCATAGAAAACGGACCCCACCTGAGCACGTAGAACTCCCCGGCTGCTTGTGAGAAAAACCTCCCGGCAGTTAAATATATTCACAATTGTCGAGGTTGTGATGCCGTACGTTGTCCTTATGATAAGCAACCTCTCCCCAAAAACAGACCCCCCACATGTGGATAAGGGACTTACCGGGAGAAAAAGTCTTCAACGCGCACCCTTCTAACCTTTGTGAGCCGAGTAATAAATGCCACCAGGCCCGGACCTCACTATAAATAGGGCCCTCTCTAAGTGAACATAGAGCTAGAGATGGGAAACGGTAGATAATACTGCCGCCGCCATCTTAGAATGGTTTTCTCAAGTGACATAGAAATATGACCGGGGGATCTAATACTGGTCTGCCACCCCCTTCTTTCAGTGGCTTACTCATTTTACCCTAGATTTGTGGATGGATAATCGGAGGTTGAAAAAACCACCACCATCTGTAAACCAATGCTAAATTTGCTCAGAATGTGCGCAAGGGACTTCCTCCCTTCTTAATTCAACCACAAAACAAAAACCAAGGACTCCTTGCTTTTCAATATAAACATACCTGTATATAGACGCCACAATTCTTTTAATGAAAGAATTTTAAAGCGGCCTCTGTTCTACTTTTTAACACATAAACCCGAGTTTCAAATAGAAGGATTCATCAATCTATTCTAAGGATGGTGAAACAGCGCATCATAGTTATGTTAGATGGCAACTCATTGGAGGGAAACTATTTACCACCTGTAATGTCTATTACAAGGGTGTCCCCATGAGGTGCTTCTATCTATTTATAAGGATGTTCTTAGTTTACCAGATTTTCCTATTCTTTTCTTGAGTTCAGTCCCTGTCTAATTGTGTTTAAAATAGAAATATACCATTGTTCTCTAGCTTTTCTTTTTCTCTCCATATTTCCCCCTCTCCTGTTTAGTGCTACTTTTTCCAATACGAACCACTCAAATTGAATCTCTTAATGGCCACATTCTTGAAAATGGGCCACTAATGGGGCATTCTGTTTGTTCTTTTGGATGGCCAATCTGTGTTCTAATAATCTGAATTTTCCAGCAGCCTTCTGTTAGCTAGTGAACAGGCACTTGTTTGTGTTAGACAAATGATAGGTTCTCACCGGAGGAGAGGAGGCAACAGGAAGAATGAGTCATGAGAAGAATAGTCTTGACCACAGAATAAAAACAATGTACCTTTTCAAGGTTTACTGTCTAAACTAAAGAGTACTGTACCAGTATGAGAAAATGGGGACTTTGTCTATTCCCAGGAGTTTACTGAAATTCTATTGGAGGATGTAGGAGACGAAAGAAAATAACGTTGCAGCATAGAATATTGTGTGTTTATATTACTGCATGTTCTTGGAGTAGCAACTGGATTATTTCCCTGACTCTCTGTCAGGACACATCCTTGAATTTCTAATACTTCTTTCCATGAGAGGTTGCTTAGATTATTTTTATTGATATTCTGCTGATTTAGAGCTGAGAGTACTTTCCATCTTGACATGCAGAGGTTTATGCTTACGCATTGATTTCTCTCATCAGAACACTTTACTGAGCCTATAATTATATTAGTGGAATTTCGTATATCAAACTCGATTGATGCATTATAACAATAATTACTATTGTTTTAACTAATGTATTTTTTTTTACCATATACTGAAACATCACTTAATGGACTATGTTCATTTCTAAAGTTAATGCCTAAAAGTCTAATTCGTACTGAATAAAACTGAGTAAACCTAAGACATTGAAATTCAAACTCTTTTAACTCTCTCAAAAAACTCTCTTTTATGGCTGCACTAAAAGTAATTTATGATTTAACATGTTATTGGACTGATGGAGATAATTGCTTCATACTTCTCCTTATTGATGAACAAAGGTCCATACGACCAGTGGCCGGGTTATTTAATGATTACACACAAAGATTAAGGTACAGAAAACCCTGCTCCCTCAAGTGGTAGCTTGAGAATGTCTTTTGTCAGAGGAGACAAGGAGATTAAATAGTTTGCCCTAGTTTGTAATTGCCCATGCCCTATAAGTCCAAAGCTCAAACTTGAAAACTGAAAGAGTTTGCTGTTTCAAAGGTTGTTGCAGTGGTGATGGTTTGAATGTAAATAGGGTTATATTTCAAAATTGTCTAATCAGGAGATTGTCGTGTTGAAGTTATGTGTTTTGTGTTTAGTAAAATCAATAGAATAGCTGTGTTTATGCTTAAATGTTGAGCAGTTAAAGTTGTTATCGGACTTGGAGTAGTCTAAGATCCTGGGATAGGTTCATAGATATTGTCAAGAAATTACAGGTTGTGGTGTTATTTGTCTGCTTAGGTTTGTGGTGCAGATTTGTGAGGCACCACTGACTGCACAATTTAGATAGGGATTGCAACAATTAGTTGTGGTTGTACTAAAATTGATTGGTGTTAGTGGAACATATTATGAAGTTTGAGTGTGTTAAAACCTTACTTCCAATTGTTTCTTGTATGAAGGAACTACTTTGAATTCTTTAGCTAAGCACAAAAAAATGTTATTTGTATATTGTGTTTGCTTAGAGTTGTAGAATTTTTGTACATGAAAGTTGTGAAAGATGGCGAACTGATGCAAGGAGTGAAGCATTACGTCAGAGTGTGGCACTGTGGGATAGCTTGGTTGGTGTGAAGTGCCGCGCGAGATTGACTGACGAGTCATCAAGTATTAAGCTGCGATACATTTATAAAAAGAAAATTGTGACAGGATTGGAGGAAGAGATTGACGTATACGAAATTGAAATTTGAAAATTGCTGAATATTTATTGTTGAATATTTGTAATCATGTTTGAAGGCTCTTAAAGATTTGGAGTAATGTACGAGTACCAGTTCGGAAAGGTGAAGAGGCTCTACCGAAAGGTACGCCAGCTCATTATATCGCAACAAATGTAGGGCTCCATAAATTTTTGTAGCTTCGTCAATGGTGCAAGATCACTGAAAATGAAGAACCATTTAGATTTCCACATTATGATACTTTTATGTTAAAGATCATTGAAAACTTAATAGAAAAAGTATATGGAATTAAGCCACCTCCTAAACCTACACAGTATGAAGTATTAAATGCTTTGGAGTGAGCAGCAGCTCAAGGCCAAGGAGAAAGAAAAGTACTAGCATAGAGCAAAGAGAGTAGCATGGAATTAGGCAGATGCGCAATGGGATGAAGTGTAGCAGACATGGAGGAAATGCATAGTTGAGGGAGTTAGAATGTACCCAGCAATAGCAACAGGAAGGACTATAAACAACCGTAAATGATGATAAGGAAGCTGCAAGAAAAACAGACACTGTTAGCAATTCAGGAGATGACATTTTAGATGCTTTGTCATCCTCATGTCCACCACCATATGTGACTCCCAAAATGAGCATGGTGGGTGTTACAGCTGCTAGTATTACAGTGGCTACAGCCCCTATTGATCCAAATACAATTCAGGTTGAAAGACCACTTCCATCATTACTGATTTCAACTGCACCTCTTGAAGCAGCCCCTACTGTAATTGCTCTAGGTGTTACTGCTTCAATTGTTGCTGTTTCTGCCCCATTACCTTAAGTTTTATCAGCAAAGACATTGGCAATGGCTGTTGCAAATGCATCAGTAAATATTGTTCAGAATCCTGTTGTTCAAGGTGCTGTAGAAAGGGTAGCTGAGTCCAGGTTCATGCCAACATCACAAAACTCACAGATTGTTGCTTGTTCCCCACTTCAAAATGTTCAATCATTAAGAGAAAAGAGAAGGATTGTTTTTATGACCCCAATTGCACAGGGAGAGACAGGACCATATGAAGATAAGATTTTTCTTCATGGTTTGAAGAAACTTCAGAAAATAAAAGGGTGAGAGTAACAGAGAGACCATCCACTAGCCAGGAAAAAGTGAATCCATCTCTCAAAACTGAAGGTGGGATTAGAAGAAATTATTAGAGGATGCCTAGGCTTTACACGTTTGAATCAATATCAGGAAAACAAATTGATATAGTTGAGTAAAGAAATCACAAGGCATGTGGTTGCCACTCATGATAGATTAATTGAATTGGCATGGCAGGAAAATATGAGGTAGATCTCTCCTAGACTGTTCCTTTATAACCAAGCTTCAAGCCACAGTTAGATGGTGAAGTTATTGTGGCAATGCAGTCTTCAGAAATGAGATTATACATTGCTGAATTGGTCAAGCGCATCCGCAAATGGAGCAATTTTGAAAGATTAGAGATCAAATGGGCAAAAAAAAAAGGACAGAAAAAGAAACAATCAGATGCTACAGAAGCAAATGTTAAGTCACCACCAGTACTATTAGATAAGGTAGATACCAAGTGGAAGTTATGTTCATGTACCGTGGAGTAGAGGTATCCGTGCAACATTTACGTACAACTTTCCAAAGCTAAGGGAGAATCTCGCTCAGTGGTATACACAAGTTGACAGATTTGTAAACATTTCAATGGTTTTGTGTACAGACTTGAGTACTTTCTTTGATACTATGGTCAGAGTGATCTGTGTTCTGAATGTATGATAAATGTGCAATGGCCACGTACTGAGCCTCCAAGAGATGCACAAAGCTGTGCACCATTGCCTGTGGTAATGCCCAAGCATGATTAGGTAATTCAATTTTTTTAAAGGAAAAGTTCCAGCGAGGGACATCAATTGACTAAAGATCAATTGAACTAACCACAATGTAAATAATCAGTGCATGCTTATTATGAACGATTGTTGCAGGTGTTTAAACAGCATAGCAGACAAACATAATCTCAAAAAGGGGGACATGTGGAGTTTTGAGTCACAGTTCGTTCTTGTGGTGTGATCAGAGATCAGTATTCACATACAGCAGAATGTGATATTTTGGCAGACAAAACCTTTGGATGAGATCTTGTGGTATGCAAAATACTCCAGTAATAAGCAAGAAATGAAGGAGAAGAGACGTAAACTAAAATGTATGCTAGCACAAACTAAGCTGGCTCAAAAGGGTGTTCAGAATCAAACACATAACGGGAATGTTGGTGGAATGCAAGGTGTTGGTTTTCAAATTGCATAAGGTGGAGTTAGTATTACCTAGGGTAGAGGTCAAAGTGTTCTGGTTGATCAAAATTCTCCTTGTCACTATTGTAACATGCTCAAGCATTGGAAGAGAGAATATAGACAGAATCCGAATCGCCTGTCAGGGAACAGCTGTAGTATTGTATCTTGTGAGATAGATAGAAGATCTACCTCTCAATTTACGAGGTACTGTAAAATCAAAAGTATGGGATTTTTGGGGAGAAAAGCATTGGACTAATGAAAGGTGTAGAACCGGTCCAAATCACAATAAACAGAAATGCAGTTTTCCTGCGATCACCACTTTATAATCTAACACCTGAGACTGTGGCTAGAATTATCCCAGTGATTAAAAACATGCTAAAACAAAGGATTTTGAAGGAAATTGTTAGAATTCCTTGCAATTCACCTAATATGGATTTACAGAAACCTAATGTAAAATATAGAATTGTACATGATCTTCAAAAAATTAACAGCATTGTTGTCCCATGTTATACCTTGTACCAAATCAGCAGCAATACTATTTCAGATTCCCTGTACTGCAGAATAGTTTAGTAATGGCATGGTGCTGAGTTCCACAAGGGTATTCACATAGTCCTTCAATCAGTAATCAGATCTTGAAAAACATCTTTAGACTCTGCAGATTCCTTGCAGTTGAGTTCTTGTGCAGTACATTGATGACCTGCTTGTGGCATCAAGTGTGTAAGAAGCTTGAAAACAGAACACAATTGTTCGTTTGGCTGAATGGCTGAGAATGGGCACAATGTGTCCCCAAGTAAACTACAATACTGTCAAAAGGAAATCCCATATTTAGGATAGCTCTTGAGAAAGTTGTCACAGGAAAAAATAGAGCCAATTCTGAAGATGAGCCTACCCAAAACTCAGAGAGAGGTCAGTAGGTTCTTGGGAATGGTTGGCTACTGTAGTGAGAGGATATCAAACTCTTCCCTTGTGACCAAGTGAACCTCTAATGTCACCAAATTAACCTGAGCTCAACCTCGTGGTCGCTGTGGCACAGAGCAGAAGCTTGAAACAGAGGCAATGTATAACGTATTTCTGCAGTACTAAAACAGTATTAAAAAGTTGATACACAACATACTAAAACTCCCAAACCAATTTAGAAAGATAGAGTAAATTGCCTTTATCACATGCTTTTGACAATAAGCCATTTCACACTAACTACAACACAGGCTTACTGAAGTGTGCATAAGCTGACAATTTTTCTATAATCAACACAGTGAAATTGTGCTCCCAGGATTTTTCAGAGTGGGTGACCAACACTAAACAGCAATCAAACCTGCAGCTGTTATCATTGGCTTGTCACCATAGCCAACTAAGGCCTCTTGTACTGAGCTTAAGCTTTCCCACAATGCAACCAGCAGTTATACAGTCATAAAAGTGCAAATGTATACAAAATTACAGTTGGCAGAGGAACCTACTATCTCCCTACTAAACGGTTAACAAGGATTTCAACATTGGAAATTTTCAACCCATGGTTTTTCAGAGGGGGTAATTGTAGAGACTGGAAGGCACAGCAGGTGAGTTAAACAGCCTTTATTGAAGAAGTCCCTGACAACAGAGAGGGTTTCCTCTCGGAACAGAAGTTAGCCTCCAACTGTTCCTCCAACCGCCACCCATGCCCAAGGTTCCACCACAGAACGATTGGACGTCATAGAACCCTGGCCACGGGCTCGTGGCCAGAGAGGCAGCGCGAGGCAGGTTGCGAGACCGATACAGAATACAAGAGTACTGATAACACAGTTAAAGAGAATAACCATAAACATAACACATCTCCTTTTTATCGGAACCAAAAACTATGACACCAGAATTTTGAGAGGCAAAAGGAAGAAAGGGGGGAGAGTGGGAAAGAAGAGAAAGGGACTAATCAATGTATGTGTGCTGTAAAAATAGGGTACAGAAGAAAATAGGGGTTAATCACACACAAAATTTGCAGAAATTCGCAACCTTGGAGTTATTTATGACAACAAACTGACGTTTGTCCACCACGTCAACTCTGTGGTTTCCTCATCCTTCTTCATTTTAAAAATGATCAAAAAGTTACTGCCATACCTCCCACCTTCAGCTGGCAAAACTTTAATCAGTATCTTGGTTTTTTCGAAAACGGATTACTGCAATGCCCTCTTGATGAATGCCCAGGAAAAGGTCCTAAACAGACTACAATTAGTTCAAAATGCTGCAGCCCGAATTTTACTGGGAATCCCGAAGTTTAAAACTATTACACCATACATCAGACATCTACACTGGCTCCCAGTCAGAAGCCGGACAAATTTTAAGGCACTATGCATCGCGTACAAAGCAGTTAATAACGTTGGCCCACAGTTTCTCAGAAGTGCTTTTCGCCCTCTTGAACACTCCAGAACACTCCGTTCCTCCTCAGCTCACCTACTCAAAGTGGCACGAACCAGGAAGGTCAATTGGGGTGACAGATGCTTTACGGTCTCCACAGCAAAAATTTGGAACACACTGCCTAGTCATGTCAAAACTGCTCCTACCCTCTTGAGTTTTAGGAAGAAACTGAAAACCTAGCTTTTTTCACCTTGATTTACTTGCTGTAGCACCATTTCCGTCCCTTGAGCGCCGAGACACCCTTGGGTAGTTGCGCGCTTTAAAAATTGCACAAACATAAACATAAACATAAACAAAGTCACATAACCTTTCGGGTAGTTTGACTTCTTTTCCATGTCTGCTCACAACAGGTTCCCTAACAGCTACCCCTCTTACACGGGGATCAATGTCAACATCGTCATTATTTTGAACACAGTTGTCTCTACAGGTGACTGGGTCTTATGTTCTATCATTAAGGGATTCCCCATAGGAAGAATTACTTATATTATCTTTCTGGAAGACATCACTACTAAGAACACCCAATCTACATGGAGATGCAGTTGGGTGAATAGGGTAATCAGGTGCTCATATAGCGGTCACACAATTTTGTTAGCAATTCAAAGTATCTTGCGGTGCATCCAAATGGGGGAACAACACCCTGATTCCCCAAAATTCAATCAAGAGATTGAGTAAAGCAATTTACAATTTTTGAAGCACACGCATGTTATAACCAAAATTAATAAATTATTTGATAAACAACCGGAAAAGAGTAAATTGGGCTGTGTCTCCTACTGCCATACCACCTGAAAGCACCTGATCTTGTCTGAGCTCAGAAGTTTAGCATGGTCGGCACAAGGGAGTGGAAGACTGAAATATATTAAAGAAGAGACAAAGCCCAATTTACTCTTTTCCTGTTGTTTATCAAATAATGTATTCCTTTTGGTTACAACATGCGTGTGCTTCAATAATTGCAAATTGCTACATGGAGATGTGACAATAGTCTCCTCAAGGTTGCATTCCCTACAGGTGTCATCATCTAGAAGCCAATCGTAATTAGGGGAGGTCGAGGGTCTGTCGCACTTTGAATTGCTTTGCTGATGAGAAGTGATCCCTTCTCCTCTGCACAAGGATAAGGACAAAAGATGCCAAACCTTTCCATCACTTAAGAGAGCTGAATTGCAGAAGGTTTTCTTGACCACAAGGGGCTGTGAAAAGTGACTATGACCCTTTTTGACAAAACCACTTTTCTTTACTCTGACTTTATCACCTATGTGAATGTTAACATGTTTACATGCATGTTTGGAATCATAATTCGTCTTGCTGGTAAGTTGAGAGTGTAATCTTTCCTGTGGACCAAGCAACTTTCTTGGGTGCTAACCACCCTGCGTTATCTTTTGTGATGGGGGTTCTACCTCTTAACAACACAAAGGGGCTAGTGCCAGTGGACTCACAGGGTGTAACACAGAAGGCCCATAGGTTGTGTGCCAATTCTTTGCTCCACGAAAGGTTGTTTTGGTTGGCAAGTTGTATAATGCCTTTTATGACTTGGTTGAATCTTTCTACTGCACCATTACCAGCCGGGTGGTACAGAGAAGTGTTTTTTTTAGAAATGCCATTATCCATTACAATTTTTTTTTAAAGCATCAGGGATAAATTGTGGACCATTGTCAGTCACGATGCACTTAGGTAAACCTTCACTTGAAAATAACGTTTTCAAGAAATTAATAATGTTTTAGCATCTGCATTATGTACAATCTCAGGCCATTTTGAAAAATGATCAAGTAGTACAATAAGAAACACTTGTTCACCGTTCTCCCAGATGGGGCCACAAATGTCCATACCTAATCTAGACCATGGCATACTAGTGCTTGAAAGGGGTTGTAGGGGTGGCCTAAAAGTGCATTGGGATTTGTCAGAGTTATCACAAGCAGAGCAGTTTCTAACCTTTCTTTCAATCTCGAGATCAAACCCTGGCCACCAGTGAGAATTTGGTACTCTGCTTTTTGTTTTGCCAATGCCTAAATATCCTTCATGGTAAATGTCAAGAAGTTTGGACCGAAAGGAAACAGGGTGGATGACCTTACCGCTCCTTAGAATAAGGCCTCCTTCACATGATAATTCATGTCTCAACTCCCAGAAAGTGTGTAAATGGGTGGGAACATCTTTTTTAATGGGCCAACCATCTTTGATTTGCCTTTTCACCTCACATAAAATGCTATCTTCCTCCTGGGCTAATGACCATTTCGCTAAGGAAATGTAGGGTATTTCTTCTAAAACATTAGCTACATAGCTACATAGAATGATTCAATATCCGAGGTAGGTTCAACTACATCAGGCAATGGCAAATGACTTAGACAGTCAGCCACAGTGTTCTTGACACCAGGAACATATTGTACTTCATAATTGAAGTCCATCATTCTGACAGATATGTGTGCAAGACTGGGAGAGGCACTTTGTAGTCCCTTGGTAGTAAGGACTTAGTGTAAAATCCTGACAGGCCTAGGGAGGCTCTAATCTCGTCTTTATTTTGGGGGGAGGAAGCTTCTTTTATAGCAGACAGTAGATCTTATTTTGGTTTGATGCCCTCCCCACAAATTCCGTGTCCTAAATATGTGACACTGGTCTCTGCAAATTTGCATTTGTGAATATTGCAGTGAGACCATAGTTTGTGAGGATGCCTAACACTTTGGTTATTTTAGCATCATGTTCCTCTCTGTTGACTCCCATGACCATTATGTCATCCTGAAAAATTAGAAGGTTAGGTTCATCTTTAAAAAGTATTTGCATTAATCTCTGGAACATGGCCGCGGCTGAGGCCAAACCAAAGGGTACCCTTTTAAATCTAAAGCAACCGAAGGCTGTCACAAAGGTGGTGAGGCATCTACTGTCGGGGTGTAGTGCAACCTGGTGGTAGGCTGCAGTGAGGTCAATTGTGGAAAGCCACTTGATGCCATTGGCGTGTGACAACATCTCGCTGATCTTGGGCAAGGGGAACTGATCAATGAGAATGTTTTTATTGAGATCGCAGGGGTCCACACATAAGCAGAGTTTGCTGTTGGATTTCTTAGCAACGGCTAAAGGTGAGACCCACTCAGCTGATTCGACTGGTTTGATTATTCCAGATTCTTGTCATTTGAGAAGTTCTTGTGATGGAAACCTTTTAATTTACCAATATTATCAGAGAACACTCGAGGATACTTTTTAACAATGAAGTCCTTGTACTCATCTTCAGATTGTAAGGAAAACACAGGGTCTGGGCTATTTGGGTCCAGGATTATGCACAATTTTCCTTGGCCCGCCCAACCAAGTACTGAAGGACCGACAGCAGAAACATACAATTTACACAGCATTTGTTGGTCTTTGAATTTGAAACACAGTTCCCTGTATCCTAACACATCAATAGCTTTACCAGTGAACGTTTTGGGAGAAATGTCCGGATTGACTAAGTGTTTTCCTATGACAGGTACAAATTTTCCTACCCAAACGTTATTATTGATAATTGTATACAGAGAACCAGAATCTGTTACTATGGAGATTTCCACACCACCAATATTTAAATCACACATAGGTTTCTTACCATTCACGTTCTGCTTTTGCTCATCACCTTGTAAAACAAAATGTTCATGTCATCATCATCAGTAGAATACATATCATTTTGCTCTTCTGGGACACCACATTTTACGTTTGTGTTCCTTTTTTGTTTACTTTGACACATTTTGAAAAAATTTCCAATTATGCCACATTTTGAACATTTCTGTTTTAGGGCGGGGCATTTCTTATCATTAGCCAGGTGAAATTTGCTACCACGCCTGAAACATTTTCTGTCCCCAGATAATTTAGTTTTAGAACTAAAATCCTTCCTCTGCAAAGTGTCTGAATTGAATGTTTGAACCGTGCCTTTGAAGTTCCTAAATCTTGCGACCATTGGTTGTTCCTCTGCGCTGATTTTACTCTTATCTTCTGGCAAGACCGCTTTGTCACACCTCCCAGTTAACTCTGCACACTTGACAATGTCGATGACTTCTTGGAGAGAAGATTCACCTTTTGCCCACAATTTTTCTTGGATGTTGTGATTGGCAGATCACAGATGAATTTGTCATGCAGTGTGCCAAAATGACAGGATAAAGCTAAATTTTTGAGTGCAGCAACGAAATCCTCAACAGACTCTTCAGAACTTTGTTTGCAATGAATAATTTTAATCTGTTAACAAATACACATACTGTGGGTTTAAAGTAGATAGACAAATCATCAAGTGTGTTGGTGTAGACATCACCTTGATCAGCCGGTCTGGGTTCCTTGTTAATGCGGTTATAAATTTTCAATGCTTGTGCGCCCAAACATTGTAGTAATATTTTCTTCTTCCTTCTGGATTTAAATCTTCTTCTTCGTCGAATGTTGAGATGTAATTCTCAAAGTATTCACACCATTCTTCCCATTTGAGAGAAGTATCAGCTGACGTGGGGTTAAAAGGTTGCGGGGGAGAGAGGTTCCAAATATTACCAGAGGCCATAGCGAGAAGAGTGATGGTAAGTGAGAAGGAAGGGAAAGAATGAGATGAAGAAGAATGTGAATACTGTAGGTAAAGTAGCAAGAAATTAAGCTAAAGAATTGGTGGGCTGAGTGCATCAGCGAGTAGTGATGCACAAAACAGGTAGAAGTAAGGATGGGTAACCGTGAGAACAACACAGTGTGTATCAGCAAAATAATTGGAGCTGTGCACTAGCTGGAAACAGCATGTTGCGTAGAGTTGAGCTGTGTGTATCAGCGAATGGATAGGAGGTGTATGCTATCTGGGCGCAACAAGTTGCGTAGATTAGATGATTTACTTATAGTGCACAGCTAAATGACAAGGAGTGTTGAAGAAAGTGAAATGGTACCGAATGGTGAAAATATGATTGTCTTAAAAAAATAATTGGTAATTGAAGAAGAATCTATATAATTTGGGGGAAGAAACATTGGTGAGTAGATGCACTTTGTAGTGTGAGCATCACTGAAGCAGACCCACAGTTGGTAACATAAGATGTTACATACACTGTGTGAGAAATTAACGGGAGAATGTAGGTAACACAGCGTGACTGAATGCGCTTTGAAGTGTGCGCGTCACTGGTGAAGAGAAACACACTTTGTAAGTATGTTACTTAAGATGGCTGCCACGTATTTGACGCTTTGCCCGATGTAAAATGGCTGGCTCATTCATGCAGTCCAGTGACGTCACGCTTGTTACTGAAATGCGCGAACGGAGAGGTGGTTTTCACCCCGCTCTGTTTGTAAGACCCCTGCACTGCCACAAATGTCTCAGGAGAGGCTATATCCCCAGCGGAAATAAGGCATACAAGGCGCCCGGCTGGGACCGTATCAATCCCACCCGAAAGATTTGTAGAGAGTCGGGTACCACAAGCACAGGTTAAGGTGCCCATACTGTGCTGCTGCTTGTCTATGCTCTCTTCAGTCCACCGACCATATGCCTACTGCCAGACTGTGGGTCTGATGTTGATGCTCCCCTACACATCAGCTCAACTGACACGACCCTTATTGCTGGAGTGTGTAGAGCAATTTTCTAATTAAATCGATTTATTAGCCCATGTTCCACTTTTGCGTTCGTAAGCCATGGTGTTTCAGCATGTAAGTGTCTTGGGTGAACAGCTGTCTTTATGAATTAAACCCCATGTAATCCAAAAATGTTTCTGAAAAATTGTATGGGCCACTCCATTATACCATTGTAAATCACTTCTACCTTGCCGTCTAGTATAAGACCACTAAAACAGTTGTAATAAGAGACTTAATTAAATGTAAAACAAACATTTTCTCAACTTTTGTTTGAAAATGCAGAAAATAACAACCTATTTTCACCTGCCTATTAGAGTGAAATACAGTCCTTTACATACATACAATTCAGTGTTATTCATGATATTTGCTAAGCAGTCAGAAAATGTGGCGTTCAATGATAAATATTTTTTGTTATGAAAGGGCAGTCAGGAATCTTCTACTTTACCAGAATGTATATCAATCGAAATGATGAAAGATTTATTTGTTCCAGGTTTCCATCTTAGAGCTTTGACAAACAAAGTTGTTATGCTGTGCAATAAACATTTATTACCAGTAAAGGTCACAGGTACTGGGCACATCACAGCTCTTCCTTATTTGTATGTCCAGTAGCGCGTGTGCATTCCTGAAAGACTTCTATGGAAAAAGTTGAAAAAATAAACGCTACTGAAATATTTAGGAAAATAAAACGTTGATAGACTCTGTCAAAGTATTTTATTGATATATTGACCTAAAAGAACACAAACCGGAGAACTCGTATCTCAGAATAACACAAATATGAAACTGAAAAAAAAGTTTCTATTGTTGTACCTGAAAATTCACAAGAATTGAAGGGGCATATTCTCAAGGAGCTATCGCCAAGTTATCGGCACAGTTTCGCAGCCAAACTCACGATAAATTTACCGCCCCATTCACAGGCCGGTGCTAACAGCCCATATCACCAATTTTCCGGCAAAAGCATCCTCAAAAAACATCGCCACGGATGACCCCGGCAAATATTGCTAATGAGATGCAGAGTAGGCGTTCCCGAGCAAAAAGTCGCGACAACACCACGCCACAACATTCTCAACGACCAGCCAGTTCGGCGATAAGATTACAAATCCTGCGATAAGGCACGTTAGCAGCAGGAAATTAACACATGCTCTGACCTGGTGCAAAGCCGGACGAAAAACTTCAGCATAAAAGGGAGCCCAGCCGAGAGCCACATCTGAAGAATAACAGATGCCATGGAGCTACTCATCATGCAGCTCAGAGCCCCAACAGGGCTACAACACCCACTGCCACCACCCCAACTGTTAGGGTCCGCCGTCAGGACCATGCTCAATCTCTTGTAAATGCTGAGTTATAATTGTACCTCTTTAACTTTTTTGTTGTTTCTGCCTTTGTTGCTTTCATTTCTATTATTTAGCAATAATGGGGGGCGTGAATCGCCATCTTGCACCCTTTTGCGATTCATTGGTAGGCTTTTGTATTGTAATTAGCCAAATGACTTTGTTCGAATACATACACATGGTGCTGCACAAGATTATTGCCAAATGACATTGTTTCTGCTCTGTTTTACATTATGCACGTGTAACTGCTCATGGTCGAACTACAGTTAAACATCACGTTACCGTTAGGCAGTTAACACGGGCTGGAGGCAACATGTGCATCCGCTTTATTGTAACGCACACGTGAAACCTCTGGTGCACGCTCCGGCTCCGGTAACCTCGCGGCACGTGTACGCTGTGTGCCAAGAACCCCACCCAGTCTAGAAGCTATTTAAACCCCCTGCAAGCGTAAGCCGCTGCTTGCGCTCGTCATAATCTACCCGCTTACCTGAAGTCAGAAGTCATCGCGTCTTCCTCTGGAGCTCCCGTTCCAGGATCATCGTCATTCAGCTTCTTCCTGCTTCCGGATCCAGGAGGCTAGTTCCGGTCCTCACCCGCTTGTCTTCCCCCTCGGCAGCAAACGGGAAACCCAGCATACAACAACCCAGCTTCGGTCCTTAAAGGAGCCACGTCCTAAAAAGAGAAGAAAAAAGACAGTGAGTTAGTGTTTTTGCGCAAATGCACGAAGACTATTCAAGTAAGTTCTCATTATTTCTTTGTTACAACGTGGAGAAAAAAGAACAAGACTTATCTTTGCGAACTCCTTCCTCAGCCAGGCAAGAACTTCTTTTAAAAGACCTGAAAGAGGACATAAAAGAACTCTAAGGAAATAGCAAAAACAAGGACATTTGTGCATACAGTTTGTTTTCCTTATCTTGGTAATCAGAGTTTAGAATACATATATGTGCATATATATATATATAGATCTTTGGAGGTGTTAGAGTTAAGGTTAAGTGCTTTTTGCTTATCTTACAGAGTACAGTGTTATTTCAGTACACAGAAAAGTTTGCATATTTACCAGGAGACGTTCTGGCAGATGTAAGACCAGAATCGAGAGGTATATGAATGTTTCATATGTGATTATTAGTTGCAAATTAGAATTTTATTTTAAATCTCTAAGACTTATAAATGTTTACTTTGTGTCTTGCTGTCCAGAGGAAAGAGACCTCCTGAGGCGACTGAACCCTCACAGCGCAGTAGAAGAGTGGCGTGTTTGTCTCTCTCTCTCTTTATTATTTTGTCCACTTCCCCCTTCCCTTAAGTGTTTGCATTCAGTAAGCCGCAATTTGTAGTTGGTTTGCTGGAGGTAAGCTCTTGGGGGCAGCCGAGAAAAATCTTCACGTCTCTCAAGGTGACACCCCGGACTTCAGGTGAGTGAAGGTTTGACAGAAGCGCAAGCCTTTACTAACCTAAGGGGTTTTGAGAGACATGGATTTGGAAGACGAGGGAATCGATAGTCGCGCAATGGCTCAGGCCTTAGCTGAAGATGTAGAAAGGGATCATACCTTCACTGATATGATGCAGAAGATGCAATTAGAAATTAATAAGTTAAAGCAGGAAAATGTGGTGTTGCGACAAGAAGTAGTACGTTATAAGCATAAGCCGAGAGAGTCCTTATGGGATGTACCCTTTACGCCTTCTGTTCCAAGATCTTTTGAATCAGATAAAAAGACTAAATCTTTTAGGGGCGGTTTGGATTCAGATTCTAATGCATCTCCGGTACAAGTTACGGTTTCAGTTCCTAATGTAGTTCCACTATCTGCTCCAGAGCGTTTCTTTGGAGATAGTAATAAGTTTAACGTATTTATCAGTCAATGCCAGTTACATTTTATTTGCAAACCGCAGTTGTTTCCCAATGATGCAACCAAGGTGGCTTTTGTGCTTTCTTATTTAGGAGGTACAGCGGCCAATTGGTCTATACCCTATATCAACAGGAATGACCCAATTTTGCATAACTGGCCTCAGTTTAAAGATACTATGACCAGATTGTTTGCACGACACACGTACATTCAGGCCAGTGATAACGAACTGTTAAATTTAAAACAAGGTAAATCAGATTTGTTAACCTATGTCACAGCTTTTAATAGGTTGTTAACTGAGACTCAGTGGCCAGAAGAAAAGCGCACCTCTTTATTTTATAGGGGCTTGCGTGACGACTTAAAGGACGCCTTGGCACACATTGTAGATCTCCCAGATGATTACTCCGAGTTTGTGGATCTGGTGGTAAAATTAGATCACCGTTTGGGGGAACGCAAGGGTGATAAATCACGTTATGAGCCACGATTTACAGTGTTGAAACAGGACAAGAAAGAATCTGACTCAAAGTCAACAGAGGTTGAACCTATGCAAATAGGAACAATAAAAGGACCTTTGACTATAGAGGAAAAGGATAGAAGACGGAAATTGAATTTGTGTTTATATTGCGCCCGGTCTGGACATTTTGCAAAAGAATGTCCAAATAAACCTAAGGGTCCTAAAAAGGTGAATGCCCTCACACAGAGTACTTCAGAACAGGAAAACTAGGCAACTCGTCAAGGAGGGAGGTCACTTGCTCGAGTAGGAATCCTTTACAGATCTCCAAAATAACTAATATGGTGCCAAAAATACCACGACATTTTGTCATTCAAGTAGTGTTAATAATTAGCACTCATCTGCATCATTCAATTCCTGTTTTGTTGGATTGTGGGGCAACTGGTAATTTCATAGATATTAAGTTGGCTCAAGACTTACAAATACCCACAGAGTGGAAAACTCATCCGGAATCAGTATGTGCAGTGGATGGTTCTGCACTCTCCTCAGGCATGATAACTAGAAAGACGAGTCCTCTTGTTATGGTTTGTCAGAATGGCCATACGGAAAAAATATCTTTTGATTTAATTGACACACCTACTTTTGGTCTTATTTTAGGGGTACCATGGTTATCTTTACATAACCCTAAAATAAATTGGTCTTCTAGAACAGTGACTTTAGATTCCTCTCGCTGTAGGGAATTATGTAATCAGGAAGCATCAAATGATTTTATGACAATCTTACATTGTGCAAATACAGTAACATCTATTCCTAACATTCCATCTGAATATCAGGATTTTAAGGATGTTTTTGATCCTGTAAAAGCCGCCTTTTTACCGCTACATCAGTCATATGACTGTCGCATAGATCTTATACCTGGAGCACCTCTGCCCAGTAGTAGAGTCTATGCACTCACTGAAGAAGAAACCAAATATTTGAGAACTTATTTGGACGAGCTTCTACTGTCAGGATTTATTAGACATTCCACATCACCGGTATCTTCGCCATTATTTTTCATACCGAAACCTGACGGTAGTCTTCGCGCTTGCATTGATTATCGCGGATTAAACAAAGCAACCATAAAAAATAAATATCCGTTGCCTCTAATCCCTGTCTTGTTAGATCAGCTGCGTAATTCCACCATCTATACGAAGTTAGATTTAAGAGGGGCTTATCATCTTGTTAGAGTGAAAGAAAATGATGAATGGAAAACAGCTTTTAAAACTAAATTTGGTCTGTTCGAATACACTGTGATGCCATTTGGCTTGTGTAATGCGCCTGCGGCATTTCAGTATTTTATAAATGAAGTGTTGCATGAGTTTCTTGATGTGTGTGTGATTGTATATATTGATGATATTTTGATTTATTCAAAAGATAAGGAACAACATATCCACCATGTCAGAGCAGTGTTAAACAAACTATTGGAAAATCATTTGTTCGCAAAATTGGAAAAATGCATTTTTAATGTAGATACAGTTGACTTTCTTGGGTATTGCTTGTCACCTGCAGGTATAATGATGGACCCAAAAAAGGTGAGCGCTATTCGAGAATGGCCTGAACCCACGACTCTTAAAGAAGTGCAGAAAGTATTGGGATTTGCTAATTTTTATAGGCGCTTTATTCCTCAGTTTGCTGAAACAGTTGTGCCTCTCACCAAGCTTTTGCATAAGGGTCAGGTATTTTCTTGGTCTGGCCAAGCAGCCCAAGCATTTGAATCCCTTAAACAAAAATGTACCACTGCTCCTCTGTTAAAGCATCCAGATCCAGATTTTCCATTTTTTGTTGAGGCGGATGCCTCACAGGTGACGGTCGGAGGAGTGCTTTCTCAAAGAGATGCTCAGGATGGGCAGTTGCATCCTGTAGCTTTCTACTCTAAAAAATTACTTCCTGCTGAGCAGAATTATACTGTAGCTGAAAGGGAGCTTTTGGCTATAAAGCTGGCATTCACAGAATGGAGACATCATTTGATGGGGACAAGATTCCCAGTCACTATTTTTAGTGATCACAAAAATTTACAGTTTTTTAGCTCAGTAAAAGCATTAACACCACGACAAATGCGTTGGTTGAATTTTTTTAGTGCTTTTGATTTTGTAATCACTTATAGACCAGGTACTCAACAAGTACAATCAGATGTCTTATCCCGATATGGGTATACACAGGAATCGAAATAAGATCTGACAGGACCTCCTATTATCCCTCCACAAAAGATAGTAGCGCCATTGGTTCAACAAGAATTTCTGACAAAATTACGTGCTGAACATTCACAAATAGATGCACAAAGATGGTTGAAAGATCCTCACCATTCGATACAGGATGGTTTGCTCTACCATAAAACCATGTTGTTGGTGCCTACCAAAGAATTACAAGATGTGGTAGTGGCATGGCATCATGATTCTTCACTGGCTGGTCATCCAGGATATCAAAAGACGCTAGATAGTTGTAAGAAACATTTCTGGTGGTCTTCTATGATTTCAGATGTTAAGGAATATGTAAGTGCTTGTGCTATCTGTGCTAGAAATAAATCTTTGCATAAGGCTCCTATGGGTTTATTACAACCCTTATCTACTCCACCCTATCCTTGGCACACAATCAGTTTGGATTTTATAACCAGTTTACCTAAAACTAATGGTTATACAACTATTTTAGTAGTCGTGGATTATTTATCAAAAATGGCGCATTTTATACCATTGAAAAAACTCCCAACTGCAGTAGAGTTAACAGACATATTTCTTAAAGAAATAGTAAAATTACATGGCTTGCCCACGAAAATTATTTCGGACAGAGGGGGTCAGTTTACTTCTAAATTTTGGACACATGTGTGTAAAACTTTAAAAATGGAAATTGCTCTTTCCACTGCCTTTCACCCAGAAACTGATGGCCAAACTGAAAGGGTGAATCAAACATTGTTGCAAACGTTAAGATGTTTAATGGCTGATTTTACATCGGAATGGGATAAAGCTTTACCTGTCGCTGAATTCATTTACAACAATAATGTACATTCAGCAACACAATGCACCCCATTTTATTTTTTAAATGGTTATCATCCAAGGATTCTTCCAATAACCATGAGTCCTTCTTCACCCCCAGGAGTTACAGAAAGGCTTACCTCTCTGTTAAATATCCAAGAAAAAGCAACAAAACATTTAAATAACTACAAGAAAGTAATGAAACAACAGGCAGACAAACATAGGAGTGACATTCAGCCATATCAATTAGGTCAGAAAGTATGGCTTTCAACCAGAAATTTAAAAGTATTGGGTGTCAGAAAACTATTACCTAAGTACATAGGGCCATTTCCCATAATCAAGCTACTGACCCCTGTGACTGTGCAACTAAAATTACCTCCAGAATATGCAATCCATCCTACCTTTCATGTCTCCTTGTTGAAACCGTACAATCCAAACACTAGATTGGAACCTCCACCCCCACCACTTCCTATTGATGGACATTTGGAGTATGAAGTCCGAAAGATACTGGATGTTAAACGCATGCAAGGAAAATTGTACTATTTAATTGCCTGGAAAGGTTATGATGCTTCTGAGAATTCTTGGGAGCCGGCATCCTTTGTGCATGCTCCTAGGTTGTTACGACAATTTCATTTAAGATTCCCACACAAACCACGTCCGGTAGGGAGGCCTTTGAGGGGAGTGACTGTTAGGGTCCGCCGTCAGGACCATGCTCAATCTCTTGTAAATGCTGAGTTATAATTGTACCTCTTTAACTTTTTTGTTGCTTCTACCTTTGTTGCTTTCATTTCTATTATTTAGCAATAATGGGGGGCGTGAATCGCCATCTTGAACCCTTTTGTGATTCATTGGTAGGCTTTTGTATTGTAATTAGCCAAATGACTTTGTTCGAATACATACACATGGTGCTGCACAAGATTATTGCCAAATGACATTGTTTCTGCTCTGTTTTACATTATGCACGTGTAACTGCTCATGGTCGAACTACAGTTAAACATCACGTTACCGTTAGGCAGTTAACACGGGCTGGAGGCAACATGTGCATCCGCTTTATTGTAACGCACACGTGAAACCTCTGGTGCACGCTCCGGCTCCGGTAACCTCGCGGCACGTGTACGCTGTGTGCCAAGAACCCCACCCAGTCTAGAAGCTATTTAAACCCCCTGCAAGCGTAAGCCGCTGCTTGCGCTCGTCATAATCTACCCGCTTACCTGAAGTCAGAAGTCATCGCGTCTTCCTCTGGAGCTCCCGTTCCAGTATCATCGTCATTCAGCTTCTTCCTGCTTCCGGATCCAGGAGGCTAGTTCCGGTCCTCACCCGCTTGTCTTCCCCCTCGGCAGCAAACGGGAAACCCAGCATACAACAACCCTGCTTCGGTCCTTAAAGGAGCCACGTCCTAAAAAGAGAAGAAAAAAGACAGTGAGTTAGTGTTTTTGCGCAAATGCACGAAGACTATTCAAGTAAGTTCTCATTATTTCTTTGTTACAACGTGGAGAAAAAAGAACAAGACTTATCTTTGCGAACTCCTTCCTCAGCCAGGCAAGAACTTCTTTTAAAAGACCTGAAAGAGGACATAAAAGAACTCTAAGGAAATAGCAAAAACAAGGACATTTGTGCATACAGTTTGTTTTCCTTATCTTGGTAATCAGAGTTTAGAATACATAAATGTGCATATATATATATATAGATCTTTGGAGGTGTTAGAGTTAAGGTTAAGTGCTTTTTGCTTATCTTACAGAGTACAGTGTTATTTCAGTACACAGAAAAGTTTGCATATTTACCAGGAGACGTTCTGGCAGATGTGTGAATGTTTCATATGTGATTATTAGTTGCAAATTAGAATTTTATTTTAAATCTCTAAGACTTATAAATGTTTACTTTGTGTCTTGCTGTCCAGAGGAAAGAGACCTCCTGAGGCGACTGAACCCTCACAGCGCAGTAGAAGAGTGGCGTGTTTGTCTCTCTCTCTCTTTATTATTTTGTCCACTTCCCCCTTCCCTTAAGTGTTTGCATTCAGTAAGCCGCAATTTGTAGTTGGTTTGCTGGAGGTAAGCTCTTGGGGGCAGCCGAGAAAAATCTTCACGTCTCTCAAGGTGACACCCCGGACTTCAGGTGAGTGAAGGTTTGACACCAACAACCGCCTCGCCCCCTACCCCAACCGCCCCCCCCCCGGTCCACAACAGAGGCAGCGTAGACAAAGACAGCGGACCTTCAGGAAACACACCAGACTCACAGACTTAATACCAGAGCATGTCATTGCCCACTACAGACTCAAAAGGACAACCATCTTCCTCATCCTGAACATCATTGCCCACAGGCTGATGGCACCAACACAGCGGACAACCAACATCCCTCTGCAGACAAAGCTGCTGGCTGTTCTGCACCTGTTGGCCTCAGGGACTTTCCAACCAACAACCGCTAGAGTCGGAGGAGTCTCACAGACAGCCCTATCCAAGTTCCTCAAACCTGTCCTGGATGCCATCATGAGCTCGGTACCCCAGTACCTATACTTCCCCCACACTGTGCAGGAACAACTGGAGACCAAGGAAGGCTTCTATGCCATAGCTGCATTCCCGCATGTGTTGGGGGCAATTGACTGCACACATGTCCTACTTGTGCCCACTGCCAACACTGCACACAACTACCGCAACAGAAAGCACACGCATTCCATCAATGTGCAGGCAATAGTGGACCACCGGGAACTCTTCACCAATGTCGTCGCAAACTACCCAGGCAGTGTACATGACTCATACATCTTCTGACAGTCCATTATCAACCAGCACTTCCAGGATGGCACCTACGGAAATGCAGTGCTCGTTGGTAAGTACCAAATGAACACACCACACACCTCCAATCCACAATCCTGCAACTCACAACTCTGGCAAAACACACGTCACAAACACACATACAACATGCCAAACAACATGCCCACCCACCAGACATGACAGCATAACTTACCGTGGTAACCTGGGCCAGCCATGTACATGAGCCATCAACAGCATGGCACCTCAGCCACACAATAGCGCAATGTGGGGAGAGGTGGGAACCAAGCATGTGCGAAGGAGGCAACTGACCCATGAATGAGATTATACACAATGCCCAGTGCAGCGTGGATGTGCTGGACGGACTGCAGTATGTAGACCACAGACATATCCATGACGACATATAATGCTGGTGGTGATAGTGTCGTGGACAGTGGATGCAACCATTCACCCCATCCAGTGGGGAAAATCACGGAAATGTAGTTTGGTACGTCCCCCCTGTAAGCGTGTGCAGATTGGGCTGGCCCGGCGTATGGCAGGCTAGCATAGGGGTGTGAATAAAAAGCACGCAGCTCTGGCGTGGTCCTCTTATGGAATACCCAACGTCTCTGCCAGGGCGGCACCTCTCATCCCGCCATGAGGCCGATGACATGTGCAGTCATGCCTGCGAACCTGGGTGCCTGCCGCAGCCAGGGTTCTCCCAGGGCCAGTCTTGTCCACCCCTGCGCATTCCAGGCCTCACTGCTCACCTGCCGACACCAGCGTGTCTCTAAGAGCGCCCACCACATCCTGGTGCAAGTTCCAAGCCCGAGGCCCGCGACTTTGGAAGCCTCCTCAGACCATTACGGCCTCCGCGAGCAAGGCCCGCAGTACTCCTTTCTCGTTGACGTACTCCACCGGACAAGTAGGTCACACATTTGGAACTGAGTCTTGATTACACAATGGCATATTTAAGGCAGAGCTTAATTCCCTATACTCCCTTCAATGTGGTGCCACCAACTCTGTGCATGAGGACTTCTGCCTTAGGCCCACATGCCGGTCCAGCAGGCCTCAGACAAATCCAATCCAGTCCGTCCCAGGCATGACATCGTCGCAGGGTGCGCACCGGCTCAGCTCTGATGCCCCCACCTCCATCAACTAGGAATCTCCTCCACATGCCATTTCAACACCATGTGTTAGAGATCCAGGAGGAGCTGGCTGCACAGCGGTTGTCCCATGCTGACCGCTGCCTTCGACACACACTGCGGTCGAGTAGGACACACAATTGGAATTGAGTATTGATTTGTTCATTGCAGAGTTTATATCATTGTACAGACCTCATCGCAGACTGCATCCCCTTCCAGCTCTGGTGCCATTGACTGTGCCACGGGAGTTATGGGCACTCTCCCGTTTAACTTTGTTGGCGTCTTAGTCCATGGCCTGGAGGTTGTCATGTAGCTGACACTGACATGCTGGGAAAAAAGGAGACTGTAGCATTCAAATCCTTCATATTGCCTGTTTCTGCTTGCTACTGTCCTCTGCATCATGTCCTGGATGGACACCTTCCACTGTCCTCCGTAACAATCTGCGACATTCTCCTTTGACATCAACGAGGACCCGCTCAGCTCACAAGGCCCTATCTCAGTGCACCATAAGTGACCGTCCCTTGTGGGTGTGCCTGTGCCGGCCGCAGGACATCCGGGACCACTAACTCTGTGCAGCTCACGTCATGGGCCCTTGCTGTTTGTACTTTGAACTTCAGATTGTCTGATCACAGTTGTAGTTGGTGCCAGCACCGGGGTCCGGGATCATACATGCCAACTTCTGTGTGTGTGTCGCTGTTTCCGCTGCAGAAGCCGAAGGTCTACCCTCAACGGCAGGGCGAGTTCAGCCAGGCATGAACTCCACATCTGTGTCTGTCCTGACCTTACCATAGGCCTACACACACGTGGCCGCCCACCTTTAGCGCACAACATCACTGTGTCATAGTGAGGCTTGTGGACATGCGCAGACGCATGACAATGGTGTGCCGTATGGGTGCAAGTGATGAAACCCCGCTGCACACACTGGTGAATGTGCTCTGGGGAGGGAGGAACAGCAGTGAGGCTACGTATTACACATTGATGCCGCACATTTGCAACAAGTAGTACGTCATACAGGAATCACACGATCACACATATCACACACCAATGAACTAGTGTGCCGGACAACACATCATGCAGGACCAACTATTGACTCATGTCACAGGTGACCAGGGATATGCACTCTGCGCTTGGATGACAACGCCCCTCCAAGCCCTGAACGCACAGGCCCAGAGGCAGTACAATTTGGCCCACAAACACACCAGGGGCATCGTGGAAAGCACATTTGGCGTGTTGAAGTCACGTTTCAGGTGCCTGGACATCACAGGTGGCAGGCTCCTGTACAGCCCAGACATCATGTGCAAGATGATCGTTGCATGTTGTGTGCTGCACAACATATGTATACGCAGCAAGGCACCATGGATACCAGTTCCAGAGGCACCGGACGATGATGATGAAGATGAGCAAGGTGGACCACACCCCACTGAAGCTGCCGCAGGAATTGCCCGCAGGGACACCATCATTACAAATTTCTTCTGATGAACATGTCACATTTTGACAGTCCTTGGCACTCATGGGACAGTACAGGATAACCACAGGCACATCATGTGCAAATAAAAGCATTCCAAAATAACATTCCCTAAGTGCATGTCACTCATCTGTTCGGGCACATCACTCAGACAGGTGTGAGTGCAACATGTGTTAATGACAATTTTATGATGTGTTCATGGATGGTGGGTGTGTCGTGTCACCTCTGTGCAGAGGGGCTGTTTGGGATGTCACGTATTCGTACTGCCAGTTCTGTGTGTCGCAGTTAGTGGTGTATCCCTCTATTCGGCGTTTCACGTGTGTCCAAGTTCATTCCATCTTGGCTGCCATTTGTAACCTACAGGTGACAACAGGGCTCCTTTGGGGGTCAGTTATGTGCCGACATGATGCTGGGATGCCCCCTGTGACTCAAGTCCCACAACATTTGCAACATGTACGTAAGCGGGACTCACTGCCCCTACATTCGTTCACACTGCCATTGTTGATTGATCATGGCAATGACACGTCTGTGTGCCGGGGGGGGGATGCTTGTCCCGCAGCAATGTGAAGGGGAAATGAGGTTTCACTGTGTGTTCCATGCATGTGTCTGCATTGGTGCAATTTACATGCAAAATGCATGTCCATGTACATTGTGACTGTGTGGAGATGTCTATGCGATGCGGGACAATGGTCAGTTGTCCTAAGTCACGGATATGGGTTTGTGCTCGTACATTGTCATCTCACCGTTTTTGTACTCTGCTTTTATGGTGCCTTTTGCTGCATGACGCGTGGGACTTGTAGGCATATTGCTTATTTTCGCAGATTTTTATATCACGATTGGCCTCGTCGCAGCTTTTTTTCCCTCCGTGTTTTGCATTTTTACGGCGTCGCGTTGGTTTTAACGCAGTCATTTGACGCATTGTGGTGGGTCTATCGCATGGTGCCACCATGTTGTGAATACCACGTTGACACAGTGTTATTTTCCCGCGATAGACCGTGATGTGGAGAGTTGCATTAAGCTACTTTTGCGGTAGTTTTCACGCGTTTTTGAGAATATCCCCCGAAGTTGTTTATATGAATGTATTGTAACCATGTCATCTAAGATCACATATAAAGCTATTCGGTGTGTTGTAGCTGCACGCTGGTCAGCTGTCAGACGCGGCACACAGTGTGTCCTTCCTGAAGTAATGCGATAAATCAATCCCCATTGTTGTTTTCTGAAACATGAGCATGCCTACCTTCAGCATGTTCCCAGGAGCGGGCCGTGGGCCTTGAGCGGGCACGCAATGCCGAGATCTGCTCAGTTCGTTAATGATGCCAGAGGTGTTTGCATTTTAGCTCCTGCACTGTTCCTTTTAAGGACAACATTTGTCAGAGCAGATTATGAAATCCGCAAGCTGCAACTAGCCTCATTTCAAGCACAGAGAGTGAGACATGAAACAGATGTCTGCAGGTTCTGTTCCCATTTGGGCAGACGCGTAAATAACCTCATATTTTTGGAGCAGAAATAGGAAAATAGAAGGTTCATACTAACATTACGACTGGTTTACCCCCCACAGAAAGAGTACTTTTCCAAAACCTCTTTCTTCCTTTAGCAGCCAATTAATAGAATATTATAAGCATTCCATGGTAGTTGTTATTATTAGTGCTTATTTATAAAATACTTCCTGTAAAAAAGCGCCGCCTCAAAATAATAAAAGAGTTATTACAGGCTGCACTCTCTGGAATCAGTTTCTAAAGGGCTATGCGCTGACTATCCAATGTACGGTGGCTCCCATATGTGAAGCGTTCAGAAGGCTCCGAGTAGAACAATTAAATCATGTTCTGAAGCAGTGTTGTCAATTTATTTAAAAAAGTTCCATTGGTGGGACCTTTGAGAAGCTAACATCAGAAGAGGAAATGTCACATGACTTTCAACTCTAATGACATCACAGGAAGTGACATCACATTACAGTGCGAACAAGAATAATACAATTATAAAATATGTCCTTAAAGAAGATACAATGCTATTTATGTTGCAAACCATAGATCAGGCGTTTGCCATCATATCAGCGGGGTGTAGTCAAGATGCATCTTGTCATGTGTAGTTTCATATGCTCTGTACATCTACACATGCCCCAATGCGGCCTTAAATGCCCACAATATGTCACAGAGGTCAAGGTACAGCTTTATAAGTACAGTTCTGTATGACCAGAAACAGCATCATGTCTAGGCATACCATCATAGGCTCAGGTGCAGCTTCATATTCTATGCTAATTTTCCCGATTTGCATGGGTTTTGTTTTAAATTTACTTCTCCATATTTGCAAGAAACAAATGCTGTTTCATCATTTTTGTATAGCCCAGCTAAGGAATGAAAAGTGGACAAAGGGTATCAAATGTGACCCACGGTAATTCTCTTTGTGGACACTCCAAATCAATGTCCAGTAAGAGCTAGTAGTTCTTCGTTTATTAAGCAATGCCTCCCTTTTCTAAGACTTCTTCTTCCCTTGATGCTGACAAGATGTCACTTTTCTAAAAAACATCAACATTGATAACCCCTAACTCAGTCTCTTTTTTTCCTTCCAAGACTGGACGCCAGATTTACTAATGTTTCACACAAGACAGTGTAGCAACATCATTTACTGTCCTGCATTGCACCAGGGGTCAAAAAGAGTTCAGAGCCATATGAACTACGATTGGTCTGCGGCTGCTGTCACCCCCTGCGACAAAGGTTGTCTTGCTTCATGCTCAGCCTAGCACCGTGATGCAGATGTCAGCGTGAATTGTCTAGCATAGGTTTTATACAAGAAAGTTTCCTGTTCAATACAAATTCCTATGCCCAGACAAACTCAGAAGGGTTCAATGCATTCAATGTGTGCCGTGGAATGCAGCACAGATGCAATGAGTGTATTTTTTGAAGTGAAAAATTCATTTTCCTTATTAGGCGCCTAAATCAAATAGGTGTTTTTTTCTGATGCAAAGTCTATCTTACAAGGTAATGCTTTGCATTAGAACCTATGAGTGTTTTCTCTGATCTACCCAAGTACGCACATGTAACAGCCCCATGACACAAAGCTAGGCCACATAGCTTCATAAATAGCTTTTTGTAAGCAGAAAAAGAAACCTTTAAAAAGTAAATACCAATGTGTGGCTGTAGGTTGCATTATTTCACTTTGGGGCACATGCATCAAACCTTTTTGCGATCGCAAAGGGTGCGAATCGCAAAAATAGGCCGTTTGCGATCGCAAAAGTCAGTGTTGAAATGCATCAACAGTATATTTGCGAAAATCCATTTTTTCGCAAATATAAGGAATCGCAAAACATTCTGCGAATCAAATAGCGAATCGGTATTAGCGTGTCCCAATTACCGAATCGCAAACAACGAATCGCAAAATGTATGCATGACAAATCGCAAATAGCGATTTCCATGAAAATCGCAAATTAGCGATCGCTAAATAAGAAGGATCACAACCAGGTGGTAATCATGAGTGCAAATCACAGACAGGTGAAAACCAACTGAAACCCATTTAAACACACCCAGAATGAGCCAGCACTGTTCACAATGGCAGGGATTTACCTGATGGCGAGGAGGATGAGGCTGCAGGCTGCCGCACAGAGACGGAGGCGAATGAATGAGCGCATCTTCAGAGTCCGCATAACTTTGCTAGGCCAGCAAGAGGATGAGATATACGACAAGTATAGGCTCAATGCAGCAATGATCCATGACCTAATCAATGAATTGGACCCCATAATGCAACGACAGACACGTAGGACCAATGCCATCCCAACGCATGTGCAGGTCCTATGTTGCCTACACCTTCTGGCGTCAGGCAGTTTTCAGGGGGTCATTGCTGTTGCGGGAGGTGTGTCACAAAGCGCACTTTCAAGAATATTGAAAGCATTCCTTGATGCCATGATGGCCGTGATCGGGTCTCATATCAAGTTCCCTACCACCGCGCTTGACCTTGCAAAAACCAAACAGGAGTTCTACCAGATAGCTCGTTTCCCACATGTTTTGGGTTGTATTGATTGCACCCACGTTGCAATATGTCCCCCTGCAACACAGGAATATATATATAGAAATAGGAAATCTTACCATTCCCTCAATATTCAGGTTGTTTGCAATGCCAAAAACATTATCACTGACATTGTTGCGCAATTTCCAGGGAGTGCACATGACTCTTATATCTTCAGGCAAAGTGGCATACACACCCGTCTTGTCAGGGGAGAATTTGGAGAGGGACATCTGCTTGGTAAATATGTGTTATAGTTTATCACTGTCATTGTACGTATGTCAATGTGAAGCTGCCACTGACTCTTTGCTCCATTACATGTAGGTGACAGCGCATACGCCTTGCGTAATTACCTAATGACGCCTTACCTCAATCCCACAACTGCCAATCAACAGAGGTACAATGCAGCACATATTTCGACAAGGAACATCATAGAGCGCACATTTGGGCTGTTGAAGAGCCGATTCAGATGTCTACATAAGACCGGTGGAGCACTGAAGTACAACCCTGAACAATGCTGCAAGATAGTAGCGGCATGTGCCATGCTGCACAACATAGCGACAAGGGGAGGAATGGACATCGAGGTGTCTGACAGCGATTCGGAGGATGGGAACCAGCAAGTGCCACAACACCATGCAGCACAAGGGGCAGGCGCAGCAGAAGGGCGTAGGAGAAGATTTGACATCACACAAAATTATTTCTGAGGTGAGTAATGATGACACAGAAACTGACTATTGCTATCAGAGTATTCTTTAATTAAATAAAATTGCCATGAGTGTTCAAGCACACTTGTAATCTGACCAGTGCAATGGACATAAGTGGTTTGCAAATGTCAATTCACTTGTCACTCTGTGAAAAGTCAAATCCAAATAAATGGTTACGTCACCATAGTGGAATGCACTTGTACATGCCAGTCTAGCGCTTTTTCCCACGAACACCCAGACGCCTGTCAGACCCAGCATTGTCATCCGTTATGTTGGAAGCGGCGGGGGTACTGCTGCGTGTGTTGCGTCTTCCTGCAGTGCGGACTGGAACTGCCACACTACTTAGGCTTGAGCCACCCTCACTACCCTCTTCGGGCGTGGAATTGTTGGCCGCAATTGTGGAAGCATTTAGCAAATCAACTGCATTGGTGACCTGGTCCAGTGCTTTAGCCACATCGCCGCTCCAATGGCACATTTCAGTTTGCATGGTCACAGACCTACGTGCCAGCAGTGCAGTTGTCGTGGCCAATCTATTGTTTGATTTAGCAAACATTTTCAATTGCAGCATTAGTTGACGATGCTGTCTCTTCTGGGATACATTTCCCTCATGCATCACCTTGCTCAGTTGCTGCACACTTTCTGACAGTACTGCTATGTTGCTAGCCATCTTGCCAACTTGCAATTGTACTAATCGTGTGTTTTTTGTCTGCAGGCGCTGCATACGGAGCATCTGTCCCTCAAGACCACCCCAGACATCACTTGGTTGCTCCTCCTGCTGTGTCCTGAGTGCTCTTCCTCTCCTACGCCGGGCTCTGTGATTAGTTCTGGGGACCTGTGGTTGTGTTTGTGTGATGGAAGTTGTCTGGCCATGGCTGCCACCTGGTGTTGCATCAGCCTCATCATCTTCACACTCCATGGTGACTAGGGATGGAACAGTAGCCCTGCGTGACTTTGTTGGACGCGAGGGATTTATTTGCACCACAGGTGTGTCCATCTGTTCACCTGCGCTGGTGTCCTGCATGTCTGGGGAATCGCTATCCACATCTTCTACACGTTGTGCATCTGTGAGGTGAAACAGTGCAACACTGTATTATTTCATGTCTGTGATATTAATTGCACAGTAATAAATTTCTGCCTTTGTAAATGATTTTATACTCTATTAAGCTTTTTTGGGTTGTTACTCTGAGATTTGACATTTTAACTGCTTGACCTGACTACATCTCCCATAATGCCCCTCACCTACTGAATGCATTGTGTACTGGATGTTCAGGGTCTGCACTTGGGCTGTGCTGTGGTCGAGTTCTACCTTTACATTTTGTAACACTAAGAAAACATACATTCATCTTACCTTCAGATGTGTTTGCTGCTCCGGACGTGTCCAGCTGGGTCACACCAACAACAGCTTCTGGCTGGATGGTGGATTCAATCAAGTCCTCCATGGGAGTGTTCCCAGTGTCTGTTGGTGTTCCCCCTCCTGTCTTCTTTGCCTCCTTCAGGCGGTCAGCTATGCGCACCTTAGCCCGACTGCGCAAGTCGTACCATCGTTTTTTGAGTTCTTCAATGGTGCGGTGTGTCACCCCAATGGCATTGACCCTGTTTTGGATCCGGAGCCAGATTTTCCTTTTCTCCTGCTCTGCCACTTTCAATGATGCCTTTCCAAACAGCTTGTCATGGCTGTGGACTACTCCCTCAATGAGGGTGTCAATTTCTTTTTCTGCAAATTTAATTTTGCGTTTCCTGCCTGTTTGGCTCTCCTCTGCTGTTTGTGAGGCTTCCATTTGATATCACAAGTTTTTCTTCTGTCTCTGTCACACTCCTGTTCTGCTCCCAGAGCCAGCTCCCTCCTCTCCCTGACACTGTGCACTGGAAATGAGGCTGGTGCTGCTCACTTCCTGGTTGTGATGTCATCAGGATGCATCAAAAAGCGACTTCGGTATTAGCGATTTCGCTAATTGCGAAATCGCTAATAGCGAGTTCGCAAATGCCGAAATCGCAATTTATTTAGCGATTTTTAGCGATTCGCAATATTCTCGCAATGTTTTTGTTGCATCGTGTTTTGCGAGTCTTTATTTGCGATTCCTTAAAATTCGCAAATAAGGACTCGCAAACTCTCTTTTTGATGCATGTGCCTGTTTGTGCCTCGCTGAGTCGGTGCAAAGCCTTTTTAAATCTGGATTTACATATCTAAAAATGTTATGCTAACTAATTTCAACCCCTTTAGAGGACAGCAACTGTCTCCCATCAATAGACAACCAATTGAAAAACATCTTTGACAATGACTATCCCTGCCTACTCACACTGCCTGTACTCTGGGATACCATTAGCATAGTGAACATCCCTCACATTCAACATAACAGTTGAGGGATTCATCCTTCAATCATTCTATCACAAAGTCTTGTAGAGCCTGGCTTTTCACTCCTGGGGAGTCTCCAGGCACAGGGTGGAAGTGCGGGCCTCGCTCAGAGAGGTGGTGGTTGAAGAGCCAAGTCTTGAGCTGTTTTCTGAAGTCCTTCAGGGATGGGGAGGTGCGAAGGTGGAGGGGGAGGTCGTTGCAGGACTTAGCGGCGAGGTAGAAGAAGGAGAGGCCTCCACAGCAGCTGCAGCAGATGTGGGGGATGTGGGCCAAGGTGGGGGTGGAGGAGCGGAGCTCTCTGGTCGGTAGGGGGAAATCAGGTGCTGTTGATATAAGTGGTCCGGTACTGTGGAGGCCTTTCCAGGCATGTGTAAGGAGCTTGAAGAGACATCTCTTCTGGAATGGGTTTCCCTGTTTCTTTACTGGTCACTCTCAAGTTCCAGTCATAGTCTTCTCCTGCTCATCCCTCCCTGAAACCTGCTGTGTCTTGAGTACTTAAGTCTAATGACTACCATCTTCAACCATAATATAGAACCACTGGAAGCCATCTCAAAATCAAAAACAATAATATGCTGCTGACATTGAACATTTTCTGAACTTTTCCAGTTTTAAACTATTGTCTCTGCTATATCATCCTGATGATCCTGTCACATTTTTACAATTGCTGTACACTATCACAACAGATGATATGACGAAAAATTGCTGAATATATAGCCTAAACACAAACCGTCAGCTGCTCATGTATAACATTATTGTTTTCTTTATCTTCCTTTATTTACCCTGCTCTTCCCACACTGGAAGTGGTCACTGCCCTGCCTGCTTTATGTATGATAGCCATTTGTAAATTACCACCATTCTGTATGAATGCATGTTTTTTCTACGAATGAATAACTGCTGTTAAATATTAGTGCTCCACAGGTATTTATAGCCTTTGAAAAAGAGGGTGGCTAATCACCACATCTACAGGAATGCCTTTTCATTTGATATATGATTGCTTCTGCAACCACACAATAATACTGTGCTTCCAGCCTACTGACTTAGTCCCATGGGTAACATTACCTTTGCCTCATATATATCCAATTCCCTTATAGAATACCATGTCTTTCTTTTCCTTTTATAGACATACATGAACATCCACTTGGCATATTAGTATTGTTTGTTTTTCTCTAACACTATCACTACTCTTCTTTAGAGTGGCAGTCCTTGAAATTTATTTATACTTAATAAGCAACTAAAATTGGTAGTAAACAAATTAAACTCACATCTCTAATATACCACATGAAGGGTCAATGTGAGTAAAAAAAATCTGACTCACCAAAGGATGTCAAAGAATCTATAATAGCCCTTTTTTATTGCTAGATTTGTGAGTGGACTTTGATTTAGACAATGCCACTACAAGAGAATTAAAAGACATGATAAATTATAGCACATCTTCTGTAACTCTTCTACCAAAAAGTCTGCTGCCAAAATATGTGCTGTGAGAAAATGCCCCTTTCTTTCATGGTAACCTACAATTTTTACTGAATTTTATTGCTGGTTTTTAGGATCTGCACACTGTAACACTGTGGTCTAGTGCCCGGCATCTGTGCTTTGACCTCTAAAACATCTAGACATTGGCTTACTCCTAATTGGCCTTTTTAACTTATTTAACTTTCCTATAAGTGCATAGTTTATGCTGTCCCAAAATATGGCAGGGAAAAATAAATGTCACTCATGGACCACAATGCTACTGTGCTATCTACTAGTGCCACGACAAACATAGCTCCCGGCTTACCACTATAGCTTGGCTGCAGCCCTACCAAAAAGATCCTTTTTGACAGACAAAAACATCCCTTTTAAGTAGTAATAAGTCACCCTTATGTAGGCCTTGTAGCCCATAAGACAGGGCGTATGGTGTTTAAAAGTAGGAAGTGTAGAAATTTCAAGTTAACATGTCTCTGCAATGACTATCACTTAAAATCAATTTTCACTGTAGAAAGGCTGGCTGTCCATAGAGAAACTTTGGGAAGCAATAGTAAATATTAATTCTGCTTTCTTGGCTAGGGGTCAGCTAGAAAAATGATTAAACAACTATTTTGATTATTTAGAAAAAGAAGCCAGATTTCTGTGGAATGGGGACTTTTCAAAAGTTAACTTTCCCTGCCTGAAGCTCCTGGAGACTATTTGCATTAGCCTTCAACTATCACCCAGCTGGTGAATAGCCCTGATGTGGTGTGAAATATTCTCAGAGTGAGGAGGTGTTTTGTTCCTCTGGCAGGAAGACCAGTGAGCTGTGCCTAGAAACATAATTTACTTCAAAACAGCCTCCCTGTCTCAAGCCCATGTTAGTTGACACCTGACCATGCCCCCTCTTTAGTCCTACTGGCCGGGCATGCACCAACCCCCAGTAAGAGGAAGCTGGTCCAGAACTGGTTTGGAGTGGCCAAGGAGGAGGGGACTGCTCCTTACCCTGACTATTCCTCAAGGTGGGCACACAAGTTCTGCACAAGTGGAGAAGGTTTTTTGTATTTTGGATTTAGTGAGTGAGGGGAACTGTGGGATTGTTTTCAGCAGGGCACAAAGGATTTGCTTCAATAGTGGGTGGGGATACTCTTGGGAACTTTTACCCTATTGGTTAGGGTGTGGCCAGGAGTAACTCATCACTCCCACCCACTACCTAGAGCCAGGCAGAAATTTGGCACGCCAAGGCACCTTTTTCAGAACAGAAGAAGGAATACACCTGCTGTTTCAGACCTGTAAGGAGACCTGAAAAGCTGGAGCTGCTCCTGATTGAACCCATATCAAACAAGCAGACTCCAAGGGTCAGATGGACGATCTTCTGTGTGGCTACAGGGAAACAATAAGCTGCAAGGGGCCTTTTTCATGAAGTGCCCAGTTGACCAGTACCAACTGTCCTGACAGGACACTGCTTGAGTAAATCTTGACGCCCCAAGGGCTATTCCTGAGTACCTTTGGCCCAAGACTGTGTTTAGTTGGACTCCTGGACTTCTCATCCCACTTATTAAACCCTGGGCCTTGGAAAAGTTTTGGACTTCAAGACCTCTAGAGGACTGGAACAAACTGTCAAGATGATCCACCCAAGGCATAACCTTGCTGAGTTGAAGAAATAGATTTCCTCAGATCGGAGCCTCTCAATAGCCAAAATCAATTTCAGCAGAAAGCCCTTGCCAAACATAGTCAACAGCATTCCCCCACTGGAGAATTCTGAACTCTAAAAAAAGAGAAAGTCCAAAGATAGAAATCTTGAGTGAGCGAGGGCGCCAAAATTATCTCTGAGAATATCTCTGGGTGTGAAATTCTAATTTTCCTGCTCAAGCTTTTCCCACCAAGACCAGTGGCTTCACCGGGACCGCCCCCAACACCTATCAGACATTGTGGAGCCATACCCAGATAAAGCCTGCTGCTTAGCGCTGCTGAAGGAGTTTGATACAATTTTTCAGACTAAATCTCAAAGCGAAAGCTGGGACATTGTTGAACCTGGTTGGTGTAGCAACTCACAGTCCTTTGTGGTCAGCCTGAAATCATACCTAAGTCCCAGTCTACTACGAACAGTTGGTCCGCATTGGCACTTAGTGCTTTTTGGAGCTATTTTGGTTAAAGCTTCTAAAATTCACATCTTCAGTTCCCTTAATTGGATTTTTGCCTAGTTTATGTAATTTCTGTTCATTAAATTAGCCTTTAGTTTTATAAATTAAAGTTTTTTTTTTTTTACTTTTTAACTGTTTCGGTTCGCCTAAATGCTTTATACATTTTCTCAAAGTTAAGCCTGTGTGCTCTGTGCCATAGCTTCCTGGGATTAAGCTCAGGTTTAAAATGCTGAAACTGCATTCACTCTAACTAATAAGCCACTTCATCACTTATGGCAATGCAGGAATACATGGTGACTTTCACACGGTGCTTGTTTATCAAATTGAATCCACTATTTCTTGCCAAGCAAGCCAGATACTTAGTAGAAGTAACATCACCTCTCATCAAGGTTTGCCTATAAGAATGTTTCCCACTCACAATTTGAAAACACCACAAAGCTTTAATGATTTTTCTGAAATGTTGTTTCATTTCAGTGGAGTCCATGTAAAATTCATATTTCACATTTCTCTTCTAAATGTTTGTGTTCGTATTACTTTGTTTAAGTAAGTGGGTATGTATCCGACTGCCAGACAAATTCTACATAATCTCTGCTCTTTACCCAGTGGCTGACAAATACTGACTAATCTCTACTAATCTCTGCTATTTAGTCAGCAGCCAGCCTGCTAAATATCTGAAATTTGGTTATTTTTCTTTTGGCCAAAGAAATTGTGTGAAGGAGGTCTTTATTTAGCCGGCCTTGAAGAAAAAAGGAACTTTAGGCAACAGCAGGGTGGTGGCCATCCTGTAAAGGAGATGCACAATATGTGAAGCATTTGAAAGTAAATACATATATAAATGTATAAAAGTATATACAAATGTAAGTCCATGAATTAAGGTAAGTTGATTACAGAAGAAAAACCAGTAAATGGATTTTAAATAAAGACATTTATGATCATAGTAAAGTAAGAAATGTAGGAATCAAACCAGTTTTAAAAGGTCCAGGTTATGGCATAGAGTCTAGGTGTATTTGGCTTTGGGATTTTGGTTTTGAAAATAAAAACATGTTGAAAATGTGACAGACAACTCTGTCAAATTTTCAATGCCATGACATGACATGTGAATCTTTCAGTGCCATGTCAGTAATTCCTGGAAATTCCTGGCCGGCGGACATCTCAAAATTTGGTGGTTGAAGTACTTTACTACTACAGTGGTGAGGGTACTTAATGATTCAACTATCCTCTAAATCAGGCTCTTAATCTTTGTCTTGGAGACATTATTGTCAACTAGGTCATCAGTCAGTTGGGGTTCCATCTGGATCTGAATAAAGAATTGTCAACGGATGCCAGCTGCAGTGCAGGACCACGATGGGTGCTTTAGCAGTAAGTTTGAGGCTCGCGAAATGAAAGGCAGGAAAACTGTGAATGGGCAAAGTCTGAAGATCAGACCCAGGAAGGTATTTTAAGTGGCAGGGTGCTGTTCGGCGTAGGTACTAGTAAAGTCCTCGAAGTTTCCCTGAATTTTCCATCATCCATCTGGACATGAAGTGACATGACTGGTTTTCCCACCAACACCATTTTTTAAAGAAGAAGTCGAACAAGAGGACTTAATTTCCCATCTGCACAAGAAGTGATATCATTGAATCTCCCATCATCCACCTGCACAGAAAGTGACATCAGTGAGTTTCCCATCATCCATCTGGACAGGAAGTGACATTAATGGTTTTCCTACCAGAATCGTCTTTAAAAGAAGAAGCAAAGCAAGAGGACTACATTTCCAATCACCCATCAGCACAGGAAATGACATCACAGCACTCTCCCCTGTCCCAGGACCAATGTAATGGCAGCTGCAACAGGATGCGTGGTGGACATGTGCAGTGGGCATGCCACTGGTGCGCTGAAGTTGCACCAACGCAAGCTTGTCTGCTCCTGTCTGCACATGAACCACACCCAGTGCCAGGAACCCTGGCCCAATCACCATCCAGCTCTTCTCCGTTGCACTACTTAGGTCACTAGACACCGGATGCCGTTCACCTAAATACTCACACTACAGTAAGAGCTTTCACCTGCACCCAATGCTGGTTCTCCAGCAGCCAATTAAAACACTCCCCCAAGAAAATACTAACAACATCATCAACAACTCCTCACAATACACACAGCACACAAGCACCAACAGCGCCTACACCCCCACCCTACAACACATGCCAAAGCAAACCCACAAATCAACACCCACTCACATGCAATCTTATCAACACAAGATTACTCGGCAAAACACAACCGAGATATGGGACCTGCTGAGCACCGATGCACCCGACATGCTCTTCATCACAGAGATCTGGCTCTACTTCTCATTGGCTCCCGACATTGCCACGACAATCTCAGTGGGCTACAAGAATACTCAACAGGACTGCCTTCACAAGCCAGGAGGAGGACACAGTATCATCTACAAGGAATCCATCAAATGCACAATACCACAGAGAATGCCACCCCATTCATGAAACACCTGCACTTCAATCTTCAAACATCCAAAAACCTCTCCCTGAATGGAACCCTCGCCTACCGACTACCCAGACCATGAGCTATCTTTACCAACCTCATCACCGACTTCATCGCTCCACTCACCATTGACTACAGAGCCTACATTCTGTCTATGACATCAAATTTCATTTGGAAGACTGAAACGACCCCTGCTCCACAGCACTCCTCGAAAGCTTGTGCAACATTGGACTCACCCAGCTTGTCTTGGAATCAGCACACACCACAGGACACAAACTGGACCTCATCTTCACCACAAGTAAAAGCATCAAATACAACACCACCACACCCTTCACATGGACCAACCACTCCACAATTCACTTCCAAATCAACATATCTCAAGTCAACACCCCTACCAGAGTCAGCATTTCAAGCCACCGCTGGGGCAAAATCACAGAAGCAGACTGGCTCAGCACCCTCAGCATTGATCAATATAGCCTCAACAAGAACGTCAACAGCTTCAACTACTGGATCAAGAACCGTGCAGACTCCCTCGCACCCATCAAAGCCAACAGGAACAGTAGATCAAAAAGCAGGCCAGTTGGTACACAGAAGACCTCCGAGACACCATACAACACTGTAAATAGCTAGAAAAGAAATGGAGAGCCAGGCCCTATACACCAGCAACAGAATTAGCTACAAGGCAGAACTCAGATGCTCTCACCAGCAAATAAGAGACACCAAGAGAAAAGCACTAGTGGACTGCATTCAAGGAAGCTTCAACAGCTGTAAAGGGATTTTTTTATTCATCAAGGATTTTACATCACCCTCAGACACTGTCAACAACATCGCTGCCTCCCAACAACTCTGCGACAACATATCCAACATTTTCCACAGAAAAATCACAAACATCTACAGTAAATTTGCACACCAACCCAACCCCAGAGCACTCATTGATAACCTACCCACCACCAACCAAGAAGGCTATCTGACTGAATGGATAACCCTCACCAGAAATGACACAGCGGTAATCATGAAGACCATTCACTCAGGAGCCACAATGGACCATGCCCCTACCACATCTACAACCTGGGAAAATCACCATTCAGCACCACCCTGACCCATCTCATCAACAACTCCATCACATTCACCATTTTCCCAATAAATGGAAATGTGCAGAGATCAGCACCATCTTCAAGAAGTCCGCAGCTGACCCGAATCTACTGAGCAATGTTTGACCTATCTTCTTCTCCCCTATTCAGCCAAAGTGATTGAGAAGGCCATTAACAAGGAGCTCACAACCTACTTCAAACTTCACCATCTTCTAGACATCACTCAATCAGGATTCAGAAAGAACCACAGCACTGAAACAGCACTCATCACGTGCACCAATGACATTTGAATTATACTGGGCCAAAGACAAACAGCGTACCTCATCCTGCTCGACTTCTCCGCACCCTTTAATACTGTCTCCCACAACACCCTCATCAGAAGATTCCACAAGATCGGCATACAAGGATCTGCTCTCAAATGGATCTGTTCCTTCCTCATGGGCAGAACCCAAAGGGTCACGCTGCCACCCTTCACATCAGTGACCCAAAAAAATTATGTACGGAGTCCAACAATGATTGTCCTTAAGCCCCACCCTTGTAAACATATTCAAGACATTGCTCACCAGCATCATCCGATCACAAGACATCACTGTCATCTCCGATGCAGATGACCCCCAACTCCTCCTCTCTCTGAAGGACAAGACAACCAGCACCCAAACCAACTTCACCAACCGCATGACCATGGTAGCAGACTGGATGCTGAAGTTCAACTCCGACAAGAAGGAAGTACTAGCCTTTGGCAACAGGTCCTCACCATCGAACTCCACCTGTTGGCCGTAGGAGCTATGACCAACTCACAACCACAACCATGCAAGACATCTAGGCATCCTCCTACCAACAACCTCAATATGACAGCTCAAGTCAAAACAGTGTGCACCTTCTGATTTCATATCCTACGCATGCTGCAAAAGAGTTGCCTCAGAAAACCAGAAAGATAGTCACCCAAGCACTCATCACCAGCAGGCTGGAATACGGCGATAATCTCTATGCTGGAATCCACAAACAACTCCTACACAGACTCCAGAACATCTAGAACACTGCTGCAAGACTCAAACCGACCTCCCAAATCACACTGCACATCAGTAAGCTGCACTGGCTCCCCATTCGCAAGATCAGCCAATTAAGACTTCTCATGCACACATACAAAGTCCTACACAACACAGGACCAGAATACCTGAACATCCACACACACTTTAACCAACCCACCAGACACCTATGCTCTGCCTCACTCTCACACACTCCCCACATCCTCAACATCAAAACTGGAGGTTGCTCATTCTTCTACGTTGCGCCCAATACATGGAACGACCTCCCTCAACACATCAGGCCTCCCCCTCACTTCTTGAGGTCTCCAAGAAACTTAAGACCTGGCGCTTCGTAAAAGCACCTTGGGGACCACACACAGTCACACCTGCCCAAGCTCCAGGGTACCCTCTCAGATGATTAGTACACTATTCAATCAACACAACATAACTAATTTGGACTAAAAAGCTTTTTTGTAATTTAATATCTTTTCAGCAGGGGAAACCAGCAAGTTGAGTGCAACTTGCAGTTCAGAGTAAGCAGATTCGGCTCAACGGAAATCCAGTGGTAGCCTTTGGCTCTTTTGGCAAACATCCTTTGAAAAGTCCCAGCTTTTAGGGTTAAACAGGAGGAGTACACCTTGGCACTTATCCAAGGGCCCTTGAACCTTAGCGATCCTACTTGGGGGTTAAGTCTCACATTAGGGAAATCATCAATGGGGTCCAGAGCAGGTCCATTTGTAACTGGCCAGCTGGGAATTTTAGGAATGTGGGCTTCTTGCTGCTTTGTGTCCCAATAGGTTGACAAGAGGTCAGCTGCTGACCCTTGGAGTCCACTTCTTAGTCCTGGGTGCAGGCCCAGCTATTGAGGTCTCTCTTTGTACAGATGCAGCAGCCGGTGCTGAACTTCTTCTGCCTTCCACAGGTCCATAGGTGTTTTGAAGAAGGTACCCAGGGTGCCTGGTTTATACCTGACACTAGGTTGTAGGTAGGGGAAACTCCCTGTCCAATAGGGCAAAATGACTGATTTTCATGTGGCTGGATCCCAACTGGAGTGGCACAGTGAGCAAAAGATTGATGGATTTAACCCAGATCTCTTGACTGGGGGTGAATGTTTGATTTAATCAGCATTCCATCCATCATTTGTTGCTGTAGCACTTTTTTCCCTAAGTGGGATTGATATGCCCAGAAGTGGGTCCCATCCTCCACTGACCCATCCTTGTCATTTTGTGACAAACTGTCTGGGAGAGATTCACTTTCCTCTTCCTCTCCTCCATCAGTCCCTATGAGCATTGTTATGTCAGCCCTGCTAAAGTGTGTTTTTTAGAGGGTTCACATGGATCACTGTGTTAGGGTTTCTGGGGGAACCCAGGTCCACCTGGTAGGTGATCAACCTTTCTTTTCCAGTAGGAGTGTAGGCTCAGCCCATTTGTCCCGGAGGGCCCAAGGAGCCACAGACTCCGTAAACCACTCCTGCTGTCCCGGCTGGCACTCACTTAAGGCAGATTTTTGCTCATACCAATGCTTATTAACCCACTGTATGGCATCCAAATTCTTGTTTCCCAGCTTTCTGTACTGTGCCTTGTGGAAACACAGGCCAGCACATAATTCGTAGCGCTTAGGCACATTGAGAGTTTTCTTCCACCCCTCTGGCAGACAGGAAGTTTGTGCCCCTGTTGTATATTACCTCCTTCGGAAACCTCACTCTGGTGTAAACACAAAGCATAGCTCTAGCGCCTTAGGATCTTGCTTCAGGGTACTGGAATTAACCTATTTCCTGAAGCAGTGGAAGGGTCTACCGGACCAACAATGTCAATCCCTACCCTCCCAAATGGTGATTCATCCACAGGCAGTGGAATTAAGGTTACCCTTTGGTTTCCCTGTTGTCTTGCCACTGTCTTGAAAAGTAGTGCAGACTTTACAACAATCTACCTTTTCTGACATTTGTGGCTAGTTAAAGTGGCTGACCAACCTGTCCCAGGTCTTGGTCTACCTGAGACGCCCATCCAAGGATATATTATGAGTCACATTCAAGAGGAACACCCTGCATTTTTGGGTGACCACAATTCTCCTGGCTGCTCCAGATATTGAGTCCTTGCCGCTCTACAAAGGACACTATCCAGCCAGTAGACCATATGGGGTCCACAGGCATCCCCCTTTTCCAAGACTTCAGACTAACACTGGAGGCCTTCAAGGCACGGGCAGGTCCTCTGCTCTAGGCACAACTCCACCAAGGAGGGGTTTCCTGTGCCTTGAAGTTCAGCAAGCTCTGACATGTCTCCTAGGGTAGGCACCCTCTCCTTCCTTTAGGTTTCAGGTCCTCTTCCTAAGGGTCAGACAACTTTGGGCATTTGGAACTTGGGATTCTGGGTTCCCAGACTTTTTGCCATTTCTCTTGGTGGTAGGAGAATAGGCTATTCTTCCAGGCACAAGGCTTCCTTCACTACAATGACATGCTGTTTGGGCCCTTGCGGCCACATACAAACCCACTCAGGAAACCCTGCATCTCTTGATGGGTTCTGCTCGCTATCTTAGACCAAGCAGAGGATTCAAGATAATTTCCCAGCAGACACTCTACTGGGATGGCAGGGGACACAGCTACCTTCTTCAGGTCAGTGAACCCCTCCCCATTCATAGGTGAACATTGCCTGAAGATGGTATTTCACCGCACTGTCAACACTGACTACCTTGTGCAGGACATATGTATGATTCTCTCTTGGGAAAACAACTCGTCCACTACAGTTGTATTGCTGGCTCCTGCATTCTTCAGAGCCTCCACTGTATTACCTATGGTCTTAGGTCATTGCCTGTACTTCACTATGCTGGGAGGTAAGGCAGCCAGGGCTTCAATATCCATCCCACCCACAGATACTAAGGAGACTTCAGTGTACCCTTTGGTTCCCCCTAAGCAAAACTCCACCCTAATCCCTACAATAGGAATCCCTAGGGACTGCAAACCGGTGGGGAGCTTCATGGAACAAACAGAGTCTCCTTTTTTGTGCCTAGATTGACAATATTCATAGCACATCCCTGCCTTCAGGGGGTCAAAATGCTTTCCCTGGCAGCCTCTTCACCTGGGCTTGGACGGGTCATGTGGCCCCCCACTTGGACAGGCTTTTGGCATCCTTTTGAGAACTCACTATTTTTATCCTTGTTGCTCCCCTCTTTCCCTTTAGGGGGACAGCCCTTCTTTCTTAGGGTCAATCCCTTGAGACTCCTTGGACACAAAGGTGCACCTCCATTCTAGTTGAGCAATACTCTATTTGGTTGTTACAGTCATCAAAGTGCACATCCAAAACAACATCAATTAAAATAATGATTACACAGAATATACATCAAGATACTTATATAAAAAGCATTCCATAGCCCCCAGCAGGTAACGGCAGAACAGTCAATGTCATGCAATACAGATCATAACTATAAGAAACTTTCTGCAGCATAGCAATTAAATATTAAGATCATATCCCTAATCAATTATCTGTGAAAATGTAAGGTACATACGAGCAAAATTTAAAAAAAGGATAAACTTTCAGAATAAAATGGACGCATGACATACATGCACTATTTGCAGTAATACTTGATTACAACCCTCGTTATAAGATCATACAGACGTGGCCAGTGCTTCTATATCAGTACAACTGGCGGAACCAGCAATAATATCCGCTAAACTGTAGGACAACCCCATTGATGGAATCATGTCAAGAACTGAAATGATCTGTGCTTCAATATCAATGCAAAGTAAGAGCACCAATAAACATACTTAATAAATACACATCAGGAGTACCATAAAATCCTAGTACGAAGATCTCATTCCAAAATAGATAAAATGCTTATTCACAGTTGGGGGATGTAAAAAAGAGAAAGTTTATAAGTCTTTTGCACATCACTTTTTAAAGATTATTCTATGTTTGTACCAAGCTGCCTCTAGGAAATTTACTAACAACTAAAACAATTTAAAAGATGTATCAGTTTTTAAGATCCTAAGCGCTACCTGGTGTCGAGAGACCCCCAATTCACGAAATATGGGAATGATCCACTTGCGGCAAGAGGTAGAATACTCTGAATAAAAAACGAGTAGATGTGATTCATTCTCATTGCCCTGGTTGCACAGAGGGCAAACCATGGATACCTGTTCTTTGCTCCATCTATGGGTAAATGACCTTAGAGGAAGTGCCCCAAAGTGGAATCGTAAGAACAGGCTCTTAGGTAGAGAGGAGTGTATACAATCTAAATATTGTTCAAAAATTGGTAACAATTTATGTTCGAGAAACACATTGGTCAGGGATCCCTCAGGGCTTCTATTTACAAGTTCATCATTAATATATGCCCAGTAAGTAGCTTTCAGTATGTTTTCATTTGCTTTATTTAATTTGATTGGATCATCCCCAATCCTATGTAGTCCTAGCTTCCCCATCCAAGTGTACGCAAATTTAATCCAGGGGAGTGGCATAGCAACTGGTAGCTTAAGTACTTCATCAAACAAGTCCCTATAATCAGCTAACTCTGGAGTGCTCCAGAGACGGACCCAATAAACTAATATTTTTAATACGGCCACATCAGTTACTCTTTTTAGCCCCAATTCAAGGTACAATGGAATAAGGGGTGAACTGGATGGAAGACAAACTAGTTTCCTATCAAAGTTGTTTTCCGCTGTTGCAGGGGCTGGACATCCCCAGAACCCCATGTTTCGGCCCCATAGTGTGCGGCCCCTTGTGCCTTAGCACAATATATTTCCAGGACTGGCTATACTATGTGTGATACCATTCTCTTTTGGGTCCTAATGATGGCATTAGGAATGTGCTCGATTAACAGTCTACTCTTAGCAATCTGACCCAGCCACTTAAAGCTCTCCATAAATTGCACCCCTAAATAGTCAGTTATCTACCCTTTCAAGTGCCTCATTCTCCACTGCTTTTTCTTTCCTCACCCCCTTACCCAGTACCATGTTTATGGTCTTGTTGACATTTAACTCAAGACCCCTAGACTTACAAAAGTCTAAGAATTTGTTAACCAAGATCTGCAGGCCCATGGGTGTCTTCGAAATGAGGAGGGAGCCATCAGCAAATAATACAATCTGCACCTTCCTATTGTTCAGAGTGGGGAATCATTTACACAGTTTTCTAGAACTTCAACTACATTATTTAAGTACAGGGAGAACAGTGTGGGTGCAAGAATGCAGCCTTGACAAAACTCCACGATCAATCGGGATACGTTCCGTTAGTTTGCCATTTGGACCCCAGCGGACCTGTGCAAAGTTGTTCTCATGCAATTTGCTTACAAGCAGTGCTTAATTTGAGTAGGTGCTTTCCGATGCTCAGCACCAGCACTTAATTGCGGGCACCGGCACTTAGGACAGTTGATCATTTAAAGATGGGCAGAAAAATATGTGTTTAATAATTCAATACATGTTTAAAACAACTAATACCTGCACCCAAACAATTCCTAAAGCTTGGGGGGCTCGACCAGTCTGAATTGTCACACTTGTAGCAGTGAGATGGTTAGTAGTTGTGTAAGCTCCGACATTAGAAGCACTGGCAGTGGCAGTGTGTGGTGCAAATTGCAGTGGCCTCATCACGAGGGCTCCGGCACTTATTTATTTACAAATTAAGCACTGCTTACAAGTTGTACAAGATTACAGAGAACTCCTAGTTTTAATAGAACTTGCCATAGTTTTACACGTGGCACATCCATTCATCAGCTACCTTACCCAGCTCTCTAGGGCTAGAGATTTGAACCCACTAGGTTCTGAAGAACAATTGTTCAAAATGTGTTCCTTGGCAATTAAATTGTACAGCTCATCACAAGTTCTAACTTTGTTGCCCTTCAACCAGACATTTAGTGCCTTCACTGAAAAATATAAAAACCCAGCACAGGACAGTTGTGCTTTTTTGTGGATATCCCTGAACCTTTATCTATATTCTCATGGGGTCAGACCAAACTTCTCCAATAGGGAATCCTTCACGTATTGGTAGGACTCTACAACTCCTTACTCTATGGTCAAGAGCTTATCCTTACTAGTTACTGGAACCAACTCCCACAATAATGATTCTCATCTTTATTGTTCTTTCAAAGAAGGCAAAGCATTTATTTGCACCATAAAGCTAGGCACAGTTATTTTGGCAGGCAGGGGTTGCGTGAATCCCCTGTAGCTACATCCTCCATTTTGCTGTCAACCTTGTTGCTGGGCTTCACATCCAGTCTGGCATTCTTTTCCTCCAAGGCGGGTTTTTTCTCTGCCAGAGCTCGCTTCTTCTCTTCCCATGGAGGCCAGCTGGGCCTCCAACTCTCTTTATCGGTAGGCCATTTCTGAACTATTGGTGCTGGCTGAACTTCTTTCACTAGTCAACATAACAGAACAAAACCCTGCCTGGTAACCAAAGCTAAACAATGTATGTTAAAAGTCTATATAAGTGTGCATAACGTCACAAAACAGCCCAAATATTTCTCATAAGGTATAATATAACATGTTTGCTGGTACTGCTAAACACAAGTTCTGGATTCCACAGCTGAACACCAATGTGAGAAAGTGACATTATTACTTGAAGAGGGCTACCATCCACTTCAGATAAAAATCTACTTTCTCCGAGTTCTCATAGTGAACTGATGTCAAGACATCCAACTAAAGAGCAAAATTTTCTCGCTCGTCATCCATGCCATACGCTAAGAGACTGGGTTGCCTTCTGCCTGGCGCTGGGGCTGAATGGAAGAGTACTCATTATCAACACCAAGTCAAAAGCTCTGATCTGTCCTGGAAGGCTGTGACTGCTGAAGACGAATACCTGCTGGAGGTCCAGCCTGGTAACTACAACTGCTGAAACAAAATACCCATCTGCATCCAGTCTGCAGAGGCACACTTTCCAAAGACCAGCACCCTCATTAGAGGCCTACTGCGCTATTCCTCATCCAGCAGCCATTGTGTAAAGTCAAAGTGTTTTTTGGCCCCAATTTATCAAATGCACTGCTGGTTGAGCAGTGTGGCAGAATGCACCAGCCAATGCCTCAAGAGCCACATCTTCACCGAGCTGTAGTCTCATTTAAACTGTGCAGTTTTTTCATTTTACTGCGAGATTAAAGTACTTTTGATCTATGCCTGCCTTAAACTCTACATGGAACAGACAGAAGTGCTGATCTACGGCAGACACACCGCTCTCTGGAACAACTCCTAGTGGCCATTGGAACTCAGCCCTGCAACCACGATGAATGATCATTCCTGCAACCTCTGACAGCAGACTCTTCATGAAACTACAGATCTTCGCCATCTCCTCAGCCTGCTTCCTCATACTCCACATGCTCCACAGAATCTTCAAGTGACTACCCATCAACACTAGGAAAAAAGTGATTTAGGCTCTCATCACCAGCTGGCTCGACTATGGCAATAAACTTTATTCAGGCACCACCAATGAACTCATGAGAAGACTCCAGATGATCCAGAACACAGCAGCCAGACTGATCCTCAACCTGCCCAAAAGGACCCACATCACCCAGCACCGGAGAGATCTCTGCTGGCTCTGAGTCCAAAAAAGATGCCAATTCAAGCTCATAACTCACTCCTATAATGCTCTCCACGACCAAGAACTTGCATAGATGAATCACCGCCTGGACTTCCACCTACCACCAAGAAATCTTGACTCAACTCAACTAACTCTCATCCAAACACATGCATCCATCAAGGCAGCACCGGAGAACACTCCTTCTACTACCTCGGTGCCAAATCCTGAAATGCTCTCCCTCTCCAACTCTGAACTGCACCATCTCTGAAAGACTTCAAGAAGGGACTCAAGAACTGCCTTTTTGACTGAACGCACACAGCACAGCACCTGGATACCCTCACGAGTGATAAGCCATGATTTACAATGCAATGCAAACAGGATAATAATTTGGAGAACACTCATTATAATATCAACCTTTTTTCAGAAAGGAGTTTCAATGTTTTATTACCTAACATTAACTGCTATAATAAGGGACAATTAACTCAGAACTGGGGAGAAGCTGAGTTAGTCACTGCAAGATATGCAAGCAATGTCATTGGTTTAGGAGCAGGCACTCAGCTATCCATTGCATTCTTTGTATTTCTGTGTTAAACCCGAGCCATGATGAGAGTATTGTTGGTCAGATAGTACCACTTTTTGCAGTTGAAGGCTCACTGCTTAGTGGCTATATTAAAGGATCCTAGCCTATTGCATGTTGTTATGATGATCATGCATAGGTCAGATCAGATGATGATGATCTGTATCAACATGTTTGGCTACATCTGTCTTACACTTTTCTGACACACTCCATACGTATGCATTCCTTAAAGATTGTTGTCACATGAATAGATACATGATACCTAACACTACAAATCCACAACCTACCAAGCACGATCACCACGAAGATGGTACGCATTTAAGAATGAAAGTCTCTCTCTCCTAAACCTTTCTGCCTTGCTTCATGCTTAAGCACAACCACAAGTTGGCTATGAAATGATTGGCGCACATTTACCAATGATAACCAATGTTTCTCACATGGGCTACCCAGCATCAACAATGCACAACAAGCAGAGTTGATTCACCCAGCATCCATAAACCACATATATGATGAAGGCAAAGGTCCACTATTTTGCCAATGGCCAGTCTCCCTACAGTGACACAGGTTAAACGTCTTTTGCCCCTGCAATATTATTCTGATGCTACTATGGCCTGTCACTGTACAGCTTGAGGTTGATAAGCTAGCAGCCAATCTAAATCAGAATGAATATAAATTTTGTGTTGCCCACCTCACACACAACAAAAGGATGTAGCACTTGCAGAGGACACACAATGTTTAATTTACCAGGGAGGGTACACAGGGATAGCCTGAATAATTGACTGTGTAGGATGTTATAAGAATTCCAAGCCATACAGAGGACTTTCATCCCATTATTTAGTTAAACATTACTGCATTGAAATACAGTAATTGCAATCCCTTACTCCCCCAATCTCAACTTCTCATGATGAATATTGTGAAAACATTTAAAATGTTTGTATAAATTTCCCCAATACATTCTTTGTTAACACCACAAGTACCACAACACTGGCACAGAGACTGAAGAATCATTTTATTGTCAGTCTATGGGACACAGAAATTGGCTTGTTGAAACGCTGCCATCTTATTTATATGCCAAAAATTTAAGAGGTGCTGAGACTAAACCGCAGTGCAACTATGTGGCTATACTTTTTGGCTCTGTAGTTTGAATATTGGCACTATGAAATCAGAGCTACACTATTTGTTAAAAGTGTTTAACAACAGGATAATCAATACCAGCAAACTTTGGGAATGTCAACTGTGTCAACAGGCCTATAAAGACAATGCTGCCTTTTAAGTATCACATATTTGGAAATCAGATTACTCATGAAATATCCTTGGTTCAATGTTCTGGATACTTTTTTAAAAATTAATTGGACTTGAATGACGATGTCATTACCAACCAGACAGTCATTTGATTGTTGCACGAAACCTCATGGCAGTAAAAGAGGAGCTCTGATAACATGAAGCTTTTTTGTAACCTTTTTGTAACTATTTTGGTAACCCGTTATCAGGCTCTGGTACTTTGCCATGACTTTGTAACAGCAAGGTCATAGTTGTAGAAGGGTAAACAGCTAAACCTAGTCTTGCACAGGATATAGTCATCTTTATCAGCTGTCCACCTCTTCAAGTAAACTTAAAGGAGCAGGAGCATTTGTAGAGATTCTAACAGGTCTCTATCGGGCCTGCAATGTCACTGTGTCTTGACCCTTGGTATAATGCAGTAGTATTCTGTGCCATGTGATCAAAATTAAGTTGAAAACACTCAAACATTCTCTTCGATGGCTATTGAAACCTTTTGACCTATGAGCTAGGGCTATTCGGGTGCAAATTGCATTTAAGCCAGGTATAAAATTAGCTTGCATAAAGAGATGGGTGCCAATTGTGCTCTATATGGTAGTAAGGGCCTGTTAAAAAACTGTGCTTGTCACAATATTTCATACTTTCTGCTCCTTAGACAGCCACTAGGTAAACAGTGAAGCTCTCTGCTATTTGAATGGCTACAGGCCATATTGGGCATACTGTCTACTACTTAGTCAGCCTCCAAGTGAAGAATGAGGCTTCTTTGCTATTTGAAAATCTGCTGGATAGACAGTACATCATTTCTGCTATTTAGTCAGTAGCCTAAAAAATAATGAAGTTTGTTTTCTATTTGCAAGGCTGCCATCCAAGTAGTGCATAGTGCCTGCTATTTAGCCAACAGCCAGGTTAATAGCGACATTTCTTTGCTATTTGAAAGGTCATGGGCTAAAAAGTAATTAATTTCTCCTATTTAGCCAGCAGCCAGATATATAATGATTTTTTTTTGCATTTTGTATGGGTGCTGGCCAAATTGTACATAATAGCTTCTACTTTGCCAGAAGTCAGGTAAAGAGTTCCGGGGCATATCAACAAGGCGGCGATAAAAAATTATTGCCGCTTTTGCGGCCGTTTTCGGCCGAAAAGCGGCGATAATTTTATCGCTATATCAGCAAGATCACACTATCACGTGAATCCTTGTCTTAGCGCTCTTTTTCCCGTAACGCTCACTTTTGCATCTCTAATGAGATGCAAAGTGTGGGTTCTAGGTCAAAATAACTGGAGAAATGTCGCTAACCGACATTTCTCCAATTATCAATGGGCACGCTAACAAGCATAGCGATAAGAAAAGTAGTGCTAACCTTGGTCATCTCTACTTTCCTTACGCCTGCTTTTAGTTTGACTTAGCCATGATATCCAATGGAAGGTGGATATCATGGCTGAGTCTGCCCTGCCCTATCAGCAAGCTGTCGCCAAACATTGTGCGATTATCGCTGTATTTCCAGCGATAATCGCACAATTGGCAGCTTGTGCCTGGAATTTTATCGCTTTAGAGATAAGCGTTGCTAATAGCACGCTATCTCAGCGATAAAGTTCGACGATAGCCGGCGATAATTATCCTAGCGATAAGTGCGCTTAGCGATAATTATCGCCGCTTGTTGCTGATATGCCCCTACGTTTGTTCGCAATTTGTAGCGCTTTTCTACTAATAGCACACAATGTTTGCAAGATAGCCATTTGTCTGGTGAATAGTCAAGTTTCTTTGCTATTTGCTTGATCACCAGCCAAATAGTACATATTGTCTACTATTTAGCCATAGGCTGGATTGAAAATAAAGTTATTTAGCTTTGCTTATCTGTCAGCCAAACAGTACATAATCCCTGCCATTTAGCTAACGGCCGGATAAATAGTTAAGGTTCCTTGCTATTTGCACAGCCGCTGGTCAAACAGTGCAGAATCTACAGCAGTGGTTCTTAACCTTTTGACTGCTGTGGACTACCATTTATTCCTTACGGAATCTAGGGACTCCCCGCTGAGTCATTAAAAGAAGCCAGGGATCCCGACCTAGTCATTTGCTGTGATTTTAACAGCAAAAAAAAATACAAAAACAAGCATTCATTAAACAAATATACAAAGAATGAAATTTTGTCTTTATTCCATAAACAAATATAAAAAAAAATCAAAACTTTATTTTTAATGGGAAGGTTGGAACTTTTCTAGGTTCAATTAAGGCCACTCATTTGTCCATACTATATTCTGTGAGGTGCACTAGCACTGCCCACACAAATATTATGAGGATATTCAAATTCCTGTACATTTAGGGAACATTTTAAAATTCTCAATTTTTTACTTTACTCCTTTCTTTATACACACTTTATTAATCTGTTAATGTTATTCAATTTTCTGAGTAGTCGTGGACCCACTGACTAGGCTTTGCGGACAGACTGGGTTTCTCGGACCACAGGTTAAGAACCACAGCTCTACAATTTAGCCAGCAACTGAATAACTACTGAAGGTTTTATGCTGTTTGCATGGCTCCTTGATAAACAGTGCAATATCTCTACTGTTTATTCAGCAGCAGGGTAAATAGGGAAGTTTATTTGCCATTTAAAGAACGGTGGCCAAGTAGTTAAACATTTCCACAATTTAGCCAACAGCCAAGCATACAGCAGGAAACATTCACTATTTGCCCAGAAGCCAGCTAATAGCTGCTACCTTATTATAATGAGTGACCTGAAATTTAATTTTTGGGTGGCAACTGTAGATAGCTTTAGCTGACTGCTGGGGACTTTTTGTTTCAAATACATTACATATATTTAAAATAAGCCTATATGACTCTTTCAAAATGTATCTTCAATGCTAGCTAAAAAACTATGCAACATTATGTGAAATTCTGGGTCAGCATTCTTTGCCATTTTTTAGCATGTGGTGCACCCTTGTCTCCATTTTGGATGCAAGTTCTCATTTTGTACTAAAAACACCCCACAAAATTGTGCTTGACTCAAACAACAGCTGTTCATATCTTAGTTTGTTCACATTGTTCCTGTGCTCCTGTGATACAATTTTTACCTAAACAAAACCTCAAATACATGACATACCATAATGGCATAATCTCAGGCACAATTTATTGTCACAATAGTAACGTAAATGCCAGAAATTATGCAACATTAATCTATAGTGGACTACGTTTCAAAACATTGTGCAGAATTGAAGGCTTGGTGGTCTCTCTCACTTCCCTGATCCTGATTCGAAGGCTTTACTCATTCTTGTGTTTGACCTGCCCAGATGCTTTGCTGTCTAACTATCTTTTGATAAGATTGCAGGTAACCTTCCAGTGCAGCCGTCATACCTTGCATTTTACTGCATTTCAGGGTCTATTTTCTCTCCCCCTCTGTCTCCCTGCTTTTTCTTGATTACCTCTTCATCTTCACTTTCCTCTCTTCATTAAAAGAAACCCACCTCCTGCTCGACCCATGGCGCTGGGTTCAAAGAACATGGGGGCATATCAACAAGCAGGCGATAAAAAATTATCGCCGCTTTTGCGGCCGTTTTCGGCCGAAAAGCGGCGATAATTTTATCGCCTAATCAGCAAGGTCACACTAACGCGTGAAACCTTGCTTTAGCGTCAGGATTCCTAACGCCCAGCTTTGCATCTCTAATGAGATGCAAAGTGGGCGTTCCTGACCTGGCATGACAGGAGAAATGTCGCTAAGCGACATTTCTCCTATTAGCAAGCCTAACGCTATGAAGCATAGCGTCAGGAAAAGTAGCGATAACCCTTGTTATCGCTACTTTCCTTACGTCTGCTTCAGGACTGACTTAGCCATGATATCCTATGGAAGGTGGATATCAAGGCTAAGTTTGTGAGTCCCTATCAACTAGCTAACGTGAGATTATCGCTAGGTTTCCAGCGATAATCTCACGTTAGCCAGTTAGCGCTAGGATTTTTATCGCTGATGAGATAAGTGTTGCTAATAGCACGCTATCTCAGCGATAAAAATCGGCGCTAGCAGGCGATAATTATCCGAGCGCTAAGTGCGCTCAGCGATAATTATCGCCGGTTGTTGTTGATATGCCCCATAGTAGTTTACCTATACTTACATTGTCAGGAGCTACTAAAGTAAATATTCCTAATGCTCATGCACTGCCATCCCTTGGGTAAAATGAGTTTCAATGGTGATGTCAACCAATGTACAATTTGATTATGATCCTGTCCTGAAAAATCATGAATTTCTACAATATCGACCAGCAATGCTACAATCATCTCAAATAGTTCCCATGGGAGTCTTTTTACATGGATGGCTCTGCTGACAGTAAACAGATGTATGGTGCAGCTTGTGCTCCAGTACACAGTGTTTCACGTTCATTACTGATCAAGTGGCCCGCACAATATTCTCTTATGCTTTTCAGACAACGCCCCTCCCCCTCAAAGAAGGAGTGTTTGGCTGCAAATCAAAAGACAAATTTCCATGACACACTGCAAGATTTCTCCCTGTGCATCAGGGCTATTCCATTTAAACATTTTCTTTCCATGGAGGACCATACCTCGCTTAGTGGGGTTGGGAACAGAGGCGTGACTTAATCAGTGAGTTTTGAAGGATGTGAATCTCAAATTTGCTAACAACATGGTTGGCTTCAGGTTGGAACGGTGAGATGAGCAAGGTGTTTTATGGATTTTTTCCATGACAAATAGGGTCAGTACTGATCTGCATTAGGTGCACCTCTGTTTAGAGTGGCACAATGGCTAAAAACAGTAGGTTGGAATACTACCCGGACTAATTGTAATTGGTTGCACTATTTACAAGCATTCAACCCATTACCTCGCCTTTTGGCTGTTTGATAACCAGTAGTATACCTGGAATCCTGAGACTGGTGGAGCTTTCCAATCCTACTTCTGCCAAGGTTTGTGAATTCCAAAAAGTAGTCAATGAGCACCCATTCAAGGAGAACTTCTTTGATTGCAGATTTACGATGTTTTTGTTCAACCAGTCACATTTAAGTTTTTGCTCCAAAATGTGAACAAGTTAAGATCTCTTCGCAAAACAAGAACGATGAGAAAAACCGACAGACATAGGAACCCAAAGTCAGGGTTTCATGTTTTACAATTGTGTAGGGTGCATGAGAGGTCATTGTGCCAGGATATTGTACCAGCCATGAACAACTAGAGAATACAATTGACCACTCGACTTTTGCATCTAAAAGAGCGCTATTTCTATAATTTGGAACATATGTTTGAATGAAATGGTCAAACAATGACATTTTTAGTTAATGCTTAAAAATTCAGATTAGATCTGCAAAATTAAAATGAAGGTTCTAGATATCAAATGAGTACTGGCCTGAAGCAGTTATTTTAGTTCACATTAAACATTGTTGATGAAATTATAATAAATAATTTTAGCAGGATGGGAAGATGTGGCTGAAGCTTATTCCACATTTCTGCAATAAATACATTATCCCACTGAGCTATATTTCTACCAAACAACCAATTGACCTACAGAGTTCACTCATACCTCTAGATCAGGCACAATAAAATTCAACCTATTTTAATATAATTCAAACCTGTGGTCATCAGGTTACATTCTATAATGCTAGTAAATCAACCGCGGGATCTATCCAGCCATTAGATTGAAGTACAAATACGTTCAGCAGGTGTCTTGACACCTCAAGCTACAGCTACCTTAAAATACGTTCTGTGTTTATCAAATAAAGTAGGACTGAACAGCTTTAATATGAATTCATGTTTTAGTGAATTAAACGTCTGCCACTGCGGGAAATAGCAGGTCACAAATTTAAGACAGACTTTGCCCTCCTCTCTTCCTAGGTCAGAAAAACTGAGTTCCATTAATCCGAGCAATAATACCACCAGTTATGTACAGTTTTTAATATTGAAATAAAAAACAGTTAATCCTTTTGCAGTTACCCTTACAGGGCAGAGATTTTTCCATATTTATCAGTCCCTTACCCTAGTCCTTTTGACTGCACACCTGTGACTTCACACTTCCTGACCTAATCCCCTTACTGTCACTACCCTCTCAATTTGTGTGTTTTGTGAGTGAATTATTTTCAATTTCCAGCACTGGTCAGGTTCTTTTTAAAATGCTTGAGGCAAGACTGCTTTGTTTGGCTCGATACACAAAGTCTGATGACAGATGGAGACGAGCGAAATAGAAAGAACCAGTGTTATTCCAAGCAGAGCAGCATGATACGTAGTGATCACATCCCAAATAGGGTTTATAATCTCAGCTGAAACACACATTTCATAGATTGATTTGCTAGTAATTCTGCTGCAGGTGCACAAACCATATGACCTACTTTCTTGGGGATTAGTAAAGACTCTTCTTGCGCCCAACAGCTTTGTACTGACTGATAAGTCTTGCTTTGCTCATTATTCAAGAAGTAGCAGCCATGACTGGGAGTGGAACTGCCTCTAGGCACTTGAGCTTTAATGCTTGTGAAAGGTGAACTGTTCAATGCCCTGGAAACGAAGGTCTCTGTGAGCTGGCAGTTATATTTCAGTAGTCTTATGTCCCTATATTTGCTTAGGCATGTAAACGAGCATAGGTGATGCACTCCTGCTCGTCTGTTCCATCCAAGCACAAACTTCCATATTCCCCAGATCCATTTGCTTGGCATAATTAGTACTCCCAAATGTACCACGAGTCACTGACGTGTTAAGGTTTATGGAAACCATATTTGAAAGACTCAATTTACCTACTGCCGAGGGACGCTGCAAAAATGCGAATTTGATTGCTGCTGTGGTATATTATGACAAGTAATTTGGTGCCGCATCACATAAAGTGTCCCGGGGGGCGCAACTGGCTTTTGCACACACTTTGCGTGCCCTTGGGGCACTTTGATATTACAGAAGGGACCGCAGACGCATGTGCGGCCCCTTCGGGAATAGCAATAGCACTGGTGCACATAAAGCGACGGCGCTATCTGCAGGGGGTTCACTCAGTTGCAGGGAGTTTGCCGCATGAATCCCACTGCCTGTGCACCCACGCCATATTACAGACCGGGCACAGAGGAAAGGAAGCCCTTAGAAGGCATACTGGAGGGGGGAAAGGGACTCCCATGGATCCTCCCAGACATCCCCCTGCAGGCTGTTGCAGTCACGGACTGAATCCGCCTGCAAGAGAATCTCTAATCTCCTTCAAAAGTGCAGGTGGGTTGCCGCCTGCACTGCGAAAACAGAGAGCCTGGTTCACAAATGTAAACTTAGATCGAAAGGCTAAGTTTAGACCTGAAGTCTAACTTTACTACTATTAAAGTTAGACTTTTGGTCTAAGTTTAGACCAAAAATCTAACTTAGACCAAAAGTCTAACTTTAATACTACTAAAGTTAGACTTTTAGTTTAAGTTACACTTTTGGTCTAAACTTAGACCACAAGTCTAACTTTAGTAGTAGTAAAGTTAGACTTTAGGTCTAAACTTAGACTTCATGCCTGAACTTAGACTTTTGGTCTAAGTTTACCTTTGTGAATCAAGCCCACAGAGCGGCTGTAATGCAGCTGCTCCGTTTTTCACAGGAATGTGCTGCTCCCAGGCAGCACGAGTTCCCTGCTGCCCTGGGGGCAGCGCATTCATGGTAATAAGGCGCATTTTCACTGTTTGCACCCAGCGCACCTTTTTAAAGGTGCGTCTGGCACAAACAATAAAAATGCACTTTTACCATAGTACGGCCTCTGGTTGGGCAGATTAATTAGGGAAGAACGTGAGGTGAGTAGGGAGGAATGTAATTAAGTTTGGATGAGGAAAAGGCGGGAGAAAGAAATGGAGTTTGGAAGGAATTTAGAAACATACAAATGTAGGAAGGAATGGAAGGAGAAAGAAGAGAAGAAACGAAGGAAGGAAAGTAAAAAATAGAATAAAAGCAGCAGATCATAATAAGGAGAGAGAATGAAAGCCAAAGATGGGTATAGAAAAAGCTAAAAATTCACAAGTAAGCATTTCCTGATGAAAACAGTGCTACAGAGCAGTGTTTCCTTCAAACCACATGGTCTCTGTTCTCTGGCCCAGTCTGGACAGGTTACTAAAGGCCTGACACTAAATGTAACTTGCTTAAATCAACTCAATAAGCAAAATCCACATATCCTCCTCCTCACCAGACACACATTTGCCGTTCCTTGAATTTTTCAGCAAGCTACAGTTAACTTGTGTTCCAAGGTGCGCTGTGCTCCTTGGCGCAGTTACCAAAAGCCCTGTCCTTACCAAGTAAACAAATGCTGCCTCAAAAAAAAGGCTCTTAAAATAGATTGTGTTCAAAGCCTGTGTCAGCTCCAGGCATCGCAGTCCACCCAGTAGTCAGAAATCTGCTTTGTTTCGAAAATGGTTTGCAAGTTAATCAGGCAGATAGAGTTTTGAGGCTGCTGGGCGCGTGCTCCCTGCTTCTAAGTGCCCGCTGTTAAAAGAGGAGCGTGGTGGCTGCCCATGTGTACCTTGTGTACCCCTTAGAAGGAACTACATAGCAAAGCGTCCAAAGAAACGCACAACCGCTGCAAGAAAGCCAAGGGTTAAAGGGTTGTAAGTGTATATTGGGTGTTAGAGCTGTTTAGAGTTCAGGAATGGGTGGTGTCTAGGAATAGTGAATATTGTTTTAGGATTCAGGAATGGGTTGTGTATAGGGTCACTAATGAGGTTGTAGACTCAGTGATGGGTGGTGCAAAGGTGTAATAAGGACTTTTAGGGTGCACATTGGGACAGTAAGGTTGTTTGGGTGTTCAGTAAAAGATGGTGCATAGGAGTAGTAAGGAGTTTTTAGGGCTCAAGGAATAGGTGGTGCATAGGGGTAATTAGGAGATAGAAGAGTAGAAACAGGCGCTGGGGTCTGTTTTGCGGGAAATGTTACAGTGTACAGTGGTCTAAGACAAGGTTGTGTATTGGCCCGCGCCATATTTTCCTTATTTATAGCTGATCTCCTCAGACCCTTTTAAAGACCGGATCGTTTTCTCGGAGCATGTATTACATGTCTGCTGTAAGTGGATGATTTGGTGATAATGGATTCCATCCATATATGTCTGCGAGGAAATGGCATCAGTTTTGCAAACACTACTAGTCAAATAGATCAATAATAAACAAAAGAAAAAAACAAGGCCATTGTACATCAGTAATTAAAAGCATGTATTTCCAGAAAATGTTAAAGTATAATACTCAGAACAAACGAAGACTCATGCTCTCTCCTCTGTTGTAAGCCTCGAGAAGTTTTTTAGAGATATCGGTGGACCTTCTCTTGCACCTCTTTTAAGGATGTTTAAAGTGATGTTTCAGTCCCTGTTTAGACAGGAAATATCCCTGGTGTTCAACTAGAGGGATGTTGTCTTAAATATCTTTTAGCCCTTCCCTAGTCTTTGATGCAAATTGTTAGGTTGGAATTAAAATTGACATCTTAGTATTATGGACCCATGTTTCAACAGAGGCGTAGCTAGAGCTTGTGGCGCCCGGGGCTATCCCTCAGATTGCCGACCCTGGGAGGGGGTTTGCTGGAGAAAAAGGACGGCAAGCACTTGAAAGAGGACCGAGAGACACGTAGTATCGCCGCTAATAGTTACCTCGATCATGCAAGTTACATGCACATACATGACACGGTCCAAGGCTACACAGTTGAATACACCAGTGACTGGCAGTACAAAAGAGAACACACAGACTGCATGATCTATCTGGGGACTTCGAAAAACCGCATGTGACATCCATCAGAGAGCTGCGTGAACAATTACCTGGTAATCCCCTCAGCACAATGCAAACCTGCACATACATGACACTGTTCAGGGATCCATCATCTACAGCTGACATTAAATGACCATTCATCATGGTCCAACCATTAAAGCAGTGCACTTTGTGATCTGCATGGTACATGTTCTTTGCAGCAGGCACATTAACCCTCTGTGTTACCTTTCCAGGAGTCAACCCTTCCACTAGACAAAACTGGGATCTCTCTCTAGGAAGAACATTAATCACCGAAGTTACCATGACATTTTTATTGTTTCTGAAAATTGCTGGAGGCCAGGAAGGAGGCAGCAAGTTTTTTTTAAACCATAATATACTTGCAAACACTACGCACCCACCCAAAATAGGTACCCAGTACGGTCACACCGTTCGCACCGCCCTAACCTGCTCAAGGTTCATGTGACCTCAGTGATAGAGTCACAGTGACTGGATCACTGTTGCTCTAGGGTGTGCTGCTTCGTAGGCCTGCCTGCAAGACTGGAGATATACTTCAGTATGGATTGTGGTGGAAAAGCCTTCAAGGTTAACTCACTAGGGTACACCTGCTTGTGCTAAGACATCAAGCCTTCTAAGGTCTAGTGGGGCCTTCTAAGGTCTGGCATGGGAATATGCTCCCTCAGTAGAGTGGTCTGGTGGACTGGTCATGAAGGCTGAACCCAGTTCCCCAGTTCCCCAGTTCCAAATTCGACACCTCTGGCCATAGTGCCACATCCTCTCCCCCACTGAACACCATACTGCCCCACTGAGAGAAACTCGCACTGCCTTCAGCTACAACCTAATTGTGCTCGCTATAAACACTTGGATGTGGCTCAATTCAAATTATGCACTTGATAAGAGTAATATGCTGCCTAAAAAAAAAAGTAAAAGCAAACACTCATAGGGAATGCAAGATTAAGTAAAGCATGTGAAATGTAAGCAGAAACAACATGGTTACCTTAACGATCTCTCACTCACTATTCAGAAATCAGCGAGTGGTTTTACCTGAAAAGTTAAGGACATGACTACAGGGCCCTGAAGGGAACCGTTTCAAAGTCCATTGCTTATATCCTTACAAAACGCAAGCAGTATGGTTTAAAAAGACCACATCCATAAACACAGAGCCATGGTACACATTTTGTTTTCCAATCCGCCCATCAACCAGGTATTGCAGTCCCTCCAGGAATGGTGCACTTCCCCACCTGGGGACAACAACGCTGTTCAAAGAAAGACTAAAAACCAAAAGTAGCGCTTCACTGGCAAACTCTGTAAAGTGAGGCTGATGTATTTGGATGTGAATAAAACCAATCTGGCCACTTTGCAACTGTCTTGCTTTATTTAGGTATGTATTTATTTTTCATATTTAAAACCTTCTATTTCTATCAATCCCGCTGCACTTTGGAATAGAAAAATGTCAGAAAAAGGGCATTTCCCGCAAGAGTGTTTTTCTTTTTTTGCTCCATTTCACAGGGAAGCAACTAAATGAAAGAAGGAAAGAGAGGTTGTGAACCATTTCTTCAAGTCACGATTTTCAGTAAGTAAGGAGCAAGACAGAAAGAGAGGGAATAATAGGAAGGGGGGGACAGCTGCCAGCACAAAAAAGAAGAGGATATTGCCCGAGTCCTATTCCTTCTCAGCCCGTCCCCGAACTTCCACGAAAGCAAGCCAAGCCTTATCTTAATGCCTTTGTCCGCCCCCAAAATAGTGCCGCCTGTGGCGGACCGCCCCCACCGCCCCCCCCAGCTACACCACTGGATGAGGGTAAAGAACGAGTGAAAAACGGAGGGAAGACACAAAAGGAGAATGAAGGGGGGAGTTTGAAATGAGGCGAAAACAACAGAAAATGGAGAAAAGACCCAGAAGGAGAGTGAAGGGGGAGATAGAAGTGAGGGAAAAAACGAGTGAAAGAGGAGAGAAAAAGCAGAGCAAGAGAATGGAGACAGAGGTCTACTGGACCACCAGGGATGAGGCACAGGGAAACCTGTGAGGGGAGGAGGGCCTCAAACCAACACTTGATAGCGCAGGGGCAGGCCTCACTTAATGGTGGAGCTGCGAGGGAGGTTCACTGACAATTAGTCAGTGGTCGTGCTCGCCTCTCCCCGCAGCGGCCGCCATTAAGTAGGGGTCGAGGAGGGCTGGACAGCTGGGAGGCGGGAGGGGAGCTGGATTTGGCCGGTCGCACTGGTCGTACTGGGGGGGAGGGGCTGCAGGGGCAGCAGCGGCGGGGAAAAACGGAAAGACTGGAGATATACTTCAGTATGGATTGTGGTGGACAAGCCTTCAAGGTAAACTCACAATGGACACCACTAGGGTGCACCTGCTTGTGCTAAGACATCAAGCCTTCTAAGGTCTAGTGGGGCCTTCTAAGGTCTAGCATGGGAATATGCTCCCTCAGTAGAGTGGTCTGGTGGACTGGTCATGAAGGCTGAACCCAGTTCCCCAGTTCCAAATTCGACAGCTCTGGCCATAATGCCACAACCTCTCCCCCACTGAACACCATACCGCCCCACTGAGAGAAACTCGCACTGCCTTCAGCTACAACCTAATTGTGCTCGCTATAAACACTTGGATGTGGCTCAATTCAAATTATGCACTTGATAAGAGTAATATGCTGCCTAAAAAAAAAAGTAAAAGCAAACACTCATAGGGACTGCAAGATTAAGTAAAGCATGTGAAATGTAAGCAGAAACAACATGGTTACCTTAACGATCTCTCACTCACTATTCAGAAATCAGCGAGTGGTTTTACCTGAAAAGTTAAGGACATGACTACAGGGCCCTGAAGGGAACCGTTTCAAAGTCCATTGCTTATATCCTTACAAAACGTAAGCAGTATGGTTTAAAAAGACCACATCCATAAACAGAGCCATGGTACACATTTTGTTTTCCAATCCACCCATCAACCAGGTATTGCAGTCCCTCCAGGAATGGTGCACTTCCCCACCTGGGGACAACAACGCTGTTCAAAGAAAGACTAAAAACCAAAAGTAGCGCTTCACTGGCAAACTCTGTGAGGCTGATGTATTTGGATGTGAATAAAACCAATCTGGCCACTTTGCAACTGTCTTGCTTTATTTAGGTATGTATTTATTTTTCATATTTAAAACCTTCTATTTCTATCAATCCCGCTGCACTTTGGTATAGAAAAATGTCAGAAAAAGGGCATTTCCCGCAAGAGTGTTTTTCTTTTTTGGCTCCATTTCACAGGGAAGCAACTAAATGAAAGAAGGAAAGAGAGGTTGTGAACCATTTCTTCAAGTCACGATTTTCAGTAAGTAAGGAGCAAGACAGAAAGAGAGGGAATAATAGGAAGGGGGGGACAGCTGCCAGTACAAAAAAGAAGAGGATATTGCCCGAGTCCTATTCCTTCTCTGCCCGTCCCCGAACTTCCACGAAAGCAAGCCGAGCCTTATCTGAATGCCTTTGTCCGCCCCCAAAATAGTGCCGCCTGGGGCGGACCTCCCCCACCGCCGCCCCCAAGTTACACCACTGGATGAGGGTAAAGAACGAGTGAAAAACGGAGGGAAGACACAAAAGGAGAATGAAGGGGGGAGCTTGAAATGAGGCGAAAACGACAGAAAATGGAGAAAAGACCCAGAAGGAGAGTGAAGGGGGAGATAGAAGTGAGGGAAAAAACGAGTGAAAGATGAGAGAAAAAGCAGAGCAAGAGAATGGAGACAGAGGTCAACTGGACCACCAGGGATGAGGCACAGGGAAACCTGTGGGTGGAGGAGGGCCTCAAACCAACACTTGATAGCGCAGGGACAGGCCTCACTTAATGGTGGAGCTGCGAGGGAGGTTCACTGACAATGACTCAGTGGTCGTGCTCGCCTGTCCCTGCAGCGGCCGCCATTAAGTAGGGGTCGAGGAGGGCTGGACAGCTGGGAGGCGGGAGCAGGGAGAGGAGCTGGATTTGGCCGGTCGCACTGGTCGTGCTGGGGGGGGAGGGGCTGCAGGGGCAGCAGCGGCGGGGAAAAACGGGCTGAAAAAGGCAAAAGGAAAAAGGCAAAAAGAGAAAGAAAAGTGCAAATAAGGCAGCAAAAGTGCAAGAAAGAGTGGAGGAAAGACACAGAGGACACAGGAGAGTGGGGGAGGGTTCTGTACCGGGTGCTATCTGTTGCACGCACCCATCACCCTCTAATGGGGCAGTTGCTAAATATCCCTTTTCATCCAATACCTCCACAGTTCTTCCTTTTCCTGGTGGAGTTAGGCCTTTTTTGTATGACTTACGCCTTGTTCCCAACATTGCTTCCAAACAATTGGGTCTTAATATAAAAGACTTATTTCAATACCCTCCAATCTTACTTTTCCTTCCTGAGTTCAGCTTTGTAAGTACACAAGTCCACTTATTGTCAAAACTTTGGGTTTTAGATGTGTCTGTAAGTAAGCTCCTGAGATGATCCGGGCCCGGTGGTGCTGCACACACACACACCTTCTTTCTTTTGCCCTCACAACCAGAAAGTTGAAGTGTTACCAGTAGTGAAAATGTACTAACCTTGGCCAAAGATGGTCTCTGGCCTCCGGTCTCCGTCTATCAGGCCCACATATTAACTGGCTCCACTGGTCTGCCTTGCCACTCCCTTCTGACCTGACTACACCAAGCCTGGCTACACCAAGCCGGGCACCCGGTGCCACCTCCTCACGCCTCCTTCAAAAACACCCCAGCACCTAAGCTCTCCTTCACTACCCCACATACAATGGTATTTCCTGATGGCCACTCTACCACCCCCTTTAGGGCTTACCAGTTCTTTCATCGCTGAATGGATCCTTTAGAGAGAGCGAGAGAGAGAGTGAGAGAGAGAGAGAGAGTAGTAGGGTATAGAGAAAATTTTCCTCGAGGGTGGGAAGTTGGTAGGAGGTTTGAGTGGAGGCTTAGAGGGCTAAACACGTAACTAGGAGAGCAGCAAGCGAGAGAGTGGGTCGCGGAAAGAATGGGCTTCCAACTTTATGCAACAATGACAATGGCAGTAATCCCAGTAGGCGGACTTGGACAAAACGGAGGGCAGCCTTGGGTTTTGGGGTGGCTGCAACTCCTTCTCTGTAGGCCCCAAATCAACTTCGAACCTCAAGCCAAATTGCAATTAGGTGGATATAGGCGTGTGGGTAAAGGCTGCACACCTCACTGCTGCATTCTCCCCTGCGCCACATCTCCGCAGGGGCCACAGCTTTCTGCTCAACACAGGCTCTGAGACGTCTGACGTCAGCGCGCATATTTCACATTTACAGCAAATCAGAACTGGCACTGCAGCAGGTTCCACCAACTCAAAATGACACCTGTGAATAACAAATCTAGTAATGTTCCACTAAGGTCAAAGCTGAAAATCTATAGGCCACACCACTACTCAACTCCACCACTACATAAATGCGTGTCATGTATGTGCAGCAGACATTTCTACAATAAAACTTGTATTCATCACTCGTTGTATTTTGAAATATCTGCAGAAATGTCAAAGCCATATTCATCATGACTTGACATAATGTGCTTTCCATTTTCAAAGAAATATCGATTCACTGCTTTTTTTTTAACAGACGCACAGTTCTAGAGTACAACCTTCTGCTTTGGTTTGTATGTATAAATACATTATTTTGCATTACGTTGAGCAGCACAGCATTTGACATGCTTTGTAAATTGTTCCTACCAAGGGCCTTGGTAGTGTTTGTCAATTTGAGAAACTGTCAAGTATTTTTTGAATTGGTCTGTGCCTGCTCCCGGTGGGGCTCTGCAGGCTGGAATGGCACACAGAATAGCATGTACAGGCGCGTATGGATCTACACATGTGCAGGGATCAATTGTCCCCTGAATGACCCAAGACTGTGAGCTCTTCCATCTCAGCTGGATGTCTAATATGGCCTCTGGCGGGAACATATTCTAAATTCATCTGAGCTCTTGACACATTCCAAACACACTTATAAATAGTCCATGATCTGTTTCTCTTTATTGCAGTATTTAGTGCACGTGTCTTTCCAATCTTTTGAATACAACATTGATTCGCTGTGGCATTTTCGTTAAGCCTGATCATGAGTGACAGAACCTGGCCTTCCTGTTATGAAATTTCCATTTGTGATTACGTTTCACAGATTATTTGGGCAGTAGAATTATTATCTTCATTTGACTCAAAAGTTGACGCTTTAAATGTGTCTTATGTTCTTTACATGTGCGCTTGCCTGTTTTTGCATCAGGTTTTGCAAGTTTTCTACGTCACAATGAATGGCCACTGTTATTTACTTTTTTATTTATGATGTTATTAGGAATTATTTTAGATCTCTCAGACGGCCAGTTCTCACACCAAAGCACTGTCCTGCGGGGTAGAAACGTGGTTTGAGAAGAGGATGTCACATTAAGTGAAACGAATAGTCTGGGTAGATGCAATGCTGTGGATAAAGGGGGGAGTGAGTTTGGTAGTGAATGAATCAACCCAAACATGTTTGCATGGTATCTACAGGTTGGCAAACTACCAGCCAATCTTAGCATCAGGTTAGCTGGTGAGAAGGGAGAAGATTGATAAGATATTTATGTGCCTGGCTACAGATGTCATTGTGTACCAGTAGAGAACTCTGAATGTGTTGCTAGGGGAAACTGTCAGCTAATGCAAACACTTGCATTGACATCTAAATAGGAAACATACTACATGGATCAGGGCCTTCTACAAACATGAATAGGTATTTGTCTTGGAGCCAGGAATTGACGCTGTTTCAGTAATCATGGTACAATAGGACTATTATGATTACACACGGATTAGTGACCACATCGATACAGTTGTGGGATAAATAGGATTTGATTTGAATCAAATAGGGCCAGCAGCATGATCTTTTAGATGTTCAGAAAGAAGGGATTGTTGTGCGTCCAGCTTCCAAGCAGCCACGGTCGGTAGTGGGAGTAGCTGCCGGGCGGTGACGTGGGGAGGGGGAGGGGCAGGGTGGGGGCGGTAGTAAACTATGGATTATGGAGGTTTACAGGTAAGTAAACATATACATTAATAAAACGAATTTCGTTGCGTGCACTGCATCCCCAAATGTGATGCTGTGCACGCAATGAAATTCGTTTTATTGATTTATATGTTAAATTACCTGTAAACCTCCGTAATCCATAGTTTCCTACCCCCCACCCTGCCCCTCCCCAAGTCACCAACCGGCAGCTACTCCCACTACTGACCGCGGCTGCTTCCAAGGTGTCGGGCTCTATCACTTAGGGCCTGATTTAGATCTTGGCAGACAGGTTACTATGTCACAGATGTGACGGATATGCCGTCAGCCGAAATATAAATCTCATTATATCCTCAGGGATTTTATATTTTGGCAGACAGGATATCCGTCACTTTTGTGTGAAGGACTAACTTTTGTGTGAAAGTTCTAAATCAGGCCCTTAGTCTTTGTTGAGCAAGGACATTTTTATTCAGTTTAATGAGCAGCATACTACAAGTGGTTTACATGTTAATGCCAGCTTGTAGCTGTTCAGGATCTGAGCCAACACATTTTCACAATGCCATTATTGACCCTGTGAACGATTGCAGAGATTCTAAGTAGAATATGTCTATAGACATATAGAATATGGTTCATAAACATTTCTGGTTCTATGGCTGCAAGTGGCTTTATATTGCTATTCAGGAGGGCACTATTTTATGTTAGGTTGAGTTCTGTTATGTTGTGTTGTGCTTTGCTGTGCTACGTTATGTTATGTTATGGTATGCTAAGTAATGCCATGGTATGATACATGGTGTGTGGTGTTTAGAACATGTATTCAGTGCAATTGATGGTGTTCAGTTGCCACAAAATTGATATATTCTTTTATTATATCAATGTACATAATATTTCTATTTATAAGTAAATATTGCTTCTGGCCTGTACCATAGTAGCAATGAGATTGTTTTAATGAAGTCTTGAGGTAAAACATAGAGAATTAATTCTAGACCACGGGTACTCATAGTACGGCCCGCGAGCGGCCCGGCAAGCATTCCGTGGCGGCCCGCGGACCTTACAGACATCATACCTGTGTGTTTTTTACATCGCCGGTTGCAGCAGCATGGAGCTTCTGGGGCCCGGGCGATTTCTTTTAACCCCTTCAGCGCTGCGCGGATTCCCGCGCAGTGCTGAAGGATCTGAGCGCGGGCGGGGCCATGACGGAACGGTTCCGTCATAAGCACAGCCCAACCGACGTGCATGACGGAACCGTTCCGTCACAAGCGTCGAAGGGGTTAAAGACCATTAACTTGTAAATGAGGCTTTGTTGAATTTCACCTCTTCTTAGCGCCCCTGATGCAGGGGCGCTAAGAAGAGGTGAAATACAATAAAGCCTCATTAACAAGTGAATGGTTTTTAAAACACCTGTTAAGTACTTGGGTGCGGCGGCGGCTATGTGTGTTCTCGGAAGCTGTCTCAGCGCGGGTGAGGTGTCAAAGGGTGAGGAGGACAGCAGGGTGAGGTGACGGAGGGCAGCAGGGAGTGAGAGCAGCAGGTGAGGTGACAGGGGGAGGAAGACAGAGTGCGCAGAGGGAGGAAGACAGAGGGAGAGGGAGAGGGGGAAGACAGAGGGAGACAGGTAGGGAGACAGACAGGGAGACAGAGGGAGAGGGAGGGAGACAGAGGGGGAGGGAGGGAGAGCGAAAGGGAGACAAACAGTGATTCAGAGAGAGAGAGAGAGGGAGGGAGACGGAGAGAGAGAGAGAGACAGAGGGAGGGAGACAGAGAGGGAGAGGGAGGGAGACAGAGGGAGGGAGACAGACGGAGGGAGAAAGATGGAGAGAGGAAGGGAGACAGACAATGAGAGAGAGACAGAGAGAGAGAAGGAGACAGAGAGAGAGACAGAGAAAGGGAGACAAACAGAGTGAGTGAGACAGAGGGGGAGAGAGAGAGTGATAGAGAGAGGGAGGGAGACGGAGAGAGAGTGGGAGGGCGACAGAGATAGAGAGAGAGGGAGACAGAGAGAAAGGGAGACAGAGTGAGTGAGACAGATGGAGGGAGACGGAGAGAGGGAGACAGAGGGAGGGAGTGAGACAGAGGGAGACAGAGGGAGGGAGATGGAGAGAGGGAGGGAGACAGACGGTGAGAGAGTTAGAGAAGGAGACAGGGACACATAGGGAGGGAGACATAGGGAGACGGAGACAGAGGGAGACAGGGAGGGATAGGGAGGGAGGGAGGCAGAGAGGGAGGGAGAGAGAGAGGGAGAGAGAGAGAGAGGGAGGGAGGGAGACAGACAGCGAGAGAGAGGGAGGGAGGGAGACACAGAAAGGGAGACAAACACAGAGAGGGAGACAGAGGAAGAGAGAGAGAGAGATAGAGGGAGGGAGGGAGAGATAGAGGGAGGGAGGGAGGGAGAGGTAGGGAGACAGATTGAGACAGACAAGAGGGAGACAGAGGGAGGGAGACAGACAGAGGGAGGGAGAGGGAGGGAGACAGAGAGAGGGAGAGGGAGGGAGAGGGAGGGAGAGGGAGGGAGGGAGGGTGACAGGGAGGGAGACGGAGAGAGAGGGAGGGAGACAGAGAGAGGGAGACACAGTGAGGGAGACAGAGGGAGAGAGAGAGAGGGAGGGAGACGGAGCGAGAGATAGATAGATAGATAGATAGATAGATAGATAGATAGATAGATAGATAGATAGATAGATAGATAGATAGATAGATAGATAGATAGATAGATAGATAGATAGATAGATAGATAAAGATGTGTGAATGCCGGGTCTGGTGGCTCAGTGGACGAAGGCGTCCGCTGCAGGGGCCTGTGTTCAACCTCATGGTCATAGTTTTTTTTTTGCTCTAGCCCCGCCTCCTCCCCCACTGCCCCCGCCCCCACCGGTGCGGCCCTCAGCCACAAACCACACTGTAAATTTGGCCCCCAAGAGAAAGTTTGTGAGTACCCATGTTCTAGACCATAGAAGCAAGTCAGCTTGTAAATAACCAAGATTTAAATTTGAACATTTTAGGCAAAGTGTGTTGATGGTCATTTGTCAGTATTCGCAAATATGATTTTAATTGTGACCCACAAGTCTCTATGTTCATTGTAAACACACTGCTTTACAGCTCTCATAGCAGGTTCACCTTAGGCAGGATGCTCAATTAAGGCTCTTTCAGACCTGACGTTATCAAACAACCTCAACAATTAATAGTTTTATGAATGACACTGCAACTATGACATTAAAAGAATCAAACATCCACTTAATCAAAGATCCGGGTAAGGAGAACAAAATATATGCAATTTCTGGTATGAATCATGGTGTGAAAAAAGTGCATACTTCACCCAACATGCAATCTTATGCACTTCATATTGATAAATTGGTGCTCCTCATTTATTATACTAATACCTTGTCAGCTAAACAATAAAAATCAAAGCATACATTTGACTACAATTCACCTACCAAGCACTCAAGACCACCTTGCGCGGCCCTGAGTGGCTTGATAAATCTAGAGTAATGCAAATTGCTGCCTTGCATTGTCATGCGTCAGGGAAGCGTGCCATGAGTGGAGTTCTGATGTTCTAACACATCCTCCAATGGATTCTGACACAATCCCAGATTTGCCAACATTGGTGAACCTGGAAATGCATCAGAATTGTATGCCTCCCCATCAGAGGCACACCAAGAAGAAATATCTTAATTAAAAAGCCTCTGAGAATTGTTTTTGTGCAGGAAGGTTCCACTTCTTGCACAAAAACAAACCTGCCTACAATGCAGGCACGCTGACACCATGGTGCAAGGGTGCCTGCATTGACACTAGGCAGGCAAACATGAGCCAGTGCTAGGAAAGGACAGGAATAAATCATATAATGGTAAATACGGCGCATTCCTGCCCTTTCACGTAGCACAGCATAGTAAGGTGGCCTGCTGCATTGTGTGATTTTTGGATAAATATGGGCCTTCATACACTGCCTGCCTTGTGCTATATGCACATGTCCCTAAAATAAGAGCACTTCTGTCCAAAGGATGGTGGGTCAATATTTTACTTTTATGCTATTATATTTTTCAGTCATACTTGTGTTCCGTTTCACAACTCTGATGCAGTATTAACGCTGCACTAGAGATATGATCTGACCAGGAAAAAAACGAGAAAACATTAACACCATTTTTTTGCAGGTAGCACCTAATACTAGCACAAACAATGACATTGAAACTCAAGCACCTAAAATATTTTAGGTTTTCCTTGTGTTCTAGAGTTTTACAGAAGGCAGAGAACCTGGCAGAAAACTCTTTGGATCCTAAGATACATAGTATTTTTCTTTCAGAGGACTGTCACTTTTCATTATAGCTTGAGATAGCAGGGATCTCAACATATGCTCCTCATATGTCTGAAATACATATTAGTCCCACAGTGGGATAGGACAAAGATGGAAATCATACATATGCATATACTAGAATCATAGCTTGAGACCAGGGAACTGTAGGCAACCAGATAGATAGAGATACTCTGGGTGAGATAAAACTCTATGTTGGGGTGAGCTGTCAGATTTTAGTCCCAGCTCGGGGGAAATTGGAAGCATTTATTTACTAATATTCCAATTGTCTACAGACCTTCAGGGACACCTCCTTGAGTACTGGTTTATCGTTCACAGAGAGAGGCATAGAGTTCCTCTTCTACTGTCAGGACCACTTTCAAATGTCTAACTCCAAGTGAATCTGCTAGTTTTTTCTAGAGCATTACACCTAACTTAATCCATTAGGATTCCACCACTTCTCTGCTTTCTGCAAAGCTGATTCTCAGCAGTAGACAAGCTTGGATATCTCCCGAGTCTCCTTTCTCCTTGTGGTTAGCTCTCATAATCCTACGAACAACAGTTGGAGTCAGAGATTCAAGGGGAAGCAAGAGTAACACTTGTCACCCATTCGCTAGAGAATATTTCCACACAAGATTATTTCTCTTCTTTCTTGTTCAAGCAGCATTGTGACTTCAAGATGATGGGGCTAGAATGTCTTATACTAACCAAGTAGTGATATGTTAGTTCCCAAAACACATCATAATGAAATTCCCACCATGCCCTCTCCTATCTTTCTCTTTCACTGTGTGCTTTATAGCGTAATCAACCCCATGTATAATCAACCCCACAAACTGATGAGTCATAATTTTACAAGTACACAATGGAGAGGGATAACTAAATGTCCCCCTCACTTTTGGCTTTGTTCTAACTTAGATTGGCCCACTGTCACACTCTCTGCCAACCCTCTCCTCCAAGTTACCCTCATGTCAAGTCTCCCATGAACTGATGTTCCTGGACATCTCTGTCATCCCTTTCCTTCTTAAAGATTGCCTTATGCTGTTTCCTTTTCAAAAGAAGTGGCTATCACAAAAGGCAAGATGGTCTATTGTGTGGGTGCCCTGTCACAGGTGTGGCCTACTCTTCTCAATGTTTCCTAAACATGCACCTGCTTGTGTCCCACATCTTTGAATCAGTCACCTTCTGTCTTGGCTGATAGATGACAAAAAGGTGGAGGAGACCAGTGAGTCAGTAATGCCGGTGTTATGGAGAACCTTCATTTCAATGGGCAACGCACACCTTTACTGAGCTAGAGATAAAACATGAAAAAAGCTCATCAGAGATCTACTGCAGATAGATAACAGCAATTGGAAAAACTGTATGTAAAACTGGATTAGTGAACACTGTTAGTAACATTTTTAGAAAACATCTATGCTATATTTATAATAAAAATGTTTATTTGGTCTGACACCTCAGGGCAGTGGAAACCTCTGAAATCATATTTTACTTCAAAGTGGGCAGCAGGTATAAATAATGGATCCACAGACCCAACTTCAGCACACATATGGACCTGTGAAAGTATATTATAGGTGTCTAGTAAAATGCTGTGATAATGGTTTTCGTAGGAGCTTCCAAGCAAAAGACACACTTTAAAGCCCTGTGTACGTTTGCCTAAATATACATTGGTATTTGTAGTGCTGCTTTGCTGTGCAAGGACTGCCACTCTGCTGCTCTACTGTACTGCCCTTCTGCCCTCTTGCCTGAGTGAAAAGTACTAGACCTGTATCTTGAACCCAGTACCACCAGAGGGACTCCAGGGGCTAGATGGCTGGCCTCCTGATCAGAGCCTCAGTGACGGAACAGACAGAATCCCAAATCCTTCAACCCGGCACCTGGAATCTGCCAGCTGTGAGTCCTCCCCTTCCAACTGGTGCCACCCAAGTCCCAGACCCTTGGAAGGGGGCCTGGAGGTGCTCTGCCAGCTCAGCCTGGATCCTAGCAGAACTGACCTGGCACACCACATCGCCTCCTAAAATTCTTCCTCAATCAAGGAGAAGGAACAACACAATTAAATGACAATAATATCTATATTAGAATTAAATCCTCAAAACGAAAAGAAGTCATTAGGCAGATAGTTCATGATTCAGATCCAATCTTCTTTATTGTAATTCAAGTCAAGTTTTCTTCATGAAAAGTCATTCGATTTTTTCAAATTTAAGACTTGCAGTTTTCTTGCATAAATCAGATCACTCTTTGTTGCAATATTTAATTCAGCCAACGCGACCGCCTCTACTCCATTCTCACAACTGAGATCTAGATTTTCTTTATCTCTGTTGGAAAACCCAGGACACTGGCACATGTTTACGGAGCAAAGATGTATATATATCAGATTAGCCATGCTCTTTTGTGATCAGCACGATGGTACTGGAGACATGATGTGCAAGTAAAGAGACCAGAGGTACATCCACTACCGCATTAGACAACAGAGGTATGTTTCATGTCTTTCAAAACAAGAATACTTGAAAGATTTTTTTAAGTTAAATCCTGGCACAGCGAAATGTCATCATAGATTGATTTGAGAGGTCTCCCTCTCTGTGTCTTCTGTTGTGTTGCCAGTCTAATTATTGCTCTAGTGCCCACAGTGGAAAACGGTGGCCATCTGCCTCTTCTTTGTAAGGTGATGGGCGAGTGGAAGTGGTGATTCAAGTCGTCTTTGGCGTCTCAGTACCAGATTCAGGCTTGCTCATGTTATTGAATCATCAGACCCGTCGTTTCCAGATGTCATCATCAGTTCTTGCTTTTTTTGCTTGAACATTGATACATTTCTTTACCTTTTTAAGTTGATCTTAGGGCTAGCGCTGATATAGCTAGTCATGACTCTTAGCTTGAAATGCCACACTCATATTTCCATGGGAGTTTTAGATCTGGAAGAACACAGTGTTCTGCAAGTTGAGTAATTACTTTTATACTCTCCCTTGCTGAAACATGGAGTCATATATTTGTTACTAATCTTCTAAAATTGTGGCAGTGCCCAATACGTGTGGTTTTCTGGAATTCATGCTGAAGGACTTTTTAATTAACTCAGTGTACAAATATTACTTGTACTAGTGTCCAGCTATAGAAGCATCTGGACGTCATTGTTGCCCCACAAGGAATTGATACACGGTGGGTCCTTGTCATGTATTAACATGGTTCCCAGTACCTGGTTCAGTGTTCTAACAGAGCGTTCCAAGTATGTGGGTAACAACAGAACACATGTAAAGGTTGTGCTAGAAGTTGGTGAAATATATTAGGTGTCTACCCAAATGTTACAAAATGGTAATGTTAATGTTTTTCCTCGATGTTCTGCGTGATAAGCCAATGTGACGACCGTCAGAATTTGGGAATGTGATCTTTATGCGAGATGTAGTGTTTAATATTAACTGCAGGTGTCTTTCAATGCATCTGGCCGTCTGTCTTTTATTTCATCTTTAGTAGTCAGTCTTTTTCTGCCTTATTTCGTTTTCATGCTGCAAATCAAATTACGGATTGGAAAATATAAAAAGACTGGAATTCAGGCCGAAAGATGCCAGCAGCCTGACGCCCACGTGTTGAAACCGCACATATTCAAATATTGCAAATAGTGAGGGATTGATTTCACACCGATTTCTATGGACCTCATAAGAGCATCTTGGCTGGTGCTTATTTCTTTCATTTCTGCTACAATAGGTACTCAGGTGCATTATCATTAGATTTACTAAGAAGTAACAAAAGATGAAAAATAGTGAAATACAAGCATATTTGCATATTCGCTACTAGTGCATTGTGGAAATGTTCACTTTATGCAAACTTGTACTTTGAAAGTGCGGTTGCGAAAGTTCACATCATGCAGATGCAATGGAAACCAACTATAGGATAAAACAATGGGTGATGACTAAAATATTGTCTTCAGTTAATCTGAAGGTGCATGTGGAGGACTTATTCATTTTTTTTGCCCACAACATTGCAGCTACCTCATAGTATTTTCCCCAGGAAATGTTCGGTAAAAACGGTGTGAGAAACACAGAAACAGTCACAACACCAGGAACAGAGACATAAATCCCTGCAAAAGAAGGACTAAAAGTCTGTAATTCTACGGTGAAGATCAATGATCGTTATCACCAGAAAGTCAAAAGCGTAGGTGATAAGGGGATTGGGGGGGGGGGCATTTAGGAAATTACTGAACTATTTCTGTGCTGGAGGGGCAAAGTTGACATTCAAAAGGACAACCACTTCCTAGTGAAGAAGTAGTGACAAATTTAAGGAACAGATCAACTTCATTTGAAATTTCCGAAATGTTATCGATGCATTGCCCTGCAGCAATTAGAGCAGACCAACCCAATATAATAAGGAACCTCCGGTGGCCTTGGTTTATGATTAAAAATGTATTACTGCTTTTAGAATATTTTTGTGGTTTGAAAGCAGAGATTATAGATGTTTTGTAATCTCGATTCATATATTTCTATTAACATCACACGGATGAAAAATTGTACCTCATTCTGAACATGCCCCCCTTGAATACTGTAAGAATCTGTAAAAGCGTGAAAATGAGACCCTAACGAAAACAAGCACCACCTTAGTAGAGGTGTGTTGGATGACTGTAGAAACTGGATGAATGGGAACAGGGTGGTTGTTACAACCCCGCAAACCACGATGACATTAGGTTGTTTATTTCTTCTGGGGCGACACAGGGTAGTCAAGTAAAGGAGCAATCCTCTGCATTCCAAATGAAGCCACTGACAGAAGTGTACTTCTACCTTCTGTGTCCTCCATGGGTCTCCATTGCATAGTGAATCATGTTGATCCTGCACGGTGCCAGTGGATTACATCAGATTAGTGGTTTTACCCATCTGTGACTTCACACACTCACAGCTATCATTAGAAAGCACCAACCTGGTGAATCCAAAGACCCTCTATTAGAAATTTGCGACGGAGCAGTATCCCGAAAGTAGTTATACCTCTATGCCCATAATAAAAGTGATCTGGTGTTTCTGCATCTAATATTACGGTTTTTGAAAACCCTGGACCTGTTGTACTAGTTGGCAATCTATTAAAGCCATACTATGGGCTGTCTAGATGCTTTAGAAGCCATTAATTCTAGATCTTGATGGGGTGTGCGGCGAGACTGTCTGCTGTACCCGCAAATTCACTTTTGAGCATCACAGATGACATGATACTCAATTACTGCAAAGGATTAGCTAATGCGTTGCATTCTGTTTTTCACCAGTTTGAAGCTGTTACCTTAAATCTGCATTAAGAACAGTGCCACACCTCAGTCCTGTTGACTGGGTGTTAATCAAGAAGCAGGTTCAGAAGTCTTGTTTGGAACCAAGATAGAAAGGCCCATACCAGGTGATTCTCATCACAAACACTGCTGTTAAGTGTGTTGGAGTACCAAACTGGGTACATGCATTGCACACTTACTACTTTTGGTATTCACAGAAGGCATTTGGTAGTAGAAAAGTTAGACCTCCTAACTTTACTACTACTAAATGCCTTCTGTGAATACCAAAAGTAGTAAGTTTAGGATCTTATCTCAGATTAGTTCTGTAAATCGGCCCCATCGAGCGTAAGAAGTTCATATGAAGAGATAGTGTTCTATGAGCTAGAACCAAAAGCACTGGTGACAGAACCGTCACAAGCTGCACAATTGCAAGTAGCAATACAGCAAGACACACAGCAGCAAGGAGAAGGGAGGGGTGAAGAACGACAAACAGTCGCACCAATCAGTGTTCCTGTGATAACATGTACTGGAATAAGAAAAGTCACCTGCAATGCTGAATGGCCACAGCATTACGGTCAAAGGAAACTGAGATCAAGTGTGTCAGTTAATCACACACCAGCAACAGCTTCTGATGAGACAGTCAAGTGGTATAATGTTACAGAAGCTCAGCAGGAAACCAAAAAAGTTGAAAAGAGCAAGAATGCTCTGTCAGAGGTATTCTGCACCTAAATGGACATACTACAAAAATCAGGTGCTGATTGTGCCAGCTGAAGAATTGCTTAGTCTGACATCAGAAATGCTTGAACCATGACATCACACTGAAAACGAATTAAGGAAAAAGCTGTTTCAAAAAGATTTCTGAAAGGAAACTAAAGTTAGAAAGACATTGTTAAATGAAAAAGTGCATGAGATGAAATAAAACAAAATTGTTTTAAGAAGATTTCCCAAGGCTTCAGTAGAAGAGTATGGATAACACATGTAGAAGAAGACGGAGTAGGGTTAGGGATGACTACACAAAGACTACTGTACATATAGCTGAAACAAACCAACTGTAAAAGAAAAATTCAAGAAGCTGCTTTAGGACAATCTGAAAGACAACGTCGGAAATATTGCGCTATACTTTTGGCTTAAGGATCTAACTTAGTACAGGCAAACGTTTTTTCTAAATAGAGTTACATGCAAGATTATTATCGGTGTTATATTTCTAGTAATAGTGTTAGTGATTATGATAACATTAACCCTTTCTATGCTCATGACGGAGCGTTTCCGACATGAGCCACGGTGGGCATGTGCTCATGACGGAACCGCTCCGTCATGGCACTCACCCATGGGAGAAGCGCTGGCGCTACCCCCATGGGCAGCTCATCTAGCTCCCACAAAGGGGGATGGCAGCAGAAGAGTTTCCGCTGCCACCCCAGGCCACCCGGGCAATCCCATGACATCAGCGTGCACAGTGACACCGACGTCATCAGGAAGCCCTGGACTCCCTGGAAGCTATTTGCTTCCAGACATCCACGGCTCCAGGTAGGTGTTCCTTGCCCAGGAGGGGGTTTCTTTACCTGTCGAGGCATCAGGGGAGAGGAACTCTATGAAGGGCATTTGTGTTGCATGATCGCACACAGCGTCGCAATCGTGTAGCATAAATGCCCCCACTATGCACCAGGGAAGTTTTTGGACTGCATGGAAGCAACCCCTTGGGCAAGGGTCGATTCCGATTGGGCATACATTTTGGATGTTTTTCTGTACACCCTGGGGGCAGATTGGCCAGTTTTTTGGTCTTTCTGCCCCCGGGGAGGGGGGAGCAGAAATCCCCACTAGGCACCAGGATTGTTTTTTTGCCTGCCTGGAATGACGCCTTGGGCAAGTGTCGCTTCTAAGGGGGCATAATTATTTTGGATATGTCAGCCCTTTTTTTGGCTCTGCTTCCCCCGGGGGGGGGGGGGGGGTGGGTGCAGGAAAGAAATCCCCACTAGGCACCTGGGATGTTTTATTTTTGACTCATGGAAGCGACCCCTTGGGCAAAGGTCGCTTCCACTTCCAAGGGGGCATAATTATATTGGATGTTTTTCTGGCCCCCCGGGGGCAGATCGGCCTAGGCAGGAATCCCCACTTGGCACAAGGGATTATGTTTTAAATGCGTGGAGGTGACCCTTTGGGCAAGGGTCGCTTCCAAGGGAGCAATCAAATTTTGGATGTTTTTCTGTTCCCCCTGGGGGCACATTGGCCCATTTTTTGGCCTTTCTGCCCCCAGAGGCGGCAGAAAACCCCACTAGGCAACAGAGATTTTGTTTTTTGTTGTATGAAAGCAACCCAAGGCTTTCATACAACAAAAACAAAATCTCTGGTCGCTTCCAAGGCCGGAAAATTTACTGGATAATTTTTCTACTCATCCTGGGGGCAGATACACTTGCGTTTGTGGCCTTTATGCCCACAGGGAAGGCAGAAAACACCATTAGGCACCAGGGATTTTTTTATTGCAGATGGAAGCAACCCCTTGGCCACGGGTTTCTTCCAAGGGGCTTAAGTTATGTTTATGTATTTTCTGCCCCACCCTGGGGACAGATCTGACCGTTTTTTTTTGCCTTTCTGCCCCCAGGCGGGAGGGTGGCTGAAAACCCTACTAGGCACCAGGGATCTATTTCTTTTGCAAGGTGGCAAATTTCTGCCTGCTGTTTTTTGCCCCACCTGGGGACAGATCAGCCTGGCAGAAAACCCCACCAGACCCCTTTGGCAAGATCACCCCCCATTTATGTCGGCCCTATTTGAAGGCCCATCTGGCAGATTGGCCATTTAAGAAGTGACATAGCGTGTTATAATGTTAATTGTTTTATTTCTTCTGAATTGCAATTGTAACGTTTTATTTTTATTTTGTATTCCAGTTTAAGGCTTTGGCTCTTTAGACTGATATTCCAGGTTGCGGTTTCGTTACTGGTGGTGCTGAAGTTTGTGTAGTTGCATGTATTTGGTAAGATACTTTTCTTGTGCTATTTACTCTAAATTAGTTTCATTTCCCTGCATGAATGTGTTTTTTGCAAATGGTGTAATAGCAGTATGTTTGGCTTCTGTTGTTTGTATGTCAAAATCTTTTTGCATTTGTGCTCGATGTGTATTTTGTTGTCTTGTGAGTGATTGGTTTTGTTTCTTCTTTCTAGTGGGATATTGTTGGTTTTTGTTGTGTCGCTGGTAAGTGTAGCTATATTTGGCAAGTGAGTCATATTGGATTTGAGTATATCGGTTCTTTGTGCTAAAGCCACACTTTGTTTATTACTTATTTTGCAGTGTTGGTTGTAGTTGACTTGTTTGTGAAGTCTCCTTTCTTAGTAAGGATTATGGCTAGTTGCAGTATTACTGCTCAGCAGGTTGTTGGTATGCTTTTTGAGTCTTCCTCTGACCATGGTTCAGAGACTGACTCTGCATCTGAGGCAGAGGAGGGAGTGGAAGATTCAGGCAGTGAGTTTTCTGTCCATGAGAAATCATCGGATGATGAAGCTACTCTCAGTGCGGATGAAGCTACACTTAGTTTGGATGAAGTGCCTGTTTTAGAGGAGGACATTGATGTGCCGAAAGTGCAGCAAGAGGCATCAGGGCTGCAGCCTGGGGCTGCAAGGCTTCCTGTTGGAAGTGCTGACCTCTGGGTTGCCCCAGGCATAGTGCAGCCAACATTGCCAGACTTTACTGGTGTTCCAGGGTGTAGAGTGGATACTGAAAACGTTTTGCCGATACATTTTTTTCAGTTGTTTATGGACGATGTATTTTTGACAGAGATTATTGAGCAGATTTGTATTTGAGAGACAACAGTGCCAGCCTTATGCCCACTCTAGATTTACCCAGTGGATTCTCACAAATCTGGATAAGTTGAAGACGTTCTTAGGTTTAACTTTTTTGATGGGCTTGCTAAGGAAGCCATCAATGTCTTTATATTGGTCTACTAGTCCCTTGATGGCAACGGCTATATTTCCGGCAGTCATGAGTCATGATAGGCATTTGCTTCTTTTGTCGATAATGGCTCAGCATTGCCACAAGATCACCCTGATTGTGACTGTATTTTTAAGATTCGGCCTGACATTGATCACTTTGTAGATCGATTTTCTGAGATCTATGCTGTAGGGAAAGAAATAACAGTGGATGAGTCTTTGGTCTTGTTCAAGAGCCACTTGGTTTTTAGGCAATACATTCCTAGTAAGAGGGCACGCTATGGAATTAGGATGTATACACTGTGTGACAGTAGGACTGGATATGTCTCTAATTTCAGGGTGTACACCGGTAGGGATTCCAGGATTGACCCCACTGGTTGTCCGTCCACTTTTGGAGTGACTGAGAAAATTGTGTGGGAACTTGGTAGAGGACTTTTTAACAACGGTCACCATTTATTTGTACATAACTTCTACACTGGTGTGCAGTTGTTCAGTGAATTGGCCAAAGTGGACGCTGTTGCTTGTGGCACAATCCGCTCTAACCGTAAAGGTTTCCTAAAAGAATATGTTTGTCAAAAGCTTGTGCGGGGACAGTGTAGTGCATTGCGCAAGGAGGAAATTCTAGCTGTGAAGTTTTCCGACAAAAGAGATGTCTACATGCTGACTACCATCCTTAATGAAAGCACTTCAACTGTGACTGTTTGGGGTCAGGTCGCTGAAGCGCACAAACCTGTGTGCATTTTAGACTATAATAGGTGCATGGGTGGTGTAGATCAGTGGTTGGAACTTTAAACTGCTCTTCCTAAGGCTTACATTTGGTATAAGAAGTTGGCTATCCATCTCTTCCACTTGGCAACCTTTAATGCTTTTGTTGTAGTTAAGGATTGTTGTCCTGAGTCAAAGTTAACGTTTGCTAAGTTTCAGTAGTCTGTAATAGGCAGCCTTGTTGTAGTGGAGCAGGCAAGTGTTCCTAGAGTTGGATTGGTGGAGGATGTGGCTAGATTAAAAGATCCCCACTTTGCTGATCACATTCCTCGCATGCCCTCAAAAGACTTTTCCAGTAGGAGATGTAGAGTCTGTTGGTGAAGAGGTACGCGGAAGGAGACTCGTATGTACTGCCCCGAGTGTCCTTCTAATCCTTTGCTGTGTTTGCCTACTTGTTTTAGAATGTATCACACGCATAAGAATTTTTTGGGAGCATCCATGAGTGGTAAAGTAAACTGCCTGGTCTGTATTGTTTTATATTTTTTCTTCAGTTTCAAGGTTGGCATTTGTGCAATGTATTTAGTTTCAGATTTTGTGTTAGTAGAGTGGTGTACGTGGACTGGCGCTTGGCTTGCAGTGTACGTGGACTGGTGCTTGACTGTTGGTGTGTGTGGACTGGCACTTGGCTGGCGGTGTGCATGGACTGGCTCTTAGCTGGCTGTGTGCTTGGACTGGAGCTCGGCTAATGGTGTGAATGGACTGGCGCTTGGTTACGAGTGTGTGTAGGTTGGCGCTTGGCTGGTGGTGTAAATGGACAGGCGCCTGGCTGGTGGTGTGCATGGACTGGCGCTTGGCTGGTGGTGTGTGTGGACTGGCGCTTGGCTGGCGGTGTGTGAGTAGTGACTTGCTGCTGGTCACTACACACACTGCTAGCTAAATGGCAGTCCACAGAATCCATCAGCTGGTGTTGTTGCTGTGTCAGGCATGTGTGCATGTGAAAGTGATGGGCCCTTGAATGGCGCTGTCTGCTGGTGTGAGTGTTGTAATGTGATGGGCCCGTGGATGGCGGTGTGAATGGTTTTGTTTGTATCACACGTATGAAAGGTGTATGACTGGCCTGTAAAGAGGTTGGTGCCTTGTCGTGGCATTACAGCTCATGGGCTGTGAGTCAATGGTTCAGTTTCTTGTCCTTTCAATTATTAATAGTGCATTTCTTTTTTGTGAAATCACTTGCTAATACAATTGTATAAACTGAACCATCACTCACCCTTGTGCCAAATCCAAACGGTATGTATGTGTGCTTGAGGAATAGATGGTTGTGCAGTAATATTTGTCTTTTCTGTCTTTCTCAAGCAGGGTGTACATTGTCCCTTTTTGTGAATGTTGTAATGTGTTGGTTCCGTGCCTGGTGGTGTAAATGGTCCTGTGTGTATCACGTATGAAAGGTGTGTGAATGGCCTGTAAAGCGGTTGGGGCCTTGACGTGGCTTTGCAGCTCATGAGCTGTGAGTCACTGGTTCAGTTTTTTGTCAATTCAATTACTAACACTGCATTTCATTTTTGTGAAATCTATTGTTAATAACATTTTATATACTGGCCCTCGTGCCAAATTCAACCAGTATGTGTGTGTGCTTGAGGAATAGATGGTTGTGCAGTCATATTTGTCTTCTGTGTCTCTCTGCCAAGGTGTACATTCCTACCAACTGTAGATATTGCCGTAAACTAAACACCCATGGGAGTACATGGTGATGTCTCTCTTGTGAATCCCAACAGGGTATCTTACCCACAATGTCCTGTAAACCCTAAAATATGACTGTCACATCTTCCTTGCATTCCTGTGCCAAAGTTTTCGCACTTCAGAAACAAACAACAAATTTCCTACCACCCAGTATTTCCCCAAGTATACCAATAGAAATGGTACCTCACTTGTGTGGGTGGACCAAGTACCTGTGGCAGGGAACGGCCCAAAATGTATTGTGGAGACATCAAATTACCTATTTTGAAAGGACCTGAGTTTTTGGCCCCAGGCTCGACGGTCATCTTGGTAAATCTACCAAACCCACATATTTCTGAAAAGTAGACACCCTGGGGAGTCCAATGAGGTATGTCTTGCATGGATCTCCCAACATTTCCCTACCCAGAAACCCCTGCAAACCTCATATTTCAGTGACAAAATACATTTTTCGGGAAATTTCTGTGTCGTAAAGTTGTAGGATCACCGGGCTGACACAAATTTCCTCCCACCCATCGTTCCCCCAGGTCTCCCGATAAAAATGGTATCTTACGGTAAATGTAAGGTTTGCAGGGGATTCTGGGTAGGATTCAAAATCTACTGCTAGGCACTTTGTAAAAAAATTGGTCCGTTTCCTGTCGCAGACACTAGGCCTATCCACAAATGTGAGGTACCATTTATCTTGGAAGGCTTTGGGGAATGCCGAGTGGGTGGAATTTGGTGGATCTACACAGATTCCAGGACTTTCCACCACAGAAATGTGAGGAAAATGTGTTTTCTTTGACAAACTTTGAGGTTTGCTAGGGATTCTGGGTAAGAGAACATGGTGAGAGCCAGACAAGTCACCTATCCTGGATTCCCCTAGGTGTCTAGTTTTAAAAAATGTATAGGTTTGCTAGGTTTCCCTAGGTGCCGGCAAAGCTAGGATTCAAATCTTCAGCTAGGCACTTTGCAAAAAAAGGGTCAGTTTTCACTTTTGAAATGTGATGTGTCCATGTTGCGTTTTGGGCCGTTTCCTGCCACGGGCACTAGGCCTATCCATGCAAGTGAGGTGCCATTTTTCTCGGAAGGCTTTGGGAAATGTGGGGTGGGTAGAATTTTGTGGATCCACCCAGATTCCAGGACTTTCCACCACAGAAATGTGAGGAAAATGTATTTTTTTGAAAAAGTTTGAGATTTGCATGGGATTCTGGGTAACAGAACCTGGTGAGAGCCAGACAAGATCCCCCATCATGGATTCCCCTGGGTGTCTAGTTGCGTTTTGGGCCGTTTCCTGTCGCGGGCACCAGGCCTACCCACACAAGTGAGGAACCATTTCTCTCAGAAGACTTTGGGGAATGCAGGGCGGGTGGGGAATTTTGTGGATCCATGCAGATTCCAGGACTTTCCACCACAGAAATGTGAGGAAAATGTGTTTTCTTTGATACATTTTGAGGTTTGCAAGGGATTCTGGGTAATTGAACCTGGTGAGAGCCAGACAAGTCACTCTTCCTGTTTTCCCCTGGGTGTCTAGTTTTCAAAAATGTATAGGTTTGCTATGTTTCCCTAGGTGACGGCAGAGCTAAGGTTCAAAATCTTCAGCTAGGCACTTTGTAAAAAAAAGGGTCAGTTTTCACTGTGAAAATGTGGTGTGATCACGTTGCGTTTTGGGCTGTTTCCTGTTGCGGACACTAGGCCTACCCACATTAGTGAGGTACCATTTTTCTCGTAAGACTTTGGTGAATGCGTGCTAGATGGAATTTTGTGTATCCACGCAGATTCCTGAACTTTCCACCACAGAAATATGAGGAAAATGTGGTTTTTGGACAAATTTTGAGCATTGCAAGGGATTCTGAGTAACAGAACCTCGTGAGAGCCAGAAACGTCACCCAATCCTGGATTTCCCTGGGTGTCTCATTTAAAAAAAATGTATAGGTTTGCTAGGTTTCCCTAGGTGCCGGCAGAGCTAGGATTCAAAATCTACAGCTAGGCACTTTGTAAAAAAAAAGGGTCCGTTTTCAATGTAAAAATGTAGTGTGTCCACGTTGCGTTTAGGGGCATTTCCTGTCGCAGGCACCAGGCCTACCGACACAAGTGAGGTACCATTTCTCTCAGAAGACTTTGGGGAATGCGGGGTGGGAGGAATTTTGTAGATCCACACAGATTCCAGGACTTTCCGCCACAGAAATGTGAGGAAAATGTGTTTTCTTTGACGAATTTTGAGGTTTGCAAGGGATTCTGGGTAACAGAACCTGGTGAGAGCCAGACAAGTCACCCAATTCTGGATTTCCCTGGGTGTATAGTTTTAAAAAATGTATAGGTTTGCTAGGTTTCCCTAGGTGACGGCAGAGCTAGGGTACAAAATCTACAGCTAGGCACTTTGTAGATAAGGGTCAGTTTTCACCGTGAAAATGTGGTGTGACCATGTTGCGTTTTGGGCTGTTTCTTGGACTGTCGCGGGCACTAGGCCTACCCACACAGTTGAGGTACCATTTTTATCAGGAGACTTAGGTGAATACAAAATTGTAGACCAACTGTTATTACCTATTGACTTTCAATGCATTTCTGCCTTCCAAATGTAAGACAATGTGTAAAAAAGAAGTCACTTTGAAATATGATCTATAATTTACATGCTGGCATGGGTACCCACAGTTTCGGAGATGTGCAAATAGCTACTGTTTCTAAACTCTATATTTTGTTCCCATTTCAGAAATACATAGGTGACTTTCATACCGATTTTTCCCAGCTTCTATTTTCCCAAATGTCATATACCCGGTACGCAATAAAAAACTATTGCAAGAAGCTGCTCAGTTATTGGCTCGGGGTTCCTCGGCTTCTTGGTGAACCTAAAAGTCCTATATATCCCCATAACCAGAAGGGTTTAGCGGACATAACAATATAACACTTTCAAACTTCTGTCATACTTAGTAGAAGTTACAGGTGAAAAGGTTGGTACAACAGGCTGTTGTCTTAACTCATTTTCAATTTTTTCTATGTTCAACTGCTATATGAAAACCTTGAAGGATCTACACAAATGACCTCTTTATGCATTTAAAATGTTGTCTACTTTTCAGAAATGTATAGCTTTCCAGGATCCATCATTTCTTCATACCCATCTTTACCATTAACTGGAACGATGTTGAAAGCACAAAAAATAGCAAAAATAGGCTATGTCCCAGAAAAATGACAAAACTGTGTTCCAAATTTTGTTGATACCATATGCAGGGAAAAAAACAGATGCTTTCATCTCTAGCCCTTTTTACCACCTTTCCCCCCCCAAAAAAAAATTGCTGTATTTTGGCCAATTTCTGGTTCCCCTCCAGGGGAATCAACAAACCCTGGGTCCCTCTAAAATTCTCATGATGTTGGAAGAAAAGGACACAAATTTGGCATGGATACCTTATATGGTCAAAAACGTACAGGGGCCTAAGCGAGAACTACTCCAAATAGCCAAAAAAGGCTTAGCACAGGGGGGGGAAAGGCCTAGCAGCGAAGGGGTTAATATGGTTTTATTATATATATTTTTTTAACACATTTTTATAGGTATAAACATAATGCATCAGTATCATTGTTTGCAGGGTACATACCAATGCACCGAGAGGAGAGAAAGATCATCAATAATAAAGCAGTTACTGGGGATGTCTCATGATATTGAGACAAGCATGAGGAGCAAATATCAATATATCAGGCACATATCCAAGCATATAACCGATATGGAAATCTAAATTTAGTGAGATCCAAAACAGATAAGTTGAACATAGCGAACAAACAGTAGTTTAACAGTCAAGTAGTCCTTCCCCCTACCTGCAGCAACATCCCCCTCCAGTCCCCTTCTAAGACAAACCATGTCTTGTAGCAGCGAGCCACAGTGGTTTAAGGGAGCTGAAATCCAATCTAAAAACTTAAATATCATCTAATTAGGAAACTGTTAGGGATAGCCCACTAGAGGAACATCTAGTCTGAGGCATCATCCTGAAAGTTAGCCAGCACAGTATCCCATGGTCTTGCAGACTCTATGGGTCTTCTGCCCTGATGCACCTCACAGAGCAAAAACAATCCCCTCCCATGTCACCCAGCGCACCATGTGTGCCCTCAAGCCAGGGACCCTCAGTATGTTTCCATAGCATAGTGATTCTGCGCTTAGCCAGCACCAAGGCCAGGTCAATGAACTGGCCGGTGACTCTGTATTTATCATTTGGCTGGTTGAGGTCCAGTAGACAAATTTAGGGTGTAGGAATAAGGGTATGGCCTGTGGCCTCTACTAGTTGGCGCTCCACCTCAGTCTAAGAATGGGCCAAATGGGGGCACCCCCATAGTATGTGAAGGATAACTCCTGCAGCAACTTGACAGTGTGTACAATCAGTTGAGGTTGGTGGAAAATAGACACTAAGTTTCAAGGATTTGTGGTATTCCCGGTGAAGGATGTAAAAATTGCTACGTTTAAAATGGGCATTCCGGGAGATTTTAGTCACCACTCCCCACATTTTGGTCCAGTCCCTGTCTGATAAGGGGGCCCCTAAGTCCTCCTCCCAGCAACACAGAAGCATCTTAACCCCTTCTGTGCCCATGACGAGCTGGACTCGTCATGGAGCACAGTCGCGCTGTGCCCATGACGAGTCCAGCTCGTCATGGGACCCACCCTTGGGGGAAGCGCTGGCGCTCCCCCCGTGATTCGGCGATTTTTTTTTTTTTACTAGGGAGGCAGGGGAAGACCTTCCCCTGCCTCCCCCCGCCCCCCCCCACCCGCGTCATCAATGACGTCAGCGCGCGAGCCGCGCTGACGTCACCGGAGGCTTCCCCTTTGCTCTCCGAGGCGCAGGAAGCCATTTGCTTCCTGCGCGTCGGAGAGTAAAGGTCAGTTTTGGGGCTGGGGAGGGGGTATTGTTGCTTCGGTGGGTTAGGTAGGGTGGGGGCACAATGCTGGGGGGGTAGAAATGTATTTTTGTTGGCTCTGCTTTGTCCAATACGCTTAGATCGTCCAAGTGCAGGCGCTTGTTGATGAAATTGATGCGAAAAAACCCCGCTCGTTTTCGTTTTTCTCTCGTTTTCTGCGTCATGGGTGCTACTAGCGTGGGATGGGGGTGGGGGGCGAAATAAAGTCAGCCATAGGGGTTGCAAAGTGGCCAGATTTATTTTATTTGCATACAAATACACCAGCATCAGAGTTTGCCAGTGCAGTGCGACTTTCGTTTTCTCGTGTAACTTTGAACAGTATTGTTGTACCAAGGGGGGGCGAAAGAAAGTAAGACAGAGGGGTTGCAAAGTGGCCAGATTGATTTTATGTGCATCCAAGTACACCAGCATCACATAGTTTTCCAGTGAAGTGCTACTTTCGTTTTCTGGTCTTCCTTTGAACAGCATTGTTGTTCCCCGGGGGCAAAATAAAGTTAGACAGAGGGATTGCAAAGTGGCCAGATTGATTTCTTTTACATCTTGTGATCGGTGGGTGCTGGTAGGGGGGTGGGGGGTGAAACAAAATAAGTCAGAGGGGTTGCAAAGTGCCCTGTTTTTTTTTAGTATACAAATACACCAGCATCACAGAGTTTGCCAGTGAAGTGCTACTATCGTTTACTCGTGTAACGTTGAAGAGCATTGTTGTTCCCAGGGGGGGGCGAAATAAAGTGAGACAGAGGGGTTGCAAAGTGGCCAGATTGATTTTATTTGCTTCCAAGTACACCAGCATCAGAGTTTGCCAGTGCAGTGCGACTTTCGTTTTCTCGTCTAACTTTGAGCAGCATTGTTGTTCCCAGGGGGGGCGAAATAAAGTAAGACAGAGGGGTTGCAAAGTGGCCAAGTACCCGCGACAGGCAAGGGCCCAAAACGTACTGATGCGACATTTGGAATAGGCAATGTTGATGTCGCATCACTACGTTTTGGGCCCTTGCCTGCCGCGGGTACTTGGGCCTCCCACACAAGTGAGGCACCATTTTTACCAGGAGACCCAGGGGAACGCTGGGAGGTGTGAAATTTGTGTGAGCCCGGTGATGCCACTACTTTCCCACCCCAAAATGTGTGAAAAAAGTGATTTTTTCAGCAAAAATTGAGGTGTGCAGGGGATTCTGGGTAAGGAAACGTTGGGGGATCCACGCAAGCCATACCTCCCTGGAAGCCGCCGGGTGTCTAGTTTTCAGAAATGTGTGGGTTTGGTAGGTTTCCCTAGATGGCCGCCGAGCACCGGCCAAAAACCTAAGTGACCCCCCTTGCAAAACCAGGTGGTTTTGAGATAGGCCATTTTGATGTCGCCTCACTGCGTTTTGGGCCATTGCCTGCCGCGGGTACTTGGGCCTCCCACACAAGTGAGGCACCATTTTTACCGGGAGACCTGGGGGAACGCTGGGTGGTGGTAAATTTGTGTGAGCCCAGTAATGCCACTACTTTCCCACTCCAAAATGTGTGAAAAAAGTGATCTTTTCAGCAAAAATTGAGGTTTGCAGGGGATTCTGGGTTAGGAAACGTTGGGGGATCCACGCAAGCCATACCTCCCTGGAAGCCGCCGGGTGTCTAGTTTTCAGAAATGCATGGGTTTGGTAGGTTTCCCTAGATGGCCGCCGAGCACCGGGCCAAAAACCTCAGTGACCCCCCTTGCAAAACCAGGTGGTTTTGCTACAGGCCATTTTGATGTCGCCTCACTGCGTTTTGGGCCCTTGCCTGCCGCGGGTACTTGGGCCTCCCACACAAGTGAGGCACCATTTTTACCGGGAGGCCTGGGGGAATGCTGGGTGGTGGTAAATTTGTGTGAGCCCGGTGATGCCACTACTTTCCCACCCCAAAATGTGTGAAAAAAGTGATTTTTTTCAGCAAAAATTGAGGTTTGCAGGGGTTTCTGGGTAAGGAAACGTTGGGGGATCCACACAAGCCATACCTCCCTGGAAGCCGCCGGGTGTCTAGTTTTCAGAAATGCATGGGTTTGGTAGGTTTTCCTAGATGGCCGCCGAGCACCGAGCCAAAAACCTAACTGACCCCCCTTGCAAAACCAGGTGGTTTTGCGACAGGCCATTTTGATGTCGCCTCACTGCGTTTTGGGCCCTTGCCTGCAGCGGGTACTTGGGCCTCCCACACAAGTGAGGCACCACTTTTACCGGGAGACCTGGGGGAATGCTGGGTGGTGGTAAATTTGTGTGAGCCCGGTGATGCCACTACTTTCCCACCCCAAAATGTGTGAAAAAGTGATTTTTTCAGCAAAAATTGAGGTTTGCAGGGGATTCTGGGTAAGGTAACGTTGGGGGATCCACGCAAGCCATACCTCCCTGGAAGCCGCCGGGTGTCTAGTTTTCAGAAATGCGTGGGTTTGGTAGGTTTCCCTACATGGCCGCCGAGCACCGGGCCAAAAACCTAAGTGACCCCCCTTGCAAAACCAGGTGGTTTTGCGACAGGCCATTTTGATGTCGCCTCACTGCGTTTTGGGCCCTTGCCTGCCGCGGGTACTTGGGCCTCCCACACAAGTGAGGCACCATTTTTACCGGGAGACCCGGGGGAACGCTGGGTGGTGGTAAATTTGTGTGAGCCCGGTGATGCCACTACTTTCCCACCCCAAAATGTGTGAAAAAAGTGATTTTTTTCAGCAAAAATTGAGGTTTGCAGGGGATTCTGGGTAAGGAAACGTTGGGAGATCCACGCAAGCCATACCTCCCTGGAAGCCGCCGGGTGTCTAGTTTTCAGAAATGTGTGGGTTTGGTAGGTTTCCCTAGATGGCTGCCGAGCACCGGGCCAAAAACCTAAGTGACCCCCTTGCAAAACCAGGTGGTTTTGCGACAGGCCATTTTGATGTCGCCTCACTGCGTTTCGGGCCCTTGCCTGCCGCGGGTACTTGGGCCTCCCACACAAGTGAGGCACCATTTTTACCGGGAGACCCGGGGGAACGCTGGGTGGTGGTAAATTTGTGTGAGCCCGGTGATGCCACTACTTTCCCACCCCAAAATGTGTGAAAAAAGTGATTTTTTCAGCAACAATTGAGGTTTGCAGGGGATTCTGGGTAGGGAAACGTTGGGGGATCCACGCAAGCCATACCTCCCTGGAAGCCGCCGGGTGTCTAGTTTTCAGAAATGTGTGGGTTTGGTAGGTTTCCCTAGATGGCCGCCGAGCACCGGGCCAAAAACCTAAGTGACCCCCCTTGCAAAACCAGGTGGTTTTGCGACAGGCCATTTTGATGTCGCCTCACTGCGTTTTGGGCCCTTGCCTGCTGCGGGTACTTGGGCCTCCCACACAAGTGAGACACCATTTTTACCGGGAGACCTGGGGGAACGCGGGGTGGGTGGAAATTTGTGGATCCACGCAGATTCCAGAACTTTCCATCCCAGAAATGTGGGGAAAATGTTTTTTTTTTGTCATTTATTTACGTTTGCAAGGGATTCTGGGTAACAGACCATGGTGGGAGGCAGTCAAGTCACCCCATCCTGGATTCCCCTGGGTGTCTAGTTCTCAAAAATGTATAGGTTTGCTAGGTTTCCCTAGGTGCCGGCAGGGTTAGGGTTAAAAAACTACAGCTAGTCACCTTGCCAAAAAAGGGTCATTTTTCACTGCAAAATGGAGGTGTGACCACGTTGCGTTTTGCGCCATTTCCTGTCGCGGGCACTAGGCCGACCCGCACAAGTGAGGTACCATTTTTCTTGTAGGACTTTGGGGAACGCGGGGTGGGTGGAAATTTGTGGATCCACGCAGATTCCAGAACTTTCCATCCCAGAAATGTGGGGAAAATGTGGTTTTTTTGTCATTTTTTTACGTTTGCAAGGGATTCTGGGTAACAGACCATGGTGGGAGGCAGTCAAGTCACCCCATCCTGGATTCCCCTGGGTGTCTAGTTTTAAAAAATGTATAGGTTTGCTAGGTTTCCCTAGGTGCCGGCAGGGCTAGGGTTCAAAAACTACAGCTAGTCACTTTGCCAAAAAAGGGTCATTTTTCACTGCAAAATGGAGGTGTGACCACGTTGCGTTTTGCGCCGTTTCCTGTCGCGGGCACTAGGCCGACCCGCACAAGTGAGGTACCATTTTTCTCGTAGGACTTTGGGGAACGCGGGGTGGGTGGAAATTTGTGGATCCACGCAGATTCCAGAACTTTCCATTCCAGAAATGTGGGGAAAATGTGTTTTTTTCTCATTTTTTTACGTTTGCAAGGGATTCTGGGTAACAGACCATGGTGGGAGGCAGTCAAGTCACCCCATCCTGGATTCCCCTGGGTGTCTAGTTTTCAAAAATGTATAGGTTTGCTTGGTTTCCCTAGGTGCCGGCAGGGCTAGGGTTAAAAAACTACAGCTAGTCACTTTGCCAAAAAAGGGTCATTTTTCACTGCAAAATGGAGGTGTGACCACGTTGCGTTTTGCGCCGTTTCCTGTCGCGGCCACTAGGCCGACCCGCACAAGTGAGGTACCATTTTTCTCGTAGGACTTTGGGGAACGCGGGGTGGGTGGAAATTTGTGGATCCACGCAGATTCCAGAACTTTCCATCCCAGAAATGTGGGGAAAATGTGTTTTTTTTGTCATTTTTTTACGTTTGCAAGGGATTCTGGGTAACAGACCATGGTGGGAGGCAGTCAAGTCACCCCATCCTGGATTCCCCTGGGTGTCTAGTTTTCAAAAATGTATAGGTTTGCTAGGTTTCCCTAGGTGCCGGCAGGGCTAGGGTTCAAAAACTAAAGCTAGTCACTTTGCCAAAAAAGGGTCATTTTTCACTGCAAAATGGAGGTGTGACCACGTTGCGTTTTGCGCCGTTTCCTGTCGCGGGCACTAGGCCGACCCGCACAAGTGAGGTACCATTTTTCTCGTAGGACTTTGGGGAACGCGGGGTGGGTGGAAATTTGTGGATCCACTCAGATTCCAGAACTTTCCATCCCAGAAATGAGCGGAAAATGTGTTTTTTTTGTCATTTTTTTACGTTTGCAAGGGATTCTGGGTAACAGACCATGGTGGGAGGCAGTCAAGTCACCCCATCCTGGATTCCCCTGGGTGTCTAGTTTTCAAAAATGTATAGGTTTGCTAGGTTTCCCTAGGTGCCGGCAGGGCTACTGTGGAAATTTAGTTTGCAACTGAACATTATCTGCGCCATCTTGCCTCTCCCCAGCGCCACGCACCAAAAATGCACGGCAGCCATTTTAGGCACCCCACTCCCTCTCCCCGCTCATCGCCGATCACCAGCGCGCCCCTCAGGCGCTGCGAACATCCCCCGCGCACCGGCCACCCCCGCTCTCTCATACATGGGCCATAAAACCCTCTCCTTCTACGCGACCCTGCCATGGAACCACATCCCACGCCTGACCGACATCCCTTACATGGTCATACATCCTTTCGGTAAACCCTTCCTCCACGCCTGATCGTCCGAACTGATCCCAGGCCATCACCTAGCCCTGCGGACGCAGTTTTATTGCCCCTACTGTAAAGGAAACACCCCACATCAAAGGGATTACAGTAGATCAAGGCCCCCCACCCCCTGAGACCCGACCAGTCGCACACACCCCCGGGAATTGGCGGAATGTCCAGCTGTGTGATAGCCATCTCCTACTGTGTGTGGGGTGGGGACTTCCACTGTAGATATGTGTGGGAACGAGCTTAAAGTGGGGATTCTGAGGATGTTCTTTCATGCATCAAAGTGATCTCAAGAATGTGCCATGTATGATAAACCTGCAATAAAGTCATAAACGTGTGTATAAGAGACCAGGTCTCTGAGATGCAGTTAGAGCACCTCGTGACGATACCTTGCTGTCTGACCTGATGTGTTCTCCTCCGGAGAGAATAAAACTTTGTTTCCTGCCTTCCAGTCTCCGGCGCCTGCCTCTCTGTTGATTTATCATCGAATGGTATAAGAGGCGATTACTGCCGGGCAATACTTGAAAGGTTACCAACTACGACTGCCGCTACCGTTTAACAATTGGCGTCCCAAACGTGGGGCCCATCAGCGACACGTGGATCCAGTGAGAGAGGTCCCGACGACAGAGTGAACAACTGCAATGATCGGGAGAGCTCCTGCCCGATAGACCCTCGTCTGGCAGCCGATCATCCGAACTTAACTGGTTCCGAACAGACCTCTCTCGAGTGATCTACGGTCCTGACTGGGAACCATCAGGAGTGCCGCGGCAATAACGGAGAGTAGAGGACGATCGGGCGCTGGAGGAGGAAGACGAGAAACTGTCCATGCGGTCCGGGTAAGGTCCTGAAACACGACAAATTGCGACACGATTGATTGATTGATTGAAAATACTAGTATTACTTATTGATTGTTCTCCTTGAGATATTCGCTGTCTACAAACGGGGAAGAGTAGAAATACTCTCTCTCCCTTTGCAGATAGTGAAGGGTAGGTAACGCAGACTTTTGTCCCCATTGTAACCCAACGTGCCTATTTTTATCTCCCCATTGATTGATTGTCCGAATATTGATTGTTTTTGAAGAATAGTACTTCTTGAGATATTCTCTGTTTGCAAATAACGTAGAATAGGAATATTCTGTCTAGTCTTTGCAAATAGTGAAGGGTAGGTAACGCAGACATTTGTCCCCATTGTAACCCGTCGTGCCTATCTCTTTCTCACCATTGATTGATTGATTGTCCGAACACTAGTTGTTCGATATTGGTTCTTTGGAGGTATTCTCTGCTTGCAAATAACGTGGAATAGAGATATTCTGTCTAGTCTTTGCAAGCAGTGAAAAGATAGGTAGTGCAGACTTTTGTCCCCGTTGTAACCCGTCATGCCTATCTTCTCCCCACTGATTGGTAGTTGGTTCTGCCCGGACTGCTTATTAGAGGTGAACCATCCAGCTCCACTGGAACACACCCCTACTAAATATGGATTAGTCGCTGTAGCTTACAGCAAGCTAGGGCATAAAAATCGCTATAAAGAAACAAAAATAATCTAGTGAGACCAGTAGACCGCTGATGGGATCCTTTTGACCCTACAAACACAAGAAATGCTAGGAAATAGCCCTTTACGAGGAATATGAAACTAGGAGGAGGAGCCAAGCCCACGGTCGAGGTAGCCACGAGGTAGCTCGGCTCCGCCGCTCTCACTGCCTAAAACATGTCTGCCTTACTGCCCACCCCGCCTAGTAAACGCGACAAAATCCTGCACCAACGGAAGCCTGCTGGTACCCACCATCGACGTCACCGAACTGGGCTAGATCGCGCACAATTGGGCTATGTTATTTTCCGGTTGCGCAGTAACATCCTTGTGCTCGTTGCCAGATTGCAAATATATACAACACTCCAACAAAGTAGTATAATTATAACATTTTAATAACTTATAGGTATAACAACACGCCAACAGGGTAAACACATTAAAACACGTTTTTAAACAACTATTTACATGACAGTCCTCGCCCCTCCTTCTTCGAAATAGCAACATTGGCCTGTTTTGGGCGGTCCTTTTAGTTGGCTTTGGGCTATAAAAGACCTGCAAAATCCATCAGCCTGTGAGGCGGCATCAGTGGCGGACGATTGTGCGAATAGGCCGGAGGCTACACGCAGCGCCGAGGCCCTGGCAGCGCCAAGGTGGAGTCCACCACGTTGTACTGGTCTTCCCATTCTCTGCTTCGACCGGCAGCGAAGGGTGCCCTGGCAGGGGGGGAAGCGATGCGGATGGGCCTCCCCCGCCTCCCCAGGTGGAGGCTCGCCAGCAGAGAAGGCACCCCTGCCGTTTCATTCGCCGGCCAGCTGAGTTGCACCCAGCCGTTTCACTCGCCGTCCAGATGAGTAGGCGCCCCTGCACTCACCGGCCAGCTGCAGCAGGACAGCCATTCACGTCTTGCCTGCCGCGCAACCACTCAGGCGCTGGTCCACTAAGATTGCCATTAGCGTTTGACTCGAGAAGTGGGCCCCCGCAGCCGAGTGATCGGGGGACCCACCCCGGTGGCTGTAACGAAGAGCTGCTGCTGCCTCTGAACTCTGGCGGTTGGTTCTTCAGATTCAGGCCTGGCCCACCGAAAGACGGCTCTGGACTCGGAAGCTTGTCTGCTCGGGCGTGGGCCCCACCCTTGAAAAGCACCCTCTCAACTTTGCAGATTCTGCGGGAGTCATTGACATTCGACTCCCGTGGACCTCCGGTGGGGGCAACCGCCGCTATTTGCTTGCTTATTCCACATTAACTTGTCTTTGCCCCGGGCGGCAGCCATCTTGCCTCCGTTTGGTGCCGTAAAAGAAAGACTGATTCAAGACGTCGGCGGAAGAACCCGCCTGCTGTCCCGCCCCAAGGACGGGCCACGGCATTGCTACAAGACCGCGGTGACGCCATGCTGACGCAAGCTGACGCTAACGAAAGTTCTCGAACTACCGAAAGGGATTCTGGTCCGGCAGCTAGTTAGTGGAAAGACTTAGACTGTGCACTGGACCCACCCGACCTCGCCCCAAAATAGCGCCAATGTAGGAGGGGCCTGCAACTCCTTATGGCGTCCCGGTTACTTGACATTTATGTTAAAAAAGATATGTATGCGATGTTTCCACACATGATGGTCGGAGGGACAGGGAGGGTACTGAATTTATGCTAAAGTAGTGTTGCTCATGATACTCGATGCCTCTCACACCGTGGCCGGCCTGTAGCGGTTGTAGGCCCGTATTTGTATACTGACATTGTTTGAAATAAAGGGCTTCTTAAAGGAATTACGGAATCAGCGTCATGACAAATCATCTAGGTTGGTAAAGGTTTTTGAATAAATGATTGTTACTCCCAAGCAATAGAAAGCAGATAATGCAGACCCTATTTGCCTGAATTTTTTGATTAACGGAATTTGTACCCGTCACACCTGTCTTTTTCCAAGAGTTGTCAGGAAATGGTCGACTGTAGCTTAAGGTATATGCCGAATGCAAGGTACGGTATCTTGCACCATAATATACGACCGATTGAGAAATAAATGTACGACCAGGGAACCCGAATTTAGGAGATGAATGAAATAGAGCATCTTTGTATAATCGAAAGAAAGAATAATAGGTCTGTGGTATTACCCACTCCTGCGGCTAGCCTGGTACGTGGTAAGTAGAACTTTTTCGTGTCTACGCGCGCTAATGTACTTTGAATGCTGCGCACCCCCCCCCCCCCCTTCTTCTCTTCCCTATAGGCCACATCGGAATTCCGACTGGAGAATGGAGTGAACATGGACCGCACCGTGCTCAATGTAGGGAAAAACATAGACAAACGTTGTGGGATGGTGCGTGAAGCACAGACCACCACTGGGAACGTGAAAAACTGTATGGTATGACTGTGCGTATGTGCCCTGATTGTACGGTATGAATGTGTACGTATTGTATATGCCTGGGTCGCTGGAGAGAACGTCGTCGTATGGACTGAGACGCTTGTCTATCGACCAAAGGGAGGGGAGTAAAAAGTCCGACACCCCCCCCCCCCCCCAAAATGAATTACGGAAAATACTGAAAAATACACAGCACGCGTAGAAAAAGGGACAGGAAAAGAAAGGCCCCCTTTTCCCTAATTAGCTCTGTGTCTTCGTCTTCAGTTTCTGCATTTGGTGTGTGTACTGTCATGTCCTATCCGGTATTTGTGTGTACGTGAACAATGGATTTATGTTTTTCCAGCCTATGTTTCTTTACGTAAAACTGACCCGTGCTGCTCTGCGTTGTGTGCACACCAAGTAGCCTATAATCATACACATTTATCGCTCTCTCTCTCTCTCTCTCTCTTTATGTCGCACGTTTATCAAATAGCCTACTTGATGCGCACGTACTCTCTCTCTCTCTCTCTCCCTCTCTCTCTCTCTCTCTCTCTCTCTCTCTCTCTCTCTCTCTCTCTCTCAATAAATGATGTACTCTCTCTCTCTCTCTCTCTCTCTCTCTCTCTCTCTCTCTCAATAAATGATGCACTCTCTCTCTCTCACTCTCTCTCTCTCTCTCTCTCTCTCACTCTCTCTCTCTCTCTCTCTCTCTCTCTCTCTTTCTCTCCCTCGCTGAAGGCTCCCTTGCCCTCTTTTTAAATAAATGACGACACTGTACCACCCCAGTAGATATATAATTGGCCTAAAACACGGCGGTGTTCGAACAAATTGACAGAAACAAAAACGACCGTACTTTACGACGTTACTACCTCTCCTTTCTGCAAAATGTTGAACTTAATTGGCTGAGAAAGAAAGCACAGGTAAGACGACTGATGTCTCCCAATCTGGCCCTCATCACGGGGACTATATGTCAGTGGTTTTCGTTTTTAGAGCTCTAACGACACCATCTCCACCGCCCAGAATTGCCCCCGCCCAATTGCTCCGAACTAGAATGTCTAAGCACCCCGTCCTCCCAGAATCACCCCAGCTCTGTACTAGCCGTCCCAGAGTATTTCGAACAAAACAGCTGATGACTTTATTTTCTAAAGGTACATCGCCTAAGCTGATGAGGGTTACCTATTGTCTCCAGCAAGAAAAATGTTTAGCTTGTGTCCCTCCCCGAAATAGATATCTGTGAATCCATGACAGTAGCACCTCGCACTTTTTCATAAACTTAGCAGTCCTCGGAGGAAAATGTGTATTAACAGAACTTGTGTTAAGAAGAACGAGTCTCTACCGGAGAAGCCGGTTCGAATTTTTGATAGACCAGAAAGTTGACAGATGTCAGGCTTCCTGCCACGATTATAGGGCACAGGAATCGACACCTAGCAGGCCAGACGATGGAAATTTACAGGAACACCCACAGAAACCTGCACCACAGCAATGATTAATAAATTAGTAACACACACCGACATAAGAGTTAATAGACATCAATCATACAGCGACCGATAAAAGCATTTCCCCAACTACTCGGTGGTTGGGAGAGAGGATGAAGTGTGTAAATGTCTACCCTGCCAACTCTCTAAGATTTTGTTTCTTGTACTCATTCAAAGATAACCTGCGGCCATCGGAAAAGAGGGGTCGGACGTGACGCACAGCCTGGCTACGGACCATGGAACATCTATGGCATCGACCAAGGGGGAGCCACGAAGCAAAGGGATGCGGGACGAGGCACCATTCACAGCATGGAAAGCAATAGAACGAAAGGCTATTCCGAAGCCCCCTGCTCGCTGATCAGCTGGTGCCTGAAGTCCCAACCCGTCGGGCCCGATTGATGGGCCCAATGCTGAAAGATTCTGCTCTCCTTGGTCCGCCCTTTGATCCGATCCCACTCCACCCCCTCTTCCCTCGGCCTCCCAAAAGCACCCCTATTTTTTGACATTGACCTTACAAAAGAAAAATGAGAAGCGGGTACCCCGTCTCAAGGTACCTACGATAAGACCAGTCAAGGGACAGGACAGAACAGGACTGTGATCCAAGAGCAAAGGATGATCACACCATGCAACGCGAAAAAAAAATCTGGATTTGAGCTGGACCTTAGCTCCACCGCCGGTGCTCAACAGTGCCAACGAAAGAAGAAGAGAGAGCTTACCAGTGATGGCTCACTGCAATAAGACACTGGAAAGCAGAACCCCCCCCCCCTGACTGTAACCCATGTTGAGTTGTATTCCTCTCCCAACCACTTTTTGATTTGACTACATCCCAATCAAGTTTCCAAGATCTTTTATCGGTCGCTTCCAGCTACACACTAAATAAATGAGGAAACATTAGCTTATTATAAATGACAATTGTATAGCATCAACCGTACACATGACTATGCTGTTTAGCTTGATCCACGCGAAGTCTAGGCCTTAAGGAAATGAGCGTAATAATCGCTTGTTTTACCGAACCTTTTTTCAAGTATCGAGTTTGTGTTCAAGCAAGTTTCCCTCCACCTATCTCCGTGTCTGATATCTGATGCAGCTAATGAAATTCTGTATACGCTACCTCCTCGACTGTCACGCCAACCACATGTAACTATGTACAATTGTGTCAGATTGCTCCCGCCTGTCCTAAGACTCTGTACTTTTAAGGAACGCATGAAAACATTTACGAGATTATGGCTAAAAGGTTAACGAAGGTGAATGTCGGCCAGACAAGCTGGCGAGATATGTTAAAAGGGAGGACTGTGGAAATTTAGTTTGCAACTGAACATTATCTGCGCCATCTTGCCTCTCCCCAGCGCCACGCACCGAAAACGCACGGCAGCCATTTTAGGCACCCCACTCCCTCTCCCCGCTCATCGCCGATCACCAGCGCGCCCCTCAGGCGCTGCGAACATCCCCCGCGCGCCGGCCACCCCCGCTCTCTCATACATGGGCCATAAAACCCTCTCCTTCTACGCGACCCTGCCATGGAACCACATCCCACGCCTGACCGACATCCCTTACATGGTCATACATCCTTTCGGTAACCCCTTCCTCCACGCCTGATCGTCCGAACTGATCCCAGGCCATCACCTAGCCCTGCGGACGCAGTTTTATTGCCCCTACTGTAAAGGAAACACCCCACATCAAAGGGATTACAGTAGATCAAGGCCCCCCACCCCCTGAGACCCGACCAGTCGCACACACCCCCGGGAATTGGCGGAATGTCCAGCTGTGTGATAGCCATCTCCTACTGTGTGTGGGGTGGGGACTTCCACTGTAGATATGTGTGGGAACGAGCTTAAAGTGGGGATTCTGAGGATGTTCTTTCATGCATCAAAGTGATCTCAAGAATGTGCCATGTATGATAAACCTGCAATAAAGTCATAAACGTGTGTATAAGAGACCAGGTCTCTGAGATGCAGTTAGAGCACCTCGTGACGATACCTTGCTGTCTGACCTGATGTGTTCTCCTCCGGAGAGAATAAAACTTTGTTTCTTGCCTTCCAGTCTCCGGCGCCTGCCTCTCTGTTGATTTATCATCGAATGGTATAAGAGGCGATTACCGCCGGGCAATACTTGAAAGGTTACCAACTACGACTGCCGCTACCGTTTAACACTAGGGTTCAAAAACTACAGCTAGTCACTTTGCCAAAAAAGGGTCATTTTTCACTGCAAAATGGAGGTGTGACCATGTTGCGTTTTGTGCCGTTTCCTGTCGCGGGCACTAGGCCGACCCGCACAAGTGAGGTACCATTTTTCTCGTAGGACTTTGGGGAACGCGGGGTGGGTGGAAATGTGTGGATCCACGCAGATTCCAGAACTTTCCATCCCAGAAATGTGGGGAAAATGTGTTTTTTTTGTCATTTTTTTACGTTTGCAAGGGATTCTGGGTAACAGACCATGGTGGGAGGCAGTCAAGTCACCCCATCCTGGATTCCCCTGGGTGTCTAGTTTTCAAAAATGTATAGGTTTGCTAGGTTTCCCTAGGTGCTGGCAGCGCTAGGATTCAAAAACTACAGCTAGTCACTTTGCCAAAAAGGGGTCATTTTTCACTGCAAAATTGAGGTGTGACCACGTTGCGTTTTGCGCCGTTTCCTGTCGCGGGCACTAGGCCGACCCGCACAAGTGAGGTACCATTTTTCTCGTAGGACTTTGGGGGACGCGGGGTGGGTGGAAATTTGTGGATCGACGCAGATTCCAGAACTTTCCATCCCAGAAATGTGGGGAAAATGTGTTTTTTTTGTCATTTTTTTACGTTTGCAAGGGATTCTGGGTAACAGACCAATTGTGGGAGGCAGTCAAGTCACCCCATCCTGGATTCCCCTGGGTGTCTAGTTTTCAAAAATGTATAGGTTTGCTAGGTTTCCCTAGGTGCCGGCAGGGCTAGGGTTAAAAAACTACAGCTAGTCACTTTGCCAAAAGGGGTCATTTTTCACTGCAAAATTGAGGTGTGACCACCTTGCGTTTTGCACCGTTTCCTGTCGCGGGCACTAGGCCGACCCACACAAGTGAGGTACCATTTTTCTCGTAAGACTTTGGGGAACGTGGGGTGGGTGGAAATTTGTGGATCCACGCAGATTCCGGAACTTTCCACGACAGAAATGTGTGGAAAATGTGTTTTTTTTGACAATTTTTTAGGTTTGCAAGGGATTCTGGGTAACAGACCCTGGTGGGAGGCAGTCAAGTCACCCCATCCTGGATTCCCCGGGGTGTCTAGTTTTCAAAAATGTATAGGTTTGCTAGGTTTCCCAAGGTGCCCGCAGAGCTAGGGTTCAAAAACTAGAGCTAGGCACTTTGCAAAAAAAGGGTAATTTTGCATTGTGAAAATGTGGTGTGACCACGTTGCGTTTTGCACCGTTTCCTGTCGTGGGCACTATGCCTACCCACACAAGTGATGTACCATTTTTATCGGGAGACTTAGGGTAATTCAGATTTGTAAAGGAACTGTTATTATCTATTGACTTTCCATGCATTTCTGCTTTCCAAATGAAAGATATTGTGTAAAAAAGAAGTCATTCTAAAAAATGACTGATAATTCTCATGCTAGTATGAGTATTCCCAATTTCAGAAATGTGCAAATATCTACTGTTTCTAAATTCTATATTTTGTTCCCATTTCAGAAATACATAGGTGTCTTTCATACCGATTTTTCCATGTACACTTTTTTACAGAATAATTACTATATACCCGGTACATAATAAAAAACCATTGCAAGTTACTACTCAGTTTTTGGCTCTGGGTTCGTCTGGTTCTTGGTGAACCTACAAGTCCTATATATCCCCACAACCAGTAATGTCCAGCGGATGCAACGGTATATTGCTTTCAAAGAGCTGTCATAATTAGAAGAAGTTACAGGTGAAAACGTTGACACAAAAGGCTGTTTTTTGCAACTAAATTTCAATTTATCCTACATTTAACTGTTTGTTTCTATAAAAAAACCTTGATGGATCTACACAAATGACCCCTTGCTGAATTCAGAATGCTGTCTTCTTTTCGAAAATGTATAGCTTTCCGGGATCCACTATTGCTTTTGTACCCATTTCTGCCACTAACTGGAAGGAGGTCAAAAGCACAAAAAATAGCAAAAATAGGCTATGTCCCAGAAAAATGCCAAAACTGTGTAAAAAATGTTGGGTTTCTGACAAAAGTCAAGTATCCCCAAAAAGCTGGGAAAATGGTGATTTCAACCCCACAAACCCTTTTTTGATAACATTTGCAGGGAAAAACCCAGATGCTTTCATTTGCAGCCCGTTTTTCCAATTTTTCCAAAATAACCCCAAATTTTGCTGTATTTTGGCTCTTTTCTGTGACCCCTCCAGGGGAATCCACAAACCCTGAGTACCTTTAGAATCCCCATGATGTTGGAAGAAAAGGACGCAAATTTGGTGTGGCTACCTAATGCGGTCAAAAAGTTACAGGGGCCTAAGCGCGCACTACCCCAAATAGCCAAAAAAAGGCCTGGCACAGGAGGGGGAAAAGGCCTGGCAGCGAAGGGGTTAAGGAAGGAACAGGTATCCACCTGTAGGGCAGTAAATAAACTTGAGACCAGACGATTTATATTAGAGGTCTCTCACAGGCACCAGCAGCAATGAACTGCATCCAAAATGTCCTAAGGACCGTTGAGTCATGGCGGCATATACGGATTGCTCACTTCAGATTGAGTATAAGGGTCCACAGCTGCCATAAATCCGGAGGTTCTGGCAATCGCAGTAACCACGGGGGCTTCCCTTCCCGGGAACCAGCCCATGCACCATTGTAACTGAGCTGCTAAGTAATACGAATAAAAGTCAGGGACGTTCATCCTAACGTCCATCATTGCTTGCTGCAATTTTTAGCCAAGGCTACATGCCGGTGCCCCTTATTCCAAATGAGATAAAAAAGGATGGAATATTAATAGGGTCTTATTCAACATCAGAGATATCGAAGCCCATGTCTACACCTGAAACTGTAAAATTTACATACACAATAGATGAGACAAAATTAAATGCTTCATTTGTGAGCTGCATGCAAGAAGATTACTCTACTAATGTTTATTCTAGATTAGTCCAAGAACACACACGGGGGCGTGGCCAAAATGGGGTCGGTGTGAAACGCATGTCTCGGTCTCTCCTGCCCCTGTGCGGCCTCCCCTTGGACGAACATTTACGATCTCTAGAGCAGGGCACATTAAGGGTGGAACATAGGGGAGAGGGGGGGTGCCCCCACTGCAGCTAGAACGACCCCAACAAGACATCTGGGGCAGAACAAGAAGGGGACCCAGGCTTGAGGCAGGAGTAAGCGGAGCTGCACCCTGGGCCAGACTGCACAGCAGGCCCACTGCTCTGGCTTCTGAACGCTGATCAGCAAGCACAGATGGGCCAAGCTGGGAGTTTGAGGACACCACTGCAGTACTGCCCAGAGACAGTGAGCAGTCCTCTCGGGATAGCGGCCTCAATTGAGACCAAACTGGCCATCTTGAGTGCTGAAGCAGACCCTGCTGGGTATCAAAGAGAAGCCAAGAGAGAGCGGCACCGGCGGCGCTGAAACACGGAGACCTGCTCCTTGGCAAAGCAGGACCCTCTAGGCCTTACACATTGGGGACCCACTAGATCAGTGAGTGATTTCCCTTGATCTGGTGGGAGTGCAATGTGCAGACAGATCCCACGCCTCATGGGGGGGCTGCCAACAGCTTCCCACTGACATGGAGGTCAGCAAAGAGAAACCAGATCCTGGGGCGAACAGGGCCGATCATCTTGCTTGGAATAGCGGTTCAAGCGGCTTGCTGTGTGGTCTAGCAGGCGTGTTATGCCCTGGCCGTATCAAGGATTAGGGAGATCCGCTGCTGCAGCACTACCAGAGAGAAGAGCTAGGACAGTGAAATGATTGGAGACAACCTGGTGGGGCTCCATGGGCCTCACAGGGCAGAGGCCTAGTGGCTTACACAGAAAGTGTCTCCTGGGCCACCCAAAAGACCAGAGAGTCCTGGAGCTGGTGAGGCATAAACAACCTCAAGATCTAGGTGCATTGTGCGGAGACCAGGGACTGTGCTGGATGAGGTGACAGGAGAAAAGCCCCAGCCTTGACAAGTGAACACTACTGGAGCCCAAGGCATAAGAGTCTTTGGGGTGCCCTCCCTTTTTCTTTGGTTGACTGGGTCATATCCCTTGAGTAAGGAATGCTGAGGTGGGAGCCACCAATAAGACACCCAAGGAAGGTTCTGTGTGAGGACCCTGGAAGCTTCTCTGCTCGCCATCTGTTACGGTTGAGTGGATGGAGTCTGCAGGAACAAAGAAGGGTGGCTCAATCAAAGAACTGTTTAGGGAGCCAACAGGCTCCCATGAAGGGGAGCCCAAGGGAGGCATGAGCAGCATCACCATCTAGGGTGGATCTCGAAGCCCCAGTTACAAGCCCGTGGAGGCCCTATTTTAGGCCCTGAGAGATGACCTTCTAGCAGTCAAAACAGACCTCACGAGCGAGTTGCAAGCTGTACGGCAAGAGGTGACAGACATTGGTGACAGGGTTGATTCACTAAAGGGGCGAGAGTCCTCATGAGATCATGAAATCGAATAACGGCAGCAAGACTCCATCCGCTTATCAAACTAACAATTAGATCTACAGGCACATGCAGAGGACTTAGAAAATTGCTCCAGACAAAAGGATATCTGAATACGCTGGGCCCTCGCGAGGCAGAAGGGGAAGACATAGAGGCCTATGTGGCAGCCCTGTTTACCCAGATCTTGGGGGACATAACAGCAGTGGTGATCTGCCTGGACAAAATCCACAGGGTGGGCCACTGAGGTTCCGGCCCGTCTCACCCTCTGGACATCCTGACCTGTGTCCCCAATTTCTCCCTTAAAGAGTGGATTCTGGGACCGGCTCAGATGACACAGTCCATCACCTTCCGGGGTCAGACCCTCTACCTATAGCAGGACCTAGTAGCCTCTACTCTACAGAAGAGGCGAGAATTTCGCCCAACAACGACCTTTCTGAGAGAAAAGAAAGTGTCCTACTCCCGGGGACACCCCTTCAGGTTAATTTTTCGGTGGCAGGATCAGCTCCATCAATTCCGATCCTTGACGGCGGCTAGTGAAATTTTGACCGAAGCCCGGAAGACTCGGAGCAGAGGGCCGCTTGACATGGTGTCGGATCCCTTCTGGCCATGGGGGGCACTGGCCCGACCCAGCAACTATGGCATCAGAAGGCAGGGCCCTCGTGAACAAGCTAATGGAAGAGGCAGCATCTAATGATCCTGGCTGAGTTGTTGCAGGTTTCTCGGGGCTGCCAGCAGGGAAGGTGGGTGGCCGGGGTTTTGGGGGGACTAGCGAGGACGTCATGGACAGAAACTCAACCACTGGTAGGGTGATGGACTATGGATGGAGCAGCACAATGTCCATGAGGAAGTGGTGTGGGGCAGGAACTCGAAAGCATATCAAGAGCATGTTCAATGCCCCCTATGGCATCATTAGTGAAAGGATTGAGGACGCTGACCCTCAATGTTAAAGGTCTGAATAATCCAGTCAAAAGGAGGGCTATCTTATCATATCTGGAACACTCAAGCGGATGTCTGTCTGCTACAGGAGACACATCTACTACATAAAAATTGGCACATGCTGAAATCTCGAGCCTTCCCACAGCAGTTCTTCTCCTCATTACCACATAAGATGGCTGGGGTGGCATTGCTGTTCTCCTGCTCCTTCCGGGAGCAAGTGTGGGTGAAGGTAGCAGAGATTGAATGTCGTCTTTTGGGGTATTGCATCCACCTTGGCCCTCTCTCTATAACCATAGGGTCCATCTATTCTTCCAGCAAGGGGAAAGAGCAGTTTTTACAGGGATCAGTGGTGGAGGTCATGTCCACATAGGACCGGTGGGTGGTTTTGGGGCAGGGGGGCTTAAACCTGGTATTCCATAATGACCAAGATTGGTCTACTCAGAGGCAGGGTGAATCAGGGGCTATTGGTCCCGGGGGCACCCAATGGCTACAGGAGATGGGTCTGAAAGATCCATGACAAGGGACTACACCTTCTACTCTAACGCTCACAAATACTATGCCAGACTAGACTACTTTATGAGATCACGGGAGGTACAGGCACTGACACGTTCAATAGAGATAGAAACCTGCTCTCTATCGCATCACTCTGTAGTCCGGTTGGATCTTGCCATCCCACCACATGGTATCTCTCATGTCGGTTACGGGAAACCCTACTCCATAGACCAGAGATAGCTAAACAAATAGGGCGATCAGAGACTATTTGGAGGACAATTACACCACTGAGACACCGATGGCTATGCTCTGGGATGCAATGAAAGCCATAATCAGGGGGGACTTTATTGCCATTTCAGCAAAAGGACAACAAAGTCAGGTGAGAGAAGAATATACAACTGCAACAGCAAGTGCGGAATCTTGAACGCATACACCACCACACTGGGGCACCTAGCATCTAGAGACAGTTGGAGGCTACTTGGAAACAACTGGCGGAACTTGATTTGGATAGCGCAGAATACTCAATACTACACCTTAAATGTGCCTTCTACGTGGGGGGTAACAAATACGGGAGAATGTTCCCGAACAAACTCAAAGGGCATCGTCATGCCAATTTGGTTGAGGCTTTGATATTGGAAGGGGGGACTGTGATCGAGGGAGACGAGTCGGTGCCAGCTAGATTTGCTGCCTTCAATAAGGGCGGACACTCAGCACAAGACCTCACTCCCCAAAACATATTGAAATACTTGCAAGAGGTAAGGTAATGCGTCTGACAATAAACCAGGAAGAAAGCCTAGACAACCCGATTAGAATAGAAGAGGTCATAGCTGAGATTTCCAGGTTGCAGAACCATAGGTCACCTGGCCCAGATGGCTTCCCGGCTACTTTCTATAAAGTCTTTTGCAACTCTGTGGCTCCTCTTCTCACTATGGATCACAGGCCCAGCAACACTTCACCCCTCAATGACAGAGGCCTTGGTAGTAGTCATAGAGAAACCAGGCAAAGACAGACGACAGTGTGGGTCCCACTGACCTATCTCGCTCATAAATATCAATGTAAAGTTATTCACAGGGATTTTGGTGGCGCGCCTCACTCTCCTCATGCTGGGACTGATTTACCCGGACCAGGCAGATTTATTCCTAACAGGCAGTGCTTGGACAATACCAAGCGGATCCTGCATCTTATCGAAAAGGCCACTCGTTCTCAGCATGAGGCCATGCTAGTTTCCATTGAATTGGAGAAAACGTTTGACTGCGATCATTGGCAATACCTAGCAGCGGTACTGACACACTTCGGCCTAGGGGGCCGAGGGGAGCGGTTCAGCTCAGGGGTTCTGACCAGATATGGGCCTCCAAGGGCTTCAGTCAGAGTCTACAGTAGAAGCTCAGTTGGCTTTCCCATCAGACAAGGGGTGCCCATTATCCCCTTTGTTATTCGCACCCTATATGGAGCCATTTGCCCAGAGGCTTCGAGATAACCGAAGGGATACAGGGATACGATTTGGGAAAGAGGAACACTTTATAACGTTATATGCAGGCAATGCCATGCTTCCCTTGAAAACCCAAGAGATGCCCTCCATGGCTTCTTGGAAGAGGTGAGGCTTTTTCGTACAGTGTCACAATTCCAGACTAACCTCACCAAATCACAGGCGTTGAGTCTCACAGCCTTGCAGGACACACAGGAATATCTCACCCGAACCCTTATTATCCAATTGGCATAGAGCTCCATCTCATACGTAGGTATACAATTCGCCCCGATAATTCAAGAGGTGATGTCTCTTAACTACCAGAATCTGGCTGGGAGGGTGAGGTCTGACCTTGCCCAAAAGCAGATGTATCTGCTTTCGTGGTTGGGACGGATCACTGCACTGAAGATGACAGTCCTACCTAATATTGTATTCATGTTCCACACATTTCCTCTGTGGTCCCCAATTGGGACACTCCATACTCTGCAGAGAGCCTTTCAAAGCTTTCTCTTGGCGGGGCATCACTCCTGGATGAGACGAGACTGTAGCTGGCGGGCCCCGCAGATGGCAGTCTGTGTATTCTATGCATCTTACACTACTTTCAGGCTGTGCAATTTAGGTTCTCAGTGGAATGGTTACATCCAGAATCAAAAAAGGGTTGGTTGTTCATGGATAGTGTGTTAGCCGGAAAAGCCCAACGGAATATCCCTTTGTTGGGCCTGTCTAATCGCTCTGTCAATCTTTACTTATTGGCAATTACTGTGCCCACTCTGAGGGTCTGGGATGCCATGTTGACCCGAGGGGGACTCTTATCATTCCCCTCCCCGCTCACCCCAGTGGTGGAGAATCGTGATTTTGCCCTAGGGCTGGATTGCGTCGTGTTTTGCGCATGGCAGAAGTCGGGATGTAGCTCGATTGCCCATTTCTTCAATGAGGAGGGCCCCATCCCATTTAAAAATCTACGGACCAAGTATGCAATACAAGAAATAGAGTGATTCTGGTATACACAGATACAGCACTAGATGATGCAACCAATGATGAGGGAGGCAGCACAGCGACACCTGACTACGTTTGAGAGGTGGCTCCTGTGCAAAACCTCTGACAGGCATCTTGTCTCTGAACTGTACAGGATGCTGATTGGCGGGGAGCCTGACTCAGAAAACCCTGCACAATTGCGATGGAAGAGGAAGCTGGGATGGTAATTGTTCCCTGAAGAATGGAGGGACATATTATCAGGCAAGACACAGAGCGTCTAATTCCTCCAGCGTAGAAAAGGCAACAAAAATTGCTACTTATTGGTATTCAACCCCAGTCCACCTACATAAAGAAAACCCAGACAGAGGAGATAGGTGCTGGAGATGCCTTGACCTACCTGGGACACTTGGGCACATTCTGTGGGAATGCCCCAAAAGAGCGCAATTCAGGGAAGAGATCTTGTCAGATATTGATACACATTTTAACAACAAATTACCTGATTTCCCTCATATATAGTGCTGAACTTTCCCAACCCACAGACCTACCCACTCAAATCCAAACGAGGCAGTCATATTGCTTTGGCTCTAGGGGCAGCACACCAATCTATACTGGCTTACTGGTGCACAGACTCTCTTCTGTCCAGACTGAATTGGCTACATCGTATTTGGCATTTGTTGGGAATGGAAACGTTCTCATTGACACTCACACAACAAGGAGACACATTTAGAGAGACCTGGCAGCCATTTATCACACTTTTGTCACAGGAATTTACAGAGCTAACATACCCTAGATATCTAAAGTTGCTATACTTGACTGAGCCGACAGCGTAACTCACTTGAGTTCCACCCCTGAGGGGACATATACAACTCAACCAAGCTGGACATAGTAGTTGGTACTGGCACCAGGAGTAGGGAATGGGTCGGGGAGAGGGGTTGGAGGAAAGTTCTCATCTTCTTTAAGAAGTTGCTAGAATTGCCTGTGGTAGCCGAATGTTGACACCGCACTGGCTGATGTTTACCATGCTTCATATGCTTATTGTTGCAACAATAAAACAGCTTTAAACATAAGAATATACAAAGGTACTAGACTCAAAACATTGTTATGTCTGTTCCCACTTACCTTCATCAGCAGCAGAGGAGGTGACTTATCACCATATACCTTTGTCATATGCAGTCACATGTAGTATTTTGCTTGACTTAGTACATAGGTGAGAACACTTTGAATATTTTTACTCAAATTATGATTTGATTCTTTCTAGAGGTCCATTACAGAAGAGCATGACTTTACACCCACAGGAAAAAGAAATGGACAGAGCTTGCCATTATTTGAGACCATCCATGCCTACAAATAACATTAAGGCATACAAAAACAATTTAACCTGCTGAATGAGACCCCTTGAGAAAGTAATCATTATGACAATAGAGGGAAGGAGTACAAACATTTCACACAGTAAAAACAGAGAGGATGATGTTTAGCAAAACATTTGGAAGAAAGAAGAATATGAATCTAAGGAGAAAATTATCTATCCTAAGTTAAAATTAGACAGGAGACAACAAGGAAAAATATGTCTTTATAAAAGAAGGGATTAGTACTTGTGAACACACATTTGAAATTAATAGGGGGTACGTGGCATATTTCACAACGAGAACAAACAGTCATTCCTGGAGTTTATTTTGTGTGTGGACAAGATGCTTATTTTCAAATGCTGGCTGGTTGGGACGGTATTTGCTATTTAGCTTTGCTGTTTCCTTAGATGTATCATGTATTGTATAGAAGCTTTAACAATGACACCATCACACAGACATACATGCAGCATAGGTGATGGAACACAACTAGTTGGAGACATTTTTGGAGCAATCATACCACTAGTGGGAGCTGTTTTAAATGATGAGAAAATTAGAAAGCTTTCAACAGTTCTGGGCAAATTGGCAACCAGTACTTCAGGAATTTTATTAGTTGTAAATAGGGATAATTTTAGAATATCACCTAGCATTAGACATTTTACTTACAGGGAGAGGCTGAGTCTACTAGATGCTGAAACACTTCTTTGTCAGACCTTGTGCCCCAAATCCAGGTCTAACAGTCCTGGGGCATAGGCAGGTATTACAAATTCAATTATTCTTAGGTGTAAGATGTTTTAAGAGGAATAAGTCAATCCTGGATTAAGAGCCATGTACAATTTGATGTGAAGGTACACGCAGACCATGGAACTCCAAATCCCATTGTCCTCAGTCTGAGAAAAAGAACAAGAGACCAGTGATACACTCTGAAGGAAATCGTGTTGTAATTGATATAAACAATGTGATTGAGGAAGTGGAGATTATGCTGAGGGCTAAGGCCTTGCCAACAGCTGGGGGAATCCATAGATTGAAAACGTTGACCAAATGTTTTGAGAAAAAGTGGAGATGCCCTCCAGCAAAACAGCTTAATTAATCTCTGCAAAGTACATCTAACCGCAGTGAATGACATTGACCTCGGTCACAGGCCTGCACTCTCCCCAGCAGCTTCATTCGCTCTGTCGCCACTGCGGAGCCCCCAGCCAGGGTGTTTGAGGCTGCTGTTGCCCGCCTGCTGCATCGCGGTAACTGATTGACTCTGCTTGTTGTTATTCTCGTGCTCATTTTGTGATTTTTGTTGCTCCCTTCACTGTTATTCTATTGGTCATTTTGTGCTTTTGTTGACCCCTTCACTGTGCTATTCTATTGCTCATTTTGTGCTTTGTTGACTCCTTCAGTGTGTTATTCTATTGCTCATTGTGTGCTTTTTTTGACCCCTTCACTGTGCTATTCTATTGCTCATTTTGTGCTTTGTTGACCCCTTCACTGTGTTATCATCCTATTGCTCATTTTGTGCTTTTGTTGCCCGTTTACTGCATTTCTTCTGCACATCATCCTGTGTACCCACTGCCCCTCTCCGTCCTCGCTGTTCCCTTCTCCCGGATTCCTGCCACTGCTGACCCACTGCCCCTCCCCCCTGCCCTTGCCCGTTTCCCACCACCCCTACAAAATGCGGACCGCTGCATGGTCAAAAGCGCACCTAAGGCAAGCCCATCTGTGCCCGTCCACATCCCGACTGTGGCCAGAGCCAGGAACCCTGGCTCCCCAGAGACCCACCGATATGACGCTGCCAGCCTCCTCGCTCACAAACCCGCAAGACACCCAGACTGCCAGAACTCCTCACCGACCACCACCCACAGACCTTTCTCCTGCAGACACTGCCATTGCTCCTTCCCCATCTACAGCACCCCCAGGTATGCCACAGGCTCATGGGACGCCTGGGACACAGAAGGCCTGACGTGCATCCTCCTCAAAGTGTGCTCCCTCCACAGACACACCGTAGAAATCTGGAACCTGATCAACACCCTCGCGCCCGACGTCACCTTCTTCACAGAAACCTGGACCAACGCCGCCTCCAGCCCGACATCGCCACCACTATCCCTGGCGGTTACAAGATCCAAAGGAAGGACCGCCCACACCGCCCAGGAGGAGGACTCATCATTGCACACAAGACCTCCCTCCGACTCTCCACCTCCAGCACGAGTGACCCCACTCCAACACAAAACACCTCCACTTCCAGATCCAGACCTCCCCCAGGACCACGCTCAGCGGCACCCTCACCTACAGACCCCCGGGACCCCGCACCCCTGCCACAACAGCTATCACCGACCTCGTCGAACCCCATGCCATTACCTCCACAGACTACATCCTACTCGGAGACCTTCATTTCCACCTCAACAACCGCAGCGACCCCGACTCCACTGCCCTCCTCGACAACCTCTCCAACCTCGGACTGAAGCAGCTCATCAACACATCCACACACAGAGCAGGATACATCCTCGGCCCCATCTTCGCAGGAGGGTCAAACATCCACTTCAGCCACACCACGCAGCCCCCCCTGGACCGACCACCACTGCGTACATTTCACCTTCAACACCACCACCGCACCCAAACCGGCCCCATGCCCGCCACGAAGGAACTGGAGCAAAATCACTGAGGAGCACCTCAACTCCGCCCATCTCCTAGACCCCCCTCCACCAAGTCCGACGCCAATTCAGCAGCCAAATAACTCCATCGATGGATCTCAAGATGCGCTAACCAAATGCCCCCCCTCCGCAACCCTGCCAAATAACCCCCCATGAAGGCCACCTGGTTCACTACCGAACTCCAAGTCGCCATGCACACCCACAGACGCCTCGAGAAAATATGGCCAAGCTGAAAACTACGGAAGACCCAAACAACCATAAGAGCGCCCTGAAGGACTACCACCAGCTCATAAGGGACACCAAACGGACCTTCATCAAGAACAAACTCGACACCAACGCAACGAATGGCAGAGAACTCTTCAACGTCATACAGCAATTCACCAAGACCCCCAGCGAGGCCACGGACATTACACCATCCCAGGAACTATGCAACAAGCGCAGCACCTACTTCCATCAGAAGATCAAGACCCTCTATGACCACTTCCCTGACCAGACGCTGTTCATCACCCCAGCCCCCTCCGCTGAGCACCAGCCAACCATCACCTTCTTGGCCCCCGCCACGGTGGAACTCCTCACCATGACCATGATGAAAACCCAGTCAGGAGCCCCCCCTGCCCACTTCACATCTACCAGAAGGCCACCACAGCCATCACCCCCGAACTAGGACAGACCATCAACACCTTCCTCCAATTCGGCATCTTCCCTGATACTGGAAGCAGGCAGAAGTTAAGCCCCTCCTTAAGAAGCCCACGGCGACCCTACGGACCTGAAGAACTACCGGTCCATCTTTCTGCTTCCGTTTGCCGCCAAAATCACCGAAAGAGTCATAAATGCCCAGCTGACCGCCTTTATCTAAGAGCACTCCATCCTAGATGCCTCCCAGTCTGGATTCCACAGCAACCACAGCACCAAGACTGCCCTATTCGCTGCCACTGACAATATCTGCCTGCTACTCGACCAGGAAGACACCGCAGCCCTCATCCTACTAGACTTCTCCGCGGCCTTCGACACTGTCTCACACCACACCCTCGCAGCCAGACTGCACGACGCCTGTGTACAAGGATCGGCCCTCAACTGGATCCGATTCTTTCTCTCTGGCAGAACCCAGAGGATCAAACTCTCCCTTTCATCTCCAAACCCACAGAGATCAACTGCGGAGTACCACAGGGATCATCGCTCAGCCCACGCTCTTCAACATCTAGACGGCCCCCCTCGCCGCCACCGTCAGACAGCATGGGCTCAACATAGTATCTTACGCCGATGACACCCAACTTATCCTCTCCCTCACAAAGGATCCCGAGGACACCAGGTTCAGCTTCCAGGAAGGAATGAGGGACGTCGTGGCATGGATGAAGGACGGCTGCCTGAAGCTCAACACTGAGAAAACTGAGGTCCTCATCCTGGGACCCTCGACCACCGCCTGGGACGACACGTGGTGGCCCTCCGCCCTCGGAGTCCTCCCACACCGACAGACCATGCTTGGAACCTCTGCATCATCCTTGACTCCTCTCTCACCATGACATGCCAGATCAACAACGTCGCCTCCACCAGCTTCAACTGCCTCCGCATCCTCCGAAAGACCTTCAAATGGATCCCCCCCGAACACAGAAAAACCATCACCCACGCACTCATAACCAGCAGACTGGACTACGGAAACGCCCTATATGCCAGCATCAACAGGACCCTTCTACACAAGCTCCAAACCATCCAGAATGCCGCGGCCAGACTTGCGCCCATGACGCAACACCTTCGAGACCTACACTGGCTCCCGGTCGAGAAGAGAATAACCTACAAGCTTCTCACCAATGCCTACAAATCCCTCCACAACATCGGACCCAAATAACTCAACGATAGAGTCTGTTTCCACGCACCCATTTAATAGAAGTCAAGCGCTGCATTCTGAATCACCTGCAATCTGTCCATTGGGTACTCTGGTAGGCCAAAATATAGTGCATTGCCGTAATCAATTCTCGATGTTATCAACACCTGGTTAACCATTATATTAACTGAAAAGAGAAGGGAAGACAAAAAGTTCTAAATAAAAGTAATTTTAAAAGTACATCCAATTGCATTGAACACCAGATAACTATTGACATGTTGGTAGTTGCCCACCCTACATTGGTGTAACAGGTTGTCTGCAGTTTCAGATATGCACCAGTTGCCCCCTAGGAAAAGTGGCCCGCCACCACAACCTCAACATCATCTCCTACGCCGACGACACTCAGCTCATCCTCTCCCTCACCAAGGACCCACGCACCGCCAAAACCAACATCCACGACGGAATGATGGCCATCGCCAACTGGATGAGGAGCAGCCGGCTAAAGCTGAACTCGGACAAGACGGAGGTCCTCATCCTCGGACCCAACCACTCGGCCCGGGATGACTCCTGGTGGCCGACCACTCTCGGGACAGCACCGACACCCATCGACCACGCACGCAAGCTAGGATTCATCCTCGACTCTTCCCTCTCCATATCCAAACAGGTCAACACCGTCTCCTCCTCCTGCTACAACACCCTCCGCACGTTTCGCAGGATCTACAAGTGGATCCCGACCGAAACAAAAACAACGGTGACATAGGCCCTCGTCAGCAGCAGGCTGAACTACGGCAACGCACTCTACGCCGGAATCCCAGCCAAAGACCTACGACGACTACAGCGCATCCAAAATGCCTCCACCCGACTGATCGTCAACGTCCCCCGCCGCAGCCACCTCACCCCCCACCTCACAAACCTACACTGGCTCCCCGTCGACAAGAGGATCCCCTTCAAACTCCTCACCCACGCACACAAAGCACTCCACTACACCGGACCAGCCTACCTGAAAGCAGACTCAGCTTCCACACCCCCACCCGCCAGCTCCGCTCCGCCAGCCTCGCCCTCGCCGCTGTCCCCCGCATCCAACGAACAACCTCTGGTGGCAGATCCTTCTCCTACCTCGCCGCCAAGACCTGGAACACCCTACCTACCCACCTACGGCAGACGGAAGACCGACTCGCCTTCAGAAGACTCCTCAAAACCTGGGTCTTCCAGCAGTAGCGAAATCCCCCCCTCTCAACACCTTGAGACCCTCACGGGTGAGTAGCGCGCTTTACAAATACCATGATTGATTGAAACTTTTGTCAGTTCCAGTTATTTAAATTCTTCTAAAGAGACCCAAACTGATCTTTTAGTACAGTCATGTCCTGATTCTGGAGTAACAGGCAACCATTTTTTGAAGTTGAAGTCCGAAATTAAGGATTTAACATTTCTGGTTATCAAATTAATGAATATTGTGGTACGGCTCAGTTCTGGAAACACTGTGCAGTTAATGGGAGACAATGATGCTTATCATGTTTATGCTGCTCAACAGCTGGGGAGATCCACGTCTTCCTAGGGCATACTACTGGATGCTAGGGCCAATGCGCCAAGTTATTATGCCTCTTACCCTGGCTTATCTACAAACCTGCACATAAAGCAGTTCACTATAGAAGATAGATATCTTCTAACAAGGATACCACAGAGAGGGATGATACATATGGATGGGGATAGCAAGGAAACAGATCCACATTACCCCACCCATGCAACCAAAACTCTTCGTGCCCTTAGGGCAACTGCTCTTGGATCCAATACACCAACCTCCATCCATGACCTGTGTATACCTAAGCTACTCCATCGCCCTCATGTCTCTGATGAGAGAGACATTCTTACGGTTGAAGTCCCTAAATTTAAATTTAAATGAGACACGCATGAAGATACAGAATCACTAACAAACAAAGAAATCCATTGGGTTTGAAGTGTGCAGCACAGCTACTCCATTATTCACAGCAGCATATTGAGAGGAAAACGCATCCTCACCCAAGCGATAACTGGGCCTGTATCAAAATCACTTTATTTGAAGCAGCTTCAGCATTGGGGCTTGTATCTCTTGGTCTTAGATCTGACCCTCCATTAGGCTCAGAAAATCAATTCAAACCTGCGCCTCCTGGGGAATTCTGATATATATCAGATTACTTGCTAAATAGGGATAAAACCGTAATTTTGGGAAATAGCATGCTATCTTGGCAGGATCCACAGGTGGCTACAAGTGCTACATACTTGGGAGTTGCTAACACGCCTGATGTGGATTGTATTATTGGGAATAATCTTGAGCCTTTGATTGAAAAATCTAGGAAAGATCTGCAGAGGCTAAATAACTTGCATTTATCCCTGGCAGTGAGGAAATTAAAATATCATAAGGCCTATGTGTCCCCGTGTGTTCCCCGTCACTCATGTGCACATACATGTAACCTATGTATTTCCCCTCCATGGCCTGTCTATCATGATGCTTATGCTATAACGTGGCCTGCCATAATCCAGTCTCCCATGAGAGAAACGACAAATCTGCACTGAGGCCTACACTTTTTGCATCATGTTTTCCCGCATTTTCGTGAAAGCCCATTATTGTGGCTCAGCCAGAGCCGAAAAGAAGTTTCAGGCCTCACAACGCTCTGAAAGCTGCAGCTGCGTATCCTTGGCCTTGCACACTTGGGCCTCAGCCAAAGGGGCCCTGACCGAGGTGCCGAGACAGTATTGAGCACGGTTATCTGCTTACTCCTACCGAAACCACATTCCTGCCTGGAGAAGGAGGAATAAACACGACCCATCTGCAAAGGAGAAAGCCTAGCCTTTCTGTCTCTTTTTCTGCGATTGCAAAGCTCACGTCAGTGAAAAGCCCATAGCCCCCATGTAAGACTATAGCCGTAAATGAAGAAATAGATGCCACATTGGCTCTTGGTGATGGGCAACCTATGTTACAAATCAGTCCCTGCTCCAGACTTTAGATATCAGATGATACAAGATGTGCTGGTCGCCCTGACACTGAAGGCCTCACTTCCAGACTCCAGACTCCCCGGTTGCATAGCAACCCTTTCACACGTCAGTTACACGTCATGCTCGAGTTGAGCACAAGTAAGGCAAAGTTCCAGTAAAGTTCCAGCTGATCACGCAACCCCCTCCAGGCATCCACCCACCTATGACACTTACCTATTATCATCAAGTGGACGCCCACCTTCACGCCTACTTACACACCCACATGCTCTTATCTCATTCTCTCTTGCTCCGCCTGAAGCACTCCTGCTTAAGTATATTATTATAATGTATATATACTGTACTCTGTGAATAAAGTTTGAGAATACTCTGAGAATTAGACCCTTCCTGATCCCTCGTGGTGATGGAACTATTCTCCCTATAACTCGAGTTATTTGAATAAAGCCCTTTTGAACCTGATACCATGGACTCAGCCTCTTGCTTCATGCATGATCATATTGATATATAGAAATTCCGAGCGCGTAATATTTTATTTACGACATAAATGGCGCCCGAACAGGGACAAATCTCCTTCCCCATGCGCCGGAGATGAAGGTCCAGTTTTGCTCCCTTCCACAGCCGTGACGGACTTCGAGTGTACACGCCGCTGGTTTTCCCGCCAACTCCCTCAGGCCAACGAAGGAGACGGACTGCGACCAGGCATCCATACGAGGCGGTGAGGATTGCGGATCGTCCCGACCCAGAGCCCACCCTGCGAGAGAGCTGTGTCCGAGGTTTCTAGAGATCCACCTAAGATACGCCATTCCCTGAGCAGCGTCAAGTGTCCGAGGCCTTCAAGTTCAAGTACAAGTTCTGCTTCCCGGTGAGTTTCTCATGGGGGTTGCAATAATGACGGGTTCATTTAATGAACACGGTAAAGACGTGTCTCACTTGTGAGACCGGTATGTTCAAGAGCATGCATTCAAGAATTAATGTATTCAAGAATTAAAGTCCAAGTTTTCAGGTGCACCGATATAACTGTATGAATGTTATTGTCTTAGTCAGGTTCAGTTAGGTTTGAATGTGTCAGGTTTTTGTGTAAGTTTGTTTCATTGTGATTTTTGGGTTTTTGTTCATTGTGATTTTTGTTTTCGGTTACATTCCAACATGCCGTTATTTTCAAAACTGCGTAAGATATGTACCAGAAAAGGTGTACTAGAGGAACCAGTTAACATTCCGCCTAGAGACACACCTGGACATTTCATGTACTGTAAGCATGGTTTAGATGCCGTGTTGTTTTTAGAACTATGGGTGGATTACACGAAGGATTTAGAGACAAAGTATAAATGGCCCATTACGGGAACGTGGGATGCGGAATGCATTATGAAGGTAGAGGAAGAGATATGGAAGAGAAAATCTAGACCTGCTCAGAAGGATGCCATTGAGTTATGGTGCAAGGAGTCACATAGAAGAACAGAGAAAGAGTTCCACAAAGCAGAGAGAAGTAGACAGGAGTCCGAAAAAGCCAAAGAAGAGAAATTACAGGAGGAAGGGGAACGGGTAAAAAGAGAGCAGACTGAAAGAAAAAGAAATACTGTCGTTGCTGGTATTTACCCCGTCCTTTCAGAGGAACTGGCAAAAGTGGCCTCAGTAGAAAGACCAGTTAGAGTGCCACCGCAAGTACCCCGAAAAATAAAACAAACAGCATCCGAAACGTTCATTAACACCTACCTAGAGGAATCCCCACCAGCATACGTGGACGGATTTTCCCTGCACCCCCAACGCAAGAACAGCTCCAGGAGCTCGAGGACGGCGGGGAGGGAGGATCCGGGGCAACATCAGGAGGAGGGCCGACAGTAAAAGTAGACATCTCCGAATGTATATATGACCCAGATCCAGGAAAGGGCAGAATGCTCGTGTTTTCACTACGGCTTAGACGAGCAGTCGCAGATTTGGAAAAATTACCAGATATGGATAAACATCTAAAGAAAATGTACACATTCATAAGAACAGGGGAAGGTTCTGAGTGCATAGCAGAAGCTGTACAAAATAGAAAGGTAATTATTAAGAACTATATCCTTCGCTTCCTAATCAATTGTCTGATCAGGGAAAAAGACGAAGGCGACGGGGACGTAGACCGTTGTTATATTGGTTGGAGCGATCGCATAGATGCCGGTCAGCATGATAAATCAGGCCAGACAGACAACATGTTGACCAAAATCCGAAAGGCAATAATAGCGTCACACGAAGGAGGCCCGAACGAAAAGGCTGAGTTATCATCTGATGACGAAGCAGGGGACAAAGACAGAATACATTATGTGGGCCATGCCCGGCGATTCGAAAGGCCCAAGGGCCTCAATCACCGTAAACAGGGAACTGCCATAAAAGAAAGATATTCCCTTGAAAGTTTGTTCCAGATCACCGAAAAAGCGGTGAATAAATGGTTAGGTAACGATCAGCCCCTCACCCCGACCGAAAATGAATTAGCACGGTCAGCCACCCTGTGGATATCCCAATATGATATATATAATAATGATATCGTAGCACAAACGTTCTTGAGCCTCCCACCAAACGAACAGCGTATAGCTGGTGTTTACATGGTCCAACATTTGATCACGTTATATGAGAGTCAATATTCTGGTCCTGGTCTATTGTATAAGTTGCTGGACGACATAATACTAGACAGGTGGATGAACATGGGTACTGAACTGATTAATGTCATCCTGGATCAGCGACACAAGTATATAGTATACGTGACTAGGTCCCTGCTTCCCGCTCCACCACAGGTTAAGGGACAGTCATACGACAAGCTGAACCCCCTACGAGAGGTTCATCCTGTAAAGGATGCAAACAATGAACTGCAACGGGTGTATGTCTACACCCCCTTGTCAAAATTAGAGATGCTAGAAATGAAAAAAATGTTACCATCTCATGATAAAGACCCGGGGGGTTTTCACCGAGAACTAAAAGACATTCTTCGCTTAGGAGAATATACATATGCTGACATTCTAAAGTTATTAAAAGTACTATTGCCTGCTGGTATTTAGGAGAAGCTGAAAGGACAGGACTGGGAGGTGGGAGAGAAAAGGCTCAGCTGGGATCTGTTGGAAAGAGAGGAAGAGGGAAGAGGCCCGGGGGTTGGTCTGGGTCCCCGAGCTAAAGACCTACCTGAACTCCTTGTACAAGTTTTGCCCAGATTATTAATTACCAAGAAAGAAGACTGGGATGCTATTTCGGCCTGTAAACAGAAACCAGACGAGGACACTAGCGATTTTTACTCTAGGTTTGAGAAGTGTTTCACTATCAATAGTGGTCTTAAGCCCGGTAGCGATTCATATCCCCATCTTTTCGTGAGCAAACTAGTAGAAAATTCCCTACCAGAGGTGAAGTATAGGGTACTGAAGGTTGAGAGTACTTGGCAAGCAAACAGCCCTTCCCAAATGTTACAGATGTTACAATACCACCAGAACAGAATTAGAGAAGAACACGACCAGGAAAAAAGACGCATGAAAGACACAAAGATGAAGATGCTGGTGGCCCAATCGACACCGGCAAACACAAACACGAACAAGAATAGCACGAAACAAAGTAATGGAACCTGTAATTATTGCAAAAAGCCAGGCCACTTCGTAAATGAATGTGCAGTCCTGAAACACAATATAGCTATAGGTAAAACAAAGCCACGTCCTTATCCTCCCAAAGAAAATAACACACATCAGACATCAGATACGTTTCCACCACCGCCGCCGCCTGTCCATGCACCTGCACCAGCCCACGCCACAACACAAATGTATGAGCACGCTCAGACTGACTATCCAGAATACCAAGCATATTCATGAAGCAGCCCAGAGAGGGAATTCGACTTGCCCCTTATTCCAGTTCCTGTGGACCAAGCGGGTCCCTATGTGCATGCACGTTTACTAGGACAAAATAAAAAGTTTTTGATTGACACTGGGGCGAGTAGAACTACCATCAGTCATTCCGAGGTTCCAGGGGCACCCCTCTCGGGCTCAAAGAGTATATCCCTGGGCTTTTCAGGAAAGCCTATTAACAATGAGGTTTCAGAACCAGTCTCTTTAGGAGTTGGTCCACTAATACATACAACAGACTTACTGCTTACTAAATCATGTCCAGAAAACTTACTTGGCATAAAAACGTTAAAGGAACTGGGGACAATTATCTGTTGCTCGCCAGAAGGAGTGCGACTGTATTTACGTGACTTCAAGGGCCATTTTGTAATGAAAGATATTGACATCAGGCTTCAAAATGTACCACAGCACCTATGGGCACAAGGCCCGACTGACGTAGGTTTCATGAACATTACACCATACCAGGTCACCCTCAAGGAAGGAGTGGTGCTGCCACGGATTAGACAATACAAAATTCCACCTGAAGCTGAAGTAGGGTTGCTGAAAATAATCGATGAACTCATCGCACAAGGGGTGGTGATAGAGACAGATTCAAACATATGCAATTCACCTGTTCTTCCTATTCTTAAAAGAACTGATCCCAATACATCACCTGTCTATAGATTAGTTGTGGACCTGCGAGAATTATGTGTGGTGCCACAGTACCCTGTGGTCCCGGACAGTTCTTCATTATTGACTGCCATTGATGCGAAAGCTACGTTCTTTACAGTTATCGATCTGAAGAACGCCTTTTTCAGTATCCCAATACATCCGGACAGCCAATATCTTTTCGGTTTCAGTTTAAAAGGCCGTAGCTTCAGATTCACAAGAGCACCACAGGGCTTCACGGAAAGTCCTAGCATCTACAGTCAGGCACTCAAAAGACAACTAGACAGTATTCATATGCCTACCACTACAGCACTGATACAGTATGTAGATGACATTCTCATCACTGCACGATCAGAAACTGACTGTGAAACTGCATCACTCACCATTTTACACTTCCTAGCTGACAAGGGGCACAAAGTGTCCCCTTCGAAGTTACAATTCTGTGAACAGCAAGTGGCGTACCTTGGGCACTTGCTATCCAAGGAGGGTAGGCGACTGACACCAGAACGTATTCAATTGATTTCTGGCCTTTCACGGCCCAAGACACAAAAGGAGGTACGTGCATTCATTGGCCTCACTTCATATTGCCGGCAGTGGATTCCCCAGTATGCTTACATAGCCAAGCCCCTAATACAGTTGACGACACAGGAGGCAGCTTCTACTAATGTCCTCCCTTGGACACAAGAACACACTGTGGCATTTGAAGAATTAAAAAGAGCTTTATGTCAAGCACCAGTTTTAGCGATCCCTGATTACAACAAATCTTTTATGCTTTTTGTGACAGAGCGGGATGGAACAGCACTATCTGTCCTAACACAAGAACATGCAGGAAAACACAAGCCCTGTGCTTATTTTTCTAGTACATTGGACCCAGTAGCACAGGCTTTGCCTGTGTGCCTAAACTCTGTTGCAGCAACTGCCTTAGCCATAAGACAAAGTGACTCGATAGTGCTGGGCCACCCCCTGACAGTACAAGTACCACACGCAGTAGAGGTTCTCTTGAACCGAACACAAACACAACACCTGACTGTAGCGAGACTGACAGGTTATGAGCTGACGTTATTTCAACCACACATAGAGATCAGACGATGCAACATACTGAATCCTGCTACTCTTTTGCCCTCCAGTACAGAAAACGTTTCCCCACATGACTGTGTTGAAGTAATACATACCGTGACTAAACCAAGACAAGACTTGACAGATGTTGCACTCCCAGACCCTGACCTAACACTCTATGTTGACGGTTCATGTATGAGGACGGGGGCGGGAGAATTAGTGGCAGCATATGCAGTGACTACTGCTACTGAAATCATAGAGACTAAAAGAATAGACATACTGTCAGCACAAGCAGCAGAGCTCATCGCTCTGACACAAGCGTGCATAAGAGCTAAGCACCTGAGAGTAAACATTTACACCGACTCACAATACGCATATGGGGTAGTTCATGACTTCGGAGTACTATGGAGGGAAAGAGGTTTCTTGACCTCTCACGGGGCCAAGATACAGCATGGCCCCCTTATTCAAGCCCTTCTGGAAGCTATACATTTACCTACAGCCATAGCTATCCTGAAATGCAAAGCACATACTAAAGCTACAGATACCATTTCTCAAGGCAATGATCTGGCAGACCGAACAGCTAAACAGACGGCTCAGACCCCACTAGACATGACAAAATCACAGATACCATCAATAACCAAAGCCATGACAGTCAGGGATCCTTCCAAGGATGTACAAGACATACAGACACATGCTACTTTAAACGAATTAAAGAAATGGTCGGAACAAGGAGGGGTACTGACTGATCAGGGTTGGATGACTAAGGGCAAAGAAACATGGTTTCTTCCTGATTCGATGGTACAAGTGATCATAAATACCGCACATAGTCCTGCACACTTAGGAGAGAAAGCAATGCTAGACAGCTTACAGAATATATGGTTCAACAAGCACCTGCGTGCAGCAGCGAAACAAAAGGTCAGAACATGTATGATCTGTTGCCAATTCAATCCAGGTAAAGGCATTCCAATGGAACAAGGTGGATTCCATCCACCTGACCATCCTTTTGAAGTCCTCCAAATGGATTATATCCAAATGGACAGATGCAGAGGTTACAAATATGTCCTGGTAGTAGTATGTTCACTATCAAGATGGACAGAGGCCTATCCAGTCCCTGATTATACTGCTGTAACTACCGCCAGACAATTGGTGCGAGAGTTTTTCCCACGTTATGGATTACCGTGTGTCGTATATTCCGACAACGGTCAGCCTTTCTCCTCTGAACTCATGAAACAGGTGTCCCTTCTGTTCGGGTATACCTGGAAGTTCCATTGTGTATGACATCCTGAGGCAGCAGGCCTTGTAGAAAGACACAATCAGACCTTAAAGATAAAACTAGCAAAGATTTGCGCAGAAAAAGGTGTAGATTGGATGGTAGCCCTGCCGGTTGCCCTCTTTTACATGCGAATGGTAGCCCATTCTAGAACAGGCTTATCTCCCTATGAAGTGGTCTTTGGTAGACCACCGAATATGTGGGGCACTCCAATGCCTAAAAAGATCACTGATGTTGATAGTAACATGCTGACAGATTACCTGGCTTCCTTGATGTCTGCACTACTCTCTTGTTGTTCGCAGGTTGCTGCCGCCTTCCCTGACAACTCCTGGGGATTACGTTTTAATACGGAACTTTGATAGAACGAGCCCTCTTGAGCCGAGGTGGAAGACGCCCAAGTTGGTATTATTAACCACGTGGACCGCTGTTAAAGTCGAAGGACGGAAAGGATGGGTTCATCTTCATCATTGTAAACGCTACTTTGGAAATAACGATTCGTTTAAAAAGGACATAAACTTTTCAGACTTTGAGCCCCCTTTACTAGAGAAGACGCCCCAGCAGGAGTACAAAGCTAAACTTAGATCTAAAAAGTCAGAACCCGTTTGATCAATTAAGTCCACTAGGTGGTGAAGCGGTTGAACATGTATTCTGGCTTGCATAAGATCTTGGACACTACTGATGAGAAAAAGAGCAAGATGAAAAGCAAATACTGTAAAATATTACGTGGTAGATGTATAGTGACTTTGATTTTTTTATTTCTTCTGTGCATCACGATGATATGTATCAGCTTAATACTACATGCTATTTTTCCTCCTATTGCCTCATTCTTACACTCTTCCACTAATGATACTATAATGCACACATTTAGTGATCTGCCATCCCATGAGCTATCATATCGACTTGCCTTACGCAACAATACCTTTATTCAGATGCTGCACCATTCACATCAGACTAGCAATGCTACAGACTGCTGGGTCTGTGGCCGACTTCCCCCGTATCAGAAGGTGAAGGGAGTGTTGCCTCTTTTCCCTTTTCCATTCTCCCATAATGGTTCTTGCGGAGCATGGTTTGCCTTAATGACATCCATCAACGGTGATGCCAAAGAATGTCAAGACAAGGAGTGTAGGGGCGACTGGGTATGGGGTAACTTGAATAAAGTCATGAATAAAGCATGTTTCCCAGATGAAGAAGGTCTTCCCCAAAGGAAAGGTACAGATCTAGAAAATGAAGAGTATCTGCAAGGAAATGCAACCCTCGACTTTATAGTGTTGAATGTCAAGCCCATACACAATTTAGGTCCATCCTCAATCACAGTCCTGCCAGTAAAAGGGAACTTGTGTGTCAGAAAAGAAGGCTCTGTACATTTGGGGCACAGCGAGTGTAATACTATACTAGTGTTTAAAGACAAAGGAAAGTCCTATTTCAGAGCATCACGACACACCTATTTTATTTGTGGCCAGACAGCCTATGTGCAACTGCCCTTAGACTCGGGTGGGACGTGCTATATATCATTTCTTTTACCACCCGTTTTCTTGGCCCCATCGAACTATCATCAAAATCTCCAACTAGCACTTATCAGACACAGACGAGGGCTCGATGCCTCTGGCATTGACCAGACTGAAACAGCTTGGGAGCAATATACAGATTTCAACAAAGGATTCTTTTTCTTCATAGGTCCCGTCCAGAATAGTAAACTTATCCGCAGGCTAACAAGGATTCTAGAAACAGTTGCTAATGAGACTGCATCAGCCCTGGGGAACTTGACCCAGGAACAGTCTGCTATGAGAATGGTCGTTCTTCAGAATCGTCTTGTTCTTGACGTCATCCTGGCGGATAGGGGCGGGGCCTGTAGGGTCATCGGTTCCAGCTGTTGCGTTTTCATTCCTAATAACGCACCGTCTGTATACAAAGCAATAACAAGGCTCCACAAGATTGCCCAAGGCATACACCAAGACCCAGGCACGTTGACTTGGTCCAGTTGGCTCTGGGAAGTAATATTGGCATGGGGATGGAAAGTATTGACCGTCTGTGGATTAATACTACTGATGATATTCAGTTGTTGCCTATGTCTACAGTGTGGCCCGGCCATTTGCGGCCTGTGTGCTACTGCATGTGTTCCACCTCCCCATTTACAAAGCATTGAAAATGGTAAAATAATGCTGCAAGAACAGATTGACTGTCTCATGAGAATAGATGTGACATGAGGGTCCACTAGGGGACAAGGAGGGAATGAGGAAATTAAAATATCATAAGGCCTATGTGTCCCCGTGTGTTCCCCGTCACTCATGTGCACATACATGTAACCTATGTATTTCCCCTCCATGGCCTATCATGATGCTTATGCTATAACGTGGCCTGCCATAATCCAGTCTCCCATGAGAGAAACGACAAATCTGCACTGAGGCCTACACGTTTTGCATCATGTTTTCCCGCATTTTCGTGAAAGCTCATTATTGTGGCTCAGCCAGAGCCGAAAAGAAGTTTCAGGCCTCAGAACGCTCTGAAAGCTGCAGCTGCGTATCCTTGGCCTTGCACACTTGGGCCTCAGCCAAAGGGGCCCTGACCGAGGTGCCGAGACAGTATTGAGCACGGTTATCTGCTTACTCCTACCGAAACCACATTCCTGCCTGGAGAAGGAGGAATAAACACGACCCATCTACAAAGGAGAAAGCCTAGCCTTTCTGTCTCTTTTTCTGCGATTGCAAAGCTCACGTCAGTGAAAAGCCCATAGCCCCCATGTAAGACTTTAGCCGTAAATGAAGAAATAGATGCCACATTGGCTCTTGGTGATGGGCAACCTATGTTACAAATCAGTCCCTGCTCCAGACTTTAGATATCAGATGATACAAGATGTGCTGGTCTCCCTGACACTGAAGGCCTCACTTCCAGACTCCAGACTCCCCGGTTGCATAGCAACCCTTTCACACGTCAGTTACACGTCATGCTCGAGTTGAGCACAAGTAAGGCAAAGTTCCAGTAAAGTTCCAGCTGATCACGCAACCCCCTCCAGGCATCCATCCACCTATGACACTTACCTATTATCATCAAGTGGACGCCCATCTTCACGCCTACTTACACACCCACATGCTCTTATCTCATTCTCTCTTGCTCCGCCTGAAGCACTCCTGCTTACGTATATTATTATAATGTATATATACTGTACTCTGTGAATAAAGTTTGAGAATACTCTGAGAATTAGACCCTTCCTGATCCCTTGTGGTGATGGAACTATTCTCCCTATAACTCGAGTTATTTGAATAAAGCCCTTGTGAACCTGATACCACGGGCTCAGCCTCTTGCTTCATGCATGATCATATTGATATATAGAAATTCCGAGCGCGTAATATTTTATTTACGACAGCAGGACGATGCAATGCCATTAAAAATGTTTATTTTTTTGGGGCCATTCCTTTAGGAATAAGTAATTTTAGGTTATAAACATTTAATGATATAATTTCCCGATTTGTGTGGGTCTATTCCAAACCCAGGCTGGCCATGACATTTTTGACACTCCCTAAAGATGGTGGAGGATGGGGGCTCCCTAACTTAAAGCTGTATTACTGGGCTACGGTGCTTCAGATCAGAATCTTGGCCCTCTATTACAAGAGAGAAACCCGTAGCCTGCAGGTGCTGTTTACTTCACCTCCCCATTTGAGTTATTGATAGGGGAAGGAGCGTGGGAAAATTTATGGAGGCTATTTCAAGCTTGTTTGTTTTAAGACCTTGCGGAACACGCTTGAGATCTGGTCTACAGTCTGCAAACTGAGGGGTCTAGGCCTACTTAATTACTACACCCCTCTAAAGGATAATCTAATTCTCCCAGGAATCTTTTCAGACCAATATATGTCACGGTGAGTTCATATTGGCTTAAACAAGGTGGGGCTATTTTTCTCCGGTAGAGGGATAAAATCATTTCAAGAAATTAGAGAAGAATTTGGTCTCAGCCATAATGAATTTTTAAACTTTTAACAAGTAAGAGATTTTCTTTTTCGTAAGACCGGAGGGGCAATAGGATTTCAGCAGTGTAATTTGGTGGATGCCTTGGTAGTTGAACATAAACCCTCAATAGGGTTTATCTATTCCCTCCTCAATAAATATATGAGAGACAATATAGATAAGCATTCCCAGAGATAGCAAGAACAACTGATCATCTCAGACGCCTGCTTCCGGGAATACTTTGCTCTTGCTCAGACATCATTTCTATCAGCTAAATTACATGTTCAATATTACAAAACATGTTTTAATTTATACTACACCCCTAGTAGGATTATCAAATGGGGGGGCGGGGGGGGGGGGTTCAAAGGCACTCGTTGCCCTAGATGTCATCTTCGGGGTGATAATATTGTGCATATCTTTGCCACTTGCCCATCCTTATCTAATATTAAGTCCCAGATAATTGAATTCTTGTCAAATAAACTGAATATTCAGGTAAATCTATCCCCTGCAGTGATTTTCTTGGGAGTGTTTAAATAGGAGAGACCAGCAAGAGGCAGAGAGCTGATCTTTATTGTTATGACTGTTTTTCGTCAATGTATCGTTTCTGCCTGGTTAGATAGTAATCCACCAGTGTTCCAGCAGTGGCTAGCCAGGGTACTGGTTGTTTGCAGCTTAGAGAAGGCAATTTTCCTAAGGAAAGGGATTCGTAACAAAAGGAAGGGATTGAGGAGTGCGGTCTGTTACACGAATGCAGGTCCTGCTTCCAATAATCTTTCCACAAACAAGCCTATAGCTTTACACAATCAAGTTCCTTCTACATTATTTTACTAGAATGACAGCCTAGAAGAACATCTGCTGACTCTTGATTCTGCGATTTCTGCTTCAGAAGCCCAAAGGTGCCAGAAATATATAATTCGGGAAACTTTTGGATTGTCTCCTGGAACATTGCAGCTTTAAAAATCTAAACTTTTGAACAGCAATTGGGGCCTTTTCACTGTATCGTTGATGTTTGTTTGCCGCAAGAGACTTGATGAGTACTTGTGTATTTAGACCAGGTCTCCAAAGTTTTCTAATCACGACAAGAAACTCATCAATGGGCGAGTTGCGGGTGGCCTATGCACCTGGGTAAAAACACTCCAGTGTACAATGAAGGAAATCCTCAACCAAACCCAGGATTTACTTATCTTAGCGTTATCGTTATGTAATGGTAAAGTTATATTGTTGTTTAGCATATATAATAGATCTACTAATAACTTTACAGAACCTCTCACTTTAAGGCACCTGAATCTCTTGTTGAAATCATGCAGCAAACATTGTGCAACCATAGGAGGTGGACATTTCAATGTTCGCTTTGAACTCACTGCACTGGCCAGTGATTAGGCAGTGATGAGGATGCATACTGGTGCATACCTGCAATCGATGCCAGTCCAGTTAAACATTTGGCAAAGTCTTCTGTACAAAATATTGACATCACCTTGTCGCATGGTCTTTGTGTGCGCAATGGTCATTCAGTTTCTGATAGTAAGCCTGTTCCAACTAATAGAAGGGGAACTTATGGAAACCCCTTGTAACCTGGGAATGTGGAGTGAGCTGGTTCAAGTGCATGTAGCCTCAAGGGACACGAGTGAGCATGACTTTATAATTCTCCATATGGCAGGCCCAATAGATGAATAATCTATTGGGAGGTTTCATTCAAGAAAGTAATGAATTAATCATAACAAATAATATGAAAACTTTAAATGGGCATTTGTAGAAACCAGCAAGACAGCATAAAATTCAATCGATGCAACTACTTATACAGCACTTGATCTCTTTAAAGTGCACATGAGCTGTCCAAGCAGCATTTTTTAAATCTGTGATGCACTGTTTAAAGAGATGAGGGGGTTCTTTGCAAAACCCATGACAGAGTGAAACAGCAGAGAGCTCATGAGTGATATAACCCTAATTGCCGCCTCAAAAAACTGAATCTTGTTAATGCCATCAGATTTGGTGAAAGAGATGCAATAAAGGAAGCAAGGTCTTCTTACAGGAACACTATATGGGCAACACAAACTTCTTGGGAGGATGTGACTTTGGAAAAGCTCCTAGACGCAGTCAAAATAATGACCTTAAGCTTTTGTGGCACTTAGTGTCACATGGAGTATCAGGGAACATTTATTATGTATTTAGTTATTTAATCAGTTTTTTATAGTGCAAACAAGACCAAATATGAGTATAAGAGCGCTTTACATCTTGGCAGTTAAGAAGGAACAAGCCATGGAAACCATATCACAACCAGAACAAGAAACGAACATAACAGATCATAATAAACATAACAGATCTATAAAGAATAAATGTAAACAAGCGCATACTAATGGTAAAAACAGCTTGACATATTACAGCCAGTGAGTGAGTGGCACATTTTGGAGCCTTTTACTCAATAGAGGCTGACGACGTATCTCTTGTTCCCAATATTTATCAGTCTGTATGTCAAAATACCCCCTGTACTGAACAAAGCACCGAAACAGGGAAGCACCCCCCCAGCCTGGATGAGGTTCCAGTTAATCTTTTTTTATCTCACTCTGACGTATGGGTACCATAGATAGATGCCCTGTGTGATACAATCTTGTTGAGAGTTCTAATTCTAGACATGTGGAAGGGATGAGGAGATTGTATCTGCATTTAAAATGGATCTCATAACAAACCAGGCAAATATTGACCAATCAGCCTACTGATAATCTGCAAAAAATATTCTGCAAGCACATATTAGATAAACTCACTGCTTAGATCATAGAAAATTATATATTAAGTCAAGTGCAAGCTTGTTTTAGATGCAAAATAAGCATAATAGGCCAGGCTTTCTTATTTCAATTAATTAGGTGGAAGATCGTGAATATGAGTGGGGGGGCAGCATGCATGTTGTTTTTGTGGATTTTCAGGCATCGTTTGATAAGGTCCCAAAGGACAAGTTGTGGCAGCCGTTTTATATCTGGGAATTCCACCTGACTTGCTAGCCATTATCAGACACTTTGGTCAGGTCCACTGTGGCCTTAATGGCGATCTCAAGGGGAAAATAGAAATCAAAACGGAGTTTGTCAGGGTAGTGTGTTAGAACCAACACCATTCCTTCTTTTTATAAATGGCTGCATTGAATGTTTGTCTAACTGTTTGAATGATTCACCCACGCTAGCATGTACTATGTTTTTTGTCCTGCGAATAGTCAAATCCTGCAGGGTGGATTTCAGTACTATGCTTAACACTGGGGATTAGGTGCTTCAGGGAAGCAACAAGGATCACAATACTAAACATATACTAACCAGATCGTTGTGTTTGCTCTGCCTATGTTTCTTCAAGCGTCTAATTTATAAATTCTAAACTGTCCAATATTAAGATTGATTAACACTTTTCACGTTAACACCTGCACAAGTCACTTTGTTTGTTTGCCTGTTTGTCTGGCTGGGTTGCTAGATTGCTTTAAATACTCTGGGGAATTACTGTCGAGAATTTAATATGAACTATTGTTATCTCTTGTTGCTATCTTTTAAACCAGTTTTATTTCTGCCTTGCTTTTTATTTATTGGATGTATTGTTGAATTTAATTAATTAGGACTAACAAATAAATACCCCAAAAAATGATATGAAGATATAATTCCTATCTTTGGGTGAATCAGATGTTATGGAACTGTCAAACTAAGGTCAGTCATAACATCAGTTAGGATTGCATGATTTCCAGGGTTTGGTTTGTAATAGCCCCCTCAGTATAGGGATCCAAAGCAAGATTCCAGTCAACTCCCACCACTAGTCATAGATGTCTGAATTCTACAAAACATTGTGACAAAAAAGAGAGAAAATCATCTCTACCCGTATTAGGAGCGTATACTGAGCCCACCACCAGTATTGATCCAATAGTGCTTATCTTGGCACCCTCCAGCATCTACCCACATTTTCCGTATTGTAACAACTTTTTATGTAGAATAACTACACCTCATTTTTTTAGGGTAGTTCATCCGGCCCGGCATCTAACCCGTAGTGTCTGTCCCATTCAATGTAACTAGCACTAATGACTCTCCTTACCCAATCTTTTTTATAACTTATCTGATTCCACCTGTCAAAGGTGGGTTTCCATTTGCAAGCCAGTGTCAGGAAATGTTGTGGCAATGTAGGCAAGTATCTTTCTTTCTCTTAATGAAACAGCCCAGCCGCAAGTGTTTGGGGTGAGTGTGGAGCATCGCATTGCAGCTGGTCTGATGGTAACCACTGGTGAAGATGCGTCAGGTTAATATAGGTAGTACGCAACAGTATAAAGCAGTTGAGGTAAGGGGAGATAAATGAGTGCACCTAGGTCAGGAGTTCCTGTATACAAGGTAACAATCCTGTCTGGGGTCAGGCTAGAACAGTAGAGAAGTGTGTAGTATGCATTGGGCAGTGTGTGCATGCAGAGGAAAACCCTGCCCTGCCTGGTATTGGTGACCCAAAAGAACATCAAGTCATACAATAAAAGGGAAAGTAAATCAAGCAAAGTTCAATATCAGAATAAACACTCCAGGAACTCTGCTGGTTGTCACTCACCCAACAGGTATCTCATGTTATCTGTTTAAAACCCTTTGAAAAGACAAGTGTTCTCCCTATCTTTGCTCCACCCCAATGCCTACCAACTATCAGGATAGAGCAAAGCAGTGGTCTTTTTGGCTTCCAGATAAGCTGTCAGGCCAGTTAGTGGGAAAGAAAGCAAGCTATTATGAATTATGAATAGAGCGAGAATGCCAGACCCCTCTGGTACTCCCATGAAACAGACATAATTTTTCAATCTGTGGTCATCCACGTCAATCAACTTCTTATGCAACAGGCAATGTTCTTGACTTAGGCCGGGTTTTCTATCAAGTTCTGCCATGTGATCCTCCAGTGCCATCATCTTCCAATCAGTCACAAACTGTTGCGTTTAAAACATGCCCAAATCTGCTCTCATGGATATAAGTTCAATGGCCCTAGATTTAGTATATTCTCAAACCAAGTCCATTTACTTTTGAAAGAGATTAATTCCCTCAACAGGGTTTCCAACATGATATCAGCCATTTCTTCATACCAAGGGTTCGATTTACCAGCCAATGCTACCCAGAAGAAGAGCTATCGGGTTGCTATCGGGTTGCGTTGCCTTTGCAAATTTATGGTCAGGTAGAAACAGATGCTAAGGGAGGAAGCAAGACAGAGGGGGATCTGTGAGATATCCTGAGGCATCTTATAGGAACTCATCCACTCAGAGCAATAGCAAACTATATTTAGTGATGCAAGGGGAGCACTTAGGGCAGCACCCAGACAAGCTAATTCCATAAATATGGAGCAGGGTAGCAGGCTGGGCCAGGTGTGTGTGTGTGTAATCACAACTTGTAGGAGCCCCAGAGTGTGTCCAGGAGTGGCAGAAAGAGCATCAAGGATCTCCTCAGAGTCAGGATCTTGAGACCTGCTATGGAAGCTTGTCTGGGGTGAGTGGCATTGCTAGCAGTGTTGCCCTGCTGCCATTAGTCATATGCCATCCTTCCGCTTAGCTCTTGGCATCGACCCTGCAGCACCAACCTCTCTCTCGATTGCCCTTACTTTCACCCTAGGAGAGGAGACGAGTGTCAGTGGTACCTCTGATCAGGGTAGTGATGCTGCCCAGGCCTGAATCATATTATCTGGGTCTAGGCTGCCCCAATTTGTACCATGGGGTACCTTGAGCCCACTACATAGTGTTAGAAATGGGAGTCTCTAGTTGGCAGAGGTAGGTACCTTTGACCAAGTAGGGGCCCTTGCTTCGAGTCAGGGTAAGGGGGATACACTCCTTACATAACCCCTGCTCACCCCCTTGGTAGCTTGTCACGAGCAGGCAGGCATATCTCAGAGGCAGTGTGTAAAGCATTTGTGAACCCATACAGTAATACAGTGAAAACACTACAAATGGACACCACAGCAGTTTAGAAAAATAAGTAATCTTTACTAGACTTAACACAAGACCAAACGACAAAAATCCACAATACTGTAATGATAAATAAGACATTAAAATGGTAGAAATAGCTTAGGTCAATGTAGATGGTAAATGCAACACTTTACTCTCAAAGTACCTTGGATGCGTCAAGCAATACAAACAAAAGGGTTGCAGGGAAGTTGATGAGTTGGTTACTTGCTTTGTGGGAGGTGATGCGTCGGTTCCTTACTGCAGCCCAGGGGAAGTGATGCATCGGTTCCTTACCGGAGAGAAGGTGATCCGGTGCGATGCGACAAGATGGCCCCGCGATGCGACAATCTGTTGCGATGCGACAATATGGCGTTTTTGATGCGATGCAACAACATGGATGCGATGCGTGCATGCCTGATGGCCGTGCTGCGAAATCGATGAACTTTGGAGCCGCGACAGGCCCTGCGACACGCTTCTACGGTGATGCGACGGCAACCTCTGCAGCGGCAACACGCTTCTCCGATGATGCGACACGCTTCTTCGGCGATGCGACGGCAACTGCTGTGGCAGCGACACACTTCTTCCTCGTTGAGTCACGCTTCCAGCTCGCAGCAACCCGCAGTCTCCAGAGGGCCAAAAGCAACAGCAGGCACCTCTCTGCAGCTAGAATTCCCAGCAAGTAAATTCAGGGGAGCTGGTGGTGAAGTCTTTGTGTCCCTGCGACTTCAGAACAGGAGGCAAGCTCAGCTTCAAGCCATTGGAGATCTTCCTCAAGATAGCAAAAGTTCACACACAGTTCTTTTTCTCCTTTCCTTGGCAATAAAGTAACCACTGCAGGCCAACCCCAAACAGCTCAGGGGCAGTAACTTTCCTTCAGCTTCTCCGGTTCTTCGCCTTGGCAAAGGGTTTGTCTTGATTCCCAGAAGTGATCTAAAGTTCTGGGGTCTGGGCCCCAATATTTATACTTCAAAATCCTTTGTCCTCTGAAGGCAGAGGGTGTCTGTGCCCAGCCAAAACCAGTTCTGTCCTCCCTGGTGCAGCTTCCTGGCAGAAGGTGGAGACAGCATTGTTGAAAGCAGACCTGGCCCAGGTAGCTGAAAGGAAAACTCCTCCCCCTACTCTCTATTCAATGCAGGTCATATTCAGCCCAGCCCTGACCCATCAGACTGCTGGAGCCAAGGCCCTCTCCAGCCCCCTGTCACTCACAAACCAGACATGGAATACGCAAACCTAGCAGAGGCATGCTGGATGGTTAGGCAAGAACATACTTACTTTCTAAAAGTGGTATTTTCAAACACAGAATGCAAAAATCACCCACACTAAAACATGTATTTTAACATTCTGAATTCAGGCATACTTAACTTCAGTTTCCTATCTTGTTCCTAGGGTCAGTTAGGATTATAAGATGTTATAATCAAACTGCCCATTCTGGCCTATGGGAACAGATAGCCTTGCAATAGTGAAAAACAAAATTTGCTGTAATTCACTATCAGGGTATGCCACACAACCAGGGCAGGTCCTACCTTTTACATACAATGCACCCTGCCCTTGGGCCTACCTTAGGGTGACTAATATGTAGAAAAGGGAAGGTTTAGGGACTGGCAAGTGGGTACACTTGCCAAGTTGACATGGCAGTCCCAGACTGCACACAGGCTCTGCAGTGGCAGGCCTGAGTCACATTTTACAAGCTGCTTCGGTGGGTGGCATAATCAGTGCTGCAAGCCCACTAGCAGCATTTGATTTACAAGCCCTGGGCACTCATGGTGCACTGTACTAGGGTCTGACAAGTAAATCAAATAAGCCAATCATGGACACACTAATCCAATACAACACTATACAATAGGGAGCACTTGCACTTTGGCACTGAATAGGAGTGGCAAAGTGCCCAAAGCATCTAGACCAGCAAAAACATAGCAAAAACATAGGAGGCAACAGTGAAAAAATGAAAGGGAGACCCACGCCAACTGTGCCAGGTCTAACAATAGGTTATTCCCTCTATGCAGCAGTGGTGTGCCGACTGCTAGCTCATAACTGGTGTGTTCAGCAACAGTCCGTGTGGGTAAGGAGGGACGGGGGATTTCAGGCCGCAAGCCACTGTTCCCAGTTGATCCATCTAATTTCCCAAATGATCAGTATTACTCCCTAGTGAGGCTCCAGCCAGGTAACACTTAGACTCAGGGTGGGGTGGGTGGGGTGATGGAGCAAAAACACTGGTCAATCGGCTGTAGCGTGCCACATGACCTCTGGGACCACTGCGCTGCTCCTCTCCTATCACACTTTCTTGTGTGCTCACCTGAAGCCACCATCTTAGTATGCAAGTCTGTGGCTTGGGCTTGGTATGTGGCATCCATGATCCAGATGAGGCACATTTTTTGTGATCTCAGAGGGACATCTGGCAGTAGTAGTAAAAACACTCCCTAAGATCTCCTCCACATCCTTTTGGCACTTAAGAGGGCTGGGGTGATCAAGGGATGCAGAATCATGCAGGTAGGTGCTGGGGTATGTGGGAGCGATAGGATTCTAGGAGAAGCCAGCCATCTTGATCATAGCTAGACTCTGCCCCCTCACAGTTGTCATTCATGATAAATTCATGGCCTACTTGCATAACAAAGAGTAAGGGAGAGATATAGGTGTGACCACCCTTAAAGCACAACTCCTTTTCTAGAAGAATGAGTATGTTGCAGGAGGAGAAGAAACTCTTCTGCAACAGTGGAGGCCTCTAGCCCACTGAATAAACAATTGTCTACAGATGTAGCAGATGGGGCTATTTATATGACCTTTGCAATGGATCAAGCAAGATACTCTATTGCTTTTCATGTGTGCAAGGTTTCCAGACTGTCAGCAAAGATGTACTTCATAATGGAAGTCTAAATTTCTGACACAGAAGACATAACATCAACTTTTGTAAAGCACTATGAATTTCTGTATGCAATGGACAGCATGCCATCAGAATTGGAAAGTGGGTCATTCATAGGGGTAAATAATTATGCACCTACCATGAACAATAAGTCCACCAACATGGTATAGGGTCCAATAATGGTCTCAGTAAAGTAGCCTCTCGCTCAACCCTTGGTAACTGACAATGAGAGCCAGGCCTGTCTTAGGAGACAGGAATGTAAAGCATTTAAAAACAAAAATACATCAAATAAGCAAACTCAACACACAATCAAAATCCCACAGCAATTTACAAAAATTGGAAATATTTTTTTGTAACAAATAGACACTGAAATGACAAAATGTAGGGAACCAGAGATATGAATTTTTAAAGAATAACCAATTTATAGTGCTTTTAAACATCTAGCTCTACTCTGGGACATCTTGTCATGCTTGATTGGGACAAAGTCAAAGTTTGAGGCCAACTACAATGAATCTGGTCGGATACACTAGCGGGAGGCTCCGGCCAAAATTTTACCTTCACACTTAGAAACTTTCTGGAGCTTTTTCTTCCAACGTTGCTTGACGCTCCATAGTAGACTGGATTCAGAAAGGGTTCGCCAGCTTGACTTTCTGCGAGGCTCGTGTCAAATCCTGGAAATCTGGACCTCGGGAGCTTTCAGCGGGACAAACTGAAATCCTGGCTGGGTTGATGTTGAAGGTAGGCGGTTTGACTCTCGACATTGCGTCAGTCATCTCATGGAGCTTTTTCACAAAAGCTTTCCAAAGTTTTCCACAGTTCAGGAGGTGTTTCCTTAAGGTTTCCTTGTAGGTTCCAAGTGTCCAAAACACCAATCGAAAGGTCTGGAATCTCCTAGATGGTCTCTGGGATGTCTGGACTACAGTTCCCACAATGCACCTGGCCAGATACTTAAAAGTCCACTGGACACACCCCAGGATGGGGACTCTTGGTGGAGATGATGCAGATGGGCTCTGTTAACCTGTAGCTTGCAGGAAGTCCACTTGAAACAAGACTATGGGGCATATCAGCAACAACCGGCGATAATTATCGCTAAGCGCACTTAGTGCTAGTATAATTATCGCAGGCTAGCGTGGATTTTTATCGCTGAGATATCATGCTATTAGCAACGCTTATCTCAAAAGCGATAAAAATCCTCACGCTAACTGCCTAACGTGAGATTATCGCTGGAAACCCAGCGATAATCTCACGCAATGTGGCGTTAGCTTGATGATAGGGACTCACAAACTTAGCCATGATATCCACCTTCCATAGGATATCATGGCTAAAATTTCCTTTGGTTTTTTGCTTTGTTCACTATAAGTTGGCAGGGTATGCTCAGACGTGAGTCCCTTGCTCACTTTGCCACTGGATTCAAGCAAGCCTGGCTGAAGACGGCCGAAATGCCAGAAACCGGTCCTAGGAAGCTTGTTTCTGGTCCAAGGAAGACATGGCTTGGCAGTTCGGCTGGACTGTTCCCATGAGGCACAGGGTCAGACTGATTTGCATATGGCCATGTCTGAACTGGGGTGGCAGAGTGGGCTAAAGAACGGTGATGGATTAAACCCAGATCAGTTGACTGGGGGTGAGTGCTTGCAATGTTCAACACTCCGTCCATCATTTCCTTTGGTTTTTGCTGTCAGTCCTGAAGCAGGCGTAAGGAAAGTAGCGATAACAGGGTTTATCGCTACTTTTCTTGCCGCTATGCTTCATAGCGTGGGGCTTGATGATAGGAGAAATGTCGCTTAGCAACATTTCTCCTTTCATGTTAGGTCAGGAACGCCCACTTTGCATCTCATTAGAGATGCAAAGCTGGGCATTAGGAATTCCTACGCTAACGCAAGTTTTCACACGATAGCGTGAGCTTGCTAATTAGGCGATAAAATTATCGCCGCTTTTTGGCCAAAAACGGACGCAAAAGCGGCGATAATTCTATCGCCTCGCCTTGCTGATATGCCCCACAGTCTTTAGGGCTGTAGTACGAGATTGTGCACCAGGTGCAGTCATTCAGAGTGCAGGCCTTTGGGTGCAAATCCAGATTCCAGCTTGGCAGTCCTTCTTTTCCTTGTAGTTTCAGGCAGCAAGTCTAAGAGACTATGCAGCTCTCACATATTTATTCAGTGTTCTGTGGCAACAAGCAGGGGGCACCTCTGTCCACTGAGATGCTGGGTGCCACACAAAAGCATGACAACTTTCTCGAACGGATTGCATCTTCTTGTCCCACAAAGCACTGCACTTCCAAAATTCAGCATGGACAATTCCTCTCCAAAGGAGTAAGAGCTAGCTAAACCAGCCCACAGTGTGGCTTATTTCCATTAGCTCTCATCCCCCTGACCTCGGCAAATTCCTGTCCGATACCTGTCATCTGGCTGGGGCATAGGATGTGACTGGCATTCCTTACTTGATCTGCTCTCTCTTTGAGCTCAGTTTGATTTATCAAGCCCCCTCTTCAGGACCCATCATCCTTAGCTTCAGAGCTTTCTCCATCAGATAACCTGTGCTCTGGCCAGGCCACTTATCGCCTAATCAAAGCAGCCTTGCTAAGCCTGTTGAGGCTGACCAATCAGCAGAGACCCCTAAAAGCCTGGATTTTGGATTACAGAAATAAAGTTCTATAACTTCTCTTCAGGGCTATTTATGATCAACTCAACAGTGGCATGTTGTTGACTTTATCAATACCAATCTTTTAAGTCCTTTAATGATGTTTTCCTCCCTTCCTAGCAGTAGTTGGACCTGAATAAAATATTGCAATGTTCACCTATGGAGCTAAGTATCTACAAGGGGAAAAAATCAAATGGGCAGTTGTTTCCTCACCAAGGCATATACAACATATTTCCCTGCTTATAGTTACATGCCCCCCACTCCTGGGACATTTAGGGGAGACCTGGGGGAGCCTAATATATCCAAATAAGGCAGAGTATCACTTTTAAAGTGCCCATACCACCAACATTGAGTTTGCATACAATTTACTGTACTTACTGCAAACCAGACTGCCTTTTAAAGGACAGCAGGTCCCCAGCAGTGCACACATGCAAGTGCAGGTAATCTGCTGGGCCTCTAAACCTCCATTCTGCATTGTATAGTAGGGACTTACAGGTAGATTGCACCGCCTGGCCCTGTTATCTACTAGGGACTTGTAAGGTCTATCATTGTGAATTGTAAGTATACCCTATTATGTGTACCTTTTTAAACATAGCATTGGCACTGGGCCTGGTTAGCAGAGCCCAGGATAGTGTCAGAGTCAGTTACCACCAGTATCATTCAGCAAAAAATGGGGGTGAACAGGGCAAAAGGATTACTTTCTGACACTCATGGAAAATCCCAGGCTTCCACCTGAACTTTATAAAAGTTTCTGAGTTCTATGTTTGAGGACTCAAATGTTAACTTGAGGTTGACCTAAACTGTAATGAATATTGTGGTGGCCAAACTGGAGCAACACCTAATTGGTGTAGCTCTTTCCCTCAATTTCACCTGTCAATGGCCCAAAAAATTGCCACAGTATTAGTTTTAAGGATACAGAACGTAGTTAAACCTTGTAGGAAAGTTGGTTTCTGTTGCAGTGACCCCCCCACTTTTTGCCAGATTTCTGATGTACTTTGACTTGATGTGCCTTGGCTCCTTTCCAATCAGGTTCCCAGGGCTTGTGTTCTTTCCCAAAACTGTACAATTGTACCCACAATTGTCAACCCTCTGGCCACATGTAAGTCCCTTGTAAAAGATACCATGGGTACCAAACGGCACTGTGACCAGGGAAGGCCTCTAAGGGCGGCATCACATTTTGGGCTTACCATTAGAGAGTCCTGTACCTTAACACACACACACACTGCCATTGCATGTTTCGTGTTTTTGTGCAGAATAAAGTGAAAGGTCATGACATGACACACATGACTGTGTGCCATGCCTGCAATACACTGCCTATAGTATAGATAAGTTACCTCTCTAGCTGGGTACACTGTACCACTGGTGGGGATACAGTTGCGTGAGCACTGTACCCCTACAGAGTCTAAGTCCATTCTTAAACAATGTAAGTGCAGTAAAGCCATAAGGAGTAAGTGGACCGGGGGTTGACATTACAAACTCCACATTACCATAATGGCTTTACTGAATTCGGGGAAGTTTGGTATTAAACTTCTTAGAATAATAAACCCACGCTGATGCCAGTGTGGGATTTATTATACAATTCACTCAGAGGGCATCTTAGAGATACCCCCAGAAAAACAACCAGCCTCTGGTGGGTTCCGCAACGGGTACACACTAGCCTGCTACCACAAGACAAGTTTCTGGTCCCTGGGAGTGGGACTCCTCGATCCTTAAGCCCAGAAACAAAGCCTTTCCTGGGCGGAGGTATTCACACCTCCCCCAGGTCAGGAAGAGCCATCTGTGGCAGGAGAGCATCAAAGACCTTGCCGCCTTTGCAACTTGACCCCCAGCCTCTCCTGCTTTCAGGAGCAGGTCCCCTTCCTGTCTCACCCTGTTTTCAGTGGGAAGACAGGTGGGCAAAATTAGAATAGCACAAAAAGTGTGCCCACCTCTGCCAACCCCATCCCTCAGGTGGTGGAGGCGAGGTAAAGCCCATTCTTCAGTGCCCACCATCTTGCAGATGGCAGGCACTCTCCAATCAGAATAGGGATGGTGCCCACTCCCCCATGTGGGGTATGCACATCAAGGGTGCAGTCACCCTAAGGTCGGTAGCCCATTGGCAACTAACCCGACACCCCTAAAGCGCCCCTAAATACAGTATTTAGGGGGCACAGCAGAGGAGACTACAGAGGAAAACTGACTTGGCCTCAGTCCTACCAGCCCGTCTGCAGTTTCTGGAGATCCTGCACCAAATGTTGCCTTGTCCTGCAGCCAGCGACCTCCAAAACTTCTAGGAGGACTGACTGCCTTCAACAAAGACCGGATCTCCTGCGAACAGCAGCTCGGTTCAAAAGAAATTCCAAATACAGACTCTAAGCCTGCTGACGACAAAGAAACTTGATGCCTGGAACCACCACTGTGCCCGTCACCTACAGCCTGAGTCCAGGTGTCCCACCAGTCCCAGTGAGGTCCCCCAGTGCTCCTGAGTGGGTTGACCACTGCAGGACTCCTCAACGTTGCCTGCAGCCTCTTCACGGAGATCCCCGCAACCAGGAGGGGTCCGGTAAGGTGAAATCTGACCTCAAAAGGCACCCCTGCATCCACCCACCCTGCGCCCCAGAGAAGAGGACCTGAGTTGCAGCTACGTCCCCAAGCCCTCCAACTTAACTATGCTGCTATTGGTTCCTCACAGAACACTTCCTGGACAAAGTCTGCAGCCAAAATCCCAAACCGGCAACCTCCATAGGATTGCATTGGGCTCCCGACACCTCCTACCCGGCCGCCCTGGTGCCATTGGTGGTGTGGACTTGGTGCTGACTGGGGACCCCCTTTGTCCTGACTTTAACACTAGGAGCTTGGCTCCCAAGACTAAGTGGCCTGACTGTGAGCAGCCCCTAACCGCGGTGCCCCTTAGCCCCTTTGGCTAACCTTGACATCCTGCACTCTGCACCCGGCTACCCTAGTGCCGCTGGTAGTGCAATTTGACTGCCTACCTGGACCTTGGGGAACCTTGGTCCTAACCCCAAAAACTCCCACTTGCAAGACATTTACTTACCTGCAAAACCAATAACCATTTTTCTCCCATATGAACCCATGTTATGAGACTTTGGGCCTAAAATGTTGTAAGTGTTGAACTGATGTTTGTTATGGAGAATAGAGAACAAAACTGCAAATGTATAAAAAGTCTTACCTTGTCTTGTGGGATCCTAAGGTGTGGTATCCACCTAGCGATCTGCGATGCAACCACTCCGTCCGTGGCTTCAAAAGAGTCCTGAAACTCCTCCTCCTCATTTGCTTGTTTGTTATTGTACTGTGTTGTATACTTTTATCTATTGCATCTATACCCATTTGTTTATTGTATACCGGTTTCACTGGATTCCCTCTCGACTATGTAAAGCGCTCTGACACCTTCTGGTCTAGCTAGCGCTATATAACACTTAAATAAATAAAATAAATCTAGGCATACCACCCCCAGTACTCAGTGTAATCCAGAAGTAATTATCATGTAATTTAAACTGTTTCCAAAGCCTATACAAACAATTACAATTACAATTTCAAACACAACTGCATTTCCTTGAACTGTTCTGCATTTGAGAGTATATTTTACTTACCTTTGCCAAGTCTTGCTTGGTTCTAAAAACAAAACATAAGTATACCTTTTTTATACTCACCTATTTGTTCTAGATTCTGATGTGTGTGCCATTAGCCTTGATTCAATGAATACACTAAATGCTTAAAACGCCCACTGGATAAGCCTAACTGCTCACCCACACTACCAGAAAGAGAGCAGTTAGTGCTTAACTAATTTAGCCTCTGCTGTACCTCTAGGGACTCCATAGACTCTGTGCACACTATACCTTTCTTTGGTATAGTATATACAGAGCCAGCTTCCTAGAAATCCCTAGTTCAGGTCTGGCTGATTTGAGAGATCCTTGTACTCTAATTCCGGTTGATTTAGGAGGTGCATTTAATTTCCCTGTGCTGGATACACCTAATATGTGTTCTTGATAAAATTAACTCTGGCCCCCGATTTCTAAAATACGTAAGACCCATATGTAAAAATCCTATAACAAGGCTGCATATTAAAAGGGCGTTCTCTGACCTTTTCATTTTCATTTTGAAAAACTTTATTCGACAATTGAGTCATGAAAGTATCGTAAATCAAGCAAATTCATTAACATAATTTGTAGGGAAACTACAATAAAATAAACTCAACACATGATTTGTACACTTAAAACTCCCTAGATCACGAAATACTCCATGATTGCTATTTGATGTTAATTCCTAGACATACAATTTGGTTAAAGTAATTCATTTTTAGGCAACAATATTAGCTCATCCTCAACAAAAATTGGTCAAAACCACAAATAGACCAAGACTAAAAGTTTTTGCATATGAGGATGGATAAATAAATTTACATGAAATGATAAAAACAATAAAAACATGACTACATTAGGGTGCCTTATCATTAGTCACATTCACGTTAGAGTGTCTATATCGTATAATCCAGGCCCACTTGATATATTTAGCCATTGCTATTGCAATTGTCGGGCTTGGATCTGAGCGCAAGATTCTTAATGCCTCCTCATACCTTCGAATGCCTATGAGACGACAGACGGGTAATACCCATTTTTTACGGGGGCGCTCATAGAGGGGACAGAAAAAGATGAAATGACTAAGAGACTCAATCGTATCTCTACATTTGGGACATTTGTCCTGGGACCCGTTAACCCATTTGCACGTAAATGTACAGATGGGTAGGGTACCTATCCTAAACTGGAAATATAGTTTACGATCAGTTGGTTCTTCAATCATGCCCCAAAAGAGTTCCTGCCCAGGGTTGGCCTTAATCTCTAGATATCTAGCTGTTAACTCGGATGTACGCCCCCTGGAGACAGACTCCGTAACTACGAATTCCCAGTACTTAGCTTTAACAATATCTTTTGAAGGGAAAACCGCATTTTGGGGATCATTCCATAGATTGCTCCATCCCAGTCTAAAAAGTAATGTTTTGATAGACTTCAGCCATTCTATTTTGTGAAAGAGGTCTTTCTCCATTATTTCTTTCAGTCCCAGGGCATAATGCCTGAGCTCCTCAGTTGACCAAACCCTACGCCAATACAGCAAAGGCCGCAAATTAGCAGTATCTTGTAGGGTTTTCAGGCCGAGGTCCCAAAAAAGGGGTAACAGAGGAGTACTTTGTGGTACACCAACAATTTTCCGTATAAACTCACTCTCCATTATATTCAAGCGTTTGGGATTGTTACCATAGCCCCATAGTTCTGAACCATATAATGACGAGCTACGAATCTTCATTGAATAAATTTCTAAGAGTGGGCTTATTGGTTGCGAGTGTGAAGCTTTGAATCTTTTCATAAGAAAGCCTGTCTGCTGCTGGAACTTCAGAATTGACATGTCTAGTTGGCTTTTCCAACACATGTTCTTCTGTATCGTGACTCCCAAATATGTAAACGCGTCAACTTGTTCCAGGGGCAAACCACCCATTACAATTTTGCCACCAAACGGTTTGTTAGATCTACACGGGTTAGGGCCATTAAGAACCATAAACTTGGTTTTGGAAACATTTATTTCCAGGCCACGAAGCAAGCAGAACTCTTCAAAGCGGCGGAGGGTAAGCTGCAGGCCACTCGGAGTTTTAGAAATCAGCAATGTGTCGTCCGCGAACATGAGAACTGGAATACGAATACCATTCATAGCCGGTGCATCCGAGGGGACACGGGAGAGGAATTCGGCCACCCCGTTCACGAAGAGCGAGAACAGGGTCGGTGCCAAAACACAGCCCTGCCGAAGTCCACGCTCCACAGGGAATGACTCAGTTACCTCTCCCTGCCGCCCCCATCGGACCCGTGCAAAGTTGTTCTCATGTAGGCGGACCACCAAAGCCAACAGCTCCGGCGCCATCCCCAACTCCTCCAATACTTTCCACAGCTTGCCTCGTGGAACCAAGTCAAACGCCGCCCGTAGGTCAACAAATACGGCATACAAAACCCCTTTCTCTAGGACAACTGTCCGCCAGTAGAGGACGACAAACCTGAAGACCTGATCTATTGTACTTGTTTTTGGACGAAACCCAGCCTGAAAAGGACTTAATATGCTGTTATCTTCCATCCAGGTCTGGATTTTGCCCAAAACCAATCTGCCCAGGATTTTTTGCATAGCATCTATTAAGCTTATGGGTCTATAGTTACAAGCCAGCGATTTGTCCCCTTTTTTATATATTGGGACAATTTCGGCACCCTTCCAGGAGTGAGGGATGCTCATTCCCTGGGCTATGGCATTAGCCATATGGGTAATATATAGACACCATCGTTTTCTATTGTGCAAAAATACATCGGCCGGGATACAATCCATGCCTGGTGCGCGTCCCTGAGCGACCATGTCAAGCGCTATGTCAACCTCCTCTCTGGTAAACACAGGGCTATTATAAAACGGCCACTCCCGTTGGGGCATTCTAGCATCCTCGATACCTTTACAATATTGTGACTTAAAGAAGTCTATCCAAGCATTCTGGGGAACATAATTATGAGGACTATCAGTAATTTCGCCCCTCTTCCATTTAAAAATGTCCCAGAATTTTTTCTGGTTTTTATCAGCGCATGCTGCTTTTAAGTCTTGCCACTCACACTCATCCCAGTCTTTTTTTGCTTTCCATAAGGTCTTTTTGTGTGCATTACGAGCTGTTTTAATCTTGCTCATATTCTTAGTTTTAAGAGCGAGACCCAGATTGCTGCGGGCCTGTTTACAGGAGGCATTATACCAATCCTCCTGTTTACGTTTGGGGGCTTGTTTTGCTTTAGGAGGTCTACAAAAACATGATTTCAAATTGACTACTAGTTTTTCATGTATAATCTCTTGTTCAACTAATGGTTGACAGTTATTACCTATTGCCCTGATTGATGACAACGCCTCTTCCAGATAGGACTCGATACTACCTAGAAGATCAGGGTGCTCAACTATATTACGCCATTTAAGGTGGCGTTCATCATTTGATAAAACAGCAGCTGGACCATCCATTTTTTCGGAACCAAGGGCCTCTACATCGGCCGATCCTAATTTAAAAATTGCAACTAGCGGGTTATGATCGCTTTCAATCCGTGTCTCAACCACCATATCCACAAGGGTGTGCCACATCCTCAGGTGGACCAAGAGATAATCTATGTTACTTGCCCTGATACCGTTATCATACGTTTTATTGCATATCCTATCTGACATGGTTCTGCCGTTAGCCGCCCTCAGTTGGTTACTCAGGCAAAACCCATTCAGATACAGGGCTGCCTCAGTCCACTTGGCCACTGCCTTTGTCTCAAGCAGTGGAACACCCCACTTCAGATCTTCTTCCTCTACTAAAAGCATATCTTGAGACCCTAGAGGCTCAAAATTTGTATTGAAATCACCCGCAATGAGTGGGAGCACATCGATGGGATTGGATTCGACGAGAGTACTTAGTACTGGCATCACCTCAGAGATTTTCCCACCAGGTAAGCCCCTTACGTATACGTTGTATACGTCAATTTTGAAGTTTGGCATACAGGTCAGTCTGACTCCCAGTATATCATTATTCTGAGTTGGAATGGATTGAATTTTATACCATAGGCTTTGTTTAATCCAAATGACTAAGCCTCCTGATGGCCGTCCCTTGGATTTTTTAACTGCGGGGACGTAAAAATTCAAATAGCCCAACATAAATACAGGCTCTGTTGACCAGGTCTCCTGAAAAAGACAGATATCATGCTTATTAATGAAGTCTGCCCACAGAGGAGAAAGAAGTTTAGAACCAATACCCGCAACATTCCAGGATAGAAACAGCACATGACCAACGGGGTTAGTTCCGCCTTTAACACTCCCATTTTTTGTTGTAAGTAAAGGTAAAGGGACTACGCCTTTTGAAAAGCTAGGGGTGCCTTCATTGCTTAAATTTTCATTTAGGAATTCGCCTTGTGATCCTCCCTCACCAGCCCCCCCTATGTTAATTTGATCATGGAACCTACAATCATTAGTACCCTCAACTAATCTGGGGGGGTCCCAATGGCATGTGCCCTCAGCTTCCTCTGCGGCTATATGCAGTTTTTCGTGGTTGCCCGATGTCATCAGGGCTGCGTATGACATTTTGGGTTTAAGATATACTCTACCCTTGTTCAGTCAGTCGCAGTCCGCTAGCCCAGAGAGCACATCGAATCTATTGATGGATCTTATGTCCGCATAGGCGTTACCCCTCCACAGGGAGCCCCCACACATAATCCCACCTAAGGGCAAGGTCATGGGTGCATAGAAAAATGACAGTGGCATTGTGCGTATTAGCGGTGATGGGTCGGTTTGAGGCCAGGAACAAATATGTTCCACACACCGTCTATCCCTAAAATTAATAACAACACAATCCCCCTTTAGTGACTTAGGACTCCTGCCCACCCAATTCACTCGCCTAGCATACAAGATTTCAGCTCGTATGTGGGTCGGCAATGGTCGTTTATCATTAAGCCAAAAAGTACATTTATTCTTTAAATCCCCATATGATTCTCTTGCTCCATCGGCCAGAGGTGGAACCCCCGTTAAGATCACCACATAGGGGGCGGCTTCCGGCGGCAAATGTAAATCAATTAAGCTCGGTGAAGCTTGCACAAGAGGTTGAGCAGGTGGGGGTGGCATGTCCCTTTTAGCTCTGCCTGCCCCAGAACTATTTGATACCACAGATGGAAGAGGATGATCGACTCTGGGTTGGTTACCAGCAGCTGGAGTAGGTTGAGATCCATGAGAATTAGTGGGATTGTTCATCGCAATTATAAAATTGTCAGTGAGATTAGTCTCAATGCAATGGCCTACTGCACTAGGACATCCCTTTGGCAATCCCAAACCTAGTCTGCCACCTCGAGGTTGGGCCGATGCAAGTGAAAGCTCCATGCATGTAAGTCTGCTTTCAATCGAACCAAGCCTTTCATAAATCGGGTCACACAGATTCTTTATGGTTCTTTGTAATCTTTTCCAAAATAGCGTTGGGTCTGAGTCTGCCCCGCACATGGACCCTGTAGATAGTAATGAATTTGTCCGTGTTTCGGTAGATAAAGGTTTCGGACATGGGGGTAGATCCCTCCTTGTGACGGGGGGAGGGACGTAATCGATATTCCGCTTTTTCCCAGCAACAATCTTTTGATTTCCCCTACGAGTTTTTTTCGAAATAGGGGCTGGTTGTTGATGGTCAGATGCCGTTGTTCTATTACTTGTTGAGCGGGTCTTAATACCTGATAAAGATTTGGAAGTTGGAACCAAATTTACACGGTTCGCGACATCATTATTATCCTCCAATATTTCGGCCGGGGGGGTGGGACACATCAAGAGATCATCATTTTGCTCTTCCTCCAAAGGAGATATACAGGTCATAGAATCCGACCTTACGGGCTGTCGACAAGGTGGTGAACTTAGGTTAGCCATACTTCCTAAGGAGGACCTCTTGTCACACAGGATATCTAAAGATAATCTTTTTTCAGTTAGTTCAATATCCTTAGCAAGGACTGATTGCACCCGGACCAAAAAATTGTCCAATGTTCCCATTAATGCTCCCCCAGTCGACTGTGCAATAGTACCATCCCTTTTAGCAGATTTTTCCATTCTTCAGTAGTACTGACAGCCACTTAACACGAATTCCCACAATGTTACACACAAGGGCCTGATGCTTACCCTTGCTGGTTCACTTTAGTCAATGCTTGTTAGAGGAAGGTCTCGTTCCGCTCTCGGTCGATCTCGGACGGGCTCAGACGGGCCCGCCCTTGGCCCGGGCTTTGCCCGGCGCGCGCCCGCGCGCGTCCCGCGATGCGTGGGCCGTGAAGAGTTTTATGGCGTCAGGGCGGGAGGGCGGGAGTACGGGAAGAGGCCACAGCTGTGTAGAGTTACGGGGCTGCTGGTCCTCGCAGTCCCGTATCCGTTGCTTTGCTTCAGCAACCAGTCACCTTTGCTGACACTTGCAGCTCCCTCGTTAAGGCAGCACTCGCCAGGTCCTTTGATAAAACAGTTCCAATAAAATAGCACACTGAAGAGACTCCAACCTCGAACGGCACCCGCGAAGCGGGGGCCGTGAGGAGTTTTATGGCGTCAGGGCGGGAGGGCGGGAGTACGGGAAGAGGCCACAGCTGTGTAGAGTTACGGGGCTGCTGGTCCTCGCAGTCCCGTATCCGTTGCTTTGCTTCAGCAACCAGTCACCTTTGCTGACACTTGCAGCTCCCTCGTTAAGGCAGCACTCGCCAGGTCCTTTGATAAAACAGTTCCAATAAAATAGCACACTGAAGAGACTCCAACCTCGAACGGCTCCCGCGAAGCGGGGGCCGTGAGGAGTTTTATGGCGTCAGGGCGGGAGGGCGGGAGTACGGGAAGAGGCCACAGCTGTGTAGAGTTACGGGGCTGCTGGTCCTCGCAGTCCCGTATCCGTTGCTTTGCTTCAGCAACCAGTCACCTTTGCTGACACTTGCAGCTCCCTTGTTAAGGCAGCACTCGCCAGGTCCTTTGATAAAACAGTTCCAATAAAATAGCACACTGAAGAGACTCCAACCTCATTATTGAGTGAAACATTGAGAGTCGAGTCTCTTGAAATGTGGGTACAATGTGGCAGTTTTTTTCGGGGGATTGATTATAATAGAGACTCACTGTTCATGACTTGCTTCTCTTTGTGAAGTGTCCCAAGTTGCAGGTAGCCAGTTGATGGACATGCTTGGTATTTTTGGTAAAGCCTTCAGGCCAAGGCTGAACTGTGATCTGTTTCCCAACATATGCTGGTGATAGTGGAGAGGTGGAAAATGAGGCTGTTTATAGGGGCGGAAAACATTAAAGGCCAGATGAGCTAAGGACAGGTAACAAAGATAGATTTTTCTGCAATGTGACCTATGTAGTAATAGATTACATTGCAAAACATCAAGTCACAGGTGGTCACAAAATGACCTGCATCCTGAAAATTAACTAGGCAGGTCACTATTTGCAAACCCCACTCCCCCTGTGAATGGCTACCAACAAATCAATGTTGGCCTACAAGGAACAGCAGACTGTAACCAGTGTTTTTGAATTTCCAAACTGGCAACTCCTTAAGTGAACTGGAGCTACTTTTAAAATCCTCTTTGCCACAATTATGGGTGGAGAAGGCATTGGTATTCTGGACCACTGCCTGTTTGCCCAAGGTCAGCTGACATCTTTCACAAAGGAGAAGTTGTCCCAAGGGAACACCTTCCCCTTTGCGAATCACACAGCATCTCTTTTGAAATGTTGGCAACCGATCAATGGTTTGCAACCGCAATTGCAGTCGCAAACGACTGATACATGCTATGCAAAAACAGTATTAGGGGATGGAACTCCTTTCACATCCTTTCCTAATTGTGATTCCGTATTTATCGCTAAGCCCATTTTGCAAGTTATAAAGGATTTTATGACTACCAAAATGGATTTGCTGTAGACGTTAAAGCCTTTTTGTGGTAGTAAACCTTGTGAATTTGCGAATTGCAGGGTTTGCAGCCACAAAAAGGCTTTGTACACCTGGCCCAAAGTAGACTACTATGTGAGTTGCTAATGACAAACAGCAGAGCTGGATCTGACCATCAGTCCTCTTTTGACAAATTGTGTAGATATCTTGAGATATGGAGAGCCCTTGCAAATTCCATCTTCAGACAAATTGTTGTGTTCCAAATGTAAGCGCTCCTAAGGCTGCTCTACACCCTCAAGAATGACCCATACAAGACTGTGGCAAAGTTCTTCATTAAGGTAAAATATCGTCTGCTGCATTTTGTGGTACAGCGGGGTATGCTGGCAATGATGGAATGGAGTTTAGCTATGAACAGAATCTCACTATTGTATGAAAATATCTACCATGACATGACGTCCCCAGAAATCTAATTGAATTTAAGGCCAATGGTGGGGCACTTTAAAATTTCTTTTGGGTCTGTATATCCCAGTTATCAGCCCAGTGGCAAGGAAACCAATATTTGTTTTCTAAAGAGTTCTTGGTTTGTAGCATCTTTTGTCCATATTGATGCTGTTACTTACAGATGCACCTGCACCTTGTTTCCTATTGCTTAATCTGGCAGCCTTGGCATGGGTTTCCCCTGCATTTTTGACTTTGCCTCCTGTATTTTTAGTGTGTGATGGATTTTGTTTTGCTGGTCTAGATGCTTTGGGCACTTTGCCACTGCTGTCTAGTGACAAAGTGCAAGTGCTCCCTTAGTAAGTTGTTGTCATAGATTGGTGTTTCCATGATTGGGGTATTTGGTTTACTACTAAGTCCCTAGTACAGTACACCATGTGTGCCCAAGGCATGTCAACCAAATGCTGCCAAGGGAAAGGATCCCAGCCTCCCACTGAAAAGAAGCCTTGGGTCCCTGCAGGTAAGCAGATCCAGAGGGACACCCACGCATGTTATGCTTGTGGTGAGGTGGGTCACTTCATAGGGGTCCCTAGGTGTCCCAAAAAGATTATCACTGCACCCACTGGTACACCACCCCAGGAGATGACTAGTGTAGCCTTGGGGGAGGAGGTGGGTGCCCAAGGGGGGTAAGAACCCACAGAATTGACCCTGATCTCATTAGGAGTCAGTGACATGGTCACAAGGGCCCATCTGCCTGATGACACAAAGAAGTACAGGCAGTGGGTGACCATCAATGGCCATAGTGTGGAAGCTCTGAGAGACACTGGAGCCAGTGTAACAGCTGTTAGTTGTCTGCTAGTGTCTGAGGAGCGGGTGGTCCCTAATGCATTCTACCAGTAGTTGCAGCTGACAACTCAGAGTGCCTCTGCAAAGTGACACAGGTTCCCTTTGAGTGGAGGGGGGTCTCAGGCACCTTAAAATTAGTTTTGAGGCCAGCCATGCCTGTTGAATATCTGCTAGGCAACGATTTGGAGACTTCCACTTGGGAGTAGGTGTAAAGGAAGTCTCATTTGGAGATGTTGGGTCTGCCTTAGTGGGCGTGTGTGACCACTCGGCCATTGGCAGCTGGTAAGGGCAATCAAGAGGACCTGGAGCCTGAAAGAATGGCCCAGGTACCTGGCAGAAAGAGAGGAGGCAGGGGGCACAGAAAACCAGCTTCCAAAGTTTCCACAGTCCAGGAGGAGGCAAACCTTGAAGGGGATGCCCTGGATCCTACAGGGGAACAGGTGGCTGAACTGGGGGACCTGCCTGAGCTGACCCATTGGCAGCAAGAATGAGGCCCCTCCAGGGAAGAGTTCTGTGAGGAGCAGAAGAAGTCCCCTTCTCTTGTTGATTTGAGGCAGCAAGCTACAAACCAGGCAGCAGGTGATCAGTCTGGATCACATTGGATTTACTGGGCGAATGATCTCCTGTATAGCAAGCCTAAGGTTGCTGAGGCTGGGTCAGCCCGTGTGCTGGTGGTACCCCAGAGCTTCAGAGCCTTCCTACTTGCTCTGGCTCATGATGTGCCTTTAGCAGGACATTTGGGGCAAGACAAGACCTTTGAAAGGCTTGTCACCCACTTTTGCTGGCCCCAAATGCGCAAGAGTTCAGATACTCATTGTAGGACTTGTCAGACTTGCCAGGCAAGTGGTAAGAGTGGGAGGAAGCACAAGGCTCCTTTCCAACCTTGCTCTGTGGGCAGCACCCCCTTTGAAAGGGTGGGCATTGACATTGTGGGGCCTTTGGATCCCAAGAAAACCATGGGCAAAAGGTTCATCCTGGTCTTGGTGGACCATGCCACCCGGTACCTGGGAGCCATCTCTCTCTGGACTGTAACAGCCCCCATGGTGAGTCATGCATTGATGGGGATTTTGTCCCATGTGGGGTTCCCCGGAGAGGTGGTGTCAGACTGTGGTACCAACTTCATATCTAAGTATATGAATTCCCTGATTCAGATGTGTGGTGTAACCTGTAAGTTCACCACTCCTTACCACCCCCAATGTAATGGGCTGGTTGAGACGTCCTCTTGCCATGCCTTCTGTTTGCTTACAGATATGTGCCTCAGAAGTTCTTAGGGTTCAGTCCCTTTGAACTGCTGGAAGGTCATTCTGTGAGAGGACCTCTGAGTTTGGTGAAAGAAGACTGGGAGAAAGCTCCCAGTAAACCTCCCCAGGATGTATATAGCTACATGCTGGCCTTCAGAAACCAGACTAGGCACTTGAGACAACTCTCTCAGGCAAATCTGGAAGCCAGCCAGGAGGAGATTAAACGTTGGTATGATCAGAATGCCACTCAGATCGAGTTTCAGCCTGGACAAAAAGTTTGGGTCATGGCCCCATGGAGCCTTGTTCGCTCCAGGATAAGTGGACAGGACCATTTGAGGTGGTGGAGCGCAAGAATAACGTCACCTACTTAGTGGACTTGCAGTCTTCTAGGAACCCTTTGCAGGTTCTGCATGTGAACCGCCTGAAACCCCACTTGGAGAGGTCCGAAGTGGGCATGCCCCTAGCAACAGATGCTGGGATGGAAGAGGAGACTGAGCCTCTTCCTGACCTCCTGTCTGCAAAGGAGCAAGATGGGTCAGTGGAGGGTGTGAACCTCTCTAACTCCCGGACCCTTGAGCAGCAAAGTGACTGTCGCCAACTGTTGGGACAGTTTCCTGACATGTTCTCCCTGACCCCTGGTGTCACTCAGTGGTTCATCCATGATGTGGACACTGGGGGACAGTCCTCCAGGATAACATAACATTTACAGAGTGACTGACAGGGTCAGAGCTCGCATCAAGGAGGAGGTCTCCAAGATGTTAGCACTAGGGGTGATTGAGTCCTCTAACAGCCCTTGGGCCAGCCCACTGATCTTGGTCCCTAAGGCTGCCGCACCTGGTGCCACACCTGAACTCTGGTTCTGCGTGGACTACCGAAGGTTCAATTCAGTCACCAGGACTGACACGTACCCTATTCCCAGAGCTGATGAGCTAATCGATCAGTTGGGTGCTTCCCCGTACCTCAGTATGTTTGACTTAGCGTCTGGGTACTGGCAGATCGCCTCAACTGATGGGGCAAGAGAGAGGTCAGCATTCTCCACATTAGATGGGCACTACCAATTCTGGGTGATGCCCTTCGGGATGAAGAATGCCCCTGCCACCTTTCAGAGGTTGGTCAACTAGGTGTTGGCTGGACTGGAGAATTTCAGTGCAGCCTACCTGGATGACATTGCAGTGTTCAGTGCCACTTGGGAGGAACATCTGCACCACCTCTGAGAAGTGATGAAGGCGCTGCGGAGGGCAGGCTTCTCGATCAAGGCGAGTAAGTGCCAGATCGGGCAGGGTTCTGTGGTGTACTTGGGACACCAGGCTGGGTGCGGCCAGGTGGTGCCCCTACAGCCCAAGATTGATACCATTCTAGCTTGGGAACCCCCTAATACCCAGCTAGTGGTGAGAGCCTTTTTAGGACTTACAGGGTATTACAGGAGGTTTGTGAAGGGGTATGGCAGCATTGTTGCACCCCTGACAGAGCTGGTTTCCAGGAAACAGCCCAAGAAAGTGAACTGGACTGATGCCTGCCAGAAAGTATTTGATGCCTTGAAATCTGCCATGTGCACGGTGCCGTGCTTCAGGCGCCCAACTTCTCAAGGGAATTCATTGTGCAGACAGATGCTTCAGAGCATGGCGTGGGGGCTGTGCTCTCACAGTTGAATGAAGAGGGCCTAGACCAACCTGTAGCCTTCATTAGTAGGAGGTTACTTCCCCGGGAACTGAGGTGGAGTGCAATTGAGCATGAGGCATTTGCTGTTGTATGGGCACTGAAGAAATTGAGACCACACTTGTTTGGGACTCACTTCCGGGTTCAGACAGACCACAGGCCCCTCAGATGGTTGATGCAGATGAGGGGTGAGAATCCAAAGCTGTACAGGTGGTCCATTTCCCTACAGGGGATGAACTTCCCGGTGGAACACCGCCCCGGTACAGAACACGCCAGTGCTGATGGTCTGTCCAGATGTTTCCACCTTAGTGAAGAGAACTCCCAAGTGAGTGGGTAGTTCTCCCCACATTTCAGCTGGAGGGGATACGTGTTAGACTTGGCACCATTGGCGTGGGTCTACCTTCCATTTTTTTGCTGTTGCCTCATATGTTTTTGCTGGGCTAGATGCTTTGCGCACTTTGCCACTGCTGTTCAGTGCCAAAGTGCAAGTGCTCCCTTTGTAAAAGTTTTGATGGATTAGTGATTCCATGATCGGCTGATTTGATTTACTTGACCCTAATACAGTGCACCATGTGTGCCCAGGGCCTTGAACTCAAATGCTACTAGTGGGCTTGCAGCACTGATTGTGCCGCCCACAGAAGCAGCTTGTAAAATGTGGCTCAGGCCTGCCATTGCAGAGCCTGTGTGCAGTCTGGGACTGCCATGTCGACTTGGCAAGTGCACACACTTGCCAGTCCCTAAACCTTCCCTTTTCTACATGTTAGTCACCCCTAAGGTAGGCCCAAGGTACATGCCCTGATGTGTGTGGCATGTCCTGATAGTGAAATACTGCCAATTTCGTTTTTCACTATTGCAAGGCTACCTGTTCCCATAGGCCAGAATGGGTCATTTGTTTATAACATCTTAAAAACCGAACTGACCCTAGAAACAAGATAGGAAACTAAAGTTTAATATGCCTGACTGTTAAGATGCATCTTTTAGTGAGGGTGATTTTTACATTCTGTGTTTGAAAATACCACTTTTAGGAAGTAGGTATTTTCTTGCCTAACCATCCAGTCTGCCTCTACTAGGTTTGTTGATTGCATGTCTGGCTTTTGGAAGACAGGGGCTGGAGCAGGGAAGTGTCTCCAGAAGTCTGATGAATCAGGGCTGGGCCGAATAGGCTTAGTCTGCATTTGGAGTGGTGGGAAGAGTAGCATATTCACCTGAATAGGGCTGTGCCTGCCTTACACAATGATGGCTCCACTCCCTGTGGTGTGTCTGAAGACAGGGCTCACACTGACAAAGGAGGTTGTTGTGCACTTGCAAAGTGCCCACAGAACTGGTTTTGTCTGGGTACAGACACTCTCTGCCTTCAGAGAACAAAGGATTTTGGTGTATGAAAATAGGGGCCCAGACCCTAGACTTTTAGATCACTTCTGGGAATCAAGAGATAAGCAGAGGAGGAATACTGTCCTTGTGCTGTTTGCTGTCTGAGGTTGGCCTGCAGTGTCTGCTTGCTGCCAAGGAAAGGAGAAAGGGACTTTGCTGTTTGCTTTGTCATCTTGAGGAAGATCTCCAAGGGCTTGAAACTGAGCTTGCCTCCTGTTCTTAAGTCTCAGGGACACAAAGATTTCACCACCAGCTCCCCCGAATTTCCTTGCTGGGAATTCCAAACTGCAAAGAGGTGCCTGCTGCTGTTTAGGACCTCTGGAGACTGTTTGTCGCTGGAAGCTGGGAAATCAACGCAACACCAAAGAAGCGTGTCTCATCTGCACATGATTCCCGACGCATTGCCGAAGAAACCGTCGCAGCGCCTGCCGTGGCTCGAGAAATCGGCGCAGCTGCACCGATCCTGACGCAAGCCTGCTGTGCAGCTGCACGAAGACACATCGTACTGCCGCATCGCTTGGGGCCCACAGTAAGAAACAGACGCATCAACTCCCCGCACAGTAATGAACTGACGCATCACCTCCCTTGGCACCACAGTAAGGAACAGATGCATCCCCTCACCTGAGTGTCTTTTGAGAAAAGTGTTGCATTTGCAACTTGCATTGAACTGAACTATTTCTACCATTTGGAAGCCTTATTTTTAATACTGTTTTGTGGATTTTTGTCATTTGGTCTTGTTTTGGTTTAGATAAAAATTACGTATTTTTCTAAACTGGTGTGGTGTCCATTTGTAGTGTTTTCACTGTATTACTGTATGTGTCCACAAATGCTTTACACACTGCCTCTGAGATAAGCCTGTCTGCTTGTGCCAAGCTACCAAGGGGGTGAGCAGGGGTTATTTTGGAGTGTATCCGCCTTACCCTGACTAGAAGCAAGGGTCCCTATTTGGACAAAGGTACCTACCTCTGCCAACTAGAGACCCCCATTTCTAACAGATGGTATTTATGTGCAGACTGAATTGTCTTTTGAGTGCTCCAGATGGAATAGGAGCACCATTATTCTCTTTAGAGGGTTTAGATTGTGATCTCCATAAGCCAATCAGTAAACCATGTGCAAAAGTGTAACTTATAAACAGTTGGGAATAGCACTTAGAAGCATAATTGTAGATAGGAGTAGTTTTCTGGGTTGCAACAACGCGAGCCCTCAATAGATACAACCAGCACATATCAAAACAATGTATGTTCCAATTACTACAAAAATGACTCCCACTATAGTGCATTTGCTGAATCGCTGAACTAATGCATGCACTGAACAGAATGCTGGTATAAAAAGATATTTTTTGTCTTTTGTACTTTGAACAGAAAATTCAGTTATACCGCCAAAAACCCACAATGATCTGTGATCTAAGAAACTGCACAAAAATTCTCAACAAGACAGAGCATACTACACTTAGGGCCCAATGTACAAAGCACTGGTCGCAAAAAACTGGTCAACATTTATGACCAGTATATTTGCAACCAGTGTGCCATTTATGTACGAATAGGTCAATTTGCAAAATACCAATCCGAGGCAGGCGCAATTCGACCTACCTCTTGAGGATTGACCAGGTAGGTAGCAAATTGCAACCCACCATGAATCACAGCTATACCTGGGATGGTGGTCTGCTGAGGTCAGCAGAACTCCATGTCTGTTCTTGCTTTCAAATAAAGATTTTGTTTAACACAAAACACTTTCTCGAATGGAAAGTTTAAGTAAAATTTTCTTAAGAGTATAGGTCATTTCCTACCCTTAAAGTCGTTTTTGTCAACATTCACAAAGGGGAAGTAATATCTTCTGGACCACTTCCTGCATATGAATGGGTTACCACTACATGTTTGTAGCTGAAAAATAATTAATGATTAGTCTCCAAAATGTAGTTGCTAAACATTGTTAGAGCATTGGAATATTGGGAGCTTCATTGAAAACAATGGAGTGCTCTGGGCTTCTAATGGCTGGTTGAAGCCTGGATGGAGCTCCAACATCCCAATGTTGCCGTTCATGGCTGTTGTTGTGAACAAAGGACCCTCGGAGTCCAAGGGGACTTCAATCCTCTCGGGTTCCATGAGGCCTTTGTTTTATTTGTTAGAACATTCTGCCCTCTAGTGTGAAACGTTCTAATACCCTTATAGCTCTCTGTAGATGGGCTATAGCGCATTAAAGTCCTGCTTCCTTATTAAAGGGCCTCGCATGCTGGATGGGGATTTCAATGGCCAGTATAGTCCGCAAAAGCAGGCAGTACGGCTATAATATATACCATTCCAATTCGGTATTTGGAAGGGCTGCCCAAAACTTTCCCCTTCCAAATAACGAATATGTATTTGTCTGCCAACCAAATTGTGACTTGGTTTGTGTTACCAGATTGCATTTGGGTTTCATACATGACAAAAAGACTTTTTGCAGTCGCCAATGGCCCAAAGCTGCGAATCGGTCCTTTTGTGAATGCAAAAAAGCTTCATACATCTATCTGACCCAAAACCCTTAAATATTCTGGAAATTCGGTGCAATATTTTCTTAAGTTTCAAAATTATTGTCCTGTGTCCAGAATAGCCAATTTACAGCTTGCAGCATTGTATTCTGAAAAAAGTCCTACACTCGGCAGAAAGGTTCCAAAAAATCAAGAGCACTTAACAGTATACTAGTCAGTTCTCCCACATTCTAGCAGACCCAGTGACATCTGGTGGCCCTTTCAAGAGTACTTGTTCACATAGGCACTGCCCTTATCCTGTGAGTTTTAGAATGCCTCTGTGGCTCATTAGTGTGATTATGATTCTGTCGCTGATGCCAACTGTTTTTTTTTGCGTAGATTTGCACTTCCAATATGAATTCTAACATTCTCTTCAGTGCTATGTATGAATTGTAATTTGAGAGTTTATTGATAACCAAATGTTGCCCCAGTTATTTCTTATTGTTGTAATGGTTTTAACTTTGAAATTATAAATAAATAATTAAAAAAGGTCCCAGAAAAAAAAAAGGTTTTCAGTGCGCAGATTTTCCGTGGGATTCCAAAAAACCTATATTTTGCATATGCTTCTTTTCAGAAATGAAAGATGATGTCCAAGTTTGGTCAAAGGGAAAATAACACATACCAATTACAAAGACCTACAATATCACACATATATATTTCATTTTTCCACTGTAGTGAACCATTTCATAAGTATTCCGGTTGGGAAGGACTACACTGTCAAATTTCACAGACGGAGAGAACATAAGACATGAAAATTTTACCCATATTTTAACGTCTTGTAAAAATGGTGTTATGTTGAAATACAAAATTACAATGTACCTTGTTTTAGAAACGCAATTCCACTATTTTGCTTGTTCATTTTGTATTTATTTTTAAACCATGCATTGTATATCATGGCCCTGAGAAGCACGTCAAATATAAATGTCAAGAAACCACTTGCCTTAAAGCAACAAACAAGGTGTCATAAATTTCTGTCTCCGATTAAACAAAAGCATGCTAACCGCCTAAAGGGACCAATGTAGCAAATCACGCAATCTGACAATATATCATTTTGATCTCAGCACATATTTCATCATGAATCGCTCATAAAAAATAGTGTTTTACAACTGCACACCAAAGAATGTGATTTTATAAAGGATTTAGAGGCACATGCATCAAACATTTTTGTCTTCGCAAACGGGCTGATTGTCAGAATCGGCCTGTTTGCGGATGCAAAAAATGCTTTTCTGATGCAGCAAACCCTATTTTGAGATTCAGCAACGTGTTACCGAATCGCAAAGTAGGTTTGCAATTCAGTATTTGGAAGGGGCGTGTTTAGGTTGTCCCTTCCAAATACCAAATCTCTGCGGTATGTATGGATGTTTTGTGACTGTGAATTCAGTCGCAAAACATTTGCATTTTACCACCTACTTCAAATAGGTGGTAACTCATTCGCAATTTGTGAATGTGTGTTACAGCATTTTTTAAGAGCAGGCAGTGGTCCCATGGACCACTACCTACTCTTAAAAAATGAAACGAACATTTTTCATTTTTGTTTTTGAAATGCATCCCGTTTTCCTTTAAGAAAAATGGGCTGCATTTAAAAAAAAAAAAGATTGCTTTATTTGAAAGCAATCACAGACATGGTGGTCTGCTGACCCCAGCAGGCCACCATCAGTGAGTTTTGGTGATTTCCAGTGGATTGCACACTGAGCCCTACCTCGTTAATATTCATGAGGTAGACCTATTTCCAAACCACTGGGAATCTCAAATAAAACTCAAAGGCGTTTCATGCATTAAAAATATCGATTTCCTAATTGCGATTCACATGAAATCGCAATTAGGAACTCAGTATTATAAACTTTTACACATGTGGCCCTTAATCCAATAAACGTGCTTTCATTCACAAAATAAACTTTTTAGATAAGTGAATGAATTTCACAAAATCGATCTACTTCATCTATGATTCTATTGATAATATTGCAGTGAGTACCTATTTTACTTTGAGAACTTAGGGGCTTATTTATGAGAGTGATGTGTCACTTTTGCAACTCATTAAGTGGTACATGCATGATGCAGGGCTCCCATAAAGATTTATGAAGCCATGCAAAGCCACCCGGCGTAGCTTTGAGTGGCATCATAAAGCTTGAGTAAGGTGACGCAGCGCAAATCGCTACCTAATGTTACTTTGTGCCCAGGAGGCGTTCCATGGGCTTTACAGTGTGTTTTCCCACGCAACACCCATCGAATTTGACGCTGCCCCAGATTTAAGCAGTGATGGAAACACACATAGAAAGAGGAAAACACCTTGTAGGATTGTTTTTGTGTGCACAAAAACAATCCTGCATGCAACCAAGGCAACCTTGCACCATGGTGCGAGTGTCTACATTGACACTAGGTTGCGAAAACTGCACCAGTGCAGGCAGAAAGGAAAGAAATGCCCAGCATTGCTTAAATATGGCGCCTTCCAACCCTTTAACTTTGGCGTAGAGCTGCAAGGCAAGGTGCCTTGCTGCACTGCCCTATGTGGAAATGCCATAAATTAATCCCTTATTTTTTAAATTTTAAACTGCTTTTTGTTTTAACCATACAGTGTAAAAATCAATTTGTTTGCTAGGTAATTTTAAAACTTCAAAATACGTTTCCATTGAAAAATTAACACAGGATATAAATTCACTGTACCAAAATGTAAAGCTGAAGAAAATGACAATACTAGCCTAAGTGAGAACATTATTGCACCTGTATGGCAGATTAATTTGTTTAATTCTACTTTATATCAGCCACGTCATTGTATATTTATAACTCTGTCTTTTTATTTGTCCATGTATGGATATGTAATGTTTTATGTAAGTTTGTACTTTTACATTTATGGCTTTTTGTTCTGCTGAATTAACTTGCATTTATAGTTTGATTGATTGACTGTACAATTCCTTCCCTTTCTTTTCTTAACATGTCTTACAGTTATCTGACATTTTTTACAAGAGGTACTTTTCAGGAATAGTTTCTTTAATAATAATGCTGACTATGTAGTTCTATGTGAAATTATTTTCTGAAACAGGAAGTCAGTATGTCTCTAGAAAACCCTTTCTTCATTTGAAAATAGATCATCCGATATTATCGAGTACCATTACTTTTTTTCTTTATTAAGCAAAATATTACGAACACGTCAACAAACTTGAACTTACAAATGAGTGTATGGTTCTCAACCTTTCATTAAGAGCTTGTTATTTATTGAAAATAATGTTAAACTACTTTTGTCTAAAGACTGCATATAGAATATTACTTTTATCACTCAGTAACGAGACTAGGGTTGGCACTTAGGACTCGTGTCACTCCTTGAAGGACCTTCTGCCTCACAATGTTATTTGTATTTGTATAGCGCACTACTCACCTGGGGAGGTATCCAGGGGCTTTGAAGATGGCCCACGCTGGTACTGGATAATTGTCAGCTAAATCTTCTTGCCCATGTATATGTTCATATTCCTTTAGCATGTGCCATACAAGCCCCTAGGGTGGGAATGCACTGAATGGCTGGAAGAGATGGACAACATTTACCATGCACCTGATTAAATTGACCTTTGGTAGCCATTGTTAAGGGTCTCTTGGACCATTAAGAACCCTCCTTCTGATAAAGCATGATTTTAAATAAATCACAATACATGACTGATTAACGACATGAAAAGCTGAAAGTGCACTTTGCCACGTGACACAAGAAAATAAGACAAGTATAGTAGAAGCACCATAAAAGAGTGCTTTTAAATGCCAGATGAAGGAAGCAGACATATAGAGCAATACCAATACATGTAAATGAGTTGTACTGATAAGAGTTTCTTATGAAAATGTTGTTTATTAACATTTATGGATGGAATTATGCTATTGATAAGTGGCCTGGAGTTTCTAATACTGTCTGTTAGAATACATCATTTAGAAAATTCAGTGCAAAAACGTGTAGAAACTAGATACGATTGTGAAATTTCGCATAATAATACCAGAGTTTTTATGGTTTCTGAAAAGTAAAAAACTAATTTTGTAGTAATAACTTAGAAAAATATACACATGTAAATGTATTTGTACTTATATAGTGCACGTCTACCCAGAGGTCTCATAGCGCTGTATTCATACTGCTGTGGAACCCTTCCTGGTTTTCCTGTGAGATGTCCACTCCTGGGCACCCCCCAAGGTGAAGCCAAGGATCCTAGCGCTGTGGGGGCCGTTGTGGAGATTAAGCAAGCTATTGCCCAGAGTTGCACAGTGGGACTCATGATTAGAATAGGCACCAAGGTGAGAATAATAAGGTCCGGGGAAATTGAATCCAAGAGCTGCCGAGGTGGGAATTGAACCCGGGTCCCAGACCAGACCTCTGCATCAGGGTCTGCCGCTCTAACTATTGAGCCACACTCCTCCACATATGAATTTTAAGAAAAATTGAGGTAGTAGGGTATTTCCAATGTTAGCTATTTTCATGTAATATTAATCTCTGGTGAAAGTTCTATATATTGTCGATTTAATTTAATTTTATTACAACTATATTTGATATGATTTAAAGCTTATTTAATTTAAAATGTGTGATGCTAACTTGAGAGCTTTTTCGAAAATGTTTTTTCTTTAATGCAGAACTTTTTTCTGACTTAGTACAATGGACCATTTACCACTAGTGAAATGTGGCTTTATTTGTTCTGCACTTGTATAAACCCTGACATTCCTGAATGTTTCTTCAATGTTCATTGTGAAATATTCCTGTGGGAACAAGATTTCAGCTATTTCTATAGATAGTTACTCTGTTAATCTTTTTACCAATATTAGGTCTATGTGGACTCTCAAATCTTCAATTTCTCATGACCAGCATGACGAAAGCATCTCACTGTTGCAAGTGTCCTGGTTGGCATTTTGTGAATTTCAGCATAAGACAATCTTCCGTTGGTGGTGTGATGCCACATCACTGTAATTCACAAGAGGCTTTATAAAAGAAGAAACCCCAAAGGAGGGGCAATGCCATTGATTTTTGCTTCTTGATGAAATGCCATACTTTTCTTTTGCAAGAGGATGCTATGTTGATCCATTTCTCATGATTCCTAAGAACTTTTCTCTTACTTTGGACTGCTTTGCAGTTGCTACAGTCGGTAGCTGATGGTTTAACCTTCTTTGCCGAACCATTTTCATTTTTAACTCCTTTATTTCATTATTTATGCTAATAAAGTCTACTTTAAATCTGAAGCCTTTCCCCTTCTTCACAGGATTTGAACTGTTAGACAACACTATCCTTCTGTCTTAATGGTGATGGAACATTATAAAGTTGTAAAGTGATTTTTTAAAATAACCATGCGATAAAACCCACATAATGTTTGGCGTCTTTATACAAGCTGTGATATTCTTAACTGAAATCCTCAAGAGATTGCTCGTGGCAATGAACTTTGAATCTTTATTACAATAACCAAATTAATCTAGTGTCTGTTTGAGTCTCTCATTGACTCCTGCTGGTTTTTCCATTCAAACTGTGCTGTTTGCTAATGACTTAAATGTGGTGTAGAGAGAAATAGCGAGTTCTGTCAGAACATCATATTTACTTTTGTTTGCATTGCTGTTGCATAGCTTTTGGTCTGCATAAACCTAACTCGATTTAACTTTTTCAGGAGGTTGGTTCTTAATGTTGCTATTCTTTATTTCTGCAGTATGGGTTTAAGAATGGTTTACCTTAATCTGAACTGAGATTTGTGAGTTGGCTGTTAATTAATGATCCTCATTGGACAGCTAATGTAGTGTTTGGACACCCTTATTTCCACCCCTCCTATCAGTGAAGAATGATTCTTCAGACGATCATTAACTCTGTGGTCAATGGAAATGTTATAGATTGTATAATCATAAAGGCCCCAGTGCGGTTAGATTAGTAAGGAGAATAAGCATATAATAATAACACTTTACCATGGTTGCGCAACAACAATTACAAACACCAAAAGTGGGTCTCATTAACATTTTTTAAAGGGAGATTATAGGTGTATGAGTGCAAATGTAGAAACCCTATACTGAAGCATGAATCAGGAGAACATGATGCATATATGATCCTTTTGCAACCTGTTCCTTTCACAAGGGCAGATGTAGTCAGGCTGCCTTCATAATCATGAAGTTCCTCACTGCCCACATATAGGAGGTGGTGGAGCTTTGTGGAGCCTCAAGCACACGTTCATCCAGTGATATGCTTCTTACCAATTCCTTTATTTCTGAGATGCCCATAGTCTCTGTTTGTGCCTGATCTTTAACCCCTTCGGTGCCCGCCCCTTTCCCCGCCCTGTGCCGGCCGTTACATTAGCGGGCGGGGTTTGTGACGAGCTGGACTCGTCATGGGCACAGCGCCACCGCGGCCCATGACGAGTCCAGCTCGTCACGGGCACCGAAGAGGTTAAATCCAGATATATTATATATCTACATAAACAGTGTGCTGGCAATGCTCACCATATTTGTGCACCCCGGAGACTAGGAATTTAATAATACTACTTTCTTCTATTCTTCTGACTTCTAGGGTTTGTGTTTTTTGCATGTTTTTTCCACAAAATGGATTTTTAAAATGCAAATGTCTATCACAAATTAAGATAGATCCAACATCATAATTGCAGACACACAACTTACACTTAAAGGAAATTACTGAGTGTTCTACTCTATTCAATATAGCATTATATAGCATAGATATATGTGGCAAGGAGTATATAGCCTCCTATTATCTAGCCTGCTGAAAGGCAAGCATAAGGGTACCTCATACGAAGTGATTCCATTACCCAAAATGTATATATATATATATTCAATAAAAAAAAACCATAGGTTTCAGTGATGTTATAGTTAGTTGGACATTTCACTCATACAAAACCATAGAAATTACCCCGTTATAGTTAGTTCAGCTAACTATAACTCGTGCCCCCGCAATGCACTGCTGATGACTTCACATATTACATCATTCATGACATGGTCAGTGACATCACTGATGACATCTCAAATGACATCACTGATGATATCACTGAAGACATCATCCAGTGAATGTGTGTTTCTATAACGTTTAAATATGTATTATATATATGCTAAGGTGTATTGAAGTATTGTGTCTGGATTAAGGACTTAGTAGGTGTGTGACTGACTGTTTAAGTGAGTGATTACATGTGTCTTACTGAATCCACGGGTTAGTGACTGATACAGACATTCACACAGTTTAGTTTGTCAGTTGGTGTGTAAGCGGTTGCATGGGTTGGTGAGTAGTTAAATGAGGATCTATATGGGTTATTGATTGGTTGTCTGAGTATCTGTATGGGTGCCTGGGTATGTGTATGAGGACCTGGGAGGTGTGTGAGTCAGTGCATAGATGTTTGAGTAGTTGATTCACTGTGTGTACGGATTCAAGAGTGCATGTGGAAACAGCTATATGAGTGTGAGTGTCTGTATGGTGTGTTGGTGAGAGAATGGATGTCTCAATGTTACATGTCCAAGTAACTACATATATAAAAGGCAGGGAATGTGAAAGTTGAAGTATATAAATGACTATACATGAGAGTCAGTGATTGTGAGAGTGGCTGCATGGATGAGTGTGTACTTCTATCAGTGATTGTAGACAAGAGTAAGTATGCATTTGTTTCTGTTTGAATAACTGATGTGGTGTGTGTATAACTGTATAGGTCAGTAAATGAAAGTGTGATTCATTCTTTGCATGACTGACTAGGTGTTTGATCAACTCTGGCTGAGTGGTGGTGTGTAAATGTCTGTATAGATGTATGAGTGCTTATGATAGTGTTGTATTGATAAGTGATTACATCTATGAGTGATTCTATGGGTGAATGAGTGGATGTGTATGTAGACTTAGGAACCAGTGAGTGTGTATGTAGTAACTGGTACAGTGGGTGTATCAAAGGTTATATTAGAGTGTGAGGAGGTGCATCAGATTTTGACGTGCATGATGTAATCAGTGATGTCATTTGAGATGTCATCAGTGATGTCATCAGTGATGTCACTGACCATGTCATGAATGATGTAATATGTGACGTCATCAGCAGTGCATTGCGGGGGCGCGAGTTATAGTTAGCTGAACTAACTATAACGGGGGAACTTCTATGGTTTTGTATGAGTGAAATGTCCAACTAACTATAACGTCCCTGAAACCTATGTTTTTTTCAGTGAATTTCTAAGGTTTTTTAAATGCTAATTTCTAACTATAACTTACCTGAAACCTATGGTTTTTTTAGTGAATTTCAAAGGTTTTTTAAATGCTAATTTCTAACTATGCCGACTATGGTAGGACATGTGAAGAAAAAGGAAGAAAAGCGCAGAAAGAAACAAGACAAATGCAGAAAGAGGCAACAGAAGTCCAGAAAGGCGAAGAAAAGTGCAGGAAGAAGAAGAGATGTGCATAAAGAACCAACAGAGGAGCAGAAAGAGGCCTTGTTGCAAAATCATCCTTTGCCCACAACTTTTTCAGACGGGTACTGGTGGTAACTGACTCTGACTAACCAGACCTAGAGCCAGTGCAATGCTAAAAGACACTTGGAATACAGTGAAACGAAAACACCTACATACACTATGGAACATTATGCGTTGGGGTACCCCTGTGATTAGAATGACCTCATCTGTAAGGCCCTAGTACAAAATAGGGCAGGGGGATTACAACTACCTCTAAGTCAGAGGTGCAGAAATATGCTACTTTAACTAGTAGTCACATTTGCAGAGTGGTGGAGAAAGGGTGCTGGGCGTCCAACCAACGCTCAGGAATTCCGGTGCGTCGGACTTACAGGAGGTACCAGCAGGGATTCTTGGCCCCCAAACTCCCTCAGGACTAAATTGGACTTCATACCCCATCCCGTAGTCTGCCACAAGGCACGTTTGCAGAGTGGTAGAGAAAGGAGGCCATGGCCTCTGAAGACGTCTTAGCAATCCCACTGTGTGGGACTTACTGGAGGTAACAAGAGGGGTAGTTGGCCCCCAAGGACATCCTTGGGGGCCAACTTCCCAAACTATTACCTCCAGTCAGTCCCACACAGTAGCATTGGTAAGTACTTGTACCAGGCCACGCCCACATTGTCCATCACTCTACAAACGCACTCCCTAGCACACTGTTGGATGGGGAATGAAGTCCCCTTCACTGCTGGGGGTCCTTTAGGGGCCTACTAGCCTACCTTTTACCTCCAGTAAGCCCCACGTAGTGGGATTGGTGAGAGGTAGACAAAGTCCATGCCCCCTTTCTCTACCACTCTGCAAACATGCCCCCTGGTGCGTTGTAAGTTGGGGGATTAAGTCCCCTTGAATCCTGAGGGTTCCTGGGGTCCACCTAGCCCACTAGGTACCTCCAGTAGGCACCACAGAGCTGCATTGCAGAGAGGTGTAAAAAGGGGTGTGGCCTGGACTGCAGGCCTGTGGCGCTTACTGGAGGCCCCTAGTGGGCTAGCTGGCCCCCAGAGGCCCTTAGGATTAAAGGGGAATTCATTCCCTAACTTAAAACGTGACACAGGGCGTGTTTGCACATATGTCACCTCAGGCCCCGCCCTCTCCCTTCACCACTGTGCAAACACGCCCCGTGGCGTGTTTTAAGTTGGGGGAATAAGTCCCCTTGAATCTTGAGGGTCCCTGGGGTCCAACTAGCCCACCAGGTACCTCCAGTAAGCATAACAGAGCTGTGTTGCAGAGAGGTGTAAAAAGGGGCGTGGCCTTGACCACCTCTCTGCAACGCAGCCCTGTGGCACTTACTGGGGGTACCTGGTGGGCTAGTTGGCCCCCCGGGACCCCAGTATTGAAGGGGAATTAATTCCCCAATTTAAAACGAGCCACAGGGCGTGTTTACAGAGTGTTGCTGGAAGGGGGCGGGGCCTGTGGCATGATCGCGTTTTTTCTTTTTTTCTTAAAGGGGGGCTGTATGGCCCCCCTTCTTTTACCTTTTTTGGGGCCCTGGGGACCCCATCCCCCAGGGCCGGCCTTTATTTATTTATTTATTTTATTTTGTGGAGGGGGACCGCGTGGCCCTCCTCCCGGGCCAATTCTAGCCCCGGGGACCCCCTTCACCCGGGGCAAGCCCTATCCGTTGGGGACCGTGGGGGGAGCCCCAATGCCCCCATGGTCCCGCCGGCTCCCCACGTCCTGCGGGCACCGGCATTGCTTTTCCACATGGGGAGCTGCTAACATGCAGCTTCCCGTGTGGAAAAGCAATCTTCTTTGCTTCATTGAAGCGAGAGCAGGTTTCCCTCCTCTAGCTTCAATGAAGCAAATCAGTTTGCAGTGGCAGGGTGGGAGCCGCACGGCTCCCGCCCTTTCATTGCAAACAGCAGTGTCCCGGGGTGGGCACCCCAGGACGCTGCAAGAGCCGGCCCTGTGGGGTGGCGGTCCCCAGAGCCATAAAGGGCTCCTGGAGGGGGGGCCGCGTGGCCCCCCTCCCAACATTGACAAAGCCCCGGGGAGGTGGTGGTCCCCGGGGCTTGGGGGTCCGTAACAGATCCCCGAATTCACATAGTTAGTGCCCCGGGGAGGTGGCGGTCCCCGGGGCATGTGGGGGGCTCCAGCACCCCCACACAGGTTCTTTAAAAAAAAAAACCTCGGGGTGGCGGTCCCCGGGGCTGCCCTGTGCCCCCCGCAAATATTTAAGAAAAGTCCCAGGGGTGGCAGTCCCTGGGGTTTGGGGGGCCTTGGAGGACCCCCACCCATTTTAAAAACAAGCCCCGGAGGGTGGCAGTCCCGGGGGCTGCAGGGGCCCCCCTGGGCCCCGCAATCAGAATATACCATGCCCCTGGGACTTGGCCCACCCGGGGGCTAAATAATAACGAAGCACGTGAGCCAGCGCTTTGTTTTTTTAATTTTTGCGGCAGGATCCGCGGATCCTCCGGGACTTTTGCCGATTTGTTTTTTTTTTAACAATGCTTTTTTTGGCCCTTGGGGTCAGGGTGTTTCTACCCTGCCCCCTTTTCTTGTTTTTCGTGTTTATTTTTCTCTTTTCTTGTGACTCGGTTCTACCGAGTCACAAGATGGCTGCCAACACTTCCTGTGTTGACAGCCAATTAGAATAAAGCTCATGGTCGGGAGGGTCCATGGATCCACCGCGCCTCTAGATATTGAAACTTTATTTTTTGATTTTCTCAGCAGCTACTAAACAGATTTACACCATTACAAAAAGGTCTCTTTCTGAACCAAAGACTACCTTTTTGCCAAATTTGGTGTAATTTCGTTCAGCAGTTCAAGCTGTAGCTGAGTCTAAAGTTTCCTATGGAAAATAACATGGAGAAAACACGTTTTGGGACCCCCTTTTTTCTCGGCTCCCGCTTACCAAATCACCCTGAAACTTTCAAGACAGGAGCTGACCGGAGCGCCCCACGAGTTTTGAAAGGTTCATGAAGATTCGTCAACCAGCGCCAAAGTTATTGGGGGGGAAAAAACGCTTTTCCTATGGAAACTAGGTCCTAACTATAACTACCTACTGGCGACTGCCAGTAGGTAATATGAATATATATATCTTGATCTTTTAATCACATTGGATGTAACTGCCCTCTATACCTCTATTAACCACAGGGATGGAATGAGAGCCCTCGAGTACTTTCTATGGGAAAGAGGAATAGAATACACTCAACACAGTCAGATGCTTTTAAACATGGTAGAGTTTTGTTTATGTAATAACCTTTTTATGTTTCAAAACATCCTGCACCAGCAACTGTGAGGAGTAGCGATGGGGGCCAGCTTCTCCCCCAGCTATGCCTGTTTACATATGGGCTGGTGGGAAGAGCTGGTCCTCGCAAAAGAATATGAATCAAGCATTAAGTCAAATATTAAATCCTGGTGGAGGTATATAGATGACCACTTTCTAATATGGCATGGGCCCATTAGTCAAGCAGAGAGATTTGTCCAATTACTAAATGTCAATTCTCTAAATTTACATTTCACTGCCTGCATTAGTGCAACCAGCGTAAACTTTTTAGATGTTGAGGTCTGTGTTGTCAACAATAAACTGACAACCAAACTTCACAGAAAACCAACAGCAGGCAATTCAGTGCTACACGCTGGTAGCGCACACCTTAAGCATCTCATCCGAAGTATTCTCTAGGGTGTGATGCTAAGACTCAGATGTATTTGCAGTAATGAAAATGATCTTACTAGAGAACAACAAAATAGTAAGCAGCGTTTCATGGAAAGGGGATACACAGCACAGTGCATTGATTTGGCTATTCATAAAAGCAAAGCACTGTGTAGAGAGACTTTATTGAAAAAAGTCAGTGAAACCCCCCAACCTGCTACAACAGAAAGGCTCCAATGCACAGAAATTGACTCTTTTAGATTTATTCTACAGTACAATAAACAAGAAAGACAAATCAGAAAACTTTTAACCAAAAATTGGCCCTTAGTCCTCAGAGATCTACTCCCTAGGAAACCGGCCATTACCTACAGCAGAGCAATATCCATGAAGGACATTTTGGTTCAAAATGATCCCACAGAAACCAGTAAAAGCTCTTGGCTGACACAAAGAAAAGGTTTTTTCAAATGCCGGGTTTGAAAAGCTTGCCAATATGGCAGTAATAAAACCACATACACAACACCTTTCAGCAGTAATGAAATTGAGATAGGAAAATCACTCAACTGCAGGACAGATTATGCCGTCTATGTGCTGGAGTGTCCTTGTGGGCTTCGCTATATTGGCAGCCCCATTCTTCAAGCCCACAAAAGAATCCTCCAGCACATCAGGGCAATCAAAAATCAAGACGTGACTTATCCAGTTGCACGTCACTTCAGTGAAGTGCATCAAGCAGACCCTAGTAGTCTCAGATATTTTCTTATAGATACAGTCACCCCCAAGAAAAGAGGAGGTGACAGGGAAAAGGCTCTCAGACTACTTGAGGCGCACTACATTATTAACCTCGAGACTATTATACACGTGTCTTTAGCAAAAGGTATCTGCGAACTGTGTGTCAATTATCAATCTTAGAAATTTAGAATATCTTTATATCTATCATGGATTGACAATCGATAATACTTTTGTCATTATTTTGAGAAGTTAATCAAAATACTGCAAGCTGCCGCTCCCTTCATTAAATTAAATTTAGATACACAGGGTGAGTTGATTATATTAGTTATTTTAGGGCTGTTTTAGGGTTTTAGATTTTAAAAAACCAAAACAAATATTTTATGTTGCTTTTTGCACAGCACCAGCACTTTATTGAAAACACAAAATGTTTACACACAGCTACGGCAATTTTGCACATTATTTGCTAAATTTGCACAACCAACTATAGACATAATTACCATACAAACAGGTATTTTACCGAAATTGTATATGATTTTAGGTATATTTAAATCAATGTATACTTTTTTCATATCTTTTATAACAAAAACATCTTTTTAATGTTATATAGAAAATATAGGGTTGTTTACATATAGGGTATTCTATTCCAACTTATCACTATAGTGCCGTTATGGTGTTTTACCGCAATGTAAAAACGAGGACTAAGGTGATACAACAACGTTTATTCCATATATTTATAATGTCTAATGCTTTGTGCTAGCTTGATATTTTGCATCAATGCAAGTGTGTTTTCAATGTCGATATTTATATTTCACTTTAAACACTGGGTAAGAGATAAAGTTTTTGTCATGCAATACAAAAAAAGAGAAAAAAACGCCTATATAAAAAACTGCTCACCTGACAGAGCGTGTCATGTGATCAAGGCCGACGGAGGGCTGAAACGCGTCATGGCTGTAAAGGTCCTGGAGAAATAAACAAGAAATCCAGTTGCACAACGCTGTGGTCCGTGCCCATTTTTTTTCTAGACAGAAGCAAGCAAAACGGAGAGCAATGCATATATATATATATATATATATATATGTATATATATATATATATATTTTTTTTTTATTATTTTTTTTTTCACTGAAAAAACCATAGGTTTCAGGGACGTTATAGTTAGATATTAGCATTTAAGAAACCTTAGAAATTCACTGAAAATCCATAGGTTTCAGAGACGTTATAGTTAGTTGGACATTTGACTCATATAAAACCAGAGAAATTTGCCTGTTATAGTTAGTTGAGCTAACTATAACTCGCGTGCTCGCAATGCACTGCTGATGACGTCACACATTACATCAGTCATGACATGGTCAGTGACATCACTCATGCATATGTGTAGCTAGTCAGGGTGATGTAGTGCCACTGGGTCAATTTATAAAGTGCTCTATGGTATGGTACATGTTTTATCAGGAAATTTGCATGTTTTAATACCATTTGTTGCTGGGCGTTCCGGCAGAGACTTGTTCAAATTAGGTCCCTGTATTGCTATAGTGGCTCTATCAGGTTTGCTGGGGTCTTTCTTTGATTTCGTAAGGTTAAGCAAGAATGGGGATGAGGGTGATGTAGTGACACTGGGCCCATTTATGAAGCGGTTTATGGTATGATATATGTTTTTCTCGCAAATTTGCATGTTTTAATACCTTTTGGTGATGAGTGTTCCAGCAGACAGCTACGCAAATCACACAACATTTCTGTGGATAACAAATCTTCGTTCTGATAGACACTGTTGCACTGTGGTAGAAGGCTGCCAGCGTTGATGGCAAATTATTAAACTTGGTGCCATTGTACATTTAAATGGAAGCTTGGATCATTTCTTTGTTACTATGGTGCAGTGAGGGCTTTAAGTGGGAAAAACTGGGGGTGCTCTAAAAGGGGAGGGGCAAACCTGTTAAAGGGGTGTGGGCTATCCAAGTAAGGGCATGGTCTGCATGAAGATAACTAGCATTGTTTGCTTAGGAAATTCCCACAAATGATCCTACGTTCGGGAAACATGCTCTTTAAAGGATTGCTCTTCCTCCTACAACGTGGCTCACATAGCATGATGTCTTCACTTCTCAGTAGTGAGCAAAATGAGCATGCGCACATCGATGTGCATGCTCTGACTGCAGTGCAATTAAAATAATTTTAAAAAACTTGACTATCTTTGCGAGGGCCGAAAATAGAGCCTGATAGAGACCGATTTCGAGTTTTTCTGAAAATAACTGCCGGTGCTCACTTAAAGCCCTGCATCCATTCATTCTAAGCACTGCACCATCCAACTATCTTTCAATTCATTCAGACATTCCTACCTACATACATACATTCATCTGTCCCTGCAGTTATTCTAAGTATCTATCAGCCCACTCGCCTATAGTAAGCACTATGCCATCCTTCCAGTTATGCCCAACTATTCATACATACATCTGTCCCAGAACTAATCCTACGTGTCTATCAGCCCACCCGTGTATCCTAAGTACTGGTCCATGCATCCATTTATTCTTCCATTCATCCATATATCCATCCATCCATCTAGCTATCCATTCATCCATCTGGCCATCCATCCAGTCACCCTTTATTCAACTATCCATCCTTATTTTCGTGCACTCTCTGCCGCCGATCCTAAATACTGCGTATAATACTCATCCACCCAGCCTCTTAAGGGGCCGAAAAGGCTGGCGATAATCATTGAGAGGCAGATGAAGTTTCTGATAAAGAACAAGAAAGCTTTGAGTTGCTCTTTGTGGACAAGAGTTCAGCACCCTTCTCTGGTGGTGTTTTAAACAAAGGTTGATGTAGGTAATGAAATGTAAAGCAGCTTTTCAGTGGAAGACGTTAATTTAGAAAGATAACGGGGCATATTATCAAGAACGGCATTAAAATTATTACCACTTTAGCGACAGGAAACTGACGCTAAAGCGGCCATAATGAGCTTGATAAAATGCCCTTGTCAATTCCCACAGCCGGCCAGGTTGTGGTGTGAAGCTGGGCTTCTATGGTAATTCACATGGGCATATTATCAAGCTCATTATCGCCGCTAAAGCGGCGATAATTTTAAGGCCATTTTTGATAATATGCCCCTAAGTGAGCCAGGCAAAGTGTGTGTTTTTGTAGCTCTACAACAACACCCTGTGAAAGGTGAGAGCAGGGTTGTGTTGGAGTTGGCTGCGTGTGGTCGTCTCCAAAGGCGCAACCAGAGCGATATTTTTGGGGGAGTATAGTTCTTTCAGCAATAGGCAGAGTGTGGATGTAGGGCCTCTAAAAAGGGGTGGAAAAAACAGAACATCATTTACAAGCAAATGGTCTTTTGAAGACTTGTGAAGTACTCGGGTGCGGCTCTGTGATTGCTATTGGGAAGCTGTCTCAGGGAGTCTGGGGCAATGGGCGTTGTGCGCCTGGTAGTCTCTCTGCCAATCACGCCACGATGATGTTCCTCCTGCGCTGCAAACAGAGAAGGGAAATCGTGAGAGAAAATGGCACTCTTTAAAGGATTTCTTTTCTCCTACAACGTGACTCACCTGGCATGATGTCTCCACTTTTTAGTAGTGAGCAATGTGCATGGTCTCACTGTCTCACTACAGTCCAATAAAAAAAAAATGGACTACTTTCGCGAGGCCTGAAAATAGAGCCACATAGAGATCCGTTTTGAGGCCCCCCAAAACAAACTGCCGGTGCTCAGACTCCCTCCCCTCCAATTAAAGCAGTGTTATGCTTGCGAAGTTGTAGATAAAAATGTTAGGATAATAATGGTCATTTTTCTGTGTGCCGTTTGGCTGGCAATATCATCCTAGGTATATAGATTACAATTTTTAAAAATATTATCTATAAAGTTGTCTGCGGTGGGTTGCAGAGGGAGTGTGTGGGGTGGTGGGATGCGGTGGAGAGGTGAAAAGTATGAGGTAGTGCAGTGACATGTACATTGTAAAGGTGTATGTAAATAATTAAATAAATACTTGCTGTATGTTCTATGGCACTACCCGTAATCCTACTGCTCCCCTGCCGTGCTCCATCATGTTGCAGCACTGCCTCTGGAAGCCGTCAGTAGAATTTATGTAATTGTATGTTATTATTGTAATATATTGAACTGATGTAAAAAATAATTGAATCTATTATTTTTTTTTTCAGTATAATATTTTGTTTGGATAACAATTTGAAAATGCCTAGAAAAGACAAGAAAAGAAGCATTCATATTTGCAGAAAAGAAAAGATTTGGAATTACAAAAAAATGAGGGCACTACACAAACAGTTTCTTCCGGTAAAAACACTAGAACATTTCTGAAAAAATTATTACGAACATTTAATGAAAATAACATCACACTAAGGAAAAAGAAGAATTTTTCAAGTAAGGAGAAGGAGACTTCAATTTCAAATACAAGGAAAAGAAAACATGATAAAGAAACAGTATCTGTTACCCGGAGACAAAAACAGTTTCAAGAAATTCACCAGAGACTTTTTCGAAGTAGAGTGATTCAGAATTTAATGAGAACATGCTGCAAATATAAAAAGAAAGTTCTGCAATTCAAACAGAAGCAGCGTATCGAAAGTATATTGGATACTGCTTTTACTTTAAAACAGTTATTCATTGTGATTTTGAAGAGGATGAAAGTATTAGATAAAGTAATCAAAGTGTTGAAAGAGAAAAGTAGAAGAAAAAGACTTGTGAACAGAACCAACATTTGCAAAATCTTTAGTGGACATTGGAAACATACTTCTAGTAGTGAGCCTTTTTTTAATGAGGAAAGTTACTTCCAGGAAAATAGTTTACCATTTGCAGTTGATACTTGAGGTCGTTGCTACGAAGTTCAGGATGGTTGTCCCCTTCCAAAAGAGGAATAGGTTGGTAAAAGTGCAGAAGAGTTAATAGTTGAAGAAGTGCAAGGGAAACGTACACAAGCTCCTGTGTATAATTGGGGTTGTAGCAGTATTTGTAGTATTCAACAGTAATCTATGGATATAATGCAAAATTTGCTACGAGAATATGCACAGAAAATTATTAAAGAGAATATTAAGTTGTTGCAAGGACAATATCCATGTAATGTAAGAAAATATACTGAGAAACATGGGCTTTCTCTGGCTTGTCTTTCAAGAAGAGTGTGTAAAAGTGTTTTTCTTCACTTGAGGATGTTAGCAGTACACCATTCAGAAATGCGGAAGTTTGTAAGGAAACTGTACTATGTAAAAAGTTCTGCATTATGTTTAAGTGAACTGAATACAGTTCTTTTATATGGTTCTTTATCAGATGTTAAAAAAAAGTGTGATGATATTGAAATGCGATATTTTGGTTCAGAAGAGCAGTCAATAGAAAGTGAAAGTTTGACAATTACAGATGTTGAAGGAGATGGGAAAGTGATTAGCACTGATCGGTTTGAAGAAGAAATTGGAAGGTTTAATGTAGTGTGCTCTGAGATACCAAACTATGTTTGTGTTTGTTGACGACGTAGTCATTATAAAAGTCAAACTAGGAACGTTGATTTGTATTTGAAAAGTGAAAAGGAGAACAATAGTAAGTAGGAAGAATTTGCAACTTACTTGTTGGTGAAAGGTCAATTTGAGTTAGGTAGTGATCAATGTATATGTAAATAGTGTTACAACAAATTAGAAGAGAACAAAATGCCTGCTAGAGCAGTACATAATAACTTAGAATTGTTAGCTATTCCGGAGGAACTGGCAGAATTGAATACATATGAGTCGGTTCTAATTCAATCTGTTCATCCTTTTCAAACTATAATTCGGATGGAGCCTAAAACAGGTACACTTCCACCAACACACTTGCAAAGAGGGCTGAAAGGAAAAGTGGTGTACTTACCTTTGGATTTTAAGAAAAATATTGAAACTATTGCTGGAGTGAAAGAGGAAAATGAGGCAGTAGTCATTCTAGTAAATGGTGTACCAACAAAGAGTCAGAAAATATGGCAAGAATTTGTGGATGTTAATAAAGTTGAAAAGGCTAACTTATATCTTATAGAGAACAATATTACAAAACTGTATATGTGGATGAACAGGTAATATGTTTAGAAGATGAATGTGAAATTTCAAGTGGTCAAATAGAGAAAGTGGACAAGTCAAGGTCTGAAGAGATTTATGAACATTACACAATATGTCCTTTGCATTCAAAAGAAGTAATAGGAAGTAGCATTGAGTTATTTCAAATGAAAAAAGCACAGGGAACCCAATGAGTGTATGGGAGAAGAGCTTGGAAGCTCATTGTTTTCCACAGCTGTTTCCCACTGGAGAAGGTGGACGATATGATGACCGGCCTGTACGTATTCTACCTTCAGAATATCGGTCAACAAGATTATATTCTGAAGATCCTAGATTTTGACAGTGCATTCCATACATATTTCACCTTTTGTTTGAAAGTGATTTATCTTCTCTGTCATATGCAGTGAACCACATACTTAAAACTGGGTTTCATCAATCACTTCTTTCTGCGAAAGAATGTGTGGAGAAAGTTGAAAAAACAGATGAAAATTTAGAAGCACACAATCAATTTGATGGCATGTCAACATTGAACAAATGAGTATTGGTATCGTCTTCGTGGAGAACTCAAGTGTATGTTACGGAACTTAGGTACACCAACACTGTTTGTCACACTTAGCTGTGCAGAGTATGCTTGGGAAGATTTGCTTGAGTTTCTAAGAGAAGTGAATTCCAATATTAAAAATGTTGAAATAGAGACTCCTGGAGAACTGTGTTCATTGGATCCTGTAAATGTGTGCAGATATTTTAATCATAGGTTTCAAGCTATGATGTATTTTATCTGCAATAAAAAGAATCCACCTCTTGGAGAAGTTACCGATTTCTTTTGGAGAAATGAGTACCAAGCAAGAGGTGCACCTCATATACATATGCTACTATGGGTCAAGGATGCACCTAAATTTGGAACTGATTCTGATGAAACAGTATTGTCTTTCATCTAACAGTATGTGACATGTGAGATTCCGAGAGAAGAAGGAGACAGCAAGTTTAACATTTCCAAAGTCACCGTTGTGGAAAGTACTGCAGAAGAAAATACAAGTCTAAGGGAAAATTTCACACCAAATGTTGGTTTGGTTTTCCATGCCCAGTCATTTGTAAAGGAAGAGTAAATTCTTTTTTTCTTCTGTAAGGCACACAATAACTCGGAAATCTCCAAAGAATACCTACAACTTAAAAAGAACAGAAGTGTCAAAGTATATCAATGACTACAATCCAGTCATTTTAAAAATGTGGAATGTGAACAGGGACATCCAGTATGTTGCAGATAACTCAATTGCTGTTGCACGTTATCTTAAATCGTACATAACAAAATCAGAAAAAACAGAGATGAAACAAATGTGGGAAGAAATTGCCCAAGAGAAAAGCGTTAGCAAAAAATTGTACAGCTTTACTTTGAAAATGCATTCCCACTGAGAAATTGGATCCTATGAATACCCAGGTTCTGGTGTGAACCTAGGCTTCTATGGGAATTCACAAGGGCATGTTATCAAGCCAATTATCGCCACTTTAGCGGCCATTTCCTGCCGCTAAAGCGGCAATAACGTTATCGACGTTCCTTCATAATATGGCCCCTAGACTTATATTCAAATCTACCTCTCACTGTCAAAACTTAGACCACAACCTGTCCACATAACATTTCTGGCTTTGATTTTATCGCTTTTAACTTAATAACACATACATCCCCTACCCCCCCTTCCCCACTACATCCACAAAAAGTATAATTTGCAAACGTGCGACATTTTGTTTATCTCGCCTGAATACATTAACAAACCCAAATTAACGCTGTACCTCATTTTCAAAACCACACAGTCCTTTAAAGATCACAAGCTACATTTCTTCTTTGTAAAAAGTTCCTAAACATATATAAAGTACTTATATAACAACAGGTCAAACCTTATGCATATTTTATAGCCAATATGAAACACCACACTTTACTAACAGGATATTATTTTCAAATAAAAAATACTTTCAAACTTAAAAATATCACCTCAAATACTTAATCACTACTACAGAACACATAACACACCTTGTTCATTTCTACCTCACCTTTGTAGTTGGTATGCAGATTTCAAATGTCACACACCCATGCAATTCTTTCTTTGTCACACAGTACATGTAATGCACCGCTTTCATCAAGAATGGAACCAGTAATGGCGCTCCACATATAAATACATGTAATAAACAAATCAAAATACTTCATTTCTTCATCGATATTCCAAAACGTATCTCTATTGGTTATTTTGTAATTTTCCATCTGAAAAGCTACTTAATATTCTGCACCACATACAGGTCAGACGTTCAACCTATTTTATCACCACACTTTCTGGAACATTCTACGACACCTGCAGGTTAAAAGTTCATGATTTTTTTAAACGTAACAGTTTTTTTTTCAGCATATTCCCGAATATTTAACAGCACCTGCAGGTTAAAAGTTCACGATTGTTTTAAGTTCCAAATGTACCTTCCAAATGCAAGTAGCACATCTGGTTGAGCTTTGCACATTTCATCCTATCGAATGTACTCCACGTTTAGACTACTCTTTGTTAACCAATGACAAACATGCTTTTTCACGCAACTAATATGCACCCTACTTTTTAGTACCCAATGCTTCTTATCTTCCAATCAATTATCGTTTTTTGTGTAGTTTGCACTTTACAAATACCGTATTGATTTACCTTCACACTCCCTCTATAACACCACCTATGCACCATATACAAATTACCGTGTTCCAAACAAAACTTCCTCCTACTACGTATAAAATATTACTGACACTACTTAGACAGGTGTGGCACAGCAGCCAGGGACCATGACTTCACACCATAAGACACACAGTTTAGGCTCACGCTTTCATCCCCGACTCCTGCACCAGTTCACCTTAGAAGCATCAGACTCTACGCAATACCTCACTTAATTTCCGTACCCACCACTTTCAGACCGGTAGCTATGAGTAGTTTGCTTCGCACCCCCTCTATAGCACATCCTAAACAGCCCCACAAAGGTTACAGTGCTCCTACCGTCCTCTTTCCTACTTTTTTCGCCCTATTTTCCCCTCACTCGCTTCGACGGAATCACAAAATGGCGGCCAACACTTCCTAGTTGCAACCGCTCGCAGTGCTCCCAACCAATAAGCAGCAAGCTCGTGCTCGTAACGCCTCAGCCAATCAGATGGCAGAATTCCCAAATATCGATATCTGTAAATTTCAATATTCCTCAAAGACTACTGAACAGATTTACACCAAATAAACAAAAGCGTGCTTTCTAGACCAAGACCCTTCTCCCTGCCAAATTTGGGGCAATTCCGTTCACCCGTTCGACCTGCAGCCTTGTCTAAAGTTTTCTATGGAAATTAACATGGAGAAAACACGTTTTGGGACCCCTCCTTATTTCTTGGCCCCCCTTGATTAATCACCCCCAAACTTCCCACATAGGAGCTGATATGAACAAAGAATTAGTTTGCAAAAGTTCATGAAGATTCGTCAAACGACGCCAAAGTTATAAGCAAAACAAAATATGCTCTTCATATGGAAACTTGGTCCTAACTATAACTACCTACTGGCGACCGCCAGTAGGTAATATATCCAACACAAAGCAGTGATGCCTTAGATAGATGATTTGGCTCTCTTTGTTTAATGGCAACATGCAAGCAGGCAAGCTAACAGGGTACTGGCATCAAAGTAAATTCTCGCCAGACACGTTTCAGGAGTCCTTTGTTTCCTTCTCTAGTGGCGCTAATACAAAGAGTGAAAGCAAAGTTTTTTCATGCACACGTTATTTAAAACACTTGCCACAGTGGGTGTGGTCGTCACACGGCCTTCTGGTGCTTGTAGTGCGATGAATATGATCCCAAGTGGGCTTGGTTTTCTTATCTTTAAACTAAAACACAATAGATCCCCAAGTGGGTTAATACACTGTCCCGGCAGCAGCCTGCCCTGCTTTATCATATGCCAAGATGAGCATCAGAACAGCACCACCCTGTAAATGGCACCAAACTTGCTTGTCTCCTGTTGTTGCCAGCACGGACTTGCAGGGCAGCGATGGGCCTCACTCCAAGGCTGGGCAACAGCCGTAAACACCCAACACTACAGGTAAGGCCCAAAGGAGTGATGCCTCAGACAGATGATTTGGCTCTCTTTGTTTAATGGCAACGTGCAAGCAGGCAAACTAACAGGGTACTGGCATCAAAGTAAATTCTCGCCAGACGCGTTTCAGGAGTCCTTTGTTCCCTTCTTCAGTGGCGCTAATTCAAAGAGTGAAAGCAAAGTTTTTTCACGCACACATCATTTGAGATGTAATCAGTGATGTCATCAGTGATGTCACTGACCATGTCATGAATGATGTAATATGTGACATCATCAGCAGTGCATTGCGGGCGCGTGAGTTATAGTTAGCAGAACTAACTATAACGGGGTAATTTCTATGGTTTTGTACGAGTGAAATGTCCAACTAACTATAACGTCCCTGTAACCTATGGTTTTTTCAGTGAATTGCTAAGGTTTTTTTTAAATGCTAATTTCTAACTATAACGTCTCTGAAACCTATGGTTATTTCAGTGAATTTCAAAGCTTTTTAAATGCTAATTTCTAACTATAACGTCTCTGAAACCTATGGTTTTTTCAGTGAATTTCAAAGGTTTTTTAAATGCTAATTTTTAAGTGTAATAGTAGTTATACCTATTTTTTTGTACTGATTTTTTACAGTTTTTTAACTGTTTATTTATAAATATGTTATTTTTTAAATAGCATTGTATATCTTTCTGAAAATTGCAAACAAAAAAAGAAAAAAAATTAAAACTGAAATTTTGTTTAATTTTTTTGTTTTATTTATTTATTTTAATATATTTATATTATTTTCTTTTTTAATTTTTTTTTCCAATTTTTTTTTCGGAATTGTGCACCCAAAGCGTACACTTCACGGTGGATGCGTGGATTCTAGCCGCCATTTTAGAAACGTCATGAAGGATCCGTTTACGGTATGCGACGGCTGCGTGTTTTTCATTTTCATCATACACATTTAATATTACGTGATGTGCGCGATTGGTATGCGACCAGTCCGTGACTCCTGCTCCCATGCATTCCACATGCACATTACGGTACGTGACGCTTGCGTGGTGGCGGGACCTGCATGACGTCATATACGTGCTGGGGATCGCTGGGTGAGCGACTCCCGTGAATTTTTTTTATGTTCTAAAATGATATGTATGTGTGTTTAATATACATATTAGGGCAAGAGACTATCTAAGATATTCATAAAAATAATATATTTGTACTTATAATAAACTTATATTATTTTTAAATATATTTTCATGAAGTCGCGTCTGGTGCGTGCTTCGTGAGCGCAGAGTGCGCGGATCCCATGTGACCTAAAAAAAAAAGATTTCATTGGTTCATAACATTTCCCACTGTAACTATTGAAGGACCCCACCCATTTTAATCATTCTTGTTGGAGTATCTTTAGAGAGACATCTCTTTTCCTACAAGAACCCTTTTTGATTTTTTTTGGTGTTTTTCAAAAAATATCAAACAAAATGGCATCTGGACAGCAGCAGGAGGAAGTATCTTCTGAAGAAGAATTCTTGCAGGAGGCACCACGTCCACAGAGGCCGGTACTGTCGTGTGGAAATTCTTCACTTTTTCACCTGGAGAGAAGAAACAAAATGCGAGAAAGGTGACGTGCAAAATTTGTGACCGAGTCCTGTCTAGAGGCAGTGAAAAAAAAGCATCTCCGGACCACACATCCTCTCAATCTTGCTCGGGAGGAAATGAGGTGAGCTGCTTTGAACCCCTCACCTGCTGTGGCAAGTACATCTGCGCGATGCAACCATCATTAATTTTTTGGGTTTTTTGTTTTTGGAATAAGTAATTCCAAATGTCTCCTGTTTTAGTCGTTCTTTTTTTTGTTCATTTTTTGAAAAAACACCCAAAAAAATACAAAATTGTTCAAAAAAATAAAAAAAATAATAAAGAAAAAAGAAGAAAAAAAAGTTCTTATCAGAACTACCTTAGCTGTTTAAAGAAAGAACTATAATTGCAAGGTAATGTGTGAAAGTTTTGTTGAATATATGTATAGAGCATGATTGACTGAAACAATGCATTAGTAGTGTATAGTGAATTTATAAGTGAAGATTTATGAGGAAGTACTGCAGCGTGACACTGCAAGCTCTTTAGCTGCACTGCACTGTGGCACTTCCGAAGCACAGGGATGTGACATATGTACATGAATATGTTGCAACTCTGTGCTTCCCATTTGCACTGCTGCACAAACTGCAGCCATGCGGTGACACAGGCATCCTTGCACCATGGTGCAAGGATATCTGTGTCGTGTGGAGATTGTTTTTGTGCAGGAAGGGACACCTTCCTGCACAAAAATAATCAGTAAAGGTATTTTCCTCTTTCAATGTATGCTGTGGAATGCAGCATGCATTGAAAGAGGAAAAAATGAGGAGAAATGAAAACAATTCTCCTCGTTGCGCCTTGCTACACCAACTCTAGGATGGCGCAGCATTCACACACATCTCCAGATTTAGGATTTCTCATAAATCTGGAGATGTGTCTTGTTCTATGGGTGTTGCGTGGGAACATCCACAGCAACACCTATGGGACGCCCCTTCAACGCAAAATTCTGTGCATGAAGGGATCGTATTTACAAGGAGAGGAAAATCCACGCAGGGTGGCTCTTCCTCTCCTTGTAAATATGAAGGAGTGCCTGGCGCCATCACTATGTTACAAAAAGTGACGTACTGGTGGTGCAGGGTGCTTGTAAATCTGCCCCATAAGTGCTTAGGTATTGGCAGACTGATACAATAAGAACATAGTGCTGGATGGGTGATTGAAGAATTGCATGAGACTGACAGGAGGTATCCTACGCTGCATGGGTACTACTTCATTATTTAATGGAGTGGACCAATAGTATGTATCTGCTTAGAGATTTGTAGGGATTATGCACAGAATATTTTATGTGTACTTTTGTTGGTGCCTAGGTCATTTTATAAGAATATCACTAGTAAGTGGAATGATGACAGTAATGCAAATAGAGTGAACACTTAATTTATAAGTGCTTACGTATTGGTGGAGTGATGGGATAAGTAGATAGTGGAAGATAAGTGATTAAAGAAGTGCATGGGACAGACTGGACGATTCCTACACTGCATGAGTACTAACTGGGTATTTAGAAGAGTGTATCAATAGTATGTAGCTAGTTAGATGTCTGCTTGGATAGTGCACAAAATATTATAGATGTACTTGTGTTAGTAGCTAGGCCATTCCATAAGTTCATGACTAGTAACTAGAATAATTACAGTATTACAAACAGAGTGTATAGTGAATTTATAAGTGCTTAGATATTGGTGGAGTAATAGGATAAGTAGATAGTGATGGATGGGTGATTGGAGAAATGCATGGGACAGACAGGAGGATTGCTACACTGCATAGGTACTAACTGGGTATTTAGAAGAGCGTATCAATAGTTTGTAGCTGGTTAGAGATGTGCTTGCATAGTGTACAAAATATTGTACCTGCACATGTGTTTTTGACTACGTCATTCCTTAAGTATATGACCAATAACTGGAGTAATTTCAGTGTTGCAAAGAAAGTGCGTGCTGAATTTATAAGTGCTTAGGTATTGGTGGAGTGATAGGATACGTAGATAGTGCTGGATGGGTGAATGGAGAAGTGCATGGGACAGACAGATGGATTCCTAGACTGCATAGGTACTAACTGGGTATTTAGAAGAGCATATCAATAGTATGTAGCTGATTAGAGGTTTGCATGCATAGTGCACAGAATATTGTAGCTGTACTAACATTGGTGTGTCTATGGTTTCGAGAATGGTAGTCTGTATTTTAGGGTGTGAGGAGGTGCATCAGATGATCACGTAGATGATGTCATCAGTGATGTCATTTGAGATGTCATCAGCGATGTCATCAGTGATGTCACTGACCATGTCATGAGTGATGTAATATGTGACGTAATCAGCAGTACATTACTTTAATCCAAAAAGCTGGTGGTCATATTGGCCTGGTCACTATGTGAAAATTCAGGAATTGATACAATAAAGAAAAGAAAACAAGTTTTAATATGCACACAATGTAATTTCAGCATATCTTGCCCCGTGACCGCCATACCTGTATGTTCGTCAACGTGACTTATTCATAATAAGCATACTTAGAATTGTAAATATCAACATAAACAATGGACTACACATTACTTTAAAGTGAAGGGCTATCAGCCATATTAATCTGGGCACGTTGCATATTATAATGGTTCTTACACAAAAGAAAAGGAAAAAAGGGGTGTCCCTAAATAAAGTTCTAGCGCTTATATAGTTCCATTCCATTCACAGCTCATTTGAGATGTCATGAGTGATGTCATGAGTGATGTAAATGACCATGTTATGAATGATGTAATAACCACTAAAGAAGGGGAACCCCTAGGTAGATGAAGGTAGAGCAGCAGGGGATAAATCACAAGTAAACACGAAAAAATCTGCTGTACCTATACTTATTTAGTTGATGCATCTAAGTCATTTTTTAAGGCAGAAAAACCACTCTATCTAGACCGTGTAAAGATTACATTACAAGTCAAAATATGGTGTTAATCCATTTTTTTAATTTTGAAATTAATTGAAAAAACCTGCTTAATAAATACGCAGAATTTATAAATTACAGTAACAATTCAACAAAGCAAAGGACATAATAGTCCTACAAGACATTGGTACCCATGGACAATCTGTGATATAAAATTATTCAAACATTCTCATTCATACTAAGATCCATTCACACCATAACAACAAATAACACATACACCCTAAAATCTTGAAGGATGAACAATATACAGGCCCAAAATGGTAGGCGAGTCTTCTTAGGCGTAAAGCATACACAAGTAGGTACAATCAAGAATGACTGAGTATGGAAAGAAGAATGGAACAACAAAAGGATTATTCTTGTGAAATTGTAGGGTCTTAGTGAATCTGTGTAACGAACAGTTCAGTTCGAGACGCCGACGCGCGTTTCGGTGTAACACCACCTTTCCCTGGGGTAACACCTTCTTCAGGGCAGGAAATTATTCAAATGTGATTTCCATGGGACCTACCAAGTGATAAACAAAAGTTATAAACAAAATACGCTAATTCTAAATACATACGTTTGAGAATCTAATCTTTTAGACAATTACAAATAACAATATTCATACTGAATAGGCACTGGTCTAGGCAGATGAGTGGTTTAGCATCGGATACATGATTTATATTTGGAAGTTGCACACATAATGAGAATAAAATAGAACAAGTAGAAAGAATACATGAAACGAAGTAAAGAATAATTTTCTCAAAATAACAATCAAATTTTTTTTTTAAAGTATTGATTCATCTAGATACCATTATACAAGATCTGAGGAAGGAAATTCAGTTGGGGACGGTTAATCAAAAAACACATACGTTGACCGTAATTGTGTAACCAATGAAACAGTTTGGGGGATAGTTACAAGCAGTCTGGAAGCAAGAGAAAAGGACAGTTTGGATTAGAGTGCCGATGCATGAAATAAGGGCACTACTTCTGTATGGAACTAATGGTTCAGCGAGAGGAAATAATAAACATGCTCACCAAAAAACCAGTTGGAAAGATATATATATCCTCACGTTCAATGACACGACTTCAGAGGTTCTTACAGGGGGCGAGAATAGCGATAGAGTGAAGCTCGTCCACTAGAGGGAGTGCTGGATCTAAAGATGAATACAAACCGAAAGGAGTTAGCATTTCAATTATAAAGCATATTTTGTAAGGCTTATGAAACATGAGCCACGTCCGATGGACCAGATCTACCTGGGGTTAACGGTTCAAGGATTTTCTTTGTTGGTGCTTCTAGGCCGATAAGTAGAAATCAAATGCCTAAAAACAACGAAGACACACGGACTGGTAAGGACCTGTTCTAGCAGATGCTTCCGATGATGCACGACCGAACTAATTAGTGTGATGGATCACCTACTTGAATTAGGAAAAGGCATCTCGCTGCTCTGACTGGAATGGACTTGGACTGGGAGCGAAACAAAACAATTAATGTTAGCGTTCGAGGAGTACGCATGGGGTCGAGAATACTTATATTTTCACCAAGGCGCCGGTTTTCGAAGCGCTTACCGTAAAGAGGTTTCCTGATCGTTTCGATCCTTTGTCTTAGTTCGTTCAGAATGCAAGGACTGCTGAAGCTTCTCCTCTCCCGGTTCGCCCCTCTCCGTAGAAAGAAAAACGAACAGCCTGATAGAACACAGCTGCTTAAATACCGTCAGAGGCAGTGCACAAGCCACGTCATAGTGTAATATATAAAGAGTGGCTATGGATTCCGCAAAGGACATCGGAGCGGAGTATTCTAACTGTGATTGCTAAAAATAGTAGTACTGTCGGAACTAGCATTAGCCAGACATCAAGGTGGGGGCATCTCGGATCGCGTGGTCAATGACGGAGCGCTAGAGGGCCCTAATGAAGGTAGCTCAGATGAAAGATGTAAGAAGCCTCCCAAAGGAATTCTCTTAAAGCCCATCAACTTGGCAGAGGACAGGGAAAATAATTCAAGAGAGGTTTTATTACTGCAGATCACTGTAGGGCATGATGACGAAAAAATTCGTCTTCTCAGACAGATAAGTAGCTATATCGTGATGCTTAAATAATAGCATTTTCCCAGGGTAATTCCTCATTTAACCCCCTTGTTTTGGAGTCCAAAAAATAAATCCAAAAGACTTCTCGCTTTTTACGAATGCGAGTACTGTCAGTGCCCTTTTGAGTGCGGACCTTTTCTAAGATAGTCCAACATAGGTCCTTTTCGGTGTGGTTGGACTCCATCCAATGTTTGACCAATGGTGCTGTGAGGTTATTCCGCCTGATGTTAGACTTGTGTTCCCCTATGCGTATTTTGCATTCTCTGCCGGTCTCTCCTACATAGGGGATATCACAGGGGCATAGGATGACATATATACAGTTTGATGTTTTACAATTTGTCATCTCTTTGAGGTTGATTGTCCTGTTGTTAATTACGATGATGTCATCGACGATGACATTAGGGCATGCCTGACAGCCTCCACATTGATAATGTCCCAAAATAGGGGTGTTGCCTATGATGGATCTCTGTGTCGCTATATTTCGTTCTGGAAGTTTAGCCCTCACCAATATGTTTTTCAAGTTTTTGTTCCTTCGGAATGCAAAGATGGGTTTGGGTATCCTGGGTATCTGATTGTCTAGATCTAGAAGATGCCATTGTGAATTAACAATTTGACGTACTTTATGGTTTATAGATGAGTGTTTGATAACACAAACCAGTTTTTCCATCTTGTTTTCTTTCTCCTTGGGGGTGAACAGAGTATCCCGATTGAAATATCTAGCTCTCTTGAGAGCATCCCTGACAAGCCTGTTGGGATATCCTCTTAGAATGAATTTTTGTTTCATTGACTCTGCATGTAGTAGATAATCTTTGACTGAAGTACAGTTTCTGCGCAATCGTAAAAACTGACTGAATGGTATACTCGATTTTTGGCTGTTGGGATGAAAGCTTTCAAAGTGGAGCAGGGTATTCCTAGAGGTGGGTTTTGTAAAAAGTGATACCTGTAGTTGGTGGTCTTCATGTTTAACATAAACATCCAGAAACTCAAGTTTTTCAACACTGCTTTGTGCCGTAAATCGGAGATTAGAGTCAGCTAGATTAATCCAGGAGATGAATTCATTGAGGGATTCTTGGTCACCGCTCCAGACGAAGAATATATCGTCAATGAAGCGTGACCAGTGACGAATGTTCTCATAAAAGGGGGCCACCTCGTTGTAGATGTTTCGCTCTTCGAAGTGTCCCATATACAGGCAGGCGACACTGGGCGCACAGGCTGCCCCCATGCTGACTCCCTGAACTTGATGATAAAAATCACCATCAAATTCGAAAAAGTTTTCTTCCAGGACTATTTCCAAACATTGAGTTAGGAATATGTTGTTATGTAATGATGTCACTGATTCGATTTTGTTCTTAACTACTCTCAAAGCATCTCCTTGTGGAATGTTGGAGTATAGGGACTCAATGTCCATGGTGACTAATATCTCTCGTTCAGGGTCATATTGCAGGCCTTCTATTTTGGAGATGAAGTGTCCTGTGTCCTTAACATAAGATTGGAGCGTGGTGACCAAAGGTTGGAGGAACCGATCGATATATTTTGAAAGTGGTTCTGTCGCCGATCCTATGGTGGATACAATGGGTCTCATTGGGGGGTCCTTCTGATTTTTATGAGTTTTGGGAACTCCATAAATGATGGGGATCCGAGTGTGAGTAGGGGTAAGATACTCTGCTTCTTTTTCGCATATTTCTCCCCTCTCTACGGCTGACACAACCACTTGAAGGATTCTGCGTTTCAGTCTTGGTTCTGGGTTGGTAGTGATTTTTAGATAGTGCCTGGGTGACCCCAAGAGCGAATTCATTCTGTCCTTATAGTCACCGGTGTCAAAAATGACTATGCCTCCCCCTTTATCACATGGTTTCAATGTGATATCTTTGTTTTTCTTTAAGATAGATAGGGCGTTCTTTTCTTCCCTAGTGATATTATTAATAGGAAAGGGTACAAAGGTCGTTATTTTTTCAATCTTGTTGAGGACGGCTTTCTCAAAAAGGTCTACTTCTTTACCAATTTGGTCAATGGTAGGTGTGAAATTGGACGGAGGTTTGAGGCCGGAACGATTCCCATTGTCATCAGTGATGTCTCTGTTCTGAAAGAATTTTTTAAGTCTGATTTTCCGGAAGAAAGCATGCATGTCTGTCATGAATTCAAATTTGTTCATTGTAACTGAAGGGACGAAGGAAAGTCCTTTGGTAAGTAATGTTTCAGTGGGGTCATCCATCGTATGTGCTGATAGATTGAACACTGGGATTTTGGCTATGTTCGCCAGTATTGGTTCTGGCGAGTCCTGATGTACCTTTGTGGTTGAGCTTGTTCCTGGTATCTCTGTTGTTGTACTGGTTCCTGGTACTGGTTCCTTTAATGAGTATTCTGATATTGATTTCGATATTGGTTTTGAAATCGTGAGCGGGATCCGCCCCTTCGGTTCCCTAAAAAACGATTCTCACTTTGATTTCTCTCCGCGTCTGATCTATATTGGGGGGTTTGGTAAGATGGCCCCTCGCTGTCTGAGTCGGTGGTATCTGAGAATGTTGTGATACGTTTACTGCTCCACTGGACAGTAGGGTTGCCAGTCAGGTTGTCATTAGTTGAGGTATAGATGTTTTCAGATAGGTAAGGGTAGGCCCTTTCCTGCGAGAAGAGTCTAATATCCTTTCTTAGCTTGTCCGTCTTTCTTTTGAATAGATATTCACTGAATGAATCTAATTCTATCGCAATCTCTTCCAATCTTTTCTTGCTCGCTGAACCATTAGTTCCATACGGAAGTAGTGCCCTTATTTCATGCATCGGCACTCTAATCCAAACTGTCCTTTTCTCTTGCTTCCAGACTGCTTGTAACTATCCCCCAAACTGTTTCATTGGTAACACAATTACGGTCAACGTATGTGTTTTTTGATTAACCGTCCCCAACTGAATTTCCTTCCTCAGATCTTGTATAATGGTATCTAGATGAATCAATACTTTTAAAAACATTTTTGATTGTTATTTTGAGAAAATTATTCTTTACTTCGTTTCATGTATTCTTTCTACTTGTTCTATTTTATTCTCATTATGTGTGCAACTTCCAAATATAAATCGTGTATCCGATGCTAAACCACTCATCTGCCTAGACCAGTGCCTATTCAGTATGAATATTGTTATTTGTAATTGTCTAAAAGATTAGATTCTCAAACGTATGTATTTAGAATTAGCGTATTTTGTTTATAACTTTTGTTTATCACTTGGTAGGTCCCATGGAAATCGCATTTGAATAATTTCCTGCCCTGAAGAAGGTGTTACCCCAGGGAAAGGGGGTTTTACACCGAAACGCGCGTCGGCGTCTCGAACTGAACTGTTCGTTACACAGATTCACTAAGACCCTACAATTTCACAAGAATAATCCTTTTGTTGTTCCATTCTTCTTTCCATACTCGGTCATTCTTGATTGTACCTACTTGTGTATGCTTTACGCCTAAGAAGACTCGCCTACCATTTTGGGCCTGTATATTGTTCATCCTTCAAGATTTTAGGGTGTATGTGTTATTTGTTGTTATGGTGTGAATGGATCTTAGTATGAATGAGAATGTTTGAATAATTTTATATCACAGACTGTCCATGGGTACCAATGTCTTGTAGGACTAGTATGTCCTTTGCTTTGTTGAATTGTTACTGTAATTTATAAATTCTGCGTATTTATTAAGCAGGTTTTTTCAATTAATTTCAAAATTAAAAAAATGGATTAACACCATATTTTGACTTGTAATGTAATCTTTACACGGTCTAGATAGAGTGGTTTTTCTGCCTTAAAAAATGACTTAGATGCATCAACTAAATAAGTATAGGTACAGCAGATTTTTTTGTGTTTACTTATGAATGATGTAATATCTGAGGTCATTAGCAGTACATTGCGGGGGCGTAAGTTATAGTTAGCTCAGGTAACTACAACTGCTGAAATTCACTGATTGTGTATGAGTGAAATCTGAATCTAACTATACCATCCCTGTAATCTTTGTTTTTTTCAGCAAATTTCTAGTATTTTTTTTAACGTTAAGTAAGATGCATATCACAATGGATGGTGGGGGGTTGGAAGCAGGGCCTGGCATTGTGCTGCCCCACCCAAGCTTGCTGCTCCTGCCTTCCATCCTCCTAGCCATCCATTGTCCAAGTCCATGTCCCTGCTCCCTTATTACAGCCCTGTGTGGCCGTTGTTCTGCCACTGGCATTCCTGCCTTCTCTGAACAGTTAGATTGCTGCCTCATCCACCTCCTCCCTATTCTCTGTTGTCTGAATCCATTGACTAGCCCCCTCCCTCATGCCATGCATGGTCTGATATGCTGCCACTGCCCTCCATTTAGCATGATGTACCAGTCCACTCCTCCTGCCCTCCATTGCCCAATTCTATGCCCCATCATTGACCTCCTGCTTAGCCTCCGTGCTTAGCTTGCTGCCTCTATTCTCCTTCCCCCTGTCCTCCGATGTCTTTGTGCATGCCCCTGCTCCATCCTTTTTACCCACCATGTTCCATGGACCTGCCACTCCTATCTACTCTGAGTGTTCTGTTGAGCTGCTACTCCCTTCCCACCTGCCTAGCATTGTCTTTCAACACGAGCACGACTGTGAGGTGCATCGTCGCCCGTAATAAGGAATCGTGATTCAATTCACAATATTCACGGGCGCACATTGTGGCCCACATCTTGGAATTTATTGGAGTGAACCGCATCCAAGGGGATAGGAAGCTTCGACTCATGTGCAGTTGGTGATTTCTGGCACTGCCCCCACTATCAGTTCAATTCCTTTGCCGTTTGAATGCGAACACCAGCCCATCGTGAATTTCGACACACCTGTGATGCCTGGAGGGCACCAGGAGTAGGTTGTCCCATCCCGTCCTGAAGAAGACTCGCAGCGGAGGTCTAAAACTACCCCCTCCTTGCGTTAGTTGAGTCGAAACGTCGACGCTCTCTGCCTGTACCTGTCACCCCGTCCTACACTTTGAAGATGCATTGATGCATGATTGAATTATATGATTTGCTGTAACAATTATGTTTATGTATGGACAGGCCTCTCAATACTGGTCTCCATTACCAGTTGTTTGTTAAAACATTTGAATTGTTTTGCCTGAAAAACTGTGATCCTCACTTTCTCCAACCCCACACGAGCACATCCCAACCCCTTCTCCTTTTTTGCAACCTAATAACTTAATGTATGAAATCAAGATTTGAGTCTAACTTTAAGAATAAATTCATGAAAGATGAATCATGCTTCTTTGGCGCTCTAGTGTTGTTGCTTGTTCTTCTTAAATTCAAATTGCATAAACGCAATGTTATCCACAATTACATTACGATTAAATACCAGTGTTGTAGTCTTTACACAACACAGATCATATAGGTTTGAATTTGCTTCTCTTTGAAAGAGTCACGGACCATTCTTTTTATTCCGGTGAGGACTTTTTGGGTTACCCCATTATCTATAATGGATAGCATTGTCAGGTAACCTGGCCCTGCCACCTCCAACCTGTCTGTCCACATTCCATGCCCCTATCCCCTTCCTCCTGTCCCCCATGGTCCATTTTACTGCCACACCCTTCTGCCCTCCCTGGTCTGTTGTGTTGCAACTGCTCCTCCTGCCTGCCCTGCGTGGTCTGTTGTGAGGCCCGTTCTCCTGAACCCTCTTGTCTGTGCCCAGGTCCTGACCCTCCCTTCTATCCTCCATGGTCTTTTATGCATGCCCCTGCACCCTCCTTCTTGCCCATCATAGCCATTGTGCTGCCACTAACCGTCTCGCTTGCCGTGCATGGTCTTCTGTGCTGCCACGGCCCCTCCCACCTTCCCTGTGTAGTCAGCTAGCTGCCCCTGACCCCCTCCCACCTTCCCTCCATGGTCAGTGTGTATGCCATCATAGTCTCACTGTTGCTCTCCATGGTGTGTCTTGATTCTAGTGCCCACCCTGCCTGACCTCCATGGTCATCTTGCTGCTCCTGCCCTGCCCCCTTGCCCCCAACCCTCTGTTTCCATGTGCAGACCCCTATTCCCTCCCTCCTGGCTTGTCTGTTCCATTGTAATGCCCCTGATCCGTGCCTCCTGCCCTTTATGGTCTGTTATGCTGCAGCTTTCTCTCCTGTCTGTCCATTATGGTCAGCTAGCTACCATTGCCTCTTTCCACTCTGTTCTCTGTTGTCCATGTGCATGGTCCTGTCCCCTCCCTATTGCTTTCTATGGATTGTTGTGCTTCACTCACGTCCCGCATGCCCTGTTTGGTGTATTGTGCTGCTGCAAACCCTGATGCCTGCCCTGTAGGGTCAGTTTGGTGCACCTCTCTATGTCCCTCCTGTCCTCTGTTATCCAAGTCAATGTCCCTACCCCAATTCCTCCTGCCTTCCATGATCCAATGTACCATTCTTGCAAACATTTTGAACTTGGTAAAAGGGAGATTTTGAAAAAAAACTGGGGTATTGATTTTCCACTTTGACTTACATTGAAAAAGAGGAGATTGTAGACAGGAGTCAGATCAAATAAAGCCCATTTTGGCCTAAAAACATTGGACGTTTCCTGGCTGAATCGGGTCTGTTGGCATGTATGGTTGTACTACCACTGCCTCTTCCTTCTACCCACAATGTTCTATTATATTGCCACAGCCTCTTTTGCCAGTCCTGTATTTTTGGTTTATTGCCCCTGGCCCCCTTTCCACTGCCCTCCATAGTCTGTGGTGCTGCCACTGCCCTTCCTGCCTGCCCAGTGTGGTCAAATTGTTGCCTCTGCACCCTCGTACCTGCCTTCAATTTCCAGAGTCCGTGCCCCTGGCCTCTGCCTCTCAACAGTATCCTAGTGAACAACTAGATTGCTAACATTCTATATTTATTACAAAAGTGTGGAACGCCTGACGTCATCTTGATGTAATCAAAACTGTAATACCTAGAGCATTTCCTTTAGAAATTACATATATATATGAGAGGGTCTTATTTGCATCAAAATTATGGTTAGTGCTCTAAAAATCTAAAATGAGGACATATTTTCTGAGTTTTCAAACAGCGACAAAGCACTTTTAAATTATTTGTTATCTTTATGTTTTTTTATCCAGTTGACCACTTGATTAAATGTTGCACTTAGGGGAGAGGATGTGGTGTTACTTCCAGAGCTGCAGACTTTACAACTGGGGAACCAGGTTGGAGTTTCTGCTTCAGCTCGACATTCTGTGATTCTGGTCAAATCACTTTATCTCCCCATGTCTACAACCAAAATAAATTTGTTCTTGTGTGATGTAACCAATGCTCATGTAACGCACTCCAATACCTGACAAGTCTGCACTATATAAAACTGCAAAAACACAAAAAATAAAAAGTGTTTTGCACACTTCTGTCATTGGGCTACATGTGGGCTACATCTGGGTGATATTTGTGCTACACTTGGGCTCTTTTGTCTCTGGTGGCCATCTTGGGAGATTTATTTGTTATGAAGTTTTCTAATTTCCTCATTTACTTTAGTCTCCTCAGTAGGAAATGCTTTCAGTTTTTTTACTTTGATTCCATCAAGAAGGTATTCAGTCTCGATGTTAGGATTCAAAATGGGCCAGAGAGGAAGAGTTGTTTTTCTTACAGCTGGTTAATCGTCTCACCTTTTCTGTGTAAAATGTGTTATGTGCCTTGCTTTTCTTTCCTATGTAGCTGTTTTATCGGGCTGTTTTTTTTTCTTTCTGTTTCTGTTTTTCTATTTTTTTCTTCCCCTCTTATTATTGCAAACTAATCTCTATGGCAATCTATACAGGGGGCTGGGATAACTTGGTGGCCGCCGTGGCTGCAGGCTTTCAGATAGCTGCCACACCAACGGCAGCAGGGGAAAAGTGGAAGATTTGTCCTTTTTAGAGTTAGATAATGGGTGGGTGGGTTGGGGGTTCAGGGGTGTAGGTGGTTGGGAGGGTCAGGGGGTAAAAGGAGAAAAAAGTCAATGCACCTGTAGGGATAAAAGGAATAAGTACGATCTAGATGGGGGAGATCAGGTGTCCAGCTTGGAATGTGGCTGGCCTCAACAGTAGGATCAAGAGAAGGTTGGTAACCAAAGAACTAAAAATGTATAATCCTCAGATAGCTATGCTATCTGAAACACAAATTTCATATAAAGACAGAGGTTTTTTAAGGCATATGAAGTGGTAGCATGCTCAGCGCAAACTGTGTCAATCAGAGGAGTAGCTATTTTGAATAACAAGCGATTTAGAGCAGAGGTATGTAAGATGCTGTCTGATAAGTGGGTTAGATGGGCTATTGCTCAGATGAAGATAGGGGTCAAAAAATACGTCTTGTGTTCATTGTATGGCCCTAACACAGACGATCCAATAGTAATGGAGGCAGTGATTCTTGAATTATTAAGTTGGGAAGGGGAACGGCTGGTAATGGGAGACTTTAATTGTGTAATGAACTATCGTATAGATACTACAAGGAGAGGGGCTTTTCAGAGAATGACGAGGACACGGGCAGCAATTGGGGAGATGGGGCGGCTACATCTAATCAAAGATGTTTGGAGGACTCTGCACCCCGGTGTAGCAGGTTATACGTATTATTCTGCTTCTCAGAAATTGTACACAAGAATTGACATGGCATGGGCTTCAGATAATATTTTATGGTCTAGAATTATAGAAATTTGCCCAAGGATTACTTCGGATCTAAACCCCATCCTCCTATCATTTATGGTACAATCTGAGCATAAAAGTCCACGTTCTTTTTCTTTCCATAGATATTTATTGACAGAAAAAGATTTTCTGACTCAAACTAAGGTATATTTGAAGGAGTTTTTTTCAAATGAACGTAGGGACAGCCTCTTCATTAGTAGTATGGGATGCGTTCAATGCAGCAATTAGGGGCTTTTCCCAGCAGTATATTTTGGGGCAAAACAAAGAGCAGAAAAATGAAATGGAAGCCACTATTGCAGTCATTCGCTCAACAGAAATTCAGCATATCGAGGCAATTACCAGTGGCCTGTCAAATATTGAAGATCTAGGCTATACTCTGGCTAATTTAAGATCAGAGCTGAAGAGGACGTTTAGGGAGAGAAGCATAATAAAACTCAATAAGTATCGACTTCTACAATATGAGAACAGGGAGAAAATAGGTAAAATTATTGCTTTCAAAGTGGCAGACGATAGAGCCAAGACCATTATAAAGAGGATTAGAGGGGCCGATAACAAACTATATGAACGCCCAAGTCAGATACTCAAACAGTTTGCGACTTATTATCAAGAGCTGTATAGTCCAGAAAATCAGCCTCAAAAGGAGGAAATTTCTAAATATATTCAAGGGAATACTCTGATAAGGGTGGAGGACAAGATATCCCATTCTCTGGCAAGAGATATCACAGTTGAAGAAATACGATTGACAATTAGCTCTCTACCAGCGGGCAAAGAAGCAGGACATGATACAGTACCTTTAGAATTGTATAAGATCTTTCTCGAGGAATTGTTGATACCATTCAATCAGGTTATAAGACTTATTGGTGAGAAAGGTAGGGCTCCTGATTCATGGAAGATAACGCAAATAATTTTCTTCCTTAAAAAAGGCAAACTGGAGGATGAGTGTGGGTCGTATAGACCGATATCACTCATCAATGCCGATTCAAAAATCTTTGCGAAAATCTTATCAAATCGTTTATCTCCTGTGCTACCTAGTCTGGTCTTGCCTTATCAACATGGCTTTATACAGGGAAGAGATACGACTGCACATGTAAATATGGTTGTCACTGCTTTCGACGTGGCAAAGGTGCAATCGATCCCACTCGGTATGAATCTTCTAGATGCTGAGAAGGCCTTTGACTGAGTGGGGTGGGACTTTTTGTGGGCCATATTAGAAGCCTTTGGCATTAGAGGGCAATATTTAATCTAGATTAAAGCCCTGTATGACAAACCTAGTGCCAAAATCATGTATGCTGGGCTACAGTCTGCCATTTTTCCGATTCTTTGGGGCACCCGTCAAGGGTGCCCCTTATCACCACTCTTATTCACTCTTTATATAGAGTCTTTTGTCTCAGCTCTCCAGAATCAACAACTAATTCGCCCTCTTCTGCTAGGGGATAACTCCCTTAAAGTCATCGCATATGCTGATGACATCGCGTTCTTCTCAATGGATCCGGGTGGGGCGCTGCAAATTATAACAAAGGAGGCACAGGAGTTTGGGCTTATTTCTGTTTATAAATTAAACTTAAATAAAAGTCAGGTTCTCATGAATTTTAATTCAACTCCACCAATACAAGGGGCCTGTGCAACTGCTATATACCTCGGGGTGAAGATGGCAGCAGATATTGGAAGAATCATCTCTTTAGACTATGAAACGTTGTTGAAAGACACGGTCAAACTGCTCAAAAGTTGGCACAAACTACCTATAGGCATAATGGGGTGGATAAATATTATAAAATGAAGATTTTGCTGAAATTACTGCATTTGTTCAGGTCTATCCCCTTGCGAGTGACTATTTCTTTCTTTAAACGCTTAGATGGGATTTTTAGTAGCTTTATTTGGGGCTACAAGAAAGCGAGAAAAGCACTGGAATTATTAAAAATTACCCTATATACAAGGCGGTCTTGATTTTCTGGATTTTACAACTTATTTGGGTGCAGAGAGTAGTCAGTTTCTGTTTAGAATCAATGACCCAAACTACTTTAAAAGAGTAAAATTTGAGACAGCTCGAGACGGCATAGCTATCTGGCGCACTATCTCACTGAAATATGAGGTGTCACTATTACTTGCTAAATTTCCTCTCTGGTATAATCCAGGGCTGCCAGAGATAATTCATGACCTTTTAGGTAAACGTTGGATCATACATGGGGTAACTTGTTTAGGCGATCTTTATGACCACTTTGGTTTCTTACTTCTGCTAGAATGCAGGTTCTATACAACTTAACATATAATATGCAATTTAAGTATATGCAGATTTGTGATTATTTTATTAAGCAATTAAATCTGAAGAATATTGCTGATTCAGCTATATGGGATTTTCTGCATGAAACTAGCGAAAAATCCTCAATTAGTAAAGCATATAAATGTCTCTGTGCTTATAGGTCGGAAGACTGCTCAAGAATAGCGGAATGTTGGACTAGAGCTATGGGGGTGCCAATTTTAGCCAAAAACATATCATATGTATTAAGCACAAAATTTAGAGCAGTACACTCACCTAACCTACGCATGCAACAATTTCGTACAATTTGCTTATTATACTACACGCCAGATCGAATAGCAAAGTGGTCAGCTAATACTCAGATCAACGATCGGACAACATGCCCAAAATGTAATCTGCATGCGGTGGACATAAAGCACATGTTCGCCACATGTTCAGAACTCTCTCTATTCTGGCAAAAAGTGTCACAAATCATATCACAAAAATTAGAAATTAGTACACCTCTAACGACAATGGAAATATTGATTGGAATAAGAAATACTAGTTCTGATAGTCAAGACCTGTTAATTATTTTGTTTGTATGTGCAAGACTGACAATAGCCCGGGTCTGGATCTCATCAAAACCTCCCACAGTAATGGACTGGTGGATATTAGTTAGGCAAATATGTGATACGGAGGAAGCACTAGCAAAGATGAAGGAGGCTCAATCTATGCGCAAATTTAATCTGATTTGGGGTTCATTGTTTTGAATATGTACTCTCGATAAATAAAATCAATATGGCTCTGCTATTTTTTTTTTTTGTTCTATGGGTAGACAATCCATTTGCTTAATGGACTGCTCTATTTTGTTTTTTTCAGTACGTACAAGTATTAATTACCATGATTTAGCTTTCATATGTTCTGTATGCTTATTATTATTCTTTTCTGGTTCTCACATGTTCTCTGTGATGTTCTACTTCTGTATTGACAATAAAAATTATATTTTTTTAAAAAGTGCATGTTTCAGTCTGCATGTCAGAATTTTTTAATGAAATAGAAGAGGATTTGAGAAGTCACTCAAAATGTGCCCTAATTTTTCTTTCTTCAGCACTAATCATAATTTCTATGGCAAAATGAACCCCCTCATTGTGTTCCTTTTTAAATTAAATGTTTTAAGTGTTACCAGTTTATTCCAATCAAGATGGCTTCAGGTGTGCCATACTTTTGTCATAAGTAAGACAGTAAGTGCTCTAGTTGTTCTTAAGAACACTCTGGGACATTCTGTCATTGGCCTATACTTGGGCTACATCTGGGTGATATTTGTGCTACATTTAGGCTCTTTTGTCTCTGGTGGCCATCTGGGGAGACTTATTTGTTATGAAATTTCCTAACTTCCTCATTTACTGCAGTCTCCTCAGTAGGAAATACTTTCAGTTTTTCACTTTGGTTCCATCAAGAAGGCATTCAGATGTGTGACACATTTGCCATAAATTCTGAATGTTAGCACTCTAGTTGCTCATTTGATCACTGTAGTAAGTCTACTGCTCACCAGGGAAGTCTGCTGCTGGTATTCAAAGTGCATATTTCAGTCTGCTTGTCAGAATATTTTAATGAAATTGAAGAGGATTTTAGAAGGCACTCAAAATGTGCCCTAATTTTTCTTTCTGCAGCACTAATCATACTTTCTATGGCAAAATGTACACCCTCATTTTGTTCCTTTTTAAATTAAATGTTTTAAGAGTTACCACTTTATTCCAATCAAGATGGCTTCAGGTGTGCAGTACGTTTGTCATAAGTAGGACTGTTAGCGCTCTAGTTGTTCTTTAGAACACTCTGGGAAGCTGCCGTAGATCACAAAGGAATTAACTGCCAGTCTCTGCCCTTGTTGGATGTACATGTTTTACTGAGAATGTCAGACTTCATTCTCACATGACTGAGAAAGATAATGTGAATTTACAGAAAATATGCTCCCAGTTTAGCTTATAGATCACCTTCCAAACCTCTATGGGAAAAGCATTAGAAAATAGTTTTCTCTTAAACATGATTCATGATATCCCAGCAGAAGGCTTTTTCACATGGTAAAATCACCTTAGAACACACCACAATTCCTAAAATGAGTATGGTACCATCAACTAATGATGTATAATGTAACTAAAGTCTTAAAACCTTCTTTTAACTCCAATGCTTTTTAATGAGGTGCTATAATGTATATTGGTTCCAAGATGGCTGCCAACACTTCTTGGCTGAAGTGCTGACAGCCAATCAGATCTCATGATGAGATGTGTGGTCAGACTACGCCCAGATATATATATATATTTCTTTTTCCATTATTATTTTGAAAACTACTGCATGGATTTACACCATTTAACTAAAAGGCACGACTCTGAACCTAGGGCTACCTTTTTGCCAAATTTGGTGTAATTCTGTTCAGCAGTTCGGGCTGTAGCTGCGACTAAAGGTTCCTATGGAAAAATGCATGGGGAATACACGTTTTGGGACCCCTTTTTTTCTCGGCCCCCGCTTGACGAATCACCCTGAGACTTTCAGGATAGGAGCAGACCGGAGCTGGCCAAAAGTTTTGATCATTTCGTGAAGATTCGTCAACTGGTGCCAAAGTTATTGGGAATAGAATGTTGCGGATTTCCAATGGAAAAAAGGTCCTAACTCTAACTACCTACTGGTAATATATATATACACATATATACACATATATTTTAGTGTCAGACAGGCTCCAAACACTACGGCCTCGGACCAAACCACCACAGAAAGCTCAACAGCAAAAAGAGCAAGATGTAACAAAAGGAGGGGTGAACGTCGGAAAAAACACAAAATCGCCCAAAAAACAAAAAAAGCAATTTTGGCGAAAAAAATATTAACAAGTAATGAAATTATAAATCTATCCACGATCACCCTTAGCGAAGCCGAGAAACAACTTTTAAGCCTTGGGTTGACTTATTGTCCGGTTTCTGATTTCAACTATACAAAAACGAGAGTTGATATTTATTTGTACATCAGGAAACTGAAATTAAAAAAGTTTTTTTGTGTTAAGGATGGCCAAAATGAACATGAGAAGGATTCATCGATTAACACTGTTGCTGTTAGAAACCCTTTGAACTTACAAGCTAAAGACACTAAATCTTTATTGGCAATGCATCAACTGGCAACAAATGACACGATTGATCTTGATATGACATCCACACAGGAGGAATTGAGAATGGCCTCGGTTGAGCAGCTGGGAGCAAACCTAAGCCCATTCAAACCAAAATCAAAATTTATTCCTACAATGCCTAGGGATTCAATTGATGTTTTCCATGACGTTGTTGTGGATGATCTTAAAAAACTATATCACAGGATAAAACACAAAAAAAGATACAAAAGTCAACATGAAAAGGATTATTTGTTGCTAACCAAAAAATTGGGTGATGATCATAGGATTATTGTGGCCACCGCGGACAAAGGAGGTAACGTGGTTATCTGGCCACAAGAAGCCTACATAAAAGAAGCAATGAATCAACTTAACAATCAATTATGCTATGCAAAGAGTACCATCAAAGAGTATAATCATGCCAAAGAGACACTAAAAAAGCTACTGTGGAAATGGAAGAGAGAAGGCATGATCTCTAAAAAGGAATTTGATTTTTTGCATGTTGAACATCCCCTATTACCCAAATTGTATCTTCTACCCAAGGTCCACAAGCAAGTTGTTCCAGTGCCTGGGAGACCAATTATTTCCGCCATTGCAGGAGCAGCAGAGCATGTGACTGAATATATTGACTACTTCCTGCAGGACTTGGTGAAGGATCTTCCTACTTACATTAGAGACACTGGGGACTTCATTGGTAAGATCAAAAATGCTGGATGGAGTGACAATATGCTATTTATCACCTTAGATATTGAGTCGCTTTATACAAGTATTGACCATGCATCTGGGCTCAGAGCTTTGGAATTTTTCCTGGGCAAAAGGCCCATTAATTGTTATAATCATAACAAATTATTGATTGAACTTACCTATTGGTGTCTCAACAACAATTATTTTTTATTTGGTAATGACATCTACATCCAACGACGTGGTGTTGCGATGGGGGCATGCTTCTCTCCTAGCTATGCATGTTTACATGTAGGCTGGTGGGAGGAGCATGTCCTCAGGCAAACACACTATGGTATTTACAACAAACATGTGGCACTTTGGTTGCGTTTTATAGATGATGTTTTTATTTTATGGCGTGGTGATCTTGCCAGTGCAACTGAATTTGTTACTTCCATCAATATCAATCAGGAGAATCTCAAGTTCACTTCATCTATTAGTAAGTGTGAAGCTGAATTTTTAGATGTTAAAGTGTTTATACACCACAATCACTTGGCCACTAAACTCTTTCGGAAAAGCACTGCTGGAAACAATATTCTTCATGCCAGCAGTGCGCATCCTAGACACATCATTGATAATATTCCATTTGGGGAATTATTGAGACTCAAGCGGATTTGTAGTGAAGCGAGTGATCTCGAAATGTGTACAAAGGAGGCACTGGAAAGGTTCCGACACAGGGGGTATAGGGAATCAGTCTTGAGGGAAGCAGTTCTTGAAACAGAAGCCAGAACTCGGGAATCACTATTTTCATCTACATCTAATACATCTTTAGATAGTGAGTCCACTAACATCAACCAGTCCCCCAGGCTCATTACAACCTATAGCAAACAGGCAAGGCAAATCAGATCTATTATTCAAGAACGTTGGCCAATTTTGAAAACTGATTTAGTCTTAAAACCCAGATTACCGGATAGGCCAACGATAACTTACCGGAAGGGGCCCTCTTTAAAAACGCATGTTTGTCATGATTTTCCTGAGCTTCAAAAACAAGAGGAGTGGTTGAAATCCCGGCCGGGATTTAAACGCTGTACCACATGCAGAGCGTGCAAATTTGGAAAAAACACCACCCAGTATTGCACACCATTTAGCCCTGATCCGCTTAATATACATGGATCTTTTAATTGCAAAACTGAATTTGCTGTCTATATATTAACGTGTACCTGTGATCTCAGATATGTAGGGAGTACCCGGCAACCAGTACATGTTAGAATTCTTCAGCACTTACGTGCTATTGTAAATAATGATGCGTCTTATCCGGTGGCAAGGCATTTTAAAGTTTGTCATAACAATAATTTGCAATGCCTCAGTTATTTTGTTATCGCCTCGGTTCCAAAAACTAAGAGAGGGGGGGGCGGGATAAAATGCTCAGAAGATTAGAGTCTGAATTCATTTTAAAATTAGACAGCAGATTTCCCAATGGGCTAAATACAACGGAGGATCTGCATGTGTTTCTTCAAGACATGTCAAATTTTGGGTCAGATTTATTTTAGACTGTATTGCCATGACCGCTTTCGCGTAAAAACAACATATCATGTAAAAATGATATTATGAATTTCCATTTGTTCCTCTTTTTCTTTTATTTTACATTTTATTTTTTCCTATGTGTGCTTAATCGCACAAATTAGGGATACACAAAAAAATGTTTTTTCACTTTTTTTTGTATTTGAAATAGATTCAGTGATGTGTCTGTCCAGATTTAAAAATCAATATTAACATTAAATTCAATTATAGTGTTTGTGTTTATAAGATTTTAAATTTCAAACATTTCAAGTGCTTCACACATTATATTCTGTGTTCTGATAACATATATTATACTTTCAGGTATATTAGACAAATTTTAGTACAACATGTATGGTTAGGCATAAAATTAGCATAATTTGCACAATTTTCTTCCTGTGTTTACATATTTGCGTAGTTTGCACATTTTGATATGATGAATTTTAATCTGATATATTTGCACTTTATTGCGTTATTTGCACAGTCAATCGAACATTGATACCATCATGTTATACATTTTTGGAACATTTGCATTATATGCATAAGAACTTTGTTTTGATACCAATTGAGCACTTGATGAATGTTTTATGGTATTTTGGATTTAAACCTGTTATTTAATTATTTATATACATTTAAGTTTGAAATGTATATGTTTGGAAAACAGACTAATGTAATTCTGAATAGTGTGTCTTCACTTTTTTAAAGTCACATGGTGTAAAAAAATAGTGAAAAAAATGTAACCAATGAAATACCTTATAGTATTTAAGGGGCACATTTTATCCAACTGACTGTCTGTGAGCAAGGGCGGATGCCCGAAACGCGTCAGATTGGTGAAACTCGGCTGATAATAAATTAACAACAATTGTTTCTTACCTGGATTTGCGTGGTTTCCATTCTTCGTTTCTACGGATTTTTTGGAGATTACAAATGTGTGACACATATATATATATACATATATATATATATATATAGATAGATAGATAGATAGATAGATAGATAGATAGATAGATAGATAGATAGATAGATAGATAGATAGATAGATAGATAGATATATTCACTGAAAAAACCATAGGTTTCAGGGGCGTTATAGTTAGCTGGACTTTTCACTCGTACAAAACCATAAAAATTCCCCCGTTATAGTTAGTTCAGCTAACTGTAACTCGCGCGCCCGCAATGCACTGCTGATGACGTCACAAATTACATCACTCATGACATGGTCAGTGACATCACTCATGACATCACTCATGACATCATCCAGTGAATGTGTGTTTTTCTGAAAATTACATATGTTTTATATATGTATATCTCAAGGTCGATGGAAGAATAAATGGGTATATAAGTGTCTAAATGGATGATTTGTTTTTGAAAAATTGATTGTATAACTGACTGATTAAGTGTATCTTAGTGAATACATGGCTTAGTGAGTAATGTTTAAATATGTAAATATCTGTATCAGTCTCTCACTTTGTTTATAAGTGGCTGCATGGGTTGGTGAGTAGCTACATTAGTGTCTATATAGGTTATTAGTTGGTTTTTTGAGTATCAGTATAAGTGTCTGATGTCTGTATGGTTCGGTGGGGGTATTACGTAGTGCATAGGTGCATGAATGAGTAACTCACTGTTTGTATGTGTTGAAGACAGCATGTGTGCAGGACTGTATGGGTGGATGAGTGTGTGCATGGGTGTGTTAGTGAGTGAATGACTGTCTCAATAGTGTCTCTATGAGTAACTACATATGTTTTAAACTAGTATATATGACTATTGGTGTATATAAGTGAGTATATGTGAGAGTGAGAGATTGAAAGAGTTCCTGTATGAATAAGTATGTGTTTCTATAAGTGATTGTTTAAAAGACTAAGTATGTGTAAGTTTCTGTAGAAGTAAGTGTGGTGGTGTGTGTATAACTGTATATGCAGGTAAACAGATGTTTGATTCTTTATTAGCATGAGTGACTATGTGTGTGAGTAACTTTATGGATGAGTGGCATTGTGTAACAGGATGAATAGGTGTATAAGTACATATGATGAGTGAGTACATGTATGAGTGACTGTATAGGACTGTTGGTGAATGAGTGGATGTGGATGTGGATCTTACAATTACTGAATAGGTTGTTGTAACTGGTATTGGTATGTCCATTGTTTTAAAAATTTTAATTTCTATTTTTGAATGTGTGTATAAAAGGTTATATTAGGGGAAGAGGAGGTCTGCCACTCTATCACAAGGATGATGTCATCAGTGATGTCATCAGTGATGTCACTGACCATGTCATGAGTGATGTAATATGTGACTTCATCAGCAGTACATTGCGGGCGCACGAGTTATAGTTAGCTGAACTAACTATAACGGGGGAATTTCTATGGTTTTGTACGAGTGAAAAGTCCAGCTAACTATAACGCCCCTGAAACCTATGGTTTCTTCAGTGAATTTCTAAGGTTTTTTAAATGCTAATTCCTAGCTATAACGTGCCTGAAACCTATGGTTTTTTCAGTGAATTTCAAAGGTTTTTTAAATGCTAATTTCTAGCTATGCCTACAGAGATAGGACATGTGAAGAAAGAAGGAAAAACGCACAGAAAGAAAAAAAAGAAATGCAGAAAGAAGCAACAGAAGTCCTCAAAGACGAAGAAAAGTGCAGGAAGAAGTATAACGTGCAGAAAGAACAAACAGAAGAGCATAAACAAGCCTTGTTGCAAAATCATCCTGTAACCTCAACTTTTTCAGACGTATACTGGTGGTAACTGAGTCTGACTAACCAGTCCTAGAGCCAGTGCTATGTTAAAAGACACTCAGAATACAGTGAAAACACCTACATACACTAGAGCACACTATGCGTTGGGGTCCCCCTGTGATTAGCATGACCTCCTCTGTAAGCCCCTATTATATTATAGGGTAGGGGATTAAAACTACCTCTTAAAACGCACCACAGGGCGTGTTTTAACACGTCACCTCATGCCCCGTCCCCTCCCTTCCCCACTGTGTAAACACGCCCTGTAGCCGTTTTAAGTTGGGAGATTAAGTCCCCTTGAATCCTGAGGGTCCCTAGGGTCCAACGAGACCACTAGGTACCTCTAGTAAGCGCCACAGAGCTGCGTTGCTGAGAGGTGTAAAAAGTGGCACGGCCTGCACCACCTCTCTGCAACGCAGAGCAGTGGTGCTTACTGGAAGCACCTGATGGGCTAGTTGGACCCCAGGGTCCCTCAGGATTGAAAGGGAGTTATTTCCCCAACTTAAAAACGCGCCACAGGGCGTGTTTGCACACGTCACCTCAGGCCCCGTCCCCTCCCTTCACCACTGTGTAAACGCGCCCTGTGGCCGTTCTGAGTTGAGAGATTAAGTCCCCTTGAATCCTAAGGGTCCCTAGGGTCAAACTAGCCCACTAGTTACCTCCAGTAAGCGCCACAGAGCTGCGTTGCATGGAGGTGTAAAAAGGGGCGTGGCCTCAGAACACCTGTCTGCAACACAGCTCCCTGGCGCATACTGGAGAAACCTGTTGGGCTAGTTGGCCCTCAGGGACCCTCAGTATTGAAGGGGATTTAATTCTTCAACTTACAACTGGCCAGGGGGTGCGTTTGCAGAGTGCAGCAAGGAGGGGGCGTGGCCTCCGGCGCGATGCCGGTCTTTTTTTTTTTTTTTTAAGAAAGAGGGGTGTGTGGCCCCCTTTCTTTTTCTAATTTATTAGCCCTGGGGACCCCATCCCCCAGGGCCTACACCCTAATATTTTTTGTTGAAAAAAATTAATTTGGCCCTCCCGAGGACCCCAACCCCCGGGTCATGGCCTTATTTTTACTCTTTAGGAGGGGGCTGTGTTGCCCCCCTCCTCAGGCCACTTATCGCCCCGGGGACCCCATCCCCTGGGGCAGGCCTTTGTTTTTTATTATTTTAAAAAAATATATATTTATAGAAACACCTAGGACATGCTGGACAAACCTTTTGTACCTATCACCATGACGATTTGCGTGATATTCATTAAAAGGCGACTATGCATACAATGAATCCACGTAGAATGTATTCACACCGCTAGTGAAGCTCTGACATGTCTGACACCCTACCGTGCCTAATCCCAGCGCCCCCGCTGGTGGGTACTCTCCAAGTAGACACCCTTGTCGTTTATTTATACAAACATGGGTAGCTATTGACGGGCACATTTAATACACATGCACACCAAGCCATTCAAAGGGGATTCGACAAAAATTTGACCAAACTATGCAAGAAACCCCCTCACGGTTAATAAAACACACATCCACCGCCGGATGTGTAATACTTTTTATTTTACACTCTGGAAAGGAGACAAACCTCACTTGAGAGTCACAGCGTGCTCCTGGCTGAGCCCAAATGCTGTGTTACACCCACCAGTGCCCGCCGAGTGCCACACACCTCTGTGTTGTATTCCACCAGCTAGTGCGTATGCTATGACACTCTCTAGCCCATGTGCACTGTAACACCACCCCGTGAATATGTCATGCCACACTTGCCTTCGCACGGGTTATATTACCCCATCTAACGTGCATTCCTCGATGCCTATGTTATAAAGCACAGCGCTATGCCATACATATTACAATCTGGGATCCATATCTTTGTTGCAGTGCATATGCAATGTTACACTACCCAGCACATATTTTATATTACAACTTTAGAGACTACTTAGGTTACACAACACTGCCCTGTGCATATTACACTCCAAGGCGCATATCACATAGCAAGCGCTAGTGCCGTCTCGCGCTCTCCAATGAATCTGTGATTGCACACAATGTATTGCATATTATATTTCACGCCCCAGTTCATCTTATATCACACTTTTTGGTGCATAGTTTATACCATATGCTATATCTAGTTTTCATTTTCAATCGTGCTCTCAGGACTATGTTCTATATAACACTGCGTCCACCTACCCTTTTCACGGGCATTACATTTTGCGATGGGGGGTGTAGGGTCAGGGGGTGTTTCTGCCAAGTGAGCCCGGAGTCACAGTCCCAAACGTCCTCTTCTTCCTGAATAAAAGTGAGATTATGCTGCATAGTTGTTCATATTTAAGTAGTTCGCACAGACACACATTTTAAAAACAATAAAGTTCCTAATACCCACCTTCTATGAACAGTTAGCTTGCTGCCCCATCCACCTCCTCCCTATCCTCTGTTGTCTGAATCCATGGACTAGCCTCCTCCCTCCTGCCATGCATGGTCTGATGTGCTGCCACTGCCCTCCATTTAGCATGATGTACCAGTCCACTCCTCCTGCCCTCCATTGCCCAATTCTATTGCCCATCATTGACCTCCTGCTTAGCCTCTGTGCTTAGCTTGCTGCCCCTATTCTCCTTCCCCCTGCCCTCCGAAGTCTTTGTGCATGCCCCTGCTCCATCCTTTTTGACCACCATGTTCCATGGACCTGCCACTCCTATCTACTCTGAGTGTTGTGTTGAGCTGCCACTCCCCTCCCACCTGCCTAGCATTGTCAGATGACTGTAACCTGTCCCTGCCACCTCCACCCTGCCTGTCCACATGCCATGCCCCTATCCCCTTTCTCCTGTCCTCCATGGTCCATTTTACTGCCACACCCTTCTGCCCTCCCTGGTCTGTTGTGCTGCAACTGCTCCTCCTGCCTGCCCCGCGGGGTCTGTTGTGAGGCCCCTTCCCCTGAACTCTCTTGTCTGTGCCCAGGTCCTGACCCTCCCTTCTATCCTCCATGGTCCTTTGTGCATGCCCCTGCACCCTCCTTCTTGCCCATCATAGCCATTGTGCTGCCACTAACCCTCCCGCTTGCCATGCATGGTCTTCTGTGCTGCCATGGCCCCTCCTACCTTCCCTGTGTGGTCAGCTAGCTGCTCCTGACCCCCTCCCACCTTCCCTCGATGGTCTGTGTGTATGCCATCATAGTCTCACTGTTGCTCTCCATGGTGTGTCTTGTTTCTAGTGCCCATCCTGCCTGACCTCCATGGTCATCTTGCTGCTCCTGCCCTGCCCCCTTGCCCCCAGCCCTCTGTTTCCATGTGCAGATCCCTATTCCCTCCCTCCTAGCTTGTTGGTTCCATTGTAATGCCCCTGATCCGTCCCTCCTGCCCTTTATGGTCTGTTATGCTGCAGCTTTCTCTCCTGTCTGTCCATTATGGTCAGCTAGCTACCATTGCCTCTTTCCCCTCTGTTCTCTGTTGTCCATGTGCATGGTCCTGTCCCCTCCCTATTGCTTTCTATGGATTGTTGTGCTTCACTCACGTCCCGCATGCCCTGTTTGGTGTATTGTGCTGCTGCAAACCCTGATGCCTGCCCTGTAGGGTCAGTTTGGTGCACCTCTCAATATCCCTCCTGTCCTCTGTTATCCGAGTCCATGTCCGTACCCCAATTCCTCCTGCCTACCATGATCTAATGTACCATACTTGCGAACATTTTGAACTTGGTAAGAGGGAGATTTTGAAATAAAACTGGGGTATTGATTTTCCCCTTTGAGTTACATTGAAAAAGAGAAGATTGTAGACAGGAAACATATCAAGTAAAGCCCATTTGAGCTTAAAAACATTGGACGTTTCCTGGCTGAAACGGGTCTGTTGGCATGTATGGTTGTATGACCACTGCCTCTTCCTTCTGCCCACAATGGTCTATTATATTGCCACAACCTCTCTTGCCAGTCCTGTATTGTTGGTGTGTTGCCCCTGCCCCCCTTTCCACTGCCCTCCATAGTCTGTTGTGCTGCCACTGCTCTTCCTGCCTGCCTAGTGTGGTCAAATTGTTGCCTCTGCACTCTCCTACCTGCCTTCAATGTTCAGAGTCCATGCCCCTGGCCTCTGCCTCTCAACAGTATCCCAATGAACAACTAGATTGCTAACATTCTATATTTATTACAAAAGTGTGGAACGCCTGACGTCATCTTGATGTAATCAAAACTGTAATGCCTAGAGCATTTCCTTTAGAAATTACATATATGAGAGGGTCTTATTTGCATCAAAATTATGGTTAGTGTTCCAAAAAACTAAAATGAGGACATATTTTCTGAGTTTTCAAATAGCGACAAAGAACTTTTAAATTATTTGTTATCTTTATGTTTTTTTATCCAGTTGACCACTTGATTAAATGTTGCATCCAAGGGGAGAGGGTTGCAGACTTTGCAACTGGGGAACCAGGTTGGAGTTTCTGCTTCAGCTCAACAGTCTGTGATTCTGGTCAAATCACTTAATCTCCCCATGTCTACAACCAAAATGAATTTGATCTTGTGTGATGTAACCAACGCTCATGTAAAGCACTCCAATACCTGACAAGTCTGCACTACATAAAACTGTAAATACACAAAAATAAGTGTTTTGCACACTTCTGTCATTGGGCTACATTTGGGCTACATCTGGGTGACATTTGGGCTACATTTGGGCTCTTTTGTCCCTGGTGGCCATTTTAGGAGATTTATTTGTTATGAAGTTTCCTAATTTCCTCATTTACTGCAGTCTCCTCAGTAGGAAATGCTTTCAGTTTTTTACTTTGATTCCATCAAGAAGGTATTCAGATATGTCACACATTTGCCATAAATTCTGAATGTTAGCACTCTAGTTGCTCATTAGATCACTGTAGTAAAGCTACTGCTCACCACGGAAGTCTGCTGCTAGTATTAAAAGTGCATGTTTCAGTCTGCATATCAGAATTTTTTTAATGAAATAGAAGAGGATTTGAGAAGTCACTCAAAATGTGCCCTAATTTTTCTTTCTTCAGCACTAATCATAATTTCTATGGCAAAATGAACCCCCTCATTGTGTTCCTTTTTAAATTAAACGTTTTAAGTGTTACCAGTTTATTCCAATCAAGATGGCTTCAGGTGTGCCATACTTTTGTCATAAGTAAGACAGAAAGCGCTCTAGTTGTTCTTAAGAATACTCTGGGACATTCTGTCATTGGGCTATACTTGGGCTACATCTGGGTGATATTTGGGCTACATTTGGGCTCTTTTGTCTCTGGTGGCCATCCTGGGAGATTTATTTGTTATGAAGTTTCCTAATTTCCTCATTTGCTGCAGTCTCCTCAGTAGGAAATACTTTCAGTTTTTTACTTTGATTCCATCAAGAAGGCATTCAGATGTGTCACACATTTTCCATAAATTCTGAATGTTAGCACACTAGCTGCTCATTAGATCACTGTAGTAAAGCTACTGCTCACCAGGGAAGTCTGGTGCTGGTATTCAAAGTGCATGTTTCAGTCTGCATGTCAGAATTCTTTTATGAAATAAAAGAGGATTTCAGAAGTCAAAATGTGCCCTAGTTTTTCTTTCTGCAGCACTAATCATAATTTATATGGCAAAATGAACCCCCTCATGTTGTTCCTTTGTAAATTAAATGTTTTAAGTGTTACCACTTTATTCCAATCAAGATGGCTTCAGGTGTGCCATACTTTTGTCATAAGTAAGACTGTTAGCGCTCTAGTTGTTCTTTAGAGCACTCTGGGAAGCTGCAGTAGAACACAAAGGAATCAACTGACAGTCTCTGCCCTTGTTGGATGTACATGTTTTACTGAGAATGTCAGACTGACTGAGAAAGATAATGTGAATTTACAGAAAATATGCTCTCAGTTTAGCTTATAGATCACCTTCCAAACCTCTGTGGGAAAAGCATGAGAAAAATAGTTTTCTCTCAAACATGGTTCATGATATCACAGCAGAAGGCTTTTTCACATGGTAAAATCACCTTAGAACACACCACAATTCCTAAAATGAGTATGGTACCATCAACAAATGATTTATAATGTAATTAAAGTCTTAAAACCTTCTATGAACTGCAATGCTTTTTAATGAGGTGCTATCATGTATATTGGTCCCAAGATGGCTGCCAACACTTCTTGGATGAAGTACTGACAGCCAATCAGATCTCACGATGAGATGTGTGGTTAGGCTCCGCCCAGATATATATGTGATTTTACTTTTGATTTTCTCAGGAACTACTGAACAGATTGACACCATATATTCAAAAGGCACATGCCTGACCTGAGGACTACCTCTTTGCCAAATTTCAAGTCATTCTGTTCAGCCATTCGGGCTGTACCTTCGACTAAAGGTCCTATGGAAAATGCATGGGGAAAATGTGTTTTGGGACCCCCCTTTTTTCTCAGCCCCCGCTGGACGAATCACCCCGAGACTTTCAGGGTAGGAGCTGAGCGGAGCGCCCAATTAGTTTTGAAAATTTCACGAAGATAAGTCAACCGGCGCCAAAGTTATTCAAAATAGAATTTTCAGATTTCCTATGGGAACTCGGTCCTAACTATAACTATCTACTGGCGACCACCAGTAGATAATATATATATATGTATATATATATATATATATATATAGAAATAGTCCTTTCCGCTCTCCTTTCCTCTCGGCGGAAATACAGGCACGGACCTCTCGCCTCCAAATCGAAAATTAAACAGTCCCACAAGCCAGGGCGGGTGAAGCAAATAATTTAATACCCAATTTAAGATGCAAAAATAAACGGACCAGTGTCCTCCATGACGCGTTTCGCTCCACGCAGGGAGCTTGATCACATATTATATATATATGACTGAATCGCTGCCTTTCAACTTCCCCACGGGCGATGAAAAGAACCAGCACGAACTCCTCTTAGTTGGAATGACAGGATGTTTATTGCTCACTCAATATGTCATAACGCGTTTCGACTGACACAGCAGCCTTGATCACATAAAGAAATGCGTACACCATTGCTTTTTAAATACCACCCACTAGTGTCACGTGATCCCAAAGAACATAGAAAACATACTATAAGAGTATTTTTTCACATGTGCAAAACAGTACTGGATTTTTAATAAATAAATAAATAACAATAAATACATTATTTAAAACAATCTCACCAATATTAATTGGATAAATTCATAAATAATACATTTAGACCGATGGAAACCAAGATATAAAGTATAGTGTAGTCCGATAAACTGTAGGCTGGATTTTATATTTGTTTATGCAAATAAAACACATGAATAAGTGTGTGGATTTTGTCTCTTTGTTAAAGTTGCCTAAGGATAGTATTTTACAGACCCATATTTCACCACATGGTAATATGCTGGAAATACTTTGCTCAAATGCATAAAGCTCCATGCCCACAGTGTGAAAGTATATGGTATATACTGTAATACTAAAATCCAGTTGTTGCGAACCAACAAAAATAACGCAAATATGCCTCACATGAAACTAACTAACATACACTTATTATTAATTAACAGTGTATATGGATACAATCGGCCGTGTTGTCATATCTAGATCAAAATACCAGTTATATAAAAAAAAAAAAAAAATGTGCAAATACCGCATTGAAACACCTAATTATAAATCTAAAGTGCTTATCAAGTGCTTAATAAATACTAAAATAGTAAAACCCATGTCTAAAAACACATCTAAACAAGTTATTTTTTTATGGGATAATTTTCTTATTTGTTTTATTTAAAAAATACATCGTGTATGTGACCGTAAGATGGTAATAATACTGGGAAAAGCTGGGGCAAGTAAGTGTAAAAAGACCTCCCAGGAGACGATGATAGCTGTAGCTATCTAAGAGTGTACTATATATATAATCACAATAGCTTATAAGGTGCCTGTTAGTGGTGGAAAAAATGTTGCTAACGGAAATTGTTTATAGGTAATAATGCAGATCTTCTGTTGTGTTAAGTCCATTGGGTGACTTACTGTCAAATTCCATTATCATATGCGTTTCAAGTTTTCTCAGCATTAATTCCCTATCTCCTCCTCTTGTTGGTGCTGGGACCGCAGCTACCACATAATAATTAAGACAATTGAGATCGTTGTGGTGCACTGTCTTAAAATGGCATGCTACAGGATAATTTGTATCATTATTCACTATAGCACGAAGGTGCTGCAGAATACGCATATGTACTGGTAATTTGGTACTGCCTATGTAATTAAGATTACAAGTGCAGGTAAGGACATAAATAGCGAACTCAGTGCGACATGTAAAATGTCATCTTATCTCTCTTTTGTGCGGACTAAAGGGAACCGTAAAATGAGTGGTATTCTTACCAAATTTACAGGCTCTACATGTTGAGCATTTGTAAAAACCCGATTGAGGCTTCAACCATGTTGTGTTGGTAAGAATTTCAGGACTGTTTTTAACCAGTTCCGTCCTCATAGATTTAGCCCTTCTAAAAGTGAGAGTTGGTATCTTGGGTAAACTTGGTGCCAATACCCCGTCAGTAAGTAGAATAGGCCAATTTTTCATGATAATAGCCTTAATTTGTCTTTGTTGTTGACTGAATGTAGTGATTAGTCTTGGTACTTCTAGGTTAGCTTCTCTACCTTGACTATTATCATTGTTGACAATATCACTATTTAACAGAGACTCCCTGGATCTGAGGGTAGCTTTGAGAATAGCTTTCTGTTAAATATCCTCCCTATACCCTCTTTGTCTGAAACGATCGAGGGACTCCAATTTGCATTTGTTAAATTGCTCTTCTGTGCTGCAAATTCTCTTGAGTCTTAATAGTTCACCAAATGGGATACTCGCTATCAAATGGTGTGGATGTGAGCTGGTGGCATGTAATGTTGAATTGCCTGATGTAGACTTCCTGTGTAGAGTTGTGTGGAGTTTGTTATTCTCAACATAGACAGTGGTGTCCAAGAAATCAACACTCTTTTTGCTGATACATGATGTGAAATGTAAATTCATTTCATTGACATTGATGTTAGATATAAACAATTCAGCACTTTGAACACTTCCCTTCCTAATAATAAAAATATCGTCAATGTAACGAAACCAACTCTTAACATGAATGTCTACTGTCTCTCTAAAAATGCCTCTGAGAGCCTGCTCCTCCCACCAACCCACGTGTAAACACGCGTAGCTGGGAGAGAAGCAGGCTCCCATCGCAACACATCTGGATTGTCTGTACATTTTTTTGTTGAACATAAAGAAATTATTGCACAGACACCAATTGATCATCTCAATTAACATGATGTTATGGTTATAGTAATTGAGGGATCTCGTCTCTAAATAGTGTTTCACTGCAGCCAATCCTTTTTGATGTTCAATACTTGTATAGAGTGCCTCTATATCAAGAGTAATGAGTAAACACTCATCATTCCAGCTTGTTTCTTCCAATTTTCTATATATATATATCTTCACTGAAAAAACCAAAGGCTTCAGGGGCGTTATAGTTAGGAATTAGCCTTTCAAAAACCTTAGAAATTCACTGAAAAAAAACATAGGTTTCAGGGGCGTTATAGTTAGCTGGACATTTCCCTCGTACAAAACCCTAGAAATTCCACTGTTATAGTTAGTTCAGCTAACTATAACTCGCGCCCCCACAATGCATTGCTGATGACGTCACATTTTACATCACTCATGACATGGTCAACGACATCACTGATGACATCACTGATGACATCTCAAATGACATCACTGATGACATCATCCAGCGAGTATGTGTTTCTGTACAGTTTTAATATGGTTAATATATATAGGGAAAGGCCTGTTGAAGAATGAGTGGGTGTACAAGTGTGTGAATGGATGATTTTCTAGGTGTGTAACTGACTTTATAAGTGAGTCATTAAATGTATCTTACTGCAGACTAGTGACTAAACTTTGTGAATGTCTGTATGTGTCTGTGTGTTGGTGTATAAGTGGCTGCATGGTTTTGTGAATAGCTATATGAGTGTCTATATGGGTTATTGATTGGTTGGAGTATCTGTATGGGTGCCTGAGTGTTTGTGTGGGTAGGGTGTGTGTGACTCGGTGCATAGATGTGTGAGTGGGTTATTCTATGGGTGCAACTGTGATGGACTGTATGGTTGGGTGAGTGTATGTATGGGTGTGTTAGTGATTGAATGTATATCTCAGTTGTACATGTGTCAGTAACTACATATGTGAAACGCAGTGTATATGTGTGTAAAAGTATATAACTATCTATATGTGAGAGTGTGTGATTGCGGGAGTGGCTGTATGGATGAGTGTGTGCTTGTATTAGTAATTGTATAAGAGCGTCAGAATTTGTAGTATTTTTATGAGTAAGTGAACTTGAGTGTGTTTAACTGTTTAGGTGAATAAATTGGACTGTGTTTAATTATTTGCATGCCTGATTAGTTGTGTCAAAAGGGGGTGGTGATGGACAGAGCATCAGAACCAATCAAATACTCACACCCAGTCAACAGAAGCTTGTTTCCTTCCCAGTATAAGAATTGGCTTGGTAGTTTAGTTTGCCCTGTTCCCATCATGCACTGGGACAGGTACAGACTAATTTGCATGTAGCTAGGTTCTGAGCTGGGATGGTGCAGTGAGCTAAAAAACGGTGATGGATTAAAACCATGATCTCTTGACTTGGTAAGAGTATTCTGCATCATTCAGAAACTCTGTCCATCACCACCCCCTTTTTCCCAAATCGATTTTATTCACACTCAGTGTGGGAGGGTATGCTCAGACGTGAGTCCCTTGCTCATTGCACCATCAGGATTCAGGCAAGCCGGGCCGACGAAGGCTGTGATGCCAGAAACCGGTCCCCGGAAGCTTGTTTCCTTCCCAGTATAAGAATTGGCTTGGTAGTTTAGTTTGCCCTGTTCCCATCATGCACTGGGACAGGTACAGACTAATTTGCATGTAGCTAGGTTCTGAGCTGGGATGGTGCAGTGAGCTAAAAAACGGTGATGGATTAAAACCATGATCTCTTGACTTGGTAAGAGTATTCTGCATCATTCAGAAACTCTGTCCATCACCACCCCCTTTTTCCCAAATTGATTAGTTGTGTCAGTACCTCAATGGATGATTGGTGGTGTGTGAGTGTCTATATAGGTGTATAAATGCATATGATAGTCTTGTACGGAGTGACTGTAAGTATGAGTGACTGTACAGGTGAGTGAGTGGAGATGCATGTAGACCTAAGAGTCAATGAGTGGGTATGTAGTTATTGGTATTGGTATTGGAGTATCTATGGAACCCCTCAAATCTTTTTTTTTGCAGTTCACATGATATCTGATTATGGTCATATTTCAAATCTACATAGGTGTAAACAGAGTGTTTTTAGAAACGTGATTCAACTTTGTAGCTTCTTGCAGACCTCCTCATTCTGCATATTGAGACTTAGTTAAACTTACCTTCACAGTAATAGGAATAAAAAATGGTATACATGTTTTTTCAGATTTTCATTGCAATCTAAATTCATATAAATTGCTTATTTTAAAATTTGGATCTGTGAAAGAAAAGAAAAAAAAATTATAACATGTAATAATACATTTTTTACAACACAGCATAATTTCCACAAAGTAATTTGTTTGCCTTTTTTGCTGTTCTCAGAATATATTGAATTTCACTAGAAATAGTGATTTCAATCGTACTCATCACTTAACAGCAGGCAAAAAAAAAGAATCAGAAAGATTGTTAAAAAAAAACCAACATGCTATTCTCAGTAAAATACCAGAAAATACAAATCACAAATATATAAAATGTTCACAGCTTACAAAATTTTATAACTTTAACTTATAAAAACTGTAAATATTGCTGCATTAAAATATTCACCAAATCAATGACCACCAAAAAGTCCATAATTCAAAAATATACCTTTCCTTGAGGTCAAATGGTATTTTTGCACTCCTTCTTTATGTAAATTGTCCAATGGTAGTCCTATTAAATTATAATAATAAATTCCTCAGAGAGTGAATTATCTTCCTAAAACTTTGACTTTAAAAATATTAGGTAGGAATTTTATAATTCCCTAGGCAAACGTTGTTTAAAAACCAACTGGGAATCATTACATAGTGTCCCGCCTTTCTCACATTTTAGATAGGCAGTGTAATGTCCAGATGTGGTGGAAGGACCATCATGGAAAATTATTGCAATTGCTACAAAAGTCCTTCCTGATATTGATAATTGTGCTGATACAATTGCTTTATTAAAGTATCCAATTTTCTTCCGTCAGCTGTACAACGTTGCATCATTAAAATTATGTATTTTCCATATTTTGTTAAGAATAATGTGGCTAACATTTTACCTTGTCTACACTCCATGTTTTGAATTGCACCTTTAACTAATTTATTGAAAGACACTGATTTACAGTCTGGTAATGTTAAATACAGAAACCTCTCAGTGTCTACATTGGTGCTACATGTATACATGCAATTTTCACAATAATGTTCCCATTTGTAAGAAAGGCCAAAAATATTTTCTATTTCTACACCTTCATTTTCAAAAATGGTAAGCATATACATTAAAAATTCCTGAGCATCTTGTTGGATATTTTGTGTAAATTGTGTAGAACCAGAACACACATCCAAAAGATTACGAACATCTGAAACAGATTGTATTTTACTTCAATCTGTTGTCAATTTTTCATAAACAGAATGCAACAGAGAACAAAATCTTTTTTCCCGATTCTGCATAATTTGTTCTTGCAAACCTTCAAGATAAAAAACAACATTGACCACTACATTAGCATAGCAGTTGACACCAGAACTATTTTCAAACTGATAACCAACAATCTCTTCAACAGTGTCCAATTTCTTTTTACCTGCAATCACAACATTATCTTGTTCTTTTCCCTTCTTGAAACCTTCAGAACAGATATTCTCTAACCTTCTTTTTCGACCAACCACACGCATTTCAAATACAGGATATTGACCTAAATTTGCAGCATACATCCTTCTTAACCTATTATACTCTTTTACACAGTTTGCATCTGCAGCAACCTTTGTCTCATCAAAATCAATCAAAAACAAACCAGATAATGTTCTGATTCGCGACAAAGCAACATATGCCATACCCTCTTTAAATACAGTAGATCCAATGTTCACCAATGCACTGTCTACACTTAATCCTTGAGATTTATGAATAGTCACTGCATATGCCAGAGAAAATGGAAATTGTTTCCTACGGACATATAAATCTTTAACAAGCAAAAAAAGAACTGAACAACGACCAATTTCTTTAACTTCATCAATCTGATCAAATTAAATTTTTACACAAATTCAATTCCTTCTTTTTTCTGATAATTCACAAAATCCACCACTTTACCCATTGCAGCATTAACTAAACCTTTCTCTACATCCAAATTACACCTTAAAATTACCCGACAGTTTACACACGCATATAGTGTATTTTCTAAACCAGCAGTTTTAGATATTTTTTTTTCTAAACAATCCAGTTTTGATCTCAACTTTCCCGTCAAAATTATAGTGATTACTTCATGCAGTATTTTATCGATGGCTTCAATTTTGACAATTTCATCATTTTACAGTTTCAATAATTCTTCGTTGAATATGGAACACTCGCGCAGTGTTGGCATTAAGCAAATCACTGACTTGTTTTTAGCAATTTCCACGTACACTTTTGCAGGAACTGCATTTTCATTTGGAAGACATTGCAAAGTAATCGACTCTCCAAAGCTTGTTTGCCTTGTTTTGAAAGAATTCCAATTCTTATATCATGAAGAATACTTCCATATTCAGCATCATTTGCCTGTCGAATATTTGTTGTCAGTTCTTTGTATTCAAAATTACTCCAAATGTTCACATTACCAACACTGCCAAGAGACTTTCTGGTATCTTCATGGACAAGTGTTTTAAATACCGGTTGTCATTTTGCCGGAGTCAGTTGCAGTAGATCTCCAAAAACTATGACGTGTTTTCCTCCAAATAACACGTCATACTCTGTTTTAAGAATTTGCTGCATTCTTAAATGCACAAAGGCAAGCATCAAGTTTGAGACCATGCTCACCTCATCAATAATGAGAAGTTTCATTTTCTTCAGAACTCTCGAAACTTCACAACAAGCTTCTCCAGATAGCTTGTGGTAGTCCAATTTGTTCTCATGCTCTACTGGCAGCATTAGTAAACGATGTAAAGTAATTCCTTTAATGTTATGTGCTGCCAACCCAGTTGGAGCAGTAACAACACAAGACAAATGCGAATCAGTTGTTTTCTGCAGATAACTTGTAATTACTTTAATTAAGAAACTTTTTCCTGTTCCAGCTTGACCACTTACATACATTCCGATAGGTTGAAATGATGTACATGAGCACCCTCTCTTTTCATGAAGTAATCCATGGTCAATCTGCTCTTTCACTTGCTGATATATTTGTTTCTGTTCCACATTTAGTTGTTCTTCCAAGTTTCCTAACTGTATTGCATCTTCTTGAGCTTGATACATTGCTGTTTCCACCTCATTCATTGCAATCGCTGCTTCATTTTCAACAATTGGTTGTCCTAGTGGATCTTGACTCAGTGCAGCAGAACTTTGACTGTCTTGAGAACTGTCTCTAGCAATCTCAGCTGCAATTGTAGCTTCTTGATCAATTTCATCATTCAACATTTTGACATAATTTGCGAAAGCACTGCATTGTATGCTATCTTTAGAAGCATTAAATGAATCTTCATAGCTGGGAAAATTTCCAAGTAATTCCAGTTCTAAACGTCATGGTTTGAACATTTGCAAAATGGCTAAATAGTAAAATTCCCTTTTTCTCAGCAGTGTCGCAACTCAGTTTCCTGTGATTAATTAAATATCCTTTCCTTTGTTTCACCAGACATCCTTCGGAACCAATCACTCCATATTTTCCATCGTTGATATTCTCTGTAGTATTCTGTTTAAAAGTGTAGTTTTGCAGCACTTCATAGAGACACATGTTCTCAAGATGATGACTTCTATTTGGGTAGTATGTGTCCAACATATTCGTTTTCAAAATATCTGCACTTTCTGGTTCATTTTCTGCTAAATATTCAATTTCTTGAACAGATTTCAGTACCCGATTTCGCATTCCTGCAAGACCTAGACTCACCCAAATGATTCTTTAACTTTTGGAATATAGACTTGCAGATGATAACCGATCTGAACATTCATATGCTCCAATTTCACGATGCAATAACATCTTCAAACTGAAACTGTATAATTTCTTACTTAGAGTCTTCTCGTGAGAAATCTCTTCCCACATTTCTTTCAATTCAGTCTTTTCTGATTTAGTAATGTAAGATGTTGCATATCGAGCAACAGCAATGGAATTGTCAGCAACATACTGAATATCCATGTTAGCGTTCCACATGGATAAAATAACTGGATTGTAGTCATTTATGTATTTCAATTCTTCACTTCTTCTTAAGTTGTATGTGTTTTTCGGAGACTTTCTTGTGATGGTATATCGCATAACTGACATAAAACTGTTCACTCTTCTTTTGGATAATACAGTACATGGAAATCCAAAACGACATTTGGTATAGAACTTATCATTTGACTTGTACATTTGTCGACAGTATTTTCCACACCTGTGGCTTTGAAATCGTGAGACTTGTTGTTTTAAATTTTTATCTTCTCTGCTATTGGGAAGAGCACATGTAGCATAATCTTCAATGAAAGACAAAACACTTTCATCTGAATCTGTTCCAAATTTGGGGGCGTCCTTGATCCATAACAACATATGTATGTGAGGAGCACCTCTTGCTTGATACTCTTTTCTCCAAAAGAAATCCACAACTTCTCCAAGAGGAGGATTCTTTTTATTGCAGATGAAAGACATCATAGCTTCAAATCTATGATTGAAATATCTGCATACATTGACAGGATCCAAAGAGCACAATTCTCCAGGTGTCTTGTATTCAATATTTTTTATATTGGAATTTGCCTCTCGAAGAAATTCAAGTAAATCATCCCAAGCATACACAGCACAGCTTAGTGTAACAAACCATGTAGGAGTTCCCAAGTTCCGTAGCATACATTTCAGTTCTACATGTCGACTGTACCAATATTCATTAGTCCCACGCTGACATGCCATCAGATTAATCAACTGAGATTCTAAATGATCATCTCTCTGATGCACTTTATACATAAACTCATTTGCAGTTACATTTTGAAGATGCATTCCAGTTTTTAAAATGTGATTTACTGCATATGAAAGTCCAGACAAGTCACTTTCAAACAGAAGATGAAACATATAAGGGATACATTGTCGAAATCTTGGATCTTCTGCATATAATCTTGTTGTCCGATATTTAGATGCAGGAATCTGCACAGGACGTTCATCATATAGTCCACCTTTTCCTGCTGGAAACAACTGCGGGAAACAATGAGCTTCCAAGCTCTCTTCCCATACACTTATGGGACTTCCTGTTGCTTTTTTCATTTGAAACAACTCAATTGTATTCCCCAGCACCTCTTTGGAATGAAGTGGATGTACACTGTAATGTTCATAGATATCTTCACATCTGGACATGTCCACTTTTTCTATTTGTCCAATTAATGTTTCAGTATCTTCTGCTAAATCTATTTCTTCTTCTCCTACAAACACATTTCTATAGTACTCATTATTTTATAACAGATACAATGATGCCTTTTGCACTTTTCTAACATCCACTAACTCTTGCCAAATGTTCTTATTCTTAGTAGGAACACTATTAACTAGAATGTCTAGTGGCTCATTTTCTGCATGGTCTACACCAATAGTTTCAATATTTTTCCTTAAATCTAACGGTAAATACACAATTCTTCCTTTCAATCCTCTTTGCAACTCTGATGGAGGTAATTTACCTGTTTTTGGCTCCATACGAACAATAGCCTGAAACGGGTGAACACATTGTATGAGAATAGACTCATACGTATTTAAATCTATCAGCTCTGGAGGAATAGCAACCAACTCTAGATTATTATGAACAGCTCTAGCAGGCATTTTATTCTCATCTAATTTGTTATAACAATATTTGCAAATACGCTGCTCACATCCCAAATCAAAAAAATCCTCTACCAGCAAATAAGTTGCAAATTCCATCCACTTATCATTATCTTCTATTTCAATTTTTAAATACAGATCGACACCCCTAGTCTGATTTTTATAGTGACTTCGCCAACAACAAATACAAGAAACATTTGGTCTTTCACCTGAAATTACCCTAAACTTTGTGATTTCATCCTCAAATTGTTCTGTAATTACGGGTTGTACATTGTCTTCAACATTTTGTTCTACTAATGTGTCAGTTTCTTCACTCTCTTGCTGAGGACCAAAGTAACAAAACTCAATATCATCACAGACCTGCTTCACATCTGATACTGACCCACTAAAAAGAGCACTGTTCAACTCACTTAACTTTAGTGCTGGACTTTTTGCATAATACAACCTTCTCACTAACTTCCGCATTTGAGTATGATGTACTGCCAACATTCTGAAATGGTGAAAAACACTTTGACTAACTTTCCTAGAAAGACAAGCCAGAGAATGACCTTGCAAAGCAGTATGTTTTCTCACTCTGCAAGGGTCTAGTCCTTGCAACAGCTTAATCTTTTGTTTTACACTTTTTTTAGTATAGGCTCGTAAGAAACTACATAATTTTTCAATAGATTCCTGTCGTACACTGCAAATACTACTGCAACCCCAAGTGTACACAGGGTTTTTAGCACGTCTCCCTAAAACTTCATAAGCTATCACCTCTTCTGCATTTCTTTCAACCATTTTCTCTTTCTCAATTGGACAACCGTCGCTAACCTCATAACCTCTACCACTGGTGTCAACTGCATACAACAATTTTTCGCTCAGTGAATAACTCTCTTCGTTAAAAAAAGGCTCTGAACTGGAACTGTGTTTCTAATCTCCCCCAAAAAATCACAATTTTTTTTTATTAATAACTCTTTTCCTCCTACTTTTGGCCTTCATTACATGGATTGGTTTATCTAGTGATCGAATTCTGTTTAATACTAATATAAACAGTTTCCTTTTTACTTCAAAAGCCTTTTCCACAATGTTTTCAATATGCTTATAAAATAATGCTCTCTTTTTATATTTCTTCACATCTTTCAGCAAATTATGCACTACTCTCTTGTAAAATATTTTTTTGCGTGATTCCTTATACTGATTTTGCCTTTTTTTACCATACTTTATCATCTTTGACTGACCATTTGCTTTTTTACTTTTCCTCTTATTTTGAATTTTTTTCTTACTTGAAGAATTCTCAGTAGTTCCAACATTATCTACATTCTGTTTGCTCCTACAAACATTTTTAATAAATTGCTTTGTGATTTTTTCCTTTTAGCCACATTATCTTGTACATTCAATACTTGTGGTTGATGTTTCTTCAAATAATCCTCCTGTCTCTGTTCTTTTCTTTTTCTTTTTTTTCTGGCATGATTTCTCTATTTTAACTTTGAAAAACAGTATCTGTAAAAAAGAATCAAAAATAAATGTATATTAATAACTTTCAAATGTATACTATTCCATTACTGTATAAACACATTTTATATAAAAACTGACTAAGAAACTATAGCCCTGAACCACAAGTGTGACGATGGTTAAAACACTGCATGCATAGTGCATACTACTTTGAAGCAGTTCATGCCCTAAAGCCTACCTCACTACATGCTAACTGACTGAATGATTACAGTACTATAAGGAGACACACTGGGTGAGTAACAGGGTGTTTGCTAGAAGTGTATGAATACTGACTGGGGAATTGAAGGTGTGAAAGACAACTGTGCAGGTGGTTAGAGGACTGCATGCATACTGGATAGGCATTTGAACCAGTCCATGTGCTAAGGCCTGGCTCACTGCATGAGTACTTGGGTACTGACTGAATGATTAGAGTACAGCAAGGAGAGTGCCTGGGTGAATTTATAAGTGGTTGGTTTTTGGCGCAGTGAATGGATTAGTACTTGGTACTGAATGGGTCACTAGAGGAGTGCAAAGGGAGTGACAGGATGTTTGCTGGACTGTATGGATACTGACTAGGGAATTGAAGGTGTGAACGACAAGTGTGTAGGTGGTTAGAGGACTGCATGCATAGTGAATAGGCGTTTGAAGCAGTCTATGTGCTAAGGCCTGGCTCACTGCATGAGTACTTGGGTAGTGACTGAATGATTAGAGTACAGCAAGGAGAGGGCCTGGGTGAATTTATAAGTGGTTGGCTTTTGGCACAGTGAATGGATTAGTACTTGGTACTGAATGGGTCACTAGAGGAGTGCAAAGGGAGTGACAGGATGTTTGCTGGACTGTATGGATACTGGCTAGGGAATTGAAGGTGTGAAAGACAAGTGTATAGTATGTTAGAAGACTGCATGCATACTGCATAGACATTTGAAGCAGTCTATGTGGTAATGTATGGTTCACAACATGAGTACTTGGAAACTGACTAAATCATCAGACTACTGCTAGGACAGTGCCTGGGTAAAACTTTTAAATTTTCAGTTCTGGCGCAGTGAAGAGAATAGTACATGGTACTGCACTTTAGTGTCAAACCCTGACTCATTTTATCAATGCATCAGCAAAGACTAGCTTCTAATGCTACTAAAACTTGACAACATGACCGGTTTTAAAACAGTTATCTGTCAGCAAATACACGATGTTACCAAATGTTTCACTCACAATCCTTACCCAAATGCACACAGACTCACAGTGTGATTTTAGACGAGCAACACTATCCTAGGAGTTTACCAAAACTGATTCACTGGTCTAGAAGAGGTAAGGGTACTGCACACAATCTACATATTTAAGTACTGCACTTTAGTGTCAAAGCCTGACTCATTTTATCAATGATAAGCAAAGACTGGCTTCTAATGCTACTAAAACTTGACAACATGACAGGTTTTAAAACAGTTATCTGTCAGCAAATACACAATGTTACCAAATGCTTCTCTCACAGTGGTTCCCAAATGCACACAGACTCACAGTGTGATTCTAGACAACAACCACTATCCCTAGGAGTTTACCAAAACTCATTCACCACTGTGGAAGTGGTAAGGGAACTGCACACAATCTACATATTTCAGGACGGCACTTTTGCGTCAAAGCCTAATTCATTTAATCAACGCATAAGCAAAGACTGGCTTCTAATGCTACTAAAACTTGACAACATGACAGGTTTTAAAAGAGTTATCTGTCAGCAAATACACGATGTTACCAAATGCTTCTCTCACAGTGGTTCCCAAATGCACACAGACTCACAGTGTGATTCTAGAAAATGCACCACTATCCCTAGGAATTTACCAAAACTCATTCACTACAGTGGAAGTGGTAAAGGAACTGCACACAATCTACATATTTCAGCACTGCACTTTTTTGTCAAAGCCTGACTCATTTAATCAAACCATAAGCAAAAACTGCCTTCTAATGCTACTAAAACTTGACAACAAGACAGGTTTTAAAACAGTTATCTCTCAGCAAATATACGATGTTACCAAAAGCTTCTCTCACAGTGGTTCCCAAATGCACACAGACTCACAGTGTGATTCTAGACAAGCAACACTATACCTAGCAGCTTACCAAAACTCATTCACTACTGTGTAAGGGGTAAGGATACATATTAAAGTACAGCACATTAGTGTCAAAGCATGACTCATTTTATCAATGCATAAGCAAAGACTGGCTTCTAATGCTACTAAAACTTGACAACATGACAGGTTTTAAAACAGTTATCTGTCAGCAAATACACAATGTTACCAAATGCTTATCTAGCTGTAATCTGCATGATCTTTGGATAAAATCCTGCACAGTAATGTGGGACGTAGTTAAGCCAGCTTGGCTTCGAAGAAATCACCTATTTACTATACATAGGGCATACTACTCCCTACAGAGGCTGTCCAAGTTTTCTAGAGGTGCTCAGGTGTCTTGTCCCCGATGCGGTTTTGTATCTGCTTCTGACCCCCATATGTTTTTTGAATGCCCCCAACTGTCATCCTATTGGGACGCCATTGGCAAGAATCTTACATCTTCCCTGGGTTTTCCAGTCATTATAGATCTCAAGCTAGTAGTCTTCGGTATTCTTGACTTGGTTCAGAGTCCAGTCAATAATCTTATTTTTTACTGTATGCTGGCAGCACGTAGGGAAATTTGTAAACGTTGGAAAGAAGCTGACCCCCCTACTTTATCTGACTGGTGTTTATCAATTTTTCAAATCTCGAAACTCGATCTGGCCAGGACTGGAAATGCTAGGAAAAGAGCTTTTTGGTTGTTGCTAGATTGGATTGCGTAAGCAGCGGGTTTTTTTTTTTTTTCTCCCCCCAGTCCGATGATTATCTAGCCATGATACAATCGTTTTGCTACTTTACGTAGCTTCTACCTGCCTAAATGGTCAGTTCGGGCAGCATTGGCAGTTGCCGGCTTAACATCTTGGCTCCGGGCTGTACATGATATTGGCTATTGCTTTAGGGTTGGGCCCTCCTTGATCAGCCGCCATCCCTTACCAGTTTTATCACTGAGTCTGCTTGCCTTCTATCTCATAAGCCCGCGTTGCCTTGCTTGTACAGCTAGGCCTTTACAGTCATGACATAGATGAGGACAAAAAAAAATGTTACCAAATGCTTCTCTCACAGTGGTTCCCAAATGCACACAGACTCACAGTATGATTCTAGACAAGCATCACTATCCCTAGGAGTTTACCAAAACTCATTCACTACAGTGGAAGTGGTAAGGGAACTGCACACAATCTACATATTTCAGGACTGCACTTTTGTGTCAAAGCCTGACTCATTTAATCAAAGCATAAGCAAAAACTGCCTTCTAATGCTACTAAAACTTGACAACAAGACAGATTTAAAACAGTTATCTGTCAGCAAATACACAATGCTACCAAATGCTTCTCTCACAGTGGTTCCCAAATGCACACAGACTCACAGTGTGATTCTAGACAAGCAACACTATCCCTAGCAGCTTACCAAAACTCATTCACTACTGTGCAAGGGGTAAGGAGACTACACACAATCTACATATTAAAGTACAGCACATTGGTGTCAAAGCATGACTCATTTTATCACTGCATAAGCAAAGACTGGCTTCTAATGCTACTAAAACTTGACAACATGACAGGTTTTAAAACAGTTATATGTCAGCAAATACACGATGTTACCAAATGCTTCTCTCACAGTGGTTCCCAAATGCACACAGACTCACAGTGTGATTCTAGACAACAACCACTATCCCATGAGTTTACCAAAACTCATTTACTATTGTGCAAGTGGTAAGGGAACTGCACACAATCTACATATTTCAGGACTGCACTTTTGTGTCAAAGCCTAACTCATTTAATCAACGCATAAGCAAAGACTGGCTTCTAATGCTACTAAACTTGACAACATGACAGGTCTTAAAAGAGTTATCTGTCAGAAAATACATGATGTTACCAAATGCTTCTCTCACAGTGGTTCCCAAATGCACACACACTCACAGTGTGATTCTAGACAAGCACCACTATCCCTAGGAGTTTACCAAAACTCATTCACTGCAGTGGAAGTGGTAAGGGAACTGCACACAATCTACACATTTCAGGACTGCACTTTTGTGTCAAAGCCTGACTCATTTAATCAAAGAATAAGCTGCCTTCTAATGCTACTAAAACTTGACAACAAGACAGGTTTTAAAACAGTCATCTGTCAGCAAATACACTATGTTACCAAATGCTTCTCTCACAGTGGTTCCCACATGCACACAGACTCACTGTGTGATTCTAGACAAACAACACTATCTCTTGCACTATACCAAAACACATTTCTTCATCTAGAAGAAGTACTACATTTAGTGTAGAAACATAACTCATCTCACAAATTCATAAACAATGACTGGTTTCTAATTCTACCAAAATATAAAAACAGCATAGTTATCTGTCTGCAAACACATGAAAAACACACATGCTTATCACAGAATGGTTTCTACATGCACACACACTGTCAATAAGATTGTAGAGAAGAAAAGTACTCCCTACACTTTAGCAGGAGAAATACATTAGTCTGATTAAAATCAAAATAGTCTACATACATCCCCTCACAATTAAATAACTCACCTTTCAAGTTGTTTTGTAGATTAAGAAGTATATTAGTCACACAACAGATATCAGTCACACACCAGATTTTCTTAAACAGAATCTCTGCACTGTGCACCTGTCAGCAGAACCAAAAAATGGCAAAGTTTCCCTCTCATTTTCCACACATATACATGTAAACATCAAATCACATTCCTTCCCACATAAATTCAAAAGCAAACACACATTTCTATTGGTTAAACATTTCAACCCCTTCCAAATTACATAAATTTGAACCCTTCCCCCAATCTGCCTTCTGCCCGTTACCATAGAAACAGGTCATGGAACACTGTACTGAGCACACAGGTCACAAGTTCAGCACACAATGCTGCTAATCAAGACAGAAAGTGTGCTTGACTTTTCAACATGTCGGCTTATCATATATAATGTTCCTTACAATCAGTTTTTGTTAACCAATAAGAATCATGCGTTTAGAAAACAGAAATATACACCCTACCTTTCAGTGTAGAAGGTTGTCAAACAACCAATGATTTCTTGTATTTTTTCAAAACTGCATCTTAGCCACCATTTTAGAAACATCTTACTTTCCAAACTGCCATTTCATTTACAGAGACAATCTGAGTGCATCCAGGTCTCCTTTCAAGATGCTTAGCGTGTGGATTGTGGGACACAGCTATATTTTCTGGAGCCAAAGGTGTCCAGAAAACAAAGGCATTCACAAAGACCTAGGTTTGCCAAATGTAGACATTAAATGGATTGTACAGAGATGGTTAAAGTGACACCAATTGATGCCATTGGTGAAATCCTTCATGCATATCCAACACTCTGACCTCATAATAGTGCACTGTGGTGGCAATGACCTAGGCACTTTGACTGGGGTAGGTCTGGAAATCCTTATGAAGGACACCTTTGCAGAACTGATTTCACTTTTCCCCAAAACTGCCTTTGTGTATTCTAACATATGCCAAAGGCAGAAATGGAACTGGTCCGATCATTTTTGTCCACAAATTGAGAAAGCTAGGAAACATGTGAATAAATCTGTTTCTGCTTTTCTCCGAGACTATAGAATGGGGTCCATTTACAATAACAATCTGAGCTTTCATATGCAAGAGATGTATAGGAGAGATGGAGTACACTTTACTGATGAAGGAAACAGTGTCTTCCTCAACAACTTTAGACTCTGTATAGGTACTTACTTATAAGTACCAAAAACTCTCAATGAACAAAAACCGCTCTTTTTAGAGCCACTCAAGAACAGAACACTTAAGCTTGATCTTTATCTCCCAACAATGTCAATTTTTTTTCCTTGGATCCGCGCACCCAACGCGAGAGAATCCGTGCACCCAACGCGTTAGGATGCACGCAACCTGCGCGCATTTTGCTGTTTTGTTTTTCAAAAAGGGGGCCCCAGGGGGTCCTTCTGGGACCCCCTAAGCACCTCTAGAGGGTCAGAGTATTTCCACTCTGCCCCCTTTATATGTTTTACACACTTATTCCCCTTGCTTCTTCAGCCTCGCTTCTACCGAGGCAGAAAATGGCCGCCAACAGTTCCTGCTTTCGAATGTAGACAGACACTCGACAGCCAATTAGCATTCAGCGTGCGATCGGGAGGGTGCACGCTTGGTTCGGGGAGGATGCACTTACTGTGCGGGTAGGGTGCGTGGATCCTCCCTGGCCATAGATATCACTAACCTTTTTACCCTAATTTTCTCAGGAACTACTGAACAGATTCACACCATTTATGCAAAAGGCACGAGTCTGAACTGAGGACTACCTCTTTGCCAAATTTGGTGTCATTCCATTCAGCGGTTCGGGCTGTAGCTGCGACAACAGATCCTATGGGAAATTGCATGGGGAAAACGCGTTTTGGGACCACCCTTTTTTCTCGGCCCCCGCTTGACAAATCCCCACAAAACTTTCAGGGTAAGAGCGGAGCGGAGCTGTCCAATACTTTGGAAAAGTTTGTGAAGATTCGTCAACCGGCGCCAGACTTATTGGGAATAGAATGTTGCGGATTTCCTATGGAAAATAGGTCCTAACTATAACTATGTACTGGCGACTGCCAGTAGATTATATATATATACATATATATATATATATATATATATATATATATATATATATAAAGTCTCACATTTGCCAAAGCTTTTAGGACGCACTTTCCATCGTCAAAATAAGGCAACAACACCATCTGCAGCTCCCTGGATAAATAAATTGCCTTACGTGTTTCAGACATCAATCGTCCTTATTCATAGGCAGAGCAACCTCACATGTAAGGCACAGAATGCTGTTGAGTAAAACAAATACCTTTTATTAGCCACAGGTGGAGCCTTGCAATCAAAGTAGAATAGCATTCTGGGAACAGCAGTTCTGTGATTAGCCTCGTAGTTCATGATAAACAACAAAGTCACTCAAATATATTTCTCATAAATCCAGCCATTAGTGGGCTATCCAAAAGAAAGCAGACAGTGTTGCAAACAATGATATGCCGACACGATGGACCGGGATCGGCTACATGCATCCAGAGCCATCGGCCCGCTTTTCTTGCGGTAGTGCAGTCCCCACGGCAAGGCTGCCGTGCATTACATAAAGTTTCACATTTGCCAAAGCTTTTAGGACGCACTTTCCATCGTCAAAATAAGGCAACAACACCATCTGCAGCTCCCTGGATCAATAAATTGCCATACGCGTTTCAGACATCAATCGTCCTTATTCATAGGCAGAGCAACCTCACATGTAAGGCACAGAATGCTGTTGAGTAAAACAAATACCTTTTATTAGCCACAGCATTCTGTGCCTTACATGTGAGGGACGAGAAGAAAGGAATTGGTGGCTGCAGAACATCGATGCATGGAACGGATGGGCAATATTAGGTCGCGCACTGGATTTTTTGTTGGAACCCGATGCCAGCTTAAGAGACTGGAGAGCACACTTGGGAGAGAGGCAACAGGTGGAATGTGGTCAGGAGAGGAATGAAGGAACAGATACATGTTTAGATACATGTTTAGAAATTATAGTAGGCTTGTATACCTTGCGGAGTTTCAAAGAGCTAATAGAAGAGCAGACAGTGAAGAGGAAAATAGACAACATCTCAGCTGTAGCGCATATAAATTCTTTTGGAGGCAACAGATCCCCTGGCCCATTGGATTTGGTGAAAGTTTTGGTATAGAATAGGAGATTGCGGTGAAGGCGGAGTATCTGCCAGGTCAATTGAATATGATAGCAGACGGGAATCCAAGAAACGTAAGATGGGGGGACATCTGAGATCGGAAGCTGAACCCTTGGTATTTCAGGAAGATAGACAGCATTTGGGGTCATCTGGAAGTAGAGCTTTTGGTGAGCTGGCTGAGTTACCAGTTACAGAAGTATTTCTGATGGATTCCAGATCAAGGGGCATGTTCAGTGGATGCTTTTCAACAGAAATGGAAGGGAACAAGAGCTTAGGCTTTGCCGTCTTTTCAAATGATCTAACAGATTCTTCTAAAGGTGAGGACAGAGATGTGTCAAATTGTATTGGTGACATCGTTTTGGGTGTCTCAAGTATGATATTTAGCAGCAATAAATAGGTTCCTTTTTTGATTCCGGCTTTGGAAGGCTTACTAGAGAATGGCAAAGGAGCATCCATTAGTTCAAGACAGAATATTGAACCTTCTTGTTTGGAAGGTGTCAGGAGGTCTGAATGTTTCATGGGCTGTTGAATTGCTTGCAGAGTCTTGGACGCCTGTAAACAGAAGAAGGTATAAAGGAGTTGGAAGAATATGGTCTAGTTGGTGCATGGAGAAGGAAATGGATCCCGTGGAGGTACCTGTAGCAGAAGTGGTGAATTTTCTGGTGGAGCAATTTGAGAATGGGGTAAAGTATAGAACTTTGAATTGTTATAGATCGGCTATTTTAGCTGGATATGTTCATGTGAATGGAAGAACTGTGGGGAGCAACACTATGGTTTGTAGATTTTTGTAAAGCATTAGGTTAAAAAGGCCTCTTAAAGCTATGTCTGAAGTCCTGTGGAAAGTGATTTTACTGTTAGTTTTGTTTGAGTCCTGACCTGGAAATAGGTATTAGGATTTGAAAACACTTTCTATAAAGTTGGTTGCTTTGTTCTGTTTGATATCCTGCAGAAGGGTTTCAGTAGTTTAAAGTTCTAGAGGTAAGTAATAAAATTAATGGTCCAGACAGAGTATATTTTGAAGCATGGAAAAGAACGAAGAATGAAGACAATGTTCTAATTCTATATCTATATTTTTCCCAAAGTTCACAGGATGTGATAAATGGTGTGCAATAGAATGTTTAAATGACTATAAAAACAGAATGATGGAAGACAGAAAGGATGGGGAAAATCAATTGTTGATTTTGTATGTGAAACCTTGTGGAGCTGTGAGTAATGCTACCATGGTGAGATGGATTAAATGGGCTATGGAGCAGGAAGGTATTGATATTCAACGATTTAAGGCACACTCTGGAAGAGGTGCGATGGCTAGTAAAGCCTATCTTTCTGGTGGAAGATTGGAGAAGATTTTAAACAGTGAAGTGAAGTGTATCGCAGGGAAGTGAGATGTTCCACCACCTTTACTGCAAAAAACCGTTTGATAGGAACTGTAAGGGTGGAATTTAGGCATTCTTAGGGGAACCCTGTCACAAGGATTAGAAATATTTTAGGACAAACATCCCCATCCCCCTGCTGCCACAGAGCTAGAGAATATGCATGTGATCAAGGAGACAGATTATACCTACGTTGTGTAAAAAATAAAGTTGGTCTGATTTCAAAGAACCCACCTAGGAATCAGGAGACCGTAGGGTAAAGTGTTGATACAATTTACCCTTTCTATGGGGAGCACATCATTTAGGGGTCTATTGAAATTAGAACAGTCCCACAGTACAGTTAGAATGTTTCATACAAAAATGTCTTTTGGCTGGAGCCTGTGTGAGGTAGAACAGCACGCAGCAAAAAACAAGTAGTAGCAACCCACTATAGATTTTTGTTATCTTAGCCATTCTGGGGCTATCTTCGATTTAAAAAAGGGCCAAAACAGTGTCTATGAAGTCTTCATTCACTTGTTGTTGCATAAGCATGATATATAGTCCTTCATGTGAATCAGACAGAAGCTGTCCTATGTACTAGCAGACAATTGTCAAATCTTCAGATTGTTTGTAAAATTGAAATGGTGGTCTCTGTATGCAGAAAATATTCAGACCTTTGTAAAAAATGCTTTAATTTGCACCAAAAGCTCCTGGAAATGTTTACTGTATTCTACTCAGCACAACCCACCTCAAAAGGTTTAAGACAGAGTGTGTAAAGTTCAAAAAAACAATCAATTTCCAACTTAATCAGACAAAACAATACACATTTGTGATAGGATGTACATTACTGAATGCTGACTAGCTGTCACATAATTTGCAGAACTTCAATTGTTCAACACAAGATCTGCCAAATCTCCACTCACCTGAAAGCCAGGAACCACGGAAACAGAGAAAGCCCTCCCTCTCACCTTCAGACCAATCCTCCACGCTCATTAAAGCAGCATGGGCAATTGATCCCAAGGGGAAAAGGAAGAAAGAAGGATACTATATACATTGGAAAAGTCATCAACACAGTTGGATCATAGGTTTACTTTGGGAAGGTAAGGGTGGGTTAATCTTATGTCTTTTTCATTGAGAGCGTCAGCACTCTCTAGAAAACACAACCATACAAGAAAATGGTAAGTAACTGGAAACCATAGCACACAAAAGAAGTTTGTCTCATTCCATACAACCTCTGCTTTCCCTCCCCTTTCTTTTCACGTTTTAAGAATCTACTAAGCCTCTGAAAGAGCATTCATGGAAGGTAAAGGAGGTAGGTGGCGGGCTGCCCCTATTGCACATCATAGGGGATAGGCGCCCAAACATAGAAATGAGACAAAAATTGAAATAGGTTCAGCGAATGTCCAAAACAGCACCTGCAGCTGACTTGCACAATTATCACGACCTCCTGAAGAAAGGAAATACCCTTACCATTTTGTAAGCCTAGGAGTTAATAGGACAGTGCACTGACCCACTTAAGCCAAAAAAAAGAATGTACATAACATGCGATGAGGAATCAAGGGCGTGAAGAAGAAACAAGAAAATGACCATTGGCTCCTGAGTGCAGACTTGTCTTTAGCCACAAGATCCACAAAGGTAAGAGAGGGAGTTAGTGGTGGACTGCCAAGATCATGTTGAATGCCAGGAAGGAACCATGCCTGCAGTTCCTGAGGAGCCAAGATGGGAACTTGACGAGAGAAACTGCTCCGGCAGTTCTCCTCTAATCAAGGAGGTGAGCACAGTGGAATTGCCAAACTCAAAAAATCACTATTTAAATGTGGAACTGCTCCTGCAGTCTCTGAAGTGTCAAAACAGGTGTGCCTGGCAACATCATGAAGTAACCGTTATGGCGGTTTGCCTTCAGGCTGAAGGGTGCATGCAGTACGACTGCAGATGCACCAAAAACAAAGACTTGAGGCACTGCTCCTGCGGACCACTATAGGTAAATACGGGACACTGATGGGGAAGCTGCACTCCAAGTGAACACAGGAATAAACACTAATTCAAGAAAGGGAACAGTTCCAGTGGTTCCTAAAGAGTGGTGAACGTGGCTGATTGCCGATTCACCCGGAAGAGCTTGAAAGCAGCCCGGGTCCCTCTTCCTGGACCAGGAAGTGAATAATCTTAAAGTCAAGCACCTTGGCGATGGGAGATGCACGTCTTTATAGACGATAATCTCCCATGTGATCTGGGGCATTTTCTGGCTGGAGAAAGATATCGTACTCACACAGGAGTACGTGTAAGACCAGTAAAGAACAGGCAGAATCCAGAAACCAAGGGCTTACAGGAACCCCCTCCCCCCATAGGAATGACAGAAAAAGGTAGGTTGGCCATTCATTCCAGCTCTAACATAGCCCACTTGTGAGGGAAAAACTAAGAGAATACTCGTGACCCCCCCAACTCCCCAGGTCATGTCCCCATGCCAACCCCCAGGACCTGTAGTCTGAGTGGTTACAGTCCCCCCCAAAGGCTGCCCAACAACGTGGTTTAGTAGGGTTACGAGCGTGAAATCTCCTCACTAGAAAGGGTGCATGAACATGGGTGGACAGATCCCAGGTCCTTTACTCAGGTGAGTACCCCTTCCAATCATCCAGTTAGTAGAGCTTCCCGTTACATTTCCGAGAATCCAAGATGCAATTTTCTTCATACTCTTCCTGATCATTTATTATGAAAGGGGGAGGAGGAGATAATGGGTGTGTGGAAGGAACATAGGGTTTGAGAGGGGAGGTATGGAACATGGGATGGATCTGATATTCATCAGGCAGCTCTAGTTTCATGGCTATGGGATTGATGGCTCGGGATATCTTAAAAGGGCCAACAAAACGGAGCTGAAGCTTTTTTGGACCCTCTAGACTTTTTGTGGTTAACCATACCATATCACCAGGGAAAAAATAGGAGCGGGGCATCAATGTTTATCTGCTCTCTTCTTCATGTTTTCCTTTGTTAATGGTAATTGCTTTTGTGCATCTTTCCTTATTTCTTTAAGGTTCAGACAGAAAGTGTCTACTGCCGGGACCCTAAATGTGGGTTGGATAAGAAAAGTTCTAGGGTCAAAACCCATGGTGCAGAAGAAGGGTGACATGCCTAAGGCAGATTGCAAGCTGTTGTTATACACAAACTCAGCCACAGGCAAAACCTCCACCCAACTACCTGCTACGGTAGCTAATAAGCAGCACAGATATTGCTCCATGGTCTAATTGACTCGCTCTATCTGCCCATCCGTTGGAGGTCGATAAGCAGATGACAGCCAAATATCCATTTTAAGGGAGGAGCAAAGTTCATGCCAAAGCTTGGAGATGAACTGTGGACCTTGGTCTGAAACAAGGACTGTGGGAATTCCATGCAGCCGAACGACCTGTTGAATGAACATTGTTACCAGATCGCTGGCTGCTTGGATTTTGGAAAATCAAATCTACTACTAGAAAAATAGTGGTTTTCCCCTCTTCCTTGGGTAGATTAGTGATAAAATCCCTGCTCATAGTGTGCCATGGATTGGGGGGCACAGGGAGGGGTTGTAATAGCCTGGCTGACATGGTATGACGGACTTCCTGTACTGTACATATCGGACAGGAGGTGACATAGCTGTGCACATCAGTGGCCATAGTTTCCCACCATAACCATCTATCACAAATGTTCTTTGTCTTCTGAACACCTAGGTGGCTAGCCAAAGAAGAGGAGTGAGCCCATTGTAAAACCTGATCCCTATGTTCAATAGGGATAACTAACTTTTCTTCTCTGTACATAACCCTTCTCAGCTGACATGCTTTATTGGCTAACCAGGGGGTTAGGTCTTTTTCCAACACAGATTTCTTGAGGTCTGTAAGGAATTGATTAGAGGAAACACACCCAAGGATTCTGTCAGAGGGTATCATGGACACAGGCTCTTGTTTTGGTCTCTGATGCGGGAGGGGAACACACAGTTTGAATAGATCATCTGCTTTAACCTGCTGGGAAGCTGGTCGATACGTGATTACAAAATCAAATTAATTAAAAAATGACACCCATCGCATCTGTCTGGGTGTGAGGGCCCGTGCGAAATGAAAGAACTGTAGATTCTTCTGATCGGAGTAGATGGTAACGGTATACCGAGCTCCCCATAATGTCTCTATTCTTGAAGAGCCTTTTTTATAGCTGGCAACTCTCTCTCAGCGATAGTATAGTTTTGTTCCGCTGGTAGGAGTTTTTTTCAAAAAATAAGCAATGGAATACATCTGACCTGTCACATTTTTCTGAGACAAAACTCCCCCCACGGCATATTCGGAGGAATCGGAATCTACATAAAACGGTAAAGCTGGATCAGGATGTATCAGAGCCGGAGTAGAGGTAAACTTAGATTTTAGCTGAGCAAAAAAGTCTGTTGAGCGCCATGCGACCAAACAAAAGGTGCTCCCTTTTTTAGGAGTTTAGTGATGAGAGTCACCAGATCAGAAAAATGTGTGATAAAATGACGGTAGAAGTTGGCAAACCACAACAGGGCCTGTATGTCTTTCACCTTTCACACACATAGGGACTGGCCAAGTCAGAATGGCCTCAACCTTCTTTTCGTCCATTTTTATCCCTTAGGCTGAGATAACGACACCCAAGAAGTCAACTTGGGAGGCATGAAACATACATTTTTCGAGTTTCCTGAAAAGATTATTTTCCTGTAGTCTCTGTAGCACCTTTTTTTACATGACCTTCATGTTCTCTGGGTGTTTTAGAAAACACCAGGATGTCGTCGATATAAATGTTTACAAAGTGGTCTAGAAAATCTCAAAAAACCTTGTTTACAAAAAATGTAAACGCCTCCGGGGCATTGCAGAGGCCGAATGGCATTACACAATACTCAAATTAACTGAACTTAGTTCGGAACACAGTCTTCCACTCATCCCCCTTATGGACCCATTTAAGATGGTATGCTCCCCACAGATCTAATTTGGAAAACACTGGTGTGTTCTTTACCTGATCTAACAATACTGGGATCGGGGGCAATGGGTATTTGTATTTGATGGTTACCTTATTTAGGGACCTGTAATCGATGCATGCGTGAAGATCCCCCTTCGTCTTCTGTAAAAAAAAGAGGGGCGGAGACAGGAGAGGTGAAGTGCCTAATGAACCCACAACACAGCATTTAGTCTAGGTATTCTTTCAAATGGACTGTCTCGGGTTCTGATAAGGCATAGATTCTACTACAGAGAAGTACTCCCCCCAACTCCAGATCAATGCAGTAGTCAAAACTCTGATGTGGAGGTAGTTCAGTAGCTTTCTTTTGATCAAAGACATTGGTGAACTGCAAATATGTCTTCTTTAAAGAATTCTGTATACAATGACTGGAGTCTAATGTCACAGTGCCCTGCACCCAATCTATCTTAGGGTTGTGCAACTGTAGCCAAGGTACCCAGAAGATCATCCCAAAAACAGGGGTATCAATCAGATCAAAAGATATCTCTTCCAAATGAACTTTATCGCATACCAATACCAATGAAGTCATATACCGAGTGATTAGCCCTGATGATAACTCCATCCCATCCACCGCTCTGATTGGTTCTGGTTTTTTCTTTTGTACAGAAACAGTACCCAGTGTTTTCGCCAAGGTGATGTCCAAGAAATTGCCTGTAGCACCGGAATCTAATAGGACCGAAAGGGCTGCCCGGTTAGTACTGAACAACACCATGGGAACATTTATAGTGAAATGCCAAGGGACCTGGGCCACGGTGGGATTGGGAAGGCAGTGTGTCACTATTTGTGTATCACCCTCCTCTGATTTGCAATGGTGTACCCCACTCCCTGGTCTGACGGAGGGATCCCCCTGGTTTGTGACAGCGATGGTCTTTCGGGGTAGGGGAGACTTGGGTTGCACCGGGCACTCCCGGGTGAAATGACCACCCTTACCACAGTAAAGACAGGTGTTCAAGGCACGCCACTTCTCCTTTTCTTCTTTAGTTAATGGCTCCTTAATACCTCCTGTTTGCATCGGTTCAGATGGGGGTATCTTGTGCCCCTCTTTTTTATCCCCTTTATACACAAATACGCAAGGATCTTCGCTTCTTCCTTTCTCCCCTGCTTTCACGAAGAGGATGATCCATCTTTACCACAAGATCAAGAAAGTCTGCACACTCTTCCGTGGGATCCATGAGCTGGGATAAGACGTTCTTCAGTTTGTCATTAAGCCCTGGATAGAATAAAGAGGTCCTCTTATCCAGAGGCCAATGAGTTTCTGCCACTAACCGATTGAGCTCTGTAACATACGTTAGTAAGGTGTTTTTTTCCCTGTCTGAGGTGAAATAATTTGGTATCACTGGCTTGCATAAAAGTGTGCTTATCAAAGACACATCTCATCTGTTCTCTAAAGGCAGGAAAGTCATATAAAAGAAGATTAAGTTGGCGAGTGAGAGCAAAGAAAATCTTACCTCACATCATGGGATCATTCTTCCAGGGAAAGTAGCGGTCAAACATGCGCAGAAGATTTTCACTCAATCACATGGGTTATGGCAAGAAGGCCCAAATATGAACTAATGAAAAGGTCAAAAGATAAAATATTAATTCAAGAAATAAATGATTTCATTTTGTAGATAGCAAAGCAGGTGCAAGGCATGTGGGTCTTGAAGACGCCATGTTAGTGCATTCTGCTCCTGTGCGAGAAATTCCCTCCAAAGCTGTTAAACGTCACACTACGTAAATGCAATTGACGCATGTGCAGTAAAGTTTTCCCTGTTGGAGCCGTGCTTTTAGTCCGCTGTCCGTATTAATGGTTAGTAAACACATAGGCAAGCTTCACTGTCTTTAATGTAAATGTAATGTGTGAGGATTAATCACAAGACACAATTAATAATTTCATGTTAATAAGTTAATAAGTTAAACACGTGAATTGAATTCGAGCAAGTCTCACTTAAACGAGTCCTTGCTCCATCCATCCTCTCTCTGATGGCATCTTACCCACCCTAAAACAGATACCAACTTTCAGTATTCTCTAAGCTCCATTGTTTCCACTTTACCTTCTTTCTCATTGTTCTCAAAATATTTCATGTCTTTACAAAGTTTGCCTTTCATTTCCTCCATCTCTATTTCGTCATTTTCCCTCTTTCTCTTCCTTCCTTTTTCATTTCCTTCATATTTTCTTCTTCTTCTACAACACTTCTACCAGGTCATTCCTGTTAATGCTATTATTGTCACGCCTCCTATGGGCAAAACTATTTGACATAAAAAGACTTTTCCCTATATTAGTAAACCAAGTCCCTGGTGAAGTTACACCTTTTGTTAGTCTCTCCCACATGCTGTCAACCACCAGTGGTTTCAAAATCTCATGAACTGTTGTAATATTCTTTATGTACCCTTTAATTTCCTTACTTTTGTCAGGAATGTAAGTGCAACAATGTTGAACTTTCAACATTCCACAGAGTCCGCCCTCTTTTGCTAATAAAATGTCATGTGCAAGACGATTTTGTAAAACCATTGATCTGATCGCAACCATTTCTGCATTGATCATCAAGAAATCTCCAGCAGTATCAGTCGATAGACGATCAACTACTGTTGATAACTGACAAATTCTACGTGAATTTAGTATGAGTCCCACTGAAGGTATTATTGCACTAAATATATCATCTACAATTTCTGAAAAACTAGCTCTCTTTGTTCATGTTAGTACATTAGAGTTTTCATTGCTTCCAGTGATTCTTTTCCTGTGATAAATCTTCGGAAATACAATCCCCAGGTAGCAGCTTCCATATCACTGTGCGGGTAACTTAAAATAAGCTTTATTACCACACACATAGTAAATCCCCGGAAATATTGAATCAGTTACCCCTATTAGTCCCCAACTTCCCAAGATTAGGAAGTTATGTTCACATTCACTGGAACCAATAAATATGTTATTGTAATCTGTCTTTAATCTGTGGATGCAGATCTTCCCTTTCTTTAGAAAGTCCAGGGACATCGCAGCATGAGCCCTGCCAGTGGTATAAATTCCCTTCCTTTCAGCCCATGATGGAACATGATTTTTCTGTTCAACAGCTTTCTTTTGGAAGTCCTGCCTTCTTTTCTCAACTATATTCAAAAATACCTTTTCTTCTTCACGTAATATACATGTTAAATTGTTTCTGTGTGCTTTAACTAAATCTGTAGACTTCATCATCATGGAAGAATTCACCCATGAACTGTGCATTGTGAGCACTAAGTAGTTCATGTTCCTTCAAATAGAAATTTCTGAAAATACTACATCTAAGTTTGAATAATAATACTATAATTTCCCAGTTGCATACAACAGACTTATTAACACACTACATGATATACCATATGTTGAAGGAATGTGATGGTATGTGACCCCCTCTGACACTGATGCTGATAACTTCATACAAACATAACAATCACTAACTTCCATTGTGTCAACATATTCTATTAATAACTTTGTGAATATATTTAATATTGTATCATTATCGGTCACTGTTGAATGGAAATCTGTCTCATCTGCTGCTTGTAATTCTACCCTATCCCTTTTGAATGTAGCTGTATTCTCATTAGTACTTGTGTTATTTTTATTGTTTGTTGTCATAAGTAATGGAACTGCTACTATTAAAAATAACCATATTAGTATCACTATTATAATACTACATATGAATGCTTTACAACATCTGTGTACACAATTTCATTTCGGTTGGTCAGTAACTCTGTTTCTTGCCATTTTAATCCGAGAGGAGAATTTCTCCTCTTACTTTAGCATACAAAATTTTCAGAATTTAACTTAATGAAATCTCACTCTTTTTCTTTTGCTGGTGTTGGATTCTGATTTTCAGATTCCTCTCTTATGTCCAGATTCTCAAACTCTTCCAATATAATGTAGGTCCATTCAGGGCCTTGATACTTATTGTTCAGAGTTTTCAATCTCGGACTTCTTCGCAAGTTTCTCTCTTTCTTTTGTCGTGTCCGGGTTTGACTTGAGATCTCATTCACTTGTTCTGGCTTTTCAATTATCCTTTTCAGAACATATCTCAGTCTTTTCACACCTCCTGGTCAGTTGTCACCATTTCTGGCTCTTTTTGTTTGTTCTGCACTTTTACCCTCTTGGTCTTTATTCAGTGTTCTTTTATTATTACAAAGGATTGGCACAATTTGTTCTGTCTCAGTTGATTCACTTTCATCTGTTCCTGTTCAGGTCTTTTGTTTATTATCTCATCCACCTGAACATGTTCTTCTTCTTCTAACTGGTCCTGTTTGAGACTGTTTTTAGCTTGTCCTTCTTCTTCCCAAACTTGTTCTTCTTTTCCTAACTGGTCCTGATCAGGTCTTATTGCAATTGGCTTGGCTGCTGCCCAATCGTGTTCTTCTTCTCCTATCTGTCCCTCCTTAGGATTGGAAATAATTTCAATTTCATCTACCTGAGTATGTTCTTCTTTCCCTGACTGTTCCTGCTCAGTTTCTGGAATTGCTTCGTTCTCTTCTTCCTGAGCATGTTCTTCTTCACCTATCTGGTCCTCACTATCATCCTGTCTGTGTAATCTTGTTCTACTTCTTGTTATTGGCCAATTACTTCCGGTATATCAATTTCTGGTATCCATCCCTCCTGACTTGTGATCGGTTGCTCCAAGTCTACTATTTCAGATTCTCTAGATTCTTCGACTTCACAACCTTCAGCTACTTCAACTGTCTCAGTCAGTTGTTCAGTCTCAGGAGGAGCTGGTACCCGTTTGGTATGACTAGCATGCATCCAATTGGGTAATCCTGCACACTTTACTGCAGTGGTAGTAACCAGTATGACTTGACAAGGATCATCCCACCTCGGTGCTAGGCACGTTTTCCTGGCGTGTTTAATCACTACCACCCAGTCTCCAGGATTCAAATCATGCGCTTGCATTGGCTGCCTGGCAAATGCGTTTTCTCCAACCGGGTGAGAGACAGAACGCACTAGGTCAGCCAATCCTTTGCAATAGTCCAATACCAAATCATCATTTATACTCATCAATTTATTTCCAGGAATAAATGCTTGTCTCATTGCCCTTCCAATGAAGATTTTGTGGGGATTTAGTCTGGTTTTCCTGTCAGGAATACTTTGGAGTCCCATTAACACAAGGGGCAATGCATCTGGCCAATGCAATGATGTGTAAGCACACACTTTAGCCAGTCTCGATTTGATTGTGCCATTCATTTGTTCAACCACTCCAGAAGCATCTGGACGGTCTGCACAGTGCAGTTTCTGATCAATTTTGAATGCTTCACATATTAATCGAATGACCTCATTGTTTAAATGAGGTCCTCTATCTGATTCCAAAGGGACTGGGAAACTGAAACGTGGGATGAGTTCCCTCAACAGTAACTTAAGCGACTGTGAGACCATCATTTCTCCTAGTGGGATATGCCTCCACCCATCCTGAAAATAAACACACTATAACAAGGACATACTTCAGTCCTTTACATGGAGGTAACTCAATGAAGTCTATTTGTAGACTCACAAATGGACCTTCAGCCTTTCCAATTTTTCACCAACTGACTACTATTTTTCTGCATGGGTTTTGCTGTTGACAAATTAAGCATCTCTGGCAAAGGCTCTCAGTGACCACCCTGAACTTTGGATTATACCAATTTTGTCTGAAAAGTTAAATCATGGCATCCCTGCCTACTTGAGTGTCACCATGATACAATTGGGCCAAGGGGGAAATTAACCCCTTCGCTGCTAGGCCTTTCCCCCGCTGTGCTAAGCCCTTTTTTGGCTATTTGGAGTAGTTTGCGCTTAGGCCCCTGTAACTTTTTGACCCCATAAGATATCCATGCCAATTTTGCATCATTTTCTTCCAACATCATGAGGATTCTAAAGGTACCCAGGGTTTGTGGATTCCCCTGGAGGGGACTCATAAATTAGCCAAAATACAGCAACATTTTGTTTTTCTGGAAAAATGGGAAATAAGGGCTACAGATGAAAGCGTCTAGTTTCTTCCCTACAAATGGTATTAAAAAAGGGGTTGTGGTGCAGAAATCACCATCTTCCCAACTTTCAGGGACATGCAGACTTTTGTCAGAAAACCTAATTTTCTTACACAGTTTTGGCATTTTTCTGGGACATAGCCTATTTTTGCTATTTTTTTGCTTTCAACCTTCTTCCAGTTAATGGTAGAAATGGGAATGAAAGCAATAATGGATCCTGGAAAGCTGTGCATTTTTGGAATGTAGACAGAATTCTGAATTCAGCAAGGGGACATTTGTGTAGATCCTTCAAGGTTTCTTTATAGAAACTAACAGTTGAATATAGGAAAAATTGAATATTTATTGAAAAAAGCAGCCATTTGTGCCAACGTTTTCACCTGTAACTTCTTTAAATTATGAGAGCTGTTTGAAAGCAATATACCGTTACATCCGCTGGACCTTTCTGGTTGTGGGGATATATAGAACTTGTAGGTTCACTGGGTATAGAGCAATTCATTTGGGAAAATATATACATAGAAAAATCGGTATGAAAGACACCTATGTATTTATGAAATAGGAAAAAAATATAGAGTGTAGAAACAGTAGATATTTCCACATTTCCAAAATTGTGAGTACCCATACTTGCATGAGAATTATAGGTCATTTTTCAAAATGACTTCTATTTTACACATTGTCTTTCATTTGGAAGGCAGAAATGCATCGAAAGTCAAACGTAATAACAGTTGCTCTACAAATCTGTGTTCCCTAAGTCTCCCAATAAAAATGGTACTTCACTTGTGTGGGTAGGCCTACTGCCCGCGACAGGAAACGGCTCAAAACGCAACGTGGACACACCGCATTTTCAGAGTGAAAACTGACCCTTTGTTTGCAAAGTGCCTAGCTGTAGATTTTGAACCCTAGCTCTGCCAGAACCTTGGGAAACATAGCAAACCTATACATTTTTGAAAACTAGATACCCAGGGGAATCCAGGATGGGGTGACTTGACTGGCTCTCACTAGGTTCTGTTACCCAGAATCCTTTGCAAACCTAAATATTTGTAAAAAAATACAACATTTTCCTCACATTTCTGTGGTGGAAAGTTCTGGAATCTGCTTAGATCCACAAATTTCCACCCACCTTGCATTCCCCAAAGTCTTCAGAGATATATGGTACCTCACTCGTGTGGGTAGGCCTAGTCCCCGTGACAGGAAACGGCCCAAAACCTATTGAGGCGACATCAAAATTACCTAACACAAAACAGCCTGGTTTTGCAAGGGGGGTCCCATGAGTTTTTGGCCCCGGGCACGGTGGCCATCTAGGGAAACCTACCAAACCCACACATTTCTGAAAACTAGACACCCTGGGGAGTCCAGCGAGGTATGGCTTGCGTGGGTCCTCCAACGTTTTCCTAACCAGAATCCCCTGCAAACATCAAATTTTGATAAAAAAAATTCTCACATTTCTCAGTGGGAAAGTTCTGGAATCTGCGTGGATCCACAAATTTCCTCCCACCCAGCATTTCCCCAGGTCTCCTGATAAAAATGATACCTCACTCGTGTGGGTGGGTAAAGTACCAGCGACAGTCTGTGTAAATGCTTTTGAGCTACTCTATGGTGTTGTGGAGCAGTGTTCCCATTGTGTGTAATAAATTGTGTCATGTGGAGTACTTGCTTTATCCAGAAAGTGGGGACCATAATGGTGAAAACAGAACAGTTCGTCATAATTGGAATTGCCTTCATACATTTTATCAGAGTAAAAAACAGTAGAATGCTGGAGATCGTCTAGCATTTAATTCACTGTATCAATATCCCAATCATCCGACAGTGATATCATCATGCAAAGACATTTTGAATACATAAGGAATTTGAATAGTTTCAGTCGGTCAAAGTATATCAGAGGATACTTTATCCCAAACAATTCCATCAGGAACCGGAACAGCAGAAATGTTCACCAGGAAAAAGTCTCTTCCCACTTTGTGTGATGAAGAGTGGGGTGCTAAAACCACATTTACCAGTTCAACAGCAGAGCGTCCGGGAGATAGTGTCCATTTAAAAGCAGAAAAAAGACCGTCACAAAACCAATACAGATGAACAGGAGAAGTAATACAATTGTAATACAAATGTATGTCCATGAAGGGATCAAGTATGTCTTTTTCAGCCAAACGTAAAATGCACACAGTCTCCCTCAAGGAAGTAGTGGTGGTGGGTCAGATAAATCTGCAGAGAAGTTATCAAAGTCGATGAAGTGGCCGGTGACCCTTTGATCTATTTTAGGCAGCTCTTAAGGCTTTGTAGAACTGGGAGTTGATTTGATTGATGGCACGTTTCTGTACGTACCATCTTTGTTTCTTTGCAGAATTGAAATCTGTGTTTCTGTACATGTTGTTTGTAAGGAGGTTGATGATGTAACAGGAAGAAGTGATACTTCAGTGTTAACTTTCCCCAGCCGGGAAGAAGAACGTTCATTGTTGATAAAAGCTTCCATCTGGAATTCCTGTAGGGTAGTGAGAGGAGAGCCAGCCACATGATGTGGTTTGATGAAATCTATTGACACAAATCTCTAGATTTGCAGCCAGCAAAGGGCGGTAAAAGTACAGTTCTGGTACCTTTAACTGCCAGGGCAGGTACAGGTGCTCTGTAGGATAGCACAAAATCCGTCTTGCCCACTATCTTCTCCCGGACAAAATCCCTGATCTTTGGAATCCAACCAGGAGTTGCTGGTACATCCTTCACTTCAACAGTGGCAGTACGTTTCTGCTGGACATTGCTCTGAGCTTCTCTAAAGTTGTTCATTGATGTCAAATTGTGTTTCTGACACCACTGCACTGGGACTGTTGGGTTCTGGACCCCACATCTAAACGCAGAACAAGTTCTCATAGGGAGTCCTAACACTTAAGGATTTTCTATGCAGATTACTTAGGGCTCCCTGGACTCCATAAAGGTGATGGACTCAGCTGGGACCTGAACCTAATACCCTAGCTGTTAAAGATTGCTTTAAGTCCTGGTTCTTCCTCTCCACTACCACGTCTCCCTCAGGATGATTGGGGAGGAGTACCGCATAGTCACATTAAACCCCTTCGTGAGCAGATGCTAGGCCCTCATTTGCTGCTAGGATTAACCCTAACCTGTGATCTGAGTTTGGTATTGCTTGATCCCCCACTCTGGGAATCTGAGCTGATAGAATGTTTTGCACACTAAACTGGCTGGAGTATTTTGTTGGAAAGCCTTTCGGAATGCCAGTGCCATTATGCGCAGTGCTGTCAGCCGTCATAATGTCTTCATCTATCCTTGTACTTTGACAAATACTTACAGTGACTACAGCAGTTTACACTGTTACTTTGGCTGCTTCATCAGTCATGGAATTCCCTACAATGAGTATTCCTATATGCTGGTCCCTCAGTGTGTGTATTACATGAGCCTGTGGCAAACATGCTTTGAATTTGGCCACCTGTCCCCAAAGCAGCTTGTGCTTTATAGCGTACACTTTGGAATCTCTGAATCCATTCTGGCTCTAATAGTATACGTACGTGTAAGACTAGACCAAAATAATATGAATCAAACACAATCAGTGTGGGGAATCCAGAATTCGTATTCTCAAGTGTCAGAATTAGATCTTGTAGTTCAGCCAGCTGCGTTATGCGATCACCTAGTGACTGCGTGTAGGTGTTGTGAGGGCTGAATTCTCTATCCTCCATTCTACCCTTCACAGTGGTGCGCGCTGCAGAGTATTCATGCTTTGTCCCTATGGCAGGCTGTGCTGAACCGTTAGTATAGATAATGTAATCATACTGATATAGAGGTATCACTTTATTAGGCAGAGGATATTTATTTTCATATTGCAGGTATGCTTGTGCTTGTAGTGTACAATCTAATTTGTAATCTACATTGGTTGCTGTAAGAGAGTTGGCCTAATGTATTATTTGTGGATGTAAAGCATTTGGGTTTGGAACGCTGGCCTTTGTGGCAGCCTCTAAGGCTGGGACTGGAGTCATGACAATATTGTGTTTCCCCTGAGCCAAAGCCCTTTCTTTCACTACAGCAGTCTGTACCGCCATCAGAACCTTTTCTACAAAATGCATCTCTGCATTGCTGGACTAATGTGATTTATATGTAATTGGTACAGTGGCTCCTTCATTGAATGTAATTTAGGTGTATGCTAATGCACCCGCACGTATTCGGATCACCAGGTTTATGGTGTTAACATGTGTGTGTAAGTGTTTTGAAGCTAGCATGTCAGCTTGTACTTAACGTAGGGTTTGTGTGTGTTCAGTTGTCCAATGTGTACTAGAAAAGTCTGGATGAATCAAGTCATAGAACGTTTTTACCCGGTCTGTGTTGACTGGAATGTATGTTCTGACAAAGTTTAGGAAACCTAATATTGATTGGTGTTTCTTTAATGTGTTTGGTGGGTGTAGAAGCAAACATTTCTTGAGGAAATGTGTTGCTAGGCTTCTTATTTCACTTGACAACTCGTATCCTAAGAACAGGGCACTGATGTGGGTTATTTTCAATTTTTTTTTTAATTCTCTTTTTATTAAACAGTTGTGATAGTACAGTGGATGGCCATGAGGCCACATAGTAATGAAATACATTGGTAAAGGGACGAATGACCATTTCTTACAAATTAAACATAGTCTCTGTACCACCCTAAATTAGAGTAAGATCAATGTCCACATCAGCTCTACGCAGTTCCTCTGATGGAGATACACATATTTCCCCACGCTCTACATTCCATTTAGCCCACTTGTGATCCCATTTCTTGGGACAGCCCCTGTATTTGAATACATCCTTCTCTGCGATCATCTCATTGTCCAAGTTGTTTACCCATCGCTGATGTGTAGGCAAATCCCCAGTCCCCCATACCTGAGAAATATTCTGTTTAGCAAGGGTGAATCCTAGCGATACCCATGTGCACTCAGTTTGAGTCGCGTCTGTGGCCTAACATACATTTAGCAAACAAAGTCGCCGGGAATGAGCAGTATTTTTCCCGCCTACCCTGGTAAGTGTGTAGATGATTCTCTCCCAATATGGCTGTATATTTGGCCAGTCCCAGAGCGGGTGGAAAAAAGTACTCAAATTCAACCTACGCCCCATTTTTACCAGTGTATGTGCAGCTAGATAGATTCTGTGCAGAATCTTAAGCTGGACTAACCGTAGCCTCATTGGGATAGCAACGTCTTTGGGGGAGGAGAGGGCTTCCAGCCAGTCATCATCCTCTAAATACCCAGGATCTGATTCCCACAGCTGTCGGAGGCGTACTAATGGTTCTGGTCTTTTGTTTATTAATTTGCGATATGTGAGTGATATTGCTTTGCAGGACATGGGATCTGTTAAAAGTCAGTCCTCCAGAGGGGAGGCCTCAAGTAGAGCCTCACCGCTCACCACAATGGTAGTTATTGCATAGCGGATCTGTAAAAAACAGAACGTCTCTGACCCTGCCAGTTGGTAGTCCGCTTGTAGGTCTTCAAACAGAACCATCTAACTGTGCTTCCACAGGTCACCTACTGTCGAGCAACCAATTATGTCCCATTTGTCAAAGCTTGCGCATCTGCTCAATGTGCCTAGTTGCTCGGACTCCCCACAGGTGAGTAGTCAGTGTTATTTTTTTGTGCCACCCCAGTGTTTTTGTCACGCAGTGTGTTTGGGATTGGAATATAATGCACGTTGGTACCCCCCTGGAATCATTATCCGTTTGTCGGTGTGGTATGCTGGTTTGGATGGTGAGGCAAAGACCCATTGGTTTATCACTGCGAGTTAGGAGGCCCAGTAATATTGTATGAGGTCGGGCAACACGATTCCCCAATCATACCATCCCCTGGTCAACTTGTGTGCCGCGATGCGTGGGTTTTTCCCATCCCGTAAAAAAGTTCTGACTTCACTCTCTACACTAACAAAGTAAGTGTCTAGGACTTTGTAGGGGGTGTTTTGCAGCACGTATAAGAATCAAGGCAATGCCAGCATTTTAAACAGCACTGCTCTGCCCAGAAGAGTGAGGGGCAGCGACCGCCAGTGGCGCACATCGTTGTGGAGCCTTATCAGTGGACTTTAAGATTGATGTCATTGAATTGGGTCTGATGTTGGGTTACATTTATACCAAGGTATTGAAATCCCTCAGTGGCGACTGTGATGTTAGTGTCTCTGGGCATCCGCGGCAATGGACCTTGAAGCATATACAGCACTGATTTTGTCCAATTAATAGTATACACCGAGTAAGCACTAAAAATTGCAAAAATGTGTAGGATCCTATGGATCGAGGCTGATGGGGCTGCAACATATAAAAGAATGTCCTCAACATAGAGGGAAATTCTGTCCTCATGCTGATCTGTCCATTTCAGCCCCCTGATCATGAGGTCACCTCTAACCCATGTCGCTAAAGGCCCTAATATCAGGGCAAACATGAGGGGCGACAGGGGGCAACCCTGCCTAGTCCCTCTCTCTAGACAGAATTATCGGGAAGTAAGTTGATTGACTATCACCTGGGGCTTCGTTGCCGTATACAGTAACCTAATCCATTTTATAAAGTTCGGGCCTAATCCCATATGTTTGAGGAGAGCATATAGGTAGGGCCACTCAATAGTATCGAAAGCCATTTTGGCGTCTAGTGACAGCAATGCTGCATCCTCTTGGATGATGTGAATTCTCCCCATCACCCTATGCAGTCTTCTAAGATTGAGGGCCGTGTTACGGCCAAGCATAAAGCCTGATTGGTCTCGGTGCACAATTTTTTAGATGACGGGGATCAAGCGGTTGGCCAATACTTTGGTGAGAATATTTCTTCGGTGGTTAACAGTGAGATTGGGTGATAGGAGTCACATCTCGTCGTTGGTTTACCCTGCTTGTGGATGACGACCACTGAGGCCAACATCAGGTCTGTAGTTAGGGACCCAAATTGGCAGCTCTCCAGATACATGGCTCGGAGAGTGGGTGTTATCTTGGAGGTCACCATTTTGAACAGTTCTATTGATAGCCCGTTAAGTCCCATGGCTTTCCCCGATTTCATCCCCCATATGGCAATTGCTAATTCCTCCTCAGTAGGATCTCCCTCCAGGGATTCTCGATCATCTAGGGTGAGAGTAGTAACTGGAAAAGTAGCCAGAAGGTCCCTTGAGTCAGTTAAGGTAGTGCGAATAGTGGAGGAATATATGGAGGCAAAGTGGGAGGCAAAGGCCTCAGCAATCTGCTGCGGGTCACTCATCATTTCTCCTGTATCCCTCTCAATAAGGGGCACCCATCTCTGTGCAGTTTCTTGCTTCTCTAGCCATGCAAGCAATTTCCCTGTAGTTTCACCTAGCTCGTATATTTTGTGGTGGGTAGCTCTCTGTTTCGATCTAGCTGCCTCCGTTACAAGCTGTCGGTAGTCTTGTCTTTTAACACTAAGATTGTGTGCGGTCTGTTTGTCATCTATAGTCACCACCATGTCCTACAGCCCCCGAATCTCTTGCTCCAAGGCCTCCAATCATGCCCTCAATTCCTTTTATGTCCCGCCATTAATGAAAGTGCCTGACCCTTGATAACTGCCCTAAAGGTCCCCCACAACACCTGTGGGATTCAGCTGTGTTTGTGTTCTCTGTGAAATACTGGTCTACCCCTTTTACAATTGCACTACTAACATGAGGGATCTTCAGACTCCAAGGGTTTATGGACAGGGTGATACGGCGATCTTCCTGAGGCAGAGGCAACTGAATCTGGACAGGAGAGTGGTCAGAGATACCAAGTGCCAGGGAACTAGCTTCAGTAAAATTAGAGAGATCGTCGGCACGTCTAAGCACATGGTCAATTCTTGATTGGCTACCATGGGTACCAGAATGGAAAGTAAAGTTACGCGCCAGGGGATTAAAATGGCGCCAGAGATCCACAAGGCCTAACGCCAAGAGAAAGTCCATTAGTGGTGAGGTGTCATGCGGATCTTGAGGACCCTGGTCGACCCGACCGTCCACCGTCAAATTGAAATCCTCTCCCTGCACCAGGATGCCGACTGGGAGGTTAAGCAAGAATTTACCCAGGTCAGCCAATGTAGTTTTTTTTAGTGCCGGCAGAATATAAATCGAAAGTACATTAAGGGGCTTTCTCTCCCATTTCCCAGCAATCGCCGCAATTCTACTCAGGTCATCAACCCAAGTGTTAGTATGAATGGGCATTGTTTGCGAATGAGAATGCTGTTCCCTCTTGAACCGGATGTAAAGCCTGCATATGCCACCAATCTGTAGCCCCATCAGTCGAGTGCCTTACAAGTGTTCCCAATCAGATGTGTCTCCTGTAATAGAGCGATTTCGGGGGCTTGCCTCTTAAGATACTGGAGCACCACCCCTCTCTTTAGCTTGTCCCTCAGCCCATTGAAGTTCAATGTGATAATAGGGAGCATCCTCTTCATGTTATGGTCAGACATGGTGCATTTAAATGACGTGGGCCGCTTCGCACCCATCGCACCAGTGTAGATGTCGATTGTTGATGGAACGATTCGACCCACCCACATTGTGTTTCCATCAGTGACGTCCTCTTCCCCACCGCTGTCACAACTTGACAACAACAAAAACTAAAAAAACAAACCCCACCCCCATAATGCTCCTCTCCCTCACCACACCCTGCCTCTCTGCATGATGGTCACTGAACCTCCGGCTACCCCAAACTTGCAGATTGCCTATCACCCACCCATAGAATATTAGGGAATGTGAATCAACACAGTCCTTGAGGCACATATCTGTACTACTTTGATTTCCTTTTCTGTTATTCTTTTGTATGTCAGACTAATATGACAACATATTGTAAATAACAAAGAAAGAACGATACCCCACATGAGCTTGCAGTTATGTCCTTGAAGTTGCTAGCACCAGCGCCAATCGCATTCAGAGTCTTGTTGCAGAGCAATTCGGTGTCAAAAAGACTTCAGTCGGCTTGGGCAATGGAAGTTTGGCCTCGTCGCATGTAGACCGCCATTGCACTTTTTTAGTCTACCTGTCGCTGTTCCGGTGGACCCCTCATCGTTACGTCGCCAGCTGAGGGGGAGCCTGAGTGGCAGCCCGCCCTGTCTCTGCCTCCTGCGCCAAGGTTCTCTTTATGGTGTCGTTTGCCAACAGTGCGCCAACTGGCGAGCCAATCCCAAGCGTCTTCGGGGTTGCTGAAAAATCATAATTTCCCTTCAGACTCAACACACAATTTAGCCGGGAACAACATGGCGTATTTGATTTCTTGGTCTCGTAGGGCACTTTTCACATCCAGGAAGCTACGGCACTGCTTTTGTACTCTCAGTGTAAAATCTGGGAAAAAGGTAACTTTGCTATTTTCAAGGGTGACCGGCGGGGCCACTCTCACCGTAGGAAGTATTATGTCCCTGTCTCGGAAGTTGAACACCCTCAGCAGGATGGGTCTAGGCGGTGCGCCAGGTTTAGATCTTCCGCCTGGTACCCTGTGTGCTCGTTCAATAGAGAAATATTTGGACAGTCCCTTAGGTTGAAGATGTTGTAGCACCAGGTCCTCCACAAATAGTTCCACCGCTTGCCCCTCTGCCCGTTCTGGCACCCCTAGTATGCAGATATTAATGTGTCACATCCTACCTTCGCAGTCGTCGAGTTGTCATTCGAGCATATCCTGGCTGACCTGGAGATCTGCAACTTGACGTTTAAGGAGGACGGTATCAGTGGTTAAGTCCTTAGTTGTAGATTCCACCTCTTTATGTGATCATTCATGTTCTGCATGTCAGCCCTGATCAAAGAGACCTCAGAGGCGACGGTGTCAATCCTGGTTTCTAGAGATGTGCGCACTGTTGTAATGGCTGCCAGAATGTCCTGCAATGTAGGATCTGGTGGATCTCCTGTGGATTTTGGGTTAGCTTGGGCATCCTCTTGGCCTTTCTGCCAGGCATATTTGTCCAGTTTTGCTTAGAGCACAGTTCGACTACTTTGGCTGCTTGCCATGGTGTGCTCAGTGTGCTAGATGCTGCTAAGGAGAGATTGGGGCCGCGTTGGTTACTCTATGCCGCCTGCTCAAGGGCTGTTGCCCTGTCCGGCCTGTCGGGTTTCACCGAGCAGGCCTACGCAGGAGGAGAGCAGACTCCAGGTTACACGCAATCCAAAGGGAGGGGCACTATTTTGATGTTGGTACTTCCAGACTCCACTGTGAATGTCATCCACCAGCGTTCCTGAGTTGTATGGCTAGTGTCACAGCGCCTTGATATTGGTTATGTATTGAAGGTGCCACTAACGAGAGCCAGAATGCGGGTTCTGTTCCAGCTGCCCCATGCTCTGGAGGGGCTCCCTGAAGGTGCTCTATACCCCCGGTGTCCGTGGGGGCCAGGGGATCAAACAACCATGTTCACCTGCAGATGGGGAAGCGCTGCCCCCCTTGCAGCTGCGCCTATAGATATTTACTGGGAAACTCACTGACGCACTCCGCGCCACCCACCACAGGAGTCAGGATCCGGGGCAAGCACGTGCAACCTCCATTCCCTGGGGAGCGTCTGAGTGATGCAGGTTCCCTCTTCACTCTGCAAGTCAAGTTGGTTTATGGATTTGCCATGTAACCAGGACAAAGCACAAATCTCACCGTGGCCGCCGGCCGTGCCGGGTGCCACCGGGTAAGCCTGAAGATCATGCTGATTACTGGGTGCCACGGGGGCAAGGCACTCCCCCAGGCAGGTACATCTACTTGCTTTTAATGCGTGGCCCCCGCAGTGGGTGCTAGATGTTAAGTCGTAACACAGCAGCGGTGTCTTCACCGACGGGTGATCAGAGGCCTGTGAGGCGCGCCATACGTCTAACACGATGTAGGCGCAGAGCTGGAGAAAATACCGCCGGCACTCGCTCAATCCAGACGGCGTTCGGTGTGCGAGATCCTTACTGTGTGAGGGTTTCAGCCCAATTCACTTGGGGCATATCGTTTTATGGCGGATTTTCTGGAGTAGTGCATCGGAGCAGAGCAACCGCGCGGCCATTTCCTTCGGCAGTAGGCCACGCCCCCTATTTTCAATTTCTTGAAATTAAATCTGTAGCCCATATGAGCAAATCCCAAAACAATGCGGTCTACTCTAGCCAAGTGAGCTGAAAGGTCATCATCCCTCAAGTATATGTCATCGACATAGGACAATGCCGTCAACTTATTTCAAAAGTCCTGTAACCTCGGCTCATATACCCTTGGGGCAATTGACAGAACTTTGAGTACCTAGTGCACTGCATTCAGTAAGTACCTGCTTTCAGGTCCTATATTTTGGCAGAAAAATCCATTAGAAATGTCTAAGGTTGTTTTGCATCTTTTCTGGACTATTATTCATTAGTGTCACGCTGTGCACATTTTGTACAGCAAATGTGCATCTAGCGGTGTTCAAGGGTTTATAAACTAACACTAAACAATGTGGATGGTCTGTTTTCATTAGTGGAAATAAAGGATTATTCATAGGAGAGGTGCAACTTTCTATTACACCTTTGTATTGAAGTTGTGTGAGGATTGCTTTACCTTATGTTTTTAGCCTCATTTTTAATGGGGTATTGTCTTTAAGATAGAACTCACTGGATTCATGTATTAAGGGGAACCGTCATCTCACTCCACATGGTTGCGATATAAAGCAGGAACTTGCACTAAGGCCTACTCCTTGACATATGAATTTTTTTCTGCATCTGGGAGGAGCTCAGAAAAAGCTGGTAAAATTACTGCTTATTCCCTTCAGGAGTCAAACCCTTTTCAGTCAAGAGAATGTCATAGCTGAATGACAAGTTCTACCAAAAGAGAACATTAATGGGATGTTGTATATTCTCCTCCATCTGGAGTAGCATCTCATATAGCTAATGTGGGACAATCACTCTCCTATCTAGTGTTCAACATGGATATAGTCACTTGTTGCTACAACCGCCGGACACTCCATAAGATTCCGGTGAACTATTGTGACTTCTGCAGCACTGTCCAGCATGGTCAGATGCCACTCCCCTCTCAGAAGCAGTGTCCTCAATATCTGTGGCATGCTTGATTTTAAGACCAGCCACCTACTTCTTCTTGAATTCAGGCTTGGACTGTTATCTTCCTGTTTTATAAAGTCAGATGAACATTGTGAGTCCTTATTTTGCTTCATGTACTCCTCTGATCTGCGCTCAGATCACCCCCTCTCTCTGAGTGTTTTCCAGATGAACCCTGAAAGAAACAAGAGGAATGTGTATCAGCATCCTGATCCTTATCAGATGGTTTATTATTTTCATGGTTATGCAAATTATAGCATTTATCAGTAGACTTCTGTTGAGGAGATCCACCCTGGGTGTTATTCTTTTCTTTATTTTTCTTATTATCCCACATCTCCTTAACAGAAGAGTCTGATGTCTGTTTCGAGTTATCCTTTTCAGACTTACTCTTAATTTGTGGTTTACTAGGTCCCCAAATTATCAATACCTATTGTTGCATAGGTTTCCTTAATACTTTTTGGTAATTCTCCCTGAGCCAAGTTAGTGGTATTGTTAGTACTTCATAAGCTATGAAGTTGTTGGGAACTGAAGCCCCAGTGTATCTTTGAAACCTTCTTGTTTGTGCTTTTGCTGCTGGAACCTTAACCCATGAATAGAATACCTCTGTTCTGAATTCCTAGTTGGTTTCAACCATGAAGGTAATGTCCCCACCCATAAGAAGTAGTCTACTTTGTAACAACATTTGTGTAACCGCATGTCTGCAGGTTACTGGTATATTAGTTGCTGCGTCTTCGTCAGCCATATGAATAAGTGCATTTCAGAGAGGATACCTCTATGGGGTGATCCTTTGACAGGTACAGGCTTGAACAACCTGCATCTAATACATAATTTTTACCTTCTCAGCCGAGGAAGATATTTCCCTAATACAATGAAGTCTCTGGTTAAGAGGTGAGTAAGGGTATTTAAGCATGCAAAAGAAAACTATTCAGGTGAACCATTATAAAAGGACACAAGGTAGAACATTGGTAGCACCATGTTGTATGGCTTATACTTTCTCTGTAAAAACTGTGCGTTTGATGAACAACATAAACATCTAAACTGTGCAAGACGGACTCCATGCACACCATCCAGATATGTTGGCCTTAGTCCTGCTAGCTCTCAGTGCACCATCTGTACCTCTAACCTAACAAGGTAAAAAATGGATTGTTCAACCTCAGAACGTGACAACCCTGACTCCTCTAGGAAATTGTAATAACATATCGTTTGGTGACTCATGCATTGTAACACAAACACACAAGAAATACACAGCATGCAGTTTCAATATTTATTGAAGCATTGTGATTCTTGAGTAAAATACACGTCCTGCAATACTCAATATAAGGGAAAACAATAATTTTATTAACATAACGAGTGATGAAGAAGACAATTAGTACAATCATTTTGTTGTTACAGAGAAGATATGCTTTCATATAAGTACTGTAATAAATTTTAGAGTTACCTAACCATGTGTGTCTAGGGTGAGCAAATCTGTCAAATCATTATATGGTGATCTAACTCTCCGTTACCTGTGGGTAAATGTCATCAGCCTGCCTATCATGTTGGAGAGTTGAGCAGCATCCCTTTGAATGGGCTAACAGGAATCAGCTGGTTTGGAATTCTGGCATGGGTTGACCTCTCAGTGCCACCAAAATGCTCCTCTGTCTAAACAAGAGAGTGTTGTTGTTTATATAATAAACATGATTCCTGTAACCATGCCAAAGTCACAGTCAGGCACTATTGTTTTGAGTATTGTGAATGCTCTGAACGGACCAAACAAATAACCACCTTTTGCGTAATGAACTTAACGGATGTATGACGTTACAACGCATGCTTTTACACCGCATGCCGTTACAACGCATTTTTTACACCGCAAGATCAGTTACAACGCCAGCCTTTACAACGCATGCTTTTACAACGACGTACACTAGATGGAGTGCTGACATTAGAAATGTATAATTTACTATTCTAACTCCAGTCCACGTTGCAGTAGGGAAGGTGTTTGGATAGTAAAACTACACTATTTCTAATGTTAGCACGCCATCTAGTGCATTTCGTTGTAATAGCATGCGTTGTAATGGCATGCGTTGTAACAGATTTCGCGTTGTAATAGTTTCGTTGTAATGGTAGTGCGGTGTAAAAGTTGCGTTGTAAAGGTTGTTCACCGAACTTAACCCTTGTACAGAATGTTCAAGGTATTTGATAATGTGCCTACAAAGTGGAAATATAAGCAAAGCTCAGTTCAGAAAACATTATTCTGCACAGGCATGCAAACAAATTTGTATCACATGTCACAGTGTTTAAAAAAGAAGGCAATTTACCAACATGAGCATGTAACATGGGAGTGTTTCTACTCGGACTTATAATGTGACCACACAACAGAGATGTTCCGGCTGATCCAAATTCAGGTGTAGATATTGCAGTGTTGAAGAAAATGACCCATTGTCACCTTTGTAATAAAACTGGGCATAGGAAGAGAGAGTGTAGACTTAATCCAGCTAGAATTAATGGAAATGCTCAAATGAAGGAGAAAATCAGGTGCAGATGTAGAATGTACTAGTTCAGCAGATGCAATACCAATTCAAAAACAGGTCCCAATGACGCAAATTCCACATGCCCAGATGGCTCCACAAAATATGATAAACTCTAGATTGAACCTAACTCAAATACCCGAGACAAATCTAAATCCATTTCAGAATCAGAACACACTTCAACAATTCCAGTTGTTAAGACAATGACGGTTTCGCTCTGATAATTCCAAATGATGTTGTCTGAGGAGGGATGAGTATTGCAGGCATGGTTAAGTCTTGGAGGTAGACCAGAGTGGACCATTTGTAGAAGGAGGAGTAAATGGCCATCAAGTTTCATTTCTGAATGACACTGGTGCTACCAGATCCACTGTAAGAACAGCAGAAGGTCCAGACGGACCCTGCTTGGTAAAGAAGATCCAAGTTGTAAGAGTTTCAAATAAACAAATAACAAATCCTGTTTCAGAAAAAGTTCCTGTAAAATAGTTTTGTTTTAAGAAAATCATCAGTTTGCTGTTTGCGATTCTAGTCTTGTACACCTGTTAGGGAGAGAATTATTGTGCTAGTTAAATTGCAAAATGTATTGTACTCTGAATGGTGTTGAGTTCCAGAGGCGTGATGAAGATGTTTATTTTAAATGGCTAGACAAGAAACAGCTGTAAGATTATATCCGATAAGGACAGTTGGTGAACTGCCTCATGATTTTAAAAAAAAAGCATTAAACCCAGAAGTATGGGATTTCACAGTAAAAGATATTGAACTGATTAAAGGTGTAGAACCTGCTAGAATCACAGCAAAACCTAATGCTGTGTATCCAAGAACATCACCATATAATTTTACTCCAGAAACAATTGCAGGAATTACCTCTGTAATTGAAGAAATGCTGAGAAAAGGAATCTTGAGAGAAATTATTGGAAGCCCTTGCAACACTTCGATCATGGGTTTACAGACACTCAATGGTAAATAACAGATTGCACAGGATCTCCGAAAGATAAATAGCATTATTGTTTCAAGTTGTCCTGTGGTACTGATTCCAGCCACCATACTCTTTCAAATTCCATGTACTGCAAAGTAGCTCACAGTAGCGGATCTGTGTAAGGCGTTCTTTCCTGTTCCATTGCATGAGGACAGCTAATACCTTCAGAGGGAGAGTTTTGGCATGGTGCCGAGTTCCACAAGGGTATACAGAGAGCCCATTCATTTTCAACTAGATCTTGAAAAAGATTCTGGAATCCCTGGAGATGCCCTACAAATCAGTTCTCGTGCAGTATATTGATAACCTACTTTTGACATCAGACATATGAGAAGCTTGCAGAGAGAATACAATTGCCCTTTTAAATAACCTGTCTAAAAACAGTTATAAAGTGTCCCCTGATAAACTGCAATATTGTCAAACAGAAGTTCAATTCTTGGGACATATCATGGAGAAAGGAGTTAGGAAAGTGTCACCAGAGAGAGTAGAGGCCATTTTGCAAATGAGCCCACCCAAAACACAGAGAGAAGTCAGAATGTTCCTGGGAAAGGTGAGCTGCTGTCGACAGTAGATATCAAACCTTTCCCTGGCAGCGAAGCCTTTACTGAGGCTGATACATAAAGATGTGCCTGATCCGCTGCCATGGGGCGAGTACTTAAAAGAATTCCAAGAGCTGAGAGAGAGCCTCTGTCGTACCCTGGCTCTAGGAATACCTTATTACAGTAAGATGTTTACATTGTTTTGCATTGAGAGAGAGGACTGTGCTCTCTCAGAGCTTACTTAGAGGCATGGGGACTCACGAAGACCTGTGGCTTAATTTTAAACCACCCTTGACCCTGTAGCCACTTGACTCGCCAGCTGTCTTGGGTTAATCTTGAGAGATGTGAGAGTATAGTGATGGGAAATCCTTTCACTGGTATGGTCCCTCAATCTGTAGAGATTTTACTTACCAAATCAATAACTCAATATATGACAAATACTAGATTCACTAGGTATGAGCAACAGCTGTTCTCTTAGGAAAATGTGGTTTTGAAAAGAAGTCAGATTCATAATCCTTCAACCCTAATGCCTGCAAATGAAGATTTCAATGATGATGTTGAGGATGATTGTCTAGAGGTCACTCACTTATCCAAAAAGCCATTGCCCGACATAAAAGATGAACCCTTCAATTGAGCCTGATTATGTCATTTTCAGAAATGGCGCATATTTGAGAAACGATGGAGGTGTGTTTATGCTTACATTGTCTGCACAATCCAAGAAACTATAGAAGCTTCATGGTTTCAAAATGTTACCTCCTCACGATTTGCAGGACTGATTTCCCTTACAAGAGACTGCCGTCTAACAGCCCAATTACGAGTGACTATATTTACAGGTAGTCAGTATGGCTTTAGTGTGCTGCATGATTTTGGACAATTATGGTCACAAACCATATTTATGACCTTTTCAGGAGCCTTGATAAGAAAGGGTGAACATTTAAGAAATTTGCTTCAGGCACTACAGCTGCCAGAAGAAGTGGAAGTGGTTAAAGTGCAGCTCACAGGAGAGGTAATGAATATGTCACAGTGGGAAACAGTTATGCTGACACATTTGCACAATACAGTGCACATTTAATGGGGTTTACACAAAGGAGTTAGAAGAAGATACTGCTCTATCAATGCTGTTGTCAGTAACAGATACACTGTAAAAATTAAATGAATTGCAGGAAAATGTTACAGAAGCAGAACAACAGAATTGAATCAGAGAAGGATGTGAGAAGAATGTTTATGAAATTTAGATGTCAGCAGGTGGAAGACCAATATTGCCAGACAGTTTACTGTTTCCCAGAACACAGCATTCCCATGGTGTAACACAATTAGGGAAAGAAGCAATGGTGAGGCTGTTCAGACAGAATTGTTTTAAGCCCAGATTTAGAATGTTTGCAGAAGAATTATGTCATTGATGCGTGGCATGTCAACAGATGAATGCAAGGAAAAGGATAACAGTAGCACTGAGTCACATTTGGAGATCAGGTGGTCCATTGAACAAGATGCATTTTTGAGATTCCAGTTTGTAACGGGTTGAGATATGTACTGGTTATAGTGTGCATTTTCTCTTGATGGGTGGAAGTCTACCCAACCTGGAGAAATGGCAGTCTCACTGTAGCTAGACTATTTTGTGTGAGGTAATACCTAGCTACGGCTTACCAGTTTCTCTGTGATCAGATCAGGGAACTCATTTCAGTAATGAGATCCTGAAGATGATTTGCACAGCAATACAGATTAAGCAGAGAATATACTGCAGGTTATCAACCAGAGTCTTCTAAAATAATAGCGTCCCGATTGGTTAAAGTTTGTGCATCCACTTCAATGAAATGGGCTGATTTTCTGCCTGTTTTTGATGAGTCTCGAAAATATGCCTGGCAGGCAGACTGGGTTATATACTCACAATATTTTATGGGGAATATGATGAGACTGCCTGTCGTGCCTGTAGATGCATTTTTTATCATTACAGATGGCATGGTCTTCAACTTCTGTAAAGGATTGGGTGATGTGGTGTGCTCTGTTTCTCACCAGGTTGAAGCTGCAACTTTGAATGTGCATCAAAAGTAGTACCCCGGCCATAGACCCAGCGACTGTATGTTGGTGAAAATACACGTACAGAAGTCTTGTCTGAAACTGAGATGAAAAGGCCACTACCAGATCACTGCAAACACTGCTGTTAAGTATGGCGCAATACCAAACTGGGTTCATGCTTCGCACACTGGAAGAGTAAGAAATCCATTTGAAGAAAAAGTGTTCTATGAACCAGAACCTAGAGCATTAGTGACAGAACCTTCATAAACTGTGCCAGCACAAGGAGTGATACAGCAAGCAAGACAGCATCGAGGAGGTGAGAGGGGTGAAGAGCGACAAGCAGTCTCACCAATTTAGGTTCCTGTGATTTAAAAAAGTGGCATTAAATTCTTGAGGGAAGAGAAGAGATCTCCAACTAAAACAGCAGTCAAGATAGCACCAGAACAACAAGAAGATCCGGTTGAAGGAACGAGTGCTAGAACAAGAAGAGGCGACTGTAATGCTGAAAGACCAAGAGACTAACGTCACTGAAACCTGAGATCATGCGAATCAGTTGATCGCATACCACAAACAGACAAATTCAAATTCAAATGTATTGTTTGATTACTAAAAACAATAAAAAAATGTTAAAACCATGTAGCTCATATGTACACATACAAAAGTTTAAAAAGAAAGAAAAAGAGGACCCAGGTTAGTGCAAAAACAGTGCAGTTATCTTGCGATAACAATGGGTTATAGTTAAAAGTTGTCAGGATATTGATGTTGTTTGACTATGTAGTTCAAGGTCTTTGGATAACATAACAGTCACGGGGTAGTTTTAAGAAAGTCTAAAAAAGGGACAAATAAATATGACAGTTAGTATTAAAAACTTAAGACAATATTCAGGTAGGCTACGCTGAAGGGGCTGGCGGCCGCTAAATTTTATTACAAAGAGGTGGCGAGACCAACCAGCGGAAGATTTGGTGCCTTCTCTTTCCCCAGCATTTAAGCAGCTCTGATGACAAATTCAGTGAACTGAATGTTCAGCTTTATATTTTCTTGGTTCATAGCTGCTATTATGGCCTGACGAGATGTGCGGGCACCTAGTTTGTTTCACTCCTCTCAGAATAAAGTCCTTCTGTCGTTGAGCAGAGCTGGGCATGTGCAGGCTATATGCTCCATGCTTTCGGAGTGGTAGCCGCATTCCCTGCATTCGATATTGAGACTGGGGCACCGTCATTGTGGCAGATGCTTTTAAACTCGCCATGCCTTAGGGCCATGAACTTAACCTTCCAAAAGAGTGAGTATGTGCTTGATAGGTAGGATGACTCAACCCCCAAGCCTGTTTCCTTCTGGATAGTTTTGCCCTGTCAGAGTGAAAAGACCAGAGCCAGACACTTTGCTTGATTACAGTCTTCAGTGCCTGTTGTGTAGGGAGTGGGCCAGGTGGTGCCGATATTTTTGACTATGTGTGCTGGTCAATATGTCATTCCAAAGTTTGGCCTCAAGACTGCCGTCCCGGAAGTTGCGCAGTCTGTTGCAGAACTTAATAAACGCGCCAGCCTCAATGCCGTTATGATCTAGGAGGAAATGTTCTAGTCTGACTTGTGCTGGGGATGAAGCCCTCGGCAGGCGCCATGCTCGTTTAAAGATTCTGGTGGTTGAAATGTTTAATAGGATGTTTGTTGTGTCCATCATAATCTTGTGTCCGTATGATAAGGAGTTGGTGATCTTGGCCTTCATCCTCTTGAGCAGTGGAGTTAGGCTTGGCCCTAGTAGATGTTTTGAGAGTTTTGCCGAGGCAACCTCAAGCGACAGTGCTTTAGCCTTGACGGCATCTTTTTGCTTGGTGAAGGAACCTCTGGAGTCGAGAAGGATTCCCAGGTATTTATAGTGTGGCACTGTGTCGATGCTTTTATTGTTGAAAAACCAACTACTTTTCCGCTGCTTCTGTTTGCTGAAATGAATTGTTTTTGACAGATTCTGTTCGAGAGCATTATCAAGTGTGTAGGGAAGGAGTTTGTCGAGTAGCCACTGCAGGCCTACCTTTGTGTGGCTCAGTAGCACAAGGTCGTCAGCGTATAACAGGTTGCTGATGCGGGTTCGGTCCAGTTGAGGTGGGTGGGAGTTAACCTTATCAGGTGTGGAGGATAGGTCTGAGATGAACAGATTAAAAAGAAGGGGTTCCAACACGCAGCCTTGTTTAACACCGCTTCCTGTTTGGATCTTTTTTAAGACATGGGACCCGTCACCCAACTTTACTCTTATCCAGGTTCGTGTGTGGAGTTGGATTATGGCTTGTAAGAGGGCGGGGGTATACCCCAGCGCTCTAATTTTTGCCATAGGCGGCCGCGTGGCAGCCGGTCAAAAGCCGCCTTGAAGTCGATGAAGCAGTAGTATAGTTGGATACGATCAACGTCTGCCTTATGGCGAACAAAGCAAAAACCAAAGGAAATGATGGACGGAGTGTTGAACATTGCAAGCACTCACCCCCAGTCAACTTATCTGGGTTTAATCCATCACCGTTCTTTAGCCCACTCTGCCACCCCAGTTCAAACATGGCCATATGCAAATCAGTCTGACCCTATGCCTCATGGGAACAGTCCAGCCCGAACTGCCAAGCCATGTCTTCCCTGGACCGGAAACAAGCTTCCTAGGACCGGTTTCTGGCATTTCAGCCATCTTCAGCCAGGCTTGCTTGAATCCAGTGGCAAGCAGAACTGGTCTGACACTGATTGTTTGTCTCTGTGCACGGATGCCTTGAAAGCTTTTTGAGATTGCTGAAAGAGGTTAAATAGGATTGCGTTTCTCTGGCTTTTTCTGGCCCGGCGTAGGGCAGAGTTTCTTTGTGTCAAATGGTGTAAGGGACACTAAAGAAGATCAGCAAACACCAAGGAGATCGAAAAGAGCATGAGTGCCTTGTTGAAGGTATTCTTACACCTGAATGGACTTATTTTGTGTGTTACATATTAAACACGCCATTAACAGATTTGGGTGGCCTGAGATCAGAACTATGTGAGCCCCCATGACAAAGTAAATTTAGAAGATGTTTGAAAATTATTTCTGAAAAGAAACAAAAGTTTGAGAGACATTATTGAAGTGAGAGATTTACAAATAGACTGAAATAAACATTTTTGTTTTAAGAAGATTTCCCTAGGTCCAAGGCTGCTGAAGAAGAGTAGGAATACCATTTAGAAAAGAGTAGCGCTGAGAATGAATATACGAATATCACTGTAAATACAGAGCTACAAGCACTAATTGCTTAAGAAACAAAACTGGTTTCAAAAACTAACAAGAAAAGAAACTAACCAAACTAATCTGAACTGAATTGCTGACTTTTTCCTACTGTAATCTGACTGCAGACAAACATGTGTTATCTAAATAGGAAAAGATGCAAGATTATTATGGTTAACCAAAGACCCTGCTAGGGACGCTGCCACTGCCGGACACAGCCTGCATTCAGGGGACTAGAGCCCCCAGCCATCACCGCAGAGCCAGGAGGCCCACAAAGCCACAGCCGGTCTCCCGCAGAACGGGAACCAAAGACGCTGCTAGGGACGTGCCACTGCCGGTCACAGCCTGCATTCAGGGGACTAGAGCCCCCAGCCATCACAGCAGCGCCAGGAGGCACACAATGCCGCGGCCAGTCTCCCGTAGTGCAGGACGCTCTCGGGTGAGGCCCGGGTAAATATGCACCTGTCTGCGGCCGCAAGAGGCTGGGCTAGGCCTACCCTCTTGGATGGCCGCTTGAGTCAGGTGCCCCAGGGAAAATATTTGCCCATCCTTTATACAAAGGATTCGGGGCCCCCAAGAGCCATGTAACAGGAAGCCTTGACTGCTGGTAAGCAGCTCTGAAAGCATTTGTTGACCATACTTCTTTCTGTTTGAACTTGTGGTTTCCCAAGAGCTGAACAGTTACGTGGGGGGGACCAGAGAAGCAACACTTTGCGAATATGGGCAAGAGGAAAGCAACGACCGCTGACCCTCTTTCTATTAATAAAAGGGCAACTATTGACTCTTACCTAGCCAAAGCAGTGGGGGCAATCACACAGGAGATTTATAAAGTGAGGAGGAGATTTTCCATGGGCCCTACGGGCTTAGTAGTGCCCGTATTAGCTCTGGGGGATATGGCAGGAGCAACTGACACAGGACCCCAGGCAAACGGGACAGTCAGTACACAGCCCATAGAGTCAGCGGCACAAGAGAAGAGAAACCGGCATAAGTCTTCCATCTCCACTTATGGTGGGCGAGGGACAAGGGACTACTCAAACTGAGGTTTGCAAGGGATCAGGGAAGAGGCATCCCAGGCCCCTAAGAGATCATGTAAAGCCCCCCAAAAAAATGAGCCAGTAAGGAAAACGGAGGCTCCAAAACCCCTGTTTAGCCAGACTGATCTGGAGAAATGTTGGAGCTCAATGAGAGGCACAGTCACTAACCTGATGACGGATCTACTCTCGAAGCTCTGGGACAAGATGGAAAAAGAGCTTTCAGACTCCAAAGAGACACTTGGAAAAGTGCAGAACACGCTGGAAACGTTGGCTAAAGCTCCACAGACAGTGTGTTCTAGTTCGTGAGGGCAGTGTGAGGCAGGCTTCTACCCACCAAACCCGAACTCAAGTAGGCCTCATGGGGCAGGACCGTAAAATGGCCTGGGGGATCAGGGGATTGAGACGAGCAACAGGCCTAATCCCAGCATACAGGAAGAGGAGGGAGGTGGCAGGCTTCTGAGAGATGGACATTTTTCATCATACTCACATGCAAAGGGAAGGGCAAGCACTAATAATATGTATAGCTCAGGACTGCCCGTGATCGATCTCCCCCCGGCCTGCTGTCCCTATCCCATAGTGCTGGTGGAGGTACACAGTTTGGGAGTGGGGTCGGAAGAGTCCACAGTCAACCTTATTAATAAAGTGGCTCACTGGCTTGAGAAATATAGTAGGGGACCATCCTCACATCCTGATGGCAAGAAGGGTTGCCTGGATAGGGAAATCAAGAAAGACCTTTTAAGGTGATGCAGTGATCGTTACCTTCAGATTCCCAGATCTAGCCCATAATATCTTGAGACACTCGACTGAGTTCCTCTTTTATGCTTCTGACATCAAACCCCTACCATTAGGTTTCTTCTAACACCAGAGGAATCAGTAACAGAGTAATAGGAGTCGGAAAGAGGGAGGAGTGTCCACTAAAGAGAGGGTGAGTGGGCGCTTAAACATTTATGAGCCGCTGTCGGATCTCAACGATCTAGACAGACAGACGGTGGGCACTGTAAAGAGCCTAGTTCAGCCAGTGGTTACCGCCTCCCATGCTCGGGAAGCTATCTCCTCAGGGGAACGGAAAAGAGAGAGTGAAACCCTCACCTCAAGTCGTTACTGTCAGAATGACCAAAGAGGACTCAAAGGCGATAAGATAATATCGGTTGGGCTATCCAGTTCCTAGGGAGGGAGGGAGATTAATCTGATCTCTTGGAATGTGGCAGGTCTAGGTGCAAAATTTGAGGACGAAAAATGGATCCAAACTATATCCGAATATAAGATCATTTGTTTACTAGAGACCTGGGAGGTGGAAAATATATATTTTTTGGAGGGATATAAGGTGTTCTTCCTCCCAACAGAAGGCTCGAGACAGGGGCTAGCAAAAGGTGGATTAATCATATTTATTGCCCTGGAGCTGTGTGGGTTAGTGTCTCAATAAACTGGAATTCAACAGTGGCACTAGGAATAAAACTGGTAGTAGGCAGAATGAAAAGACTTACGATAATTGATTTCTATAATGCTAAAAATAGGAACTCGAGTGCTTCAAGCGTGAAGGAGTTAGCAGGGCTCCTAGATCAATTGCTGGGAAACAACCTCTCACAAGGATTTTTGATTGTGCTGGGGGAGTTTAATTGTCATCTATGTCCAAAGATTGGGCTAAATACTGGGGTTATCTCGGCATGTAGGAAAGCAGATGAATGGCATATGGAACACTCAGGAGAGGGTCAGGAATTAAACGCTCTTCTAAATAATTACGATCTAATGTTTACACTTCCAATGGCTATAATACCTCCTTCCAATCTTTATCCTCCTACCTATAAAGGGAGGGGTTGTGCATCCATCATTGATTTCATCTTTGTATCCTCAGCATTGACACATAATATTACGTCTTGTAGGACTATAGAAAGCCCTTTTAGTGATCATAACCCTCTGGTTGTGGGTTTGTTGACTCAGTGGCTGAAAGTAGAAAATAGTCAGAGTGTGAGAGGAATACTAAAGTTACCTGACCAAGGGAGGTGTCTGCGATGGTCACAGATTGATAGTAATGTATTTTATTTATCCCTGTTTAGAGAGAGACAACAGGAGTTCCAAAAATGCTTTGACATTGCACCATCAGAGGAGGATGTACTAAGATCTTTTGACAACATAGTAAAACCAGTGGGGAGTCATTTAACTGTCCCTGCAGTCATCTCCCACTCAGATAACCCAAGATGGTTTGATAGGGCTTACTCGCAGGCTCTGGGGTCCCTTAAAGTGGCGCTGAAAGAGATACCTCATAGTAACGCTAAGATCGCTAATTGTCACAGAAGTTACAAAGAAGGTTTTGAAGGAACGGAAGTCAGTCCTACAAAAACAGGCCTGGGACGAATTGGTTGAGGCCAGTGAGCTGAAAGATAGCTCTTTATTTTGGAATGTTATTAACAGACCTTGCTTCTCTGAACTGGACAAACCATCCATGTGTAATCATATCATGCAAGATCAGTAGAAGAACCATTTTCAATCAGTTTATAATTTTGGGGAGGAATCTCACTGTAATAATGAATGTGAGCCCATCCCATGTGAATCGAGTATCGAATTTCAGTTAAATGAGGTAATAGTAGTCAAAGAGGGACTGTCTAATAATAAGGCGCAGGGTCCAGATGGGATCCCCATGGACCTGTTCAGAAGTAATATCGAGGTGTGGGCCCCTGTTTTAACTAGGGTCTTGAATGCTGCGGTGTCATCGTCCATGCCCCAATCTTGGTCAACTGCCATTATCATCCCTAGCTATAAGAAGGGGGACAGAGACAATCCAAATTTTTATAGACCTATTTCGTTGATTGACTTGACAGTTAATGTTATGGGTCAGGTCCTACTCAACCAGTTAGTGAAATGATCAGACAAAAATAAAGTAATTTCGGAGGCCCAATATGGATTCCGAGCAGGCAGATCCACAGTGGACCAGTGCCTGAACCTCTACCTGGTGACAGCCAAATACACAATTGCTAAAGCGGGATCCATTTACTTTTATGGATATCACTGCAGCTTTTGACAGGGTGAACCGAAGCAAACTATGAGCCTTGTTAGATGATCTGGGAGTTGAGTGCCCAATTATAAATGCTCTGATGTCCTTATATGCCCACACCACAGCTGCGGTACGTTTCACCCAAGAGGGCGACCTTAAGAATTGTTTTAAATGCTCTAGAGGGGTGCGCCAAGGCTGTATTCTTGCCCCTTTTTTATTTACGTTATATATTCATGGGCTAGAACCTACCATGATATCCCTGCATGCTGATACACCGAGAATAGGTATGAGATCAATACCAGTCATGCTTTATGCAGACAATGCCGGGCTTATAACACGAACCCCTAAAGCATTGCAAAGTTTAATAGATGGTTTTGTCTCCTTTATGGAGGGATTGAATTTGTCCCCATTTATGCATAGTCGTTTGTGTTGGAATTGGGCTGTCGAGGGAAGAGTAACGCTTTTTACAAGGCAGGTACACATCGTATAGCTAAAGTCTCAGAATTTAAATACCTCTGGGTTTCATTTGACGCCAAATTAAATTGGAACCCCCTTAAAGAAGAGAAGGTGGTGGTCACGAAGAAGTCAATGGGGGTTATTGTGAGCTTTGCCCATAGAATAGTCACATGGTCACCAGGGGTGATTTTAAAACTATACCAATCTATTCGTGTTTCTAAGTGGTGTATGTAAGCAAAATCTGGGGCTATAAGGGTATGGGGAGTTTCAGATGACACACAACAAATATCTGAGACGGTTATTAAAGGTTTCAAAAAGCATCCCCGCCTATTCAGTTCATGAAGAATTTGGGGTTAGACAGGTGGAGGATCTAGTAGCCGTTAAACCCCTTTACTGCTGGCTGAACATCTGGGCAAAGGAGCAGGCCTCCCTTAATCCGGAAATAATTCAGGATTGCCTCTCATTGGAGCATGCGCTTAGAATACCATGGCTAAGATATATTAAAGACACTATGTGTAGCCTAGGGAGACAGACCTGTTTACAAACTGTAGTTCAGTGAAGAGAGGTGATAAAAAATGAATTAATGATTTTTTTTTCAACAAGGCTAGTATGGAATGAGAAGACAAGAAATTGTTAAAACTGACAGGGACAGCTCATGCTTTAGTGAAATCAGTGCAAGGAATCGAATATTATTTAACCATTTTAACCATTGCTTATGATAGTTTTTTAATCACGCGTTTTAGATTTAACCTGTTCCATCATTTAGTGGCTGTCCCCATCAGATTTGTAGCGGGAACCGATGGCAGAGGATCCTGTGACTGCGACAATAGGTCTCCACAGGATATTTTACATAAGCATATTTTGTAAATATTTTAAATACCCCCGGCAATTGTATCTGAAACCATATTTAAAAGCCATGGGTTCTAGACCGGTTCGAATTGCGGTTTTGCACATGCAACTTTTGCAGACTGAACGCACTTTATTTGTGGTTACACGCTTTTTAAGAGCAATGGTGAGATCTAGGAAATCTCGGAACGATTAAGATAGAGGGGAATGCTCTGTAAATTGTTAAAAGTTTGAATCAGATACTGGGTAATATCAGTAGGCATTCAAACTTAGGCATAATTTAGAGACCCTAGAAGAGGTGAGTGTAATGTTTAGTTACCCTCACAGTGATGACAATATGAATCAGTCTTTTTATCATGACTCTCTTAATCATATGCTTTGCTGAATAAAGATTGTATTATTATTATAATAATTATTATTATTATTATGGTTATGACATTTTTAGTAACAGTATAAGTGATCATAATAGTATTTAAATGCTTCTCCTTAAACTATGATCTTATTCTTTCAAGAGTGCCATTACAGAGAAGCATGAATTTACACCCACGAGCAAAAGAAATAGACACAGCTTTTCATTATTGTAGACCTTCTATGCATATTGATACTGTTAAAGTTTAAGAAAACGATGTAACCTGCATAATGAGACCCTTAGAGGAGGTATTCATCGTGGCATCAGAGGGAAGAAACACAACATTACACACAGTAAAAATACAAAAAGAAAGATGTTTTAAAAAATGTTTAGAAGAAAGAGGAAGACAAATTTAAAAAGAAAATGATTTACCCTAATTTAATATTAGACAGAAGACACAAAGGGAAAATATGTGTTTACAAAAGAAGAACCCAAAATAGAAGTAGATAGGTATATAGTATAGATGATTAGACAATGACACCCACACACAGACACAAACACAGGTCATACAAATGATGGAAATCAATGAGTTGAAGACATTTTGGAGCAATAGTGCCACCTGTAGGAGTTATTTTAAATGATGAGAAATTTACAAAACTCTCAACAGTTGTCAACAAACTAGCAACTTGTACTTCTGGAGCTTCTGGAGCTTTACTATTTTTAAATACAGAATTAGTGGCAATTAGATCAATGGTTTTGCACCATCCATTAGTAGTAGACATTTTGCTTTCAGAAAAAGGTGACATAGGCATGATGCTGAAATCTAAGCATTGTTGCTCGTATTTCGCATATGAAAGTAAGAAAAATAGGCAAAGAAAATTTCTGACCTGAAACCTATATTAGAACCATTAGAGATACCCACTATTCTTGAAAAGTTTGTAAAAAGTAATATCAAAGTTTACCGATTGATTTGCTACTGCTGGAGGAAGAATCCTGAAGGCTATTTTTATGCCGATATTGATAGTGGGGTGTTGCCTATTGCTTTTTTTTGCTCTTACTAAAGGCTGTAGGTATTGCAATAACCGAAGACGAAGTAGGGAAATGAGTAAAAGAATAAAAGGGAATTAGAATTAAATGAACACATCAATCAAGAATATAGAAAAGCAAAATAATATGAGAGTGTAAAAAGTAAGAGAAAGGACTCAGCTGAAGATGAGAGTGACCGCTAGCAACTCATGTGTGAAGAAATTGTAATAGCTAGATAAACATTAGAAGGGGATTTGGAAAGCTTTTTAATAAAAACAAAATAAAATTGTTTAAAATGAATGCGCAATTAATACTACTGAAAGCCTAATTTTCTTAGAAATGGTTAAACACACAAATGTTAATGTTAAGTCCTGAACAGGAGATGATATTATTCAGGAATGTAGCTGTAACAAAAATGTTTAACTCTCGACCTCTACATAGAGATGCCTTTTTCATAATGAAGTAAATGTTTTATAAAGTTCATATATTTATGCAGAATGTTTCTACTTAGACAAAGCTTACTGTCACAAAAGATTAGAAATTAGTCATTTTAATGGAGAAGAGATGAAATCTTGATCTTGACATTTTCGACAAACTTGTATTTCCTTTTCAATGCATGTTTGCTGCAAAATATTTTATTTGGTTATAGAGATGCTTCAACTTTTCCATAGCGTTAATATTAGATAAGAGCAGTTAAAAGTGTACAAATATATGTGTGCAAGTGACTCTGAATGAGAAGCTGAACCATACTCAACATTAGTTGATACATAACTAACATAGTGACTTGAAGAATTATTGCTCACTCAATGATAAGATGAGGAGTGGTCCTGTTCCCAGGAAAACATTTAGCGCTGATTGGATGGAAGAAGACTAAAGATGCAACTGTTTCTGACTTTCATAAAAATGGGTTTGGTATATAAGTGCGTGTTCCTAGAGTAAGTTACCCTCTCTTGCCAGATGATATTACAATTTTTTCCCCTGACCCAATGTCACATTGCACAGAAACTCTACTTTGATGATTTGATATATTGAGCTGATACTTGCCCAAAGCTTTATGCTTACTCTCACTCTGTCAATTTAGGACTCTTTATGGGTTCTGACTGACTCTTTTCTCCCAAATTCTTAGAATATGGATTCTTTCCTTTATGGAATGAGCTTAATGCACTTATTAATATTTGTCTACTGATTGATTTTAATTTAATTTAATTGAATTTAATTTAATTTGTTTGATGACTTAATAAAGATGTTAATAAAGATGTTCTGTTAAAAGTTTTTGATTGTTAAAAACCGTAAAACTTATACTTACCTCTCTTTATTGACTAAATTTAATATTGATAATAGTGATGATAATTTACTGTATGTTTTGATCTTCTCTACTCAAAACAATGGCAAAGGACATTTTTAATTTAAACCTGATTCTCACTCCAGCACCACGCAATTCTCTGCCTCAAGTGCATAGATTTCAACAGTACCAAACCTCATGCAAGGAGTGACGAGTGAGCGGAAGAAGACATGGTTTGCAAGTTTGTTAATACCAACAGTATTATCAGTTTGCGCCCATTCAAAAATTCTGAACCATAACACCGGAGCGAAGAACTAAAGCAACTACTCTTTTATGGTGGGAAGGGGAGTGGATCACCTCTAAACTTTTAAGGAATCTACGGCAAAGGGGTTTCTGCACAGGGAAAAATTCATTCTCATGGAAGAATAAAAAAGGAAAAATGTACAATTGCTAGTTGGTCAGCATTATTCTAGTAAATATTTACTAGATTAATTACTTGTAATGTCAAGTGAAGTATTGCCAAGGTGTTCATGAGAGGGCACCCTGGGAATATTTCTTCTGACATTCCTAGAAATATGCCTGTAAATAGCACCTAGCAGGCATTTAGAGGTGTACCAACTGAAGGTTTTGAATTCAAAACAAAAAGTGCAAAAAAAATTCAAACAAGAGTGGGAGTCTCAAAACATACATGGCAAAATGTTTGTGAATTGGGCCTAAGATTTATCTTTAGAATTAATTTCTCATTCACAAACCTTGATGAAGTGTCTATTTTAACAATTATGTTCATACTATTCAGATTGTGACAGATCTCATTCAAATTGATTATTGATTAGTTTATCAGAATTTATACAGGGAATGTGATATGTACAAGCAACAGATTTAACTTGTCCTTTGCTGGTCTTATGGAGAAAGAGCAAAGCAATAGACAAAAGCATCCATATGGGCTTATGAATTTTATAATAGTCTCTAATAGTCATCACAACTTTTATATTATGGAATATAAATTCAAAATGAGAATTCCACAGTAAATATAGCCCATGGCAATCCCCCAACTACCCAAGTTCAGTATAAGAAATCTTTATTGATCTGCGTAGAAATCATTAGTCTATATCTACAGTTAAGGAAATCAATGTATGGTAGAGGGCAACAAATATATTGTTCATATTTCCCGCTCATCTACTGAGGTTCATAAGTCACTAAAGTCTCTGTGTATAAAAGAAAATGTAGAAGTGTGCTTAGGTTGTGCAACAGAATAAATATTTAGCAATACATATAACATAAACGACACGGGTAAATCCTTTTTTCATAGTTAATTTAAAAGCATCCAAATTCAAGGAAAGCGCAGACTTATGAAAACCTCAATAGACAATCTCATCAAGGGTGGGAACTGATACGCACAGCTAATGGGTATTTATTGTCATTATGTTAAGTAGCTATATTCGATTTCTATATCTGCTTTTGAAAGGTACTACGGATGTACTGCAATCCAGTGGACAATTGAGGTATGTACCCCAGAAGTGGCCCAGCAATTAATGAAATCTTGAATGAAAAACATCTCAGTGTCAGGTTTATGTGACATATATTTACATTTGCTAAAACCACTCTCACACATGCATTAAATAGACTCCAAATAAATACAAGTATTTTATGGTGGTGGCCAGGCACTAGAATCATCAGATCTAAGTAATAAGGATGTCATATTATGTTATGTTATGATATGCAATACTATGCTATGTAATGTTATGGTATGTTTAGAAAATGTATTCAATGCAATTGGTGGTGTTCAAGTGCAATGAGATTGATATATACATTTATTATATCAAAAACTCTTTTGGTGGAGGTCAGTGACTAGAATCATCAGCTCTAAGTAATAAGAACGTCCTGTTATATTTTATGTTGTTATGCTATATTATGTTATGTTATGTTGTGGTATGTTATGCTATGTGTGTTTAAGTTATGTCATGTCATAATGCTATGCTATGCTATGTTATGTTACGTTAAACAGCAAATAGAGTGTTACTATTGCTCGTCAAATAGGTGGCACTAGAGAAGGAGAGAAAAGAACGAAATGTACATGGTTGGACAGAGAGTCTGTTTTCTTAACCCCTTCACTGCTATGCCTTTTCCTCACCAGTGCTAAACCTTTTTTGGCATGTTGGGATAGTTTGAACTTAAACCCCTGTAACTTTTTGTCCACATAAGGTTTTCACACTAAATTTGCGTCCTTTTCCAAAAACATCCTGAGGATTCTAAAGGTATCTGGGGTTTGTGGATTTCTCTGGAGGGGACTGAGAAATTAGCCAAAATACAGCAATATTTTGGGAAAAATTGGAAAAAGTGCTGCAAAAGAAAGCATATGTTTGTTTCCCAGCAAATGGTATCGACAAAGTGTTTGTGATGCTAAAATCGCCATCTTCCTAGCTTTCAGGAACAGGCAGACTTTTGTCAGAAAACCAAAGGTTTATACACAGTTTTGGCATTTTACTGGGACTTAGCCTATTTTTCCAATAGTGGTAGAAATGTGTGCGAAAGCAATAATGTTACCCAGAAAGTTATTCATATTGAAAAAGTAGACAAAAGTCTAAATTCAGCAAGGGGTCAATGGCGTAGATCCTTCAAGTTTTTTCTATAGAAATTAACTGTTGAAATAAAAACATATTGAAATTGAGTTGTAAAAAATACCCAATTGTGCCGATGGTTTACCTGTGACTTCTTGAATGTATGGCCGATTTTTGAAAGCAATATACTGTAATATCTGCTGGGTCCTTCTGATTGCAGGGATATTTAGAACTTGTAGGTTCAACAAGAACCCGAGTTACCCAGAGCCAATAACTGAGCTGCACCATGCAATGAGCTTTCATTGTGTCTCGGGTATATAACAATTCATTTGGTAAAAATATAAAGAGTGAAAAATAGGTATCAAGGAAACAGTGGTTACTTGCACATTTCCGAAATTGTGGGTATCCATACTTGCATGTGAATTAGGGGACATTTTTCAAAATGACTTTTTTACTCATCGTCTTACATTTGGATGGCAGAAATGCATAGAAAGTCAATTGGTAATAACAATTGTTCTACATATTCTGTGTTTCCCCAAGTCTCCCGACAAAAATGGTACCTCACTTGTGTGGCTACATCTATTGCCTGCAACATGAAACGGCCCAAAATGCAACTTGAGCACATAAGATTTGGACCCTTTTTTCGCTAATGTGCCTTGCTGTGGATTTTGGACCCTAGCTCAGCCAGCACCTTGGGAAACCGAGCAAACCCATACGTTATTCAAAACTAGACACCCAGGGAAAAATGGTACCTCACTTGTGTGGGTAGGCCTAGTGCCTGGGACAGGAAATGGCCCAAAATGCAACATGGGCACATCACTTTTTTCATGTAAAAACTGACACTTTTTTGCAATGTGCCTAACTGGATTTTTTTTACTCTAGCTCAGCCGGCACCTGGGAAAACCTAGCAAACCTCTGCATTTTTTAAAACTAGACACACAGGGAAATCCAGGATGTGGTGACTTGTGTGGCTTTCACCAGGTTCTGTTACCCAGAACCCTTGGAAACCTCAAAATTAGTTTTAAAAAAAAACAAATTTTCCTCACATTTCTGTGATAGAAAGTTCTGGAATCTGTGTTGATGATGTTTTTTAATGTGCATTGATATGTCTATACTGTCACCGCTTCTTAAATAGCCATATGACAATATACAGTACTGTGTTTGCAGTTTTTATGTATGAAATTGATAATAAATTCTCTTGACGTAACTATTTTTTCTCTTAATTATTGTGACCACATCTGTGCTGTCCACTCTCACTCTTGCAGTGTGAAAGGTACGTTGACTGTTATGTATTGACTGCTTTGTATTGATGACAAGGAGGCTCTGTTTTTTGACTAAGGTCATATTTGGTACCCCTCTCCTTTGTCTTTGGGGTCCCTCTCTCCTCTTTTGAAACATTTTGTACAGCCCTTGGTGCTGGAGAGTTCGCGTTGGTATATTCCCCTTTATTGTACGAGTCCGAGTGAGAGCCGTCTGCCCACATATGGACCAATTCAGAACATTTGGTTTTAGTGATGACCAACTAAATAAAATCATCAACACAAAAAATGGGAATAAAATTACCGTTATATCAGGGAAAGGTGAAAACTGGGGCAAGCTGCTGAATTTAAAAAAGAAATTAATACGCACTGAGGCCCATGCCGAATTCTTGATTGAATATGTAAAATCAGGCACAATCCCTATTGGGCTACAGGTTCGCAATGAACCGGGCCTGTTTATAGAAAACAGAAAGTTCTTGGAGACATGGGCTATGATCTCGAATAGATGCAGCCGTGATTGGATGCTTCTGATCATTGAGACTGCCCAGGAATTTATCATAATTGAGAAAGAGGCCATTGACAAACTGGAGCAAGAATTAAATAATTGTTCTGCATTAGAAGAAGCCAAAAAAAAGTTAGAGGATATTAATAGAGATGTGGAAGGATACAGAGACTATCTATTAAATAAAAAAACTAACAAACTGAGAAAGGATATGGATAGTTTTTATCAGGAAAAGATTTACCCATACCTCAGGGATAATTATTTCCAACAGAGAAATGACATGACCTGGGAGAAACCACCAAATAGACAAATATATAGTAGAGGTGGCAGAAAACAGGTCACCTTCTCTAACACGTCTGGCTCTAGTAGTGAAGATGATAGCATACCAATAGACGAACCTGTGAACAGGGGCAACACTAGGGATTACGTGCCTTTTTTAGACTCGCGCCCGAGGAGAGGACCACGTTACAATGGGAATCCGGGGAGAGGCCAGATGAACAGGGGTCCTCCTCAACAACAGGAATATATGCGCACCAGGAGCCAACGATATTGGCGACAGACAGAGCACCAGTAATTAACCTATCCAATAAATCCCTTAATGAAATAGAAATTAGTATTCTAAGTAAGGGTTTTAGCTTTGTCCCATCAGCATCAATAGACAAGTTCCAGTTAGAAAAGGATTTGCGTGCCTTTTTTAGGAAAGTGAGATTGAGGAGATTCTTTGAAAACAGGGACACTCTTGAACGCATTAATCACTCGGGTTTTAAACCTAAATCTCAATTTACCCCGAGTCTGGCCATGATTGGCAAAAATGTTGAAATTTTTGAGAAAGCTGTTGAGAGTGATATCCATAAAATCCTGAACAAATCAAACAAATTTATGGGACATAATAACATCAATAGAGCAGAAAGACAGGCCCTCAATTCCCTTAAAACAGACAGAAATCTCACCATCAAACCTGCCGACAAGGGAGGTGGGGTGGTGGTTTTCAACACCCTGGACTATGAGCACAGGATGTTAGAAATGCTTAACATTAAGGAACACTATGTATGGACAAATGAGAGGCAGTTAGTTACTATATCTAGAAAATGCCTAGCCCTGCTCTTAGAAGCTAAAGAGAAATCCTGGATTTGTGAAGATGAGTTCAAATTCCTTAATAATCTGGAACCAAGGACCCCTGCCATTTATGGTCTGCCAAAGATCCATAAGAACTGTACGGATCCCCCGATGCGACCAATAGTGAGTAGTATTGGATCTCTTCTAGAACCGATCAGCAAATATGTTGATCATTTCTTGCGCCCTATTGTTTGTGGGCTGCGCTCTTATGTGAGGGACTCCGCTCACATGATTTCTCTCGTTGAAGGGAAGCCGTTCTGTGGGGAGACTCAATGTCTAGTTACCCTAGACATTGAGTCTCTATATACTAACATCCCACAGCATGATACAGTAAATGTGATTCGAGAGGTTTTGACTGACTGAGACCTAGGTGGAGCCAATGCCGACTTCATTGTTAACTGTGTGAACCTGATTTTGAAAAATAACATCTTTCTGTTCAAAGACGAGTATTTTAAACAGCTTAAAGGGACCAGCATGGGGGCCACCTGTGCTCCTAGTCTGGCCTGCCTGTATGTTGGCCAATTTGAAACCAGGCATATATACAATGAGATGGCCCCATTTTTCGAAAATGTAGCGGGCTGGTACCGCTACATTGACGATATTTTCTTTATATGGGAAGGCTCTACAGAGGATCTGGAAACATTTCTCGAATGGTTAAATCTGGGAGATCCAAACTTAAGATTTACGTTCCACTTTAGCAGAACCAAGATTGATTTTCTGGACATTACAATCAAAGATGTCAATGGAGTTTTGGGAGTTGAGTTGTTCACTAAACCTATGGCCAAGAACACTCTTCTTCATTTCTCAAGCTTTCACCCCAAATCTCAGAGGGATAGTATCCCTTTTAGCCAGTTTCTCCGCCTTCGGAGGAACTGTTCGGACTTACAAGATTTTTATAAACATGCCAATGACCTTAAGCGCAAATTTAGAGATAGAGGATACCCAAAAAAACTCGTGACCCACTCTCTAAAACGCGCTAGGTTTTATGATCGAGATGCTCTGGTTCACAAACCTGCAGCAAGTAAAGAATTACCCAGCAAAGTGGTCTTTGTGAGCAAATTTTGCAACTTGAGCAACCAAATTAAAAATATTGTCAACAGAAACTGGCATATTTTAAATTATGAGGAAGAGGTCAAATTAGACAAACCACGGTTTGCTTTTAAGAAAAACAACAACCTGCGAGATATTTTAGTGCACACCTATCGTGAAGATAGATCCGATAGTCAGCAAACCATTGTGAACGATCGAGCATGTGGCAATTACAGGTGTGGTACTTGTAACATTTGCCCCCAGTGCCTGCAATCTAAAGAAATGAAGCACAATGGATACACAATCACAGCCAATACTCTTAACAACTGTAGGAGTAAAAATGTGGTCTACTTCCTCCAGTGCCCTTGTGGGCTTGGATATGTGGGAGAGACAGGCAGAGAACTACGGGTTAGGTTACAAGAGCACAGATCAGCAATAAAAACAAGAAAAATAACTGCGCCTTTGGTGCCACATTTTCTTGAGTATGGACACGGAGAAAACGATTTCATGTGGTTCATCCTGGAAAAAATTAAAATTGATAGGAGAGGTGGTAATATTACTAACAAGCGAAAGGCACGTGAACAATGGTATATCTCCCATTTAAACACTGCACATAAAGGATTGAACTGTAGAGAGGAATGGGAACATTTGCTGGCGACAAGATAAGACAATACTAGCATACGGTATGCAGAGTTTTGCGGTAAGACTTCTGGTCTTACTTCCCTTGCTGTTCAGGGACATAGGAGTAAGAGAAATTGCTGATCTTCAAATTGTTGTCTGTATTATTATTTGTATAGGGGATGCTCCAATATCTTCTCAGAGCTAAGAACATAGGCCAAATGGCACATTTTCAACTCACTATCAAGCCAAAAGGATCGAATTCCTGGCTAAGGTTGGCTTTGAGTGGATAGGTATGGCTTTAATAGTAATTACGCTACATACTGTTGCGGCTACTTTGTAGGGTTCTTGTTCCCGATTTGGAAGAATTAATATGACCAAATAAAATTCTTTGGGGTACCTTTTTCCCTCTGGCATGATCCTAGAAGTCTTGAATAGATATGAAGGATCAAGGATGAGCCATTTCAATAATTCTCGCGTACTCGATGGCTTGCATTTGAATGACACTATAGCAGTCAACAGGTTCTGGTATATGTCAAGAAACAAATGACAACAATCTTTAAAAGAAGAATATCTTTTCATTATAAAATGATGGCGATTGCAGGTCTATATTGGTCTCCTTTTCGTTTTGGTAAAGACATCATCCGCTTTAAAAATAGGGCACTGACCTTTTTTTGACACCTCCAAGATGGCAGTGACATTTACGAAGGTCTGAACAGAGTGGGTAACATGTCTGTGATGCCCCGGAAGTAGTGTTTTCACTTCCACCTGTTTTCGTTAAGAGCCATACCGTATATATACTCCTCGAGCTTTAGTCAAGTTTAGCTGTATTGGCACAGAAGGCTGTTTGTACGCACCGTAACAGGCAAACGGAGGTAAGCTTTGACGAGAGGTAGCCTTAGCTGTAATTTTTAGTAAGGGCTAGAATCTGATTCGCTATAGCAAAGTTCACTTCGATTCGAACTGAAACATAATTGTTTTCTCCGTAGTGCTGTTATTTTGCACCGAACCCTGGCTTGAATATAATTTCTACCCACATTGGATGGTGAAGCAGGGACTATATAGAAGAAAGCTGCCGAAGGTAAATGAGCAATGTTAAATTTTTCCCGCGGTCTCTGTTGACTATATCTGATAGACCCTGTTAGATATCATCGATAGGGATTCTTATGTAGTGAGAGACACAAGTCTCGACAAAATTGTGGGTTTTAGATATAGTTGGGGCAGTAATAGAATTGCCCGTGAAAGAACCATATATGAATGCTTAAAGTTCTGAATAATTTAGAAGCATTCAGTTTCTCTAAGTTTACGAATCTGAGAATGTGTAAAAAGAATTTTCCACAAGAATCCTGTGAGACTTAAACAGTACGCAAAATGACTACTTATAATATGTATGATAATGGACTAATGTAACATGGCACTCATTTTCATTGAATAGGTGCCAAAACGTTTGCGTGGGAGATATAAGGATATTACCTAAATAGAAAAACTTCTGCGTCGTGAAGTCTTTTTAGACTCATTGCAGATACATCCAAGGTAATTCTAAGTGGGACTAATCTTTCCTTATAGTGTGATTTTTGTTTAAAACGGAATATTGGAGGTTGTCATGTCTTTACTTACTAGGTGCTTATAAACCCACCGTGAATGACTTATCCTGACCGCGGATAAAGACAGAAAGAATCAGTGGCGGTATTTGCATGGATACAGCTTCTTATATAAATAAGGTAGTTGGTCCTCTACGATTGTAAATGAATTCTAACTTGATATGGAATACAAGTAGTGGTGCTGATGCTAAAGTCTAGTGCACAGATACGTAATTAACAAGATGCTTATGTAAGGATTCTTACTTAGTGCTACCACAGATTTCAAAGACCAATAAGATGGCATATCTAGAGTATTGCTAAGTTGGGTTTTCACGAGTATATTTAAAATATTGTGTGAAAACACCTTGACCTGGTAGCACTCATATGAGCACCATGTGCTAATAACAAAGACCCTGTATAGCACTACGAAGTGGAGTTTCCACTACAAGTACAAATAGATTTGCATACTAAAATTTGTTTGGCTGTTGGCCTGTTTGATGCGTTTGCGGGGATGAGTTGTTGGACAGCCATATGTGTGTCTATGTATTGAGAGAACAAATAGATTTTATAAGTAACTAAAAATATGTTATGTTATGTTTTTTTCAGATCGTTGATTTTAATGTAACTGCTATTGGGACTCTATTTTAATCTTTCCTGATGAAGGTGTTGGCCGAGAACTAATAGCCCACCGAAACGCGTCGATGCTCTAATACGAGGAAACCACACAAAATCTCTGATTATAATTCTTTGTGACATATTGAATAGGAAGTAATATTGACTAGGGTCACAATCAATGAGTCTTTGGTTTGGTGATTTTCCTCTGTCAATAGGACCATTTTTGTCCTTTTTATTGTGTCCCTAACCTCACATTTTATGATATTTTTTGTTTCGTTATTGTTGATGATGTTTTTTAATGTGCATTGATATGTCTATACTGTCACCGCTTCTTAAATAGCCATATGACAATATACAGTACTGTGTTTGCAGTTTTTATGTATGAAATTGATAATAAATTCTCTTGACGTAACTATTTTTTCTCTTAATTATTGTGACCACATCTGTGCTGTCCACTCTCACCCTTGCAGTGTGAAAGGTACGTTGACTGTTATGTATTGACTGCTTTGTATTGATGACAAGGAGGCTCTGTTTTTTGACTAAGGTCATATTTGGTACCCCTCTCCTTTGTCTTTGGGGTCCCTCTCTCCTCTTTTGAAACATCTGTGGGGAGCCACAAACGTCCAAAAATGGTACCTCACTTGTGTGGGTAGGCCTAGTGTCCATGACAGGAAATGCCCTAAAACATCCTGTGGAGATTTCAAAATTATCAATCACAAAAAGACTTGGTTTTGTAAGGGAGACACCTGCGTTTTGGGTCCCAGGCTTGGAGGGCATTTAGGGAAATGTACCAAACGCAGATATTTCTGAAAACTAGACACCCATGGAAGTCCAAAGAGGTGTAGCTATCATGAATCTCCCAAAATTGTCCTTCCCAGAATTCCATGCAAATCTCAAATTTTGCTAAAAAAATCACATTTACCTCACATTTCTGTGTGAAAAATTTGTGGGATAATGGGGCTGACACAAATTTAGTATCACCCAGAATTCGCCTAGGTCTCCTGATAAAAAGATATCTAACTTGTGTGGGTGGGCCAAGGACCAGCAGCAGGGAAGGCCCAAACCATATTGTGGTGGCATGTGGCATGTGGCATTGGGTCACCTGTGTTTTGGTTCGCGGCCATCTAGGGAAACCTACTAAATCCAGACAGTTCTAAAAACTAGACACCTGGGGGAAAACAGAGAAGTGTGGCTTGCCTGGATCCCCCAATGTTTTCCTACCCAGTATCCCCTGCAAACCTCAAATTTAAATAAATCGGGAAGAGGTGTCAAGGGAGGGAGAAAAAACATACGTGCAGCCGACCATGTCACACTCTTCTCCTCCTCTTCTTCAGGTAGTGCAGGCTCCCAGAATGCCCTGTGGCCAATCCTGAAGCTGCTCTCATGCGTGAGAGCATATTTGGCCTGAGAGCCCTTGATCGGCTCTTCAGGACAGACTGTGAGTCTGTGCATGGTCTCTCCAACTCAGCTGAGTTGCTGGGTTAGAGACCTTTCAATGATCAGAAGGCTGGCCAAACCATCATGTGCAGTGAGGGGAGTGCATCTACCACTCACCTCAGTCACCCCCCTGGCCCCACCCCCAAGACTAGGCAAGAATGGAAAAATAAAAGGAGTGTTTATCATCATTTTATTTTTCCTTTCCTGACATTTCTAATGGGCAAAGCTCCTCTGCCATAGAAGAGGAGCTGCCGCTGTGCACACTGCCAGCCAAGCGACATCCACGCCCAATGACAGCCAAGCACCATCCACACACACCACTTGCCAAACACCATCCATGCACACTGCCAGCCAAGCACCAGTCCATGCACACTGCCAGCCAAGCGTCAGTCCACATACACTACCAAGCAAGCGCCAGTCTACACACACTGCCACCAAGCACTTGTCCGCACATGCACCACCAGCCAAGTGTGAGTCCACACACACTGCCAGGAAAATGCCAGTACACACACAGCCAGCGAATCACCAGTCATGCAGACCATCAGCAGAACTTGAATTCACACACAGAGAAACTTTCCTTAGTCTCTAGTGGTTTTCAGTCCCCCTTGGGGGTCAGATGAGCCTAAAAATATTGCTGATCTGCCCACAAGGGGGACAGAAACAGTCAAAATGTCTCTCTAGGAAGAAAGGGTAGCATATCCCTGGTGTCTAGTGGGCTTTCTGCCCCCTGTGGGGCAGACTGGGGGTGATAACTCCCATCTGGCCCCAAAGGGGACAGAAAGACTTCCAATTTGTGTTTGGGGACACTGGCATGTCTATTTTGGGCAGCCCCCACCTCTATAAATGAAAAACAAATAATCCCTAGTGCCTACTGGGCTTTTTGTACCCCTGGGGGGCAGATATGGGGCAATTGCCCCATCTGCCTCCCAAGGGGGGGCAGAAAGACTGTGGCAAAATTTTTAGGGGTTGGGGCATTGTCACGGCCATTCTAGGACGCCCCCACCCATGAACTACATAAAAAATATTCCCTGGCTTCGTAGTGACATTTATGCCCCCTGGGGGGAATATTGGGGACTATTGCCTCCATCTGACCCCAAGGGGGGGCAGAAAGACTGTCCAATTAGCTTTGGGGTGTGGGGGCCCTGTCATGCCCATTTTGTGCAGTCCCCACTCCCTAAACTACAAAAAAATAGTCCCTTGCTGCCTAGTGGGCTTTCTGCCTCCCCCAGGGGGCCCAATTGGGGGCTATTGCCCCCATCTGCCTTTCGGGGGACAGAAAGACTTTTGCAATTGTTTTAGGGGGTGGGGCATTGGCATGCCTATTTTGGGCAGCCTCCACCTGTGAATGTACATAAATAAAAAATCTCTGGTGCCTAGTGTGCTTTCTGTCCCCGGAGGAGGCAGAAAGGCTGTATCAAATACATTTGTAATGTTATGTTAACTGTTCTTATGGTGAGCATGGCTGCCCCAGCAACGGGACGTCCCAGTGCTAAAAGTAACAGGAACAGACAGGAAAGAGAATTAAACTAAAGGTTGGAGAAAAGCCACGTCTTGATTATTTTCCTGAAGGCCCAATGATCCTGAGTGCTGTGGGCAGCAAGAGGAATGGAATTCCAGAGGGCGGGTGCCATTTCCCTGAACGAGTGCCCACCAGCTCTTATCCTGTGTACTCGCGGAACACAGACCAAATGCAGGTCCGCGGAGCGCAGGGCTTGAGCCGGAACATACAGCGAGCACAGCTTGTTCAGAATTTGCGGCCCTAGGCCATACAAGATCTTATGAGTAAGACATAACATCTTGAAGTGGACTCTCTGTTCTATCAGCAGCCAGTGGAGCCGGCGGAGAAGGTTTGAGGCAATGCAGTACTTAGGTAGTGCAAAAAGCATCTGGGCAGCCGCATTCTGTGCTTGTTGCAGTCTTTTAGTCATGGCTTTGTTTACGCCGAGTAGTAGCCCGTTACAGTAATCTAGGTGAGACTGCACGGTGGATTGGACAATCATCTGTCAGGTGGGTGTGTCAAAGAATCCCAGGATGGGTTTCAAGCCACGTAGAAGACCGAAGCAGGTGCCAGCCACTGTCTTGGCGCGACCTTCAAATGAAAGGGCACTGTCCACCAAAACTCCGAGATTCTTAACTGCGGTTTTTGGTTGGGGGGGTCCCAGGGCCGAGGGCCACCATTGGTTGCCCCATAGATGGGTATCTCGGCCACCAAAAGCACCTCTGCCTTGATGGAATTTAATTGCAGGTAGTTATCAGCCATCCAATCAGAGATGGCCGTAAGATCGTTTTGAAATTTCGCCTGATCTTGCTTGGAGTTATTGAAGAATGTAAACATCAATTGGGCATCATCGGCATAAGATACCATGGCAATGTTCTGAGCTTTTGCTAGATGGGCCAGAGGGCGAACGTAATTGTTAAATAAAGTGGGGCTGAGGGCGGATCCCTGTGGCACATCACAGCCGGGAGGGTGAACACTGGAAGTATAAGGAGGAGCAGAGACCTGGAAGGACCGATTGGTCAAGAAGGATGCAAACCAGGCGAGGGCTTTACCCTTGACCACGATCTCCTCTAACCGATGTAACAGGATTCAATGGGAGACCGTGTCAAAGGCCACGCTAAGGCCTAACAGAATCAATGCTGAGGTTCTGCCCTCATCCAAGGCACACCCTCTTTAATAAAAAAAGAAAAATCCCTGGTGTCTATTCGGCTTTCTGCCCCCAGGGAGATAAGGGGCTATTGCCCCATTTGCCCCCCAGGGGGCAGAAACACTGTGGAGGTTGTTTGGGGGTGGGGACATTGGCATGCCCATTTTTGGTAGCCCCCACCCCTATATACGCACATAAAATGAATCCCTGCTGCCTAGTGTGCCGGGGGGGGGCAGAAAGACTGACTGGATGCAAAAAAGTTGGGGGAGAGCAAAAGCCCTTCCCCAAGGGGCCATTCTCCCCTCCCTAGTGCCTAGTTGGTTGATCCCTGCTTGGGGATTGCCCTCCTGAGGCGATTCCCAAACAGGGATCCACTAGGAAGGGATACCATTGGAAAGGGGAAATTCTCCCCTTTCCAATGATACCGCTCCCTTATGTTTCAGGGCTTGAGGGGCTGAGATAGCCCCACATGCACCAAAACTGTGATATTGAAATGAGCTGAACGGCTTATTTCAGTTTCAGTTTCAATTTATTAGCATAAGCGCACCATGCACGTCATCATCATTACATTGAAAAACAAAAGCCTCTGGAGGTTGGGAAGCTGTTTACAGCGGTGGGATTTAGTGCTTGTGTGCACATGACTGAATGGTTCCATCATGCGCACACGAGCACTGTGGCGCATGACAGAACCATTCCGTGATGTGCACAGAAAGGGTTAGAAAGATTATAACAGTGAACTGGTTTAAAATCCGGGGAAAAAGAATTCCACAGTTTGGCCACTATGTGAGAAAAGGAATGGCGACCAGCCACAAAACGCTGCAAATGTGGAACTGTCTGAAGGTATTTGGATGATCCCAATGAGGTTAGATATGGTATGAGTTGATGGCAGTCTGGACGTGAGTTGTGAATCATTTTATAGGCAATCTCAAGAGGTTTGAAAGCTAAACACTTGCCTATCAGTAGCTAGTTCAGTATGCTGGAGATGGGACAGGATAGAAACATCGGGTGGGAGTTTTAGAGCTATGAGTGCTGCAGCATTTTGGACAAGTTGCAAACCTAAATAAAAGAGGAAGAGCAGCCTAAATAAAGAAAGTTGCCATAATCTGGGTTGACAGTGATCAGAACTTGTATTACAATTCTGCGCTCATCCTGTGGTAGGTACTAAAATACCTTTTTTAGCATAGTAAGCAGAGACTTACCAGATGTATCTATTTTTCCCCAAAATGTGCACTTTTATCTCATTTCTGTTCAATTATAAGCAGTCGGTTGTCATACCATTTGAAACTTCTGACATACATGTCCGACATTGTCTTGCGTGGCAGAGGGATTAGCTGAGATGTTTAAATTAATTTCAGTATCATCATCATAGGACATGATGTCAAAGCTGAGAGAGTGGACCAAAGACGCTAGGGAGAGGCTAGAGGTACAGAACACTGTGAGATGTAAAGACAACCTCAGCGGTGCTCAGCATCTGATGAACACTAGGGACAAGTGTTTGCAATCAGCCTGAGGGTAAAGAGGCCAGCCATTTTAGTGTGTGTCTGTCCAGGTGAAAAAGATGAGTAATCATAGTGGAATGAGAGACAGTGTCAAAAGCAGCTGAGAGATTTAGTATGGCTAGTGCTGCACTACCAAATTGGTCTAGAGTTTGTCTGAAGTTATCAGATACCACCAGTTGGGCTATATCTTTACTGCTGGAGGGAGGTAATCCAGACTAAACCAGGCTGAGTTAATGAGTGTCATTTTAAGTACTGTGAAAGTTTTTTCTTGACATGTTTTTCCAGTATTTTAGAGGGAAATAGGGGAGTAGTTTCTGAGCGGACTCTAGACAGATTTTAGTGGGCTCCTTTAGGATGGAAATGACCTAAGCATGTTGCCAATCAGTAGGAACTATGGTGGAATCAAATTACAAAGGTTGTGAAGAATAAGCTTATCATGTCAGGGGCTCAGGTGTGGGCATGAGGTAGGCAAAGGTCAAGAGTTGACCCAGCTTTAACAGATATCTGTAGATCATCAAGATATTCAGCATCAATGGATGAAAGATGAGTAAAGAAGGAACCTTGGCTAGAGACTGAATTGGCACTCAGCTACGATATGGCTGATGGGGGTACTTTAGTCAGAAATTCAGACACGATTTTGGCAACTTTCTCATGGAAAAGGATGAAACGGTGGAGCAAAGCTCTCGTGGAGGTGTAATGGTAATGCTAAATGTCTGAGGTTGTGAAAAACATTTAACTATGGTGAAAAACAAATGAGAGGAATTGCCAGAAATGGGTATTTTAGAAGGGTAATAAGAACTATGTGCAGTCCAAATAAATGTGCAATAATTGTTGATGGGGGCCTTGTAGAATTAGCCTTTGCACCATAACTTGATTTGATTTGAGATTTATAAAGCTCAGCAATTACCCTAAGGCATCAAGGCGCTAGAGACCAGCCGTCCCAAAACAGGACGGAAGGGGAAAAGAAACTCCAGATAGATGCTAGACCGCAAAAAGCCAGGTCTTAAGATCTTTTATGAAAGGGAGCAGAAGGGGAATAGACCTGAGGGCCAGGGGTAGGGAGTTCCAAAGCTTGCTTGCTGCCACCGAGAATGCTCTGTCCCACCACTTCATTTTCTTGCTTCTTGGTACAACCAGTTGCATTTGGAGCGAAGAGCGCAAGGGTCTGCTGGGGGAATGCCACTTAAACATTGTCTTTAACCTTGACGGGTAGGGAGCATGCAGTGATTTATGAACCGTACAAAGTGATTTAAAACTAATGTGTTTTTCAATGGGGAACCAGTGCAGGAACTCCAGTCCCTTCCTGGTAGATTGTTTCCTAGGAATGTCCAGAACGAGTCTTGTCAGTGCGTTCTGCAGCACCTGGATTTGTACTGCAAACTCTTATTGGCGGCCAGGTATAATGCATTACAGTTGTCGAGTCTGGACATTACCAAGGCCAGTGCTACCTGTATACGGGCTGGTCGTTGGATAAAAGGGACCTTTTTTTAACATCCTTATGAGCCAGGAGCATGCCGAGATGGTACGGTTTATTTGGATATTAAAGCTGAGTTAAATATCCATCAAAACTCCAAGGTTCTTTGCCTTTTTGCTCGGGGCAGGACAGCATCCTAAGGATTTAGGCTAGCAGTTACTATTCCACTTAGATGACCCTGATCCAAATATCATCACTTCAGTGTTCTCCTCATTGAGTTTCAAAAAGTTAGCAGACATCCATTCTGCTACCTTGGTCATGCATCCAAGAATATTTTCTGATGATGAGCATGGCCCTTTAGGGATAGTAACCCTAATCTGTGTATCATCTGCATATGACACCACCTCCAGTCCAAATGAGTGGATCACAGTTGCTAAGGGTGCCACATACAGATTAAAAAGAGTAGGGTTCAGAGACGATCTCTGTGGAACTCCACAGGATCGAACATAGGACTCTGAGTAAAAAGATGTTAAATTCACCCTTTGGGATCTTCCTGCCAGGAATGAGGACAGGAGGGCTAGCGCTCGATTTGAGATACAGAGACTCCGGAGTCTGTCCTACAGCAGAATAGGTGAAATGGTATCAAATGCTGCTGACAGATCCAAGAGAATCAGCACTACCCCCTGCCCTTCATCCACAGTACGCCTGATATAGTCAGTGGCTGATATTAAAGCTGTTTCTGTTCCATGATGCCTCCTAAATCCAACCTGAGAATCATTGAGCCATGATTGTTGTTCTGCAGTTCCCATGAGTTGCTTGTCAAGATACAGCTCCAGGATTTTAGCTGGGGCTGGAAGCAAGTATATGGGATGGTAGTTATTGCAGTCCCTTGGATCTAAGTTAGATTTTTTTAGAAGTGGTCAAATGATGGCCTGTTCAACTCTGGGGATAAATTCCAGATAGAATGATATTGTTCATTAGTTTACAGAGGGGTTCTGCTATGGTGTTAGCAGCCATATGGAAAATTGCTGGTGGACACGCCTCTATGGGAGAACCCGCATGCGTTCTCAAAAGATATTGTGCAACAAGAAGAGGGTGTGAGATCAGAGAGTTTTGAAAGACCTCTATTCTCGCTAGAGTGCTCCAAAGGTGCCTCCTCGATAAGGGTGCTAAATACCAGTGTTATAATGGACATTCCATTGTGTGGATCGAAGCCGGTATATATATCCATGATTTTGGTTTGAAAGAAAATGGCCAGTTGGCCGCAGAATGGTTGTGATGTTTCTGGTTCTGCTAAGTGTTGGGAGGATGAAAGCTGTTGTACCAGCTTAAATAACTCTTTTGTAGATGTTGAATTTTCAATTATGTGTGTTCAGTATTTGGATTTTTTTTCCACTACTGTGTATTTATATTCCTTAATGCTAGCTTTGTATAAAGTTCTATCATGTTCCTCTAGGGTTAATCTCCAGGCTCACTCAGCACGACGACAGGCTTGTTTTAATAGTCTGAGTTTGTCGTTATACCAGGGACGCGAGGGACGTCATCTTTTTCCGAGTATGTGGTTTCAAAGGTGCCAATATATTAGATGCGGATTCTAGCCATGTCTCAAAAGCCTCAGCCCCAAGATTAGAATCCTCTTGAATTATACAAGGAAAATTTTTATATGAGTTGGTTTAGGTATCGGCTGAGATACCATTTCAGTTTCTAGTTTTAATAGGCAAATGAGGGGATCTCTGATTGGCACTTGTCGCTGGAGGGTGGGAATCAAACAGTACTGCACTGTGGTCCAACCAGCAAATAGGTATAGTATGTTGGAATGTAATACATAAATCATTGGAGAAAGTTCCATCCAATGTGTGTCCTGCTTTGTGAGTCGTAGCTGTTACTAGTTGAGCCAGACCAATGCTAGCAAGCATCTCTATGAGAGTATTGGAATCTAAGTTGTCCCTCTCCTCTGGATGAAAATTAAAGTCCCCTAAGATCGTTAGAGAATTCTCTGTTATAACTGGCTCTAAAAGCTGCTTAAGTTCTTGCAGAAAAGGCGCCCTAGGTCCTAGGGGTCTGTAAATCAATAAGCCTCCAAGAGTGCAAGTGGCTGAGAGAATATGTTTGAAGTTAGTGGCCTCACACGTGTGGGTATTCAGGTCTGACTCACTAAGGCATTTAAATTGAGATTTAAAAACAATAGCTAGCCCACCCATGCGACCCACCCTATCTACCCTTTGGATAGAATAATTATCCGGGATAGCATCAATTAGGTCAGGTCCTGCGGCTGCATTAGCCAAGGTTTCAGTTATGAAGACCCAATCAGGTTCCAAGTCCTCAATTGGTGTCACAAACTCAACTCTAATCTTAATGAGGGAGCGCGCGTTGAGCAGTAACCCCTTGTATCCCTCTGTTTTACCAAAGGTGGAGACCAATAGATTTTTGAGTTTTCCCTTTCTGTGAGCAGTAGATGTGTTTGCACAGAGGGGGATGGAGTAGCTGCATGACATGCAAGCGAGACTCTTAAATGAGCCTGCCCACTCTCCGACGGAAACATAGCACATACCCAGCGATTGTGGCTCTCACCATTTCTGATTTCTAATAGTGCTTTTGCAGAACATGCAATGAATGTAGGAATTTCTATATTGAAACAGCCAGCATGCCGTTCGCAATCTGGACACGATGGGCACAGACGGGCTTGCCTTTGGCGTGCCAGTGGTGTGCCCACTGTGTGCTTCCGCTGCGCATCCGTGTCACCATGCACATTAAATAGCGTTGCTAGCAAAAGCACTAGACCTCTAACTGTCCCTGGCTCCTCCTAACTGGGGATCCAGAAGTGTGCAAATCAAAGCACAATGGTCCCTCCATCATTTATATTCAATTATTATACAATTTTGCTTAGTATTGTATACTTGTTCTGTTTACCACCATATGGGTTGAGTATTGCAGTAGGACTAGTAAGGTTTAATAGGTGCCACTTCGTCCAAGTCCCTTGAGATCCAGGAGTTAGAATGTTAAGGATATAGAGATACCACAAGAAGGAGAAACAGTGGTTTCTTTCAGAGCACTGAAGAAATATGTGCGTGCAACTTTGGACCAGGGGTGGCATAAAATCAAATTAGCTAAAGGGTAAGTTGACTACATGAACTTTTGATGACAATCTCTTCAATAATGGACAGTTATTTATTTATATGGTGCTCTATGGTGCTAGTGCTCTCACTGATCACATGTAGATGTCAATCATGGATGTTCCAATATTTTGTAGAATCTTGTGTAACAGATTATGTTTCATTACCAGAGTTCTGGTTTTCAAATGGAGGCTTCTAAATTTGTTACAGGAACTCCCATTCAATTATTATGGCAATCTTCAGTGCCCAATTTCACAAATGCATTTAGTGATCTCTTCACCTTTTTTATGAATATCTGTCTACAATATTGTCACTGTCTTTTAATAAATTGCCCATAAGGGATGCAATTAATCAATATTTATTTATGAGACAATTAAAATATAAATTACTACTAGTGGCAGTGTATTTCCTTGCAGGATTCAAGACATTTGTCAATTACTTTACTTCTGAAATGAAGCCCTCAAAGGAATCTCAAATTATATGTGTGATTACATTTAGAAACATTCGCTATGAAAGTCCAATCACATCATCACATACTATATTGAAATAATTGATGTAGGAAATATTGCTTCATTGAAGTGGGTTTCATGCCACAGACTTGATTTCATCCGTGACTGAGTGCCCAGAAAGCCTGGGTAATCTGACAACAGTAAACTATTTCGAGGAATCCCTTACTGATCAATGTAAGCTTGACTTAAGCAGCAATGCGTTCATATAAAAATATATTGGGTAGGTATATAACAACAAACCATAACAGCAATACAGTTTAGAAAAAGCATAACATTTCTTAACAACATTAGGCCAAAAGCAAAAGCTGTAACATTGAAAACAACAGGAAAGTAAAAATATGTTGTTAATTTGTGAAGTAAGGTAGACTCAAGAATGACAGCTATCTGATAAAAGGTTGTTGGCTCATCCCTGTCAAATGTTTTTGTTTTCAGTTTAAAACCTCAATGAAGGTTGAAAGTCATCCCTGAAGCAATGCTGAAGGTTGTAGCTTAGAGAGCTGCACAAGGTTGACATGTTTGCTGAATAGTGTCAATTATATCAAGAAGACAACTACATTTAAATCACTACTTGTCTGACTACAACCTCATCAAAGTTAAATAACATAATCTAACTGGGGAAAGATATCATTTAGAAAATATGTGATTGAATGACATTAAATGTATTAATACAGTAACATATTTAGAAGTTTTTAAAAAGTGATAAGGCCCCTCCCCCCATAATATATTGGTTGCATATTTTAGTATCAATAAAATTTAAACTAGGAATAAAACCTAGCATGTTTATTAGTCAAAAAACAAAAAAATAAATAAAATGTAATACAGTAAAAATACAAAATTGGGGTTCTGGGATCACTTAAATTACGTAATAACTTTAAGTGAACTATATTTATAAATAAGGGTATGTCAGTCAGTGAATACTCTTAATTTCAGCAATGCGCCATAAAAGAACAAGCAAATAAGTACATTAAAAGCACAAAGTCAGTACAAATGAGAACAAGTTGTACTCATTATTTAGAATTGATGCAGGCCAGGATTAGAAGGAATGGCGAGCTGCCATATAAGTACAATACAAGTATTATAAAAGTTGATAAGAAACTGTACAATAAGCCAGTTAGAGTGTCAGTAGACTCTGTTAAACTCAGCAAACAATCACAGTCATGTAAAAACAGCAAAATCTTTTTTTTTAAAAGGCGCCAGTATAATAAGTGCTTGGTTTATTGTCATAGTAATATACAAAGAGTCATTTGTGCTCTGTATTTTTGGCATTGCAGCGGCTCAGGCACTACAACCCTTCCAGTGGTTGGTAACAGAGTGTTTCTTTCTTCCTATATCACCATATTGCAAGTAGATACCATGATATAGCAAATAATATGTATTTGCTAGTATCCAATTGTAAGATTCTATAGGCCTCCATGTGTTGTGTGGTTCCACGGTTCCTGCAGATCACGATTTGCCATTTAGCCCCAGCCTTACAACTCTCTGGGCAAAAGAAGATGGCGTGTACCACAGTTTCAGTGCCAAGTCCACAGGGTGGGGAAACCTACTCTAATGAACAATTAAAGCGTGCCCATTTACAAGTATATGTACATAGTGGTAGGGACCATCATTTAAATTGTACATAGAGCTTTCTTGCTAGGTTGAGTTCAATTTCATAAAGAAACTGCTCCTCTTTATAAAATTCCTTTTTCAGTGTACTCAGGGCTGGACTTTACATAGGAATGCCCAATTTGAGATCCCTAAAATTCCTTTTAAACTCCAATTTGGTCATTATTATGCCATTCCCCCAGGATCATCCCAAAGCCTTTCCTTCCCCATGCTTATCAGGGTACTTCTTACATATGTAATCCAGGGGCGATCACCTTCCCCTTGAAGCCAAGCATTTATTCCAGCCCTCGGCAATAGGAAAGCCACTTGGGTGTTGCCCAGCCTCTTCTCCAGTACAAAAGTCGCCTAATGGCAATTTCTTCAGATAGTGGCCAGAGCCCCACATCCAGCCTTGGAGAGATCAATGGGCTGCTGATGGGCATTCTCAACAACTGCCTCAAAAAACGATTCTCTGCCACTTCTAAGGTATTGCCAGTCTTATGTCCCCAGAGCTCCACACCAATGAGAGTGGAGCCCAGTGCTTGATAAGTATAAATCTGTGTTACCAAAGAAACAGGTTTATAGAAAGACCTTCAGCAGCTCACTAATATGTTGCTCCAGTTTGAGCCTTCATTTGAAAATATGTGCTGCTCAATCCAACCACAAGGGTGATCCTAAGATGCGCAAAAATGTGTACCTATTCTAACGGCAACCCATTCAGGGTGGGATTAGACCGCGTAGTACGGCCCGGGTTCAATATCATGTTTTCAGTTTTTTTACATTTATTTCCAGACTCCTCTGTGCGCAAAACATACTAAATTCATCCAGAATCTTCTGAATGTCCATGGGTGGCTTGGATCAGAGGAGCTTGTCGTTCGTGAATATTAGCTCAGGTTCCTTCATAATAGCTATCTGGGAACATCAGTATCACACATGTTCAGTTGTGTGTTGGGGCAAAGACACAGTCCTATTATGCCTCTATTAACTGGGAACAGTTTGGTCACTTCTCCTAGCCGACTATACCAGACCTGAGCAAAATTCTGATCATGGAGTCTTTCAATGGCTATACATACGTAAAGTGGAATGCCAATCTCAGACAGCACAAGCATCCAAAATTTTCTGGGGATCAGATAAAATGAAGATCTCAATTCTGCACCATATAATACCAATAACTGCAGCCTAAACACTTGGTTTACGGTGAACTTGTAGTTACAAAAACCTGCTTGTGGGGATTTAGGATATCATTAGCCTTCATCCACTCTTGTAATCTTTCTAGGATGACTCTACTAAATAATTTGTGTGTGTTGTCAATAAAACCAATGAGTCTGCAGTTAGTTGGCAACAGATGGGAGCACTTCTAATGGTTAGGTATTATTTAAACCCCGCCCAAGATGGGGGAATAGACAGCCCACCTATGATAGCATTAAATAAGAACACAAAATATGGACCCCAGACCTTAGTCTCAGCCAGAAACAAATCAACTGGTATCTTATCAATTCCAAGAGCTTTGTTGGAGACAATCTTCTTGATGGCCAAGGTCATTTCCTTACTAGTGATGATGGGGTATGCATCACTAGTGGAAGCTCCCTCTGGCCCTACCATGGAGAGACTCTTAGCCAATACTAGTGGTGCACTAACTCCTGGCATCGGGGAGTATAGATTTGAAAAAGGTGCATTCCAAACATCTGCAACAATGTTATTTTCAATAGTAACCACACCGTCAGACTTCCGATTGGCTACTATGTCCCAGAATGCAGCTTGATCATTATTTATATTAGCAGCAAGTATGGCCTCCCATCTCCCTTGATCCCATTCCCTCCTGGCATAGTTAACAGCCTTTTTATAGTTCTCTCTCTTAGCTTCTTGAAGCTTCAATCCTGGGACTTGAACCATGAAGGAGGGCTCTTCCTGGCTCTAACATATTTGGCATCCACATAAAAAAGATTTTGGAGACCTTTAAATAATTGGTCATGAACCTCCTCAATCCTTGCTATGGATTCTTCCTGGCCCAAAAGGGGGTCTAAGTTGCTTAAATCTCCTACACTCTTCTCCACCAGATTATAAATGGAATTGACTGATTACTGTGAAAGCACTATTATGCTCTATTTAATTCTGTGCTTCTTTGTTGCAGGTTGGCGCCTGCCATCGAGAGGTTCTAGTCGGGCGACTGTCACTTTCATGCTTTGTTATAATTATCATCCAGTGACATATGGCCAGGGTCTGACATCAACTAGTATGTAATCTATTAGACTAGTACTTTGGGTTCAATTAAAAGTGTGCCTCCCTTCCCTATCTGATGGGGTTCTCCCGTTGCACACACACTCTGACTTAGGGTCAGACCATTTAGTTGTAGGGCAAGCGGAGACCATTTCTTAATGGGGTGTATTGTCAAGTCTACAATAGACCAAACTCTATACTCCTCATGTGTAAGGTTATCAGTGCTCACTTCCAGAGGCTCAAATTGGCACATAAAATCATCACTCACTATTTTAAGAGCTCCATCCGATAAAGCTGCCAGGTGTGTAGTGAGCAACTTAACTGTTGGTGATTCTTGTCTATTGCTCATGGGTCTTGAATAAATGGTGTAGACACAGACAGCTAGCTCGGATGGGAATAGTAGGTTTACACTCATGATGCGCTCCGATATTATCTCATCCATTTCCACTGTGCACCCAAGATGAGTTTTGACTCAGGTCATCAAGCCCCCAGAAGGTCTGCCCCTATCTCTAACTAATGCCCCTGTACTATAGGTGACAAAACCTGCTCACTGTATTTTCGTGGTTAGTCAGATTTCTTGAAAGATGCAGACATCAAACTGGTCAATAATAAGACCCCAATCCATACAATCTAGTTTGGAGCCTATACCAGTGATGTTCCAAAAAGGACCCTCAATGGGAGACGGGATTGCGTAGCTTTTAGCATCTCCTTGGCCCCTTCTCCAATTGCAGCCTACCTTATTGACAGTCTTGCAGGTACCATGTTAGGGGCCCTAGCTTTAGTCTTTCCATTACCACTGAGATTGTTCGGTCTGTCAGTTCTGGGGTCATCAAAAGGTGGGGATGGGTACAGTAGTTGTAAATGTTAGGCTTGGATTAGTAAATAAAAGGAATCCTATATCATTTAAATTGAATACGGTTAATAAATAGTATTATTAATAACTCAATTAAATACAATAATTAATAAAAGGTTAGTATAGGGTTCTTAAATTCCATTAATTAGAAACTAGTTCAATATATCTGTAAATGTTAGGGTTAGGTTATAAATTGAAATTAATTTAGGATTAATTTATATATACATATATGGTCATGTTTCGTTTAATTACATTATATTTAATTAATCAATATTTTTTATTATAATGATATTGGTTGGTTTATAAAATCAAAACAATTATAATATAAGTAAGCACATGTATAGGTTAATATTAGGTTCCGGATGAGAAAGAAAAATATCATTAAAAAACACAAAACGGCTACACTTAAAATTAAGAAAAATTATTAAGAATGATAAGACAATATACATTTGAAGCACGAGTAAGGGTGATGCATTGGTCAGATACATTGATAAGTGCTCTTGAAGATTTAGTAGTATTAGATGATGAACCAATCATGTAATTAGAGATCAAAATCACGGTGGTCAAACATACATCCTTTCCAAAGTATCAGGCAGGTTCTTAATAGAAAAACAAAAAAGAAAGAGTCAGTTGGAAACTGTTGACTCGATTTCCTTCACAGGGCCACAGCTTCCTCTGCTTTCAGGACATTCTATATTCACAGCCAGAAGACAGACAAGAGCGAGACCAGCACCACTGGCCTTTGTAGTATCTTTGAGTACCAGAGATTCAAGACAGTCATGTAAAAGGCTGTCTCCACATTACTTTGCCAGGCAGCTAGGAAATGATCACTACAGCAGAAAGGAACTCTTCGTGTCTTCTCTATTTGAGTGCCCTATCTGCTTGGAGTGCTTCAAGTATTGCATTTTAAAAGTTAAAACAAACCAGCAATTGCTGATGACCTGTAGGTGAATAAACCATTCATTTTCCTCCTATCAGTTGCATTAATGTTAATTAGTTCCTTGGTATGTGTTTTGTGGTATAAGTTATCCCAATGTCGGTTCACCACAGAATCCCCAAACTTGGTTCTGTCCGTTTACTTACTTGTGCTGGTTTCTCCACATTGTCAAACTCCACTATGGGTTAGACTATGGGTTAGACCAGTCACTTCAACTAAGAATCAAAGGACGTCTTTGCCTCCCTACCCCTTCTGCTAAAAACCCATGTAGCTTTTAGCTCTTAATATCTGGCGATGATCCCTACTTTAACAGGTAGATGTGTGGCCTCCCTTTGAAGTGTACCTATTGGCTCTCCAGCCGCATGTGTGAATATAGATGGGAACAATAGGTGGCCAGAAAGTAATGCAAAGTATCTTTTTGTTAAATACATCAGTAGAGCTTATGGAGATTATTATTAACTATAGATAGCGGACATCACAGCAGTCCAATGGTTGAGTCATATGACATTTTTGTTGTGTTTGTTCCTGTAAATGGTTACAGAATAACAGCTTTGCTCTAGGATTTACATCGAAAACAGTTTCTGTATCATATGTACAGAAACTGTGTAGTACTAAAAGCTATTTTCGTTACTTCTGCTAAAAGCTTTTCTTTCACCCTGATACACTTTGTACTACTGTGCAAAACATTTGAACACATAGGGGCGATTCCGATCCTGGATTTTTTTTTTCCCGTACGACTCGTATCCGTATTTTTTTACGTTGAATCGTACAAGTCCCGTACAAACGGCACAGTATGATTCGTACGTGAAAAATACATACGAATCGCCTTGGGAAAAGTGTACGAGACGTCCCTGGACAGTTTTACATACAAATCGTAAAACTGAAGTCCAAGCGTGCAAGTACGATCCGTACCGCCCGTCCGAAAACACAAGCACATGGAAAAGGCCCCGTACGGAGCGAACTTTGTACGACCCCTACCCTGAGTACACTTGTGCCCGGGGTACGAGTCGTATGGCCCCCCAGCATCCCACCCCTTCCGTGTACGTCCGCACTGTACCCCCCACCCCCTGTATGTACGGACCGTACCCCCCACCCCCGTATGTCTGCACCGTACCCCCCAACCCCCATATGTATGGACCGTACCCCCCACGCCCGTATGTATGGACCGTACCCCCCACCCCCATACATCTGCACAGTAACCCCCACCCCTGTACGTCTGCACCGTACCCCCACCCGTGTATGTCCGCACCGTACCCCAGGCGTACCCCCCCACCTGCGTATGTCCGCACCGTACCCCAGGTGCACTCCCCCCACCCACGTATGTCTGCACCGTACCCCAGGCATACCCCCCACCCACGTATGTCTGCACCGTATCCCAGGCGTACCCCCCACCCGCGTATGTCCACACAGTACCCCAGACGGTCCTACATATGCAAGGATTGGGGTACGCCTGGGGTACGGTGCAGACATACGCGGGTGGGGGGGTATGCCTGGGGTACGGTGCAGACATACGCGGGTGGGGGGTACACCTGGGGTATGGTGCAGACATACGAGGTTGGGGGGTACGCCTGGGGTATGGTGCGGACATACGTGGGTGGGGGGTACGCCTGGGGTATGGTGCGGAAATACGCGGGTGGGGGTATGGTCCATACAAACGGGGGGTGGAGGGTACGGCCCATACATATGCAATGTTGGGGTACGCACCGTACATGATGACATGTACGATGTGGGTGATGGAAGATTCAAAGATTCACACCTTTCTTGTTAAGTGTGGTTGCCATAGTGAACACTTACAGAAAGGTGTTATTGCTTGTATGAGTCAAGTAACTGGCTAATTTTGTGGGATTTCTGGGTATACATTTACTCAACCCACCTTTAACTGTGCTTTTTTCCAATAAAGCTCTATTTTTTATGATACATTTAATTCACCTGCCATGCACACATTTATTGCTGCACACAACCTTTGGCAGTGCATCAAATGGTTTACACCCATTTCACATCACAGGGACAACCCTCTCTGCAAACAGCCTCTCACTTGCTCAATAGGAGTTGACCAACGATTGCAGATAGTCTTGCTGGCCCCAGTGATTTTTAGATGCAGGCTCTAAGGCCTTGTTCATGTAGGATTCACTGAAGGCCCTGACCTACAACAAGGCCAAGAGACCTAATCACAATGGGTACTAAACCCTCTGCCAGAAGCCAACCCCCACTGCACATGACCTTTAGCCTTGCAGAAAGGTGTTTGAAGCCAGCTTTGTGTGGTGGGCCTTGCAGGGCCTGGTCCCTTATAGAGACAACATCTTTTCTTATGTGTGAGGATGGTTTTTGTATCTTGTTTTTATTGCTATTTCTGAACTCTGTGGTAACTGACACTTATAAACTTTTTTTCTTTATTGAAACATTTTCCGTAACATTCTCACTTCACTAAATTCCCAATGCTGAGGTGTGGATTCTTTTCTTCTTCTTCTTGCAGCACCTCTTGTGGCATTTTCTGGGGTTTGGCGGGTTTCAGGCATTCTATTTATTTATCTTCTGCATTCAATCAATCAGATTTGTTTGACCTTGTTTACCCTCTCATGATCCTTTTCATGCTTCAACTGTTCTTATAAGAGTAGTGTCCTCTCGTCCGCCTGCTGAGCCTCACAAATGACGTGCAGGTGACCAAGCATGCATGAGAGCTTCTTCTCTCCTGATTGACAGGTGAAGCGCTCCTTCACATTCAAGTACTTCTCACCTCTTCAGTCCCATCAAGGTGTAGCAGTCCCTCTTCCTTCTCCTCTGGAGCACCAGAAATGATGGTCCAGGAATCTACCATTCAACTGACTAAGCCACTGTAAGTTGACATAGAGCTATAAAGTATAACCTCTTCAGGTCTCCAGTTCTGCACAAAATGATGTATGTTCTTCCTGTTTTCAAGCACACGTCACTCTTTCATGTGGAGTAAGGATACCTGAGCCCCCAACCAATGAGAGGCTCAGATGCTCTTTAAAATGTAAAATAGTCTTCCAAACAGATAGGAAAGTCCATGGACTACAGAGGAAGTCCTGCTTTAATTGTTAGTGTGGACAGAGTCACACTCCCTCTTGCCAAGCGAGCTAAATCAGCTGTCTTGTGATAGAGACTAAAGACTGCACAAGTGGAGTACACCCATTCTTAAATTGACTCTGATGGCAGTCCACATGAAGGTAAACATTTCTATGAAGTTATGGTTTAGGTTTTTAACATTTTTTAAAAGCACCTTTATTTGTCAGTGGGACATGGACTTTTTTTCAACACCTGGACTGGACAAATCAAAAGTGGTACTGCACCCCAGTTAACGAGAATACCCTTGTGGTCAGGTGAGCAGTTCTGGTGGGGCAGACATTCTCTGGAATATCAACTCTTCCAAATTCTAGTTTCTGTGCTTCCCTTGCCATTGTTTGTAAAGACTTAGGGCCCGATTCACAGAACAAACTTAAGACTAAATCCTAAACTTAGTACCAATCTGGTATTCACAGAATGCACCTAGTACTTCTGGTATTCACAGAATGAACTTACTACTTTAGCGATTCACAAAATGAACTTAGGACTTTTGCTATTCACAGAATCCATTTACGACCACTAAACTTACGTCCGCACCCGGGCCGGATTTTCCGCCCCCGGAGCGGAGTTTCCGGGCCCGGAGCGGGAAGTCCGCATGCGGGCCGGAAAGTCCGCTTTAAGGGCGGAATACCCGCTCTCGGGCCGGAAACTCCGCTCTCGGGCCGGAAATTCCGCTCTCGGGCCGGAACATCAGAATTGGGACCAGACTACATTACTGTTGCCATTGATCATTTGAGCCAAGGGGAAACACCTGTTCAAGTCCCTACCATCCCCCACCATGCATCAGCTGACGCACTCCAGCCAATCCCAGCCAACGGCTCCAGTTAGCCATCATGTTGCTAGTGCCTACCATCCCCCACCATGATCCAGCTGAAGCCAATTAACACAGATTGACCAGCAGCAAAAAACATTTAAAAGCAGCACACAGTGAAGGCACCGGTTTGGCCACACGCAGTTTGTATTTCCAAGCAGAGACCGGCCAAGAAAATGGAGCTCATGAAGAGAAAGAGGAACTTTACAGCAGAGGAGACCACCATGCTTGTGGAGTTCATTGTGAGGCACCATAAACGCCTCTATGGACTCACACCCTACTGCACCAGTGGGAGCCAGAAGGCAGCCCTGTGGCAGCAATTAGCCACTGCTGTCACAGCATTGGGGGAGGACAGGCGCACTGTGCAGGACGTCAAAAAGAAATGGCAGGATGAGCGGCTGAGGGTAAAGGATAAATACTCCAGGATGGAATTACAACAGATCCTCCCAGCCGCACACTCTGGACCACGCATCCGCCTCACCACACAGGAGGAGGACATCCTGACGACCAAACACCCCCACTTGGTCCATGGGCTGCCTGTCAGTGACGTCCGCTACGTGGTACCAGGTAAGTGGGATGAAAAGTGAAAGTGCATGAATAGAAGGTCTGTGTTGCACTGTCAGTGTGAATAAGGAAGTAGTCCAAAGTGTATTAATTAATCCGTAAGTCACAGACTCCTGTGTCACCCTCTGTATGTAGCACTACAAGTCCCACAATCCTTAGGGATGGAAATGGCAAATCCCTCCTCCACTTCTGAAAACATGGCCACTGTCCAGTTGCATTAATACACCAGCATTTTAAGTAGCAATTGACAATTTACAGCAGAGATGCCCAAGTAACAATGCCACACCCAATCCAACTCTTGTGCAACCGCGGATGCGTCACATTGACAATGCGGTGCACTGTGGCGCTGGGATAGACAGATGGGTGTTGCAACTGATGGCATCAGGGGGATGCTCTGCTGGAGTAGTGTCGCAAGTGTGACGCAACTCCAACTATGTCCATGGACCGCCTACACCTAACGCTCAGGGCAACTCATTACAGGTGCCTCAAGCTGGTTTAAGTTTGCATGGCAACACCCTATGAAAAGTGACTACGTGAAATGCCGTCAATTACAATGCATCACTTGTACGAGGCATAACCAAATAAACACACACCCTGCCAAATCACAGCTGATGCATGTTTAATGTTGCGCAGGCCCGCACACCGTGAGGCATCAACATAGATGCATAACATTGGGAATAAGTCCAAATGTGTCACCTGTATTACCCCACCGCTGTGACACAGAAGTGACGCAACTGCGGTATTAATGTATTACAAGGGGCGTGGAAACATGCCACTAAATCTCTAAGAAGTAAATCACCCCGTGCAAGCTGAAAGCACAAAGCAGAAGGTGAGAGAACCATCTGGTCCAAAAGTCAGACACCTATTCTGTTGTAAATTTCCCACCCTGCCACGCCACTACGACCCCAATGCACCACTGCTCCTACCTGCCCAGTCAGCAGCAGTACTGCAAAACACTGTTAGCATGCAGAAGAAATGGGGAAATCACAGAAATGTTCCACAAGCACATATTCCAGATGTTTAGTTTTCTCTCTTCTCACCCATTGACACATTCAGCCAGAGCACAGACAACTGCCGTAGCGGAGGTCCCTGCATCTACTGGGAGGCATCGCCACCGTACACCCTCACCGACTGGTAAGTCCAAGTGGCCAGGAGATGGTCAAAATGCATACATTGCCAGGAGTGACCGAGGGACATGTAGTGCCCACATATGAAAGTCAACCAGAGATGTACAAATCGCTGCATTACTATTGGAGTAGTCAATGGACATCCACCTTTAGATAATTATAATTGTGAACAGCTGAAGACAATATATTACATGTCTTGGCTCATCAAACCTTCGTAATTGCGGAACATGACATGTTTTACAGCAACAGGCCCAGACCTGGGAATCCAATCCTGTTATCGAGTGCCACAACTACTCAAAAGGGTGTCCCCACTATGTTGTAATGGTGTCTGTAGATGTAAGCAATCAAAGTAATTGACTGAAATATGGCAATGATGAACAAGTTAGATCCCAGGGTCATTAGTATTGACAATGCATACACTGTCCAACTTTGAATGTTTCCAATATAGATCAAATGCCCAGTCAACACAGCTGGTCATGTACCACTTACATTGTCTGGCTTCTGTGTTGGCCATCAACAAAACACGATAGTGGACCGCACATCAGGATCCGTAGACATGTCATTGTGATATAGGTTGCATCCAGGTAGTGGTCCCATTCGAAGTAATGTGGGAGCAATCATGATATTACGTATAACACACTAATGCAACGCTGGTGCCCACAACTGCTTGTGCTCATCCTTTGTGCCAGAAATCTAGTGCATCACATGTGGCTGCCAGAATGTGAAGTAGCAAAACACACTTATCATTGTAGGTACAACGAGGTCCTCCCAGAATCAAAGACACATACTGACTTCTGCTACAAGGTTGGCTGTGACATCTGTTCAGGGCCCACACACTGTTCCGGTGCTGGGCCAAGGGAGGGGAACCCAAGAATATATCAGGCTGACTGCTCAAGAAATGTGCCTTTCACGTCCGCCGTATGTTGCATGTGTATTACAACACTGTTGTCCTGCATCACAATATGCTCACATATGGCATTTGAACCCATGCAAGATCAGACCCTGGTGGCTAATGAAAGGATGACACAAAATGTATGCCAAGTGAGTGCAGAATGGACATTCAATAGTACCATGAGTCATATGAAGTGACCAAAACACAACCGGCTTGCAATTCAATGATAGGAACCACCACGATGAAAATAGCATGGCTGAGGCCAACACTTATGCCAGTAGTGTACCTTTGAGATGAATGTAGGGGCTGCTAAGGTGAATCTTCATGTAGTTACACCTGCTAAATGACTAGGCTGAAGAGCAACACGCTAATCCAGTGCAGGCAGAAGGCATCAAAGCCTTTCAGCCTATCCGCAATGTTACATTCTGCTTGCCTACTCTCCTACTGTATTCACATGTATAGGTTAGTGTTTGACAAAAGAGGTTTGGATGTCTGCTGTACAAGACACCAATCGTCGTCAGCTAAGTAGTACCATGATCTGGGAAATAGAGTATGCAAAGAGAGGACACTCAAAGGACGGACGTAAGACATCTGTGTTCTCTCATACAAATATGTGTGACTTCATGCGTGGGGAAGCACAAATGAGCAACATCATGTCCCTGACAATTGTAAATCTCACACATGAAACCCTTTCTGACTTGACAACAAACAACATGAGACTCTGGAAATATGTAAGTCTGAATGGCAAAGGTGATAGCAGTGTAATGGGGAGGAATCTGGGTCATTTATCCCTTCCTATCAGTAATCTTCTCATACATGTGTGTCTGTTGATGTGTCATCTGATTGATGTCACTGCTGTGTGGAGGGAACGGCTGGCAACTGCTGGATGTGAGCAGGTGCCCAAATGTAAAGTTCAGGAGCTAAACATGCTGCACATAGTCCTGGATTACCCACAAATGGTCTTTGAGAATGACATGTTGGCTCAGAACTACCATCTGTTGTTGCAAAATATAGACCTGTATGTCTTATCACAGATGCTGACCGGATTACATCCCAGCAGCGTGCACCATCCCGGGCACTCAATGACATCCTGGCTGCAGCTGTTCACCCCTCGCGCAGCCGTCCCTCAGGTAATTCTAGCATGAGGTGTCTGTTGATGTGTCATCTGATTGATGGCACTGCTGTGTGGAGGGAACGGCTGGCAACTGCTGCATGTGAGCAGGTGCCTAAATGTAAAGTTCAGGAGCTAAACATGCTGCACATCGTTCTGGATTACCCACAAATGGTCATTGAGAATGACATGTTGGCTCAGAGCTACCATCTCTTGTTGCAAAATATAGACCTCTATGTCTTATCACAGCTGCTGACCGGATTCCACCCCAGCAGCATGCACCATCCCGGGGACTGTATGACATCCAACCCTCGCGCGGCCGTCCTTCAGGTAATTCTAGCATGAGGTGTCTGTTGATGTGTCATCTGATTGATGTCACTGCTGTGTGGAGGGAACGGCTGGCAACTGCTGCATGTGAGCAGGTGCCTAAATGTAAAGTTCAGGAGCTAAACATGCTGCACATCGTTCTGGATTACCCACAAATGGTCATTGAGAATGACATGTTGGCTCAGAGCTACCATCTCTTGTTGCAAAATATAGACCTGTATGTCTTATCACAGCTGCTGACCGGATTCCACCCCAGCAGCATGCACCATCCCGGGGACTGTATGACATCCAACCCTCGCGCGGCCGTCCTTCAGGTAATTCTAGCATGAGGTGTCTGTTGATGTGTCATCTGATTGATGTCACTGCTGTGTGGAGGGAACGGCTGGCAACTGCTGCATGTGAGCAGGTGCCTAAATGTAAAGTTCAGGAGCTAAACATGCTGCACATCGTACTGGATTACCCACAAATGGTCATTGAGAATGACATGTTGGCTCAGAGCTACCATCTCTTGTTGCAAAATATAGACCTGTATGTCTTATCACAGCTGCTGACCGGATTCCACCCCAGCAGCATGCACCATCCCGGGGACTGTATGACATCCAACCCTCGCGCGGCCGTCCTTCAGGTAATTCTAGCATGAGGTGTCTGTTGATGTGTCATCTGATTGATGTCACTGCTGTGTGGAGGGAACGGCTGGCAACTGCTGCATGTGAGCAGGTGCCTAAATGTAAAGTTCAGGAGCTAAACATGCTGCACATCGTACTGGATTACCCACAAATGGTCATTGAGAATGACATGTTGGCTCAGAGCTACCATCTCTTGTTGCAAAATATAGACCTGTATGTCTTATCACAGCTGCTGACCGGATTCCACCCCAGCAGCATGCACCATCCCGGGGACTGTATGACATCCAACCCTCGCTCAGCCGTCCTCCAGGTAATTCTAGCATGAGGTGTGTCACTGGCTTCGACTCCAAAGCCATGACAGAGATCCTGATTCCCCTCTGCATGTAATCAGCAGTTGTGTACAAAGTGAAATACAAATCAGGAGTGTCATGTGCCTGTCTGACAATTGGTGATGCAGATAATTGAGAATGTTGTCACTTCCCTCTACAGCTGCTGGTTCAGGGACAGCTAGGCCCGTGAGGAGACAGGTCCAGCAGGTGACACTAGGGGGGAACACCAAGGGACAGAGAGTTGTGGCTGGAGCTGGTGAGTTTGCCTGTATATGTGTAACACCTCAGTGCTATGGTGTGAGCTGTCATTTGTGGTGGTACCCTACACAGGTCACATGATCCTCATCTGTTGATGCAAAGTACAGTTGATACAAACCCTTGTTTTGCACCACATGTCATACCAGGTCAATCCCTAATACGGTTGCAACCTCTGTTCCAGGGGATGCTGATGACGAGGATGACAGGCCTATGACCAGTGCGGGCCGACGTGGAATCAGAGGGGAGAATCCCCTGATCCTCCAAGCTGTCATGTCGGCTGCAAGCACTGCTCAGGAGGAGGAGGAAGAATATCCTGAGGACCTCTGCTTGGTGGATGATGAGGACTACATGTCTGACGATGAAGATGGCAATGCGCGATATCGTGCCAGACTGGCTAAATCGGTCAGGGCATCAACTCCTCTGCCAAGCAACGTCCCTCCGCCTCCTCCCAGGCATACCATGGCCTGTCCCCAGACTCGAGCAAACCAGCCACAGCACACACGCATCACAACACAGACATCACTCCCTCACAGTCCTCACGTCCAGGACCAACATGGTGGTTCCCCTACCCACTCTTCCCTAGACAGTGTATCCCTGCCAGCCTCTCCACCATCTGGGGGTAGTACCAGCCCTGTTGTGCTGCTGGAATCCCCTGGGCACCATTTTCCTGCCCACAGGCTCCCACCTCCCACCCCACCCCCTGCCGTAGGACCTGCACATCCCATCCATGGCAGACAGCTGCAGAGAGGGCCTGCACCTGGCTGTGATGACCAGTGGGAGCAGGACTTCTTCCAACAGCAGAGCGATGTGAGGCAGGACATTAGTGCCATAGGGGCTACCCTGTCCACCATGTCGGACTCCCTGCAGGACATGGTCCACTTCCCTCAGGCGGTAGAGAGGCTGAGCCAAGTGTTGGATAGGATGGATAGGACTTGGCAGGACATGTCCAGAAATATGCGAGACATGCTATCCATCCAGAGGGAAGAGAGTGCAAGACACCATGCCTTGGCCATGAAGATGATGGAGGGCATTTTGAGAGTGAGCCAACCTTTCCCTTCACGGTCAACGCAGGGAGGGGAGCCATCATATCTGCCCACAGGACAGCACATCCCCACACCTGTACCAACTGCACACCAACACAGCGAAGGGAGACATCCACACCAGCGGGCTGAACTGGCACTCCCAACACCACCCCCTGTACAGTCACTCCTGCCACCTGCACAACCATCCCCACCTGTACAGTCACTCCCGCCACCTGCACAACCACCACCCCCTGTACAGTCACTCCCGCCACCTGCACAACCACCACCACCTGTACAGTCACTCCCGCCACCTGCACAACCACCACCACCACCACCTGTACAGTCACACCCGCCACCTGCACAACCACCACCACCACCTGTACAGTCACACCCGCCACCTGCACAACCACCACCACCACCACCTGTACAGTCACACCCGCCACCTGCACAACCACCACCACCACCTGTACAGTCACACCCGCCACCTGCACAACCACCACCACCACCTGTACAGCCATCAAGTGTGCAAACACCATCTGCCACAGCACATGTGGATGACCCTGGACAGTCCCTTGGACAGTACCCACCTCCACGTAGGCGGCGAGCCAGACCTGAGCACTCGGAGCGGTCATCCCCCCCCAAATTGCGGCGTCGCACTCACCAGTGACAGGAACCCGGGACAATGTGATCACGTGTTTGTGTGTGCACCAAATAAACACCTACCAAAACTAATAATCTGTTGTGTATCATGTCCTGTGTAACGTTGCAGGTGGCCTGGAGATGTGAGAAGGTATGTGTGTGTGTGACACAGTTACAAGTGTGACCCATCGTTGCAACCGGCCATTATGTGCATAGCAGATGACCCACCAAATATGTGTCCATATTCAGAACCAGACATTCAGAATGAAGTTAAACAAGTGGAAGTTATGAGTATTCCAAATTGTATTTTGAGAAGGTACAAAAGAACAACCGTCCGTTTGGAAGGGAGAAAGGAAAACAAATGATGATCTTAATGCAGAGGGAGATGGGAACCTGGATTGGGGTGGGGCCAAAAAAATATAACACGTCAGGGAGCGTCAGGGAAAACAGTCTATTTACAAGGGGAAAATGAAATAGTTGTTCACGTCTAAAGTCAAGTGTCCTTCTGGTCATCCTCTAGGACCACAATGTCCAGATCCTCAGAGTCCGATGCAGGCACACGTCTGGCGGGTGCAGGAACAGGCACCACTTGGGTTCGTGCCACACGAGGAGTACGGGGGGAAACAGTGTGGGGCAACGGACAGGGGGAGACATTGACAGTGGTATGGGAAGGGATTGGGGAGACAACAGACGACATGGCTGCGGGCAGTGAATTGATGGCGGTGGTGAGGGTGGCCATACATCGGAGCATGTCCTCTCGCATCATGCGTACCTCCATACACACTTGTAGCGCGATGCGAGCGGACATGTCTGGCTGACCCTCACACATCCACATCAGGTTCACTGGCACAGCCACAGGAGGAACAACACCGGGAGGGGCCTGGGGGGAAGAGGAGGGATGTGGTGCCTGAGGTCCGGAGCCAATGATGTTGGGGAGCTGGCGGCTACGATGAGGGGGACTGGTTGCAGGGGATGCAGCTGGGTCCCCCGATGGAATCGGGAACTCTAGAGGTAGGGAGGGGCTGATGGCAGGCCCAGATTGTTTGTTGGCCTGCCCCGAGGACACCTTTTCAGGGACCACAGGTGAAGAATCCTGAGGAGAGTTGCTCTCCAACACCTCATGGTCCGAGGTGTCGTGTTCACCCCCCCCCCCCATTCAATGTCTGCAGCCTCCACCCGGGATGTGGCACCAGCATCAGGGTGTCCCTTGTCAGTCTGGGTGGGCGCAATCCCCTTGCCTCTTGATGTTGAGGGTCCCTCCTCATCCTCCTCTTCCTCGCTGGTGGAAAGTGGGTGTAGCTGCCGCCGCACTGGTGGCCTCTTGCTCCGGACCAGGTCCTGCTGCCCTTCTGTTCCGCCAGCTGTGCCTGCTGAAATGTAAGCAAAATCCGAATGTTATGTTTGTGTCATGCAGGACGAGACACATTCATAGGAGCCAAGGTCAGACTTATTTTCCTCTGATCACACTCAATAGTTGTCAGTGTCTATGAGCTGACATTACGTGTATGTTCACCGTCAGTTCCTGGATTGAGTCTGACATGGCCATCTCACGTGGATGTGTGTGGCTTACACGACTGTATTGGCCAACCCTCAACCTGGCATTCTGGGGATCTGTGTGTCCTGCCACAGCTACATGTGCAGGTTCCACAAGCAGTCCACCAATGGAGAACATGAAGTCCCGAATCTCAGATTATGGCCATTCATAGGGAGTCGCAGCTGTTGAAGGTCTGGACAAGTGTCATCTGCTTTGTAGCATTGTATGGGACACGACAATTGGCGAATGTGGGTCACACATGCACTGAGGCTCTGGCCTATTTCTGTAGCTAAATTGTGAGTCTAGCCTTTGGCTGTCCCCACACATGTACTGACAATCCAGTGGCACATATTGGCTTTGGTGACTGATATGGTAATGCTGTACACCGCTGAACACTGGGGGAATTTAGTGACAGCTACCTGTACATGTGAAATGTGAAACAGGCCACTGAGGCTGAGACGTCTGTCAGTGAACACCCCTTGTAAATTTAGAAGCGCTTAAGAGTGATGAAAGGATGTCAAAGTCTGTCTTGACTCCATGGCACATGATGTTTTGTCACAATTGGAACCCACACTCTAAAAATGTTATGCAAGTCATAGCATCCAATACCCTTTGGCCTGCCATGCGCACACAGGACAGTGTCTGTACCATTGCTCATCCAATGCACACATGATTTCCTAGTGCCAATTGTAGTGGTGCGGGAAGAGCTGATTTCAGTCCAAATGCACAAATATGGCTCTTTTAGCCAGTTGTCATGGCGAGACTCCAACTCCCAAAATGCCCTCTGCCCTGTACAGTCCATATGCCACAGTGTGCCTTTTTAAGCTTGGTTACTGCTGCATGGACACGGAATCTGTGAATGGAGGCATCGGACAAACAATGGTACAGCACTGTTTCACTCACATCATACTCCCAGACACATTTAGCATATGATGCACTTACCATGTCCCTGCTGCTCATGCTCCTCCAGCTGAGCATGGAGGGTCGGCCAAGCTGATCGCAGGACCCTCCTGTACAGTGGGGATAGGCGAGGACGATGCACATGGTGCTGGGAAGACTGGCCCACCAGCTCCTCAGCCTTGTGCCGGGCCCACCGTTTTAGGTCCTCCCAGCGCTTGCGGCATGCCCTCGCACTCCTGGTGTGGACTCCCACTGCACTGCAGCGCTCGGCGATGTTGGCCCACAGCCTGGCCCGGGCTGCATTGCTCAGCTGGTGTTCAGGGTCCCCATATAGCTGAGAAAATTTGGCCAGCACCCCCTCAGCCAAGATGTCCAACTCACTTTCAGTGAAAGGGGGTGCCTTCTCTTCATAACCCTCAGCCATTATGGGGATAATAAGAAGGATGAGAGCAGCAGGATGTCAGAGGATCTGTCTGTGATAGAGGATGACTCAGAATGAACACAAAATGGCAGCAAACTATTTCCTGTGATGTATTTCCTGCCTCCCACTTCCTGTTAAACATTTCCTGAATGAAATTATGTGTTCCGGGTTATTTTCGGAGTTTACGGCCCGTAAACGCAGTTTCCGGTTCCGGAGCGGGAGGTCCGCACACGGGCCGTACGCTCCGTAATCGGCGTTTCCGCACACGGGCCGTACGCTCCGTAATCGGAGCTTCCGCTTATTGGCCGCAAAGCCCGAAATTGACCCGGAACATATAATTCCATACAGGAAATGTTTGACAGGGAGTGGGAGGCAGCAAATACATCACAGGAAGTAGTTGCCTGCCATTTTGTAGTCATCCAGATCCATCCACAATCTGGAATCACATCTACTGCCATCCTGCTGTTCTGTTGTGGATAAAAAAAAAGACAGTGCATGTGAGAATTAATTAAATGTGACAAGAGGGTGAAGTGACCATTTCAAGACATGTCTGCAGTTTCTGTTTCAGTTTCTCATGCTTTGCATTATGGTACATGTAGTCCAGAGGCGCAACTAGAGCCAAATTTCGGGGGGGGCTGAGCAAAAATTTCGGGGGGGGCTGAACTTTAAGCAATAGGCAGAGTGGAGCTGCAGGGGCTCTTAGAAGGGCTGAAACAACAGCGAGGCCTCATTAACATGCAAATGGTCTTTTAAAGACCTGTGAAGTGCTCGGGTGCGGCTTCTTTTTTGCCCGGGAAGGTGTCTCATCCCGGGCTGCCACACACGACGGGGGGGGCTGAAGCCCCGTGAGTCCAATGGGTGTTGCGCGCCTGATGGAGTCCATATTAGGTGCTCATTTGCAGAGTTGTGTGATGTGTTCCAGAACATTGTGTTTGAGAAGTGTGGATATATCACAGACACAGGGGGGCAGAGTTACGGCTACGGACGCATCTCTGCTAATCAGCAGAGATGCGTCAGATGAGTTGCGATGCATCTGCCCACCCGTGCGCCAACACAGATGCGCGGCATTGAAATTTCGGTGCACCGTGCAGCTCGGATGTGCAGATGCGTGACGCATCCCCCGTTGGAAAGGCGGCGCATTGCTGGAGTTGCGTCGCATGCACAACGCAGCTCCAGCAAGGCTCGGGGGTGCCCTATCCCTATGATGCTGCGTCAATCCTTACGCCTGCTTCAAGCAGGCGCAGGGTTTTGACGCAGCATGGCCTTAAAAGTGACTGAGTGAAATATTGTAGATTTTTAGGAGGCGTTTCTGCGCACGGAAGGCCCCCCCCCTGCACCAGAACGCCTACATGTGGCGCAGGCCTTTACAACAAGACGCATCTCCCAGATGCTTCATATAGTACATTCCCCGCAGCATGGGGCTGGCTTTGCACCACCGCAGCGTCACATAAGTGACGCAACGTCAGCGTGAAAGGGCCGCAAGTCCCACATTAATCTGCCCCATGGCGTCTGATTGACCCATTGCATCACTCACGTCGTGGGCGCATCATTTGTGGGGGAGTTACTTCTGTTGATGGCACAGGGCCGACAATGCTATGGTTATGGCCTTTTCTGATTAAGAGACCCATCCTCATGAGGTCCGGCTGTGTCTCTCAGTACATGTATCATCTTGCATCTGTGGCTATAGATTCTTTCGGGACATCCACTACACTGATCGCTGACATGGGCACATGTGCTGATGCAGGCTCAACGTTTTGACTACTGTCAGGAGCTGTGATTAACATGCAGTTAGTGTGGCTTGCAAAGTAGCCTCAGGAAGGAATTTATTGACACAGTCGTGTACATCCAAGTTTCATCATTGGCAACAGACAGCAATCCACATTTGGTCCATTCCACTACAGGTTGCTCATGTGAAGAACGTGGCAACAAGCTGCTCACGGACTTGCATGCCCTGACCTCGGTTATGTGCCATGGCCCGGTTTCCCAGATTCATAGGTAGCCGAGGTTCCAGCGGTATCTGTAAGCCATGCGTTAAGGCAATGTTGTGCAAGACACAACAGGCTAATATGATCTTGCACACTACTTCTGGGGAGTACTGCAGCACCCCCCCTGTACGGTCGAGACATCTGAATCGCGACTTCAACAGACCAAAAGTGCGCTCTATGATGGCTCGAGTCCGTATGTGTGCCCTATTGTACCTACGCTGTGGTACAGTGTCTGCACGCCTGTAAGGGGTGAGGAGATGTGGGGTAAGTGCATACCCAGCGTCACCTGAGTAGAGGGGAAAGGGCAGTTGGTTAGATTTTCCTCTTTGACTTGCACAGGACATGATCTATACTGTATTACATGCATTGTCAGGTGGGCCCTGTATCTAGCTTTATGAATCTTAAAGTACTATGGTTAATTTTGGGGGGCATTCAGACATTTCAAAAACACATAATCCTCCTTTCTAACGCTTGGTACTTACCCAGGAGCCACATGTTGCCAAATTCTCCCGCAGCTATCCGCCGGGCAAGAGGTGACATGCGGAATATGAAGCTGTCATGGGTACTGCCGGGGAACACCGCATGCACATCAATGAACCTCCCTCTGGAATCACAGACAGCTTGTACGTTGATGGAATGCCATCGGTGTCTATTGCAGAAGATGTGTGCAATGTGGCGGGGTGGCTGAAGGGCCACATGGGTACAGTCAATTGCACCCAGCACACGTGGAAATTGTGCAATGCGAAAGAAATCTCGTACTGCCCTTTGTCTCAGGGCCAGTGTCGGTGGCATATGTATGTGGAGGTGGGATCTTGCAGTGATGCATCGCAGTACCTGATGCAGGCACCGCGACTGGCTTGCCTGGGATATGCCCACATGGTCACTGGAGACCCTTTGGAATGAGCCAGTGGCGAAGAAATGGAGCGCTGATAGGATCTTGAGGTATGCTGGTATTGCATGTGAGCAGCAGGTCACGGAGTCAAGTTCCTGCTCCCACTCACATACCATTTCCAAGATGATTTCTGGAGGGAAACGGTACCTGGCCCTTATATCTTGACTGGACATTCCAAATAAGTTGATCCTCTGTCTGAAGATCCTCTCTGCTCTGGCTCTCCTCCTCCTCCTCCTCAAGTGGTTTTGCTGCATGGCAAGGGGCAGTGCAACAAACACATTCAGTGACATGTTGAAAGGGTTTGTGTGTGTCTGCTCTGCAGTTATACGTGCTGCCGAGCTAGGATTTGCTGGAGTGTGTCAGCTGATGCATGGTGGGGGATGGTAGGGACTTGAACAGGTGTTTCCCCTTGGCTCAAATGATCAATGGCAACAGTAATGTAGTCTGGTCCCAATTCTGATGTTCCGGCCCGAGAGCGGAATTTCCGGCCCGAGAGCGGAGTTTCCGGCCCGAGAGCGGGTATTCCGCCCTTAAAGCGGACTTTCCGGCCCGCATGCGGACTTCCCGCTCCGGGCCCGGAAACTCCGCTCGGGGGGCGGAAAATCCGGCCCGGGTCCGGACGTAAGTTTAGTGGTCGTAAATGGATTCTGTGAATAGCAAAAGTCCTAAGTTCATTTTGTGAATCGCTAAAGTAGTAAGTTCATTCTGTGAATACCAGAAGTACTAGGTGCATTCTGTGAATACCAGATTGGTACTAAGTTTAGGATTTAGTCTTAAGTTTGTTCTGTGAATCGGGCCCTTAGAATTGGTGTTGGTGAGTTGGGTAGATGTTTTGTAACTGTTAAGTGCTCAACAAACCTGTATGCACGTGCAGTAGTTGGTAATTCAAAGAATATGATTAATAATGATACACTATTAATCTGAAAACCATGGGAATTATAATGACTATAAACATGATTAAAAAAATTCTGCAGTTCTACAAATTTGTCATAAGTCTAAATAGGGTTTATTCATATTTCTTTACATATGCACAAGACTTTCTTGAAGTATTTTTAGGGAACCAATTTGAAAGTAATAAATATTAGGGTGAAATCAAATGATTCCAACCTATACTCCCATTAATGGATGTTAAAGAAGCAAGCATGAATGCTACACTATGGATTTAATAAGGAGTCCTCTGTACAAACAACATCCCGTGTGAAATATTTATTCCAATAAGCAGTTTTTTCAATACTAAACTACTGGTAGTAGTGATGCATACAATCATTGGGTGACAATATAAGCACACACTGACTTTAGCCACATAAGTTTTTGTCGGAGTTCATCTGTGTATTAGTGACTGTGGACCAGTTGCCCACAAACAGAAAGTGAATAACTCACCATCTCATAGCATTTAGTAACTAGCTCAACAGCAGCTAGAACATGCAAGGCCAGAAAATTATCACCAGATGCAGAATACGCTAGAATTAATCATGTAACAAAGAGCTGAGGAATCCTGCTTGCCCACAAGTTAGGGTCAGATGTATGGAGGATGTTTGTGGTTGCAAACAGCCACATTTGCAGGATTGGGACATTTTGCCATTTCAAAAATGCATTTTCTTATGTCGAAACCATAAATTGTGATTTACTAACAAGATACCGAATCACAATTTTGTTTTTGTGTCCCAATACTGATTAGGTATTTGGAGGGGGCGTCCCTTCAAATTACCGAATTGGATTGGTATTTAGTGATGTTTTGCAACCAAATTCCAGTTGCAAAACAATCATTTTTTACTACCTCGTCAAAGGAGGTAGGAAGTCATTTGCAAACAGGAAGGGGACCTCAAGGGGCCCATTCTTCTTTATGAATGTTAATTTAAAAAACATTTAAGAGCAGGCATTGGTCTCATAAACCACTGCCTCCTCTAAAAAAATGAAACTGTTCATTTTGTTTTTCAAACTTATCCTGGTTTCTTTTAAGGAAAATGGGTTGCATTTAAAAAGTGCTTTATTTAAAAGCCATCACAGACATGGTGGTCTGCTGATCTCAGCAGGCCGCCCTCTGTATGATGACTGCAAGACCAACTGGGTCGCAAATTGAGACCTAGGCCATTAATATGCAACCCACTAGGAATCAGTCATTTGCAAACTGATCTATTAGTACACACTTTGGTTGGCAACTTACCACAATGGTTGTAAAAATACTGGTCACAAATTGCAACCAGTATGTTGCAACCAGATCTTAGTACATCTGGTCCTTAATTTAGAAAGAACCTGGATTTCAATATACCAACATGGAAACGTTTTATTATCAATAGTCAAAACTAATGAGGGATGAAGAGAGTGGATAACTAATTGTCTAAATCAACACATCCTATGAAAAGTAGAAAATCAGCAAATATGAGCGATAATTCCCACTGGCAATAAATAGATGAATGGTAATCTTAGTGAATAAAACAACACTCCAGAGAACAAACAGTAGCCCAGTAGCACACAGCATCAACAGCTGTATGCGCTCTTACTCAAGAATGTGTTTAAGTCATGGGTAGAGCCTGCCAACTTGGAATGGACTGCATGACTGCAATTGGGACACGGCCCAGCAACAAGATAAAATGCAGGGACACATTCCCATCTAATATTAGGTCAGCAAAGAGTATACAATAATGGAGAGATGTTTATAAATCTGTGGATCAATGATAAGGAAATGTAATCAAACAAAAAGGTTATGAGGTAAACTAGAAGTTTCAACCATCTTTATAGTATCATTCTATATATTACAGATAGGGTTGCCTTAGAGCTAGAGACTCCAATCGTGCTCAAGTGTGCCTGGAGAGAGACATACAAGAATGGGCTGCAATGTCAAGAGAGGTGGCTGCATTCAGAAGTATTATGCTAGGGCACACTCGCTGAGAACATTTCTAAAAAGTGGACAACAGTAAGGTGTCATTTGAGTAATAATTCATGGGGTAACTACATTAGAATGCATAGCACGTAAATATGGCAAGTAACTGGCCGCTAATGTAATCTTTTGTGTATGAACAATAATGCATTGGAGCACTTTCCTGGGATGCACAACAAGGGATTATGGCGCCCATGACATGTGTGAACACTACATTATAATGAGCTGCACCGCATATAGGCCAGGTTGTGAGTGGCTGTTTAATATTGCATACACCCCGTTTGGGCACCAATATACATTGTGGGATGATCCAAACTGCGTGAAAGTTAGGCATTGATGTCTCTGTGTATGGGACTTTGTATTAATGACTAATTGAGATAAACAATTTTCGTATATGCAGAACAATGAACTATAGTGGAGCGTCCTGCATCAGCAGACAGACTGCGTGCACTTCTGTTAAGCGGAGACATATCTACATTCTGCTTTTGGATGGTTACCTCTCAAGTGCAAATTTGATGATAGGGTATATTATATTTTGTTGGAAATGAAGGTCAGATATTGGAGAATTGACATTAGATACAGCTTTGTATGAGCACCGGATTAGGTGAGCCTCTTGCTTGAGATAGCTGGTCACTGGGGGCAACTTTCTTCTATCAACCACGGAAACTTTTAAACCTGACACTTCATGGGTGTATTGTAACCCTTTCACCGAAATTACAGACTGGTTTAAGCCTCGCCCGCTTAGATCTGTGCAACTACAAACAATAATATGGATATTGCCTGTATTGATAGTTCACATTCAACATTTGAGCCCAGATGTGTAATGTGTCATGGTGACCTGGGTGACGGCTTTCTGATCCTGTGAGTTGTAGTGATTAGTCCTATAACATGTGTTTGTTGATTATTTGTAGTCCTGATGAAGTTTGCTGCTTAACTTGCAGCTATGATGAAACATGTTGGCAGAGGCAGAGACGTGTTTAAACATCTATTTGAAAAGAATAAAGGCTGCTGGTGATAACACTCAATGTAACTCTACGTGGAGTAATTTTGGAGTACTCTGAGTTTTTTATCATAAAAGTTATATGTTGTGAGAAATTGGGTTGCTGGTTGACTGGGGTGTTAACTTTGATCAAGCAATAGCTACAATCCCCTGCTGTGTGAACCACAAAAAAGTAATACATTCACTTGTGCTTACCCCTGTGTAGCTTGGCACGAAAAGCAGTCAGGTTTAACTTAGAGGCAATGCGTAAAATATTTTGTTAGCACAAAAACAGTAATAAAGTGAAAACACAACACAAGAAACATCCCAAAACAATTTAGAAAAAAATAGTAAAGTATGATAAATTATTTTACACTAAAATGACAAAATCCAATCAGTAGAACTGAAGTTATGAAGTTATAAAGTTTTTAGTAAAAACTAGCATCTAAAAGGTCAAAGCAGCAACCATGGTCATCAAGTCCACTGGACAGTGTCAAAGTTGAAAAATATGTCTGACTGTGATGAAGCGCAGGTCGAATACAAGGAGTGGATTGGACCTGGTTGGCACCTTCCTTCGGACTTAGAAGAAAGTTTGAAGAAAATGTTCTGAGAAGGTCAAGTTCAGCGGGCAAGGCTGCTGGCGGTGTTCTAGGAAGAAGTGTTAATGTGAAAGAACCACAGGACAAAGTCACAGTGAATATTTCTACATTTAGACTTAGTCACCTTTTTGTAAATCAAAAATCTCCAGCAGGATGAGGCACAAGGTTGCAGCTAATGAGAGTTCCAAAAGGCCGGATACTCCTTTGGCAAAGGACCGCTTAAGAGGATTGGCTGCTGCAGAGAAGAGCATTGCGAGAGCTACAGTGAAGAGTATGCTCCATTACACCTACAGTATTGCATTTATATTTGCTTCTTTAAAATCACTCATTGGAGTGTAGTATGGATACATTTGATACTAACCATTATTTTTTACTTTCATGTTGGTACCCTGTTGTTTCTGCTTCAAGAGACCTGTGTGTATATGTAAATTTAATACCCACTCATGTGGGAATTATTGGGTTGCTCTATGCATTGTTCGTCCATTCATATTTCATCACACACACTCACCCCATTAGCCTAAAGAATGCCTAAGTTGTAACTAGCCTTCTAAATGCATGGATAAATTAGTTCTCTAAAATATTCTAACAAACTACAGAGAGCATACAATGTCAAAATTAAATAGTTTTAAGTATACCTTCATCTGGATAAAATGTGAATTTTATATAGGTACCAATTAAAGACAAATCGAAACATAAGATTGCACAGTAAGTAAAATATCAATGGGTTTGCTTAAATTGGAAATATTTAAATAATGGAGCATGTCTACTTTTTAAAGGATCAGCATTATCTTCTCAAGCTTTCACCAATGTTGCATCCTTATGGCCATGCTGTCAATGTAAATGATATTGCTTCCCCACATATTCTGTGACCAGCTATGGTTAACTGTGGCTGTTGATTTCTTTGATAGAAAATGTCAATATAGTTCGGATTTCCTATATAATGCACAGTATAGAGTTTCCTAGCACACTAGAAGTGATCCTGAGTTAACCACCAAGCAGAAATGCACCATTTGGGTAAAAAGCCATGTCTTAAGATACTTCCTAAATTTGAGTGGGTTGAGTGCAGCCCTCAAATCATAAGGAAAATCATTGCACTATTTGGTCACTTGATGCTAGTAGGATGTTCCTCCCTTTTAACTTGCTGTGTTTTTTGCCACAAAATCAAGATTTGAAGATCTGGGATTGCACGTTGGGCAGTGTTTTATGAATTTCTGAGCAAAAATAACTGTACAATTTGGACACGGGTACTGCTTGACCAGAGAATGATTTAGAAAGAATGGGAAAGTTAGCCAACCAAAAACTAATGAATGGTATGATGCGAACTGTTGGCTTAACAAGCAAGACCTTATAAGAGCTGTCAGATTAGGTGATAGAGGGATCTTAAGGGAAGCTAGAAGTTGCTATAGGTCAACAGTTCAGGTTACCAAGAAAGCAAGGGCTACGTTTACCATGAGGAAATTACTTGAAGCAGTCAAGAGTAAGGACTTCAAGCTTTTTTTGGTACCTGATTATGCATCAGTGCAAGATGGGGGCATGAAAAACCAGAGACTCATGTACTAGCCATGGCTGGGAGATCCATTTTGGAGCACTCTACTCTTGCGAAGGTGTGAGCTTTCCTTCCCCTTCCAATAATCCCCAACCCATCTCCATAAATTGCCCTTAACAAACCTTAACCCTCTCTTTAGCCGATAGTAAAACATCCTTGAAGTCGCAAAAAGCAGAAAAAGCCCCATGTCCTGATAAAATACCAGTTAACCTCTATTGTTCTAAACTTTATCTCTGGTTGCCATACATTTACATCTTAAGCAACACAATTCTCCAGGGAGGCCCAATTCCAGAGATGTGGAAGGGCACTGATATAGTTCTCATTTTTAAGAAGGGATCGCACAATGACCCAGGCTAATAATGCCCCATCAGCTTACTAGATAACTTGCAGAAAATGTTCTGTAAACAAATCCTGAACAAACTCTCATCCTGGATGTCTTAAAACTCATGTTGGTTTCCAACAAAAAATAAGCATTGTCAATCACATTTTTCTGTTACGAATGATTGGGTGGAAAAACATAAACCTGGGCAAGGGCAGCCTTTATGCTACATTTGTGGATTTACACACCACATTTGGTTTGGTTTCCAGGGCAAAGCTGTGGCAATTTTTATCAGTTTTGGGAATCCCCTTTGAGTTGCTATCTATTGTTATGCATTTACATACAGGCAAATATGCCAGGGTCCGCAGTGCCCTGGAAGGTGTGTACTGGTTCCCATTTAATTGCTACTGTTTATCGACAGGTGCATAGAATTTTTGAGAATGAGAAGGATTCACCTACCCCGGCTGGAAAGAAAAATCCAGCGTTGCTTTCTGCTGATGACTCCTGATTTTCAAAACACCTAGAAGTCTACAGATTCTGGTCGATAACTTCAGACAGTTTAAAAAAACAATGGTTGGAAATTATTGCAACCAAAACTAAATTTAAGAATTTTGATACCAAGAGGCTGAAGAGGTGCATGATCACTGTAGACTCTTAAACTCTGAAAAGAGTTAAAGAGTTTGATTATTTAGGCATTAAACTGTCAGAAAATTAAAAATGGGTTGAACTAATTGCTAAAAGCAAGGTCTGCTTAAAACACTGAGAAAGTCCTATCACCATGTTCTTCAGCGGTGTTAGAAATTGAGGTTTCCAGTTGGCGGAGTATGCACCCTGTCTAAGAAGGAGCCACTATCCTTGTCAGGGTAAGTCAGATACACAACCTAAATTAACATGTGCCCCGCCTCCCTTGGTAGCTGTGCACAGAGCACTCAGGCTTAACTTAAGAGGCAATGCTTAAAGTAATTGTGCAACACTTAAAATACCTACAGTAACACAATAAAAACAACACAAAAAGAATCCACAATAGTTAGAAAATTGAGAATATTTATAAATTTATGTATGCGTAAAATAATACTAAAAAGACAAAAACTCAGTAAGTAGAAGTCGAGATATGAATTTTTAAAGATTAAATCCAAAAACAGTCCTTAGAAGTCAATAGCGCTAAAAGGTTACTTGAGGTCACCCTAGACAAAGGTAAATCCAAAGTTCAGGTCAACCGCAATGAAGGGCAGGCCGTCTACAAGACTCACGCAGGGCACGCTGAAAAAGCACCTTGTACGGAGCAAGCATCAGCATCCAAGGCTTCACTGCGTTGGTTCCAATCAACACAGTCTGGTCGATGCATAGGAGTCGAGCTTCGCAGTCAGTGTCAAAGGATCGGTGCTGCGTCACCCTCAAGCTTCGATTTGGGAAAAAGGGGGTGGTGATGGACAGAGTTTCTGAATGATGCAGAATACTCTTACCAAGTCAAGAGATCATGGTTTTAATCCATCACCCTCAAGCTTCACAATCAGTGTTGACAGATCGTCGCTGCATCATTTTTTAACCTTGCAGATAGGACTAGCGTCATTATCGAATCAGCACTGCGTCAGCTGCAGAAGACAGCGGCAAAACCCACTTCTGAGGCCCTGGACTGGAGGGGGCACCTCAGGCAAGGATAGAACCCACAGAGTCCAGCAGCACAAGAAGAATTGCAAGATGTCTTTTGTGACCATGAAACTTAAGAGAAGAGAAGGCAAAACAACAAGCCCTTGAAAAAACTTGGGTTCAAAGATGTGGAGAGCAGATCCAGGCCCTCTCCCTCCCAGGCAAGAAGCAGCAGGCCAACACAGCAGAGCAAGTAGTAAAGTGGCAGTATCTCCAGCAGTACAGCAATCATCAGGCCAACACAGCAATACAGCTAGCAAAGTGGTAGACCCTTCTACTACACAGCAGCTCTTCTTCCAGCCAGAATGTCCTTTGTTCCAGCAAAGTTCTGATTTGATGGTGTCAGGCGTCTAGTACTTATATCCAGATGTGCCTTTGAAGTGGAGAGACATCAAAGAGAGCTTTGAAGATCACAAGGTCCCTGCTATTCCTGCCCTGGCTCCAGGCACACTACGGGGGTATGCACCTCTTTGGATTGGGACAGGCATAGCCCTATTCAGGTGAAAGTGTCAGCTCCTCCCTCCCACTGGAAGGCCCATCAGCCTGGAACATCTGTGGTAAAAGCAGGAGGGGAATTATCTGCTGGTGATCAAGATGAGCAAAAACGGTTTTGAAGTTGGATGAGATAAAATAATAAAATATTAGAGGACGCGTGGAGGAATGGATTTAAAAAGCAAATAAACTAAATGAAGATTGCTATTTAAACACATAGTAAGGCTTTGGGCTGCGCACTCTTTAATGGAAATATGAAAATTAAAGAATATTCTTAGTGAAGAATGTACACAAAGGCGAGTGCCCCTCCCAAAAACCCATCAAAGGAGATTGATTTGTTAAACAAAAATAGCCTTTCCATTTTCATGTCAATTATTTAAAGTATAAATTGGAAATTACAGAATACTTTGAAGGCACATGCAGCAAGCAAAGAGAGTCCAAGTTATCAGTATGTTAGAGCATGAACAAAGTTGTAGTTCTGCCATCATTCACTTTATTCAATTGAATATAGTTTTGAAGAAACATACCAAGTGATACTGAACATGACACAGAAAAAGTACTTCTCGCACCCACAAGAGAGAGTGAATATTCAATTACATTTCCATCCTTTTCCTTGTGCAAAAGTCATGCAGGAGCTTACTGTTTAGTTGGGATAATAATTGACAAAAGAAGCCAGGAAGCAAGCCTCTTTTAGATTTTAAAGAACAGACTAGGACTGGAAGGAAATCCTTAAATGTTCTGCTTTCTCTTTTTCAGCTATGTATCCAGTATTCAGTTACTAAAATTAAGAATCAGAACTTTCAAAATCTTCACAAAGTCTAGAAATTGCCATTTGAGTGTTTGTGACCCATACTGTGTCAATAGCTCTAAATGCTTGAAGTATGCTAAAGAAATCAACTACTCAACAGATCATTTCTAAGATTTACCATCAAGGCAAAAATGTTTAATGAAAGCATAGAAAGTTGTATAGGTACATAAACATGGATCATCAGAGTCACAAACTGTGTGGTCCAAGACAATGTAAATAGGTACTTTAGTAGGCCAGTATGACCCTAAATGAGATGGAAAGAAAATAGAAACAAGTTGGAATATAGAAATTAAAGTGCAGATTTAGTTTGCTCAAGGGGAGTGTGCTCACTGTGACTGTCTAGAGGTAGAAGTAATAAAGCTAATGATGATCCTCAAGAAAAGGACCCGGTAACTCAAAGGTCCAGGCTGGAAGAGGTGTCCTGCAAGAAAGTAATAAACTACATGTATATGCTTGATTGTGGAATTCCTCACACAAAGAGGGGGGCCAAGGAATGGACTTACCATGATAGTTTGGTTTGAGTCATGCATTTGTCCCCTGATTGAGAAACTGACTTCAACATATGGTGGAATAAGACAGGTCCATCCTCAGCTGCACTCATCAGAGTCTAGCTATAGGATACATACAGAATAATAATGTTTCTATATCTATTTCATTCAGCCTCTCTCAAGCTCCATCTCTCTCCCTCTCTCTCGTTCTCTCTTTCTCGCTACCTCTGCATGAAGATTGTTTTTATCTTATCAGCACAGCACCCCCATGTCTGCACCTGCCTTTTTTGTCTGGATAGCAAACATTTTCTAAGATATGTATTTCTTCATATGAGATGATTGGCCCCGTAGTAAAACAGCCACCTGTAGATTCCTCTTACTTGCTTCACAAATTTTCCACAAAGGGAAATTTTCTGCACTGCTGGTGCAAGTGAAAGTAGTTTCACACCAGTGATTTCAAGTGTTCTAATGTTTTGGAGGGCAACTCAGATTTGAGAATTACGGGTGCAATCATCCTGCAATGGTTTGACTTGGAAGGTCTCATTAGTTTTGGCTCCTACTTTTAAGTACACATTAGCATATTTTCATGCTGCTCCTCTTTCTTTTGAATATAGGTGTAGCTCATTTTGAAGGTCAATAAATGCTTATGAGTCTCAAGCCTTGAAATAAAAGTAGTGTTAAAATTCCCATTTTCAATATTGTATCAATGTATGGAAGGGGGTGTTTATGGCATGGTGACTATCTTGGACAGAGTAATCTACCCCGACATGCAGGGTATGTATCTTAGCCCCATACCTGTTTAATTTGCATATTAATGATTTGGACAAAGTTTTAACAATGACAGGGGTTGATTATCTGCAGGTAGGTCGACGTGGGCTGTCAGTTCTATTATACAAGGATGATGCGGTTCTTATATCTAGGACTACTAGGGGGTTACAAACACTGCTTGACTCCTTCTCCACCTTTATGGTGGATTTGAACTTATCGCTAAACGACTCCAAATCGTATGTGATGCAGGTGGGTCTTCGCACAAAACAGACTTTTTAATGTAGGGTAGGATCCACTCAGATCCCCCGCAGTGAAATCTTTTCATACTTGGGGGTCATAATGGATGAGCAAATGCAATGGGGCCCATTAAAACAGAGAAAGAGGGCAAATACAGCCATTTTTAACTTTGCTTCTAAATTAGGTTAGAGACCGATTGCGGCACATTTAAAGATATATCAGGCAAAGTGTGTTGCAAAAGACTCTTATGGCAGCGAAAGATGGTGGCATGTCACTATGGATGAGTTACAAGTGGCTGAGAATACATTTTTTAAGTGTTTGTTAGGTGTGCCCCGTGGAATGTCTAACATAGTGGTACATGAAGAACTGGGGGTGCCCTATCTGTGTGACATATTGGCTCTTCACCCACTAATATTTTGGCTGAAATTTTGGCTGAATGAAGGATCGTCTTTGAGTCAATTGATATTGAAGGAATGTATGACCCTTGACTATGCTCATCACATTCCCTGGTTAAGGTACATAAAGAGCAGCTTTGAAAGATTAGGAAGAGCAGAATTATATACAAACCCTGAATCTGTAACTAAGAAGGATCTGGGGTGGGCTAGGGAGTCCTTTTGCAGTCTAAGAAAAATAGAGAGTGAAGAGCTGGAATTGAGAAATCCCTGTGTTCGTAAATTCCTAATATTGAAAACAATACTACTGACTGACCCATATCTCCTAGGCCTTTTTAGCACTTATGAACGCTTCATATTGACCAGGTTTTGCCTGGATGTTTTTCACCTCTTGTTGGCCTCACCATAGGGTAGTTGTAGAGGCCAGATTTTAGCATCCTGTGGCTGAGATGGTGAGTCTCCATAGAATTTGCTTAATTTTCTAATATTTTGTAAGTATTATACAACCCCCCGGAAAGATTTTATTATCCCCATTTTAGGGAGGTTGGAATTTTAGCAGGTGCGTCCAGCTCTTATTTATTTACAACTGTTGCAAGGAGATTCTATTTTATTTGTTCTTAATTTCCTAAAATCTGCAGTGAAGCTTAGAGACTGCCTTGATTACATGTGTTTTTGTACTTTTATGACCCATTGTAGACGTACTTTATAATATATTTTAGGTTATGTAGTATATGAGATTTTCAGGGTAGTTTGGTCCATCATGTAATGAATGTGAAATCATTGTAGGAATTCTTTTAATATCATGTATTGTTTTTTATCTCAGACTACTTTTATGGTTTAATATGTTAAAACCAAATAATTTTATCTTTTGAAGAGAAACAGTTGTCCACTGTAGGAGTTTGTTTCTTGAAAACAAAACACATTTTCCTAGAATATGTAATTCAGAAAATTTCAGTGCCTTCAGTGGAGCCATAACACTGATGCTACCACTGAAGGCACAGAGATCTCTGCTGGTAGGATCTCTAAATTTGATATGTGGTCCTCTACCAAGGGACTGGACACCAAAGCCTCAGCCCACCCTCCAGGCTAACTCGCTATGAGCCAGGGTTTACACAACCATATTGACCTTCCATCCTTGCTAAACAGGTAAAGGGGTTGCTTTCAAATTTGCAATCAATACCAAAAGTAATATACAGCACTTCCAATTGTCAGTCATTTGGTGTACAGCACAATAAAACAAGTTACACCCTGTTGTCAATAATTACTACAACACAAAATGGCTCTTTGGTAAAAACATAATATAATTGTTTGCTGTGATATAATTGCACATCACTTCTGTCAAGAATACAAACAGAACAATAGCACTGTTGTTTTACTGATGTGAATGACAGGAGCACAGTTCTTAACACTGTGTATAACGAAGGAATTCTACATGCTGTGTTTCTGAGACACCTTGTAGAAAGCATATAGAGGACAGAGATTTTGTTTGTCAGCACATAGACTTTTCAGATCAATTACAGTCTGTATTTGGCCCTGGGACTCTAATTGGGAAGGGAAACAGCATTTACAAAGCTGTTCCCACAATGCATGGTCTGTTTTTGTTTCTTCATTTTGTTGGGAACTGTTTTATTGAGTTATGCCTAAAATCTTGAGATCTATACTGTCATCTAGCAAGAAAACAGTGAAGTTGTAATATGGTGAGTAAGTTGTGATCAGGCATTTGGCTTATGTAACCATCCCGCACCATAATCAATAAATCAATCAATCAATAAGGGAATTGTAAAGTGCGCTACTCACCTGTGAGGGTCTCAAGGCGCTGGGAGGGGAGTAAGCAGCTCCGTTCAGTTGAAGAGCCAGGTCTTGAGGGTCTTCCTGAATATGTTCAGAGAGGGGGCACTTATGGTGTCGATCTGGAGCTCGTTCCAGGTCTTGGACGCGATGTAGGAGAAGGTTCTTCCACCCGTTCTGGCTCTGCGGATGCACAGGGTTTTGGAGAGGTCAGCAGATCTGAGGTTTCTCTTGGGTACGTGGAAGGAAATTCTCTCGTTGAGATATTGGGGTCCAGTGTTGTGGAGGCATTTGAAGGCATAGGTGAGTATCTTGAATGTTACTCTCTCCTCGAAGGAGAGCCAGTGGAGGTCTAGCAGGTGTTGGGTGATTTGTTCTTGTCGAGGGATGCCGAGGAGGAGTCTAGCTGTTGTGTTCTCTATGGTCTGGAGTTTGAGGAGCAGAGACTAGTTGATTCTGGTGTAGAGGGCATTTCCGTAGTCCAGTCTGCTAGTTATCAGTGCATGGGTGACAGTTTTTTCAGATTCAGGGGGGATCCATTTGAAGGTCTTGCGAAGGAAGCAGAGGGTGTTGAAGCAGGTGGAGGTGACAGTGATGACCTGTCAGGACATGGAGAGGGAGAAGTCCAGTAGGATGCTAAGGTTCTTGGTGTGGTCTGTGTGGGTGGGTGGGCTGTCGAGGGAGGTGGGCACCAGATGTTGTCCCAAGCAGTGGGGGAGGGTCTGAGGACGAGGACATCTGTTTTCTCTGAGTTGAGCTTCAGGCAGCTGTTGCTCATCCAGGATGTGACATCCTTTATTCCTTCCTGGAAGCTGAGTCTGGCAGTGATGGGATCCTTGGTGAGGGAGAGGATGAGATGGGTGTCATCGGCGTAGGAGACTATGTTGAGTCTGTGTTGTTTGATGATGGCAGCAAGGGGGGCCATGTAGATGTTGAAGAGCGTAAGGCAGAGCGTAGGGCTGAGTGGCGATACTTGAGGTACTCCGCACTTGATCTCTGTGGGTTCGGAGAGAAAGGGTGGCAGTCTGATTCTTTGGGTCCAGCCGGAGCCATTCGAGGGCGGTTCTCCGTATACCGGCGTCGTGGAGTCTGGCGGTGATTGTGCAGTGGGAGACGGTGTCGAAGGCTGCGGATAGGTCGAGTAGGATCATGGCCGCTGTGTATCGATGTTGATAATTTTTATGTTTATGTTAGTTTTATGTATTTTAGTGTGTATTTTATATGTCTGTGTTCCACATGTTTTATGTTATGATTTTTTAATATATGTATTAATTGTTTTGAAGTTAGTAATTTATTTTAAAGTAAATTTTGCGTTTTAGTACCGTAGCGGGTTGTGGGTTTATTGGGGAATAGGGTGGGAAGTAGTTTTTTTTCTAGTAAATCAATTCATAATTTTTAGAAATTATTAATAGTTTTGAATTAAATTTTGCATTTTAGTTATGTAACGGGTTGTGGGTTTATAGGGGAATAGGATGGGAAGTAATTTCATTGTAATTAAATAATTATTAATTTTTATGTATTGGTATTGATAATTAATTTATTGTTAATTAATTATTAATTGGTAATTATGCTTTATTAATTGATTAATTGATAATTATATTAATTGTATTTATTTTGTATTGGAGCAGGTTGTGGGTTTATAGGAGAATAGCGTGTGAAGTAAATTAATTACCATAAATTAATTAATATTTTTTTTTTTTGTATTGGTAATTAATTTATTGTTTAATAATTAATTGGTAATTATTTTTTATTAATTAATTAATTGATAAATAAATTCATTGTGTTCATTTGGTTTAGGAGTGGGTTGTGTGTTTATAGGGGAATAGGGTGGGAAGTAATTTATTATAATTAAGTAATTATTTAGTAATAATTATTGGTATTGATAATTAATTTCTTGTTAATTAATTATTAACTGGTAATTAATTTTTATTAATTGATTAATTGACAATTATATTAATTGTGTTAAAGTTTATGTGGAGTGGGTTGTGTGTTTATTGAGGAATAGGGTGGGAAGTAATTTAGGTGCCGATTCCGATCCGGTAAAAATATTTCCCGTACGACTAGTATCCGTATTTTTTTACGTACAAGTCGTACAAGTCCCGTACAAACAGCCAAGTACGATTCGTACTGTCAAATTACATACGAATTGCCTCGGGAAAAGTCTACGAGACGTCCCCGGACAGATTTGCGTACGAGTCGTAAAACTGAAGTCCGAGCGCACAAGTCCGATCCGTACCGGCGTTCCGAATCCCCAAGCGTATGGAAAACGTCCCGTACGGAGCGAACTTTGCATAACCACTACCCCGGTACACTTGGGCACGGGGTACGAGTCGTACGGACCCTGAACCCCACCCGTGCATGTACGTGCCGTACCCCAGCACCCGCGTATGTACGTGCCATACCCCCACCCCAGCACCCGCATATGTACGCGCTGTACCCCCCACCCCAACACCCGCGCATGTACGCACAGTACCCCCCACCCCAGCACCCGCGTATGTACGCGCCTTACCCCCCCACCCCAGCACCTGCACATGTACGTGCCGTACCCCGCACGCCAGCACCCACGCATGTACACGCCATACCCCAGCACCTGCGTATGGTCGCGCCGTAACCCCCCACCCCAGCACATGCGTATGTAAGCGCCGTACCCCCACCCCAGCCCCGTACTCAGACGCACCGTACCCCAACACCGTACCCCAGCAACCCCCATGTATGCGTCATACCCCTGTACATGCGTATGTAAGCGCCATACCCCCCACCCCAGCCCCGTACTCAGACGCACCATACCCCAACACTGTAACCCAGCATCCCCCATGTACGCGCCTTACCCCAGCACACTCGTATGTAAGCGCCGTACCACCCACCCCAGAACCCGCGTATGTATGCCCTGTACACCCCACCCCAGCCCCGACCTTGGACGCACCGTACCCCAACACCGTACCCCAGCATCACATATGTACGAGTCGTACAACACCATTGCACATGTGAACACTGAACAACAACATAGCCATGGACGCACCTTACCTACGCGAAAAAGACTTGTACTGAACCAGGACACAGTAAAACAGCACAAGGACCGTCAATTCGACTCACACAACACCACAAAAGACGTCTACAGGACAAAAAACTACTAAAAGACTGACCTGGCACATCCAAACAGTCAAACAGAGGCCCAAAATCACAACCACCTCTTATAACACACCCACCAAAAGTTCAAACACACCCACACCCACAAATGGACCAATAAAAAAGGCCCACAAACACAAACCATGAGCCTTTGCAACAGACTCACTGTTGACAGACATCACACACAAACAACTGCACCCATACACCTTAACTCACACACCTTCACACAACCTCCTTCATACAGACCCCCTCTACACATACACACACACCTACACCTTCACACCCACACACCCACAACCATCCACACCCACACCCCACACCATGCCCACAGACAAGAATCCAAAGTTCACAACGGAGGAGCTGGACATCCTTGTCAACGAAATCATCAGAGTCGAGCTACAGCTGTTTGGAACATTTGTCAGACAGACCAGCATATCCCAAAAAACTAGCCTGTGGCAGAGGATCGTCGATCGGGTGAATGTTGTTGCGCCCATCAGAAGGACCAGGAATGAATGTCAAGCCAGATGGTACGATCTGCGCAGGGCAGTCAAGCGCAAAATGAACGAGGAATACGCCCAGAGTAACATCACAGGAGGTGGGCTGCCTGGCAGACCGGTACATTACCATCCCTGGGAGGAGAAGGTGATGGCCCTGCTTCCGCCGGTGGGAGTACACGGAGTCGAAGGAGTCCGAGAGCCTGGTGAGTACACAAACAACTCACGTAACATGGGGGGAATGGCATCCACACCCCAACTACAACAAATGCGCTCACCTACCCCCAAGCCCTCACCTGACACTACCACACTCTAAACAACGCTCAGGCCACTAACATGAGTATGCCCCATTTACAAAGCAAGGCCATGCCATGTCCCAGCCTACACAAACCACAAACCCAAGACAGGATGTCCGGGATGCTGAGAGGGTGGGGATCACTAAACATATAGTAAAACTCAGAAACAGACACCAATGCCCTCAGCCCATATGGCCCAGGTACATACCCATGCACCATGCGCAATGCACAGGGAATGCCAAAATACTGACAAGGTAGCTGAAACTTGGCCCTGCTGTAGGCAGCACAAGGCCCTCCTGTGACAACTGCAAAATCTAACACAAACACAACCAGCTCAGATAACTAGGACAGGAACTCACACTCACTGACAAGGCAGCATGCGCCATGGGGGGACAGATACATCACCTGGGAGACCAACCGCAAAATCACACTACACCCACCAGCAGGCACCGTCAATCAATCAACAATCGATCTGGGTACTTGTAAGGTGCGCAACTTACCTGTGAGGGTCTCAAGGCGCTGAGGGGGGTTACAATACTGCTCGAAGAGACAGGTCTTGAGGAGACATCAGAAGGCAAGCAGGTCTTGGGTCAGTCGTAGGTGGGTTGGGAGGGTGTTCAAGCTCCTTGCGGCAAGGTCGGAGAAGGATCTGCTGCAGGCGGGCGTAAGTTGGATGCGGGGGGACAGCTGCGAGGGCGAGGATGCCGGAGCGGAGCTTGCGGGTGGGGATGTAGAAGCTGAGTCTGATGTGCAGGTAGGCATGTCCATGGGTGTGGAGTGCCTTGTGTGCGTGGCTGAGGAGCGTACAGGTGATCCTCTTGTCGATGTGGACCCAGTGCAGGTCTCTCAGGAGGGGGGTGATGAGGCTGCGGCGGGGGGCGTTGACGATCACTTGTGCCGAGGCGTTGCAGAAGCGTAGTATCCGCCGTTGGTGTGTGGATGGGAGTCCTGCGTAGAGTGCAGTGTTGTAGTCCAGTCAGCTGCTGACGAGGGCCTGTGTCACTGTTCTACTTGTTTAAGTCTGGATCCACCAGTAGATCCGGCAGAGCGTGCGTAGGGTGTCGTAGCAGGAGGAGGAGACGCCATTGACCTGCTTGGACATGGAGAGGGAGGATGCGAGGATCAATCCTAGGTTGCGTGCGTGTTTGGTGGGTGTCGGTGATGTCCGCAGAGCGATTGGCCACCAGGAGTCATCCCAGGCTGAGTGTGTGGTTCCCAGGATGAGGACCTCCGTGTTGTCCGAGTTCAGTGTCAGATGGCCACTCCACATCCAGTCATCTATGGCCCTCAGACCCTTGTGGATGTGTGTCTTGGTGATGTGAGGGTGCTTGGTGAGGGAGAGGATGCGCTGGGTGTCATCGGCGTAGGAGATGTCTTAGAGGTTGTGGTGGCGGCCCACTTGTGTGAGGGGGGCCTTGTGGATGTTGAACAGCGTCGGGCTGAGTGATGATCACTCACCCCTCACACAATCACACACCCCGGGGCAGCCACGGGAGTCACACACTCTCACAATGGACATGTGACACAACAAGATCAAGCCTCAGCCAAAAAAGCATCCAAGGCCAAATGCGACATGTCAAAGACCATGGATAACCTTTCAATCTGTCCCCTGCCACATACCCATCCACAAGTGAACATTGATGTGAATGCTAGGCACATACAACTACCTGGAGGAACTGTGGCAACCTGAACATGTATGAAACATGGATGTCGCATGAAAATGCATTAACATTGTCTCCCTCTCACACACAGGGCAACGTCATGGATCTCCCCCCAACACTGGGGGGAACAATCACAGGCCTAGGCGCGGCAGGAAGATGATCCCACTGGCAGCGACGACTCTCAGCACTCTGTGGATGACCCCAACCAACCTGGACCCTCTGGTGCCCCAGCCCCTGCAGCACCTGCGTCAGGTACATCTGTGCCAACCACCACCCCCATTCTTGCCACATCCCAGGAGACACCCAGGAGCCCTGCCCGCACAGAACAACTGAGCCAGTCTGACCATGAGGGACAAGATTCTCTGGCCACCCAGGATGAGGCAGACAACCCTGCAAATGCCATCCCTCAGGGGTCCGGTAGACCTGATGTGCCCACAACGGCAGGCCAGGCTCGTGTGGGCAGGGGTGGTGGGAGTGGAGGCAGGCGGAGGTGCGAACCTGACCAGCCAGCTGAGGGAACCGGTATGTCACACATACGCCACATCTTGGAGACATACCGGCGTGACACCAGGGGCATCAGCCAGGTAGTGGGGACCCTCAACGAGATTAAGAACCAGCAGGCCGAGCAACACTCCAGTCAACAACAACACCAAGGACGGATGGAGGCAAGACTGGCTGAGCTCCTGGCGGTGCAAACGGACATAAGCCGTTCACTCCGTCAGATCGCCGACAACATGGGCAACCCTCCCTGTGCCACCAGGCGAAGACCAGCACCAGCCACAGGGAGGGAGGAGGAGGAGGATTCATCCGACGGAGCATCCAAAGCATCGTCAAGGCCTGCATCTGAGGGTCCCCCTAGGAAGGTGAGTCGTCCACGGAAAAGACCGTGAGAGGCAGCGGACCATCCACATCTCCCAGGTCACCTGGCCTGGCACCTGGCCCTCTGGCGCAACAGCAGCACCTCATCCAATGACATTCTCTGCCACATGGACATGCTGGTCACAGTCTGACTAATGATGATCAACACTGTGGTCTGGACTCTGATTACTCCAACTTGCAAGGATGCCATCTCCACCTGTGAACTTTGGATTCCATGCACACTGTATAGCACCTATTTGTCCACACTAAACAGGCCCCCCACCGAGAATAAATGTATTTTTCTACAATTACATGTTGCATTAATTTTGCATGAGTACTCAACCTACGTGTGGGGAAATGTCAAACTAGGCATGAGTGGTGAACTAACTCCAGCCATTCATACCCTGGAATCTGAGTCTGGGACAGGACACACATGGGTCACAATGTATCATACTATACAGGCATGAGCACAATACTCACCCGTAATGGCCTCAAGCTGCTGAGGGGGGGCATGCATTACTGCGCGGACAGACCAATTGGGAAGAGTATCCTGAAGGCGTAGAGGTCATGGCTCATGTGGATGTTGCCGGGGAGGGAGTAGCAGGTATGTCTTGCCAGGTGGGAGAACTATGTCCAGCATGCTGGAGTACGGTGGATGTGAAGAATGGTGGCCAGGGCACGGAGTTGGCACAATGGGGTCTCGGATGACAGAAGGTTGGTGTGGGGTCTGGGCTTGTGTCCTGCCTCCTGAGTGTGGGTGAGGAGTCTGAAGGTCATCCTGCAGCACACAGTGATACATTGCAGCTATCTCTGGTGGACGGTGAGGTGGCTGGGGAGCATGATGTTGAAGCTGAGGTGTGCACATGCAGCCTGGATGTGGACTGGTTTCCCAGGTGTTAGGATGTACTTGCTCCATAGAGTGCGGGCCAGTAGTTGACACGGCTGGTGTTGTGCTCCTGGGGCATGGTCTGTCTTTCCCTGGAGTGGATCTATCTGTGGATCATGTGCATCATGCAGAGGGTGTTGCACCCTGAGGTACAGATGCTGGTTATTAGCATGGTAAATGTGAGTGACAATTCCATGATGCACACCATCTTGTGTGCGTGGCCACTGGGTGCATGTGCAGGGCTCTTGTGCGTGGGACACAAGCAGTTTAGCCACCTGTAAGGGGTCAATCCTCAGATGATTACCTCAGTCCTGTACAAGTTCAGCCTCAGGTGGCTGATGTTCAGCCATCCATCAATGGATCTCATGCCCTCTTTAATGTTGGAACTGTCAATGGCTGCGTCTTTGGTGAGGGTGAGGAGCACCTAGCTGTCAATGGCATACGAGCTGATGAAGAGGTGCTGTGTGCATGTGATGCTGGTGAGGGGGAACTGGATACATTGAGGATTGACACGCTGAGAGATGATACCTGGGCCATGTGCCAGATTATGCCACTATACTACATGCTGAAGGCATGAGTCCCACTCCCATGGCCTTGCTGGTGTACGGAGCCGGTGGGGAGTAGGAGGGACATTACCTGGTTGCTGTGACAGGACCTGGAAGGCGGGGCAGCGCTGTGTAGGCATTTGGAGTTGCACAATCATCATGCAAAGGTGTCGTGTGTGCGTCTAGGGTATGGCTGAGAGCAGGGGGTAGCTCTTTGGATGGACAATGCTTGGAGGGTGGCTGCATCATCAGACTGTAGTGTGATGTGGGTCATGTAAGGACATGAGGTTCGTGCAATGTGCATGTTGCATGTGCTTAAGGTCCAGCCTTTGACACCGCGTGGGCGCAACAGTGGCACAGACAAGCTGATGCCAGACAAATGAATGGGTGGAGGGAGGAAGGGAGAAGCATCTTTGAGGCGTGTGTGTTGCCGAATCTGTAAACTCTCAGTGCCCTCGCTGCAGGGGCTGCAGCAGCAGGCGGCATGACATGGAAACTATGCCACTAGTTGCACACAAAGGCAAGTATGTCAGAAAGGACTACTGCAACAGGCGTATGTAAAGGAGGAGTGTCCGGTTACCCATGGCACACCCAGAGACAATGGATGCACAATCCCCAAAGATGACTGACACCGGATCATTAAACTGAAGGACGAGCTGCGCACAGGATACACACCCTCAGCAGGTGTTGACGGTCTGTTGTGGCAACCAACATGTCCAAATACATACACAACCATGGACATCCTACACAATGGATATTCTAATCCCTGAAGAACTGCATGCATGTTGCTAAACTACACATAGACTCATATGCCCAATCTTTGACAACTATGCCAGAGATGCCGCATGCAAAGTGGCAAGAGACCAGCATTGACAGTGATGAGGCACCTTGGAGGGTGAGGTACACCTTTATCACTCAGGTTTACACCTACAGAAATGCATCAATAGGAACAGACTCACAGGTCATTTGGCAGAACATGTTGGACCTACACTGGACACCCCCTTCACAACACAGATGCTGTAAATCCATTGAACTGGCACACAAGTGAAGTGTGTGAGCCAAACACCCCCTGCTGCACACGGAGGGGCTTCAATTCCCCATTTATCCTCTCATGGGGATGTCCCACACTATGTCCACCCGTAGCATCCCGTATGTTTCAGAGGGAAGTTGTACACACATTGTTGCCTTCATCAGAATCCACTGTCCCATCACAGATGACTGCTACGAAGGATGACTATCAATACATGGGAGTCATGCAACATGTCATGTGCCCTATGGTGAGTCGACATGTATGTATCGTAACACAACATGCACAGGAGCAGTGCCCACACATTACAAACACCTACCAACACCAAAATGCCGTGCAGCAATCCTTAACCAAATACACTGTTCCCCCTGTCCGTGCATGGGACGCTGATTCAGCACATGTTGCAATACTCATGAGGAATAGCGGGAGCCCAACGATGACACGAGCAGACAGCATGCCAAACAACCTGGGGATGACAGACACACAAGAAGTCAGGGAAGAGATTGTCATCCGCATGCATGGTAATTTACTCTACAGGAATAAGTCTGTCACCATGCTATATTACAATTGAGTGTCTAAGCTAAAATGTGTGGAAGGACACCATCACTCGAGTGACACATCTGAACACACATCTAAGTCACTTAGCATACAGTCAGCTGGACAAACACATTGCAACACATGCCACACAAGGCTTCAGCCATGCACACTCAGACCCATGGACTCACCATTATGAGAAGAAGTTGCGTATGAGCTGACTCCGGATGTCGTCCTCCTCCTCCTCCTCATTGTCACTTGCCTCATGACCAAGCCCTTCATCCTCCACGGGTGGATGTTCCTGCTCATCCGGATCCAGGATGAGTGGCACAGCCTACTCCACTGCCATGTTGTGCAGCATGCAGCACACGAGGAAGATCTTACAGGCCTTCATCGGTGCATATGGGAGGGACCCGCCTGTCTTGTGAAGGCACCGGAATCTGCTCTTCAGAAGGCCAAACATCCTCTCAGTCACTCGCCTGGTCTGCCCATGTGCGTTGTTGTAACGGTGATCTGCAGCTGTTCTGGGGTTGCGGAGGGGCGTCATCAGCCATGGCATGTTGGGATAGCCAGAGTCCCCTACATGGAAACATCATGTAAAGAAGTGGGTCAGGAGATGCCGTAAGATAATAAAATAGCGCTAAACAGAGGACAAACAGAGTATACCCACCAACAAGATATGCTCGTTCGTTGTGCAGCCCCAGCATCATTTCTGGCACCCTGCTACGCCTCATGATGTAGGCATCGTGTGCTGACCCTGGAAAACGTGCACAGACATGGGAAATCAGCATGTTAGCAAGACACACCACAAGGGCATTTATAGAGTGGTAATGTTTACGGTTGCGATAGGCCACCTCCTGTGCCTGTGGTGGTACCAAAGCCACATGTGTCCCATCAATAGACCCTATGATATGGGGCATCCCTCCCAGGGCATAGAACTCACCCTTTACACCTGTCAACTGCTCACGAGTTGGAAAATGGATGAATTAATCCAGGTGCTCCAACATGGCTTCTAAAAAATCATGCAGGACACGGCTGAACATGGTCTGTGATATGCTCCCCACATCAGCTATGGTGAATTGAAACGTACCGGTGGCAAAAAAATGTAGGGCTGCCATCACCTTCATCTTGGGGGTCAGCACAGTAGGATACCTGTGTCGCGGTTGGAGGTGTTGTTCAAGCTTTGCGGTCAAGTGCTCAATCAATTGTTGCGAGAAGCGGTAACGTCTTATGCAGTCACGTTCCCTCATGGCAGCCAAGTCTGGCATTGGTCGGGGGAGAGGCAGTGCCCTGCTGATAATTGGAAGGAAGAGCGAAGAGTGAGTACCTAACAACATCAATGTCAATGAACTGAGCACATGCTCAACTGCAACTACACATCAGCTAAATACAGAGTCAGGTCTGTGCTACACATCCAGGACACGTATGGCAGCCAGGTGATACTCCTACGACAAGCCAGCTACACCCGTTGATAGTCACGTTCTACATGACATGGCCCGGAACTAGCTGTGGGCCAGTGTAAGTGAACAGCCAGAGACATCACAGGAGTGACATACATCCACAAATCTGCATTGAAAGGATGTCATCTCGTACAGACTGCTGGTGGCAAGCTAGACGCACAGGTCACATGTCACTGGAAATGTACAGATCATACACATAGCGATGAAGGGGTACACGTGAAAAACGAAAACACAGACATGGATATGGCGCAGATATGTCCTCATGTCATAAAATCATCTTTGAAGCATCCAGACACACGTAACGTGTGAATCCACATGTGGCATGGTGTGCGTATATGTGTCAACAAAATTTTTCAAACAGCAGTTTGAACAAAGGCGCACTATACACCAGCCCTGTGAGGTGCAAATTTTTAATGTGGCTAGATTCTGAAAAGTAATCAATACATCAGGTTATTAATGCAGAAACATTACATATGATAACGTAAACGAAACACTTAGTACCAGTGGCAAATGCAAAACAGTGTCAAGTATGAACAACATAGTAATCCAAAGTAAAACTCATGAAGATGGCAATATCAACGATCAGTTCATATTGCGTGATGCGTGTCAATGTTCTTCAAACACAATTTCAGAAGTGACTATGAAGCAGAAGTCAAGACTCTTCTTTATTTTCTGATTCCGAAAAAGAATTAGTGTTTTCAAACCAACGTCATGGTGTCCCAATGCATTTCCGTATCAGAACCTTCATCAGGGGAATGCTGCAAGAGTATATATGTATATGTATGTAATTCATGTACAAATGTCATCTCTAAGATACAAACAAGTCTAATGTGAAAAGCATGTACCATATTCCACACGTAACATTGTTAAGGCTTTAGCATCCAGTTCTTGTACCAGCCAATTACATATTGGGTAATGAAACAAAAATGATCGGTAATTTAAAACAAAACTCTTGCGCTTGAAAATATGCAAACAAATGTTCTGATTTATGTCCAGAAATATAAAAACATGCGTATATGTGTGCCATGCCCATCTACGCACAGACACATGTTGGATGCAGCAACAGCAGATGCAGTTGACGGAACAACACCAGCAAGCTCATGGGACCACATGACACACACAGGACATGTTCACATCGGGGCACGCTGTTACTTAGATGTCAGGTGTTAGTGTCCCTGTCCCTGGCATCAGGGGACATTTGGGGGTGTTGGTGACTGTGCCATACCAGTGATGCAGTGCTTGACACGTTTGTACCACATGCACACATGTGCATTGTGGGAAGGGGAAGTGTGCCACATACTGCCCCATCACACATGACATGTGTACACAGGTCATCACACATGTATGGTGCTTAAACATGAGGAGACATGTGCCACATCACTGTCTGACACACCTAGGCCCTGCACATGTAGGACTGGAATGACTATGACTTGATGTACAGCCGTGCATGAGTCTGACACCTCCATTCCATTCGTGTGCACCTCCTATCACCTGTGTAAGCTGTGATGCGCACCGTACACCCGCTCTGAGGACGTGTGAACGGTCCGTATCATCACACTGTTGTTCCTGCCGGAGTACGGGTGTGTGTACGGACTGTTCACACGTACGTGTATGACCAGTGTGTACACGTACGTGTACGACCAGTGTGTACACCTACGTGTACACACTGGTCTTACACCTACGTGTACGCCCTGGTAGTCCACGTACGTGTTCACACTGGTAGTCCACGTACGTGTACGACCAGTGTGCACACGTACGTGGACTACCAGTATGTATACGTACGTGTACGACCAGTGTGTACACCTACGTGTACGACCAGTGTGTACATGTACGTGGACTACCAGGGCGTACACGTACGTGGACTACCAGTGTGTACACGTACGTGTACGACCAGTGTGAACATGTACGTGGACTACCAGGGCGTACACCTACATGTACGACCAGTGTGTACACGTACGTGGACTACTAGGGCGTACACGTACGTGGACTACCAGGGCGTACACGTACATGGACTACCAGTGTGTACACGTACGTGGACTACCAGTGTGTACACGTACGTGTATGACCAGTGTGTACACCTATGTGTACACACTGGTCGTACACATACGTGTTCACACTGGTAGTCCACGTACGTGTACACACTGGTCATACACGTAGGTGTACACACTGGTCGTACATGTAGGTGTACACACTGGTCGTACACGTAGGTGTACACACTGGTCGTACACGTACGTGGCTAACGCAATGTGCAACTGGTGCAGTAGGAGTACGTGTGAATCGCACCGTACCTGTGTGTGGATAGCTAAATTACATAGGGACACATGAGGGGCAAGTATTGGGGCCTAAATGCATGCTGGTTGTCATGGATACCGATTTTCAAGTTCAAATTTTCTATCATGTGGCCTGGAATAGGCAGTTGGCAACTAAATGCAATGTTGCAAGTGGTTGTTGACTTCACATCATGCTCAAATTTTGAACCATGCAAAAGCCCTCACTGGGGTATGTTTAAAGGGATTGGAGGAAACGTAGGATGCAAATGAGACTGACCAATCACTCTGTACTCCTGTTAATGAAACAGCCCAGCAAGGCAGATATAAGTCAGCCAGAACCCATGAGAGGGCACTTGCCTGCACTACCTTACACTCAACACCACTGCTGCTGCTTGTGATTCCTCTGGCACCATGTCAGGGACTGTGGAGAGGGCCCAGCCTTTCAGCCATGAGGTGAATGAGGCATTGCTTGATGTAATCCTCCCACAGTACCCCAGCCTGTATGGGAGACCAGGGGAGCAGGTGAGTGCTGACTCCACTAGCTTTGACTGTGCCCCTTTTTTGTGACTGTCACTTCTGGCATTGTGTCCAGGTGTGACAGACATGCAATGTTGTTTTGCGTGGGTCCCAGGGGGGGAATCGCTTATGTCTCCCATGCAGAGCATGATGTAGTTCCTGTGTGCACTCCTCACTTGCATTGTGCTTACTGTGACATTCACTGCATAGTGCATGGCACATTCAGCCTACCCAATTCTTATGCCGATTTTTGTCCTATTGTCCAGAGGTGATTCCCTGGCCCCCACCCCCGGTGTGACAGGTGACTGTACCCACAGATGTGTGTGAGTTGAGTGGAGCTGTGGTGAGAGTGTCCAAATGATGTTTACGCCCCCTGGACATTGATGTGTGTGAATGTTCCTTGTCATGTGGGTGAGTGTCTATGTGGAGTGTTGCACCCCAGCTGCATGGAGGAGGCAACAGCTCCACCCATCTGAGGGGTTTAAGTAAGCCGTGCAGAGTGTCTGACTTGCTGAGCTAGCACCACACCTGTGACACCCCACAGGCAAGTGGCACATGTGCATAGTGAGGTTTGTATCCGCTGTTGCCAGTGGCAGGTGATTGATCTGTGCCTGTGTGTGTATGTGTACTCTGCTGAGGTTGCGTCAGTGGCCTGAGGCATGTGACTGCTTGGAGGTGCTGTCCATCAGCCTGGTGTTGCATGCGATGCACAGCGTGTGCCATGATCATGGAGTGTGTTGCACCCCTCATGCCACCTGTGTACTTTCAATGCCATGTACTGCTTTGGGGCTTCCACATAGGCTAATGTCCCTATGAGAAAGGTGCAATTGGTTGCCAGCATAATTTGCCCTGTTCTAAATATCAAAGATGTTCAAATGTGTGTCTCTGTGACATGGAGCAGGTGTAGTGATGTTGTCTCACTTTGTCACCCTCACAGGTAACCGCCTACGCCAAGGGGGAGATATGGAAGCAGGCCATCAGGGCCGTGAGATCTGTGGAGGGTCGCAGTCGGCGCCTCGCCCAGGCGAGGAAACGCTGGCAGGACATCCGGTGCTGGACCCGGAGTATCGCCCGGTGGCAGCTCAAAGATTCACCTCCACACAAGCACGTCGGGGGCCGACGACTGACCCAACAGATGAAGCGTGTCCTGGCGGTGGTCTTCCCTGAGTTGGATAGGCGGTTACAGGAGTTGCAGCAGCAGGAAGGGGGTAGGTACATGTGTGTTTGTTGTGTGTCACCAGCTTTTGGAAGTGCTCAGTTGCCTGGATACACTGCAAGGGTTAATTTGTGCAGTGCATATCATGTTCCCCAAAGTCAAATGGGGCTGTTCCTCCTCCCTTCCCCTAAATGACATGTGTTCCTTGGTCTGTGTGTAATAATTATTGCACATGGTCATCTAGGCTGCCATTTAATCCAAGTGCACATTGCTTTCTGCATCATGTGTGGGGGGGTCTGAGAAATGTGTTGTTACCTTGCCTGAGCCCTGTCCTGTACAGTCATTTGGGTGTCCATGTTAGTTGGCACTGATGCTGAGTCTCAACATAGGAGTGTGAGTTTTCAAATGAACAGGCTTGCAGCATGCATTACCAATGTTGTGGCCTCAGACATGATGTGCATGAGTTGGAGATATGCATAGTGCAGGGACGGTAGCTCAGGGTACAGTAAGATAATTCCAGGACAATGGAGCTGTGTTCCCACTACAGTCCCCTAAGACACCCTTGCCTCTGAATCATGTGTGTCATCCAACACTGTGCCCATTCTCTGTGTGTTCAGCATAGTTTGGCCTCTGTGGCATAGTTCCCTGCCCTCATTTGTATTTCTCTGAAGTGTGCTACATGTGCCCATTGTACATGCTGACCCCATTTAGCTTGTGCATCCTCACACTGGGCAGTGCCTGTGTGTCTATGTACAACTATCTGTTGATGGTTGTTGGTCACAAATATGTGTTGGCAGCCTCACAAGGTGATGTGGAGTACAATTAGGAATTTGTGATGCACATTGGAGTAAACCCAGATTAAGAGGTGTCACTTCTTGATCTGTCTCAATCACATTGTCTCAGGTATGGAGCCCAAACCGTATGTCTCCTTGCCGTGTCTGACCTGTGTGTGATATTTGTGTGATAATTGTCTGGACAGACACTCAACATGCAGTGACCCAGTCAGGTTTTGCTGGGTTTAATGTTTGTGCTTTGCAGCATGTGTCAAAAATGGAAATACATGGCTCATGCTCATCCATTTTTGCCACCAGTGTGTGGGCAAGATGCTACGTAGTTTGGTCTGTGTGTGCTGACATCTGTGTGGACATTCTTTCTTGCCATGAGGGTGTCTCCTCAGTGCAGGTGCTCCTTATCCAGACACATTGCAGGCCCATTAGCTAATGCATTGTCCTGTGTTTGGACATGTGTGCCACTCCACATGACAGGCAGTGGGTCAGATGTGTTGCCAACTGTGTCATCATGGTACGGATGGCCATGTGACAGGTGGCATGATTCAAGTTTTCAGTCAATAAGTATTGTACCTTGGTACTCACTACACTTGTCAACATGTCTCCATTTTTCCTATGCTTCTTTTTGCTAGTTGGTAGGGAAGGACAATACTGTGCCTGCATGACAGATGTCTCCCAGGGAAGTGCAAAACAAAGTACCTTTACACTTTCCGTGGACACGCAGGCACATTTCACTGGAAGGCACAGTTTGATTACCACTTGTCTTCTGAATATACATATCCATGTTCACACAGTGTGTTTGCATGTGTGTAAGTCCTTGGTTGTTGCTGATACGAACTTACGAGTGTCAAGTCATCCAGACCACCGTGGTGCCATGTATATGCACTTACTGATACCCCATTTCTTATTTACAGTGGCTTTTTTTAATTCGGCTGCCAGCTCATACAATGACTGTGTAAAAGTATTTTTGTATGCACATCATGGTGTGACTTCTGTCATGCAGGCAGATGTGTCTTCTGTTCACAAAGTGGCACATTCACACATTCTAAACATGTACATTGTGTAAAGTGTTGGGAGTCCCAAGGGATTGCAATGTTTTTGGCTATGGTTTCCTAAGTACTCACAGGTCTCAGAGTGTGGGGACACCTTCAGTATCGAGGTGTGTTATTTGGCCTTGGGTGCACCAATACTGTTTCGTTCACAGTGAACAAGAGGTGGCATGGATTCATATTCTTGCTGTGCTCAACTGTCCCCAGACACTAGCTTCTCAGTATAATTCAATATCAAGTTATTTGCTGTTATGTCATGATCTCCATTGTTTCCAAGTGTCATGGTGGGTCAACCAACTGGGGAGTGCAGGGTTACATGTGCGGACTATTCTAGATGTTACTCATGATGCATTTCCTGATATGCACTGTGACATTTTAATTGGGACTCATGTGTCTGTTGTATACAGGTGACTGATTATTTTCTGTCTCTTCACCTTGCCCACAGCATCATCGGAGGACACCGAGGGAGACACCCGCACGGACGTGGAGGAGGGATCCAGCAACGCTGCCACCACTGCTGCGGAGTCTGTGGGAGCAAGTGGCACGGAGGGCGAGGGGAGTCAGGCGGAGGACCTGTCTAGTGACAACACTGACTACGACGCAGACGGGTCCGATGCTGAACTCCTCCAGGGGCCGGGGGCTGCTACGACACCTGGCAGCAGCACTACATCTGTCACCGCCCCCTCCATTCCCATCACCGCCCTCCCAGTTGCTCCGGTCCCTTCTGTCCGTGCTAGGCAACACCGTGTCTCCTTCGTGCCAGGCACCGCACCCCCTGCCCCTGTCCCCCCTGCTGCCCTCACTGCAGAGTGGACATTCTGCGTCAGTTGCAGGTTGGACAGACATTGCTGCTGAATGTCCTCCATGGCCAGACCCGAATGATGACACAGATGGTGTCGTACATGGAGGGCATGTCATCAGCGATGTCTGATCAACGGATGTTGCTGAGGTCCATGGACTCTTCACTGGCGGCAGCAGTGAGTCTCCTGCAGCGCTTCGTCCCCCCCTACCCCTGCACCATCCACACTTCTCACTCCCATACCTGTCCCAAGCACACACAGACATTCACAAGCACGCACCCCACCAGACACAGCCAGCACACCACCATGTAAGGGCAATCGCACTCCTCCTGGCACGCACACTCAGGGGGAGGAGGGCACACCCACTGGGTCTGGGGCACACAGGCATACACGCAGCCACAGTCCGAGGCCGCATGGCGCACTAACCAGTCCCTCCAAAGGCACTCCCCCCGGCTCCCCTACCACACATCCAGAGAAAGAGGCCTACTTGGCTGTGCTGGGCATCAGCCCCTATGTCTCTCCAGCCCGCAAACAGGAACAGCACTCCACGGGTAGGGGAGTTGAGCCCCCCCTTTTCCCCCCCCTCCCCCAGTAGCACTGCACCCCATCACTCTGACCCCACCCCCTCCTTTGAGGCTGTGTTGTCTTCGGGTGAAGGGGAGACGCTTGACGACCTGGCAGCAGTGTGCAGTGCCGAGCTGACCTCCACCTTTGGCGCTGCCCCATCCCCTGTGGTGGAGGTGTCCGTCCCTGCACCCACCACACCTACCCTTCCACCTCCTGTCCCTGTGGTGCCTGGTCCTTCCCCACATGATGCCCCCCCCAGTCGAGGAATCTGAGGGTTCTAATGTGCAGGCAAGCTAGGGAAGACGCGTGGCCATGTGTCCCCCCAAGGACTTCAGATCTGGACTGGCCATGTGCCTTTGTTAATAGTGTTGTTAACTACTTTTTCATTTAATGCTGAATAAAGCATTTTATTTTCCGTTTGAACACATTTGCATTTCAGGTATTGATGTGGGTGCTGATGTTCCCGGAGTTGGGGTGGTGGTAATGTGTTATGTGTCAGGAGAAAGTTGTCGAATGATGCTAATGGGGTGGTCATGGTATCTGCCTGCCATCACAATGTCTCTGCAAAGTATATTTGGTCGTGTGTGATATTTGTGTTTGGAGACATTGTCCCAAGGACTGTTCCTTCCTCTGTGGCATCTGACATCTACCCTGCAGGGAGTTGCACTTTTGTAGTGCTGACCTGTGTCTACATGTCCTTAGTTGGTGACGGATCCCTTCAACTATGGCCATGCCTGCTCAGCAATGTCTCCAGCTGCATCCTCTGTGCCATCCTTGCTAGTCACTGTACTTGTGTATTGAGTATGTTGTCATGCCCTAATGGCGACAATCAGCATTTTCCACACTATGCATGTGTGTTATCCCAGCCTAGCACACATTTGGTACTGTTCTGCAGGGTATTTGAGCACCTGACTGACAATTGTGGTCATTGTATCTGTGGGAACTCCACCCTATTCCTTCCATGAGAGGCAACACCTTGGTGGCTGTCCCGGCACCTGTACATTCCTATCAGTCCTGGGATGTGCGTGACAGTGTGTGTTCCCTTTGGCTCTCTTAGTGTAGTGGGCATTGACATGAGTATACTGTCTTGTGGCATGATCTCTGTGTGTGTATTGTGCTGCATCCGCCAGGGGTGGGTATGCATGTGTCATTTGTCCTCACACCCACATGTGTTGTGTCATGCAGTGGGGGAAGGACATCCATCCTCATGGGAGTGGGACACTGCTGTCAGTGATGTGTTGTTATGAAACTATCAACATAGTCGAACATTAGGGATGCGTACATACACCCATGGAGTTGTGCTCATCTGATCATGATGTACACACACCCATGACTCTGTTCACTGCTGGGAGTCATATACACCCACCCCTCACATGTCTGTCCACTGCTGTGAGTGATATGCATCCACCCCTCACATGTCTGTCCACTGCTGGGAGTGATATGCACCCACCCCTCATATGTCTGTCCACTGCTGGGAGTCCTCTGCACCCACCCCTCACATGTCTCTGTCCACTGCTGGGAGTGATCTGCACCCACCCCTCACATGTCTCTGGCCACTGCTGGGAGTCCTCTGCACCCACCCCTCACATGTCTCTGTCCACTGCTGGGAGTGATATGCACCCACACACATATGTCTGTCCACTGCTGGGAGTCATATACACCCACCCCTCACATGTCTGCCCACTGCTGGGAGTGATGTGCACCCACCTCTCATATGTCTGTCCACTGCTGGGAGTCCTCAGCACCCACCCCTCACATGTCTCTGTCCACTGCTGGGAGTGATCTACACCCACCCCTCATATGTCTGGGCACTGCTGGGAGTCCTCTGCACCCACCCCTCACATGTCTCTGTCCACTGCTGGGAGTGATAGGCACACACCCCTCACATGTCTCAGTCCACTGCTGGGAGTGATATGCACCCACCCCTCACATGTCTATGTCCACTGCTAGGAGTGATATGCACCCACCCCTCATATGTCTGTCCACTGCTGGGAGTCCTCTGCACCCACCCCCCACATGTCTCTGTCCACTGCTGGGAGTCCTCTGCACCCACCCCTCGCATGTCTCTGGCCACTGCTGGGAGTCATATACACCCACCCCTCACATGTCTGTCCACTGCTGGGAGTGATCTGCACCCACCCCTCACATGTCTGTCCACTGCTGGAAGTGATATGCACCCACCCCTCATATGTTTGGGCACTGCTGGGAGTCCTCGGCACCCACCCCTTACATGTCTGTGTCCACTGCTGGGAGTGATAGGCACCCACCCCTCATATGTCTGTCTACTGCTGGGAGTCATATACACCCACCCCTCACATGTCTGTCCATTGCTGGGAGTGATATGAACCCACCCCTCATATGTCTGTCCACTGCTGGGAGTCCTCTGCACCCACCCCTCACATGTCTCTGTCCACTGCTGGGAGTCCTCTGCACCCACCCCTCACATGTCTCTGTTCATTGCTGGAAGTCATATACACCCACCCCTCACATGTCTGTCCACTGCTGGGAGTGATTTGCACCCACCCCTCACATGTCTTTGGCCACTGCTGGGAGTCCTCTGCACCCACCCCTCACATGTCTTTGTCCACTGCTGGGAATGATATGCACCCACACACATATGTCTGTCTACTGCTGGGAGTCATATGCACCCACCCCTCACATGTCTGTCCACTGCTGGGAGTGATATGCACCCACCCCTCATATGTCTGGGCACTGCTGGGAGTCCTCTGCACCCACCCCTCACATGTCTCTGTCCACTGCTGGGAGTGATCTGCACCCACCCCTCACATGTTTCTGGCCACTGCTGGGAGTCCTCTGCACCCACCCCTCACATGTCTCTGTCCACTGCTGGGAGTCCTCTGCACCCACCCCTCACATGTCTCTGTCCACTGCTGGGAGTGATAGGCACCCACCGCTCATATGTCTGTCTACTGCTGGGAGTCATCTGCAACCCACCCCTCACATGTCTCTGTCCACTGCTGGGAGTCCTCTGCACCCACCCCTCACATGTCTCTGGCCACTGCTGGGAGTCATATACACCCACCCCTCATATGTCTGGGCACTGCTGGGAGTCCTCTGCACCCACCCCTCACATGTCTCTGTCCACTCCTGGGAGTGATAGGTACACACCCCTCACATGTCTCAGCCCACTGCTGGGAGTGATATGCACCCACCCCTCACATGTCTATGTCCACTGTTGGGAGTGATATGCACCCACCCCTCACATGTCTATGTCCACTGCTGGGACTCCTTGGCAGACACACACCCACCCACCCGCACCCTTTGTGCTGTACACTGCTGTCCTGGCCATGTACACACCCCAATATACTGGTTATATGCTGCACCAGGCCCTAAGCCAACATTCGTGGCGTGTGTACGCCTTGTATCACTAATGTACTGGTGCCCTAGAGGTACAGGTGATGCGGTCCGTACCCCTGCTCTGAGGACGTGGGTACGGCCCGTACCACCATTGGAGTGGTGATGTAGGGGTACGCGTGGCACGCGCCGTACCCACGCCCTCTGGACGTCACGTACGTGATGTCCCAGATCGGAATTGTGGGTATTTTTTCGTCGCAAGTAGTTTTTTACGATTCATACGGAAATGGTATTTCTGTACGAATCGTACTTGCTGGTTTATAAGGTGCATTTCCCGGGTACGAGTCGTACGGAGAATACACTCCGTACGACCATTCGTACCCGGGTTTTACCGGATTGGAATCGGCACCTTAATGTTATTAAAGTAATTATTAATTTTAATGTATTGGTATTTTTAATTAATTTATTGTTAATTTATTAATAAATCATGATTTAATTAAAACAATTATTTAATTAATAAGTATGTTATTTTTAACCCCTTCGCTATCCAGCACTTTCCCTACTGTTGCACTCTCTGGAGTTGGAATAGTAATTTTTACCCCTACTCTAACCAACGCTTTACCTACTGTTGCACTCAGTGGAGTGGGAATTATAATTTTAACCCTTTCGCTTTCCAACACGTTCTCTACTGTTGCACTCTCTGGAGTGGGAATAGTAATTTTTACCCCTACGCTATTCAACCCTTTCCCTACTGTTGCACTCTCTGGAGTTGGAATAGTAAGTTTTGTATCCCTATGCCTTCCAACACTTTCCCTACTGTTGCACTCTCTGGAGTGGGAATAGTAATTTTTACCTCTACGCTATCCAACACTTTCCCTACGGTTGCACTCACTTTAGTGAGAATAGTAATTTTTACCCCTACGCTATCCAACACTTTCTCTACTGTTGCACTCACTGGAGTGGGAATAGTAATTTTAACCATTTCGCTATCCAACACTTTCCCTACTGTTGCATTCTCTTGAGTGGGTATAGTAATTTTTACGCCTACGCTATCCAACACTTTCCCTACTGTTGCACTCTCTGGAGTGGGAATAGCAATTTTTACCTCAACGCTATCCAACACTTTCCCTACTGTTGCACTCTTTGGAGTGGGAATAATATTTTTTTTCCTCTGCTATCCAATATTTTTATGTATTGTTTTATTTAATGTTGTGTATAATTTATTTTAAAAACATTAAAAATATTGCAGTTTTTTAATTTGTTATATATTTTTAATATTTTTATTTATATTATTTTTGTATGCATATATTTGTATTTATAATTTATAAAAAAAGTAACAATTTTTCAGTTCAGAAATAAGTTTATTAAGAGAAATGCAAATCTCAATACAAAAAACAAATTAACAATATACAGTCACATGAATCAAAAAATGTTGGATACAAAGAGAAAATAGTTATGTACAAAATTAAGGTTGGTCTTTTGAAAGCAAAGGATTAATGAAAGTATATAAATACATCAACACCAAAAAACAGAGAGATTTCAATTTACACAATACAAAAAACGATAATGCAGGATGAAAATACTCCTGCAATAAAAACATAATGAAGATAGTCATGGAGGTTTGGAAACTTCTTGTTGTGCAGGAGATAAAAGAGAGGAGCTTTTAGCACTAGCTTCAATGAACGATGTAATAGGTAACCACAAATACAAACGTTTCGCTGCCATGGTAATAGGGTACACAAGAGCTGTATCTAATCTATCATTATAGCAAATAGCATACCACCAGGCTTGATAGGATAATTTGGTAAAGTCTTTACAATTTTTAGTAATCTGCTGAAAGGCAACCACCAGTAATAGGTCCACTGTTTTTGTGTTAGAGGTGCGTTCTGACCATACCGGAGATTAACTTCCCAAAAATACTTTAGAAACAGAGCAAGGATATTTGTAATGAAAAATTAAATTGATTTGAGCCCACACCTTTTCCCAAAAACGGCAGACAAGCGGACATGTAAAAAGTAAATGATGTAGATCCGCATGTGGAGAAGAGCACGACCAGCAGTCATCTAAAATAACAGCATGTCTTTTATGTAGAGCAACTGGAAATGATAAAAGCCTATTATATATTTTAAAAAAGAGTGTCTGTGTAGTAATAGCCGCTCTCAAGGATTTGCTACACCATATCCTGTTCCATGTGTTTATGGACCAGTTGACACCTAAATGTTGTTCCCAGGAGAATTCTGTCTCAGTTTTTTTTGTGAAGTACATGAAAAATGTAAGTAATTGTAAATAACAGAAGCCTTGGAGGTGGCTTGTAATTTGTCAGTTGAAGGGGTACTGAATCAGTGGAAGAGTTTGTAGGTATGTATCGGGTATAGGCAGTCAAGAAAGCTTGTTTTAGGAGTGTATATTTAGATGGGAAGGACACTGGAAGGTCTTTTAACCTGCACAAAAGACATAATCTGATCCTGTGTATATAATTGATGAATCCAGATCAGGCCTTTTTGCCTCCATGATTCCCAATAAAAGGGTTTGTCACGTATCAATATCAATTTATTATGCCATATTGTGGAGTTGGAGAAAGAAGTCCAGTTAATGGAATCAACTGAAGAAGTGGGTTTCAGAATTTTTGATGTGTATTTAATTATGGTGGTTGAAAGGTGTTGTGGTTTGCATGAGAACAATAGATATTCTTGAAACGAAAAAGGGGAAAGAAAAGACATTTCAAGTTTGGCCCATAAAGGGTAATCCCAGGAGGGATGAGAAAGCCATATTGATGCTTGACGGAGCAAAAAAGATTTTTGATATGTAGGAAAATAGGGAAAATTGACACCTCCCTCTGACTTTGGACGAGTCAATTTTGATACAGACATGTGTGACTTTTTACTGCTCCATAAGAAAGAGGATAACAAAGAATTTATTTTCTTGAAAAATTTTAAGGGAATGGATAATGGAATGTTGAAGATCGTATAAAGAACTGTTGGGAGACAGCATCATTTTTATAGGATCAAGACGGCCCCACCAGGATAGGTAAAGAGGGTGCCATTTAGCAGTCAAAGAAGTTATTCCTTGTATAAAATGATCCATACATTTTGAAATTGTGTTTGAAATGGATGGAGTAAAATGTAAACGCAAATACTTGATGTATTGAGGACACCAAGCAAAATATGAGTAGGCAAAGTCATCTTTAAAAGTATATTTCGTAAAGGGTAATATTTCACATTTATCTTTATTTAATTTGTACCCAGAGACAGCTGCAAATGAGTCAACTTCATGTAGGAATGCATGGAGAGAAAATTGGGGTTATGAAATGAATAACAATATGTCGTCAGCATATGCTGCCAGTTTGATATGAGTACCAATGAAGTCAAAACCATGAATGTCCATATTTTGGCGAATTCGTGATAGGAAGGGTTCCAGGGCTAAGTTCAAAAGAAACGGGGACAATGGACAACCTTGACGAACACCCCTTCCCAAATTAAAAAAAGAGGATATAGTACCATTAGCGCACACAGCTGCTCTTGGGTTAGAGTATAGAAGTGAGATTAAGGAGCTTATTTTAGGTCCAAACCATTGAAGAGTTTGGAAGAGGTACGCCCACTCCACTCTATCAAACGCTTTTTCTGTGTCTAATGCAATGGCTGCCAAGGGATGTGAAACATGAGAAGACTAATACAAAATATCAAAAAATAAACGGGTGCTGTATGTGACGAAACAACCTTTAATAAATCCTGACTGTTCCACCTCCAACAAATCGTGCAAATGGGAATCCAATCTTAATTCCAGGGATTTTCAAAACATTTTGTAGTCGACATTAACTAGAGAGATGGGCCGAAATTGTTTACAATATCTCAAGTCTTTGCCATCCTTGGGGCTAAGACAAATGAAAGCCTCAGAAAAAGAGCCTGAGGATTTACCTGATAAAAAGGAATTTAATAACATTTGTAATTTAGGGATTAATAGGGAGGCAAAATGTGTGAAGGATTCAACAGTGAAGCCGTCCGGGCCTGGGGCTTTATCTTTTTTAAGTACCAATAGTGCAGCATGTAATTCTTTGTGCGAAAGGTCGGATTCTAAGGTGGAAAGGTCTGGTTGAGTAAGAGGTGATCGTTGGATATCGGAAAAAAACTGAGAGATATGCTGCTCTGTGGGAAGGGCTTCTGATGTGTACAGTGTTTTGTAAAAGTGAAAAAATTCATTTACGATTTCATCGTCTTTATATTTCAATGACTGCTGTTCATCCATAATAGATTCTATATTAAGTTTGTTATGTTTGACCTTCAATTAGTTAGCTAGTACTTTGCCGGCTTTATTTTGCTACCATAAAACTTTGCACTGGATTTTAACAGATAAGTGGAAGCATTGTTCTTCGACTCCTTATTAAACTGAAATTTAGCGTTAACAAGTTCAGACAAACAATCATTTGATCTTGAAGAATAAAAAAAAATGCTCCAGTCTCTTTATCTTGGCTAACAAAGATGCGTTAAGTGTTTGCGACCTTTTATGCTTTTTGGATACATAACCAATAATAAAGTCCCTAGCTGCTGCTTTGAAAGCGTCCCATATCACATGAAAAGGTAAATCATCGGTTTGATTAATTCAAAAATACTCATTAATAAAATGAGTAAATGAGGAAGTGAATACCGGGTCCAAAAAAAGAGTATTGTTGAAGCGCCATTTGCGGGGAGTGCAGGATTTCTGTAAAATATCTAACTGCAAAATAATAAGAGCATGATCAGAAATTAGGGTGGAGCCAATCTCAACTGCCATTAATAATTGTGATATATTATGTGAGATGAAAAAATAGTCCAATCCTATTTGAGTATGGCGAGCTGGAGAGTAATAGGTATATTCTTTGGTAGTGGGATTGCAGAGTCTCCATGCATCAATGAGCGTATATTGTTTAATAGTCTGTACGAAGAGTTTGTGGGCTTTATGCGGGACAAAGGAGACCATTCAATTACGGTCCAAAAAGGGATCAAAAACTTGGTTACAGTCACCTGTAAGAATAAAATTACCATCAACACAATTTGCAAGTTGCTGAGCTAAGGAGAACCAAAAGGAGGGGTCACCAACAGTGGGTGCGTATGTATTTAATAAAGAAACCGGAGCATTATCAATCAAAAGTTCAGTGAGCAGCTATTGACCATTTCCACCAGAACACTGAGACAACAGTTAAACAGAAAGTGTTTTACGACAAAAGGTCAGAACCTCATTTTGCTTGCCATCTCCTGGTGAGTAAAAGACCTCTGCAACCCAACCTCTCTTCAGTTTTTAAAGATTTCTCTGCTGTTAAATGGAATTCCTGAAAACAATCTGTATCAGCACCCAGTGTGGCCAAGTGAGTCAGAACTCTTTGCTTTTTAATAGGAGAGTGTAAACCTCTTACATTCCAAGAGACAATGTTTAAAGAGATAAGATAAACGGGAGCGCGGGTATGAAACAGTCAACCGTATAAGAAAACAAGTAGTAAGAAATATGCCAAGAAACAGACTAACTTTCTGCAACATATAACAAAATTGCGGTAGAGAAGTAAAGACAAGAATGAAAAAATTAGTTAACATGCAACAAATGCATGTAAGATACAAAAGAACAATATGTATGAGATCCAAAAAAAGAATGATGGGATAAGAATAAGTCAGGTAGGTATACATGGAAAAATAGAAGAGAAGGAAGAAAGAGTGAGTAGAAAGAGAGTATGTGTAAAGACAAGTTAGAAGCAAAAGGCAAAGAAAAGCTGGAGAAAAAAACCAGAAAGAAGGTGGAAAAGTAATAGAAAAAAGTTGCTGATAGAAATAGTAGATGGAAATAAAGAAGAGAGACTGTACCTAGAATGGGTCCATAACATAAAAAGGGTGGGGGGAAGGAGGCCACGTGGAACGATGACACGACACGACACGCAGGGGAGAGGTCAGAATAAGCGAGCACAAGACAAAAGGGTTAGACAGTACGGAGAAGAACCTGTAGGAATAGAAAAAATGATTAGAACAGTAAAAACATTGTTAAATTACGAGCTATTAGCTAACTTTAAAATTACAAAGTGGCAGACTCGAACAATAAATTGCAATAGAAAGAACAAACCGGTGTCTAAACAGGTAAGTAATCTAAGAACCTCTACAAGAAACTCAACAGGCTAAATATATAAGGCTATGCCCAGGAGTTACTGTGAAAGAAAAGTCATCAGGGACGAGAGTAAGAAAGTGGCTCTGTATATACTGTTCCCAAATATGTACAGTGTGTACAGAGTCCACAGTCCCCAGAGGTTTGGCAGAGGTTAAGGTTAGATATATCCTTACTCTCCAAAGTGGTAGCTTGGTCGAGCAGTAAGGCAGTTTCAGAGGACAGTTTAACGCATTTGTTGTACACACTCAGTCAGCAAATGGTCTCACACACTCAGGAACTGAACTCTAGGCCAATGGTTTGCATAAAAAATATATGGTTGTTTTATTTTAGAACCAACAATAGGTATCAAAATATACTTTCTCAGAATGAGATCTTTAGTTAAATACTTTGCATAGGCAATTGACTTTTGCAGGTAATAGTTACAGTTTGTTGCAATAGGCAACACAATTTCAAACACAATAATACATTGAGTTCAATGGGAATTTTAAGTTATGTGCAATTGATTACTTTCAGGTTTACTTTTCTAACTCCAGGACTGGATCCTAGATTCAGTCCTGGGACAGTTCTTGGAAACAAGTGAATACATTTGTTTTAGTTACTGTTGTTATTTTTAAGAAATTTCACAGAAAAACAGTCAATGGTTTCCTATAGGAGAAAATTGAGTTAGTGGTAAGTACGGTCGTAAGTACCTTTCAGGGTCAGTGCGGGGCACCAAGATCCAGCACTGGGATCTCTCCTAATAGCAGGTGAGTATTTCCGTTTTCGTTACTCTGTTGATTTTAGGTGAATATTTTAAAGATTAGAAACTCCACACTTCAAGAGAAACCAGTCAATGTTACCCTATGGAAGAAAAGTGAGTTATTGGCTTTTGGGTAAGTACTCAACTGGCAGAGTTAAGGTTCTGGGCATAGACTCAGGGGTCTCCCAGGGTCAGGTAAGTACAGTTGTTACACCCTCAGCGGCACAGGGGCAGCCGGGTGCAGAGTGAGTTAGGCCCAATGTTATACTAAGGAAGGCAGGGGGCCCTTGGTTGGTGGCTGCTGACTAGCAGGCCACGCGGCTGTGGGAGCTGGGCTCCTGGTCACTTGCTCAGGGCAAATGGGGAAGTAGGTAAGAGTAGAAGTTGCACTGCCAGGGCCACTCGGGCGGCTGGATGCAGGGTGCTTTTGAGCCTTCGGGCACTCAATGGATTGCGATGGAAAAGCTCAAAGGCGAACAAAGGCTGCAAGCTTGGGGACGAAGATTCTTCAGGTGCCACCACCACTTCGAGAGGTAAGTTGGGTAGTTGGACGATAGGTAGGTACCCAGGAGTCGGCACAGGGGGCCTTTTGGTCTCGGGAAATCTTACCCTCTGTTGATCGCGGTTGGGGGGCGTCCCTGGTTCTGAGGCTGCAGGCGTTGTCAGGAGCGCCGAGGTGGGTCCTTGGGTGCCGTATTCGGGGTCACAGTCACCGGGGGGGACATCCTCCGGGTCTTTGTCCACTCCGGCACAGGCCAGGATTGGCGGGTGCAGAGTGTGCAAGGTTCACGGTTCCGGTCTGATGCCAGGGGTTAGATACTTGCTTTGAGCAGAGCCACTGCTCGTGGGAGTCCCAGGTGCTCAGAGTCACAAGGTAGCCAGGTCCTCCGGGGTTTGTGAGTTTGCTGGTCACAGGAGGTGCCGGGATTTAGCAGGAGCAGGTTTGATTGTCGACAGGCTGGTAGGGCTGGGGCCAAAGCAGTTGGTGTCTTCCTCTTCTTAGCAGCTGTACGGCAGGTCTTCTTTCTTCTTGATCTTCTTTGCTGTTTTAGAATCTGGAATCTGAGGAAGGAAGGTTCAGGGTGCCCCTAAATACTAAATTTAGGGGTGTTACAGGTAGGTAAAGGGCAGGGACCGCTGGGTCCCTGTCCTGGGGTGGGTACAACCTCTATCCTGCCACTCTCCTGTGGGAGGGGGGCAGTGGCCTAGTCCTGATTGGGTAGGGCTCCCCATCTTCAAGGTGGCGAGGGTCCAGAGATGTGCTTCACCTCGCCTCCCCCACCTGAGGGGTGGGATTGGCAGGGCTGGCACATCCCCTGTCCTCACTTGGAGTATCCGGCCAGTCTTACCGCCAGAGTGGGGGTCAGAACCGGTGGGGGCCTGGAGAATCTCACAAAGGCGGCATGCCTTTGAAGCTTCCCCCTGCCCATCCTGGGGGAGGAGACCTAGCACCTCGTCCAGGATGTGCATTGTGGCAGGCCAGGAGAGTGGGGGCTCTCCACCCAGGGGTCCAGCAACATGTCTGCTGTGTGGCAGCCTAGGCAGCCTCTCAGACAAGACGTGGATTGTAGGTTAGGTTTCAGGGGGCGCCTCTAAGATGCCCTCTGTAGTGCTTTGTACATTAAATCCCACACTGGCATCAGTGTGGGTTTAATGCGCTGAGAAGTTTGATACCAAACTTCTCAGTCTTCAGTGTTGCCATTATGGTGCTCTGGAGTTTGTGTTTGACGAGTTACCAGCACCATGTACTCTTAAATGGCAGCACTTCACTTACAGTGCCCAGGAATGGACCTGGGTACTGTAGGGGCACAGGGTTCATGCTCCTGTGCCCACACCACTGGCATAGGGCACCCAGCTAGAGAGGTGGCTGATGTATTCCAGGACAGTGTAGGTTGTGGGCATGGCACACAGGGATGTGTAAACGTAGAATTGGGTGGTGGGCGCACTCGTTGTTAGATGATAGAATGAGATTTTGACGATAGGCGTGCAATATTGCCTTATGCTTGCGTGGCACGTGATATGAATGAGGGGGGTGGCCTAGTATAAAGTTTACTAGGACTGCAATATGCACTGCTGTGAAGTTATTTCAAACATTTAATTCATTTCACATCAAATTTACAATGATCATATTCAATTTTTTCATATGAGTTTCCACAGTATACATTGTCATTCAATATGTATACACTTGTACAATGATGAACACAAATAGCAAATTAATTAACGTTCCAAACACCCAATGCATTTCGGGACATTTGTGGTCCCTTCGTCAGGGGTAAACTGTTGAAGAAGAAAGGAGAATGTATCAAAATCTGCGCGTTGCGTGATCATAAAATAATGCTTTAAACATAAGATGAGGTATACGATACCTTTGGGAAATTCGCATGTGTTACATGTTCATGCTCTAAGAAAGAAGTTAAAAAAATAAGAGTTGAGGAGAGCTGATCTCTCTATTGATTGGTAGAAATTAAAAATGCAAAAAACCCCAACTTCGTACCTGATCATTGTGTAGTTCTACGTGTTTTTCATGTTGCAGCGAAATTAAAAAGTCTGCGGAAATAAAAACTAAGTTTTAACTGTGCTGTGTAAGACATAACAACGATGAACGCTGTTATTTAAAGCAGAGCTCACCTTGATTAAAGAAGTGCAGGTGGCGGTGAAAAGCCAAGACTGGAGTTAAATGTAAACATTCAATCTGAAAATAAAATGAAAGGATGAGACCTTATGTTTCAGTCGGGTGTAAAGGTAGAAGCCCGTAATGAAATGAAGCCAGGTGGAGAGGTTTGCTTACCGATTCAGAAAAGATTAGTTGCGAAGTGTACTTCCACGAGCGCTCTCGGTCGCGGTTTGCTGCTCGTCAATTTCAGACGAGTTTATCGTCACGCCGCGGGCGTAGACGTAAACACTGAAAAAAGACTAGAGGAAAACATTGTATTGAAGAAAAGACTCGATTGCTGCCGGCAGCGGAGCGAAACTACAAAATCTAAATTGATGTTTAATGAAGTTTACGTGTTATCCGATTGTAAGATTAAGTGGAAGTGGAAACATGTAAATGTTCCAGATGATTTCCGAAATAAGTGAAAAACGCACCGAACTAAATTAATGCGCGGAGGGCCATTATCAATAAAGTAAAAAAACGAGGAAATAAAGATGGTGTTAGTGATGTTGTTCTTGACAATGATGTCTGATGAGTGAGTTGTCAAATAATGTGACCGCCTAAGTGTAGATTACATGATGACTTTCAACACCAATATATAAATACTGAGCATCATCAAATGATGTAGGTCAATAGTGTGACCTCCTGAGTGTAAATTACATGATAACTTTCAGCACCAACATATAAATACTAAGCATCATCAATTAGTGCAGGTCATATAAATCGCATAATGAATTTCAACATCAACGTATGAATACAAAACATCATCAAAAACAAAGGTCATGTTCTGTGATCTCATAACTGTGGGGGTTCTAACTAAGGATGCATGTGTATGTAAGAGTGCATGTATGTGTAATGTCAGGTAAGACGTAATCATGGGTTGAATGCGTTTTTACGTATAGATGCTTTCAAATTGAGTCAGGATCCCGAGGTGGAGTACGAGTATCAAATATGGATATTAGTTTAGAGAAAGCAAGCCATCTCAAATTTATCATTAAGTCCATACGGAGTAAGGGTTTTGAGCCTCTTAATCCAGAATGCCTCTCTTTGTAAAAGGTACTTCGAATTATCACGGTCTGTGTGTTTTGGTACTTCTTCGATGATTTGGAATTTCAGTTGGGCAATTTGGTGTCGTGATTCCTCCCAGTGTGTCGCTATACTAGACGTCATGCTTTTGGTACGTATTTTGCTTTTGTGTTCTGTCAATCGAGTTTTCATTTTCCTCTCAGTTTTGCCGACGTATAGTAGCCCACAGGGACATTTGATGGTGTAAATTACATTTTCAGAGTTGCATGTTGTGCTGCTATGAATTTTAATTTTTTGACCCGTAGATGGATGCAATAAAATATCACCTGTGATTACGTTGTTACAATGAGTACAGTTCCAGCATTTTTGTGTGCCTTTGCTTGGTTCAAGAGTCCGTGTCGGTTTTTGTTTTTTAGATAGCAATTCTTTTAGATTTTGAGCTCTTGTGTAGGCGAATAGTGGTTTCTCTTTAAATAGGTTTTTGAAATCAGTTTCCAATTGAAGTAGATTCCAGTGTTTATAGATAATTTGTTTTATCTTCCTAGATGCCGTAGACTCATTGTAACAACGTAATCACAGGTGATATTTTATTGCATCCATCTACGGGTCAAAAAATTAAAATTCATAGCAGCACAACATGCAACTCTGAAAATGTAATTTACACCATCAAATGTCCCTGTGGGCTACTATACGTCGGCAAAACTGAGAGGAAAATGAAAACTCGATTGACAGAACACAAAAGCAAAATACGTACCAAAAGCATGACCTCTAGTATAGCGACACACTGGGAGGAATCACGACACCAAATTGCCCAACTGAAATTCCAAATCATCGAAGAAGTACCAAAACACACAGACCGTGATAATTCGAAGTACCTTTTACAAAGAGAGGCATTCTGGATTAAGAGGCTCAAAACCCTTACTCCGTATGGACTTAATGATAAATTTGAGATGGCTTGCTTTCTCTAAACTAATATCCATATTTGATACTCGTACTCCACCTCGGGATCCTGACTCAATTTGAAAGCATCTATACGTAAAAACGCATTCAACCCATGATTACTTCTTACCTGACATTACACATACATGCACTCTTACATACACATGCATCCTTAGTTAGAACCCCCACAGTTATGAGATCACAGAACATGACCTTTGTTTTTGATGATGTTTTGTATTCATACGTTGATGTTGAAATTCATTATGCGATTTATATGACCTGCACTAATTGATGATGCTTAGTATTTATATGTTGGTGCTGAAAGTTATCATGTAATTTACACTCAGGAGGTCACACTATTGACCTACATCATTTGATGATGCTCAGTATTTATATATTGGTGTTGAAAGTCATCATGTAATCTACACTTAGGCGGTCACATTATTTGACAACTCACTCATCAGACATCATTGTCAAGAACAACATCACTAACACCATCTTTATTTCCTCGTTTTTTTACTTTATTGATAATGGCCCTCCGCGCATTAATTTAGTTCGGTGCGTTTTTCACTTATTTCGGAAATCATCTGGAACATTTACATGTTTCCACTTCCACTTAATCTTACAATCGGATAACACGTAAACTTCATTAAACATCAATTTAGATTTTGTAGTTTCGCTCCGCTGCCGGCAGCAATCGAGTCTTTTCTTCAATACAATGTTTTCCTCTAGTCTTTTTTCAGTGTTTACGTCTACGCCCGCGGCGTGACGATAAACTCGTCTGAAATTGACGAGCAGCAAACCGCGACCGAGAGCGCTCGTGGAAGTACACTTCGCAACTAATCTTTTCTGAATCGGTAAGCAAACCTCTCCACCTGGCTTCATTTCATTACGGGCTTCTACCTTTACACCCGACTGAAACATAAGGTCTCATCCTTTCATTTTATTTTCAGATTGAATGTTTACATTTAACTCCAGTCTTGGCTTTTCACCGCCACCTGCACTTCTTTAATCAAGGTGAGCTCTGCTTTAAATAACAGCGTTCATCGTTGTTATGTCTTACACAGCACAGTTAAAACTTAGTTTTTATTTCCGCAGACTTTTTAATTTCACTGCAACATGAAAAACACGTAGAACTACACAATGATCAGGTACGAAGTTGGGGTTTTTTGCATTTTTAATTTCTACCAATCAATAGAGAGATCAGCTCTCCTCAACTCTTATTTTTTTAACTTCTTTCTTAGAGCATGAACATGTAACACATGCGAATTTCCCAAAGGTATCGTATACCTCATCTTATGTTTAAAGCATTATTTTATGATCACGCAACGCGCAGATTTTGATACATTCTCCTTTCTTCTTCAACAGTTTACCCCTGACGAAGGGACCACAAATGTCCCGAAATGCATTGGGTGTTTGGAACGTTAATTAATTTGCTATTTGTGTTCATCATTGTACAAGTGTATACATATTGAATGACAATGTATACTGTGGAAACTCATATGAAAAAATTGAATATGATCATTGTAAATTTGATGTGAAATGAATTAAATGTTTGAAATAACTTCACAGCAGTGCATATTGCAGTCCTAGTAAACTTTATACTAGGCCACCCCCCTCACACAGGGATGTGTGCCATGTCGACTCTTTGTTTTGTCTTGTACCCAGACACTCAGCCTGCAAGGGCAGTGTGTTTGTGTTAGGGTACAGGGCCTCTAAGGGTGGCACAATAAGTGCTGCAGCCCTTAGAGGCCTTCCCTGGTCACAAGGCCCTGGGTACCTAGGATACCATTTACCAGGGGCTAACATGTGGCCAGGGTTTGCCAATTTGGGTTTTAGGTTTTAGGGAAGGAACATAGGCCTTGGGCACCTGATTGGCAGGAGTCCAGGGCACACTCAGTCAAAGTACATTCAGCAATTCAGCAAAAAGTGGGGGCATACCATGCAAGAAATATGGCACTTTCTCACAACGTGATTTAGAGATGTCCATCTTTTCCGGGCACTGTGAGTTCAGGAAACGTTTGAGTTTGATCGGATCTTCATAAGTGATGGTGTTGTTGTTAAAAGTCACTTTGAATAGGCATGGATGGAATAGGCCAAATCGTGCGCCGATAGAACGTAAAGCTGGTCTCATGGCCAAAAGTTCCTTTCTTAAGTCTGCTGTAGGCTTTGCATAAACCTGCAAAAAAAAAAAGTTGGTTTCTGTTAGAATCCGGGTTCTCTGGTTGGCACAGGTAGGTACTTGTGACAAGCAGGGAACCTTTCCTCTAGTCAGGGTAGGGGGATACACTCTAATAATAACCCCTGCTCACCCTCTAGGTAGCTTGGCGCGAGCAGACAAGGTGTTATCTCAGGGCGTTTAGGTTAAGCATTTGTGGACACACACACAGTAATACAGTGACCCTCCACACAGGATATATATCAAAAATCCTTTATATAGAATTATCAGGCTTAGCACAAGACCAAATAACGTTTAAACAGTCCACAATACTTATTTTCAAAGAGTTCTTGGTTTTAGCATACTTTTACAGTTCTGTGAGCGTCGTCCCTCTTCGTACGCGTCGTACGTGGTAGACACAGGCTTTGGGACGGGTCGTACACACGCTGCAGGCGCTTCAGGTGAAGCGTACACCCTACGGTGCGAACGGGCACAGAACCTTGATGCTTGGTGAGTTTGTCATGGACACTTCCTTGGCAGCAGGCGTACAGTACGGTGCGAAGTCCTCCGGGCGGCACGTACTACGGTACGGGAGACCTTGGGCGTGCGCGGCTCAGGGGACGGGGCGAAAGTACGGTCCGTACTGCCAGACGTTCGGGTACGCGACGTACCGGGATCGCTGATCTTCACTTGGACTGCTGAGACAGACGAACAGTACGCTCCGGACGGGAGACGTACGTGACCACCACACGTACTACGGCCTTTCCCAAAGCAAGGGAGAGGCGCATACAGTGATAGTATGGTCCGTAGGGGGGTGCGAGCTGGTACGATGATGTCCTTCAATTACTGTGCGAGCTCCGGCTCGTAGGGGCAATAACTTGCGTTGCTTGGGCTGGTAGTACCTTCCTTCGCGGTGCGAGCTACGGCTCTTAGAGGGGCCAAAGACGAATTGTTCGTGCCGGACAGCGGGATATCAGCTCACAGGGAGTACGCCACGATCAGCGAGGCGTACCCAGCAGTTCGACGCGAAGATGTGAGGAAAACGGTCTGTTTTCCCAGGCGATTCCACGGCGGTGAAGTCCACTATTCCTGGGACTTCGTTCAGGGGGCAAGCTCACTCACAAGCCCTTGGAGATCTTCAGCACAAGTCAGATAAAAGTCTCTTTAGTCTTTGTTCCTCTTCTTCAGCAGCAAGGCAACTACTGCAGGCCAATCCCCCAGGTCAGGGACAGTACTCCTCCATGCAGCTTTCCCAGTTCCTTCTCGTCGGAAAGAGGTTTCTTCTTGGCAGGACAGGATCTAATTTCTTGGGAGCAGGGCTCCTACCTTTATACAGCAATTCTTTTGTTCTGCCAGGCCAGGGGTGCCCTTGCCTAGTCCAGTCCGGTTTCTGAGCACTTTGTTTTTGCGATACAGGTTGTTTCCTTCAGGGTGCAGGGCAGAGCCATCCGACGCTCCACAGGGGGCGGAGCCAGCATTGTGGTGGCAGAGCACAATCCTATTCAGAGTCCAGGTGTACTCCTCCCACCCATCAATCTACCAATCTTCCTATTCACCACCAGGCTACCTAGCCCTGCCCATCTGGGTTTCCCAAGCCCTGTCACTCACACAAGCCAGACAGCAGATACACATCACGCAGAGGCGGGCTGAAATGGTTAGGCAAGCAAAGGCCATCTTTCTAAAAGTGGCATTTGCAAACGCAGAATATTAAAATAAACCATACTAACAGATGTACCTTATTATTCTGAATTCAGGCATACTAAACTTGATTTTCTACCATGTTCCCTGGGTCTGTTAAGATCATAGGATGTAACAATCTTAACAGCCCATTCTGGCCTATGAGAACAGGTAGCCTTACAATAGTAAAAAACGAAAATGGCTGTAATTCACTATTAGGACATGCCACACACATCAGGGCTTGTCCTACCTTATGCTTCCAATGCACCCTGCCCTTGGGCCTACCATAGGGGTGACTAATATGAAGTTAAGGGAAGGTTTAGGGACTGGCAAGTGTGTGCACTTGCACAGTCAGCATGACAGTACCAGACTGCACGCAGGTTCTGCAATGGCAGACCTTAGACATATTTTACCAGGTCGCTTCTGTGGGTGGCAAAACCAGTGCTGCGAGCCCACCAGCGGTATTTGTATTTACACGCCCTGGCACTCCTGGTGCACTTTACTGGGGTCTGATAGTAAACCAAATAAGCCAATCATGGAATCCAACCAACATATATATTTTACATAGGGAGCACTTGCACTGTAGCACTGGTTGGCAGTGGCACAGTGCTCGGAGCGGCCAACACCATAAAAACACATGAGGCACAGTGACAAAAAGTGGAAGGGAGACTCACGCCAAGGTGCCAGGTCTAACACGTGTCCCCTCCAGCTGAATAGTGGGGAGACCTACCCTACCCCAGGGAGTTCCTCATCACTAAGGCAGACAAATCTGGACAGACCGTCAGCGTTGGCGTGATCTGTACCAGGGCGATGTTCCACTGTGCAATCCATACCCTGTAGGGAAATGGACCACCTTAACAGCTTTGGATTCTCACCCCTCATATGCATCAACCATCTGAGGGGCCTGTGGTCTGTCTGAACCCGGAAGTGAGACCCAAACAGGTAGGGTCTTAGCTTCTTCAGTGCACAGAACACAGCAAATGCCTCACGCTCAATAGCACTCCATCTCTGTTCCCGTGGTAGTAACCTCCTGCTAATAAAGGCTACAGGTTGATCTAGGCCCTCTTCATTAATCTGTGAAAGAACAGCCCCCACACCATGCTCTGAAGCGTCTGTCTGAACGATAAACTCTTTGGAGAAGTTGGGAGCCAAAAGCACGGGCGCCGTGCACATAGCAGCTTTCAGGGCCTCAAAAGCCTTCTGACAGGTGTCAGTCCAAATCACATTCCTGGCTGCTTCCTGGAAGTCAGCGCTGTCAAGGGGGCAACAATGTTGCCATACCCCTTGACAAACCTCCTGTAGTACCCAGTGAGACCTAGGAAGGCTCTCACCTCTGTCTGGGTTTTGGGCGACTCCCAATTCAGGATGGTTTCTATCTTGGGTTGAAGGGCTGCCACCTGGCCACTCCCAACTTGGTGCCCCAAGTACACCACTGAACCCTGCCCGATCTGGCACTTACTCGCCTTGATCGTGAGGCCTGCCCTCTGCAGCGCCATCAACACTTCCCAGAGGTGGCGCAGGTGTTTCTCCCAAGTGGAGCTGAACACTGCGATGTCATCCAGGTAGGCTGCACTGAACGAACCCAGCCCAGCCAACACCTGGTTGACCAACCTCTGGAAGGTGGCAGGAGCATTCTTCATCCCAAAGGGCATAACCCGGAACTGGTAATGCCCATCAGGGGTGGAAAATGCTGACCTCTCTTTGGCCCCATCGGTCAAGGCGATCTGCCAATACCCTGACGTTGAATCAAACGTGCTGAGGTAGTTGGCAGCCCCTAGCCGATCTATGAGCTCATCAGCTCTGGGGATGGGGTGTGCGTCAGTCCTGGTGAACGGATTGAGTCCTCTGTAGTCCACACAGAACCGGAGTTCGGGTGTGGCTCCCGGCGCTGCAGCCTTTGGGACCAAGACCACTGGGCTGGCCCAAGGACTGCTTGAGGACTCAATTACCCCAAAGGCAAACATCTTGGAGACCTCCTCCTTGATGCAGGACCTTACCCTGTCAGTCACACTGTAGGCCTTGTGCCGCACAGGTGTACTATCCCCAGTGTCCACATCATGGACACACCAATCAGTGACACCGGGAATCAGGGAAAACAGGTCAGAAAATTGTCCCAGTAACTGGCGACAATCGTTCTGTTGCTCAGGGGTCAGGGTGGAAGAGAGGATGACACCATCCACTGACCCATCTTGCTCCTTGGCTGACAGGAGGTCAGGAAGAGGCTTGGTCTCCTCCTCCGTCCCAGCATCTGTCGCTAAGAGCATGCCCACTTGTGACCTCTCCAAGTGGGGCTTGAGGCGGTTGACATGAAGGACCCTTAAGGGGTTCCTTGGAGACCGCAAGTCCACCAAATAGGTAACAGGACTCTTGCGCTCCACCACCTCAAAGGGACCGGTCCACTTATCCTGGAGCGCACAAGGCTCCACAGGGGCCAAGACCCACACCTTCTGTCCAGGCTGAAGCTCTACCAGAGTGGCATTCTGGTCGTACCACCGCTTCATCTCCTCCTGGCTGGCTTCCATGCATCTCTCTGTAAGCAAAGAGAAGGCATGGTAAGAGGACGTCCCACTTACGCCTCATGGGTTCCTCAAGACCCATTATCATGCCCTTTAGGGTTCGGTTGAATCTCTCAACCAACCCGTTTCCTTGGGGGTGGTAAGGTGTGGTGAATTTGTAGGTTACACCACACTCTTGCCAAAGGCATTTCATATATTTGGATATGAAATTGGTACCCCAGACTGACACCACCTCTAGAGGGAATCTCACTCGGTAGAAAATTCCCATCAGCGCACATCCCACCACGGGGGCAGTCACTGTCCTCAGAGGGATTGCTTCCGGGTACTGGGTGGCATGGTCCACCAGGACCAGGATGAACCTATTGCCCATGGCTGTCCTGGGGTCCAGTGGCCCTACAATGTCAATCCCCACTCACTGGAATGGGGTACCGACCACAGGGAATGGCTGGAGTGGAGCCTTCTGCTTCCTTCCACTCTTCCCACTTGCCTGGCAAGTCTGGCAGGTCCTGCAGTGAGTGTCTGAACTCCTGCGCATTTGGGGCCAAAAGAAGTGGGTAACAAGCCTTTCAAAGGTCTTGCCCTGCCCCAAATGTCCTGCCAATGGCACATCGTGAGCCAGCCCCAGTAGGAAGGCTCTGAAGTGCTGGGGTACCACCAGCACCTGGGCTGACCCAGACTCAGCAACCTTAGGCTCAGAATACAGGAGGTCGTTCTCCCAGTAAATGAAATGTGTTCCAGACTGATCACTGTTGGCCAGGTCTGCAGCCTGCTGCCGCATACCCACGAGAGAAGGGCACTCTTTCTGCTCCCTGCAGAATTCCTCCCTGGAGGGTCCACCTTCTTGCTGCCAATGGGTCAGCTCAGGCAGGTCCCCCAGTTCAGCTATCTGTTCCCCTGTAGGTTCCAGGGCATCCCCCTCAAGGTCTGCTTCCTCCTGGACCGTGGGAGGTCGGGGGGCGGTTTCCCGCGCCCCCTGCCTCTTCTCCCTAAGGCCGGTTCCTGGGCCTCCCTCTCAGGCTCCAGGTCCTCTTGAGCACCTCTACTCGCTGTCATGGACCGTGTGGTGACACATGCCCAATCTGGCATACCCAACATCTCCAGGTGAGCACTCCGCTCCACCTTAGCCCAAGGTGAGCTCTTCAGATCGTTCCCTAACAGACAGTCTACAGGCATGGCGGGCCTCACAGCTACCTGAAGAGTACCAGAGACCCCCCCCCCACTCAAAGGGAACCTGAGCCACCGGGCAGTGACTCTTGGTGTTGTCGGCGGCAACAACCGGATAGAATGCTCCTGGGACAACCTGCTCCTGAGACACCAGGTGGCGCTTGACAGCCGTCACACTGGCTCCTGTGTCTCTTAGAGCTTCAACCCTACGGCCATTTATGGTCACCCACTGCCTGTATTTTTTAGTTTTCTCAGGCAGCTGGGTTTTGGGGACCACTTCACGGTCTCCCAATGAGACCAGGGACATTTCTACAGAACCCCCCCCCCACCTTGGACACCCATCTCTCCACCCAGGGCTACACTAGCCGTCTGCCAGGGGGGTGCACCAGTGGGTGCTGGTTTACCAAACTGGCGACACTTGGGATCATTGGCAAAATGACCCAGCTCACCACATCTGAAACAGGTTGGGGGCCCTCTTTGAACAGGGGTACCTGTCAGGCCCCAGTTGGTGTCTGGGGTGGGGGAGGCTGAGAACCTTTCCCTTGGTTCCTTTGGGGATTACTTTGGGGCCTCCTCTGGAACTCCCTCTGTTTACCCTTGTCCCCCCGCTCTTCTGCTGGGGACCCTGCCCACCTTTGGCGGAGTCTCTCACGGGATCCTTGTGGACCCTGGTACTGACCCAGCAGTCCGCCTCCTCAGCAAGCTTCCTAGGGTTAGTCAGGCTACTAACAATGAGGTGTTGGCGTAGCTCAGAAAAACAATTACTGGACAAGTGCTCCCATGCCATTAAATCAAGAAGCCCTTGACAATTATCAACCTTGCTACGCTTCACCCAACCATCCAGTGCTCTGCAAAAAAAAGTCACATACGTACTATTGGTAATCTTAGTGCAACCCCTGAACCTCTGCCTATACATTTCAGGAGTTAACCCATACCTAGCCATTAAAGCTTCCTTCATATGGGGGTAAGAGTTATGCGAATCTGAGGGCAAATCTAGTAGTGTGTCCTGCCCCTCACTCAAGAACCGCCCCCGCAACCCCGCTCCCCAATCCTTCTCAGGGACCCAGTGGGAGGACATGGCTACTTTGTAGGCTTTGAACCACTGCCCTATGTCATCATTTTTAAAAAAATCCTTCACTACATCTTTGGGTATGTACACTCTGGACTCTACCTGCACTGGGGGTGTGCTGCCACCAGAGGGAATGCTTCCCAAGCCCTGGGCTTTCAACTCCAGCTCCCTCAATTTCATTTCATGCTCCATTTGGCTTTTTCTATCTTCCATTTCCAGCCTTTTTCTCTCCATTTTTTAAAAATATTTTTATTGCAGGAATCAGTAAGTCGTTACATAATCGGCCAACATTATATATCAAGCCCGATCAATGAGATGCAACCCTCCGTTCCCCCACCGTAAGTTACTTACACAGCCATTCAGCCCACAACCCTAGGGTCGGGCGGCGAAATTCAATGGGGGCTCAGGAGGATGTCGAAGCTGGCCCGGAGAACCCGCTGTCCGTCATCTGCTTTTCCAAACAAGCCCATAAACCCAAAAGAACACCCCACTCTTAAAACACCCCAAACCCAGGTAAACCCTCCCCCCCCCCGCCATCAGCGCGCGGCACCAACCGCCACAGGATCTACAAAAGGACCCACGGGGAAAGCAATAGATCTGAAAAGTGCAATCGTCTATCGGGACTCAGGACGAGCCTCTTCCTCAAGCTCAGAGTCGCTGGGGGCGCAATAATCCCTAAGGGCCTGCACTAACATCTCCCATTCCAGCGCTGCCTCCTGTGCCTTCTCATTACGCTGCCTCCAAGCTAGCTGGTATCTGAGCGTACTCTCCCCCGCCGCCCACTTCAAAAATTCGCTGTGCCACCGGCTTCCCGTCGGACCAGCTCGTGCCTTCCAGTTCCTGGTCACCTCCCGTTTAGCAAGGAGCAGCCCCAGATCAATGAACTTGCTAGAAATTTTATTTTTGGGGGTATGAGGGAACCAGTGCAGGAGACCCACCGCCGCGTCAAGCGATAAGGATCTCCCCGTCGTCTCCTCCAGGGTCTTCCCCACTTCCTCCCAATAGGATGACAATCCCGGGCAGGCCCACAGCATATGGAGGAGGTCCGCCTCCTGGGCCGGGCACTTGGGGCATTCCGCCGAAGTCGTATCAAAATATCGCCTGATTTTCACCGGGGTCAAATAGGCTCTATGGAGCACGTAGTAGTGGACCAATTGAAAGCGGGCGTGGCGTGTGCCCTTCCAGGCCCTCCGCACTAGCTGGGCCCAGGTCGTCTCCGGGATCTCCCTGCCAATGTCCACCTCCCAGCGGTTTCTCAAAGTGGTGAGGGGAGCCATCCCCTCATTGATCAGTCTGCCGTAAAGGCAAGTGACCGCCTTCACCGTGCCCGCAGACATCATCACGTATTGGCATACCGGGGATAAAGGAGGTTCCTCCTGCCCGCGTCTCCAGTGCGCCTGGATCGCTCGAACAAGGGCCGAGTGCAGCAAAAAGTCGCCGCGGGGAATCCCGAAGCACTCGATGAGCTCCTGGAAGGGCAAGAGCGACCCGTCCTCGTATAGATCCCCGATTAGCTGTAGACCGGCGTCCTCCCAGGTCGCCAGCCGCGACCAATCACCCCCATGGGGCAGAGCCGTTAGCATCCCCAGCGGTATTTCGGGCGCGTACGGTGTTCGCAGGTGGCCCCGGGCGTGAGCTCGGTTCCAGCACAGGCGGATAGTCCGCTCCTCCATTGACAAGTCCTGCAAGGCCAACCGTTGTCTCATCGCTATGAAGGAGAGAACATGCCTGGCCATGCCCGTTCCCCTCTTTTCTTCGGGGCCCCGGAACTCCCGGGCGATCTCCTGGGTGAAGGCCTGGAGCTGCGCCGCTAAATAATACTTTTCGAAGTCCGGCACCGCAAGCCCACCCTCCCCCTTCGGCCTCAATAGGGTCTTGAGGGCCACCCGCCGGCGGCCCGAACCCCAAAGGAATCCGACAATCATGGATCGTAAAAGTCGAAACGTGGTCGGTGGGACCCAGATCGGTAGTGTCCGGAAATAATATAGCAACCGGGGGAGCGCCACCATTTTAAGCAAAGCAATCCTCCCCGCCACCGAGAGCGGTAGCGTGGCCCAAAAGCCCATACTGCCTCAAAGCGCTCGAATGCCCCGGGCAATGTTCCCATCCAGGAGGCCAGAAGGTTCATGATAGACATACACCCCTAGATACTTAAAGCAGTCGGGTTCCCATCTAATCTCCCTACTCAGAGTAGGGGTAGGGGTGCCCCTGCGGACCGGGAAAAGACAGGTCTTAGTCCAATTCACTCGGAGGCCCGAGACCTCCCCAAACTCCGTGAGCGCCGCCACAGCCCTATGTAGGGCATCGAGCGGGTCTTCTAGGAAGAGCAACAGGTCGTCTGCATACAGTGAGATGTAATGCGGGCCCGAAGGAGTCCACAGGCCCGTGTAATGGGCTCCCGACCGGAGATGCAGCGCCAGAGGTTCCACCGCCAGCGCAAAGAGCAGTGGGGATAACGAGCATCCCTGCCTCGTGCCTCGTTCCACCGGATATTGTGAGGAAATCAGTGGTCCCGCCCGAACCCTGGCGGACGCCGAGGCGTACAGAACCCTGGTCCACCTGATGAAGCCCTCCCCGAGGCCGAACCTCCGCAACACAGTACAAAGGTAGTCCCATTCCAGGCTATCAAAAGCCTTCTCTAAATCCACTGATAGGACAACCGGGCACGGGGCGTCCACAAGCGGTTCCCCTAGCAAGCGGAACAACCGGCGAATGTTCATGGTCGTGTTACGCCTGGGGATAAAGCCAGCCTGGTCCTCATGTACCAAGGAGCTCATGTGGCCGAGCAGCCTCGAGGCCAGGATGCTGCTCAGTATTTTATAATCCACCGTTAGCATCGATAAGGGACGGTACGACCCCGGATCGGAGGAATCCCTTCCAGGCTTGAGGAGCGGGACCACCAATGCCTCACACATCGAGCCTGGGAGACGCCCAAGCCTCTTAGCCTCCCTGTATACTACCAACAATCTAGGGGCTAGGAGATCGGCATAGGCCGCATAGAACTCCACAGGAAGACCGTCCAGGCCCGGGGTCTTATTTCTCGCCATCTTTTTGATGGCGCTACGGATCTCTCCCAATTCTATGTCGGACCCCAAGGCTTTCGCCACGTCCCGCTCCATTGTTCGGATCTCTAGAGGCCGCAAATAGTTATCGAGCAGGTCAGGGTCTCGGACCGAGCGACTGCGGTATAAGCGCTCGTAATATTGCCGGTAGCAGCTCAGAATCGCAGGCTGGGTGTACACCTGGGTTCCGTCTGCCCTGCGCATGGACGTCGTCAGTGAGGACTGCCGCGTAGGGTTGGCCAGCCATGCCAACAGCGCGCTCGACCTATCCCCCTCTGCGATGGACCGAACCGTATAGGCCTTATAGTCAAAACAGCGGAGCCGTTCGACCTCCGCCGCCACCGCCTCCTTCGCCTCCGCCGTGCGCGCCTGCAATTCGGGGCACCCGGGGCGGCGTAACTCCAACTCGCGGAGTTTTCGATCTGCTGCCTCTAGGTCGGCGAGGATACTTCGCCTCACGCCGACCTGTTTAGAAATGCAGTACCCCCTCACCACCACCTTAAAAGCGTCCCACTCTAGCGCTCTCAAGCTCGCGGTGCCACGGTTGGACGCAAAGTACTCTGAAATCGTATCACCTAGGTCCGCCTTGAAGACACTGTCCTCAAGGATCTCTGGCCGTAATTTCCAGGTGGGCACCGCCGGCACCCCGGGAAACCAGCCAAGGTCCAACAGGAGGGGGTTATGGTCAGAAATGGTCCTGGTCAAATATTCAGACCGGACCGCTGCTGAAACCAGTTCGGGCGAGCCAAGAAATCCGTCCAGTCGAACGTGCAATTCATGGAGGCTCGAGAAGTAGGAGTAGTCCCTGGTTGTGGGGTGTTGCGCCCTCCAAATATCCGTTAGACCCCAGTGAGTCTGCCAGTCCCTACGATCCCTAGCCAAGCGACGAACCGGAGAATCGGGGAGGGGTGGATGCGAGCGGTCAATATCTACATCCACTACTGAGTTGAAATCTCCACCGAGCAGGAGGGGTCCGGAGAGGCAATGGGCCAACGAGCCCGATAACCTGGAAAGGAAGGCAGTCTGGTCTACATTAGGAGCATACACACAGCAAACGTTTAGGTCTCTCCCTCCCAAAGTCCCCGAAATAGCCACATAACGCCCCTCTGGATTATCACTGTGTTCGTGACCTGGAAGGGAACCCCAGCCCTAACCCAGATCAGCGCCCCTCTGGCATACGCAGAGTACGAAGTGCAAAAGACCTGCCCCTTCCACCTACGCTGTAAGGCCGCCCCTTCCGCCTTGTTCAGATGAATCTCCTGCAGCAGCGCCATTTGTATTCCCCTACGCACTAAGTAAGCGTGGACCTTGTGACGCCTGGACATAGTGTGAAGTCCCCGTACGTTCCAAGTAACACATTTCAGATTAGCAACCTCAGCCATTGTCCCATATTGTTCTCGCAAAGTCTCCCCATCTGGGTCCCAACAATAACAGGACATCGATCCTCACAGCACTGATGGCGGCCATTTTCCCCAACCATAACTTAACAACCCAAATATGAATCAACTCCCCATCCACCCTCCCCAGAACAGGACCCAAATAGCACCATCTAGTTCCCATCCAAACCATATTCTCCAACAACCCACTATACCCTACTAATCCTGCAGTCGCCACCGCAGGAAGGCCTTAAGGGCCAGGTGCAGGCCGGGCGGAGGCAGTGGGCCCTCGACGCTCAGGCCACCAGGACTAACCGAAGCCCAAAACAGTGTCACAAATAAACCCCCTCGGGGCAAATCCAGGGCACCCCACCCTCCCTACCCCGGTAGTCAGCATCTCTTATCGACACCCGCCACCCACCTCGCCGGGCCCCACCCAAAGTGAAGAAGCCCACCCCGTTACCCCTGTCCATCCAGAAGGTCCTCCGCCGATTGCGGTGTGATCACCGGCGTATGGTCACTGTCAGGCACGGATTCCTCGGAGTCCGTTGGACCCCCCTCGTCCTCAGGGACCGCTTCCTCCGCAATGGCAGCGTCCCGTGAACCAGACAGCGCTGATAGCACCTCTAGTACTCCCTTCCGCTCCGTCGATGTCTCTACAGTTGAGGGACCCCCCGAGCGGCCACGGCGACCCCGAATCCTCCTGGATCTCCGTCTCTGCTCCGGCTCCGCCACCTGTCGAGGCGAAGAGCCGGATCCACCTTTCCCCGCTCTGTATAGTTCGAGCCAGTGACAGACGTCCTCTGGGGTATCGAAGAACTGAGTTTTGTCATCGACAATTATGCGGAGCCTCGCAGGATAGTAGAGCGAGTATTGGATACCCTCGCTCCGGAGCTCGCGCTTGACCGCCAGGAAGGAAAACCGTCTGCGTTGAGTTTCATAGGTGTAATCCGGGAAGATGTTCACCTGGCTGTTTGCCACTTTAAATGGCCCATTATGTCTGGCGACATTGAGGATGAGGTCTCTGTCCCTAAAGTGCAATAATCGCGCCACCACCGGTCGTGGGGCACGTCCCTGCTGCGGTGGCCTCGCCGGGACCCTATGGGCCCGCTCTAGGGTGTAGAAGGAGGATAGACCCTCCGGGGCCACCGTGTCTCGGAGCCAGGCCTCCAGATATGCCACCATGTCGCCATCCTCAATCTTTTCCGGCAGGCCCACCACGCGGATGTTGTTCCTCCTGTTACGGCCTTCCGCATCCTCCGCCCTCTGCTCCAGGACCGTAATCCGGGATAAGGCATCCTTCATATCCGCAGCCAAGGTCCGCTGTGCCGGCTCCAAGGTTTTCACCGAGCCCTCCACTTCCTTGACCCGGTCCGAAAGTTTGCTGTGGTCCGCTCTAAGGAGACCCAGGCCCGTCGCTACCTGGGCAATGTCCTGCTGGAGGGCCGAGCGCGTGGTCGCTATTGCCTCTAAGACTCGGTCAAATTGCTGCTGCAGTGGTGCACCGCCAGCATCCTCCAGGCCCCCGCGTTCCTCCTTGTCCTGGGTCTCCGAGTCCGAGACAACTGGGGCAGTCCCCTTGGCTCCTCTAGGTTTCCCCATGTCGCCGGCCGCTCTCCGTGCAGGTCCCGGAGCAGGCGCCTCCGAGTTCAGGCCCCGGCTATGACTCCCTCGGGCGCTAGGCCTCAGGTCGAATGCCGGAGATCCCCGTCTCCAGGGCCCGTTAGATCGTCTCAACCTTGGCTCACGCCACCAACACGGCGTCCGGGGGCACCGAGGAGGAGGCGGAGACAACCGTCGCCAGGTCGGGATGGCCCCCACGGCCGACAGAGTCCCGGAGTGGATGTCCCCAGCTCCACCGGACGATTCGCGGCCCCAAAAGGTTGCGCCTCCCATGGAAGTGGGTCGGCCAGGAGAAAGTGGCCAAGTGCGGTGTAGGGAGTGGGGCCACCGACGGGGCCTCCTGACGTCCCCGCGCGAGATCCGCTAGGGTGTGGGCCTCCGTTCATCCGAGTGCAATCCCCGTTAAAAGAGACCGCTCTGACCAATGTCCAGCTCCAACCCCCACCGGGAGCCGGCAGAGCAGGGGATGCACCGCCGCCAACGACGTTCCTCCAGTCTAATGGATCCGGCCAGGGGGACAAAAAAGTCCGGGCGCCATGTTGGGTCGCACTGCGTGGTACCCCGGACTGCGATTTTCGCCGGGTCACCGCTCGTGCCGATCACGCCAGGGGCCCCGGCAGGTTTCCGTCGGGCCGGTCTGCAAAATGCGGGGGCTGGGGTGCCCCGCAGCCGGCGAATTCCAGGATAATCACGGGCTCAGTCCCGGAGCCGAGCTCTCAGGCGACCATCACCATCGGCGCCCAAGCCACGCCCTCCGCCATCTCTATCTCATGAGCTCTGGTTTCCTTCCTGTCAACCAACTCCTCTGGCGACAGGCCTCTGCCTGAGCTAGCGATGCTCTCTGCCTGTTCAATTTCCTCCATGTCATTAGAGGGTTTCCTTGACTCCATCTAGGCCCTCAGCGCCTTCCAAAGATCTGTTTTGTTCTTACATCCAACAGTGGGGACTTTGAACTTCCTGCAGAAGCCCTTCAGCTGGGCCTTGGTGTAGCTCTCTAGTCTCTCTTCTTCCCACTCAATACCTTCAATGTCAGAGACTACGGATTCTGCTCTCTCCACAATGCTTGAACCAGGCATGATTCTTTTAACAACTGGCGATTTCCCAGAAAAATGCGAATTAAAAGTAAGTGGTTGTGCTATTGGTCTGCCTTCACTATGTGACGTTCACCAATCACTGTGTATGTCTCACAAATGCAAATTCGTAATCCTCACCGCTGACCACCAATGTTAGAATCCGGGTTCTCTGGTTGGCACAGGTAGGTACTTGTGACAAGCAGGGAACCTTTCCTCTAGTCAAGGTAGGGGGATACACTCTAATAATAACCCCTGCTCACCCTCTAGGTAGCTTGGCGTGAGCAGACAAGGTGTTATCTCAGGGCGTTTAATTTAAGCATTTGTGAACACACACACAGTAATACAGTGACCCTCCACAAATGGACTCCACACAGGATATATATCAAAAATACTTTATATAGAATTATCAGGCTTAGCACAAGACCAAATACCGTTTAAACAGTCCACAATACTTATTTTCAAAGAGTTCTTGGTTTTAGCGTACTTTTACAGTTCTGTGCGCGTCGTCCCTCTTCGTACGCGTCGTACGCGGTAGACACAGGCTTTGGGACGGGTCGTACACGCGCTGCAGGCGCTTCAGGTGAAGCGTACACCCTACGGTGCGAACGGGCACAGTACCTTGATGCTTGGTGAGTTCGTCACAGACACTTCCTTGGCAGCAGGCATACAGTACGGTGCGAAGTCCTCCGTGCGGCGCGTACTATGGTACAGGAGACCTTGGGCGTGCGCGGCTCAGGGGACGGGGCGAAAGAACGGTCCGTACTGCCAGACGTTCGGGTACGCGACGTACCGGGATCGCTGATCTTCACTTGGACTGCTGAGACAGACGAACAGTACGCTCCGGACGGGAGATGTACGCGACCACCACACATACTACGGCCTTTCCCAAAGCAGGGGAGAGGCGCGTACAGTGATAGTACGGTCCGTAGGGGGGTGCGAGCTGGTACGGTGATGTCCTTCAATTACGGTGCGAGCTACGGCTCGTAGGGGCAATAACTCGCGTTGCTTGGGCTAGTAGTACCTTCCTTCGCGGCTCGTAGAGGGGCCAAAGACGTGTTGTTCGTGACGGACAGCAGGATATCAGCTCACAGGGAGTACGCCGCGATCACCGAGGCGTACACAGCAGTTCGACGCGAAGATGTGAGGAAAAAGGTCTGTTTTCCCAGGCGATTCCACAGCGGTGAAGTCCACTGTTCCTGGGACTTCGTTCAGGGGCAAGCTCACTCACAAGCCCTTGGAGATCTTCAGCACAAATCAGATAAAAGTCTCTTTAGTCTTTGTTCCTCTTCTTCAGCAGCAAGGCAACCACTGCAGGCCAATCCCCCAGGTCAGGGACAGTACTCCTCCATGCAGCTTTCCCAGTTCCTTCTCGTCGGACAGAGGTTTCTTCTTGGCAGGACAGGATCTAATTTCTTGGGAGCAGGGCTCCTACCTTTATACAGCAATTCTTTTGTTCTGCCAGGCCAGGGGGGGGGGCCCTTGCCTAGTCCAGTCCGGTTTCTGAGCACTTTGTTTTTGCAATACAGGCTGTTTCCTTCAGGGTGCAGGGCAGAGTCATCAGACGCTCCACAGGGGGTGGAGCCAGCATTGTGGTGGCAGAGCACAATCCTATTCAGAGTCTGGGTGTACTCCTCCCACCCATCTATCTGCCAATCTTCCTATTCACCACCAGGCTACCTAGCCCTGCCCATCTGGGTTTCTCCAGCCCTGTCACTCACACAAGCCAGACAGCAGATACACATCACGCAGAGGCGGGCTGAAATGGTTAGGCAAGCAAAGGCCATCTTTCTAAAAGTGGCATTTGCAAACGCAGAATATTAAACCTTACTAAAAGATGTACCTTATTATTCTGAATTCAGGCATACTAAACTCGATTTTCTACCATGTTCCCTGGGTCTGTTAGGATCATAGGATGTAACAATCTTAACAGCCCATTCTGGCCTATGAGAACAGGTAGCCTTACAATAGTGAAAAACGAAAATGGCTGTAATTCACTATTAGGACATGCCACACACATCAGGGCTTTGTTTACCTTATGCTTACAATGCACCCTGCCCTTGGGCCTACCATAGGGGTGACTAATATGAAGATAAGGGAAGGTTTAGGGACTGGCAAGTGTGTGCACTTGCGCAGTCAGCTTGACAGTACCAGACTGCACTCAGGTTCTGCAATGGCAGACCTTAGACATATTTTACCAGGCCGCTTCTGTGGGTGGCACAACCAGTGCTGCGAGCCCACCAGCGGCATTTGTATTTACACGCCCTGGCACTCCTGGTGAACTTTACTGGGGTCTGATAGTAAACCAAATAAGCCAATCACGGAATCCAACCAATATATATATTTTACATAGGGAGCACTTTCACTGTGGCACTGGTTGGCAATGGCACAGTGCTCGGAGCGGCCAACACCATAAAAACACATGAGGCACAGCGACAAAAAGTGGAAGGGAGACTCACACTAAGGTGACAGGTCTAACAGTTTCCTGATGTCGATATCCGCTTCAAAGACCTAACTGCAGCTAGCACCTTGAGAAGATCTGTATATTCGAGAAAATAGATTATTACTCCTCTTGGTTTACATAAGGCAGATGGTGACGAGTGGAGGGGACCAACCAGTGAGTGTGTTAAATGTTCAGGACAGTGTTTTCAGGCAGATAAAGCACCATTGGCAAGAATGATTTGAAATAGGCTATAGGGTCGGAACCTTCTGAGCCCTCCGGTAAACCATAAATTCGAAGGTTGTTCCGCCTATGTCTATTCTTTCTTAAGATTTTCAATCTGCTTCTGAAAAGATGCAACCTGAGATTGATGGACTGCAACCTGAGCGCAAGCTGAGTCCAGAGAATCTACGCTTTGTTCAACCGCGGTAATTCTCTCCTCCATTTTTGCCCAACCTTGTATTTTGGAATTTGTCTCTTCCACAAATGGGCGAAGTGCAGGTATTTCATCCAGAAGAAGATCCATTGAGACTGATGAAGGCTGCTTTGGTGGAGAAGGAGGGTCTTTTTTCAACCGCTTGGTTGACACTTTGGTGGTTGTAGAGGAAGAAGTGGAGACACTTTTTGGAGAGGAATTCAAAGAGTCATCCATTTTGATATGATGAGTATAGAGATGTGTGCGGACAATTAATGAGCGATTTGCGGGCACCACCAGTGATCTTGCAGTTTTCAGTCTGCCCATAAATGTGACAACTAGGATTAATAACAAGTTGGGTCATTAGCAGCAGTAACAACAGGTATCCTATACTTCAGGGTTAAAACTGACAATAATAATGAAGCATTGCGTAGTCATAACCCATAGATATTATCCCGAAGAATTCCATATAATGCAGAAATATTATCAATGGCGAAATGTGATGGAGAACACCGCAAATTCAAATACAAGAGATTCCACGAAGCTCATTGGTGACTGGCAGAAGCACTAGTTCTCAAAGAGAAAACAATGTGACATATATATGGTATCCTGCATGAAAATAGTATCTCTTCAAAAGAGCAGAAAAGCAAACACTGCCACAATTGATAGAGCCTGCTCAAATTCCATGGTAGCAAAAGAGAAGCATGCAAAATATAATTAGAGTCAACCGAAATATGCAGTTCCCATGGTTAAAATGAGCTGGGTTTGGCAAACCGGCATTGAAAGGCATGTATTGCACAAAATGGCTGCTAGTGACACCACCATAGAGGGAAAAGCTTCTGTTAATTTCTCGAGATGTGAGGTAAAAAGTCCCTTTACAGAAGCTCACTGGCTTAATACTGCTGCAAAGTTACTCACAGCTTCAAACGAAGAGTCTTCAGGGCATAGATATGCAGGGCTGAAAGTTCGTAAAGGCAGTAAAAAATCCTCTCAGGTCGCGGGCATTTACAAGATGGCGGCACAGTGCTACCTCAGAGAAAGACGAGGAGGTCCGATAAGAAAGCGTGTCCTTCCCGTGTCCAAAAGTGCTCTGTCTGCTTCTTCCCAAACTCCGCCACCAACACCAAGAGCGTCACGGAGATGCTGCCATCAGTGCTAGCCACACCCCCATGTTTTTAACAATTTATAAGTTATTAAAATAATTATTTATGAATAATATTAGGTAAGTATATTTTATATGTTATATGTATATGTTTAATTCATTTTAACATTATGGTGCCGATTCCGATCCTGTAAAACCTGGTTACGAATGGTCGTACGGAGCGTATTCTCCATACGACTTGTACCCAGGAAATCCACCTTACAAACCAGCAAGTACGATTCGTACAGAAATACCATTTCCGTACGAATCGTAAAAAACACCGTACGGCTAAAAAATACATACAATTCTGATCCTGGACAGCGCTTACGCGACGTCCGCACGGAGTCAGGCAGCGTTTTATGGACCAGCAAGTACGATTCGTACCTACAGCACTCCGCACGGCCATTTTTTTACGGGAGCCAAAAAGTGCCGGAAAAGTTAAGTACGCTGCGATGCACGACGAAAAGGGGGCCCGGTACACGACGTACACGCCATCAACCACATCGTACATGTCATCATGTACGGTGCGTACCCCAACATTGCATATGTACGGTGCGTATGTCCGCACCGTACCGCAGGCGTACCCCAATCCTCGTGTATGTCTGCCCCGTACCCCCACACCCACGTATGTCTGCACCGTACCCCAGGCGTACTCCAATCCTCGCGTATGTCCACACCGTACCCCCACACCGGCGTATGTCCACACCGTACCCCAGGTGTACCCCAATCCTCACGTATATATGGACCATACATATGTGAGGATTGGGGTACTCCTGGGGTACGGTGCAGACATACGCGGGTGGGGGGTATGGTGCAGACATACACGGGTGTGGGGGAGGCTGGGGGGCCATACAACTCGTACCCCGGGCACAAGTGTACCCGGGGTTGGGGTCGTACAAAGTTCGCTCCGTACGGGACGTTTTCCATATGCTTGTGTTTTCGGAAGGGCGGTACGGATCATACTTGCGCGCGGACTTCAGTTTTAAGATTTGTATGTAAAAATGTCCGGCTACGTCTCGTAGACTTTTCCCGAAGCGATTCGTATGTATTTTTCATGTACGAATCGTACTTCACCAGTTGTACGGGACTTGTACGATTCGTATGTAAAAAAATACGGATACGAGTCGTACGGTAATTATTTTTAAAGGATCGGAATCGGCACCCAAATGTATTAGTTATTATTTTTAAACATTTTTTAATATTTGTAACTATGTTTCTTTTAATTATATGTATTATTTACTTTATTTTACATTATATTATAACATTTAAAAAAAACAATATTTTTTACAACGATATGTTTGACATCGAAATTTTTTCTCTATATTTTTGTACTTACCATGATGTAGATAGGATGTCGATATTCTTGACCGATATTTTTGTCAAGATATTTTTGTACCTCGATATTATTAGAGTCGATATTTTGTCAGTGATTCGGAAGTAGGAGCTGAGCTTGTTGCAGAGGTCCTGTGAAGGGGTGACTACTGTAGCCTCGCTGGGGGGTCTGGTGAATTTTTGGATGATGCTGAAGAGTTCCTTCGAGTTGCTAGCGTTGGCGGTGAAATTGTTCTGGATGAAGGTTTGTTTGGTTGATCTGATGAGATGGTGGTTTTTTCTGTCATGGTGTTCTTCTTGAGACATCTGCAGGTGCGCCTGGATTCTTGGAGATTGGCGGTGAACCAGGTGGCTTTCCTGTGGTATTGTCTATTGGGGTTGTGAAGGGGTGCTAGTTTGTCAGCGCAGTTGGAGATCCATCTGTGTAGTTCTTTGTCTGGGAGGTTGGCGTCGGTCGATGTGGAGGGGGCATCGCTGTTGAGGGTGGAGTTGAGGTGCTCCTCGGTGACCTTGCTCCAGTTTCTTCGCTGTGAGAGTGATGCAGGTTTGGGGGCAGTGGGTTTGTTGACGTGGAAGTGTACGCATTGGTGGGCCGTCCAGAGGGGTTGCATGGTGTGGCTGAAGTGGATGTTGTTACATTCTGCGAAGATGGGTTAGAGGGTGTGTCCTGCCTTGTGGGTGGGGGCGATGAGCATAGGGCATAGCTCTGACCATAGGAAAGCAGATTGAGGGAGGAGTTAGTCTTCAACATGTCAGGTGTTTCAAGTGTTTCAAAGGACAACCACATGATAGTGGCTATTCCAGGAATAACAGAGCTTAGTGACCATTTTGTTTTTTCCTACAGCTCATTGTGGAGTAGGCTTATTTTCCATTTAAAGGACTTGCCAATAGTGTTGGCAATGGTTTGGGAGCTGTGGAGTATAGTTGAAGAGACAGGGTTTTCTGATTGTTTTGTAGTGGTGATGTATGTTTTAGAACAGCTTGTCGCTTTGATGGTAAATATTAAATAAGGCAGGGGCTAAAACAGAACTGTGGGATTCCTCATGAGAGACAGTTGATCCAATATTTTTGGGCCGATGACAATTTTGGTTATCTACTTTACTGTATCACTAAAACACTTACTTTCTAACTTGATCCTCCAATGGATCTTTATAAGTAGCACTGATGGGAAAGAGAGTCAGTATTGCCTGTCCGATCAACCACAATACAATTAACAGAACAACCTATTGCTACACAATGGGGATGAGGAATCGGAAGCTAAGTTCAATCAGGTGTATTACAAATTAGTAATCAATTTCAAATAGATCGCTCTTAAGACCATACTGTAGAGATACAAGATTGCACCAGGGAACCCAATCCTTCTGAAGAGATTTTGACGAACAAGAATTAATCAAACAAGCAGCTGTGTTTCTGAAATACAAAACAATAGCATAAGAATTTGATGCTCGGAAAATTATCTCAAATATTGTTTTCTATAGATTAGAAATATAAATCTTCCAAGCACAGTCAAAGGCACGGAAATGCCAAGAGTTCAGAAATCAGAGTTCTATAGAAAATGATAAGGAAAAGGCACAAGTATATGAGTAACACTAGCAGTAGCTCGGCCGAAGCTCGGTCAAGAGACTTCAGAGGGTCGGAAATAAGTGTCAGTCTAAACCACACTAGGGATTCAGGTAGAAGTCCTAGGAAGGTTTTGCATAGGGTCTGCAGAAAAAGAGTTTCAGCAAAGAAGTCCATCATGCAGTCTGGAAAGAAAGTCTGTAGTCATCTGTCTCCTTCAACTTGGGCAAATGATGAATTAAAATCCATAGAGTCCGTCAGCAACTCCAATTAAGTCACACCATCAGTAGAAGTCCATTGTATTTGTTTCAATGTGGATTTCTATGTGGATTCAGATGTTGCACACTGCAACAGTAAATAAAAATCCTACACTGAACATGGAAACGCCATCTGGTTCACACACTCATATCAAACGTTGAATAGTCCTTTGTTAAAATTCTGTTCTTGTGTGCTCGTCATCAAAATTCCTTTCTCAGGCTATGTATCTATTGCAAGAAATGTATCTATTTAGACTAGCAATGCATGAGAACACCTACAAGAAAAGCAGCATGCGGGAGCACAGTAAATTATTAAATGAAATACAATGAAATACAGGCCTTTAGAGTGAATGCTAACTTAAGACATTATATCAATAGTGCACGTCACATGCATCTGAGCATTTAAACATATACAAATATATTTTCTTTATTACTTTTTAGTTCATATTTCATTAGCATATAGTGAATAATCAAATTACACAATAGTAAGTGTGACTGACAACTATGTTTGAAAGTACATACATGAAACATTAATGCATAAATTGAATAACTTTTGTTGTTTGACTTGTGTTTAGATACTGTACATATAAGGATCGTTAGGAGCTAAAAACGATGTTACACAGACAATATAGCTCACGTTTAGGAACCATGAGCAATGCTTAAGCAATGAAGTGAAGAGGATGGTTTTAAAGTAAACGTACACATTACACATCTTTGCAATATGGAACACATTATAATCCATGAATCTTTTAGTTGCAATTAAGCTTGTACATGTTGGTATTCCACATCAACCACTTTATTAATTAACATCAACATCAAAGGATTATTTCTAATACATTTATATTAAATGCTACTCTTATTTAGTGAAGATGGTTACTAACTTAAACATCAAATGTACTTCTTTCGACATTAGTAAACATTCTATATGAGAACTGGTATTCTAAAACAGTCAACTTGTGCTTGAAGACACATAAGATTTGTGCAAAGTACATGTTCATTTTGTGTGTCAGGTATCATTTGCTTTAGGTTTTAATGGCTTGTGAAGAGTTGCCAGTTTGGCGCTGCACCACAGTAATGGTTTAGTGATTTGGGACAAGGGGTGGATCATGCTTCCAAAAGAAGCAATACTAAGCCAAAAATGTAATACGTGTCAATTTGGTTCAAAGAATCACCAGATACACAAATTACTTTATGCTGATACAACACTTATGCCTAACATTAACTAACATTGAGCAGAGGGTTATTCGCCCTTTCATAACTAGATGCATGGCAATGACTGGGAATTCACTAGCATAGTCACTTAAATTGGACGTGGCCCCTTTTAATTGACTAAAACACAAGCTGCTCTTCAACATGTTCAAAATGCAACCAAGATGTACCATTTTAGAAAGTAACAAAGAAGCAAAAATGCCAGCAACAAATCAGGGCCTTGGAGAATACATCTGGCATAATTTCCATAATAGATACCTGAATAGTGAGAACAATGTCTTCACTACAAAACCAGTTACCTCTAAATCTGGTCATTTGAGCGTGCGGGCATCAAACAACAAACGAAAACCAATAAGTGGAAGCAGGAAGCAGGAAGCAGCAATTCACCTACAGGAAGACACAATTACAGAAACGGCCGGTCGAGGCTTTAGACACAATTGAATCCAGAATATCAGAAATATAACCCAGGAGATAAGCAGTGAATCGGCATGCATCCTGCTCAACAAAGAAGAATGCAGAGTTTGCTGCTACGTACGTGTGTGTGAAAGCGTGCACTGTGGCTGTCTGCACTGTACATGCTCTCTGCATGTAAAAGAACGTGTACTGTTATTGCTCCAACTACATCCATTCTGTCTTTATATGCGAGGAACACTTGCTGTGTCCAGTGGTGGAAAGTAGGGGGATCCCGTCAGATCCCCGTTGCCAGAGTTTTCTCCTAAATGCGTCTGGGATCCAGCTGACCCAGGAAAACAAACTGTGGGGCATATCAGCAACAACCGGCGATAATTATCGCTAAGCGCACTTAGCGCTGGGCTAATTATCGCCGGCTAGCGTGGATTTTTATCGCTGAGATAGCGTGCTATTAGCAACGCTTATCTCAAAAGCGATAAAAATCCTAGCGCTAACTGCCTAACGTTAGATTATCGCTGGAAACCCAGCGATAATCTCACAAAATGTGGCGTTAGCTTGTTGATAGGGCCCCAAAAACTTAGCCATGAAATCCACCTTCCATAGGATATCATGGCTAAGTCAGTCCTGAAGTAGGCGTAAGGAAAGTAGTGATAACAGGGGTTATCGCTACTTTTCTTGCCGCTATGCTTCATAGCGTGGTACTTGATGTGCGACATTTCTCCTATCATGTCTGGTCAGGAATGCCCACTTTGCATCTCATTAGAGATGCAAAGCTGGGCGTTAAGAATTCGTGCGCTAATGCAAGGTTTCACGCGTTAGCGTGACCTGCTAATTATGCGATAAAATTATCGCCGCTTTTCAGCCGAAAACGGCCGCAAAAGCGGCGATAATTTCCTATTGCCGCCTTGTAAATATGCCCCTGTATTTGTCCCCGTGTCATTTTCCGACCTCTGGACATAATTCAGTCGCACCCGCAAATTGTCTGAATTAAGTTCAGAGCAGAACAAAATTATCTCAGTGTCAAAAGCAGTAGCCCACTTACCTCTAAATAAAATAAAAATCCATGATCTGCGCGGTATGTAATGTGCAGGCACATTAACCCTCTATGCTAGTGCTTGAGTCAAACTGTGACTGGACAAAACATAGAACTCTCCCAGAACTGTGTTAACCACTAGAGTGATTTTATCGCTATTATAATCCTTTCAAAATTGCTGGACAAACAATGATCAGTCACTGCTTTTTAAGCTTCGCCTCTCATACTCCAGCCCTTCCATCTGCCATACCTTGACCCCCAATTTATGGGTTCCAGTAGTAAATGCTTTCCACTTCCAGCACTGGCTGTGCATGTTCTCTTTGAGTGAGGGCACGTTCACCATGTGATGTGTCTGTGTGCTAGAAACTAGCACTTCTGCCTTTCGTGCCTGTTGTCTGTGTGATGATTACACACCAGTATCAGATGCTACCTTTCTGAATATGACAACTGACCATAATGGTACCTAAAATGGGTATGCAGCCATGGTAGTATCCTTGAGCCCATGTTCCATGAAAAATTTCATCTGGCATAGGAGAACGATATGTGTACGATAAGAGAATGGCTAGCAAGGTAGTGAACGCTCTATACAGCAGGAGAATAGGCAAAATATTTTGGGACCAATGTCTCAGAAAAGAGTTAATCTAGATACAATCTGGATTTGTTTGAAGGGTTTATTCTTGGCCCCTGCACCAGCTCGGACTCTCGCTAACATGAGAAATACCGCCTCCCCGTCTCATCAGCTAAGTCCAAACGCCTCAAAATGCTGCTTCTTCTTTCAGCAGCTCAAAAGTCAGGGTTTTCCACCATTTATGTAATTACTTTCGTGCTGAAACCAACCAAACACTTACTAAACTATGATATTCTTTCCGTTGTGCAAATTCTTGGCTACTTAACCTTCACTTAAACTCCCATATTTGAAATCTGAATAGCGCAGAGCAGACGTTTTGAAAGCCATGTGTTTGACTGCAGGCCAAGATATATATCCATGCCTACCTTTCAACAAATTATATGGAATCAGGAGACATTATGGTTGATTAATAATATACCCATCCCTTCATTTGCTTGTTTACATATTTGTTCTTTCGTAACTGTCAATATCTGCAATTACCGAGGCATTGCTCTAAAGTTGCTAAAGGCATGCAAATACCATGAAATTCCACTAGACACTGTGGGAGCCTGAGCCTTCCAGACAGGGCATCCCAGAAGCACTTGAAGGACGTGCCTCTGTTATAAGAAACAGACGGGTGCTCCATTACATGAACCTGGGTTACTGCGCCCTTGATCCTGGCTCGTGATAAAATACAATATGTTCCTTCTGTGTAAACTATAGCGGCTACGAGTTTCCGCACGGCCACTAGGGCATTGCACAATTGCTTGGCACGCATAAAGGCTAAGTGCAGAATCGCTAAACACAGCGAGGAGAACTGAAAATATTCATTGTGTTTTCCTTGAGTCAAGTTTGTAGACTGGGGAGATGTCTGAACTCTGACAGAACTCATGCCAGAAATGGGATTTTGAATAGTTCAACTATGAAAGACACATTTCGCACAATAGCTGTAGTATAGCAGCCGTACCCAAGGATAGGATTGTTTCAAAACTGAGTTCATCAGTTTAGCAAATATGCACACATGCTTGAGAAGTTATCGCGTAGATACATGCATCAATGAGTAATGACACTTAAGAACATCTAATTGCCCAATTGAGACCATGAGATCATTCCCACAATGCCTCCGCTATTATTGCGTTTGCATAATAATTCAACAAAGCAGGAAAGTAGCACAACTAACACAGCCCAAATGTCTATCACTCTTTGATGCTCTAAGTTCAATTCTAGGGCTAGGCAAATCCTTGTTTTTAAATCTGCTGATCATATGAAATCGTTTCTTCAGACTTGAAGGATTCAGGGGTCTCACATATTTCAGAACAACTTGAGAGCATTCCAGACAGTTGATGGGAATTCACTACTGAATTTAAGGCAACAGGTACTTCCTTTTTAGATCTTGCTTCAGACAGATGAGAGTTCTGTCTACTGCGAGAACCATCATCAGCATCATCATCAATACAACAACAAAAAAATAAAGAAGCATATGGAGTGGGGTTCAGCTCAGCCATCTTCAGCAACTGGCTTTCATGTGTTTTTCTTGGTTTGCTATTGCTTGGATGAACTGTCCATTAGGACCATGTCATTTTGAGGTTGGTCTCATCAAGTAGTCCTTTTGGATCTGACTTGGCAAAAAAGAGCTTTCAGGAGTACTACAGAGAAGGACTGTGGCTCAACCCAGATGTTTGTTCTTCTGGGTCCAGCTTTTGATTTATCAAAAGCTGTGTGGGTACACAGAAACAGTGGTTATCCAACAAATACCTATGATCATTTGTCTATCCAGCTGCTTGATACAGGTTCTTCATCATGCAAAGATGTTGGTCGCACACAAGTCACTGTGATGGACAGAGATTGCCCTTTAAAGTCACACAAATGTCACTGTGATGCTATTAAACAACTTCTGTTAAGGATAATTAGATACCTAACAAAACAGACCTACTCTATCCTACCTTCCTACCACATCTACTTACCTTCCATACATACTCTATGTTACCTAACCTTAAATACCTACCATAGGTAAGTAATTTGCTAAAATGTACCTAGCCTAACCTGGATGTGCAGGTGTATGTGTGCATAGCTATATGTACCTGTAGCCAAGAAACCCCCAGGGAAGAACCAACCCCCTCACCTGATGGTTGGGAATGAAGGACCCCGTCTCTGCGTCAAGGATGACAACCCGCATGGTATGTCAGACCGCTGCTTGTCAGAGATTCGACATGCTGGACCCCCATCTCCGCTTGGAAGGAATTATCCTCTAATTTGTAGGGGGGAGTGAGGATCGTTTATACTAAAGTGGTCACCCCAGGGTTTTTTCTAGAATCAATATGTTTTAAAACCAATCATGGGTGTTATGAAAACAATCATAAATGTTTTGAAAACAATCACCAATGCTTTTCCAAACAAGTGTGATCATGCACAGCTGGCTGTTGGCCAAGGATGAAAAAAGTGGAGACCCTTATACAGAATAATTCTGCCGTGCCTGGGGACATGTTTATGTACGTCAGGTGCAGGGATTATGATAGAGTACCGAGAGCCTGGTGTCGAAGAGACAGGACCAAGCTACTAGGTAAATGGTCACCAGTTTAGAATTATTATTGTCATGTGGATGGGACAAATGTATGTAATAGGGGTATACATAACAGGACTAGCCTAAAAGACATGACATCCTACTGCGACTTGTGCTGCGGCCCAAGAAAAGGGCTGGAGCACAAGCTGCAGTGGAAAAAGGCAGTTTGTGCACATCCATGCACCGTGTGCCAGGCACGATGTGGTGCCTGGCATACGGTGCATGGATGTGTGGGGGGTACTACATGTGCTCCTCAGGCCACTTAGCAGTACCCTACAGTGGTCCTACTTGGGACCCACAAAGTCCCTTTCTGGCTGCCTTTCCATGGCGTAGATGCCCCATCGTTTCCCTACCCAGAATCCCCTGCAAACCTCAAATTTAGCTGAAAAACACATTTTCCACACATCTTTGCGTGGGATCACCGTGCTGGCACAAATGTCTTACCCCAAAGTATTCCCCTCAGTCTCCCGAGTAAAATGATACCTCACTTGTTTGGGTGTCCAAAGCAGAATTGGCTAAAAACGTATTAAAAAGAAAATGTAGCACTTAGAATTGTTGGTGCTATACCCTTAATCCCTACGTTTTGGGCTCTTCCCAGTCACAGGCCTTTGGCCCACCCACACAAGAGAGGTACCATTTTAATCGGGGGAACAAGGGGAACGCTGGGTGGTAGAACATTTGTGCCAGCACTTTGATCCCATGCAAAAATGTAAGGAAAACATTTTTTTTCAGCTACATTTGAGGTTTGCAGGGGATTCTGGGTAGGAAAATGTTGGGGGATCCATGCAAGCCATACCTCATTGAACTCCCTAGGGTGTCTAGTTTTCAGAAATGTGTGGGTTTGGTAGCTTTCCCCAGATGGTGGCGAGTACGAGGCCAAAAAACCAGGTGCACCACCCAAAACCAAGCTGTTTTGTTATAGGTAATTATGAAGTCTCCACAGTACGATTTGGGCCATTTCCTGTTGCAGCCACTATGCCTATCCACACTTGGGGTAGATGGGTTTAGATATGGAGTCAGGATAAATCCCTGCACGGCATATGCACTATCACCTGAGTGAGAAAGGAAGTGCCATTAATTACAGTCACCAACACATTTATCCAAGGTATACATCAGGGTGTGTCACATTGATGTACCTAGCAGGTATACTTCTCCAAATTCGCCCCCAGCTAGACGTGTGTAGATCCTACTGTTCTTGAATATGAAGGAGTCATGGGTACTCCATGGAAATTTGGCTACAATGTCAGTGATGATATGGTCCGCATCGCATATTACCTGCACGTTGATCGAATGTATAGATTTGCGGTTCCGATATATGTACTCTGTAGCTGCAGGTGGGCAGATTGGTATGTGTGTCCAATCAATGCACCCTATTACATGTGGGAACTGTGCCTTTTGATAAAAATCCACCTTGGTTTTCTGCAGTTCTGCCTGTGTGCTGTGGAAGCGTATATAGTGATGCATTCTTTGCATCATGGCATCCAGGAGAGTGTTGAAAAAACGGGACAGGCAACTCTGTGACACACCACCTGCCACAGCTATTACCCCCTGGTAACTACCTGATGCAAGTAGGTGCAGGCTACAGAACACCTGAACATGTGTTGGTGTAGCGTGCGCCCTTGGTGTCTGATGCTCTAGGAGTGGGTGCAGGTCCCGTATCAGGTCTAGAATGGTTTGGGGGTCTAGCCTGTACCTCTCATGGGTTTCAGCCTCAGTCAGTTGGAACAGTGTAACGCGCAGTCTGTACACGTTTTCCTCCCGTCTCCAGATCCTCAGTCCTGCTGCTTGCATGCGAAGCCGCCTTGCAATGAAGTAGAGGGCCGCCATTGTGTTCACACTGTTGCATTTTGGGGCTGTTTAAATGCAGTGCACCTGATTACCACCTGCTTTGAGTCAGTGGTAATTAGCGACTCCTAAATACCGAAAAATGGAAAAATCTGTATTACCGACTTTTGGTACATCGATTTGCGAGTTTTTAAGGATTTCTTATTTAGCGATTCGGTATTTGGGGTTTCAGTGTCTGCTAATCGCAAATTAAGGATTCGGTAACTGGTTTCCCTTATTTTTACCGATTCCTTATTTGCGATGGCGTTTGGTGTTACCTACATTGTACAAGGCTAAATACCGGTCGGTAACGCAGAAATTCTGTGAATTGCTGCGTTACCAACCGTTATTTAGCCACTTACATCTGGCCTTTTGTCTTTCCTTTAGGTGTAGCTTGGGTATTTGGTTAGATGAAGTGGGAGTGGAGGTGTTTAGCTGTGATTTTTAGGTGTGTGGTATTGAAGATATGCAGGGAGCAGGTCAGAGAGTTGATGAGCAGGGAGTGTGCACGTAATGTCCCTGCTAGGGTCTGTTTCAGAGGGTACTTTTAGTGGACATGGAACTGAGTCAGTCACCAGCTTGGTGAGGGGAGAGGATACATTGTGCCTGTTGTGTGTGGGTGCTGTTTGGTCAGTTTCTAGAGTGGTGTGAGGGATAGGAGGTGGGGTGGTGTTTGGTTGAGGGGCGGAGTAATGGGAGAATAGCCGGGTTGAGTGGATGGACTGACGTTGATGCTCGGATCCGGTCTGATAGTTCTAACGGTGCGGTCAGTTTTCTGGGAGTGAGGGTTTATGATGTGGTTGAGTGGGATGTTGGTGTCCGGCTTAGAGTGAGAGGGGGTGAGATTGGAACTGTGGTCATGGTGAGGATAGAGTTGTAAACTCAGGGGAGACATGTGTGGATGACCTCTTGCGGGATGGCTTCTCTGTGGAGTGTTGTGTTTAGGGGGTTGTGTGTGAGGGAGAGAGCCCTGCAAAGTGTAGGGAATATGGATTAGAAGGAGCGAAGGTTGGCATCTTTGGCTTGAATCAGCACGATTCTGTTGCTGTAGATAGTTAGGGTGGCCTTGCCTTTCAACATGGGGGAGTGTGAGATAGTCAATGTGTGGCCATGTGGTATGTTAGAGGTTTGCTTATGTGTAGGTAGTTTGTAAGGATTGTATTCCATTTCGCAGGTTGGGTAGCATGGAAGGTGAGATCAGTTTCCTCCTGACCTTTGGAGGCATTGTAGTAGAGATCTGTTATGAGTGTTTCATGATGTTTTTTGATCAGATTATGTTTGAGTTTCTTGGAAGCGGTAGCTGAGAGGTTCGGGGGTAGGAAATGTAGGAGTTTGGGCCAAGTGATTTCAAGTGGTGTGATATAGGAAAGTAGGGTACTGTGGAGGTAAGCATGGTGATTTGGACTGGTGGGATAAATAAATGTGGGGTGGGTGCTATTCGTTTGTTAAGCCCCCTAAATGTGTGCCCATGGAGATTGGAGTGGAAGGAAATGACAGAAAGTCAGGGGACAGGGGTGACTGAGTCTTTAAATTTTTTTATCCGCACTAATGTTCTAATCTTGATTTTATTTTTAATTTTTTACAGTTATAACTAATGGGGGGTGGCTATTTTTAGATTCACAGAGTTGGTATATTGGAAAGGTGACTAAGAAGGGTACACACAGTGGATAAGAAGTTTCCTGATCCAAAATGGCCACTCTGTAGGCTTGGGTATTCCTCTTTCTGTTTTGGTGTCTACTAGTCTCTAGAGGTGGGGTTGAGATCAGAAGGGCATGGGGTGTTCCTCATTTTAGTGTCTCATAGAGGGGCGTAAGGTCGTCTTCTTTCTATGTGTTTCGGTGCACTGAGGTAAGAATGGTCCTCTTTCTGTTTCTACAGTGCACTGGGGAAAAGGAGAGGATACAGCCTTCAAGATGTAGGCTCAAAAATCCCAAGATGGACTCCTGTATCCACCCTAAGGACCGAGTAACCGAGTTGCTTTGTGCTTGTGATCCTTAAATACCGCCCTCATCCTAGGGCACCAAGACCGGTAGAGATCTTCTTTCCCTGACAGGGTCACCAACTCTTCACAGGCTCCGGGTTGGGAGGCGAGAAAACAGAAGAACAGTCACAGGCGGGGGCTTGGTTGGGTCTGCAAGCCATCGAACCTTAAAACAAGCTGTTGGTTGGAAGGGGAGAAAAACAAAGGACAGTCACAGGCGGGAGCTTGATGGGGGCCGCCAGTATGGAGCCTGCTCCTTCATAGTCACAGGTTTGCAGCAGGTTCCCACCAGTCTGCGACCGAGAGTACACTTTGAGCTTAGCCGCCGCAGCACAATAAAAGCCCCCGCCCACCTGACCTGTAGTCGCCAGGACTATGGAGCCAACCGTAACCCGGGGGCAGAGGAGTTCTGGGCTCGCCCTCGAATGTTAATCCAGGCCCTCAGGAGCTCCCACAGGGGGCTCCTGTTCCGTCGGCCTTCTTGAAAAGTATATCATAAGTGACCTGTGCTAAATCATGTGCTTCCTAACAATCTGCATTTGGAAGGACCACATTAGAGTATGCCCCCTATTCAATTTGCTCAATGAATTATCAGTGCTAGAAATGTGCCCCTCGAAATTGCTACTGAGTGAACGATTCCAGAGTTACCAGGTACATGAAATAGCTTCTCATTGAATGGGTTCCATTAGAAACATTGATCCTTGAAATTCCTGGCTCCTGGATTGACTTGTGCTAAACATCAGCCATTTAAAAATATCTGTTGGTTAATCAATGGTGTGAAAATATCTCTCCAAAAAAGTATACAACGTAGAAATATTAGACCAACCTTATCCTTCTCTGATCTTTTAATATATATCTCCTTCGTTTCAATTCTGCACAACTCACAAACACCAATCACCTCCACAAGCACAAACACATACCCAGCCTAACATATATCTCCCTCTCTACCAGATCACACAGCAAATGCAGATACTTAGCAAACATGCCAGACTTCATCATCCACCACAAAGCAGATATTATTTTCGGTGCTGAGATGTGGCTTACAAACACATTGTAGGAAATAGCGTTACTGGTTGACTGTGGTGTGAGCCAGGCTCAAGCAGCAACCACACTCTTGGTCAGGGTAAGGCACAACCAACCCCAGATGTACCTGTGCCCAACCCCCTGGTAAACTGGCACAGAGCAGTCAGGCTTTTGTTGGAGGCAATGTGTAAAGTATTTGTGCAACATTTCAAACAGTAAAACTGTGAAAACAAGACACAAAAGATCCCATACCAGGTTAGAAAAATATAGCTTTATTTAATAAAACAAGACCACAATGACAAAAATTCAATTTGTAGATTAGGGGTTGTACATTCTTAAAGAATAAACTTCAATTCAGTGCCTAATATCAGAAAGCACCAACTGTGGCTATCTAGTCGCGCAGGACAGGGTCAAATTTAAAGTTCCAGACCAATTGCGATAGAGTGCAGGTCCAATACAGTCACAAATTAGTCCCACTGAAGTTTTACCTTTTCAAGTTCTGTGCAAGATTCCTGTTCACATTAGAAAGGGTCGCCAGGTACAAGGAGAGCCTAACTGGTGACAGTCGGTGTGGTGCGAAGAACAGGCCAGGCACGGTGGACAGGCAGGCTGGAACTTGTGCAATGAGATGAGCTGGCCCCGGCTCACGCTGGTTTTCTGTGTAAACGGGCCCATTCGTAGTTACGAAGAACCCAAAAGCTTGATTTCAATAGCTCAAGAGCAACACCAAGGGTCCAGGATCTGAAAGGCACCACTTGGGGGTCAGACTCGCTGAAGATGGGTCTAGGAGCTGTTGGGGAGCTTTTTATGTCCCTAAGGCTTAGATCAGGAAGCCAGCAGACTGTGAGTCACTTTGGGTTCAAGATGGAGTTACAGGTCCAATTCTTCTTCCCCAGACAAGCAAATAGCAGGCAGCAGGTCTGCATAGCAGGGTAGCATTTCTTTGTGGAGCAGCAGTCTAGCAGCGTGACAGTCCTTGTAGCCGCACAATAGTCCTTCTTTCTGGCACAGATGTGTCTAGGAGCTGTTGGGGAGATTTTTACGTCCATAAGGCTTAGATCAGGAAGCCGTCAGACTGTGAGTCACTTTGGGTTCAAGATGGAGTTACAGGCCCAATTCTTCTTCCCCAGACAAGCGAATAGCAGGCAGCAGGTCAGCACAGCAGGGTAGCATTTCCTTGTAGAGCAGCAGTCTAGCAGCATGGCAGTCCTTCTAGCAGCACAATAGTCCTTTCTTTCTGGCCCAGAAGTGTACTGAAGTGGTGGTGTCTGAGTACCTTCTTTTATACACTGGTGTTCTGGTTCTGGATGCTGGGAGAATCTTCTAGACAGTGTCTTTGAATTACATGGAATTCCCTGCCTCCCTTGCCCTGGCTCCAAGCTGGCTGAAGTGACAATGCAGGGTCATTAGGCCCTTTGTATGAAGGCAGAGAACAGGATATTCATTGTCAGTGGGGCTGTGCTCAGCTCCACCCCATCCTGCCAGCAGATGCCCCACTCTGGCACACCTATTCCCTCTTATGAACCGTCCAAAAATTCAGTCCAATGTCGGGTGTCTCTTATTATTCCTTTTACCGAACACATTTATCGGTGAATGTGTTCGAAGGAACAGGGGTTTGAAACGTAGTAACCGGTGTTATTGATTAAAGCGTGTGAAATTAAGTGTAGTGTTTGATAGAGGGTCAGTCTTGACATTTGTGTTATTTTTGAACTTTCTAAAAGTGGCATTTTTTAAATTGTGATCAAAAACCCATCTTCACCACTAAATAGGGGTTTTCAGCTCAAATCCAAAGACACCAAACATGAACTGATTTGGAAATGACGCTTATAAAATGTAATAAGGCAACGCCAATGTTTTCCTATGGGAGAGATAGGCCTTGCAGTAGTGAAAAACGAATGTATGACTTTTTCACTACGAGGACATCTAAAATGTAAAGGTACATGCCCTACTTTTTAAATACATTGCACCCTGCCCTGTGGGCTTTCCAGGGCCTACACTAGGGTTAACTTATATATATTGAAAAGGAAGGTTTGGGCCTGGCAAATAGTTTATTTTGCCACGTTGAAATGGCAGTTTAGAGACATGTTTAAAGAACTACTTAAGTCTCCAAATTAGCATTTCATTTACAGGCCCTGGTTACATGTTATACCACTTTACTAGGGACTTATAAGTAAATTAAATATGCCAATTGGGGATCAGCCAATATGACCAAGTTTATAAGGAGTGAGCACATGCACTTTAGCAATAGTTAGTAGTGATAAAGTGTTCAGAGTCCTTAGCCCAGTAAAAACAAGATATAAAAAAATGGAGGCGGCAGACTGACAGGTCTAACACACATCTTCTGCAATCCTTAACAAGATCCTATCCATATCCTTCAAATACACCAAACATGTGATGGCCTCATCATCCTCCACTCTCTCACCTATCATTAACCCTGTCCTCTCTGACATGAGCTTCAAATGCATCTCAGTGCTCCTTTCCATCACTCATTTCATTCAACCTCATATACTGGCCTCCTTGGCATGACAAACACTTTATAGACAATAATTGTTACACTTTATCACCTCATCCTTTATATCCCACACTAAATGCACCTTAATAGATCTCCCATCTCAAAGTACCCATACATAACTTGGGTAACAGAATTAAAATATTATCAATACTTGCATGCCTCTCTTTCTTTCAGTACAAGGATAATTCCATCACCATCACTTCTAGATTCCACAAGACCATTGAAATATTCCATATTAGCCATACCCCCTAGTCTTCCTCTTCTCTGGCAGTGGGAGAACAAAGTCTAATAAAGAAAGACAGAGGCTAAGATCCAAGTCTTCAAAGAATTCAGCTGCAATCAATTTGTATTTAGCCACAAAAACACTGCCTTCAGAGCTGTATACAGCAACTAGGCGCCTTCATCCTTAGACCTCCAGATGTTAATACAATCTGTGCCTCATCTTGGTACATATAACATTCACTGTTTTGGGCTTAATTTCAACCAAACAATATTTTTTCCTTTTTAGTGTTACATCTTATAAAAGGAGTTCCTCAAGATGCAGCAGAAAAATATGATGGTCATTGATGTTGAATGGTAATGATAAAGTGCGTCTTATCAAGGCACTTGATTTTGCCTCCATCAGAAATTCTACAGAGATCTTCCGTAACAGCTACATTGTATTCAAGGCTGGGCTGAAAACCATCTGGAGAGCATCAGTGAGAGCAATCCCATCAAAAAGCATTGCAATCAGCCACTCACTGCCTTCTTAAGAAATTGACCTCAAAAGGGGAAGGAGGAGATGGGCAGAAGTTGATTGGATCATCTGATTCAAATGATGACTTTTTCAGCAAGGGAGACATTATTGTTTGTTTTAATTAGACAGGAACATATTCTGCGATAATGGAGCTGGGACTGACCTGCAGTATTAAAGGACCAATAACTTTCCTTACTGAGACAGGAAGTCTGCAAAGGCAGGGTTGGGAGAACCTTTAGGTTTATTTGGTAACAAGAGCAGCTTGAAGTGTTGTGGAATAGAAGGGGAAAGTTATCTATCAGAGTCATTGAAATAGGACACCTACTACTTTGACAATGAGTCTAGCAATGTCCGCTGCCTTTCTCAAACCCTGAACTTGGTAGGGAAAAAGTTGGATAGTGATATGACAGGTCCTGAAATGTCTCCACCTCAACTGAAACCACCACAGAAGATTTCTAAGTTTGTGATTGGATAGTTGTTTTTTTCTGGATCTTCATATTCTTCCCTCTCTTAACCCTTGAAGCTTTCAGGTCATTGTATTCTCTATTTTGATCAGGTCCATCCTCAAGTAAAACAAACCTGATAGCAAATGACAGATCAAAGTTCTCCAGAGGCCAAGCCCACTTAAAAAGCAATTTCCTAGTGAGTTTTTTTGAGATAAAACAACTTAGCACCCCAGTGATGATGTCAGTAAGTTACAAATAGCAAAAAGAATTCTTAACAAATCAAACTTGCACCCCTAGTCACAAATCTGTGTTAAATTCATCGTTTTTTTGCTCACCTTGCCACCCCAGTTTGAACCCAGCCATATGCAAATCAGTCTTGACCCTGATCCCCATGAGAACAGTCCAGTCCAAACTGCCAGGTCAGGTCCGCCCTGGACCGGAAACAAGCATCCTGGGTCCGGTTTCGGAGTATCATCTCTTAAGAGCCAGGCTAGCTTAAATCCAGTGGCACAGTGAGCACGGGACCACGTCTGGGCATACCCTCCCCACTTAGGGTCACAAAAGCATAAGAACAGATGATAGACAGGATGTTGAACAAATCAAACATTCACCCCAGTCATAGATCTGGGTTTAATCCATTGTTTTTTTTGCTTACCATGCCACCCCAGTTTGGACCCAGCCATATGAAAATCAGTCTTGACCCTGCTCTGCAATGAAACAGTCCACCCTCAACTGCCAGGCCAGGTCCTACCTGGACCACAAAGAAGCATACTGGGACCTGTTTCAGAGCATCGCCCCTCATCGGCCTGGATAACTTAAATTCTGTGGCACAGTGAGCACAGGACCCACGTCTGGGCATACCCTTCCCACTTAGGGCAATAAAAGCAACACGGCTTGGTAAATGCGTTAGGTTTCACCTAGGGGATTGAGAATAAGAGGTGTGGGCACAATGAATGAGTGAAGGGAGAATGGTGTGAGTGCTCTACATGCAGGGGCAGTGGTGCATGAATGAAGATTGATAAGTGTCAGTGCAGGGTGAAAGTGCCTGAATGCATGGTGATTGATGTGGGTTTAGTGCTGATGGAGAATTGTGTTTGTGCACAGGGTGAGAGTATAGTGTGATTGGTATGCCAATAGTATAAGTGCAGGATGATTTGAGTTGAAGGTGAGAGGTGTGTGGGGAGGGTGAGAGGAATGTGAGTGCAAGGTGAGAGGTATGTCAATGGCTCCTTGCCCCATCCATCCAGTGCAGAATGGCAGCTTCCTTTTAGCTTAGCAAGACAGCTGTCCTCAGGGGGCTCCAGTTGACTGAGTAGGTTAGCCTGATCCAGTAGGGAGCTGCGAAAATCTACACCAGATGGAGAGACAGGGAGTGAGAGTCAGGAGTGAGGACAGTGTTTACTAAATTATGCAAACCCAGGGCAGTCGGGATGTGTAGTTTCATCACTACAGCACTATTATGTGAAATTGTATTTATTGTTTGATTACTTAAAATCATGACAATTAGGATAAAAAGAGAAGGCGTCAAAATTCATCTTAAATACAGAAGAAAAAAAAGGCTAAAAGTATTACAAGTTAAACATTAATACAAGATGTTTTTTAAAAATTTGCAAAAGGTTACTACAATACATTGGAGCGTAATGTCCTTATTGTTAAATATACAACCCAGCCATGACTTTCAGGAAAAACAAATGGGAGCAGCATTGGTAAGTGTCTCAGAATAGAATAGAGAGCAGGAAAGACCAAGTATGTCCGTGGATGTTCAAGTTATGGCGCTGATACTTGCAGTCCTTCAGTTGCGAGCTTTTTTGCCGTTTTAATGACGAATTTTGTAAACAGGATGTCGAGCATCGTGTTTTCAGGATTTATTGCTGCCATGATGGCTTGCCGGCATGATGGGCTCCATGTTTAATCCATTCGCCCACAGCAAGATCCTTCTATCACTAAGAAAGGTGGGGCAGAAACACACCACGTACTCAATTGATTCAGAGTGGTGCCCACACCCCCTGCCCTTGTTGTCGTCGCTTGAGCGGCGCCATGCTGGCAGATGTTTTAGAAAGGGCCATTCGCCCATCCACAGTGCCATAAATCTTTTCTTCCAAAAAAGTGCATAAGTGCTTGAAAAATAAGGGACCTCTGATCTAGGTTTGAGCTTCCCTATTATGGACCAGGCATTTTTTCTTTTGGACAATTGTGCCCTGTCAAGATGGAAAGACCAGCACTATTACATCAAAGGCACACTGATTACACACCTACAGGAAAAAAAACAAGAGACGTCCTTAAAAAAAAAGAAATAAGCCAAATATAATCTGTTGAAATTACATCCAAGACACACATATATACAACATGGGTGTCTTTAATGGCAGCAAAGCATCGTACATGTTGCCTTCAAGTCCAGTAGAAGAAGACTGAGTCCAAAGGCATTCTAAGTTCCAACAGTGCCTAGCAACAGTAAAACACATACAAAACATAATTGAGAAAATAACACATCTCCCTCTTTTAAAACATAACATTAATAAATTGTGAAATCTATAAGTACACGTCTCATACGGCAGGTATCTTTGACTCTGGATGCAACATGCTCACTTGTGCGGTTAAAAGTGAAACATTCATTTTCCAGTTCCTCAACCAGATCACGGGCATGGTCCACATGCAAATGAACATTTTTTACATCCTTGCATCTTGCCACATGTCTAACATTCCAAACTTTCCCGTCATGTGTGACCACACTGTTTATATTCACTTTTACAATCTTGATGGGTTTACCAAATCTTGGCATACATTTGGAGATAATGCCAGGCAAACGAATCCTGATCAGGTCTACAACACAAAAACAAGATTTTTTGACACTCCAGTTGCTGCCGTACCACTCCTTCATTTTTCTTTGTCTAATTGCCACATTCTTGCCCACTTGTTCCACATCCACACCATTACATTTCTTCTTGACCCACCAAGGGCCCAATTTAGTGGTGGGATTCCTACCTTTAAGCAATTTAAAAGGACTAACCTCTGTGACTGTGTAGGGTGTGGTGCGATACACCCAAATCTTTTCCCTTAATTCATTCTTCCATCCACCACCACCCTTGCATGCCCCAGTTATCCAATATTTCAAAACTCTGTTGAATCTTTCCACTTGATCGTTCCCTTGAGGTTCATACAATGCAGTGGTCCTATGACAAATGTTATTATGCATCAGAAATTCTTCCATTTCTTTAGATCTGAATTAGACACCATTGTTCTCGATAAGTACTTCAGGATACCCCTCTCACTTAAAAATTTCCTTAAGAAATTCAATGACTACTTCTGTGGTGATATGACTTACTTCAGGCCATTTTGAATGATAATCTATAACCGCAAGAGCAAATCTTGCATCTTGGGGTAAAGAATGGAATGGTCCTGAGATATCCATGGCAACTTTCTGCCAATGAAACTCGGGCCAGTCAAACGGTTTCAAAGGTGGGGAACTACTCTCAGACCTTTCTCACTATTCACACAATCATGACATTCTCTTACAACTCGATCTACCATCCTGTCTAAACCACCAAAAAATGTCACTAATCAACCTTATAATTGAGGACATGCTAAGATGTTGTCTATGTGCTAATTGAAGAACAACATCTTGCATTACCGGGATATCCTCTCGTGGCGCAGCAAACATGGACTCCAAGAACGCTTTCGTAATGGATTCCGCTCCTTCCTCTCGCCCAGGTGCAGGCCGAGCATGTTGAACGGCCTGTGCCTTAGCGAACAACTCTTTTAAGTTCTTGTCCTTGCCCAGTCGAGAAGATGACATAACTCACCGCCAACCAGGTCACAAGAGAGCGTAGGACTAGCTGCGTTCCTCGGGAGTACCTATGATAGAACACCAGGGCACTTGGAGCTGCAAAGTGTCGAGCCGTCAATCTGCCCGCGTTGCTTGTGTGTCTCAGGGCTCAAAAACGGATGGGCTGAAGTGAGGGGCTACCCCGTGCCTCATAGCCGGAAGTTTAACAGCTCCCCTCTGCAGGGCACCCCCAAGAGGCCCAGCCCCCCGTCCCCGCGTCACCGTGCCGCCCCCTCCGCTCGTGACCCAGTGTGTGTGAGGGGTGCCTCCCGCGCCGGTCTATCCTGTCCAAAACTCACGCACCCAGAATGTCACTTGCCTGAGGCCGTTGTGAGACACCACCGCTCCGTCCAATGGTCTGCCGGGTGGGCCAGATCACTCTCCGCCAGGTGCCAAAGCTACAATATCCAGGACAGGGCCTCCCGCAGACCTTCGGGACCTCCCTGTACCCGAAGACGCCACACCAATCCAGATGCCAGAAGCCTGCCGCTGTGAGCATCAGCAAGTCTCTCACGAGGGCCCCCTCCATCGGCGCCAACACCGCAGGCAAAGTGGGCCGCCCTTGGTCCGTATCTCAAGGTGACCACAGCCAGACCAGGCCGCCCAGCGCCTGCAGGGCCGCCGCCACTCAGCAGACCCCACGCCGTGTCCTCCGGCCTCGCAACGACACCAGCGATCCGTCCTCCGTCGTCCTCACGAAGCTCATAGGGCAATTGATGCGAGGCAGCTTCGTCTCAAAGGCCCCCCCAGGTGTGTGCTCCAGACTGGCCCCTCTCATCCGACCAAGGCCTCATAGATGCTTTCCCGGTGGGCCTTACATCCACCCCCGCACTCCTCTCCGGGCCTTGCCGCTCCAAGCAATAAGGGTCCCTGGGTCCCCCCGCCGTAGAGCCCCCACAGGAGGGCACCGTTTCCACTACCGGGCCCTCGACTGAATCTTCAATCAGCTCTGCCACCTGGGCCCACTCGCAAAATGGTGGTGGGTGAAGGGCGCGTACACGGCAGTGCACCATTCGCAACCTCCGCTGCGTTCTTCAGTGCCCCGTCCGGCATGAAAGCACCCTCAGCAAAACTTGCGACCCCGGCGGTCCGAATGCCAAGGTGAGGTGATGCTGGTGCGGCCGACTCTAGTGCTATAATAGGCCGTCAACAGGAGCAGAGAAGCAAGATGTCCGCTTACTCCGCCATCTTGGCCAGGCCCCCTATATGTATTGTTTTTAAGACCTCTCAGGACATAGGACCAGGTTTTTTAAAACGGAATCCGTTATTCTACATTCCAGCACGCAACCTTCGCTCATCCTCGTCCAACGATCTGGTTGTCCCCAGGGTGAAAGGATGCTCTTGGGGAGGGAGAAGTTTTTTGTTGGGTGCTACTAGGCTGTGGAAATCCCTCCCATCATATCTGAAACATGAGAACAATCTGTTAGCGTTCAGGAAGGCGCTAAAGACTTGGCTGTTTAGTCGTTAAGATCTGTCGAACCTCAGCCTCAATGAGTAAGCGCCTTGACACCTTCGGGTGAATGTTTTTCCGCGCTCTATAAGTCGCCATTTCATTTCATGAATTTGCTATAGTATTCGCACATACCTGCAAACGAAGGTAACATTTCTCTGGTGTCTGGTGCAGGGGCTTTCACTATCGCGTCAACCAAATATTTTTTAAGCACAACACCTTCACCAGACAAGGTGTGACCCAAATATTCTACAGACGTGTGGAATAATTTAATTTTTTTTTTAAAACAGATTTTATTTGTCAAAATAACACATATATGATGCAGATCTCTGAATCCCAGAGACTGCTGCCGCATATACGATACAAAGGAAATTGACTTTGACCATTTTACTCATTTAAAGCGGAGAATATAAAAGGCGATACAAATAAAATCGATCCCAGCAAACACCCAACTTCCCTACCTCCCTCGCCACCCCGCAGTGCACCGTCTGCTTATTCCGATACAGCATATCTCTAAGCCAGACTGCCGCTACTCTACATAAAAGCCCAGTGTCTACGATATCGTATCCTGCCGTGGAAGTAAGGGCAACCCACAAGAGAGTAGGAAACGGGGGAGGCCAACAGGTCACCCAGAGTCACAGCTCCGGGCCACCCGCGGCAGCTCCAATTCTAAGCATCGATAATCCACCCAGCGCCTCCAGATCTTATAGTGCTTACGGGGGCACCCTCTAGCATAAAAAATGGGAATCTCGAGGCCTATACAAAATTCCAGACCTTTTTTCCAGGTCGAGACCGAGGGAGCAACCACCGCCTTAAAGGCTCTAGCTATATTTCTCTTCGCTAAGGTAAAGCCTAGGAGCATCAGATGGTGCTTATAGATGTTGCCCCCTATGCCTTCAATCACATGAAGGAGGACAAGTTTCGGTGAGTGAGGGAGCTCCCACCCCAGTACTTCAGAGAGACAGGCCAGGACCCCCCTCCAGAATCGTGCGAGCACTGTGCAGTGCCAAATAGTGACTAGCAGATTTGATTGATTTGATCTGATTAGTAAGCTTGTAAAGCGCGCAAATGCCAGAGGGTGTCTTGGCGAAACTGTTAGATGCACTTCAGGTTATTGCAGAGGAGCTATTCTGGCTTAACAGGGATACAACCATGTTTTGACTGCCTTTCTGAAAGCCAAAACTGACGGGCTACTTTTTATTGTGATGGGAAGAAGGTTCCATAACTTGGCTGTCCTCAACAGGAAGCTTCTTCCTCCCCACCTAGCCTGCTTGATCTTGGATACTTGAAGAGGTTTTGTGTGAGTGGATCTTAGACTTGCTGGGACGTACCATTTGAAATGTGTTCTCAGGAACTGTGGTCCAGAGCCGTGGAGTAGCTTATATGGCAGACACAGAGACTTAAACTCTATCCTTTTGTCCACTGGTCACCAGTGAAGGGCCCTTAGTCTGTGGGAGACTGATTCAGATGTGGGAATGTCCAACACTAGCCTTGCTGCTGCGTTCTGGAGACGTTGCAGTTTAGCTAGATATTGGGCTTGAATCCCTACACATTAAGTGTTGCCGTAGTCCAATCTAGACAAGGCCAGCGCTGTGACACTGTTTTGCGTGAATCAAGAGTGATAAAACGACATATTCTTCCGATCATTTTTAATATATACCAAATGAATGAGGATAGATTATTGGTCTGGGCGTTAAAGGTCAATTTATCATCGAATATGACTCCCAGATTTTTGACTTTGCATACTGGGATTGGGCAGTCGCCCAGACTGTCAGGCCACCATTTGGGGGACTAGAAATTAGCGTTGGAGCCCAGCAGCATAACCTCTGTTTTATCGCCATTCAGCTTTAAACAGTTAAGCTGCATCCATTGATTCACTTGCATCATGCAATCCATGAAACGGTCTGCTGTTTCGTCTACGTTGCAAGATACTGCCACCACTATTTGGGTGTCACCGGCGTACGAGACCGGCAAAACCCCACATTGCCTGATGATTGAGGCCAGGGGAGCAACATAAATGTTGAAAAGAGTAGGGCTCAAGGCCGAGCCCTGGGGCACTCCACACGGTGACCTGAAGGAATTGGAAGTAAATTCTCCCAGAAGCACTGAAAAAGATCTGTCCGTTAGAAATGAAGACATCAGCATAAGAGCAGAATCTTGGACCCCCAATTCTTCTAAACAGCTGGGAGGATCTCATGGTTAACGGTGTCGAAGGCCGCCGATAGGTCTAATAGGATCAGGGCTGCCTTCCTTCCGGCGTCGAGAATACTCCTAAGACCCTCAGCTGCCATGACCAGAGCTGTCTCAGTTCCATGATGCTCCCTAAACCCATATTGTGATTGATCCAGTAGATTTCTAGATGCTATGAAATCCATCAGCTGCTTCTTAATCAGCTTCTCCAACACCTTGGCTGGGAAAGGGATTCTGGAAATTGGCCGATAGCTGCTGGGTTCCTTAGGGTCCAGATTCGATTTTTTAGAAGTGGAATGACTGATGCTATTTTACAGGCATCTGGGAAGAGCCCTGACTGGATTATCTCTGAGAACACGCCGTATAGCTGTTCACTGAGTATCTCTGGGAACAAATGCATTATTTTAGGCAGACAGGGATCAGTTGGGTCTCCAGATCTGATGGTATTTACTACCTGGCAGATCTGTGCTACTGAAGGGGGTGTAAAACAGAAACCAGTTTTAGGGTTTGGTATGCCCAGATCTGGATTAAGATAGTTAGGTGAGGTCTTGGTGGTATGGTTGATCTTAAATAATTCGTACACCTTAGAGACTTTGTCCACAAAAAACTGTCCTAGTGTATTGCAGAGTTCGATGCCACTGTCCAATTGATTCCTTACGGGGAGATTTGCTAGTTTTTGTCGTAAAGAGCTCCATACTGGAATTCTTGGCCTCCTTGATTTTTCGAGTGAAATAGTTGCTTTTTTCCCCTATGACCAGTTTTTTATAATCTGTCAGAGTTCGGGCATAATCACTTTTCAAGTTTTGGTCGTAATTGGAGCTCCATTTTCTTTCAGCCCTTCTGCATGCTTGTTTTTGTGCCCTGAGTTTTTCTGTAAACCAGGGTTCTGATGGCTTTTTTCATTTAGGAATAAAGCTTTTAGTTGGTGCTACCAAATTTACCACTGTCTTTATCCAGGAAGATACCCTCTCAACAGCCAAATTACTGTCCGGTGCAGGTTCAGGTTTAGTCCTAAGAAGTATTTCCTGTAGCGTGGGGGCATTAACTTTGGCCCAGTCTTGGTGGATAACTGGCTTCTGATTCTTAGAGAGAACTCGCTGCCCTTGACTCTCAGTAATGGAAAATATAATGGCTCTATGGTCTCACCATGGAACAGGCATTATCACAAAGATTTGGAGGTTAGGGTTCAGGGAGAAAATCCCATCCAGCATGTGCCCGGCCTCATGTGTGTCCTGTTTAACAATCTGGTTCAGAGAAAGCCCGGCCATAGCATCGATCAGTGCGGCGGTAATATTGTCTGCTGATTCCTCTAGATGGTAGTTAAAATCCCCTAAAATCGTAAAGTCCGATCCTTGCATACTTGATTCTAAAGTAGGGCTTAGGATCGGTAGCAGAGGGGTTCTTGCCCTTGGGGGTCTATACAACAGATCTGAAACAATAATAGTTCACAATCATGGGAACTTCCCACGACTGAGCTACGAACTTGCAGCTCTTCTTTAAATAACATTGCAAGCCCCCCCGCTTCCATGTTCTGTCAGCTCTATTAGCGGCATAACCTGCCGGTAATGCTAGGGCAATGTCTGGGTCAGATGCGCCATCTGCCCGTGTCTGTGTGATAAAGGCCACATCGAGTTTGTGTGCTTCTAGCAGTTCCGCTATCTCCGTATTATGTTTAACTAATGATCTCGAATTTATTAATACTGCCTTGAAGACCAACACTCCCTTATTATTGGTGGGGAAACCCTGAGATTCTAGCTCATTTATTCTTAGAAAACTGAATGGCAGTTTACAGTGCTCACATTGCTTTTCCTCTTTGTCCAGATCCAGACGTTGGCAACAGTAATTGGCCGCTAGCTTATATAGCTCCTCACTCGTGTAAGTTATACAACTTATTTTACCGGTTTCTACCGCAGTGTTTCTGGCCCTAGGCACGATCCAGGTGCAGATGGGCACAGACGGGCTTGCCTTTGGCGCACCGCCGGCGCGGTCGCTCTGGCATGGAATAAATAGGCTGTACAGCGTGAGCACTAGCCGGCTCACCAGCCGGAAGAGAAGCAGAGGGGACAGGAATTGATGAAAACGTGAAATGCCCTGTGTTCACCCTCCATTCAATCGGCCCTTTGCTGCGACGGACCGGGGTGTGGGGCGGGGTTTTAGGTAAGTTTTAAATATCACCAATCACATAGTTTACACAATAGTCCCAAAGATTTTTTGAAAAAAAACAGAAATTCGGAGCAATTTAAAAGAATAGAAGGCGCAGCCTGCAGGATTCCTACCGCATCCAACCGCTGGGGTATCGGTTAGGGATGATTTTGTAGTTGATACAATAGTCACGGGAGCGACACCATCTTAAAAATGGCTGATCGGCCGTAGATGGACAGGGGCATATGGGACCAGGTCTTAATATTTTCACGCACATGCAGGGTCCCCTCCTCGTGCCCGCAACGAAGACACACTGGGATAGCCACCAAGCCCGCCCTCCAGAACCTAACCCTGGTAAAATAGACCCAATGAAGGTATTTAAATTGAATAAGCGTCAGGCTCACCGCAGTAGCTGCCCTATGCGGGGAGGCCAAAGCTTCTGTCCAGTCCTCTTCCTCCATCTGACCTACATCTCCCTCCCAGGCCTCTCGTAGACGCTGCAAGGAGAGGGATCGGTGTTTAACCAGGGATTGATAGATTTTAGAGATCTTATGGTCTAGGAGGTCTCCCATAAATACCTTAGCCTCTACTGGGCTAAACTCCGGCAATGAGTCAAGGCCCACCAAGCTGGGAGAGATAGCATGCCTAAATTGTAAATATTTGAAAAATTGGGTCTATGGCATCTGGAAATCCTTCTGGATATCCTGAAAGGATTTTAAAATCGTGCCTTGGATGACGTCCACCAGAGTGGAAATCCCAATGTTGTCCCAGTCACAAAACCCGGAAAGATTCAGCAACTGTTGGAAGCGGCCATTGTACCAAAGTGGGGTCTCCCGAGTCAGTCTATTCCACCAGCCCATCTTCCGCAAAGCCTGCCTCCAAACATGAAAAACAATCCGCGTGGAAGACGGCAGGGGATGCCTCAGCGGGGCAGAATAAAGGAGAGTGTGTAGGGACTGGTCACCTATGCAACGCCGCTTCAGAAAGCCATTAGGGTCAGGAGCCTTGCCCGAGTTTAGCTCCCCTAGGGCCGCCCCTAGTTCCTCATCAGTAACTGGGTCCTCCAGTTCTTCCCTAACTTCATCTGGACTTGACTTCAGCGGGAGATCGTCCAGGAAACGATCAATGACTTCCGCCTGGAGGCATTGCATGGGGGTATATTGCTGAGCATAATATTCTGCAAAGCTACGTGCAATATCCGACGCGCCAGACAAAGGTAGCCCATCCGACCCCACGATACCCGGGAGGGCCTGGGGGCGAAGAAAACCCTGACACAGCCGATGCAAAATTTTGCTAGATTTGTCGCCCCACTGGTAGATCCTACTGCGGATAGCCAGCCAAGCCTGGCGAGCCTCATCCTATGAGAATACGAGAATATTCCTGCTGCGCTAGGAGTAACTGATGTCGAGCCAATCGCCCTCCCTCTTCCCCGCCGCATGCCTCCAACTCCAGAATGGTAGCTTCCGCTCAAATGAGGGCCTCAGTACACAGTCGTCTGGCAGCAGCGCAAAATGAGACGTCTACCACCGAATAGTGGACTTGAAGGCCTCCCAAAGAGTCCCAGCCCCCGAGACCGAGCCCAAATTAACAGCTAGATATTGATCAATGGCATCGTCCATTCGGTCTCGGTAATCCTCCTTCTGAAGGTTCCAGACTGATAGGTGCCAACGGAATGGCCCACAGGCCCACCCGCTCGTATAGTAATAGCCACTGGAGAATGATCGGAAAGTCCCCACGGGAGCATGTCCGCCGCCATCACCCTGTTGTCAAAGACCCATGGAACACACAGTTAATCTAGGTGGGAAAAAGGAACTATGAACTGATGAAAGATATGTGTAGCCCTGTGTACTACCATGCATCCTGCACCAGGGGTCAACACAATCCAGGCTCGTCACTAAAGAGTATAATTTTGTAGAGTGGCGAGCTTCTGATACTCCCCCGGACCTCCATTTGTCTCTGGCCAATTCCATCACCTCAATGCTATCCCCTCCGACAACCGCTAGGCCCTCTGGTATATCCGCCCACAGGGTCATAATTTTCTCCACCAGCCCCCAGGAAAGAGGCGGGGGGTGTAGACACTCCCCAGAACCAAGATCTCACCATCCATAGTGCCCTGCACAAATATGTACCTGCCCTGAAGATCCCCCCAGGTCTTGACATGTGTATATGCAACCCTACGGTGTATTAAAATAGCAACCCCTCTGGAACCACTCACAAACCCGGAATGAAAGACCTGAGTAAATCCAAAACGCTGAAAGCATAGTGCCTTTGTCCCCATGAGGTGGGTCTCCTGCAAAAACAATGCATCTGCGTGGGCACGCTTGGCCGACTTTAGGATAGCCCTCCTTTTGATCTTGTCGAGTTCCCCTCTCACGTTCCAACTAAGTACTCTAATAAGGCCAGGGGCCTCCCGTGTATTAACAGACATGCCTACTCCATGCAAGCCCTATACAATACAGTGGCAGCATCAAGAATCCTCTGCATATTAGAAGAAAGTCCAGAACCCAGGTATACAGTGCAGCAACCCCATAAACCCCCCCAAAAAACACAACCCAACAACACCCCCCCACCCTGTACCTCCAAAACAATGAAGTACCTGTCGTGGCAGGTACAGCAGGATGACCCCAACAGGAGGTCCCACCCCTCACCCGCCAATGGATCCCCAAGTCACAGCCCATTGTCATTTGGCCTCCTCTCCTTCTGTGAGCCCCACGGAGAGACCGGCCATCATACTCGTTTCTCCGGTCTATGAAGGATATTCAAGTTTCGATAATTGCCTGGTCAATCAGGTGTCAGTCCTCTGAAACGTGTGACCGAGAGATGGACCCCTCCCGGGCCACGGCACCCGCAGACTGCAAGCGACACCTGCATTTGAAGCACCTTCCCCCTCGGCCCATGATGATTCCGGGCAGGCCCGCCCAAAGAGGAGTCAGATTCTCTTCCCGGGGGAGAGTGATGACGTAACCGCACAGTTTCATCTGTCCAGTTGAAGACCTCCTCTGGTGTGTCAAAGAAGTGGGTGCGGGGCCGGTATACCACACGCAGCCTAGCTGGATAAAGCAAGGCATAAGGGAGTTTGAGTTCATGGAGGCGGGCCTTGGCGGCCAGGAATGACTGCCGTCGCTGCTGTACTAACTTAGTGTAGTCCAGAAAGATTAAGATGCGTGAGTTGTTGAAGAGCAGCGGTTCCCTAGCTCGGGCCTGTTTCAGGATAGTGTCCCTGACATGGTAATCGAGGAGCTTGGTGATGACAGGCCGCAGGCGGATGCCCGGGAGAGCTGCTGCATCAGGGCCCTATGTGCACGCTCCAACACGAAGCAGGTCGATAGTTACCCAGGGGGGAGCCAGCCCTCCAGCCATTTCGTAAGAAATCGCTCCATATTCCCCTTTTCGCAGTCCTCTGGGAAGCCAACAAAGCGCAGGTTGTTGCGTCGCACCCTCCCCTCCGTGTCCTCCACTCTTGACGCCAGGCCCCATTGTGTGGTCTCAAGAGACGATACCTTCTGTTGCAGCGTAGCGACCATGTCCTCCTCGTCTCCGTATCTGTGATGCGGGCGACTGCATTCCTCAGGTCCTGGTGCAAAAGCATTACATCTGAGCTGACCGGTCCGATCTTGGCTTCTAAGGCGTCCCTGGACTGGGTAAAGTGGCTAGGAAGGCCGCGTTGTCTGGCACAGCATTTTGAGACCCCCGGGCGGTGCCGCCAGAGCCCCCTGGCCTGTGAACTTGTCCATAGTGCTCTGCTTAGACGAGCCACTACCGGGCTTATCCCTGGTAACAGTGGCCCAGTCCCTGCCACCGACCCAAACCGAGGAGCCCCCAGGCGGTGGATATGCAGCCGCTCCCATGAACGTCGGGCAGCCGCTCCCACGAATGTCGGGGTCCCACCCCGGCGGTGTCTATATGGAGGCTGGCCATCCCCCAATCTGCCTCTCATCTGGCCGGTCCAGTGAAGCCCCCAACGATGGACTCAGGGGCGCTGACCCCAGCGATGCTCCCCACCGCGACCCGACTCAGTCGCCGATGCCCCCGAAACTCCTCTCTGTCTGTGTCAGTCTAAGGACAAGAGCCCCTCACCTGCGACAAATCCCTGTGCCGCTGCGGGGGCGCAGGCTCCCCCCCAGCATGGCCCGACAAGACCACTGGACCCCCAATGGACTCACACCCTCGGATGGGGAAGATGGGGCGAGAGGCGAAGAGGCAAGAGGTGCCGGCCTCGTGGGAGCTCCGGAGGGCTGCCACTCGGGGTCTTCCCCCACACAATGTCACTCACAGCGGATCCCCAAATAACAGCAGGAGTGTAGGCCGCCCACCCGCATGGCCCAACAAGACCACCGAGCCCCCAACAGGTTTTCACGTTTAGAGGAGTAGAGGGGGGAGAGATGAGGAGGAAAAAGGAGCCGCCCACCGCTAGACCACCTTCCCGGCCGCACGGCTGCACTCACGTGCTGGGCGCCCAATGAAGCTGGACTCCGGAGGTCCCGGGGCCCCCTCTCTACCCGGAACCACACGGGCCACCGCTGGGAGGAAGCTGCAGCTCCAAGATGGCTGCCGGCTGCAGCTCGCACTCCAGCCACCTACGCCGCTCCGTCCGCGACCCGATCAGGCCGTCAATAACAAGCGCACCCCGCAGGGGGCTGGAGGGCCACCGACACGTTATGGCTGGCCCCGCTCAGGATGTCGCTACACACCACAGTTGCCACAGCGGCGGCCGGGCAAGGCGGCAGGGGATCTATGCAACCCCGTGGAGCAGGATGGGGCCTTGTTTCAGGTAGGCCACAGCCGCCGAGGATCACCGCACCTCCATCCATTTGTCTTCCGTGGCTCCCAAGTCAGCTCCGGGGGCAGTCCCCAGCAGGCGATAGTGGTGGGACGGCCCAGGAACCAAGTAAATGGCCGGAGAGGCAGGATAATTGTAGGATTAAGGAGAGGCTGGACGGAGCGCGCTCAGCTCACGTCCGCCATGCTGGCCCACCAAAGTACCCCCCCCACATTTGTTTTATTTTAACGTCAAGCCATGATCTTCTAATCTTTTGCCCACTTGCACAAGATGTGGTTGATGTTCTTGATGATCTTTGGAGAATATAAGTATATCATCTTGGAAGCATTTTACAAAAGTATCACAGTCTTTGAAAAGGTAATACATAGCCCTTTGAAACACAGATGCTGCTGACACTAAACCAATTGATATAAGCCCAATGGCATAATGAAAACAGTATAATGTCTAGAAGCTTCTGTCAATTCTATCTGGTGGTAAGCGGATCTCAGATCCAGAGAGAAAACACAGCATCTCCTTCCAACATACCCACCGCCTCATTTATATTAGGAAGTGGATGACAGTCAGCTATTACATTGGTGTTTAAAGCTCTTAAGCCCACACACAGCCTCAATGATTGATCCCCTTTTCTCTCCAAAACTATGGGAGAAACTCACTCAGAGGATTATATTTCTTCAATTATACTTACCTTGACCAAATCCTCCAACATTGCTTTCAACTCTGATATTAATGGGAACATTCCTTAGTTTTTGTCTCACAGGGACTGTCCCTCTCTTTATTTTTATCTCATGAGAAAACCCTAAAAGTTTGCCCAGTTTGTCAGAGAAGACCTTGGGAAATTGCTGAGCAATGGTTTCCTCATCACCTTTGTCTGCCATGATAAGAACCGGTTCTCTGTTTCTGGGGTTTAATATAATACCAAGTTTCCACTGGTCCTTCCACCCAAGCACATTCACACCTTTTACAGCCACATACAACCTAATTATGGCTTTCCTTCCTTTAAATTCTAAAGCCACAAGATTGTAACCAATGACATCAATAGCAGTACCGTCAAAACTTTCAGCTACAATGTCAGAAGGTTTCAATTTGTCAACATCTAAACTTCTTCCAAACTTCTCCTTAAAATATTTTTCTGTAATGATTGTCCATGGGGAACCTGAATCCACCATGCGCTCTAAATGTTCACCTAAGACTTTAACAATACACTTTGGTGGACCTTTGACACCAACTTCCTCATGCATAGCACCTATAATGGAAAGAACAATTCCTTTAGTACAAACATCCACTTTTACACACTCACAATCAGTGTCATGCTTACCCAATTCACTAAGAGAAGATATTTTTCCTCTCTGAGTAGCACTAATATTGTTTCTTCTTTTGATATCCCTACAAACACGGGCAAAATGCCCAGTACACCGACACTTAACACATTATTTTCCAATGGCAGGATAATGAGTAAAGGAAGCAACGTGATTGGTTTGCCACACCTGTAACATATAATAGTTCTGCTTTCATCCCTTTTATTATACTCACGCCCATTGTTTACAGCACACAGATTGCCTTTCACTAATATTGACAGAACATACTTCCTCACTGCCGGAATCTTTCTTGCTTTCAACAGATACCCACTTTTTCGACTGCTCCAACGCTTTGGCAATAGAAATAGCATCTTGCAATTTAGGATCCCCTACAACCCATAACTGCTCTTATATCTTCTTACTTTTTACGTGAACAACAATTTGATCACGTATCATTTCATCTGTCATTTGTCCAAAGTTGCATGACATAGACAGTCCTCAGAATGCTGTTAAAAACTCATTAAAAGATGAATTCTCCTTTTGCGCCCTAGTGTAAAATTTTAACCTATTGAGCGCAATGCTGGTAGTTGGTTTGAACTTGTGCTCCATTCTGAGTAGTGCTTCTTTATACACGTCTAAATCTTCTTGTACAACTTGTGGTAAGCTCCTAAAAACTTCTTGACTCTCTGATCCTAGGCTATGGAATAGTATACTTTTTCCTCTCAGCTCCCATTCTTTGACCGTCAATAGCAGTCATATAGTTTATGAATTCCTCTTTCCATCTCACCCAAGCCATAGCTGGCTCTCCTTTGTTGGGTAAAAACTTCCCTAGTGGATCAAACTGCTTAGTTCCTACATTGAGTTATAAATGTAGGTATTCTGAAGAACAAAATCACCAAATATAAAGCAAAACAAATTAGCAATAATACTCTAATAGTACTAGGAAACTTCAAAATTATCACCAGATGTCTTTAAAACAGTAAGCGGTGTGCTTCTGCTCGTAATTATTCCTTACATTTATTTTCAACGATATTCCTTTAGTTGAAATTCCCGATATTGCTGTTCAATGCAAGAACAAATGAAAATGTTGCCAATAGCAGCACTTGTAAAATCGTCTGCTGTGCGTAGGCCTCACGCAGTTAGACATAGTGCGTGCACCTGACTTCGCGCTCACACTGCGAAGGTCGCGAGAAATACACAGCACCGGACAAGAGAGACCGCGCTCACACTTCTGATCGATCGCGAGTACAAACACAGAACTGGACAGAAAATGCAATGAGGAAACACGCTCAGTGCATGGAACGCAGCAGTTTACCAAATGCAGTAAACCAAAAGATGCAGGTATTTGACACCGTTGCTTGCGCGTGACTCCAACAGCAGTGGGAACTCTGTGAATCAATATACGAAATTACAATAATAATATGGCTGCGCTGGTACTTGCCTCGACAGTAGGCTCTTCCTTTCACAAAGTGTTGCTATTTCATAAGTAGCAGATAAACACAGTAGTTTTGAAGAAACGGGTACTTGTAAGATTGTTGTCCAGAAGCAGGCACTGTTCCTGTGCTGCTTGATCGATGACAGAAAAGCCACTGGACTCCAACTCGTTGCCAATTGTTGAAATTACGTCCAAGACACACATATATACAAAAAGGGTGTCTTTAATGGCAGCACAGCATCGTACATGTTGCCTTACAGTCCAGTAGAAGAAAACTGACTCCAAAGGCAATCTAAGTTCCAATAGTGCCTAGCAACAGTAAAACACATACAAACCATAATACCAATAGTAATACAATGAGAATATACCATATTCACAGATGTTCAAATTAATACATTTGTTAATTCAAAACAAACACACGTTAAAACCTACATTAATATTAATAGACTTAATTAAGTGCCAGAGGGCATGTAAATGTTGGATTTTAGCAACAAAACAGCAATTGCATATAAAAAATTCAACATATTCAGATACACTTCTTCTTTCACTCTAAATGATGACGTTGCAAACCACACGAATTTTAAAATAAAATGTTTGTCAGCAATGTACAAAGATAATGCTACAGTCAGCCTTTGTATACAACATAATAAACAAAGGTGAAATGAGTCACAAAATGACAGACTGCAGGAGGCCTAAAAACCTCTGTTAGTAATTTGCTGGCCTCAAAGACAGCATGTGAGAAAAAGAATATTCAGATGCAAAAGCATGCCATTGATCTGGTGTACTGGAGAGTTGGACTGCCCATGCTTGGAAATAGGAGGTATGCGTTTTTAACTTAAAAGATAGCCAAAAATTAAGATGAGTCAACACAAAAATTCGTCATTAAGAATGACGTTGGTGCATTTTACAAAAACAGCAAGGATTCAGGTGAATAGGATAAAAAGGAATCGGAAAAGATATTTGGAAAATAAAACAAATCAATGTGAGCAAAATTCATGAAATTATACAGCTTTCAAAACATTTTTCAATGTGTGCTGAGAGGAAAAGTTCAAGCAACAAAAGCTTTAAATGTGTATAATCGCTGTTAGTGTAATGACACATTAAATGCGTGCAATAGTCGTTGGACAAGGATCAAAATGCTCTGCTTTACCAACATGCAACTATGGCTGCATTTTAATAGGTCCAGTTTATTTAACAAACACATGACCCTGTAAGTTAGTATTCCCCCACGTTAAAGTTTTATTAACTTTTAGGTTGTGCGTGGGAATTATTTTATTCATTAGCAACAACTAATGCAGCGCCAATAGACAACCAGGGAAAGTAAACAAAATGCATTCCTCCAACAAAGCCAATAAAATGCAGTGTGCCCAAAAACGAAGATAACATACAGCTCTGAAAACCTTTCACAATGCGCGCTGAAACAATAAAATTATAGTTTAAAAATGAGTGTTGAAAGAAAAGCAAGCAAAAAGCATTAACAGTTAAATTAGTTAAAATAACTAGCTATTGCACCCCAAAACATAATAAATAATTCAGTTCCCAAAAACATTGACAATGCGTTGTGAAAGCATGACATGATATAAAAGTAAATGTTACCCAAACATTTGTTGGAAGTAAAACAAGTCAGTGCGCCTATTTAAAACATGTAAGCAGAAACAAAAGCAATCAACAAAAGCTTTAAATGCGTGTAATCGTTGTTAGTATAATTATGCTTTAAATGCGTGCAATGAAAGTTGGACAAGCAACAAAATGCTGTGCTTAAAGAACATGCAATTATAACTGCAACACAGTTTCAATGCTTGCAGCCAGGGAAAGTAAACCAAAAAAAGTTCCACACAAAACAAATGAACAAGGTACTTCGGCTATGGGAACTGATAAGAACCCCTTTTAAGATATATTAAATACAAGAGGTTTCACAAGCACAGTGCAAGTGCTGTGCAAGCGAAAACTAAAAAGCACAGATGATGGACGGAACGCTTAACAAATCAAGCATTTGGCCCCAGTCACAGATATGAGATTAATCCATCATCACAAATAGGAATTTGCTGTGATCTTGCCTTAAGTTTAAGTGAGAGAAAATGGATTATGAGTTGGGGTAGACGGGAGTCCACCGCAAGTAATGATGTCAGTATGTTGTTATTTCCAGTAAAGGTTTCAGTAATTTAAACCTGAGCTCAACCCATGGTAACTATGGCAAAGAGAAGACAGATGTAACTTGGGAAAATGTGTCAATCATTAAAAAGTACTAAACGAGTCAAGAAGTTACAATTACAATACAATATAATATTACCGTCAACCTTATCAAAATAGAGGAAACGTTAATGAGCAAAATGACACCAAAGAGACAAAAATTCAAAGAGTAGAATCAGAACAGTAAACTTTCAAAGTTTAGTGTAAAAATAGCACCAAAAAGCATTAATTGCCACAAGCCCACTCCATTATATGAAATGAATGTGCAGCCCTAGCTATGAAATGGCAGGAAGTGTAATGCTTAGTGCTTATTCCTTGTAATTTATTTGGGTAGTAAAATAAGCTCCTCTATAACCAAATGCACATTATTTTATAACAATACTTTTTCACAAAAGGACTGTAAATGTTTCCAGAATACCATTGCAACATACTCAGTGGCCTACCTGACAGCAAGGAGAAAATGTATCATCTGCGGATTAAATTAAGACTCCAAATAGCACACAAAGCTGTGCAGCCTTTCTATAGGGAGAAAGACTTAAATATAATATTGCGATTCCTAGGAAAAGGGCTCACATTTTCTTAAGCTTTTGCCCAATGCACAGTTGCAGCCAGCCCTCTCCCCTATAAACGCTGAGCTCCAAATTACACCTGCTAAGGTGGGTTTTAAATCGACGGGTAAACCAAGCTTACACTTTGGGATTGGGGTAAAAACAGACTGTGAAATGCGAACCTTTTCTTTATAAGCCACACATAAAGATTACAAAAAAATCACACCCCTTGCCTTTTTAGTTTTTGGGTCAGTGAGGAGCCGTCAGTAGGAAAGAGAAAGGGCTTTATGAAATTGTAAAGTTACTTAGATGAGGTAATCACAAACCCAGTGTACTTTTCAACAAGCACTTTAGCTCTAAAATTGTGTTTGTGTACTCTGAGTGAAGAAGCTGTCTCTAAAGGGTTGCATCTTTGGTTTCCTTTTGTCATTTCTTAAATATTTTCTCTTGCATATTTCTTTTTGATCGTGCTTCTTTCAGAAAAGTCTCCAGTTGATTTGTCTTTCTGTACTCTTATTACGGTTTCATCTCTGCCTGTTTCCTGTGACTTGATATTTTTTGGTTGGGCATTAGCCAAGATCTTTTGATTTTACTACAATTGTGTGTTACTTACAGGTGCTTTCATCCATCTCTCTTCATTCGTTGGTCTGTTGTGTTAGAGCCTTTTGGTTTCTGCCCACTACAGCATACAGAAGTGGTCTCACATTATGGGACACTGGCAGCCCAGCAGACCTCTCATTGCATCCCGCAGACATTCCTCTGGGAAAGAGCAGCAGAGAATTAAAAACTGCCAAAGTTTTTTCTGTCATTTTTACTAACCAAGCAGCTTTGTTTTCTGGTTCTGGGCTTCTTTTTCTATAGACCCAGTAGTTCATGCAGGAGACTCCAGATTTTTTTAGATAAAAATGGCTTTATATTAGGAGCCTCCCACTTAAAATTGACTCTGTTTCAACATAAAACAACAAGAGAAAATATATTCCCCTATTTTTTCTAAATCTCCCATTTTCCAATTTTGAAAAGGTGTTGTTTTTTTAACTCTCATGGTAATCTCCCATCCCTTCCTGTCTCCCTGGGGATGGCCCTGCGTCAATGTAGCCCTCAAGCACATCCCATACTATACTTTGTGGCCCCTGAAAAAATATTTATGGCGTACAGCATAGGGGAAATGGGTCAGCCTACTTCAGCCACTGGTTAAAATAACTTTGAGTGACTTCATCCACATATAAGGAAGTTCCTTTCAATCCCAGTGTTTTTCGTTTTACTTTATAATTACATTAGTGTTGCCTTTGTGTTTAGAGCTTGAGGTTAAAGCAGATGTTTTATACCAGATATGAGCACAGGCCACATTCCAATCTTTATCAGTTCCTGCCTCCTGCCAATACTCTTGTAAATTCCTTTTCAAGTATCCTTTGTTTCATTGAGTGCTGGCATTTCACAGCATGACAGCTTGCATCCATTTGAAACTGTTCTGTTCTGTATTTAGCTATCTTGTTTTTACCATGCATTCAATACACAAACGTAAAACTTCAATATTACACATGTGAATTCATAAGTGGGCAAAATTGTATTCTGGACTCAATTTCACCAATAGTTCTTTAACAAACTTTGCCCAGGAAGAAAATCATCCTTTATGTTGTTTAATTAGCAGCACTTATAACACTCTTTTATTTCCTTCTTTCCTTCCATCCTTCTTTCTTTTTCTTCTCCTGTCTTTGTTTGTTTCTTTCTAGCCTTCTTTCCTTCCTTTCTTTCTTTATAGACTTCTTTCCTCCCTTCCTTTCTTTCTTTTTTGTCTCTTTCTTTCTTTCCAGACTTCTTTCCTTCCTTCCTTTAGATCTTTCTTTCTTTTTTCGTCTCTTTCTTTCTTCCTCTAGTTCAACATCAAACCCCATACCTACAGTAACCACCCAGTAGTTCACTCATTATTACCCGTGATACCCTTGGCTCCTTCAGAAATGCATTATCATTGACCCTCAGAAGGCACACATTTTCCTGACCCCATGTTTAGAATCCTGACATCAGGTGATGCTGCTAGTTGTTCTGCTAAGCCTCGCGCATTATCTCTTCTAAGTGAAACACTGCTATTAATTCAGAAAGTTCTTAAATCCTTTGTTGTTTTACTTTGTACAAACGCCTCTGCTTTTAAATAATTATACTTTGCACACGATTTCGCTCACCTGTATTAGACTACCCCTTCGCCCCGATCCGACGCGGCTTGTGCCGTTGCGCGGAGGGCCTCTTGGGAGTACTAACAGGGCAGGCATTTCCGGTAGGGGTTAGCGCACCAGCTCTCTGCGCCCCACCACTATTTAGTCGAATGCTCGAACGCAGCGCAGCGGACACGGCAGAATCCTGGCATCAGGTGATGCTGCTAGTTGTGCTGCTAAGCCTCGCACATTATCTCTTCTAAGTGAAACGCTGCTATTAATTCGGAAAGTTCTTAAATCCTTTGTTGTTTTACTTTGTACAAATGCCTCTGCTTTTAAATAATTGTACTTTGCACACAATTTCGCTCACCTGTATTAGTCTACCACTTCGCCCCGGTCCGACCAGGCTTGTGACGTTGCGTGGAGGGCCTCTTGAGAGTACTTACAGGGCAGTCACTTCCGGTAGGGGTTAGCACGCCAGCTCTGCGCGCCCCATCACTATTTAGTCGAATGCTCGGACGCAGCGCAGCGGACACAGCAGAATCCTGACATCAGGTGGTGCTGCTAGTTGTGCTGCTAAGCCTCGCGCATTATATCTTCTAAGTGAAACGCTGCTATTAATTCGGAAAGTTCTTAAATCCTTTGCTGTTTTACTTTGTACAAACGCCTCTGCTTTTAAATTATTGTACTTTGCACACGATTTCGCTCACCTGTATTAGACTACCCCTTCGCCCCGGTCCGACCAGGCTTGTGCCGTTGCGCGGAGGGCCTCTTGGGAGTACTAAACAGAGCAGGCACTTCCGGTAGGGGTGAGCGCGCCAGCTCTGCGCGCCCCACCACTATTTAGTCGAATGCTCGAACGCAGCGCAGCGGACACAGCAGAATCCTGACATCAGGTGGTGCTGCTAGTTGTGCTGCTAAGCCTCGCGCATTATCTCATCTAAGTGAAACGCTGTTATTAATTCAGAAAGTTCTTAAATCCTTTGTTCTTTCACTTTGTACAAATGCCTCTGCTTTTAAATAATTGTATTTTGCACACGATTTCGCTCACTTGTAATAGACTACCCCTTTGCCCCGGTCCGACGTGGCTTGTGTTGTTGCGCGGAGGGCCTCTTGGGAGTACTAACAGGGCAGGCACTTCCGGTAGGGGTTAGCGCGCCAGCTCTCCGCACCCCACCACTATTTAGTCAAATGCTCGAACGCAGCGCAGCGGACACGGCAGAATCCTGACATCAGGTGATGCTGCTAGTTGTGCTGCTAAACCTCGCGCATTATCTCTTCTAAATGAAACGCTGCTATTAATTCGGAAAGTTCTTAAATCCTTTGTTGTTTTACTTTGTATAAACACCTCTCCTTTTAAATAATTGTACTTTGCACACAAATTCGCTCACCTGTATTAGACTACCTCTTTGCCCCGGTCCGATGCGGCTTGTGCCGTTGCACGGAGGGCCTCTTGGGAGTACTAACAGGGCAGGCACTTCCGGTAGGGGTTAGCGCGCCAGCTCTCCGCGCCCCACCACTATTTAGTCGAATGCTCGAACGCAGCACAGCGGACATGGCAGAATCCTGACATCAGGTGATGCTGCTAGTTGTGCTGCTGAGCTTCGCACATTATCTCTTCTAAGTGAAATGCTGCTATTAATTCAGAAAGTTCTTAAATCCTTTGTTGTGTTACTTTGTACAAACGCCTCTGCTTTTAAATAATTGTACTTTGCACACGATTTCGCTCATCTGAATTAGACTACCCCTTCGCCCCGGTCCAACGTGGCTTGTGCCGTTGCGCGGAGGGCCTCTTGGGGGTACTAGCAGGGCAGGCACTTCCGGTAGGGGTTAGCGCGCCAGCTCTTCACGCCCCACCACTATTTAGTCGAATGCTCGAACGCAGCGCAACGCACACAGCAGAATCCTGACATCAGGTGATGCTGCTAGTTGTACTGCTAAACCTCGTGCATTATATCTTCTAAGTGAAACGCTGCTATTAATTCGGAAAGTTCTTAAATCCTTTGTTGTTTAACTTTGTACAAACACCTCTGCTTTTAAATAATTGTACTTTGCACACGAATTGGCTCACCTGTATTAGACTACCCCTTCGTCCCAGTCCGATGCGGCTTGTGCCATTGCTCGGTGGGCCTCTTGGGAGTACTAACAGGACAGGCACTTCCGGTAGGGATTAGCGTGCCAGCTCTCCGCGGCCCCCCACTATTTAGTCGAATGCTCGAACGCAGCGCAGTAGACAAGGCAGAATCCTGACATCAGGTGATGCTGCTAGTTGTGCTGCTGAGCCTCGCACATTATCTCTTCTAAGTGAAATGCTGCTATTAATTCAGAAAGTTCTTAAATCCTTTGTTGTGTTACTTTGTACAAACGCCTCTGCTTTTAAATAATTGTACTTTGCACACGATTTCACTCATCTGTATTAGACTACCCCTTCGCCCCGGTCCAACGTTGCTTGTGCCGTTGAGCTGAGGGCCTCTTGGGGGTACTAACAGGGCCGGCACTTCCAGTAGGGGTTAGCGCGCCAGCTCTCCGTGCCTCACAACTATTTAGTCGAATGCTCGAACGCACGCGCAGCAGACGTGCTGCTGGTGCACTGAAGGCGCGCCAAAGGCAAGCCCGTCTGTGTCCGTCCGCGGCCTGCAGGGGCTAGGGGCTAGGGGCGACTCACTATGCCCAAATTACTTCTTACTCAGCAACTGAGCTGAGACACCTACAGGCAAACTGTCCCATCAACCCCTGCACGATTACCTACCTACACGCAACAGGGATCCTCAATCCCAGCTACTTGTCACCTGAACTCCCTGCCTTACCGCCCAAAGAGTGCCCGCCGGCCAGACCAAAAGGAATGCCTGACCCTATCATCCCTCCGCCCCAGAAAAATAAGACCCTGGTGTTTAACTACTTAAACACTTGCTCGCTGGTTAAACACCAATTGGATATATTCCAGCTACTCGACTCCAATAAACCTGACATACTCCTCCTTTCAGAAACTTGGCTTATCGCCGAATCCGTACCTGACATCCTGGCAACAGTACCTACGGGGTATTATATACTTCAGGCCAACAGACCCTTGGGAAAACCTGGCGGCGGAGGTGCCGCCATTATCCACCACAAACTCAGATTTACCACCATGACAGTCAGTCGACAGCCTCATTTTAAAATGTGACTCTCCTCATTCCCCTTTTATTTGTGCTCATTTTTATAGACCCCCCCAATACATGCCCTCTTTTCCTCAGCTGTTAGGTGAACTGATTTCCCAACTAGTCATCAATAATGCCAAAGTCATTATCATAGGAGACTTTAACTATTGGCCCACTGACACAAAGGAGAGTACCAGCTCCCTAGAATTTCCGGACCTCTTATCTGGGCTAAACTGTATCCAGCATGTACACACCACCACTCACATCAAGGGACACATCTTGGACCAAGTATGGACCTCCAACTTGGAAATTACACTACCCTCCATCTCCCCTTGCCTATGGTCAGACCATCACATTATCTCCTTCTCCTTGGATTGCACTCCCCCCAACAAAACCCCCTCTCCTGGGCAACCACCTGGCTAGAAACTGGAATCGGGCCAACATTGGCGAATTTTGCACCTTATTAAAAACCTCCCTTCCTGTTGATCAGGACTCCCTAAGTAATCAGGCTGCCGCCATCAAGCACTGGCTCAAGTCAGCCAGCAACATCGTTGCTCCCTTCAGACACTCCAAACTTAAACGTCCTCATGACGCCCAACGCTGGTTCTCTGATGAGCTGAAAATAAAGAAATTAGCACTCAGACAGGCCGAGCGCAGTTGGAGATGTGACTATACCCCGGAACAAAAGCCACCTATATGATTCTCTTAAAAGACTATAAACAATCTATCATCCAGGCCAAATCGATGTACTTTTCCTTGAAAATCACCAACTCAGCTACTAAGACCAAAGACATCTTCGCTATAGTCGACGAATTATCCCTGCCGGACAGAGTAATTGCTAAACCACTTCCCTCCCAACTGCTATGTGATTCACTTAACGTGTATTTTATGGAGAAAATTGCCACCATCAAAAACAGATTCCCCCTCCCGCCCTTTCAACGAACCCTCCAATCGTGTTCAATAACCCCCAGGTGCTGAATCAAATACCTCTGATATCTAAAGAGGAATTCCTCGACCTGTTAAAAAAAGTCAGGTCCGGTTGCCCTACAGATTGCTGGCCCCCACACATTCTACAAGAAGCCTTCTCCACCTGCCCTGACCCCCCCATTAGCGCTTCTCAACAACTCTCTGAGACTAGGCACGGTCCCCGATTCCTTTAAAATTGCCGAAGTTGTCCCCATTCTTAAGAAGCCCAATGCCGACCCCCTGATACTCAGTAACTTTGGCCCCATCTCCTTACTCCCCTACCTCAGTAAGATCCTAGAAGCTCATGTAGCTAAATGTCTCAGCTCCTTTATTGAACGCTCGCTTTTTCTTGACCCTCAGAAGGCTGGTTTTAGACCAGCTCACTCTACGGAGCTGGTCATCCTCGCAGTCATGGACGAGTTCAGGAAGGGGGCCGATCATACAATCCCTCAGGCCCTCATTCTTCTGGATCGGTCAGCAGCTTTTGACACGGTCGATCATGATCTCCTGATTGACCGTGTCGGCAGCGCCGGCATCCAGGGACTTGCCCTGAAATGGATCTCTTCCTTCCTGGACAATCGCTCCCAGGCAGTCCATCTTGCCACCTTCTCAGCTGAGAAGGTTAGGCTGACATGCGGGGTCCCTCAGCGGTCTTCTCTCTCCCCTCGTCTCTTCAATCTATACATGTCCCCCCTGATACACTCCCTGCGCCACTGTGAGGTAGCCACTTTCAATTACGCTTACGACCTTCAGTTGGTGTTTAAAATTGACTCCTCTACCACCTCAGTCTCAAACTTTCAGTCTACCCTGTACCTCATCAGCAATTGGATGAACGCCAATCAACTGAAGCTCAACCCTGACAAGACTGAACTCGTTCTGACTGGTGGTATCTCCAATCCCTGGAACCCTAACTTCTGGCCCCCTCTCTTAGGCAACCCTCCTCGACCGGTGGAATCGGTGAATCGGTGAAAAGCCTAGGGGTCATCATAAGCAAAGACCTGTCCATGAAATCTCAGATTGGCGCAGTCGTGTCATCTTGCTTCTTCCATCTATGCAGAATCCGAAACATTTCCAGATTCCTAACCACCGAGGCCCTCACCCTGGTCCTCCTGGCCTCCTGGTCTTGGTCATATCCCATATTGACTACGCCAACTCACTCTATGTTGGCATCCCGGCCTATCAGCTTCACTGCCTACAATTGGTTCAGAACCAAGCAGCTAGGCTTATCTTTCACCAACCCAGACATCAACATGTCCGCCCCCAGATGAAGAGCCTCCATTGGCTCCCGGTGGCCAACCGCTGCGCATTCATATTGGGTTGCACAATCTTCAAAGCCCTGGCCGGTCAAGGCCCGGCTTTTATCTCGTCTATGATACTCCCCTACAGCCCCTCACGCGAACTTCGCTCGTCACATCTGAACCTGCTCGCTGTCCCCCCCTTTAAGCGGAAAAAACACAGTGGTCTCAGATTCTCTCTTTTGGCCCCTCAACTTTGGAATTCCCTTCCTACCGAGTTCAGATCTGTGACCTCGTATACCCAATTTAGAACTCTCCTTCAAACCCTTTTATTCTCTCAGGCATACGAGTAAGCCCAATACCTCTGCCGTATCCCCCCCACTAGCGCCATGAAACCGCTTGGTGAAAGAGCGCTTTACAAATAATTTTAACATAACATAACATAACATGTTTCCTTCATTTTACGTGTGACTCTTTGACTTTACCAGACGCACAATCTCGAGTGTCTTTCATTTTATCCTATTTCAGAGGGGATGTAGCGTCATGGCCAATGCCATCGGTCTAAAGAGATGACCTGAGTTTGTACAATTTTTAAGAATACAAAATTAATTTTGTACGATTTTTGGATGGAAGAAAACCTTCACAAGCTACGGGTAATGAGTTACTGGAAAAATACCAGGGTGATAAAGAGCTAGTCACCTCTTCTTTCTCTCCCCATCCCCTTTCCCAATTCAGAGCACTACTGTTCTCTAGTATAGAAAAAACTTGGAGAGTTGGTGGGTTCAGGGAGAGGCATTTGGATTTAGTCTTCATTCTGCTCCTGTGAAAGTTGAGTATTATTAAAGTGAATTTCCTGACAGTATGCCACTCCACTGTATGCCATTCCACTGTACATCACTCCACTCTACATTACTCAACGATGCTATTTCAGTGTCTGCTATTCTATTGTATGCTAATCCACTGAATGTTATTCCACTGTACACCACTCCACTCTTCTCCACTCTACGCCACTCCACTCAATGCAACTCCACTCCATGCCTATCCAATGTACGCCACTTCAGTATATGTCCCTCTACTCTACACTATTCCAAGGTATGCTTTTTTGAGTGTCCACTACTCTACTGTATGCTATCCCACTGCACTCTATTCTACTGTCTACCACTCCACTCTACGCCACTCCATTCTACAGCACTTAACTGTATGTAATTGCACTGTACACCTGTCCACTCTATGCCACTTCAGTCAACTGCTGCTTCAATTTACTCAACTCTATTCCACTCTACTCTAAAACACCCTATTCCACTCTATGCTGCAACACTTCACTGGTCTCTACTCCACTCTACTCCACTGCACAACACTTTACCCCACTCTACCGTACTGCACAACACTCCACTCTACACCACTCCACTGAACCACACTCTACTCCACTCTATGCAACTCCACTCCAAAAGACTCAGCTACAGTCAGTGCCACTATACAACACTGTACTTCCCTCTATTCCCCCACACTACAATGTACATCCCTCTACTTCACTCTATGCCCCTATAGCCAAGTGTACTAAACTCTTCTACACTCTACAACATTTTCCAACATTCTATGGCACATTACTCCACTGTACTGTACAAGACACTACTACAATTTATTACACTTTACTCAAGGCTGCACTACTCTTGCCCACTCCACTGTATTCCACTCCACTCTACTGTACTCCACGACACTCCACTCTACGCCACTCCAATCCACAGTCTCCACACTATGCTATTTCACTGTACCCCACTCCACTGTACCGCACTCCACAGTAGTCGATTGAACTCTACTCCACTCCACGACACTCCACTCTACAACAGTACACTGTACGATACTCTGCTCCACTCTCCTGTATCACACTCCACTTAATGACACTCCACTCAGCAACAGTATTGATTTGAAGCATATTTTTATGAAAAATAAAAAATACACTGAAATTCAATGAAAAAAATAAAGGTCAAATATTTATTACAGCTACGAAAACTTTAGTTATCTTTTCTATACACACCAAACTTAAAATACACAAACATTACACATTCTAAAGTTGTAGTTATACCTTCAATTTATGAATTACTCAACACCTTTTAATTACATAATATTTATTTATTCTTTAATTACAATTCAAACCAACTACACAAAAATGTAAATGTCTAAACTTGTACTTACTCCTTTAATTTATGTTACGCAACACCTTCAAACTATTATAATTATCATACCACGCACACCTCCATACACTTAGGGACTGTTTCACAAAAGGTCTCTGCACTTGTGGCTGAGGTCCCACAGTCATGGTGAAGGACTTGCACTCATGGTGGGGGTCCCCCACTCGTGGCGGGACCTCCACATTGCAGTTACCCATTGCGGATGTTCCGCCACGAGTGCAGGGCCTCCACCATAGGTGTGGGCGCCCGCCATAACTGCAGGTCCTCCGGCATGAGTGCAGAGGCACTTTATGAATGGTCCCCAGTGTATTCAACTCAGCACTACAGTAACTATAACGCACCACTTTAACATGCACTGTGTTCTCACAAATCATGTGATTTGTCCTGTTATAAGTATTGTAAATGCTATTATTTTAAATAGTATAGCTAATATAATATAAAAGGGTATAAGCAAGTTATAGTTAATGTAATGTGGCTACTAAGTGTGCCACCTACCATCACTGAAACTGCCTGCTGCAGCTGGAAAAGTATCTCAGAAGAGCAGTAGGTTTCCCTCATCTCGAGCACAAGCCCGAGTACACCAACAAGTTGCCAAAAGCCATCAAGAACTTCAACAGTTGCATCATCGCATGCCCCAGCACCCTAGCTTCCCTCAAACCCGAACAATCACTACAATGATCCCCTCCCCTCCAACTGCCTAACCGCCATCTCTCAAGCGATCATCCCCTCTTGGACTGCTATAATCAATGCATCCATCCTATAGGGATCGATACCTGACTCCCTGAAAGCGGGCCAAGTTGTCCCCATCTTAAAATAACCTACACTAGATCAAGCCTTCCCTGACACCTACAGACAGATATCTAACATCCCACTTCTAGCGAAAGTTCTGGAGAAATGTGGGCAACAGCAGTTGAGCCAACACATCACCAACTTCCACCTACTGGATGACTTCCAGTCCGGGTTCAGACCTGGACACGGGACGGAAACCACCCTCCTCCACATTGTGGATGATGCCCTCCAAGCCCTTGACCAAGGCAAAACATATCTCCTAATCCTCCTAGACCTATCCTCAGCCTTCGATACGGCAAACCACAAAACTCTCCTTGATCGCCTCAAACTTAGGATGGGACTAGATGGCACCGTCCTAGAGTGGTTCAGGTCCTTCCTCCAGAATCGCTCACAGAGAATCCTGATCAACGGTATCCTATCCGCTCCCTCGCCGATCACGGTTGGAGTCCCCCAAGGATCAACCCTGTCCCCCACCCTCTTCAATATTTACCTTGAACCGCTCACAGAAGTACTACACACCTCCAACATCGCCTACCACATGTATGCAGACGACACACGGATCTACATAAAAAAATCTCTTCTTCTGAGGACATCAGCTCCCTAAATGAGGGCTTGAAACTGACCGTGCACTGGCTCACCTCTAATCAGCTCAAACTGAATGCAAAATATTGAATTTCTTCTTATCTCCCCTCCTAAAACCAACCCGGACATTCATGAATGGATCATGGCAATCACAGCCTTAAACTGCCCTCTTACTTTTGTAGACTCTGCTAAATCCCTTGGAATAACCCTTGACTGCAATCTGAATATGCGTGCCCATATCAACTCGATGGCCAAAACCGCCAGATTTCACCTGAACTACCTAAGACACCCGAAACCTTTCCTCGACACTCCTGACTTAAAAATGGCAACCCAGGCACTAGTCATCTCCAGACTGGAATATGGTTGCTCTACCCTCGCAGGTCTTCCCAAGAACTCTCTGGCTCCACTGAAAGCCTGCCATGACGCTGCCGCGAGATTCCAAACAGGCTCAAAGAAATTCGACCACATCTCTCCCCACCTCAAAGCTCTAAATTGGCTCCCTCTTGAGGCCAGAATCCAACTTAAGCTGGCTTGCATCACACACAAGGCCCTTCACTCCAATGCCCCAGCATATCTCGCCCAAAAACTCGTGATTTCCGGAGGAGCTAGAAACTCACGGTCGGCCAGAGACATGTTGCTCCAACCAGCATGCTTGCGGGAAAAAAACGTACAACCGGGCCTTCTCTGGGGCCACCCACAAGAATTTGGAACTCATTCCCACCCGTCATAAGAATACTTTCATCCTTGGCACACTTTAAAAAGGAGGCCAAGTCTTTCCTAATGGGCAAATTCCTCTCCTAATGCTCGCATTCAATAATCCCAATGTCTTTGTTTTCTCTTACCATTATGGCCTTACCCACGGTCTCCTGGATTATTTTCACCCGCCACCTCTGGGCAGCATTCCCTGGAACAGATATTGCTACACTTGTATAATTTGCATAATGTGCTATTTGTTTTTATCCCAAATGTCTCCAAAATTTGTTATTGCTTATTCTTTTCCTTGCTTCATACAAATTCCTCTCCTAAAACTCGCATTTTAATCACCTCAGCGACTGTTTTCTCATACTATTATGCTTTACCTACGGCTACCTGGATTGTACCCACCAGGCTCTTCTGGGCATCCTTCCCTGGACTCGACACTACCTCACTTCTACAATAGTGCTATATGCTCCCATCCCAACTGTTTCCATGATTTGTTTCTTCTATTCTTCTCTTTCCTGTTACTTTTGCAACTACCTGTTTTCACCCCAACTGTATCCAAACTCCCAAGTTCAGGTATCTTACCTGTCAATCCTGTAAAGCGCTCTTATACCTTCACAGGTCTGGTTTGCGCTCTATAAAACACAAATAAATAAAATAACATAAATAAATAAATAAGTGCAATTCAACAGCAAGGATCAGGCCGCTGGGCAGCTGTTACAGTGAGCAACTCAGGCTAACAAAACGCAATTGCATGCAACTTGAGCACAAATGGAGGGCAAGCCAAGACACTGCCGCTAAAGACATCTTCAAATCAGCCACCACCACTGGCAGGTTTGGAACACTAAGCACACAGTTTTTGCAGACCACATTGACGCCAGAAATGGCAGCAAGGAAATCTTTGCCATTATCAAAGATTTCACCATGCCTCCTGCCATCCCAGCAACATCACAGTCGAAATTTGCAGCTACCATAAAGACCATCCACTTTGGGCTCCATCTGACCCATGCCCAAACCACACCTACAGCCAAAAGACTCCTATCGATCAGCGAAGCATTAACACCAATCATCGACACCTCCATCAACTAATTTCATTCCTACCATACTTGGCAAAGCTCTTAGAAAAATGTATCAACTCATGCCTCATCGACCACCTCAGCAACCACCAGCTCCATCTACGCCCAACCACAGTACAACTACAGCACTAATCGCTGCCACAGATCCCATCCACAAGCTGTCAGCTTAGCACCTTATTCCTCGGAAGCCCTCAAACTCATCTACAGAATGCCTTAAGGCTCATAGCTCAGTCCCACCTTCTTCAACACGTACACGATCATTCTGGCCAGCGTCATATGTTCACACAACATCAACATCCTCTCTTATGCTGACAATATGCAGCTCTTACTATCCCTCTCAGACAAGACCCCCAACATAAGAACCATGTAATGGCTTGCATTACCAAAGTCACTAACTGCATGAAAACCAACTGTCCCAAGCTCAGCACCAAGAAGACTGAAGTTGTGATCTTCGACAAGAACACCTCACCATGGAACTCTAGATGGAGCCAAGCTGAACTCTAATCCATAACCAGAACCCATGCCAAAAATCTTAGACTAATCATCAACAGCAAGCTGGACATGACTGCACAATTTAACTATGACACTTCATACTGCTTCCACACAGTGAAGATGCTTAGGAAGATCTTCAAATGGCTCCCAAGCAACACCAGTAAACTGTCACTCATCTTCAACCTCCCACACAGAAATTACATTACACCACACCTCAGTTAACTCCACTTGCTCCTGATACACAAAGAGGATCAATTCAAACTCTTCACAAACAAATTCAAGGCACTGCACAACTCAGGCCCCACCTACCTGAACAATCAAATTTCTCTTTCCTTCAGCCACCCAAACAACTTTGCCAGGCAGGATACCTACTTCCACACATACCACTCATACACAAAACCAGATCAGGAGTATGGGCATTGTCTTACATTGTTCCTAGTGTGGAGTGGCCTCCAACTCCGCAATAGAGCCTTACCCTCTGTTTTTGAATGCCACAAGATGCCAAAGACCTAGCTTTTCAATTAACCAACCTACTCATAGGCATGGCTAGGCACACACACCTGCTCAGCACCAACATACCCTTGCAGGTTATTGTGCGCCTTACAAATTCACATATTATAACATAATATAGCATGGGGCATTGAGAGGAGTGAAATCCCAGTAGTCATGTATTGTCAAGTTGTTAATTATGAGGTTGGTTTTTACAAAAAACAGCTCTGAAAAATGATTTTATTCAGATAATTATTTTGTTAAACCTGATATGAGCATATTATCAGTACTGTTTTAACCTGGATAAATACAACACAATCTTCTTAAAGACATTTAATCAGCTGCTAATGAGTTTAATTCCCCTTATAGGTCATCCCTGATTTAAAGAACTACAAACAACAACTTCAAGTATTCTTCTGTGTAATTGTTTTATATGGCATTGTCTTACACACATCACATAATATACACAGTAGTTAGGGTGGGTAGATACTTGGGTTCTGTGTTCTGGGGAAGGTCATTGACCTTTGAGGGCCTTATAGTTGGATCAAACATGTTGACTTTCCTTTATATACAGAGATAATAGTCCGATTCATTCACAACTCTTGTTGGATCACACATGTTGACTTTCCTTTATATACAGAGATAATAGTCCGATTCATTCACAACTCTGATTTTAATCATACTAGGGACACTAATAGTAAATACAGTTTAGAGACCCACTAGAAAAGTTTATCTCAGTCCTTTCATTCATGATCCCCCAAGTCTAAGGACATTATATAAACTCTCCCAAATGTGGTAGAGCCCATTCAGGAAAGATTTCACCTTGATTGTGGACAGTACCACATGATGAAGCATATCATAAAATATGGGTGAGGGTTCCAATTCAATAAAATAATCTTCTTTTCTGATAACAGAGTGTTGGAAAGTGGGTTATTGGTAGGAGTAGGTGTGCACCTACTTGTAATAATAAGGCCACTAACAAAGTTTAAGATCCAGTAAAGGTCTCAGTAAAGAAGCGGCTCAACCATTGGTAGCTGACCTAACTTAGGAGATAGGAGATTAAAGCATTTAAAACACCAGTACAACAATTAAGCAAGACAGAAACACCCAATAAAAATCCCTCACCAATTAATGAGAATAGGACATATGAGTATGAACAAATAGACACCAAAATGACAAAAATCCAAAGTAGGGAACAGGAGATATGAATTTGAAAAGATTAACCACTTTATATTGCTTAAAAACATATAGCACCACTCTGGGACATCTGTTCGCACTTGACTGGGACAAAGTCAATGTTTTAGGCCAACTGTGATGAAGCCCGGTTAAATACACTAACTGGGAGGCCCTGGTAAAAATGTTACCTTCGTACTTAGAAACTTTTCTGGGGTTTTTTGTTCCGAAGTTACTCGACCCTCCAAAGCAGGCCGGATTTAGTGAGGGTTCACCGGCTTGAATTTTTGCGAGGTCCTGGTTAAATCCTGGAAGTCTGGAGCTCCGTAGCTTTCAGAGGGATGAACCTGAAATCCTGGGTGGGTCACGGTTGAAGGTAGTCGGCTTGACTATCGATGTGGGTCGGTCACCTCATTGATCTTTGTCACAACAATTCTCCAAAGTTCTCCAGACTTCGGGAGGTGCTTCCTGGAGGTCTCCTTGTGGGTTACAAGTGTCCAAATCACCAATCCAAAGATCTGGAATCTCCTGCATATTCTCCGGCATGTCTGGACTACAAGTCCCAAAGTGCACCTTGCCAAATCTACTGGATGCACTCCAAGATGGGGACTCTTGGTGGAGATGATGGAGGTTGACTCGGCTAACCGATAGCTTGCAGGGAATACACTCCATAATCCTTCCTGAAGCAAGGCACAATGCCCAGAGCTATATTACCAGATTGTGCAGCATGTGCAATCATTCAGAGTGCAGGTCTTTGGGTGCAGACCCATATTCCAGCAGAGCGGTCCTTCTTCTCCTTGTAGTGTCAGGCAGCAGATCTTGGAGACTATGCAGCTCTCACATATTTATTCACTGTTTTGGGCTGACAAGCAGGGGTCCCCTCTGTCCAACTAGATTCTGGATACCACCCAAAAGCATGATTACTTTGTCCAAAGTGTGGCATCTTCTTGTCCCACAAAGCACTGCACTTCCAAAATTCAATATGGATGATTTGTTTCCAGAGGAGTAAGAGCTGGCTAAACCAACCCACAGTGTGGCTCATTTCCATTAGCTCTCCCCAACCTGACCTCTGAATAATCCTTTCCTAAGCCTGCCATCTGGCTGGGGCACAGGATGTGGGAGTAGGTATGCCTGGCATTCCTTGCTGATCTGTTCTCTTTCAGCTCAGATTGATTTACCCAGCCCTCTCTTTAAGGCCCATACTCCTCAGCTGCAGAGGTCTCTCCAGCAGATAACCTCTGCTCCAGCCAGGCCACTTATCACCTAATCAAAGCAGCCTGGCTAAGCCTATTAAGGCTGAAAGATCAGCAGAGATCACTAAACGGCTGGATTTAGGCTCACAGAAGGGAACGTGCTATAACTACTCTTCTGTACTAGTTATGATAAAGTCAACAGTTGTTAGTTGTTGACTTTATCAATACCAATCGTTTAAGTCCTTGAATTATATTTCACTCCTATCCAAGCAATAGTTACACCTAAATAACATAAGGCAATGTTAGCCTATGGAGCCAAGTATCTACAACAGGGAAAATTAAATTGGCAGTTTGTTCCTCACCAGGGAATATAAAACATATTTTATAAGGTAGCTGCTTATAGTTACATGGCTCCCACCCAGGGACACCTAGGGAAGACTGTGGGGGTCCCTAATATATAACAATAAGGTAGTTGATCACTTTCAAAGTGTCCTTACCACCAAAGTTGAATTTGTATACAATTTAATTTTAAAGACGGTCTGCAAAGCAACGCTGCCTTTAACATGACAGCAGGCACTCAGCAGTGCACACATGCAAGTGTAGGAAATCTGCTGTGCCTCTAAACATCCATGTCCTATTACATACTAAGGACTTATAGGTAGTTTGAACCCCCCTAGCCCTATTATATACTAGGGACTTGTAGGGTCTGTCAATACTAAGTGTGAAAACTTACTTTTAAAGAAAGGCTGCAAGGGAGGACTGCCTTTAAAAGGACAGCAAGCACAGAGCAGCACAAACATGCAAGTTCAGGAAATGTGCTGGCCCATAAACTCCCATGCCCTATTAAATACTAGGGACTTATAGGTAGATTGCAATCCCTGGCCCTATTATCTACTAGGGACTTATAGGGACTGTCATTTCCAGTTGTAAGCGTACCCTATTACATGTACCTTTCTAAACATAGCACTGGCCCTGAGCCTGGTTAGCTGAGCCCAGGGTACAGTCAGAGTATCATTCAGCAAAATGGGGGTTGAACAGGGCAAAAGGAGAACTTTCTAACATGCCCCACCCAAATGAAAGATGATGGGTAGCTAACCTGCACACTGGTAGTCCCCATCAGCCTGATCTGTGTTCCTCTGTGAAGTCCATCCCCTGTAGAGAAATGGACAACCTCAATAGCTTGGGATAATATTCCCTCTCATCTGCGTGAGCCACCTGAGGGGTCTGTGGTCAGTTTGAAAATTAAAGTGAGTACCAACCAGGTATGGGCTCAGCTTTTTCAGGGACTAAACCACAGCAAAGGCTTTCCTCTCAATGACACTTTATCTTTGTTCTCTGGGGAGAAGTCACCTGCTAATGAAGGCACCTGGCTAATCAAGGCCCTCCTCATTTACTTGTGCTAACACTGCCCTAATTCCTTGTTCTGAAGCACCCGTTCGAACCACAAATTCCTTTGTGTAGTCAGGAGCCAGTAACACTGGTGCTCAACACATAGCCTCTTTCAGAGTTTCAAAGGTCTTCTGATCCTCTGAGGTTCCATATCACTTTCTTTGGCATCTTCTTCGAAGTACGTTCTGTCAGGGGAGCCACAATAGTGCCAAAATTCTGAACTAGTCTTTTATAGTACCAAGTAAATACAATGAATGCCCTGGCCTGTGTCTGGGTAGTAGAAGCTGTCCAATACAAAATGATTTAGATTTTGTCCTGGAGGGGTTGTACATGTCCTCCACCTACCAGGTGTCCCAAGTGCACCATAGTACTCTGCCCTATATGGCACTTACTGGCCTGAATAGTTGGACCTCTGTGCTGCATGGACTGGAGTACTTTCCTCAGGTGGTTTAAGTGATCCTCCCAAGTGGAAATATACACATCGATATCATCAAGATAATCTGCACTGCACTTCTGCAACACAGACAGGACCCTGTACATCAACTTTTGGAAGGTAGCAGGGGTATTTTTTAAGCCAAAGGTCATTTCTTTGAACTGGCTATGCCTCTCTGGTGTGGAGAATGCTGACCTCTCCTTTGCTCCTTCAGTGAGGGTAATCTGCCAATAGCCTGAAGTCAAATCAAATGTTCTCAGACACTTAGCAGCCCCATATCTATCAGTGAGGTCATCAGCTCTAGGAATATGGTGAGCAACGGTCTTGGTGACTGCATTCAGTACTCCGTAGTCCACACAGAACATTATCTCCTTCTTTTTCCCCTGGGGATTAGGTTTGGGCACCAACACCACTGGGCTGGCCCATGGACTGTCAGAGCGCTCAATTACCCCCAACTCCAGCATCTTAGCCACCTCAGCCTTGATACTTGCTCTGACCTGGTCAGAAAACTTGTATAGTTTATTTTTGATATGTGGGCTGTCGCCAGTGTCAATGTTGTGCACACACCAATCAGAGATACCTGAAGTAAAGAGAACAGACCAGGTACCTGCCTACAGTCTCTGTGCTGCTGGCCTGTCAGTTTGGTAGAGAGTACAACTTCCTCCACTGACCAATCTTGCACATTGCTGAAAGGAGGACAGGCACTGGTTCAGTTTCCTCCTCATCTCCCTCATCTGTGACCAGTAACATGGTCATGTCTGCCCTGTCATGGTAGGGTTCCAATCTATTGACATACTGGACCCTATGAGGATTCATGGGGGTGTTATGGTCGACCAGGTAGGTAACCTCACCCTTCTTCTTAATGATTGGATAGGGTCCACTCAACTTGTCATGGAGGGCCCTAGGAACTAAAGGCTGAAACACCCACACCGATTGTCCTGGACTACACTCAGGCATTGCAGCCTTTTGATCATACCAGTGCTTCATGAGCTTTTGGCTGGTCTCCAGCTTCCTGCCTGCTTTGTACATGTACTCTGCCATGTGAGATGTCAAGCCTAGCACATAGTCAAGCACATTGGTCTTTGCATACTTGAGAGGCTTTTCCAAAAGCTTTATCAGCAGGCACAATGACCCCCTCACAAAATTGTGTGAGTGGTCTGAACTGAAATGGGACTTACCTCAAAGGAAAGATATGTTAGTGAATAGAGTAAAGGTATACAGAGAGAGGACTAAAGGCCCAGAACAAATAAAGTTGAACATTAAAATCACCAAGGTGAGGTGCAAATAGAGAACTCCTCTAAAATACAAAGAAAAGGAGGTTATACAGATAAAAAGAAACACACCCATGCAACACCACAAGTACTTTAGGAAGAAAGAGTATTCAGGAGCGTAGAATGGTTTACTTTGTAAAAAGCTACAGGAGAGAAAAGAGCTTATTTTGGTGTGCCTATAGACAATAGTTAGAAATAGCTATAAGGGCAGTCTCCACGTAATAGTCAGGACCAAAACCATATTGTACAGGAGCAAACAGACAACTCACATAAAGAACAAAGGGACGTGAGAGAAAGCAATTCATTCAAGAATTTTGGATAAGGGACAAGAGTCATGTCAAAAATCAGAAAGGTCATTAGGGTCAAATGACGTTTTTAAGCAGAGGATACCAGATCGAAGTGAAGCACTCAATAGTGGATTAGGTAGGAAAAGAAAGGAGTAAACATACAGGCATATTTACAAGGGGATTAGGCTACTGATGTGCCAGTGGCGCAATGCCCTGCACCATATTTACAAATTGGCGTTAAGCCACCTTTTGAGACTTAACGCCGTTTTGAAAATATGGCACCCTTTCCCGCAGGTATCTGCATGAAAGGGGCATGCAATGGGTGTTGCTGTGGGTGTTTCACCAGAACAACCATAGGGCCTTATTTATGAGAAGTGACGCATCGTTTAGTGAAAACAGCGATGCATCACTTCTCAGTGCGCCCTCCTTGCGACATGATGGATGGATCATATTTACTGTATGACACATCATGTCGCAAGGAATGCCAGCTACGTCAGTATTACTGACGTATCTGTTGGTGCAAAACAGACGCATTGCTGGAGTTTTTACGGAAGCGTGACACAACTCCAGCAACGGGCATGCGTCAGATATTGACACAGTACCGTCCTAGAAGTGGCACACTGAAATCTTATAGATTTCAATGTGCCACTTCCATGAGGCTTGGATGCAGGAGAACGTCCACCCTGCATACATTACACCTGATGCAGGTAGATGGTGGCGCAGTGGTTTACAAAGTGACGCCTCACAAGTGATGCGTCACTTTGTTAATAGGGCAAAACGTGGCGCATTTTTTACATCATCGGTGCATCACAAAAAGTGACGCACCAGTGGCGTAAAAGTGATGAAAGGCCTCATAAATAAGGCCCACTGCTTGTAGACGCTCCCCTAGATTTATAAGGATGTGTAAATCTGGGGCACCGCCCAGAACTAACACCATTCAGTAGCAGGCGTTAGAATGGCTCAACAAAGAGAAATACTATGTCTCCTTGTTTTTGCTTCTTCAGAATGCAGCACGCAAAGAAAGAGCAAAACGCCATTAATGATTGTGCAAGAAGGTGTCCTGCACCTCCACATAAACAATCATTATATAACAATAATTTTCTACTTATATGTGTGCTGCAGAATGCAACACACAAACAAGTAGCAAATCACCATTATTGATTGTTTATATGCAGGAAGGGACACCTTCCTGCACATAATCAATAATTCCATGCAATGCAAGCACCCTTGTACTATGGCGCAAGGGTGTCTGTATTGGCCCTAGGCAGCTATTTTTAGCAGTTATGCCAGGAAATCACTGGGGTGCACCATATTGTTGTAAATACAACACATCCCTGCATTTTGAAAATGGCAGTGCTGCGAAGTTTGCCGCAGCGCAGCGCTCTGCCACTTCCTTGTAAATTTGCCCCATAGTTCTCAAAAGAGGAGACTGAACGAGATCAGTTGGCGAGTGTAATATGGAGCGCCCGACAGCCGAGAACTCCAAGATGGCCCACAGCCCTCGACCGCCAAGTGAGGAAGTCGGCGGTCGAGAAGCACCGGAGACCCAAGCAATGACATCAACAGTCGGTGAACAGTGGAGACATCGAACCCGGAGGTGAAGACTAGCAAAGAGGGAGGTGGACCAGTGAGGAAGAAGGACCAACCAAAGAGGAAGCGCAGGAGAGCCAACCAAATAAACCGGAGGGAGAAGAGACAACCAGAGAGACCGAGGCTTGCCCAGGACAAAACACCAAAGTATCCGGATGTCCCAGAAGGAACCCGGATGATATGGTACCCCTTGCTGCGGTCCCGGATGACCGTGGCCCCAGGCAAGTGCCTTTCCTCCTATATTTAAAGAAACTAACAGGGAGAGTGGTGAAGGGGAACACAGTATGACTGGGGCACAGTCATTGTTTAATTCCACACCCCTTTTCCTTCACACACTGGTGATGGAGCAGCACATGTGAAGGGTAGTGTACTAGTGTACTACTGAGACATTAAGCAGGAGACTGACCCGTGCTTTTTTCTTGTTTCTTTTGGCTTTTCCTATTTCAGACAACATGACTGTGTTGTAAGGACTGACGGGTCTTGAGAGGCGACCTACCTGAAGGGGACTTGACGTGAAGGCTCATTCAGCAGGAGCTGGAACCCCAGAGACTCTTGTGTTACCTCCTTCCCAACCAGCAGGAGCTGGACCCCAGATATATTTGTGTTTCCCCCTTCTTGCTCAGCAGAAATGGGGCCCCAGAGACTTTTGTGTTTGCCTTTTCACCCAGCAGGAAAAGATCCCAGAGACTTATGAGATTTACCTTACCCTGTTTAGAAATGGTTAACAACCTTAATCAGTACCCACACAATAAAACCTACTAGGCATGACCAAGTGCCTCATCCTTTAGCAGCAGGCTTTCTGGTGTATCACCCCTTTTCTAGGATAGGAACTTATGACAGCGAGGTGCTGGATTTGTCAGAGTTGAAGAGGATGACGTTGCCATCTTCATCATTTTGTCACCTCTTGTATTAGTTTTATTTACTCCAATTAAGGTTGAGACATTTTGGTCTAATATTCTTTTGAGAGCAGTAGATACATTTCCATATCCTAAATGAACTGTTAAAAAATGAAAAACTGATCTGCTTAGATCAAACGTTTTTCTACTGAACCCTGCTAATTAATTAATCAAGGTCAATAGGGGTCTTTTTTGATTAGTACATTTAAAAAAATCTCCAGTCTAACTCCTTCGTATGCATTTATTGTGCATAAATTACAAATGTCTTATACATCAATGCATTATCAAATTTGTTAATTCAAGAGTGATACCATCTCCATTTCTTGTTCCCTGTCTTTTACAGGTCAAGGTATGGGGGTGACTGAGCAGGAGGAACGAAGAGGTAAGAAAGGAAAGCAACAAGGAAGGAAGGAAATAAGATACCGGACAGAAAATGAGAAAAAGAATGTGAAAGAAATATGGTAGAAAGGGATCAAGAATGGCATTTTGGGTGACAGGAAAAGAAAAATATTCAAAAATTCAAAGCATGGCATGCGTATGAATATTTTCAAATTCTTACTCGCCGAACGTCCGTTTCATATTTCCTTTACCAGCTAGTACCTCTGTTTACAATTCCCATAATGAATTAGGCGTTCCATATATTGCAGACATCATTAAAGCTCAGCCTGCTTTATTATGGCATAGGATCTGGACTTCTACCAGAACTTGTCTTAACCAAGATATTATTAAAGACAGCATGAAGCTGGACCAGGTTACTAACATCACCTGGTTAAAGTACATAAAAAACTTCATATAGGACCTTGGGCACCCTAATTACTATAATTCCCCCGAATCCATAAACTCTGTCTCCAGGAAGGAGTTCAAAAGAATTTGTATGACTCACCTGGAGGCAAACAGATTTACTTTAGAAGCAAATAAACCGGCAGTACAACGGCACCAATGGATTTTAACCACAAACACTATACAGCCGTATCTACATTATAATCTAAGTGGATATGATAGATATGTTTTGACCCAATTTACATTTGGGATTTTTTACAGCTTGATAGGTTTTCCCGAAATAAATAATTAGTCAAAACAACTATGCTGTTGACCACGTGATAATCAGTCTTTGCAATTATCAATGCACGTGGTTTTATTTTGCAAATTTTACAAAGGAGGTGGATTCAGGCAGTTTTAAGATTAGGGGGGTGGACCCAATGCCGAACGGCGTTTTTATTTTTGCAGTTTTTAGACAATGAATGTTTTACCAATGCAATTGCCTGTTTATTAAAAAAGTATGTTGAGAATCAGAAAGATCGTTTCGATTTAAACGTCACACAGACATGTGTTTTTGATATTCTGTGATTGACTTAATTCCATGAGGCATCGATCTAATCGCGATTTCTCTTTCTTTTAATTGCCTGTGCTGTGCGTCTACAAATAAGCATTTTTGCAAGATGATGTGTTTTTAATTGTTGTGTCCGCTTTTGTGATTTTACACGCATAAATTTGAATAAAGCTTGTTCTGATTCCGAACATTTCATTTCAGTTTGCTTCATTTTCTCTCAACAGTATTTCCTTATTAACTGCTGTTCAAGCTTTGCTTTCCTACGTTAAGGAGTGTATAAAAAGTTCACTTTTTGGGCAAACGAAAAAAGTTAACATTCCTTGCCCTTTCTGGATAATTTCGTCCAAGTGTCATTCAATTTCCTCAAATGTCATGAAACTTCTCCAACACCACTGCCTATGGAAATCGTTGCCAGGCACAGCTGATTGAATGCTGTCAGACAGATGCAAACACCCTTGAGGAAATCAGGAAAAAAGCTACCCTGCGGTCCTCGTCTTGCTGCCTCTTTAGAATGCCAAAGACTCTGGGAATCCGAGGCAACCCTGTAGCAACCTGAGGCACCTGACAATGTGTAAACAGCACGTTCTGCCAAAAAATGTGACTTCTGAAGCCCATAGAAAATGTATAATTGCATTATTGGATGGCACATGTGAGCCAATAATGGTCTTGCTCAAAATTCCAGTCAATTAGCAGCAACATTGTGTAATTACCTGGACTCAGTCACAGTTGTTTCTTTCCAGAGGGTTCACAATGAACACAGCTTTTTTTTCACAGAAACATTGTACGAGGTACCTATCGTACTTCTAGGAAATAACTTCCATGAATGAACAGTGCAATTCATTTTTGAGTCTTAAAGTTTGGGCAAGAAGAAATACTTGGCTTCACTTCTTGAAACATTGCCCAACAATTAAAAGAAATACAATATAATAGTTAATTAAGCTTTTTTTACATTCTTTCTCCACCTCTTCTATGTGCATATCACTTTTTTCATATCAGTCTAGAAGACCAAAGTGTAAGCAAGAAATAAATTAAATTATAATTATGGAGAAATGCTGAACGCCTTTGATATACAACATTGGAGAGTGGTTTGGCTCAGCCCGATTGAGCGATTGCAACAAGCAGGGGCAGCCCTGCACCCCAATCCTGGGGCCAATAAAAAATATGAAAGCAACAATGGTTGAGGGAACGATTAACAAGTAAAACAATTATAGCACATAATGACCCAACATAAAAGGACAATTTTGCAAAAAATAAAAAAAATAAGGTACACACAATCATTTATCAAAAGAGAAATTTGTTAATAAAGAAGTATAAAATACCCAAATAAACAATAGTATGCTGGTGCACACAAGGTTTCAAAAACATATACAATTGAGAAAATATAAACTTAAGTGTAAATAATACAAAAACAAGTTTGTCAGATGACAAAAACAAAACACAATATATGCTTCTCCTTCATTTCTGCCAAGGAAGGCGTCAACTTTGTTTCGACCTTGCTACTTATCAGGTCATCATCGGACATTACCAAACATAGAGCGCAACCATCAATTTTCAGCCTGTAAATAAGGACAATTACTTTAAAACAGTGGTACCGAAAAAAAAATTGGGGGTTATAGCCAATAAATGAGACCATGACACAAGTCCATTCAACTAAGTGTCATGCATACCATGGTAGAGTGTGGAGATGGAAAGCCACTAGGTGATCAAAGAGCCATCACCAATTGCAAGTTTATATTATACACCCGAAAGTTAACATAATGAAACTTAGGGCAATACCACAAGGATACAACCACAGAGGTGGTATTTAACATATAATCCCTGAGCAATAGCATAAACCCTACAAGATGGTGTGAACCAATATTCAAGAAAGAGAAAAAGAACCTGAATAAAAAGGGGGCTAGGTCACCCTGTATTTACCAATACTAATAACCTCTCAGAAGAGAAATCAATGAGAGTCTCACATATAAATCAATCCAGCTACTTGAAACAAAAATACATACTTGTACAAGCTATATTATAGCTGCTCTAATGATCTAAAAAATTCAGTAACTAAACCAGCCACTTAAAATTAGAGGAAAACAAATCCAGCATAGCGTGGCATGAAGAGGCTCAAAGGAAGTGTGTATCCAAGTCACTTCCCAGCTAAAGTCCCTTCTATCCTTTAGATATTATGAAAGACAAAACCCTAATATAGGTCAAGAAAGTAATAAAAACTAGAGCTAGATAGAGGCAAAAAATACCTTAAATCACTGCCCACTCCTCTCGTCACTGTGTCTATAAAAAGGGCATGATGTAGCACTACTCCATGGAGGAGATAGAAGAAAAAGCACACAGGGCAAATAGTATCTCCCAAGACACAAATAAATAACTCGCCTTGTGTGCTACAAAAAGCAGTTAAATAAGAGGGAATAATTTAAGTAAGAATTTGAAAAATTATTATATTATGTCCCACTCATTCGAAAGACACTGCAATTGCAACAATCACATGTCGACGGTGCATATGCATGAATTAATCCACTATTCGGCGCTGCTGTCAAAAGCGCATGACAGATCGGCAAACCGATCATCTAAAGACTCAATCTAAACAAAAGTTGAAATAGAAAAGAGCGTTGCAATTAAACCCTCAAGGAAAATGACAAAGAACCTATATTTATCAATGGCAGATGGCTCAACCTGCCGCCTAAGAAAAAACTTACCACTTCTTAGAAGAGAAACCATGCAACGAAGAAAGGGAAACTGGCAGTGTGGTTTAGAGTAAATGCATCTGATCCATTTTGGATATAACCAAAAAAGAGACATAATTACTTAAAACCTACATGTTGAGGGGTGACAATTGGCAGATAAAAAATCACAGTGTAACACATAAAAGACAGCCAATGATGGAAAAAAACAAGGATTTGACTGATGTCTATGTACCCTCTTAATAGAAAGAATAACAACTACGTAAAGCAGTAAAGTATTCACAATAATCGATCCAATAGAGTGATGTTTATGCAAAACAGCTGAGTTACATTCTTCCAGTGCGTTCAGACCTCTATTAGTGCTGTCACATTTTAGGATCCACCGGCATTCAGCTTGGTTTAGCAATATTTGAATATCACCGCCCCTTGTGGTTTGTCTATATGGTCAATGACCTGCCATTTGATTTCATTCACATGATGGGCATGTTCTAAACGATGTGGCACCAGGGGGCATTCAGGGTACTGCACCAAATGTGACTCTAATGATGTGACAAACGTGTTTTAATTTGGCCAGCATAAGTAAGGTCACAGGGGCTCCAAGTGGCATACACCACATTTTGTGAGTTCCAATTAGTGTGATCTCTCAAGTTATGAACAATGTTGGCATGTAAAAATAGTTTGGTGTTAGTTGCAGAATCACACATAAAGCAGTTACCACATATGAAATGTCCAACAATTTTGTTTAGTCCACAAATAGATGCTAAATCAGGGGAACTAGTTTTGGGTGCACATGCACTTACCAAGTGATCCTGTATATTGCGTCCCCTCTTGAAGGAAAACAATGGCAGGTCATCAGAAATACCAATCGACCTAACCAAAGTCAATGATCATGCAGTTGTTTTTTCTCTTTCAAACCATCTTTTAGGGTTTATGCCATTGTACAGGGTTTATATAGTTAATACGACCTCCGTGGTTTTATCCATAAGTGGTGATTGCCCTAAGATTCATTAATTTCGGGTGAATAATATAAACTCACAATTGGTGATGGCTCTTTGATTGCCTAGTGGCTTTCCATCTCCACACTCTACCATTCTATGCATGGCACTTAGTTGAATAGTCTTGTGCATGGTCTCATTTAATGGCTATAACCCCAAAAAATATTTTTGGTATCCCTGTTTTAAAGTAATTGTCCTCATTCACAAAATGAAAATTGATGGTTACTCTCTACGTTTGGTTATATCCTGATGATGACCTGATAACTGGCAAGGTCGAAATGCCTTCGGCGCCTAGCTGTGCAAAAATCAAGAGGAAGTCTATATTGTGTTTTGTTTTTGTCATCTGAAAAACCTGTTTTTGTATTATTTTTCCCTCTGCCACAATTTTTTCTATCACACTTAAGTTTCTCAATTGTACATGTTCGTGTAAACTTGTGAGCACCAGTGCATTATTGTTCATTTGTGTATTTTGTACTCGTTTACTAACAGATTTCTCTTTTGATAAATGATTGTAGGTACATCATTATTTTTTCTTTTTTTCAAAATAGTCCTTCATTTGTTGGGACATCATGTGCAAAACTTGACTTACTTTTTAATTATTCCTTGAACCATTGTTGCTTTCATATTAGCCCGATTGAGCAACATCAGCAATCACGTGGCATTTTATTAATAATATGTTCATGTGGGGAGAGAGGAAGAACTCCAGAAAACTACTCATACCTTTGGCGATTCACTTCAGTGAACGAAATCCATTGTAGAGATTGTTTTTTTTTATTTGGCTGACCAGAATACCCTTCATATTCTTATTGACAATTAGCATTTTTGTTGTATTTTATACCACTGTTCCACCTTTCTAAGCACTGTAAATAAATGTTATTACTGTATCCAATTTAAATGTACTCATCTGCATTACACCTTATGCCTCAGAGGCATGCAACTCACTGACATGCACACCTATTTCCTTCAGAGCCATGTCAGTGGGGCAGATGGGCCTAAATAGGTTTTACTTTCTAGATAGGTAGAACTAAGTCCTCTGTATATCTCCTCACTGTCAGAGTGACAGAATTTTGTGAAATGTTCTAATTACTGCCACCGCTTTATTAAAGAGTTTCCGATGCTACACAACTCCAGATCTGTACTGTGATGATCCACAAGCACCTTGTGGTTAGTTCAATCTAGTGAAAAAATACAAACAATTCCCTGTGACCCATTTTGCTTAGACCCACCATTGTCTCCACTAGCCTTCAACTGGACTCTTACATTTAAATGACCGAAGTGGATGCAAAGGTTCTGCTTTTTGTTCATACAGTTGATTTGTAAACTCCGGGAGTTCCTCCAGTACCAGTAGATCAGATGCCCCCTGCTCTCCAGTAACAAAATGAGTCACCACAAGTGAAGTTCTTATTCTTGCTGCATGAAAATCAATGAGTCCAATACATGTGGAACATAGATGAATGATTTTGATTTCCCATTTAATGAAGGGGTTTGTAAGGGACTGCTCTTTTTGAATGTAGACCTCATCCAACAGGTTTTTTGTCTGATACTGCTGTTGTTTTGACCCTGAGTGCCTGATTCACAAAGGGCCTCCGCACTCTTGAGAATTCTCATTGAGGAGAATCCTCCCGAAGAGCAGAAACTCCCCCATGACTGCAGAACCTTCACCATGAGTGGGGAATTTACTATTCCCACTCCAGTCAGTGCAACAGTAGGGAAAGTGTTGGATAGCGGAGGGATAACATTTACTATTCCCACTCCAGTCAGTTCAAAATTAAAAACAAAATAACAAAAACAAAAAAATATTTAAAAAACAAAAGTAATAAATAAATAAAGAAATGTTAAAAATTAAAATACAAATATATTTAATATTAAAAATTAAAAAATAAAAACATATTATAATGTTAATTACATATGACAAATACCTACCAATGTTATATTGAATAAAATAAAAAATAAACTTCAAACAAATAAATATTTTAGTTAGAAAATATTTAGAAAAAATACATTATTCATTTTTTTTTATTTCCTACCCTATAGCACCACACAAATCAAAACCCACATCTAAATTTAACCAAAAATGTACTTCCACAATTAACATAATTAATTACCAATTCAATAAATATTATTAATTAAAAAACAAATTAAAACTAATGACAATTAATTAACTTCCCACACTTTAACTCTATAATCCCCACAAGCCACAGCTAAAATTAAACTGTAAAATGATTAATTACGCAATTAAAACTTATTTTCAATCATAAAAATATTACTATTAAACAACTAGTCAAGTCAAGTCAAGTCAAAAGTACTTTATTCGGCAGCCAAGAGCCATAAAAGCAAACCGTTTAAAACAAAAAGGAACATTTCATCAGAATACATTGTATGCATATAACTTGGGTCGCATACAGAAGGAGAAAAATGTAAAAATATCTATACTAGGTGATAAAATGCGTCCAACATTACTGTTTCAATGGTCACATAAAAAAACCTACAAAGGGTATATCATATAAAGTGCAGCAGTGCTAAACAATGAACCAAGACCATAAATATTATCTCATTAAAGTACATATTTACACTGACTGATAACACAGGATAGCTACTGCAACGGCAGTTTAGTCCTGTGTCTGATGGCCCCTATTAGTAAGCATGCCACCCCAAAACAGACCCTGGGAGAGGCTAGCATTTGAAGATAAAGCAGGGCCGGCCTGACTTGGACAAATTGACAATCTCTGAGTAGGGGAAAAATGTGTTTCCTGTGCAAGGAATTGTAATAGAAGAACATTAAATGGAGGGTATCCTGCTCTGAGAAATTGTCACAGGGGCAGGGTTTTAGTGATTCAGGTTTAGAGTAACCTTTGGGGAATGCCAGTAACCAGTGAACCATGTTCAGTCGAAATCTGGTCAAAACAAAACGGTGATATGCTTTGTTGACATAAGATAAATATGGTTGCATCTGTTGGCCCTGGCTCAGTGTGACAAACCTTCTCACTGAGGGTTTGGCTAGTTGGGTCTCCTCCCTACGCCCTTGCCGCCTGTCCATGAAGTGCTGTTTAAAATCTCTAATGGCAGTCTTACCCAGGGGACAGTCAGGAAGAGCTCGGGATGACCGAGGCATCTTGTCTGTTCCTTTATGTATTTCAACCAGGGAATGTGTAAAGCCCCCTCCAGTGCGGTGCAATCAGAAATTATGAGTTGGTTTAAATTTGGGGTAGGTCGAGCCCAGATTCTCAGCCAGCGTAACAAGGGGGCGACCGCAATCTGATCTGAAATGTAAACCGCCCCCAATTCTTCATGTAGACCACCCCACAGGACTTCATCTGCTACACCCAAAATAGGGACAAAAGGAGAGGGGGTGGCCTAGCCATCATATATCATAAAGACATCAGAGGCTCCTTTCAACCCGGTCCCCCTGACCTAGTTGAATCTCTGCTATTCAACTTTACCCTCTCTAATCACCAGTCCTTCATAGGATGCCTTGTTTATAGGCCCCCAGGCGAGAAAACTAGATTTCTAGCAGCCTTGAGCAAACTACTAGAAGCTGTAGCCTGCTCCCAAAGATTCACTCTTCTGGGTGATTTTAATTTCCATCTGGAAAGCAAAACATCCCCCGACACCCAGGAACTTATCGATCTTTTGACTGGGATCGACATGCCACAGTTAGTAATGGATCCTACTCATAGAGCAGGACACACTCTGGATGGGATCTTTTCCAATCAGCTTAATTTGAAAGTCTCCTCGGTCCTACCAGTGTTCTGGTCTGACCATTCAGCAATCCACTTTTCTATTCCTCTCACTATTTACGAAAAACCAGTCAACAAGAGAAACACCCCGAAACTAGCACGAAAATGGAAGAATATCACTGGGGACTCGCTAGGTAATACACTAAACACCACATTACCCCCCCCTCCAAACAATGTGGAGGAAGCAGCTAAGATCTATACTACCTGGCTGGACCGGGCTTGTTTACTCTTAGCCCCCCCTAAAATCATCCATACCACTCGGTCCAAACCTACCGCTCCATAGGTCACAGATCAAATAAGAGAACATAAAATAAGGTGCAAAAAACTTGAAAAAATCTGGCGCATGCACTATAGAGCAGCCGACAAAAAAATACTCAATTCGGAACAAAGGCGTTACAAGGAATCCATCCTGCTAGCGAAAAAAGCCTTTCTCACGAGACAGATAGAAGATGCAACCAACACCCCTAAAGAACTCTTCCTTACGGTCGCTTCCTTAGCAAACCCCAAACCTATGGAAATCCCAGCTAGCCTCTCACTTTGCGAAAGCTTGGCGAACTTCTTTCGTGAAAAGGTGGAAAACATCTTCCTTCCCTTAGATAGTATAGTGATGACCTCTTCACCGAGGGAGGCCCTTGAAGCCGCCAGACCCGAACCCACGCTTCTATATTTCCCGCCCATCACGGAAAAAGAAGTGATAAGTCGCCTACAAAAAATTAAATCAGGCTCCCCTCATGATCCCTGCCCCACAACAGTTACTAAACTTGCACCAGACGCAATTGCTAGGGCTCTTACTCCCCTCTTCAATCTGATGCTGGAGATAGGGGAATATCCCTCTAGTTGGAAGCAAGCTTCCATCTTACCCTTGCTAAAAAAACCCAATCTTGACATCACGGAGATGAACAATTATCGCCCGATTGCCAGACTCCCACTCCCGGCCAAAATAATAGAAGGTTACCTGAACACACATCTTAGTGCCTTCCTTAAATCGGCGGATGTACTGGACTCTTCCCAACACGGCTTCCGAGAAGGGCACAGTACGGAATCCGCCCTGATCAAATCCATGGAAGATATCAGGCAGGTGATGGATACAGGGGGTAGAGCAGCTCTGATCCTATTAGACCTCTCGGCAGCCTTCGATACGGTCCACCATAAGCTTCTGGTGGACCGGTTGAGGGCCTGTGGAATTCAGGGGAAGGCTTTAAAAATTTTACAAGCATTCCTGTCTGACAGATCTCAGACAGTGGCGCTGGGCGGCCACGAATCTCACTCCTTTGTGCTTCCTTGCGGAGTTCCCCAGGGGTCTTCGTTGAGCCCAACCCTTTTTAATGTATATGTGTCCACCCTCGCCCCGGTGATTCGATCATTCGGCTTTCAACTTACGGCGTACGCCGATGATACACAGATCGTGGTGTCCCTCCTTCCCGGAAATACAGAAAATACCGCTGACAGATTCAGAAACTGCATGCTTGAAGTTGGCCGCGGGATGGCACAAAGTTGCCTTAAGCTGAACTCTTCAAAAACCGAGGTTCTGCTCTTTGGTGACAGAGACAACTTTTGGTCCCCGAGATGGTGGCCAGACGAACTGGGACCTCTCCCAGATCCGGTGGACAAAGTGAAAAATCTCGGTATTCTGGTGGATACCTCCCTGACCTTTAAAGCCCAGGTGAATGCTCTTCTCCTCCCTCCATTTCATACTCAAAACCATCAGGAAAATACTACCTTATCTTGAGAAGAAACACAGGAAAACAATAGTTACGGGTCTAGTGCTTTCACGCCTAGACTACTGTAACAGCCTGATGTTAAACGCCCAGCAGAGCGTATTAAGTAAACTCCAGCTTCTGCAAAATGCAGCCGCTCGTCTTATCACTGACACACCCAAATTTGCCTCGGTTTCTCAGGAGCTGGGTAAGCTTCATTGGTTGCCGGTCCGTAAAAGAATCATTTTCAAGGCAGTCTGTATGGTCTTTAAGGCCCTCCACGATTCGGGACCTCGGCACTTGAAATCCCTTTTCCGCTGGCACAAACCAGCAAGAACTCTGAGGTCAGGACAACTGGCGCTGGTCACGGTCCCCAGAATTAAAAGAGCTCGCTGGGGAGGCAGGAGTTTCTCTCTTGGGGCCGCAGAGGCCTGGAATAAACTTCCCCTTGCGCTTAGACAAATCCAGAATCTGATGGCCTTTAGAAAAGCTCTAAAAACATGGCTCTTCACTCAGTAAGCACGCTTCAACACACCAGTTTATCTTTCTAGCGCCAGGACACCTCCGGGTATCAGAGCGCTCTACAAATGTGCAAAATAAATAAATAAAATAAATAAATAGATTAAAAACAGGGGTAGCACTAGGGACCGCAAGGAGTTTACTCATAAAATGATTCTCGGCCCCCTGAATTCCCTTCACATCCTTGTAGCCCCAGATGTCACATCCATACGTGGCCATGGGGATACATTTTGCATTATAAAGCTTCAATAACGAGGGCAGGGGCTTTGACCCCAATCTTTTTGCAAAATCCAGAGTAGCCCCTGCAACTCTGGCTAAAACGTTCTTTTTAAGTGTTCATTGCGCGCCCCAAGAGCACAACTAATTATAAAGTAATAAAATGTATTTACTCCGCACCCTTTACCTCTATAAAAGTCACACACAAAAATAAACAATTACCCCGATTAAATATCAATTAATTAATCAATATTAATAAACAAATAATTATAAATTAATCGAACTCAAATTACTTTCCACCCTTTACCCCATAAATCCACAATGAACACCTAAAATTAATTATACAATTCCCATATTAAATTTACAATTAATTAATTAAACTTAATTAATATTTAATTATTAATTAGCTAAACATAAATTACTTCCAACCCTTTACCCCTATAAACACCACAACCCGCACCTAAAATTAATTACACAATTCCCATAATTAATTTTCAATAAATTAATTAATATTAGTTTACAAATAATTGTAAATTAATCCAAAATAAATTACTTCCCACTCTTTACCCATATAAACCCCAGAACCAGCACCTAAAATTAATTACACAATTACCATAATTAGTTACCAATTCATTCATTATTATTAATTAACAACCAATTATTAATTAATTAATAATACATTACTTCACACAATTAACACTATAAAATCTCAATCAAATAAATATTGATAAATAAAAAATAATCATTAATTTATTAAAATTAAATTACTTTCCATCCTATTCTCCTATAAACCCACAACCCGCTACAGAACTAAAAAGTATTAGATTTAATTAAAATAAAATTAATACCTACTCAAAATGTAACACATATATTAAAAGATATAAACAATTCCTATACAAAAGAAATACATCACGTACATTTAAAATATATACTAAAGTACATAACACTTATACAAGCAATATTTTAAACAACTATATTTTTGAAAATGATATTAATGACTTCTATATTTTTTGAATCGATATTTCTTACCTTAAATCGATAATCTTGACCACGATATTCTTGATGTTGATATTTCTAACTCACGATATTTGGGACTCGATATTTCTGTAGGTCGACATTTCCAACTCGAGTTTTTGTCTGCACCCCACTTAATACTACCTAACACTACCTAAGACTGCATTTAACCGACATCTATTAAAATACTAAGCCTAACTATCTAACTATATGATCAAATATAAAACTTTTTACAAATCAGAGGGGAGGAAAAAGTGGGAGACAGAGGCTATGCTGACTTCTGAGGTACGGTGGTAAGGACCTGCTGGTAACCATGGAGGAGTCTACTGTTTTCCAGCATTATTTTGGTCAGTTTTCACATCTGTTTTGTCAGGATGTTAGAGCTCTTTAGTTGTTTAGTCTGATGTGTGGCCCTCCCAGACCCAGTAGTGAAGATGGGGTATATTTGGAGGATAGTTACAGCATCTTTCCAGGTAACCTGCAATTACCTAAACACACACACATACAGGTTTAGGGACCTTATTTAATTAATACTGAATGGGGGTATGCCTTACTTCTGAAAGACAATGCAGGCTGTAATGCAGACACATTTTAAACATGGGTGTAGACTGCCTGTGTAGGTGTTGCTCTACAGACAGTGGGCCTGCACTAGGAGACATAAAAAAACAGAAGATTGGGCCAGATTTACTCAGTCTTTGCATTGCTGTTGCATCGTGCAAGGCCCCACAAGGTGATGCAAGGCATCGCAAGTTGCTAACTTGCATTAATATGCATTGGGAAGGGGCTCCATAAATGGAGCTTGTTTGATCCCACTGATCCACCAATCCACCAATGTTTTTTTGTTCATTCCCAGATTAATAAAGACTAGTAAAGCTGGGAATGTGTCAAAATGTTACGCCATCCCAAAAGAGGAGCAACGGGGAAAATATCCTTCTTTATCCTCATTATGTCCTCTTTCTATGTGTGCTGCATGCCCCTTCTTGAGCCTATAGCGCAGGCAATCTTGCACGATGCCACAAGTGCACCATCATATATAGAGAGCAGGAATGCCCCATAATTAAGTAAATGTTTGACCCAGCGCTGCATTGCACAAGATCTAAGTGAATCTTCCCAATTATGTATACTTAAAAGTCATTGATGCTGTTAAGAGCTCAGGCAGGGCAGAGTCACATTCGGATGGGCTGACAGTGTTGGGAGCCATGTGCATAAGTGAATCTCTGCTTCATATTATGATCTCAGCACATATAAGTAAAGACCCAGGCCTGGGGAAGCTGTGTTGGAACATGGCAAGGACATTCCCCACATTTCACAGATACGTATCTACAACTTTGTTTATGTTATGAGAATAGGACTGTTAAGCTGACATATATTTTAACTGTACATCAATCTGATATGCGGTAGTGATGGAACTGTCAGTCGCACATCTATTCCCTAGTAGCTAGAACAGTTTTCGGTGCCCATCAGGATAGAAAGACATCCCACTACCTAGGATGTGACTGGCCACAAAACCCGGGAGAGGGGCACTTGTGGTTATAACGTTTTTTCTAACTGGGTACTATCCCGGCACTCTAATGTAGAAAATCACAGTATCACAAAGTATAGTGAGAGGTAAAGTGTAACACAGCAGTATTCGTGCTCACAATCCTGGCTGTCCCCCAATGTTCAAAATAAACAATATTGTACCAACAAGTTGTGATTGTAACACAAATTATTTAATTTGCACGTAGTTCTGAATTACAGTGTTTGCAATATACACAAATGGTCCCTTTACAGTGCACCAGTTTCTACTACCGTGGAGACGTTGTAGTCTTAACACATGTTATTCAATGCATACGTAGTTCACAATTACAGTGTTCTGCTTGCTTTATGCACATATGCACACGTAGTTCAAAATTACAGTGTTCTGATTGCAAAATGCACAAATGGTCCCTTTGCAATGCACCAGTTTCTCGTGCAATAAAGACAAGTAATAACGTATCCAAAGTTCAGAAGAATGGTGATCCAAAAACAGCCGACACGTGTTTCGTTACCGATGTAACTTTTTCAAGGCTGTTGAAGTAAAGGTTATAGAACACTTAAAACTGATCCAAATGTACAAGTTAGCTTCCAAGAGTAGTTCAATAATTCCACGGTGTTCATGTGTGTTAATTCCAGTCACATATAAAGGAAGTGACCAAGCAAAGAATTTCGGTTCGAAAAGTAGTAAAGTTTCCATTTTTCATTGGTTCAGTGATGTTCACCATAAACCCAATTGCTAGGAAAGCCAGAAGGCAGGAAAATAGCCCCAAACTCAAAGTCACAAACCAAAATATGAAGTAAGTAAAAAGTAAATAGTCAAGGAAGTGAGGTAGATGGAAGAGACCCAGGAAGGCCAAATAAATCATAGAGACGTGCTAGAATACCTAATCAAGATGTGCAGAATCTTGAAGTATTACCTTATTCAAATGATAGATTTGTACAAAAATTGTGCCATGTCATTGCAGTCCCAAGGAATGTTCCTCTGCTTGGGCCAAAATGCGTGCCGAAACCCTGTAGGTGAGTTCTGCCCAATCTGTCCGTGTTCTGAAATAGACACGTATACGTAAGCCACTTGAGAACAAAAATATGTCTGTGCTAGGCACGTCTCTTGGGACTAGCCCATCCACAAAATAGTCCATGACACCCCATTACTTTTTGTGGGAACTCCCTATATTAAGACTGAAGAGAAAGTTCTGCGGTCCCGATCGTCCAGGGTGCGAAATTCCGGGCCCTGGTGGGAATACTTAGCGGGATTCTGTAGTAATCAAATCAAACGCCTGACAAAAAGAGGTAAGAGAAAGAAACGATTTGTATCTATTGCTAAATCATGTCTATCGAGCAGAGCTTTCACTCAAAGTACTAAGGGGATAGCCTTTAATACGGGCTAAAAAAGTCCACTGTATTATATGCGATAAAACTTACTATAATTGGCTCGCTTCCAGGACCCCTCCTACGTAATAGGATATGTTGCAGTAGTACTCTTGAAAATGTCTAAATGGGACCTGAAGACAAAAGCCAAGGAGAACCAGTGATTACCTGGCCACCAAGTAAAGGAACAAGTAACATCGAAAGCGTGTGGGTTTAAATATCCGTTCTTACCCGCAAGGAATTTATGTTCAAACGTGGTAAGGTAGGTGTCAGAACTTCAGAGCAGCGCTATTCGAACACTGCCAAATGTTAGGTATGGCCGGAAATTGGAGAAAGAAACACTTAGTTCTTCCCATAAGTAAATGATACACCTATAAAACAACAGACCCATAGTCACCGAGTACTGGAGACAAAAAGTCACAGGTTAGCAAAAGGTCAGGTTGCATAAAGTGGTGAAACGCCCGAGCGCACACATTGAGGCAACCGTAAAGTATTTAAAATTCTAATAACGAAAATAGTCCTAGTAAACTGAGACAAGAACATAGATCTTACTGGTGTATCCTTAGCTTGACCGTGTAGCAGAATGTTCTGCCGGAAAGCACTATGGTAGGTGCCTGCATGAAAGAATGGTAATACGCGTTAAATATATTGTGGCGATATTACAAGAAAGACGTAAAGTCCAACCCAAAACTAGTCTCATTATCAACAGTGTATACCAACTATCCCATATTTACTTACTTAAGGTACACTACAATAGTTCAGCGGGTCATGCAGGCGGCGTCCGTCAAGGCGGTCTCTGTCGGTACCGCCACCTCTATTAGTATACAAACTTAGAAAGGGTAAATGGACTCCGTGTCTATGGTAGACTTCCTGTTCCGAGATTCAGAAAACAGGACTCCGTTTAATTCCAATATATCCGCCATATTGGAGTGGGAAATCTAGCATGAGACGGGCTGGCTTAATGTTGAATATATCGGCTGACCACTAACAGTAAATACGGTGAGTGGTTGCCGGAAGTAAGCTGAAAGGCCCCCTCATGTGCGTTCAGGCTTTTTGGGAGGGTAAATGTAGTACGAAAGTGTCTTAATGTCACCCTATCTTTAATAAGACATTGGTAGTAATCGTGTCCAAGAAAGGCAGAATTTGTTCTCTCTCAGCCCTTGAGAGAACCTTCTATCCAGTCCAAAAAGAGTTGCAAAAGGAACCAGTAGACAAAGAAGTGAAATGCCATAGAGAGCCGGTAAGCAGAAAAAGAAAAGGTGAAAAATCATAAAGGAAAATAAACATAGATGAGGGAAGATCTATGAGGGTTAACAGACACAGTACATCCCATATCATTTCCATTTTTATCTCCCAAACCCTAACAAGTTCATGTATAGATGCATTCTGTGTAAGGACATCTAATCTTTGAGAAAAACCTGTAGCTCCCTATCAAAGTTGATGCCCTGTTCTACGGCCCGTAGGCGAATAATCCATTGCGCCTCTAGCTTTCTAAGGGTCAGTGTCTGATCTCAGGGCCGCCTGCATGACCCGCTGAACTATTGTAGTGTACCTTAAGTAAGTAAATATTGGATAGTTGGTATACACTGTTGATAATGAGACTAGTTTTGGGTTGGACTTTACGTCTTTCTTGTAATATCGCCACAATGTATTTAACGCGTATTACCATTCTTTCATGCAGGCACCTACCATAGTGCTTTCCGGCAGAACATTCTGCTACACGGTCAAGCTAAGGATACACCAGTAAGATCTATGTTCTTGTCTCAGTTTACTAGGACTATTTTCGTTATTAGAATTTTAAATACTTTACGGTTGCCTCAATGTGTGCGCTCGGGCGTTTCACCACTTTATGCAACCTGACCTTTTGCTAACCTGTGACTTTTTGTCTCCAGTACTCGGTGACTATGGGTCTATTGTTTTATAGGTGTATCATTTACTTATGGGAAGAACTAAGTGTTTCTTTCTCCAATTTCCGGCCATACCTAACATTTGGCAGTGTTCGAATAGCGCTGCTCTGAAGTTCTGACACCTACCTTACCACGTTTGAACATAAATTCCTTGCGGGTAAGAACGGATATGTAAACCCACACGCTTTCGATGTTACTTGTTCCTTTACTTGGTGGCCAGGTAATCACTGGTTCTCCTTGGCTTTTGTCTTCAGGTCCCATTTAGACATTTTCGAGTGTACTACTGCAACATATCCTATTACGTAGGAGGGGTCCTGGAAGCGAGCCAATTATAGTAAGTTTTATCGTATATAATACAGTGGACATTTTTAGCCCGTATTAAAGGCTATCCCCTTAGTACTTTGAGTGAAAGCTCTGCTCGATAGACATGATTTAGCAATAGATACAAATCGTTTCTTTCTCTTACCTCTTTTTGTCAGGCGTTTGCTTTGATTAATACAGAATCCCGCTAAGTATTCCCACCAGGGCCCGGAATTTCGCACCCTGGACGATCGGCACCGCAGAACTTTCTCTTCAGTCTTAATATAGGGAGTTCCCACAAAAGGTAATGGGGTGTCATGGACTATTTTGTGGATGGGCTATTCCCAAGAGACGTGCCTAGCACAGACATATTTTTGTTCTCAAGTGGCTTACGTATACGTGTCTATTTCAGAACACGGACAGATTGGGCAGAACTCACCTACAGGGTTTCGGCACGCATTTTGGCCCAAGCAGAGGAACATTCCTTGGGACTGCAATGACATGGCACAATTTTTGTACAAATCTATCATTTGAATAAGGTAATACTTCAAGATTCTGCACATCTTGATTAGGTATTCTAGCACGTCTCTATGATTTATTTGGGCTTCCTGGGTCTCTTCCATCTACCTCAATTCCTTGACTATTTACTTTTTACTTACTTCACATTTTGGTTTGTGACTTTGAGTTTGGGGCTATTTTCCTGCCTTCTGGCTTTCCTAGCAATTGGGTTTATGGTGAACATCACTGAACCAATGAATGAATGGAAACTTTACTACTTTTCGAACCGAAATTCTTTGCTCGGTCACTTCCTTTATATGTGACTGGAATTAACACACATGAACATCGTGGAATTATTGAACTACTCTTGGAAGCTAACTTGTACATTTGGATCAGTTTTAAGTGTTCTATAACCTTTACTTCAACAGCCTTGAAAAAGTTACATCGGTAACGAAACACGTGTCGGCTGTTTTTGGATCACCATTCTTCTGAACTTTGGATACGTTATTACTTGTCTTTATTGCACGAGAAACTGGTGCATTGCAAAGGGACCATTTGTGCATTTTGCGATCAGAACACTGTAATTTTGAACTACGTGTGCATTGATGCATATTGCAAGCAGAACACTGTAATTGTGAACTACGTATGCATTGAATAACATGTGTTAAGACTACGTCTCCACGGTAGTAGAAACTGGTGCACTGTAAAGGGACCATTTGTGTATATTGCAAACACTGTAATTCAGAACTACGTGCAAATTAAATAATTTGTGTTACGATCACAACTTTTTGGTACAATATTGTTTCTTTTGAACATTGGGGGACAGCCAGGATTGTGAGCACGAATACTGCTGTGTTACACTTTACCTCTCACTATAATTTGTGATACTGTGATTTTCTACATTAGAGTGCCGGGATAGTACCCAGTTAGAAAAAATATATTTTAACTGGTCTACAGTAAATTTCTCTAGGAGGTATCTGTTAGAAATGGGATTCCGGGTTGGCTAAGGCAAGAACCGCCACTCTACTCAGAGTAAGCTAAATACACACTAAAAGATAACCTGGGCTAACCCTCTGGTAGCTTGGCACAGAGCAGTCAGGCTTATCTAAAGAGACAACATACAAATACTCCACACAGGATTACAACAATGGAGAATATGTATTTGAGTAAAACAAGACCAAATTGACAAAAATTGAATCAGTGGAAGTCGAGATATGATTTTTTAAAGATTAAAAGCAAAGACAGTATTTAGAAGTCACTAGCGGTCAAAATGTTTCATGAGGTCGCGAGGTAGTGGTCCAAATCCAAAGTTCAGGCAGATCGATATGGAGGGAAGGCTGGCTACAGGATCCATGCAGGGACCACTGAGAAAGTACCTTGAATGGAGCAAAGCATCGACAATGAGGGCACAATGCGCACATCTTTTCCATGCAGTCAGTTTGCTGCATCATCATCGAACTTCACTGAGGTGAAGGCAATGAGTTGTAGTCGATTAATGCAGAGATTCGTTGTTAGGTCGCAAGGGCTGTAGAACAGCTGCCATCAAACAGCCTCTGCTTCCGCCTCGAATGGCAATGACTCAGTTACGATTGGTGCAAAGGTTACAATATGTCTGTTTTGTAGCAAAACAGCTGCAGAACCCACTTCGGAGGCCCAGAACTTGGAGAGGGCAGCTCATGCACAGGTAGGACTCACAGAAGGCAGAGTTCAGCCACACCAGCAGATTTGCAGGAAGTCCTTTGTGTCCCAGAGGCTTCAGAAAACTGGAGGCATGCCAGCAAGCCCATGGAGATCACTTGGAGGGAAGGCAGAGTCCAGCTCTCCTTCAGTGGAAGGCAACAAGCAGTAAAGCAGTCCTTCCACAAAAACAGACCAGTTGAGTCCTTTAAACAGCACAGCAATCTTTCTGACATAGGTTCAGTTCAAAATCCACAAGTGCCTGATTTTAGGGGTCAGAGACCCAGTACTTATACAAAAAAAGTGGCTTTGATATAGGGGTGACTTTGAAGCAGCTTTAAGTGCACAAGGATCCCTTTCAACCCAGTCCTGTCTATCAGGCTAACCCTGGGGGTAAATCACTGCTTTGTGTGTGGACATGACACTACCCATTGAAGTGTAAGTGTTAGCCCCCCTCATTCCTCCCTGCCAAGAAAGACCCATCGGAATGAAGGTGAGTGCAGTTGAATGCTCAGAATGCAAATGAGCCCCACCTTCCTGTGTTTGTGGCTGTCTAGAGGAAATACACAAATTGCAGCTGTCACCCAATACAGATGTATACTTGAGGCAGGCTGTAAGACACAAAGAGCCAATAAGCGCAGTGAAATGTCCACTTTCTAAAATTGGCATTTCTAAAAACAGTAAGTTTAAATTCAAATTCACCAGTAAGGAGGATTTGTCATAACCATTCCAAAGATATCAAATATGACTTAGCCATTCCTTTCTAATCTGGAATTACAACTTTAAAGTGTTTTAAGTATTTCCCAGTGCTCTCCTATGAGAGGGTAAGACCTCACAGTAGTGAGAAACACATTTAACTTTTTCTCACTACCAGGACATATAAACCATACCAGTACATGTCCTACCTTTCATTTACAGAGCACCACCCTGCCCTTATGAATACTAACCCTGCGTGTAGTGGGCGTAGTGGGGCTACGCAGAGCATCACGGAGTGTGCCCAAATCTACGCGCACCCGCACACTCCGTGTAGCCCCACTACGTGCCGCCCACCTCCCTCCCGCCCTCATTTTAAAATTACTTAGAACCTTAAAAATAAAGAAGATTACTTACCTGAGCTGCGGCGTCCCGGGGCTCCATCTTCCCGTTTCCTCGATGGCTTCTTCCTCACAAATGCGCATGCATGGGCGGCCGCGAATGCGCACTTCTCCCGAGAAATGCGCATGCACGTGCGCCCGCGCATGCGCATTTGTGAGGAAGAAGTTAGCGAGAAAGCAGGAAGATGGAGCCCCGGGACACTGCAGCTCAGGTAAGTAATTTACTTTACTTTTAGGGTTCTAAGTAATTTTAAAATGAGGGCGGGAGGGAGGCGGGTGGCCGGCAACTCTGCTCCGCCGTAGCGTGTGCATAGTCTGCATGCTACGCCTACTTTGCGAAGCACGAAGTGGGCAGCACTACGCACACTCCGCGGGCGCCCACCCTTAATGAATACCTAGAGCCTACCTTAAGGGTGATATATATGTAATAAAAGGGGAGTTGCAAGTTTGGCAAGTAACTGCACACACAAACCATGAAGTGTCAAGATTCTTCTGTGGGCAGCACAAACAGTGCTTCAGGTGCACTAGTAGCATTTAATTTACAGGCCCTGAGTATATGGTACCCCCCTTTGCAAGGGAATTACAAGTAAACCAAATATTCCAAGCAGGTGTAAACCAATTATACCATGTTCAGAAGAGAGAGCACATGTCCTTTAGCACTCATCAGCAGTGCTAACGTGTCCTAAAGCCAACAAAAAGAAGGTCAGAAATAGAGAAGGAGGAAGGCAAAATGTTCGGGTCAACCCTGCAAAAAGGTCGATGTCCTACCATATCTAATGCCAGGAAGAAAACCGATATATGTGCATTGTAGACCTGTGCAATGTCAATCCATTTCATGTGGGTTAGTAACCACTGACCTTTATATGTGAGTGAAGTACAATGTGTACCTATATGGACCCTTGTTAAATAAATTATTTCTGTAAGCATGGGACTGCACATGCATCCATCCATAATGGTGTACATTATCTGGGTAGTAAGGTCTAGTATGTAAGGGTCCAGCAATACATATACAACATCCAGAGTGTATTCGTAACCTGCAGAATGAGTGTGTGACCACAATTGAAGCATTTGACATTGAACAGGTGAATGCAGCTGCCCTACCAAGGTCAATATGGATACAATGTACTTTGATGGTCAGGAGGAGGTCAGTTAAGGAACACATGTGGCGATAGAGCTTACACATGAGTTTGTGAGGCATGCTGCTATGGTGCCTGTGTTGGTGGTACTCACAGTCATTACATTATTGTTAGAAAATACATCCTTACCAATTTTACTATGTTAACATGGCCTTGTGAAGACAATTACATCCGACTTTACACATATAAATCATAAACTATGTGAGCACCACACATGTAGTTAACAACTCTAGTTTCATGTAGACATTCAATCCTAATGCTTATGCTTGTGAAGGGCCCGGCTACAAACTCATGTACTGTCGATCATCTATTAGTAAAGTACTATCATATACCTTCAGAGTTCTGATCAGGGAATGTGTCAATTTCTGCCTCATCACAAAGATTGTGTCCACCTGAAATATATAATTGAAGAGAGTTATTAGATGTAGCCACATCAGACACTCAACATCTTTTTTATTTCATAGCAAATATTTACATATTACATAACATACATTGTCATTATCTATCACGTATTTCACAAAAAGACTGAAAGTGATGTATTTGATTGATGTATTTGGATTTAATGTTGAGTCATGAACTACTGCTGGATAAAGTCAACAGAGAATTGAGGAAACAAATGCATGCTTTGCCTATCAAACTTCGATCTGCCAATACATGTCATGTACTTTTCAAATAATGTAGGGCTTTGTTTTTTCGCAGGATTGAAATAAAATTTGTCATGACTGTCATCTTGCTATACTGCACACAGGGAGAAATAAGTGGAAATAAGGGGTAAATTGTCAAACATTATAATGGGCAGCACAAAAAATACTTTAACATTAATGAAGTTTATAATCACACTTCCACTCAATGGTTTTCAACACATGTACAGCTTCTATTTTGAAATAATGAAATTAACAGCATAGTCAATGCCGCAGATTGTTTTGTTAGCGAAGTTCCAAATACTAGATTGATTATAAAAAATATTGCTATAACTTCATTATAATTTAAAGGGTAATGTCTACGCATATAACGTACTTTAAAAAATAAACAGTAGCACAGAATTGTTCCGCTGTTAGGCCTATTCCCCGTAGAATGCTAAGCCCTTTTTTGGCTATTTGATGGGGTTCGTGCATAGGCCTCCATAACTTTCTTTCCACATAAGGTATCAATGCTAAATTTGCGTCCTTATTTCCAACATTCTGTGGATGCAAAAGGTACCCAGTATTTGTGGATTTCCCAGGAGGGGACAATGAAACTAGCCAAAATATAGCACAATGGTGAGTTTTTGGGGAAAAATAGGAAAAAGGTCCTCCACAAAAAAGACTCTGGTTTATTTCCTAAAAATGGCATCAGTAAATGATTTGCTGTGTTACATTGAGCATTTTCCCGGCTATGAGGATCATGCACAGCTTAATTAAAAAAAAATGTTATTCACCACAGCTTTGGCATATGAAAATATGACCATTTGTGATAACATTTTCACTTGTAACTTCTTATCACGATGAGTGATTTACAAAAGCAATATAGTGTTATGTCCACAAGACCCTTCTGCTTGCTGGAATTTATAGGGTTTGTACGTTCTCCAAGAACCTGAAGCACCCAGATCCAACAACTGAACTGCACCTTACAATGATTTTTTATAGAGCAATTTATATTTTAAAATATAAAGAGTGAAATATGGATATCAACAAAACCTATGTATGTCTGAAATAGACACCAGATACAGAGTTTATGAGCAGTGGTTATTTGTACACATCTGAATTTGTGGCTAGTGGCACTTGTACTGGCATGTTATTTTAGAGGACATTTATCAAAATGTATTCTTCCTTACACACTACCTTACATTTGTAAAGCATAAATGCAGAGAAATACAATAGGTAATAACAAATGTTCTACTATTCTGTATTTCCACATTTCTCCCGATACCAATGACACTTCACTTGTGTGGGTAGTCACAGTGCCTGCTACAGGAAACCATCTGGTGTTGCAGTATATTCATGAAATAGGTGACCTTTTGTCCCTTTTTTAACATTAAAGGGCCGATTCCTATCCTGTATTTTTTTTCCCCGTATGACTCGTATCTGTATTTTTTTCCGTACAAATCGTACAAGTCACGTCCGACCCGTGAAGTACGATTCGTATGGGAAAAAGTACATACGGATCGGCCCGATCCGTACGAATCGTAGCGGGAAAAGTTGTACGAGACGGACCCGGACACTTTTCCGTACGAATCGTAAAAACACAGTCTGAGCGTACAAGTACGATCCGGACTGGCTTACCGATTTACGATTTGTACGGAAAACGTCCGTCCCGTACACGGGGAATGACTTGTACAAATGCAATGTCTGTGTACGCACCGTACAGTAGCAATGTCGGTGTACGCACCGTACATAAGCGATGGCGGTGTACGCACCGTACATAGCGATGTCGGTGTACGCACCGTACATAGCGATGGCGGTGTACGCACCGTACATAAGCGATGGCGGTGTACGCATCGTACATAGCAATGTCGGTGTACGCACCGTACATAAGCGATGGCGGTGTACGCACCGTACATCAGCGATAGCAGTGTACGCACCGTACATAGCAATGGCGGCGTACGACCCGTACATACACAACGCATGGGGCCTTGTGTCTGTACGACTCGTACCCCTGTACCGTACTGAACCACGGACACTGGAAAACTGCACAAGGAGGGTCTATTCGACTTGCACAACACCACAAAACACATCTACACTGCACAAATAAATAGAAAGGACTCACCTGGACACATCCAAACAGGCAAACAGAGGGGCAAACTCACAACCACCTCTTATGACACACCAAAAATTCAAACTGAGCCACACCCACAAATGGACCAATAAAAAGGGCCCACACACACAAACCATGTGCCTTTGCAACAGACTCACTGCAGCTACAGAGCACACACCAACAACTGCACCCATCCACCTTACCATATACACCTTCACACAACCTCCTTCACACATACCCCCTCTACAAATTCACACCCACACCGTCACATTCAGAACCACACACCCTCACCCCACACCATGCCCACAGACAAGAATCCAAAGTTCACAAGGGAGGAGCTGGAGATCCTTGTCAATTAAGTCATCAGAGTTGAGCCACAGCTGTTTGGAACATTGGTCACGCCTGTGGCAGAGGATCGTCGATAGGGTGAATGCTGTTGCACCCATCAGAAGGACTAGGAATGAATGCCAAGCCAGGTGGTACGATCTGCGGAGGGCGGTCAAGCGCAAAACGAATGAGGACTATGCCCAGAGCAACATCACTGGAGGTGGTGCGCCCCGCAGACCAGTACCTTACCATCCCTGGGAGGAGAAGGTAATGGCCATGCTTCCGCCGGTAGGAGTACATGGACTCCAAGGAGTTGCAGAGCCTGGTGAGTACACAAACAACTTACGTAACATGGGGGTAATGCCATCCACACCCCAACTACACCAAATGCACCCAACTACCCCCAGGCCATCACCGGCCAGAACCACACTCAAAAACTACGCTAATGCCAATAACATGTGCATGCCCCATTAAAAAAGCAAGGCCATGCTACGTCCCATGCTACATGAAGCACCAACCCAAGAATGGATGTCTGGTATGCTGGGAGGGTGGGTGGCACAAAACACATTGTTGAACTCCAAATCAGACACAATTGCCCTCATCCCATATGTCCCAGCTACATACCCATGCACCATGCGCACTGCACAGGGATTGGGAAAGTTCTGACAAGATAGCTCACACTCGGCCTGGGTGTAGGCAGCACAAGGCCCTCCTGTGACCAGTGCAAACACAAACACCAAGACAACAAGGTCAGATATCTATGACAGGAACTCACACTCACTGTCATGGCAGCATGCTCCATGGGGGGACAGCTATATCACCTGGGAGCCCCACTGTCAAATCACACTACACCCACCAGCAGGCCCTGTGAAACACACCCCTTACACAAGCAGACACCACCAGGACAGGCAATGGATTTAACCACTGTCACAATGGACATGCAACACAACAAGACCAATACATAGCCTGTGGGGATTTACATCAAGCATCTTTGGGAGACGTGGAGTCAAATGTTGATGGACCAATGATGGATGGTGGTGTTGTTCCCCTCCAGCAAGAAGTTACTGGCACATAGCCACATGTAGCCCGTGAAGGTCAGGGCGTGCGTGCAGATGTACGTGTTGATGGCTTAGCGGAATAGTGGATGTAGTCCTGCAGATCTGTAGAGGAGTGTTACACTGAGGGTTGCCATGGAGTTGCTGCAAACCCGGATTTGTGACTCTGTGGGTGTACTTGCGAATAAATAGCAATTCATCCCCTGGGACTGGTGTTGCCGTCCCTGCGGGTGGTCTTGTATCTGTGTGAGATGGCAATGAAGACGTCATGTGCTGAGGATGATTTTGTCCAGGTTACTGTCATGAAGGTGATGTGTGGGGCTGTCGTGTTGAGGAGGTAACAGAGTCCAATGGCGTGCTGGTGGACGGAGCGAATGTGGAGTAGGAGGCACATTACCTGGTTGTTCTGACAGGGTCTTGTAGGCTGGGCAGCGCTGTGTAGGCAGTTGAAGTAGCACACTCAGCATGTGAAGGTGTTGTGTGTGTGCTTAGGGGTTGCCTGATAGCAGGAGGATGATTGTCACAATGACATTGCTTGGAGAGTGGCTGCAGCATGAGTCTGTTGTGTGACGTGGGTCATGCAAAGACTAGAGGGTCGTGCACTGTGCATGTTGCAGGCGCATACGTACCTGCCATTGGCACGGCGCTGGGGCTACAGTGGCACAGAAAAGCTGCTGCCTGCATTTCAAATGGGTGGAGGGGGAAGGGCAGAGCATTTCGGATGCGTTGGGGTTGCAGAATCAGGGCACTCGTTGGGGCGGTGCCGCAGGTGAGGCAGCAGCAGGCGGAAGGGGTTAGAAATTAGGCAAAAAGTAGCACACACAGACAAGGTCTGAAAGGCACAGTGCAACAGGTGTATGTAAAGGAAGGAGTGTCAGGTCACTCATGGGTCACTACGAGTAAATGTATGAACAATCACCATAAATTACAGCCACTGGATCAGGCAACAAAATGCGGAGATGCGCAAAGGAGGCACACCATCAGCAGGCGTTCACGTCCCGTTGTGGGGAGCAAGCTGCACAAATACATACCCAACAAGGTACTTCATGCACAATAGAGATCATTAGCCATAAAGCACTGCATACATGTTGCCAAAGTACACATACACACAGATGCTCAATCTTTGACAATTATGCCATAGATGATGCATGCAAACTGTCAAGAGATCTGCAGTGATAGAGATGAGGCACTTTAGATTGTGCTGATCACCTCTATTCCACATACACACACAAAGGGATATGCATCCATATTAACAGACTCACAGGTCACTTGACAGAACATGTGGGACATACGCTGGACACCCCCTTCACAACACGGATGATGTCAATCCCAATGAACTGGCACAGAAGTTAAGGGGATGAGCCAAACACATCCTGCTGCACACGGAGAGGCTGCAATTCCCCATGGAGCCTGTTGTTGTGATGTCCCCCACTATGTCCTCCTGTGGCATCAGCAATGTTTCAGAGGCAAGGTTTACACACATTGATGCCTTCATCAGACGCCACACTCCACTACAGATGACTGTCAAGAAGGGTGACTGTCATGTCATGGGAGTGATGCTACATGTTATATGCTCCATGGTGAGAGACATATATGCATGGTACCACAACATGCACAGAAGCAGTCCCCACACATTCCAAACCCGTACAACCACAAAAAATCCTTGCTGCAAACCTTACCAAGACTGACCTTTCCATATGTCCGTGCATGGAACGCTGATTCGGCACACGTGGCAATCCTCATGAGGAATAGCAGGAGGACAACGATGACATGAACAGACAACAGGTGCTAAATACCTGGGAATGATAGACACACAAGAGCCTATGTGGCTCCCATCAGGTTTTCTCACCCATAAACCTTTGCAAACCTCAAACTTTGACTAAAAAACACACAGAGCCTGATGCACAAAGGTAAACCTACATGTTTGTGTAAGTTTCCATTTGTTTTGAAATTCCCAAATCTGTATTTTAATACTATGTTTACGAGTGCAAAGACACCACAGTTGGGGCAGAGAATAACGTACATAAAAAGATAAGCATGTTGTATCTTTTTATGTGCTGAGTTCTCTGCCCCAACTGCAGAGTCTCTGCATTCTTAAACTTAGAATTAAAATGCAGTTTTGTGAATTCCAAAGCGAAGGTGAACTTTCACAAATGTGTAAGTTTAGCTTTGTGGATCAGGCCCACATTTTCCTCATATTTCTATGAGGAAAACTCCTGGAATCTGTGGGGAGCCACACAATTTCTACCACCCAGTCTTCCCCGATTAAAATGGTACCACAACATTGACACATCACATTTTTTAACAGAAAATGTACCCATTTTTGTAATGTGGCTAGCTGTGGGTTTTTGGCCCTAGCTCGGCCAGTACCTACGCAAACCAGAACATGTTTGAAAACTAGACAACAGGGGAATGCAGGGTAGGGTGACTTGCGTGGCTCTCAAAAGGTTTTCTTACCCATAAGCCCCTGCAAGCCTCAAACTTTGGCTACAAAAACCACATTTTCTTCACATTCCTGTGATGGAAAGATCTGGAATCTGCAAAGAGCCACAAATTTACAACCACCTACCATTCCCCCAAGTCTCTCAATAAAAATGGTACCTCACTTGTGTGGGTAGGTCTAGTGCCTGCAACAGGAAAGGCCCCACAATACAATGTGGAGGCATCAACAATTCCGATCTAAAAAATGATCTGATTATTTTATGGTGCCTTGATGAATGGTTTTACTATGTTTGCCATAATATTTTGTTCATTCCACATTTTATGGGGCTGCGATGATGTGATTTTATTTCTGGATTTGCTTACTTTTTTTCAGATATAAGTTTCGGGGATATGATAGACACACTGTATTCCCTCCTTTTAGCCTGTGATACTAATTTTTAGCTGACTTTTATGGTTTTCTTTGTAAAAAAAAAATGAATAAAGTTTTGTTGATTGATTGATTGATCTGACTTGGAAATAGGGGTAGTGGCGTTTTTTGAGCTGGGGATCGACAGCCACCCATGGAAACCTACCAAAATCAGACATTTCTGGAAACTAGACACCCAGGGGAGTCAAGTGTGGTATGCCTTGCATGAATCTCACAATGGTTTACACACAATGCTCTACACACCTCCGACTTTGCCTAACATTGCACATTTTCCTTGCATTTCTGTGACGTAAACTTCCAGAATCAGCAGGAATCCAGAAAACTCCTACCATCCAGCAATTTTCTACTTGTCTTGATTAAAATGCTCACTCACTTGTGTGGCTGTGCCCAGTGCTCGCAACAGGCAAGCATCAAACCAAGGTCAAAGGAATTCTCCACATCATCTTCATCATCACTAGCAAGTGCACATACAAAATCCCATTCTAAATGGGTTCTAACACATATATTATGCAGGATAGCACAGACCAGAATAATGTTGCATGCAATTGAGGTGTCTCCCGACAGTCTGGTTCAAGGAATGAAAATTGGATTTCCACACTCTAAAAGTGCTTTCTGCAACATTTTGGGTTCTTCTCAATGAAGAGTTAAATCTTTTCTGGGGCTCATTTTCTGATGATTGTATGCAATACGCTTAATCACCTGATGAGAGAGATGGAAAAACATATGACGTGTAGGTCACAACTTTCATATGCATGATGGATGAATAATAGTTCAAGTGTTGAGCTTTCTCTTAATGTTTGTTGTAGTAGTATGAATGTGGTAAGATTGAATTGAAGGTAGCCACATATGACTGTACAGAAAGCCATTTATCACTGTACAATCAACATATCTTTAACTTATACAGATGTATATCAAAATAGCCCTAGATAATGTTGACATTTAGAGAATCTCTACAAATAGAGATCATATTCATCCTTTCTTTTACAAAGGTTTCACTTAGTGTTGTGGTAGGTATATTCAATGCACGTGACACACACTACTGTATGTATTTTATTAACACTGACATAGTTAATTGTTCATTGGTTAAATGCCAATGAACACATAACTTTAAAGATTAATTTGTTATACCAGGTCATGAAAACATATATGTACACCCTTATTTTCCTGTGTGACACATGAGGCATTATTATCTGTGCTGCATATTCTTTTGACTACATTTTTCATTCTGCAGCACTACTGTATGCTCAAATCCGGTGGTAAAGTAACACATAATATATTCAGGACATCAATCAATAGACAAAGACTATACTTTAGCTAAACTTCTGATGGTTGATTAAGTAGTAGTCATGTACAGACATGTGCCATTAACATTTTGGTGCCAATTCCGATCCTGGAGAAATTTTCCCCGTACAAATTGTATCCGGATTTTTTTCCGTACGAATCGTACAAGTACCGTACAAACTGGCAAGTACGATTCGTATGGGAAAAAATACATACGAATCGCATTGGGAAAATTCCCCGACACGTCCTCGGGTCGGGAAAAGTGTCTGACACGTCCCCGGACGATTTTCCGTACAAATCGTAAAACTGAAGTCCGAGCGCACAAGTACGATCCGTCCCGTGTCTTCGATTGTACAACCGTATGGAAAAAACACCGTACGGAGCGAACTTCTATAGCAACCATGGAGAGATGTGCCTGCATATGCGCTGCCCCCCCAGCCCCCGTATGTACGCGCCGCCCCCCCACCCGTGTATGTACACCCGTGTATGTACACCCGTGTATGTACGAGACGTACCCCCACCCGTGAATGTACACCCGTGAATGTACACCCGTGTATGTACGAGACGTACCCCCACGAATGTACACCCGTGTACGTACACCCGTGTATGTACACCCGTGTATGTACGAGACGTACCCCCACCCGTGAATGTACACCCGTGTATGTACACTCGTGTATGTACACCCGTGTATGTACGAGACGTACCCCCACCCGTGTATGTACGGTGCGAACCACCCGTGTATGTCTCGTACATACACGGGTGTACATACACGGGTGTACATTCACGGGTGGGGGTACGTCTCGTACATACACGGGTGTACATACACAGGTGTACATACACGGGTGTACATACACGGGTGGGGGTACGTCTCGTACATACACGGTGGGCTGGGGGGACGGCGCGTACATACGGGGCTGGGGGGGTGGCGTGTACCAGGCCCCCTATACCGCTCGCATCGCGGCGTACTTACCTTTTCCTGCACTTTTTGGGTGCCGTAAAAATATTGCCGTCCGGACTGCTGTCAGTACGAATCGTACTTGCTGGTATGTAAAAACATGCCTAACTCCGTCCGGACGTCACGTCCGCGGTGTCCCGGATCACATTCGTATGTATTTTACTGTCGGTCGGTGTTTTGTCCGACTCGTACGGAAATGGTGTTTCCGTACGAATCGTACTTGCAAGTTTGTAGGGTTTTTTTCCCGGGTACGAGTCGGACGGAGAAAACGCTCCGACCGACGGTTCGTACCCGGTTTTTCCAGGATCGGAATCGGCACCTTTGTATGTGTCCCTGTACAGGGCATTTCTTACATGAGTAGTATAATGGTTTGCCATGACACACAGGAAATTCTATATTAGTACAAGGGTATGTTAACTACTATTACATGCATTATTTCATGTGTTTGTTAGGAGTTGGACCTTTCTCAGATTGTTACGCATGAAGAACACATTTGATTAGTGGTTTACATTGGGAAATGATGATCAGTATTACATTCATAAATACTTACCATACACTCTATACAGATGTCCAGATTTATGAAGCCTACGCATTGTCCTTGCGTATCACTAGTTGAGGCAAGAAGAACACAAAGGTTTCTGTAGTATTTAGAACACCACACAAGGCCTGTTTTGCTTGGTCTTGCGTGCCTTTCTACATAAATGTTACGAACGCCAACAGCATGTACTTTCTTACTACACATTTCAGGCTCAGATGAATTCAAAGGGAGCTTCTTAGCCATTGCTATGCATTCACCCATTAATTTGTGCCAATTGCCATATTCGAAAAAGGTAGTACACAAGAAAATGCATGTGTGCTTCCAAGTCCCAGCCATATCATCTGGATAAAATATTATTTATCTTTGTTATTTCCTCTTTCAACAGGAACTGCATTCTGCAGCACATTTTGACAGAGTAACATGCCTTTAAGGCTAGTTTTTGATCAGACCCTGCACAGTACACATCAGGCCACTAACCCAAGCACCCTTGCACTATGGTGCAAGGGTGCCTGTATTGGTGTTATTTCGCACACAGTGGGCCAGCACAATGAAAGACTACAAATGCTCAATATATTCTTAAACATGGTGGATTTCTGCTCTCCCCCTTTTACACAACACAGCCCAGCAAGTTTGCTTGCTGGCCTGCGTTGCATGAGAGATTAGTTAACATGATCTCTAATGGTATGCAACTGGTTATCTTTTTTATTAAACACACTGTATGTAACCTTATTGATACCTATATTTGGATACTATAATTTCTGTTTCACATCTATATGCGTAGGATTAGCTGTACAATTGGACCAACCAATCAGTAAATCATTTTCATAGGTTCCATTCTGGAAGCTCGCATTTATAGTACAGTGTCGAAAAATATAGACATCATGGGCACTTCAGGGCTACTTGGCTACCACATTAGTGAATATTCCTTTATGGTCCAACATTGCCTGCAGATTGATGGAATAATTGAGGAATTCCAATATTACATAAGATACAGTATGAAAGGGGTGCCATTTGACCACATGTGAAGAGAGGATCTTTGCTCCAGATTATCGGTCAAGATACAACCAAAGAAGATCTTGACTGCAGAGAGGCTGCCACATCATGTGTTATACTGTGAGCTGATACGGAGTCAAGTCAGGGAGGAGAGGAGAGGAACTAATGCAATGCGTGTTTTCCTTTCATAGGGAACACTGCCTCCCCACAGCATTTTGCTGGGAACAGGCATGCAGGTTGTTGAATATCCTTAAGAAAATCTAGATGCAGGTTATGCTACTCCATGCTCCTAGTGTAGTGCATAGAAGTAGGTGTCAGGGTGTTAGGTTACTCGATGACAATTTAACTATGTTAGAAATGTTCATTCTATTCTTGTTGTTTGCAACATGCATTTATGCTGTTTTAATAATATTCTGTGTGTTTATTTGAGATTTGCTAAGCAACTGAATGAGGCAATTGAAATAAACATTTTTTAAATCAAAGTGCCTTATTCGTAGTGCACTTTGTGTCTGTGACATAGGATTCAAATTTGGCTTTTCAAATTTCCATTGCATCCCGAATCGCTGTTTAGGGACTGCTAGTAACCCAAAAGCACTTGATGCTACTTCAACTATGTATTGGGTGCATCCTGCAGGGATAGAATAACCTGTCTTTCCCATTAAATTGTGGCACATTGAATTAAGTTCACCCATGCCACCCCAAGGTGTGAAAGCAAACCTTGTAGAGCTAAGCCAGTATTTTACAAGGTGTTTGTAAATCTGGGCCCGGCAACTTTGGATTTGATGCACCAATCCAGTCATACACAGTTGAGGTTCCACCACCCATATTGTTTTGTCTTTACAGGATCTTCTTTAAAGTCTGAAATTCTGACATCATATTAGGAATACCAATCAGGAATGCAGAAATCACTGTATCACATCACCTACAGACATAGCCTGGAATATCTCATTGCTAAGTTGGACTCTCGCGTTGAGTGTGATTTCTAGAGGCAGCTTCCAACCTGACTTCCTGGTACTTTTGTAGGAGCTCCCATTTTGGGAATTTGGCTCTTCGTAGGGGCTGAACCAGCTGGAACTTCTGTACTTCTTAAATCCATTCATAGCAGATGTGCCCCACAATATTGCAACTTCAAGTCAATTGTTCGCTGACGTGGACACATAGAGGGTGTTCAACAAAAAGGGGGGGAAGAAGTAGAAACTGGGTTCACCCTCCTTGTAGATATGTATTCAAAAATAGAAAACCCCAGCCGGGGGATGTTTGCGAAATAGTAAAGAATAGCAATAATTCTCCACCGTGATCGAAAAGGATTAGAAAAACAGTTTTTCTTTAAAACCCTCACCCGCCAGGGTTGCCCCTTGGTGGCATGCTTTCATTATTGTGGTTCATCCTGATCAGCTGCAGATCGTGGCATGATACGACCAAATGATTACTAGGGAGCACTCGGAGATAGAGTCTTTGATAAAGACAGGGTAGGTGAGGGGAGTTTGAAGTAAGTGCTGCTAGGTTAAAAATACCTGACTAGTAGGGCTCTTGTTCTATTACTGCCTCTAGTCGGTATGGTTAAAACCAGAGCTTTTTCCTGAAGGTCCTCCAGGCCCTTATCATGACGGTATGTGTGCAGGAGGTAAACACACTCAAATCAAAAGCACACCTCTATTCAAACAGGACCATGAAGAAAAACATTCACAAACCGGTAGCTGGTGAACGCTGCTCTAGTTTTTGGCAGCACAACACCTGTTGTGTTTCAGGGTAACACTCGCCTTGGTCACGGTTTAAGGAATTGCAAAATCAAAGGTTAACATACAGTGAATACAACAGTGCATTAACATAGAAAAGCTACTATAATGGGAGGCTCTTTAACATGCTTAATTGAGCAGCTTCTTAGAGCAATATATGTTCCTGAAGACAGTATACAAATGCAAACGTTTGGTACAAAAGTATATAACAATCTTCACATTATGGACAATAGACAATTCATAAGTAACGCAAAATGAACAAATGACAGCAATCAATCACAAATTAAAGTACATATGCTAACCATAACAGTTATAATCAGGTTAATACTATGTATGAGGGTACTCAATGATGAATAATGTAGCTCATTATTGATTGCTCCAACAGGTTGCTTAAATATTACACAATCAAGCCCAAGAGGGCAGCTCCAGCCATTTTTTTACAACAACTATGCAAAATCACTCAAAATTATTTAATCAGGCTCAATTAGGCAGTTAAAAACATTACATTATATCCACCTAGCACAATAGTCAGTAAGATTAGCACTTTGTTTCACCTGAGTAGTTGAGCACTATCTTGGAAATGTATATCGGACTGAGAAAAGCATCCTCTGGCAATGCTACCATCCATAACTGTCTACAAAAATAGCTATTCACAACAGCCTCAAAAAGAAATAACTTGACTTCTATTTCAATGTGGATGAGATATATGTATGTATATTGGGGCTCTTTAAAAACTTGTTCAGCATAAATTGTTTCTTCCAACCTGGCAATAGGTATGAATTAAGCCCTTGTGGGCAGCACCGAAATGTCAATATAACATCCTGAACTAAAAATCATCAGAAATGTTAGCCACTATGCAAAATCCAATCAGGGCCCACATAGCATTCACACAAGAATACTCATTTACTCCAAATTTCATGATTATTAATTCATGTTAATCACCACAATAATGCATATGCCAGAGTCTGAGCTGATCGTAGATTTTACTGCACCAGCTACTTGAACAACTTTACATTATAACCAAAGTCTTAGCTCAGATCACAGTTCCTGATGTCGGAAACTCACTACCTGCATCTGTATAAAAAAAGATAAAGCAATTTAAAATTAGGGGTGGGTGGTAAACTTCACTCCACCGGTGGAGTACGCTAAGTTTTGTCTACTACGTAGTAAAAAAACTCCGTAAACCCCAGAGTGGCAGAGTTTTTCTTGTGCGCTGTTTGCCAACGTTAAGTTGGTGAGCATGCACAAGCAAACTGATTGCTAGGACGAGTACCGGCGCGATATCTCAATGTATAGATTCTTGCTGAATTTTTATGTAACTCCGCGGAACTCTGCAAGTTCCACCCACCCCTACTTAAAATACGAACTGACGACCACTTCTCATACTGCAAAGGTAATGAACACATCAAAATATAGAAATATAGAGAATTAACTCAAATGTACTGCAAACTTCTCATCTGAATATCATCCAAAAGAAATTACTGCGTTAAAATTAATTATATATCATGATTCTAACCTGTGCTGTACCAACGTTCTATTACCCACCTCCCCATGTTTAGGGGTACTCTATCCAACGACATAAATTGTAATTTGCTGTTATGGCTAGAGTGCTACTCTATGAAATGTCTAGGTATCAGATACTGTTTATCTTCATGGCTCACATTTGTTGAAGCACCCGTTTTTTGCTTGGTGCAAGGTCCCAAGAACGTACAACTTGTTGCAAGAATATTTTAAGACAAAGGCACAAAATCAAAGTTGCAGGAGAGTCTCTTATTGATAGATAATTTCTTATTCCATCCAGCGATCACAAATTTCTCAATGCAAATACTGTACTTGCAGGCTTTATATTTTGCACAACTCTTAAAACCATTGTTGAGACATTGTGCTGTGCCAGATTTCTCTGTGATGATCAAATTCCTGCATACATTTTTTAAAACTTTTCACTTTTCTTAAAAGTCATTCTCGGGTGACTGTCCAGATGTTATGAAATAATGTAATCAGTGTGTCAGATGTGCCAATGTTTATGTAGACTCCTTTTCACTTCCCTGTGTTTATTGATAAAAGTTGTGATGAATCTTATGGTCCCATCCTTCTTGGTAATCAGAGTACTTCCATCAGAAGCAGCTGCCTGTCAGTTGATGCCCCTATATTCTACCACAGCCTCTTAGATTGTTCTGATGAACAAGAGCCATAACATTCTTGTTTATGATAAAAGGAGAATAGACCTGAAGCCATCTTGATGGAATCAATGCCCTAAAACCTACAACAATTCTTTTACAAAATGAGGTGGTTTGTTTTGCCATGGAGATTATTGTTAGTGCTGTTGAAAGCAAAATTAGGTCACATTTTTCTGGGAATGTTCAAATGTCTTCCTCATCCATTTCAGAAAAACATTCTGAAATGCAGATGTACATATGTGCTTTCAGCACCAGCAGCAGCCTGCCAGTTAAATCCCTGAAGATCCCCTGCAGCTTTAATACAGTGACAAAAATGCGGCATACATTAATGACATCTTCATGAAATCAAAGATGTAAAAGATGAGAGAGCATTTCCTTAAGGGGATACTGATATATTTTGGGAACTTCATTATAAAAGGTCTCCCAAGATGGCCACCAGAGAGAAATAGCCTAAATATCACACCCCCAGGGGGAGTGAGACAAGGGAAGTAAGTGATCAAGCTGGGCAGACAAGATTGGCAGTGGCAGCACAAATGACCACGTAGGACAGGAGTAAGGAGGGGCAGTGGCAACGCAATTGAACATTGGCTAATTTAACTTACCTATAAGTTCCTAGTCTATGGTTCAAAAGTGTTCCTAGGGCCTGTAAGTTAAACATCACTAGTTGACTGAACTTATTGTGCCATCACTAAAGTGACCATGCAAAGCAGGTCTCTCCCTGTAGCCTGGACGGACTGTTAAAAAACTGAAATCGACTTGACAAAATAAATCTCCAGTAAAACCTTAATTTTTTCATTGTTTGTGTATGTGTTTGTTGTGTTCATGTGGTTGGTTTGAAATTGATTAGCATATGTTAGTTGATCTTGTCATCATTTTTTTGCACGTCTTGAAAAACATTTCTCTTTTTAAACTTTAATTTTTCATGTCAATCCATGTTTTAGGTCTTACTATAGATTATCCTTAGCTGTATGGGGGCCTCATTTCATCCATTCTGAAAATAAGTAAAATAAGAAGTAGTACAGAGAGAGAGAGGGGTTTGGTTCTGCTCTCTTCACCCACTGGCTTTAATCTGCTTTTCATGGGTTGCCATTGCTTTGATAAGCTTCCAATCAACACCATTGCATTGCATGGACGATTACATTATCCCATTTGTGTTCCCAATAGGTTTAGATGATGAGTAATTATGTATCCTTTTGATAAACTGCAAATGTGATATTGACTGTAATTTGTAATTGAGAGCAAGTGTGAGAGTACATTATGTATTTACTTTTCTGACACATTTTCATTCCTGATGTATTGCTTTTTTGTTTAAGAGGTGTGTACAGTTTGAATGATTTAGCCTTTCATAAATACTTGTGCTAGGATGTACAAACACCCATTAGCAAACCAGGATGTGTAATTTACACACATACTGGTTCGCAAATTGGTGTGCATTTTACAATGCAATCTATGTACTAATGCCTCACATTTTGAATTGTTCAATTGTACAGGTCACAAAATGGCTGTTTGAATGATTATTAATTAGGCAGGTCACAGTTTGCATCCCCCTTCGACTGATTGCAATTGCAGGAATGTAGGCCTGCAAGGGACAGCAGACCTCGCCCCTGTTTTTGCATTCCGAAAGAGAAAACTGCTTTTTAAAGTGACTCATGTCCCTTTTATGATGTAGGTCCTGGCTTTAACAAAAAATGTTTCCCTTTGTGAAGACAATGGACCATTGCTTTCTCTTCCCGATGGTCACCCAACACAATTCCTAAATATGTCACAAGGGATTGCAACTTATCAATGGTTTAGGAGTAGGAAAGACAAAACCCTTTTATGGTTGTAAACCCTGTGATTTTGTGAATTGTGTAGGGTTTGCAAGAGAAAAGCAGCTTTGTATATGTGGCCCTCTGTGCTAGACACTTCTCTCCCTTTACTTGTTTTACTTTGTTGTCATGTTAACAAATTAAATAATGAATGTATAACTGTGCACTCACACAGGCTTTCTTAAAAATGCAATGAAAAAACTTGCCATTTGTTAAAAGTATCTACTATGCAAAAATTTTCTATCCATACCTTTTAAGCTAACCACTTGAAATGCAAATTGTATTTTATGACTCGATTTCATAACAGACTTCATTGCAGGAATAGCTTAATTCTGCTTGTGACGTTCATTGAGCAGAGTGGGCATAATTCCATATTGTTGTAGTCCGATACTTTTCTTCATTATGGGACTTTATTTCTTTTGACAGCTTGGTAAAACATAAAAAAAAGTGGCATAACTATTAAAAAACACTTCTCTAACAAGAAGCAAAACCTATTTAGTTGCCAGTGGAAGTTTTGTTTTGTTGTTCAGGTGATGTGATTCATCCATACACAATCCACAATTTGTAGTGTCCTTTGGCCCATAGGGATGGTTGCTTATTTGTCTTTTCCTAGTGCCTGAGTGAAAGGCCTGCATCTTAATTCAAAATCACATCCTCTCACATGTTAACAAAAAGGTTTTTTTAAATGCCATTTGGCAACATCTGGCTGATATGAAGACATTTTGTTGATGATTTCTAATTTGATTTGCACAATAGGGCCTATTATACTCAGCACAGCTCTGTTGCAAAACATTGTACATGCCTGCCAGGTGTAATTAGTAGCCAGCTTGTTGGTACTTGGTCTTAATTCTAACCCCTACATATTTTTATGTGTTTAATTGTCTTATGGCTCTATAGAAGGTATTCATTTTCTTTGGTTTCCAAAAGTTCTGTTGTGTTATGCATTGCACTTGTAGTCCATGGACCTAGACCTTTGCATAGGAACTCACAATATAAGTATGTAACAGCAAAGAAAAGTTGCAGAATTGTTATTGTTCAGTGTGTGTATTAATGCAACTAACAGAGCAGCAATCAGATATCTGGGTCTTAGTTCACAAATGCTATCAAAGAGTGCTTAGTCCAAAAAACACAGCACAGATATTTCAATCTTGCAGAATAATCCTATTTTTGTTTTGTTTGATCTGTTTATTGAGTTTTTGCATATTTTTATCTGACCATAGTAAGTTTCTTCACTTACATCATATGTGTGATTACATTATCAATATAGAGGTATTACATACTCCCAGATTATGAGCACATATAAGAACAATGCATCTGCAGTTATCAACTGTGACTTATGAATACAACCCCTTACTCCGCGAGTCTGACATCACGCAATTTTTACTTCTAATAACAGCGCATTACATTAATTTTTATTGTTATTCATACATAGAGATGTAGGGGTGGTGAGTGTGTGAGACTCTTGTGTGTAATTGCATAAATATCCGTTTCAGACTTCCTGCTCACCATGGCAGACATGGATCGTCTTCCACGTATTATCCACATGTCATTTGTGTATATTCTCAGAAAACTTTTGAACATTTCAAACTTTAACAACAACTCACTCCCGACCTATTAAATTCAATATCAATGTCCCCTAAACTTCCTGCGCAAACATGTGTCAATATGTACATTTGGCATTTCTGTGCACTCCCCCCCTACCAGTTCATGTTAAATTGGTTAAGGGGCATTATGCATATGTTCCCACTATTTTATGTCTGAATTTCCCATTCCTAGTCTTGCACTTGGTCCCATTCTAAGGTTTGACCTGATTCTGAATCTGGTCATGCGATTACTTGAAGAGAATTAAGAATCTCATTCCAAGTTTCAGCTGTCGGGAACTTATGTAGTCCCGGCGTGTCTTCTCTACGGAGAGAAACCCCCTCAGCCGTGGTCCAGTTGGATAGATAGTGATTCCATGCTATCAGAGCTGGTGGGTCTTTTGACTTCCAGCGCTTTGTGATAAGTCGCTCAGCTACAATGAAGCCCAAGTCCAGAAATCTGTTTGTGGCTCTGTGTTTCCGGTCTCTCACGTATATCCCCAGTATACATGTCTCCCATGTGTTTGGTATGGGTCTGTCTATGCATTCAGAGAGCTGGTGAGTCACTACTTTGCAATAGCATCCCAGCATTTGGCATGACCATAGCATATGTACCATGCCTGTATCTGGCTGAGAGCACCTGGGTCAACCCATGTCGTCTCTCTGGAAGTAATGTTTAAGTTTCTCTGGGGTCATGTATGATCTGTGTACAACATATAGTTGGATCAGTTTGAATCTGACATTAAGGGGAACATGCGTGGGTCCTGCTAATAAGTTGTTCCATTCTTTAGTTGGGCATGGGTGTCCGAGGTCCGCTTCCCACTTCCTATGCAGTGGTGCCAGGTCCACCACTGTGTGCATGCGCAGTGCATCTGCAAACCAGCGAACTAGAAACTGGCCCTTCCCCATTACATGAATATATTGAAGTATTAAGTGTATATGTAGCTCCTGTGATATATCCCCCCACTTGTTACGTAGTGTATCTATCCAAAAAGTATGTGTGAGAAACTGATCCAGAAGTACACCCTCTTCTTGAGTCAATTCATTATAGGGTATAAGTGTACCATTGTGATAGAGGTCACCAACTGTATATATGCCAGCTGCATGCCACACAGCCAGATCTGCTACGGTCGTTATCCCTTTTCCTATGGGCATTCCCAGTAGAGGGATTACTGGTGCTTATGGGATGATGTCTTTTGTGAGATATCGAAATCTGCAGAAGCAGTGAATCTCCACCTGTTACAACAGCGGCAAGGGGCCTATCTTGCCACTTCAAGAGTGGAATATTGAGAGTATAGTTTCTAATGTGTATGGGGTGTCTGTCCCAGCTGTGTCCGATAGATTCAAACCTGCCATCCATCGAGCTACCCACTGTAACTGTGCTGCCAGGTAGTAATGTTCTAGATTGGGCACTGTTAAGCCTCCCTGATTGTTGGGCAAATACAGCTTCGCTAGCACCACTCTGTGTCTTAACACATTCCAAATAATCTCACTTGCCATACACTCAAGTGACCTAAAATAGGATGGTGGTAGATATAGTGGTAAATTGTTGAAGTAGTAAAGGAGTTTCAGAAGAAGCATCTTTCAAAAAGTCATTTGTGCTGACAATGAAGTAATGGCCCTAGTGAGGTTGCTACTCAGTAAGTCCTTGTCTTCGTGTTATATCCTGATGCCCAGGTAGCGCAACATGTTTGGTTGCCAATCAACCAAAGCTCCGTTGGCTCTTAGCATTGAATTGGGCATGTAGGCATTGAAAGGGAAAAGACATGACTTCCCCTAATTGAACCGCAGCCCGACAGACCCACAAATAAAGTGAGTGTACTAGATTTGACCTATGGCACGTGTCCAACGTCTCACACATAAAGAAGAAGGTCATCTGCACATAAGGAGATGGCATGTACATTCTCTCCCATTGGAATACCCGATGCAATGGCAGATGATCACATGGCTATGGCCAATGGCTCAATGGCCAATGAGAAGAGGAGGGGAGACAGGGGGCATCCTTGTCTAGTGCCCCTTTCTACCCTTACAGACTGCAAGATCAGCTGACCGGTTCTGATTCGCACAATTTGGTTTTCATTGAACAGAAAGGACCATTCTATCGTATCAAAGGCTTTCTAAAGGTCGAGCACCAAGCAGCCCTAATCAAGCAAAATTTGGAGAGCATACCTCTTGACCCAGAACAGCCTGTGTAAATTAAAGGATGTGGATCGATTTAAAACAAACCCATGTTGGTCGGCATGTATCAAGTCAGGTACCAAAGGAGACAAGCATCCATCGAGTATACTAGCTAGTATTTTGTAATCCATGTTGAGTAATGCCAGTGGAGAATAAGCTCACAGTTGGGTTGGGTCTCTATCTGGTTTTTGTATAGTAAACAGTGTAGCTTCAGTCATGGAGCTTGGCAAACATGATAGCTGTACTGCCTCATTAAATAACTTCTGCAGTTCCGGAGCTAAAATATCTTGGTAAGCCTTGTAGAACTCAGGTGGAATGCTATCTTGTCCCAGAGATTTCCTAGAAGCCAGTGACCTAATTGCACCAGGTAACTCGGTGGGCATCATAGGTGTATCTAGTTCCAGGTGTTGTTCAGGTGTCAGCGTCTGAAATGGAAGGTCAGCCAGGAAGCTATTTTGCTCCAAGTCTGAAGTTCGTTGAGTCGTTTGGTACAGCAAGGGGAAATGTGATACCAACTCTTCATGTATTTCATGCTGAGTGTATTTCATCCCTCCATTTGCTGATTGTAGCGCTGTTATTGGCACGTGAGAATGATCTTGTCACATAATCCATGCAAGCAGAGTGCCTGAGCAGTCTGCTTTCGCATGCATTTTGACTGAGTGCGCTGCATAGTGTTTCATTCTCGCCACTTCTAGCTCTCTAGAGTTCATTATGTCAGTGTGTTTATGCACCACCAGTGCCAGCAATTCAGAGTATAGATTCTCGGTATGTTGGGTCTTTGAGTAAGGCAGGCTGAAGACGCCATATAGGGATTGGAGGGCACTGTGCATCCCACGCCAGTGTCAGGAAGTGTGGGTTGTGATCCGAATGTGTCTGTCCCAAATATTCAGTTTGTGTCACATAAGGTATTAGGTTGAGTGTGCTGAGGATCATGTCCAAGCGAACATGCAAGGTGCGTGGAGCTGAATAGTAAGAATGTATTGGGGTTATGATGCCTCCAAACATCTGTAATTCCCCAGCTTCTTACCCATGTTTCCAGCATCAGAGCCCCTGCAGATGCATTTGTGGCACACAATGGTGGGAATGAGCGGTCTAGAGTTATGTCCAATTCCTTTATTAAAATCCCCTCCTATTATCCAGGGTATATCACACAAGCTGGACATTGATAGTGAAGTTCAGATGGGTCACTGTTCCGAGTTAGGTGCATATACATTGACTATCACTAGGCATTTCCCAACTAGTTTACCTTTTAGGAATATATATCTGCCCCAAGGGTCTATGATTACATCATTCACCAAAAGACTGGTGTGTGGGCGGACCTAGCTCAATACCCCTTAGGCATATGCCGAGTAATTTGTAGCAAAGACTTGCCCTCGCCATTTACATTGTAACCTGCTTGTTTCTTTGTGTGTTAAGTGAGATTCATGGATGATAGTTATCTGCGCATTATGTCGTTTGACATATGCATATACTGCGTCTCAGCGAGATGGAATGCGTAAGCCTAGTACGTTCCAAGCCATTATATGGTGTGTCACCATTCTATAGGCAGGGTCAGGTTTTCCATTCTGTCTTGGTGAGGTGGGTGCCAATTGGTGTGCCAAGAAACGACATCCAGTGCTTCTGTGTATATTGCACTATAGAGCCAGGTGTGTTTATATTGAGAACCCTATGCCAATATGGCAAACTTATCAAACCAAAAGAGCAGGTTTCGCAACCGTGCAAAGGCTGGGAAAACCGTGAGCAAAGCTTAGATTGAACAATAAATCCCCCCCTAGATGGTGTTGATGTAGCGCCTAAAGGTTTGAAAATTGTAGGGTGCATCATAGTCACTGTTAGTTGGCACCCGCATATAATGAGTGTATCTTTAGCAATGCTGCGTGAAACGTATTAAGAAATGTGTCAGTTATGTCGCAATGTAGAAGCATTGAGAGATGCGAAAATATATTGTGAATGTATTTAGCAAAATGCATAATGATAAGTTTCTGTTTAATGCAATGTACTAGACTAAACGTGTAACCTGACACGGAATACAGGAGATAGTCCCGTGGACTGGACGGATGAGGAGAGATTGCATAAATCTAAGGGAAATTATGGACCGATTGCATTGGATGAGGTACAGAAGGGGAAATTGTGTGTTGCCCTTCCTCAACTCCCAAGGAGAAGGTTCTAGTGGTGCATAGTACGTGTGAACATACCTTTACCATGGAGGACTCTGCTAAGAATTTCTTGCAAAGTTCAATACAGGTGATTCCGACTGTGTACTATGTGTGTGGGAGAAATGCATATGTGATATTGCCTGCGAATTGGTATGGTACGTGTTACTTGGCAATTATCTTCCCAAAAGATTTATCATACGGAAGATTTGAAGCTACTAGAGACGGGACGTCATTCTAAAGTGCGTAGAGCTGCGAATGCAGGAACGGTGATTGGGGATATATACGGAGTGACAATACCTAGCTTGGGAGTGGTTCTGAATGATGTGAAGATAAGAAGGTTGGCGACTGTGGTGGATGAATTGTCAATGAATTCGGCGAGGTCATTGCTGTTGGTGAATGGAGAAATGTTGTCGATACGGAATATGGTTTTGCAGAATCGACTTGCGTTAGACGTATTATTGGCAAAAGAGGGCAGAGTCTGTAAATTGCTGAAGGTCCAAGAATGTTCACGTATATTCCAGATAACAGTAAGGACCTGGCGAAGTACATTGTCAACATTACCACGATCCATAAGGAAATAGAAGATTTGACGGAAGAGAATGTGTGGGAAAAGATTAGCCAAGGATTTGGTCGAGTGAGGACTTGGTTTGCGAACTTGGGAATGGGATTCCTGGGTTCTGTGTTGAAGCCAATCATAATTGCAGTGGTATGTGTGATCTGTTTGTGGGGACTCTTAAGAGCCTGGAAGTGGTACAGAGGGAATAGGGCCGAAAGAGCCCTCAGAGCAAATGAGCAGAGAATGGAGAGATTACAGGACCGTCAGTATCAGAATCTTAAAAGGATGGAAGGGATCCGACATGGTGGGATGGTAGCAACTGCAGTTTAGATCAGCTTTGTTCCAGGAGAAATGAGAATGATGGTGTGATGACAGTTGTCATCAAAGGGGGGAACTGATGTAGCGCCTAAAGGTTTGAAAATTGTGGGGGTGCATCATATTCACTATTAGTTGGCACCCGCATATAATGAGTGTATCTTTAGCAATGCTGCGTGAAACGTATTAAGAAATGTGTCAGTTATGTCGCAATGTAGAAGCATTGGGAGATGCGAAAATATATTGTGAATGTATTTACCAACATGCATAACGATAAGTTTCTGTTTAATGCAATGTACTAGACTAAACGTGTAACCTGATTGAATTAATTCATGTATGTCGTTTATCCACGTATGTGAGAGTAAAAGCACTAATGTTAGAATGTAATTTAATAGTGTGTTTAAACTACTAGGGGCCCGAAGCCACATATATCGTTGAAGAAGAAAGGCCTGGTATTCTTATGTTAGCTGAATGCGGTAGGCAGCAAGTGATTTATTCTAGTAGAGGTTTTGGGCTGCAGTAAATCGTAGAGTTAAAAGATGCAAAGTATTTCTCCATCCCATGATCTCACCGCAGGTGCAAGGACAGTTGGTTCGTTAGTAAAAAGGTCTTTGTCTAACAGTTGAATTATGGAGGAAGCCAGACATGGGAGTGCATTGGAATGTGCCAATCGCAACTCCTAGTGCCGACAGTGTCTGGGACTCAAGGCCAAGCTGATGGACGATGGAAGATGGACGGAGCTGGATGGAAAATTACTGAAAGAAGACCTGGTTGAGGAGGTGTGCCGGAGGGCGTGTTCTGTGTTTTGGGGTTTCGTATTAGGGACAGCGCCCCGAGGGTTGAGCAGAGAAGAGGTAGGCGAGGAGCTAGAAGGAGCGTGTTTTTAGATCAAGCTCTCCAAGTGAAGACTTCTTAGGAAGTTCACTTCTGACACCTTTTCAGGATTTCTTGGGTCTTAAGGGAATGGTAAGCAGGGATGTCATCTAGCATAGAGTAGGGACAGAAATGCTTTGGTTTAATGATTCCTAATATCAACATTAGCTTGGTAGTTATCTACCTCATGCTTTTAGAAGCTGTACTTTTGTTTATATTCAGTCGTATGCGGATTCTTCGTAGAGTGGCATTTGTATTAGTACCCATTTACCTGTTGAGCCTTGTGCTAAGGTGCTTGTATCTGCAGATGTTGTTCTTGATAATAAAATCCCGAGAGAAATAGAAATTGACTTTCGAGTCTTCAATTATGTCAAATTGCGGAAAGTATTCTTTGATAATTGTGTTTGCTCCCTCCACGCTATTAGGCAAGTAAAAAGGTCCAGTCGACCCGAGTGGGTTCTTGAGATAAATGGATACAAGAAAATTGGGCCCCAGCAGTTGGTAGCAGAGTCGGATGGTTACTTCCGATAGCGAGGGACGATTAGATAAGATAAGTGATCCTTGAGACCCATAGACGATAAGTAATGGTGAATCATCAGATGGTGAACAGCAGACGACGGCGGATGATGAACATAGACGGCGAGTAGCAGTGCGGTAGGAGGCAGCAGTTCGTGGAGTGAGTATGAACAGGATGAGATGTTGTAGATTGCGGTGTTGATTTGTTGTGTGATGTCTTGCGGAGTTAGAGTGAATGTTGAGTGCTTGTGAGATCAGGCTGTGAGCGCGCGCAGCCCGGGAATTGTGGTGTAGAAGACCACCCAAAGGAGATCGTGAGGTACCATCGATCACCTGGATCGAGATAGGGGGAGCGAATGTGTGAGTGCATGACAACTCAACGCAGGTCGTGGGTTGCTGTATGTGGATTTGAGTATTTGTAACCTATCAGAGGCGAACTTTCTGCCCAGACGGGGACAGATAGTTGCCAACCGAGGTCAACAATTTCGAGAGGCTGTGGACGGACAGCCAGAGAAGTATCTTGTTTGGGATAAAGGGTTATTTCAGTGTATGAATGGGATGAGTGCAGGCGTGAAACGTAAACGGTAAGGAGAGGGAACTGCTGCGAATGAAGAAAGGTGACGTCAGAGAGTGTCGCGCTGTGATAGGTTGGTTGGTGTTAGTCGCGCTGTTATTGGAGGGTTTGACATCAAGAGGTAAATAGCGTGTGAGATCGAAGTTTGTCAGTCATGAAGTGTTTTAAGGTTTTTCGAGAATTGTGTAGAGGCGATAAACATGTGGTTACTCGAGAGGGAGAACAAGCCCCTCCCGAGGATACTCCAGCACATTATATGGCAAAGAATGTGGGATTGCATACGATCATTTGGCTTGAGAATTGGCATAAAATGACTCAAAGTGAAGGGGAATTAGCATTCCCGAGGTATGGCTCGTTTAGGCTAGCAGTGTTGTACCAGTTGAAATCTGTAATGGCGGGGTTACGACCTTTGCCAAGGCCAACACAGTTCGAAGCACTACATGCGTGGATTAGAGCAGCGCATGATAGGGATAGAGGAAGGAATCAGGAAAGGGTGAAAAAGTCGATCAGGGCTTACCAGGATGCTAGATGGGACGCAGCGGAGAAAAGGTGGAGAGTGCAGGCGATAGAGGGAGAGAGACTGTATCCCTTATTGATCACATCAGAGGGGGTAAGGAATGCAAAGCCAGAAGAAGAGGATGAGAGTGAGATAGATGATGACTTATTGGAAAGATTGTTGTCAGAGAGACCAGCTCCGTATAACCCAGAGGTCCCAGAAGGGACATTGGTTCAAATAGAAGATACTAGAGGAGTAACAATTCACCCAGAAATGAGAGTAGAAGGAAGACTCTCAATAGGAACAGAGAGTACGAGGAGCCCGTCCGAGGCAAGCGTAAAGGTTGAGAGAGAGGGGAGGTTACCGGATGCTTTTAAGATACCGGTTACCATTGGACCCATTGTTTCGATTTACCACCCAGATACAGAGGAGGGCGAAAACCCAGAGCAGACAGCCGAGGGGGTTAGGAGAGAGGTCACAGAAAGTGGCCTAACGGGTGCAATGGCCCGGAATCCGAACCCTATAGAATGGAGTACACCCTTGCCAGCCATGTCAGATTCATCTGGGGAACAAAGAGAGCAGAGACCAGAGAGGTCGAGGTCCCTGATGGAGTCGAGATCAGATTTACGATCATGGGTACCGCCCCTGAGAGGCCAGGACCCAAGGGTAAGAATGGCAGAGAGAGAGCAGGTCGGCTTCGGAGATCAGTCCGCTCCAAGGGAAATGTTCCGAGAAGGGAGGCATCGGGACCAGGAATGTGAGGAGGACGGTAGAGGAAGGGTGGTCTGCCGAGAGGTGCTGAAAGGAGCCCTAGGAGCCGGTATGATAGATGTAGTAAGGTTAAAACCAGAAGTGGATGAGATAATAAGCGGAAGCTTATCCCTTGAGAGAGTGGTAACATATGGACCGGATGAAATACTCTTTGTGGCGAAGGATGTGACTCGGAAGGCACGAGTTGCACATGAGAAATTGTCAGAATTGGCTAGGCGATATGAGGTAGATTTGTCTAAAAGTAAAGCATTGCAAGGAAGCCATAGGTTGCAGTACAGTGACCAGGAATTGGAGGAGAAAAGGGTCGTCGGATTGAGGGCCCATAGCAGAGATTTGATCCTAGCCATGCGTATATGGATGACGCTTGATAAATGGGAAGAAAAATGGTCCAGGAAGAAAAGCTCTAGGGGAATGATAGGAGAGACTCCACCTCCGGGTGGAGGGCAGGTAAAGATAAGGAATTTCCCTTTAAGGGAAGTGCAGAATGGAGGATACGTGTACGTACCCTGGAGCAGGGGCGATTTGGTGGCGTTTACCAATGATTTCCCCCGGCTTAGGGAGAAGCCAGTAGAGTGGTATAAGCAGGTTGATCGTTTTGTTAAAATCTCAAAGGTATTGTGGACCGATCTGAATACTTTATTCGACATCGTGGTCCCGGGAGATTTGTGGGCGGCATGTTAGACTGCCATTGATTGGCCAACTCAAGAGCCTTAGAGAAATGCATACACGAATGGCCTATCACCGGCAGTAATGAGGATCTATGATCGAGTGATTGCCTGGTTGAAGGAGAAAGTTTCACCCCAAGACATCGATTGGGTAAAGATAGGACAGTGCAGGAACCTAAGGAAACGGTACATGAATTCTATGAGAGACTCTTGCAGGCTTTTAAGCAGTACAGAGGCTTAGATGCGTTGGACACAAAGGATATGGGACAGTTTGTTTCAAAGTTTGTGTTGGGATTGAGGCCAGAAGTTAGCCTTATGATACAGCAGCATTTGATTTGCTGGCAGAATAAACCGGTTGACGAGATTTTGCGGTACGCTAGGTACTGTGCTGATGAGATTGAATCCAAACATAGGAAGTTGAAGGATAATTTGATGCTTGTTCAGATGCAAACCACTCAGGGACAGCCTAATGGGGGAGCCTTGCTAAGGAGACAGGGGAATTATCAGGCGGGAAATCAGAATGTTCAGGGGCAGAGAAGGCCAAGGCCAATAGACCCTAGGACAGGGATGGATGTCGCGACATTGAAAAAGACTACAGCATGTCATCAGTGTCACCAGGTTGGACACTGGAGACGCGAGTGTCCCCTGAACCCATGGAATCAGATGCAGCCGGAAGGAGAAGTAGTTCAGGTCCCTGGGGCGGAGGCGGTACAGACAGTAACTAGACTTAGGACGATGAAAGGGGGGACTGGTGTTCCGCAGGTGCAGGTTCCCCAGCCACCCAGAATACAGACTGTACAGCAGGGAGCTCGCACTTATTTGCAGATGCCAATGTTTGAAGTGAGTGAGGGAAATGATACAAGCTTGTTGGCACGATTAGGGTCAAAAAGAGACACGGATTGTATGCTTAGGGCCATTCTAGAAGTAGATCAGGCAGGACCCTTTGTGGAAGCAGATCTTGACGGTCACCCTACAACCTTTTTGGTTGATACGGGGGCTACCAGATCGACTATAAGGTCGGCAGTGGTTCCACGGTTGGCCCTTTCTGGACAAAGTATCCAGGTTGTTGGAGTGGCAAATAAGAAACTGATTGGTCCGCTGACGGAGCCAATTCCAATCAGGATTGGAAATTTCAGTGATCGACACCAGTTCGTGGTGTGCGACTCTAGTCCGGTTTGCCTGTTAGGAAGAGATCTACTGTGCAAGCTCAACTGTACGATCTACTGTACCCCGAAAGGAGTGGAGGTACAGACGAGAGACGATGATGCGACCTTTAAGGTTGCAAATCAGCGTGTGTGCGTGGAAATGTACCCAGCATTAACGGTGGAAGAGCTTCCACTTGATCTGAGGGACTCAGTGTCTAGTGACGTATGGGACCTTAGTGGTGAGGAGATTGGTTTAGTCAAGGGAGTAGATCCAGTGAAAATCCAGATTAAACCAAATGTAGAATTTCCGAGGACACCCCAGTATAAGTTATCCCCTGAAACTATTGCAGGGATTAAACCTGTCATTGAGTCTATGATCAGGCAGGGAATACTGATGAAGATTATGGGTAGCCCATGTAATTCGCCCATTATGGGACTGCAGAAGCCAAGCGGGAAATTTAAGATTGTGCAAGACTTGCGAAAAATAAACAAAATAGTTGTCCCATGTTGTCCAGTGGTACCGAATCCATCTGTGATCCTATTTCAGATCCCATGCGAAGCTGAATGGTTCACAGTGATTGACTTGTGTCAAGCATTTTTCTCGATTCCTTTACATGAGGACAGCCGATTTCTTTTTGCATTTAGGCTGGAAAATCGTGTGTTAACGTGGTGTCGAATCCCACAGGGATACACGGAGAGCCCATCTATTTTTAATCAGATTTTGAAGAAGAATCTCGAAGGTCTTGTGTTGCCACAAAACTCCCTTTTAGTGCAATACATTGATGATCTACTTATTGCGTCAGAGACGGAAGACGCCTGCAGAATTGACACAGTTGCCCTGTTGAATTACTTGGGAGAGAATGGTCACAAGGTGTCTCCAAACAAGCTGCAATACTGTTTGAGTGAAGTGCAGTATTTGGGGCACCGAATTGAGAAGGGAAAGAGAAAGGAGTCTCCAGATCGCATTGATGCGATCCTGAGAATGCCAGTTCCCTCGACTCAGAGGGAGGTCAGAATGTTTTTGGGAATGGTGGGCTATTGCCGCCAGTGGATCCCAAACTTTTCCTTTGAAGCGAAGCCTTTACAGCGGCTGATGCGAAGGGATGTGAGTGATCCGGTACCATGGGATAACGAATGTTTAAGGTCATTCTTGAGGCTAAGAAAAGCTTTATGCAGCGCTCCAGCTTTGGGGATGCCCGACTATAACAAATCATTTGCCTTATTCTGTTGTGAAAAGGAAGGTTGCGCATTAGCAGTGTTGACTCAGAGTCACGGAGGAGTCCGTAGACCAGTTGCCTATTTTTCAGCTACCTTAGATCCAGTAGCTTCTGCGTTGCCCGGATGTCTCAGATCCGTTGCTGCAACAGGTGTCAGTATCGAAAGATGTGAGAGCATTGTGATGGGGCATCCGCTTACTGTTCATGTGCCACATTCTGTTGAATTGTTGATGACGAGGACTAAGACACAGCACCTCACAAATAATAGGTTGACTCGTTATGAGCAAGTCATCCTTGCTTCAGATAATGTGACGCTGAAGAGGTGTTCTGTTTTAAATCCTGCTACACTGTTGCCTATTCCAAAGGTAGACGATGAGGAAGATTGTGAGGACCATGATTGTCTCGATGTGACGGAACTATGCACCAAACCGAGACCTGACATTGTCAATGAACCGCTCCCAGTTTCAGATGAGATTTTCTTTGTGGACAGTTCATGTTTAAGAGACAGTGTCGGTCGAATGAGAGCAGCGTTTGCTGTGTGTACCATCACAGGGGTGGTTGAAGCCGCTTGTCTTGAAGGAGTACACTCCGCACAAGTGGCTGAGCTTATCGCGCTGACCCGTGCCTGTTTGGCCGCTGATAAGATCCGTGTAACGATTTACACAGATAGCCAATATGGGTTTGGTGTAGTTCACGATTTCGGACAGCTATGGTCCCAGAGAGGGTTTATGACATCTTCTGGTTCACCCATCAGAAATGGGGATTATGTACGACAATTGTTGGAAGCATTGCAAAGCCCAGATGAAATTGCTGTTGTTAAATGTTCTGCACACACTAAAGGAACCGATTTTGTGTCATTGGGTAATAATTACGCAGATGAAGTTGCTCGATTTTGTGCAGAGCAGAGATGTAATTATACTGAGAATCATGTTGTGGAAAGCGAAGAGAAAACAGATTACACTGTAATGTTAGCTATGGCAGACTCATGGGAAGAACTGAAGCAGTTGCAAGATGGGGTCACCGACCAAGAGCGGGACAGTTGGATACGAGCGGGATGTGAGAAAGGAGATGTGGATATATGGGTTTCGAGTGATGGACGTGCTGTGTTACCGGAATGTTTGTTGAGTCCCATGGCGAGACTGATACATGGTCCTGTACATCTTGGCAGAGATGCAATGATGCGAGTGTTTCGCCAAACGTGGTACAATCCGAAGTTTCGGACGGTAGCTGAGGCTGTGTGCCAGAGGTGTGTTACCTGTCAACAAATGAATGTAGGAAAGAGAACCGCTGTGACGCTGAGTCACATAGGTAGGTCACGTGGACCTTTTAATAGAATGCAGCTGGATTTTATTGAAATGCCGAAGTGTAATGGGTTGAGGTACATATTAGTTATAGTATGTGTCTTTTGCAGGTGGGTGGAGGCTTACCCAACATGTAGGTGTGACACACTCACCGTAGCTAAGTTGTTATTGAGAGAACTAATCCCGAGGTACGGTTTCCCGACCTCTTTTGAATCAGATAGAGGAACTCATTTCCACAGTGAAATCATGAAGCTGCTTTGTGCTGCCTTAAATGTAGACCAAAGATTGCACTGCAGCTACCGACCAGAGGCTTCTGGGATCGTGGAGCAAGTTAATGGAACTTTGAAAGCCCGAATGGCAAAAGTATGCTCTTCGACATCCTTGAAATGGCCAGATGCATTACCTTTAGTTCTCATGAGTCTCCAGAGTGTCCCCGATAGGAGGACTGGATTGTCACCCCACAAGATCATAATGGGGAGGGCGATGCGCTTGCCAGCAATACCTGCTACTGCCTTAATTAACATCACAGATGACATGATTTTGGACTATTTTAAAGGCCTGGCTGACGTGGTCCGTTCTGTGTCTCAGCAGGTGCAGACAGCAACGGTTCCCGCCGCAAGCGACCTGTGCCACGACCTGTGCCCAGGTGACTGGGTATTGGTGCGCAAACACGTGAGGAAGAGTTGCCTGGATGCTCGCTGGCGTGGGCCGTACCAGATAATCCTGATCACGAATACAGCGGTGAATTGAGGGGGACTGCCGAACTGGGTACACGCCTCCCATACCTGTAGAGTTCCAGCACCCTTTGAAGAAACAGCCCCTCTTGAGAACGAAAACCCAGTTGAGGTGGCAGAGCCATCTGAGAGGGCAAGTCAAGCTGTAGGGGTTGCTGACGCAGCCGGTTGTTTACTAAACCAAGCCGAAAAGGAACGTGAAGGTAACACTGAAACGGACTCAGAAGAAGAAGAAAGAGCTGCAGGGGGCAGTACCGAGTCAGATTCCGCTGAAGAGGAAAGCAGTGCACAGGGTACCAGTAGGGAGCGTGGAGGTATCACGGAAGCAGAAAGGGTTTGGCCCGTGAGTCAGAGGCGGGTGAACTCGAGGTCGGCACCAAGAACAGATCTCGCCCCAGTTTCCGAGGAATCTGAAGGGGAGCAAGAAGACGTAGATCGACCCCAAGGAGCTCTGAGAAGGTCGAAGAGAACTAGAGTGCCGTGCCAAAAGTACGCCTCACCAGAGTGGGCATACACAGTGACTGATGCCAAGTTTACTGAACACGGGAAGATTGAGATCGATCACATTGGTCAACAGTCTCCCGTTTCAAAGAGTGGAATTGTTGTTGAAGATCCCAGGCTTGGAGATCGAAGGAGTACTGACCATCAATATTCCGAATCCACCATTCTTGAGTATCATCCGTGGTCTGATTTTGGAAACGCTAGACTTCCCAACCTTTGCAGTCATACCCGAACCCCAAGAACTGACAACCCTTAAGCTTGAAATACTGCAGGCGGTCCTAGAACTGTTGGGACCAGCAGTTATTCTGGACTGATTATGAAGTGGTTGTATATAAAGTTTGAAAAGAAGATAACCTAGGCCCGAGTGGAAGAAGAATAAATTTAGGGATTTTCTGTTGAAAAGACGAAGAAGAGTTAGGGAAGTCTTCCCGATCAGAAGAAACGAGAAATTTAACTTTGTTAAAGATTTCCCTGGTTCGAGAGAGCAGTTGAACTGAACTTACTGGATGAGGAAGAGACTTGTGTCTGCAGAGACTGTACTGAACATTGAGAACATTTCAGAGATGGCGGAACCTGGGAATACGCATCGTAGAGCTAAAATAGTGATAGGCACACTGTTAGGAGTAGTGATAGCGGTTATATTTGCAGTAGTAGTGACTTCATACATGGTGGCCCATAGACAGGAGGGGGAGGTACAGGGAGCACCCACGCCTACCACTCTAGGTCAGGGAGGGGTCACTATTAGGGATCAGAGAGCTCAGACGCTCGAGGAGAGTCGTATGTTTCACATAGATTTGTCCAGAGCCGACTTTAAACTCAATGCTTATGCGAAACTGTTGTATGAATATGTGGATGCGATGGATGCGAAAGATTGTTATGTGTGCATGCAATTGCCTGCTTCGGTAGATGAGGGTATTAGGTACCATCATCTCCCACTGACATATGGGATTTCTTGCAGCCTATTGCTTAATTTGTTTTATGAAAGGAAACAGTTTGAGTATTTCTTCTCAAATTATGACACAGTACTTCCCAAAGTTCCGGCATACAAGCATTTGAATAAGTATGACTATTACAAGTCAGAGGATAGGCTTCGGAAGTATTTTAGGCCGACTGTGAAGCTAGATACAGCTTATGCTCATAGACATAATTTGACATGTTGGTTGTCCGAAACGGAAAAGAAGTTCATAGGCCAGATAGAGGATAGATATAGAAAACGGACCCAGACACGGAATACAGGAGGTAGTCCCGGTTAACTGGACGGATGAGGAGAGATTGCATAAATCTAAGGGAAGTTATGGACCGATTGCATTGGATGAGGTACAGAAGGAGAAATTGTGTGTTGCCCGTCCTCAAACTCCCAAGGAGAAGGTTCTAGTGGGGCATAGTACGTGTGAATATACCTTTACCATGGAGGACTCTGCTAAGAATTTCTTGCAAAGTTCGATACAGGTGATTCTGACTGTGTACTATGTGTGTGGGAGAAATGCATATGTGATATTGCCTGCGAATTGGTATGGTACGTGTTACTTGGCAATTATCTTCCCAAAGATTTATCATACGGAAGATTTGAAGCTACTAGAGACGGGACGTCATTCTAAAGTGCGTAGAGCTGCGAATGCAGGAATGGTGATTGGGGATATATACGGAGTGACAATACCTAGCTTGGGAGTGGTTCTGAATGATGTGAAGATAAGAAGGTTGGCAACTGTGGTGGATGAATTGTCAATGAATTCGGCGAGGTCATTGCTGTTGGTGAATGGAGAAATGTTGTCGATACGGAATATGGTTTTGCAGAATCGACTTGCGTTAGACGTATTATTGGCAAAAGAGGGCGGAGTCTGTAAATTGCTGAAGGTCCAAGAATGTTGCACTTATATTCCAGATAACAGTAAGGACCTGGCGAAGTACATTGTCAACATTACCACGATCCATAAGGAAATAGAAGATTTGACGGAAGAGAATGTGTGGGAAAAGATTAGCCAAGGATTTGGTCGAGTGGGGACTTGGTTTGGGAACTTGGGAATGGGATTCCTGGGTTCTGTGTTGAAGCCAATCATAATTGCAGTGGTATGTGTGATCTGTTTGTGGGGACTCTTAAGAGCCTGGAAGTGGTACAGAGGGAATAGGGCCGAAAGAGCCCTCAGAGCAAATGAGCAGAGAATGGAGAGATTACTGGACCGTCAGAATCAGAATCTTAAAAGGATGGAAGGGATCCGACATGGTGGGATGGTAGCAACTGCAGTTTAGATCAGCTTTATTCCAGGAGAAATGAGAATGATGGTGTGATGACAGTTGTCATCAAAGGGGGGAACTGATGTAGCGCCTAAAGGTTTGAAAATTGTGGGGATGCATCATATTCACTGTTAGTTGGCACCCGCATATAATGAGTGTATCTTTAGCAATGCTGCGTGAAATGTATTAAGAAATGTGTCAGTTATGTCGCAATGTAGAAGCATTGGGAGATGCGAAAATATATTGTGAACGTATTTAGCAACATGCATAACGATAAGTTTCTGTTTAATGCAATGAACTAGACTAAACGTGTAACCTGATTGAATTAATTCATGTATGTCATTTATCCACGTATGTGAAAGTAAAAGCACTAATGTTAGAATATAATTTAATAGTGTGTTTAAACTAGTAGAGGCCCGAAGCCACATATATCGTTGAAGAAGAAAGGCCTGGTATTTCTTATGTTAGCTGAATGCGGTAGGCCGCAAGTGATTTATTCTAGTAGAGGTTTTGGGCTGCAGTAAATCGTAGAGTTAAAAGATGCGAAGTATTTCTCCATCCCATGATCTCACCGCAGGTGCAAGGACAGTTGGTTTGTTAGTAAAACGGTCTTTGTCTAATAGTTGAATTATGGAGGAAGCCAGACATGGGAGTGCATTGGAATGTGCCAATCGCAACTCCTAGTGCCGACGGTGTCTGGGACTCAAGGCCAAGCTGATGGACGATGGAAGATGGACGGAGCTGGATGGAAAATTACTGGAAGAATACCTGGTTGAGGAGGTGTGCCGGAGGGCGTGTTCTGTGTTTTGGGGTTTCGTATTAGGGACAGCGCCCCGAGGGTTGAGCAGAGAAGAGGTAGGCGAGGAGCTAGAAGGAGCGTGTTTTTAGATCAAGCTCTCCAAGTGAAGACTTCTTAGGAAGTTCACTTCTGACACCTTTTCAGGATTTCTTGGGTCTTAAGGGAATGGTAAGCAGGGATGTCATCTAGCATAGAGTAGGGACAGAAATGCTTTGGTTTAATGATTCCTAATATCGACATTAGCTTGGTAGTTATCTACCTCATGCTTTTAGAAGCTGTACTTTTGTTTATATTCAGTCGTATGCGGATTCTTCGTAGAGTGGCATTTGTATTAGTACCCATTTACCTGTTGAGCCTTGTGCTAAGGTGCTTGTATCTGCAGATTTTTTTCTTGATAATAAAATCCCGAGAGAAATAGATATTGACTTTCGAGTCTTCAATTATGTCAAATTGCGGAAAGTATTCTTTGATAATTGTGTTTGCTCCCTCCACGCTATTAGGCAAGTAAAAAGGTCCAGTCGACCAGAGTGGGTTCTTGAGATAAATGGATACAAGAAAATTGGGCCCCAGCAGTGTGGAAGCGGGAGTCTGATGCTCATAATGCGTAATGCGTACCTATGTATTGACGTCACCCATTTTGAAGATTTATTTCTACCTTCTGTGGTATTGCAATGTATCTACAAGTGTACACTACACCACGAGCCTGCTAGTATCAGGGAAGGCGGCCCATTCTCCCCTCCACCCCCCTCCCTTCATCCCTCCAGCCCCACCCAGACCCGGCAGATGCCCTCATGTGTTATGTATATAGGGACAGATCTTTGTACAAGACTGCATACAGTTATCCGAAAAAGGATACATTTCCCATCTTCATAGAGACCCTTCCGCTGTTCGCGGGGTAAGGACCACTGGGCTGATACTCCTTCCCTATCAGAGTCTTTGGCCTGGTCCAATATTCGTTCTATCATAGACTTTGGCCTGGTCCGATATGTGTTCTGCTTCCTGCACAGCCTGTCTGCGTTCCTGGATGATCTGTTCCAGAGTGGGCACCACAGTCAGATTTGGTGTGTGAATTATTTTCCGTTACAGTCGGTGTTCCAGCGGTTTCAGCATGTCTCTATGTGCACGAGCCCAGCCTGCCGTCCTGGGCCCTTATAACTTCCCTGTCAACTCCACCCAGTCCCAAGCATCCTGCGGTGTATCAAAAAACCACGTTTTGCCATCTGTTATTATACGTAGCCTCGCCGGGAACAGGGAGTATTGAATGTCCAGCTTCCTCAATTGTTGCTTTACTGCTATAAAGAAGATGCACTGTCATTGAACTGCGGCAGTATACTCGGGAAGAAAACATCACTTTAGCGTTCTCCATTTCAACTTCTTGTAGTTTTCGTGTTTTTCGCAGGCGAATTCGCAAAAACTGGCTCCTTCCCTAGTTCTCGTAAATTCAAATAAAAATGTTGTCTTTCATCTTTTTACTACGGCTGAAAGACATTTTTATGGTATGCACAAAGTGATCAATTGCCGAGGACCACCACATTCCAAGGGGTCACCATGGGAAATTGAAATTTCTCTCTAGCTCATTTCGGTGTATTTCTGTATCTCAACCTTCAACATATAAGTCAATATTTTTAGGCAACATAGGGCTTGAATTACTAGAAAATGGGTAATATAATTTCCAGTTGTGCAAAGCAGGATCCCCCAAAATATTTCTTGTCTGACACTGCAGCAAGTAAATGAAGCAATACACACAAGGGTGATGACTCTACATGTTTTTGGTGTAGTTTAATTTGCCTTGTTATACCCAAATATTGTTTGCTTGCTTTACCTCCATTTTAACTTTGAAATCTATAAACATGTGCACTTTTACCAGAGATGTAAGTGTTTTATATAATTGGAAACTATATATTTATACCTAGTTGTTTGGGGTAGAAAGGGAAAAAACTGGCCCTGCAGCTCTGGATAGGTTAAATGTAATGTTCTGTTTAGTGTAATTTTTACACATATGTGCCTGTGCTAGTTTTTCCAACACAGGAAAGACAGCAACGTATATATGGGCCATATTAATAAACAATTACATTTTTTTAAACTTGCAATTATGTATCAAGATGTTGCAGCCTTCTAATGTGGTCAATTTGATATGTGTATAGACTTATTAACAATAATTAATATTAATGCCTAATATAATTTGAGACTAAGGGCCATTGGTGGCGGTCCCACTGCCATCGGACCCTGCTGGACCAACCGCCACATTATGATGGTGGGCGGATGGAGGGCGGGCATAGAGACTGACCGCCACGCATCTGCAATCCCTACAATGGTGGCGGTGCCTGCTCAGGGATTACAATCTCCCTTTCCACTGGATGTTTCATGACGGTTAACCTGCCATGAAAAAACTGTCAGAAAGTGACTTTGGGGGCCCCTTGTGGGCCCTCCTTCAGTCCTGGCCCTCCGCCGTGGGCACTGGGGGCCCTACATATCTCTGCATCATGTGGCAGGCACTGCATGGTGCCTTTCAGATAGTGCAGGGTTATCTAAAATGTGTTTCATTTGTACTGAGGCGTGTGCTGCAGCCCACAGCACATGCCGCAATACAAAATATACACATTGTGACCGCCGTGAAGGCGATCGCATTGTAATGCGGACAGCGGGACCGCCGACTACAAGTCGGTCAGTCCTGCTTCTGCCATGGTGCCGTTTGGTCTAAAGTCCGACCAGCATCGTAATGAGGCCCTGTGTCTGATTTAATTGTGGGGGGACATCCAGTTTATCTGCCACGGGGATGGAGTATAGTGTTCCACCCCACCTTGTGAAGTGACTTCCTGCCACATTTATAAATGCCCCCAAGCAGGAGGTAATGTATAATGCCAATGTATTTTGCTATTTGGTGCAGGGCTGCATCATGCTGAAACATAACAATTAATAAATTAATGTATTCAAAATCAACAGTCTTCATAATACAGCACCCAAACATCAGTCTGCAATGACATGCTGCAGAACATTTTTTCAGCTACCACCAAACCATTTCATATTTAGTTATAAGCTTTTCAGGCTCATTTGGAGGACGCTCACCCTGAAAGTGGTGGGATCTCACTCCCTTGTGGTTGAAGCAGTACACTCTGAATTCAGAAGAGTTTGCCAAGCGGGCCCTTGTTGTTTCCACCCTGCTCTGCACATTGTTTTGTTTTTGAAAAATTTACTCCGAAAATGGGAGTTCATTTTTGAAAAGCAAGAATGCAATGACCCTGACACACATGCAGTGTTCACCATTGTTTGAATTCCCTGCCTGGATAACCCATGCCTGTCATGTAGTTCCTATAAACCTATATAGGATCTCTGCGTTTTGACAACATACACTGCGGGATTGGTGCCCAGACTGATTCCCAACATCCCCACCGAGTATGTTTGCCTGTATACCAGCTAGCTCACAGTGCCACTATAAAACTCCTCTTACCAAGGAGAGAATAGTTCTTGGCAACTATCGAACATGTCAACTCTGTCCCAGCAGGGATTGTGGGAACAGTAAAGTACTTTACGCTCCCTTCTTCTCCGAGAAATACAAAGAATAAGCCGTGGGGACGTTTTCCAATAAGCATTTATTGAACCAGCGTCATTCCAATGTAAAATGGGTGTGCTGAAACAACCAAAGACAGAAACAGATACAAATGATGTTAAGCACCAACAGAGTAAAAGGATGGTAGATTCCTACCATAGTGCTAAGACAATGAATACAGGCAAGTATGAAAATACTTGACAGTAATTATGCGTACTTCTACGATGCGACCCTAACTAGATGTACCGAAGTGTACCTAGCATGTATGTAGGTGTAGAGCCAAGAATCCCCCTAGGATAAAGCCAACCCCATTACCTGAATTGAGAGACTGTGGGACCCTGTCTTGGTCTTGAGATGGACACCCCGCGAGGGATGTCAGACCACTGCGTGCTGGAGTGTCTGAGTGCAGGAACCTCAGCGTCTCGCATCAGTGTGTCAGAATGGAAGTCCTTTTCTCCTCTGCCTGTCTCAGCAAAGATATGGTGTTTATATATCCAAAGTAGTACCCTCAGGGGATATACCTTGCTGTGTCATGTCGGACTAGGAAGACGGAAGGAATGACCTTTATACATAGGTGTTATGCAGGAGATGGTAGTCCTGCTGATTTCCAAGAATCCTAATGCATAATGAATGAGGCTAGTTTTCAGAGAAACCCCTTGTCATTTAGGCATTTCTATAACTAGGTAAAAGGTCAGTACTGAGAACTGTTATGCAGTGTAATGTCAGTGGAAATATATGTGAAATGTCTGGTTGCTACCTGAGCCTATATTGGGCACCTGTATATAACATAACATGCCTTTCATCAGGTTCCCGGGCAAGCAAATTATTGGGCTGAGGGCTAACATTTCATGAATCGCAGCGCAGTAAGGCAACTTCCTATGCTGCGCTGCGTGAAAAGGAAACATCATAAATGCACCATATTTACAAAGATATAGAGCATATATGCTGTCTCCTTGCACTGGTGCACTGTGTGCTGACTAGCGCCAATGTAGGCCCCCTTGCACCATGGTGCAATGGTGTTTGCATTACAAGCAGGATTGTTTTTGAGGAGGAACAAATCCATAAAGGCTTTTCCTTTTTCTATGTGTGATACGTAATGTAAATAAGGAAGTGGAGCTGCAGGTTTGGAGGGAGAGATGAACTGAATATGCATGAGGGTTAAAAAGCTCTCCCAAATTCTAACTGAGACCCTCTGTTTTGTAAAACATAATCTAAAACAAGATTAATCATTGTCTATATCTATATTTCACATTTGGAGTATTTATGACTGCCCATATTATATATTAAATACAGATGCCTGAATCAGAAAGGCTTTCCTACCCTAATCTGCACTTAGTTTTCCAAATGGCTGGGGCGCACGGGCTCATTATGCCCGGGGACAACCACATCGCCAGGGCTTCTTAAAGTATTAATGCAGGTGAGACCCGTATGGACTCCCCACCTGCCCCGGGAACCGCCACCTCCCTGAGTCTTATTTCATTTTAAATGTGGGGGCCTCTCTGACCCCACCAGCCCTGAGGACCGCCACCTCCCCGGGGCTTTATTGTAATTTAATGCAGGGGCATTAATAGATTTAAATTTAATGCAGGGGCCGTGCAGCCCACAGCAGCCCTGGTGACCACCACCTCCCTGGGGAACATTAGAAGATGAGAGGGGGCTGTCCCCCTCCTGGAGCTCTAGATGGCCCTGGAGACTGCCATGCCAAAGGCCACTCCTGCAATGTCTGGGGAAGGCCACTCCCCGGACATTGCTGTTTGCAATGGCTTGGCAGGAGCACTGCTCCCGCCAAGCCATAGCAAATGCAGCTCCGCTTCTAGTAATCAAGAGCAGAAAATGCTCTTTCTCACTAGAAACATATCAGAATTGCTTTTACACACAGGTAACTGCATGTTAGCAGCTCCCTATGTGTAAAAGCAGTGACGGCTCCTGCAGGAGGTGGTCAGCCGGCAGGGACTGCGAGTGCCTTGAGGCTCCCCTCGCGGTCCCCAACCTTTAAAAGTGGGTTCCCCAGGTGGAACCAGGGTACCCACGCTACAGACCGGGCCTCGGGGAAATGGCTGAAAATGGCCCGGGAGGAGGGGCACTCGGCCTCTCTCCCTTTAAATAAAAAAAAGAAAAAGAAAAGGCTGGGCCCCAGGTCATGGGGTCCCTGGAGCCAAAAATGGTCCAAGGCAGGGGGGCCACACATCACCCTACCTTAAGAAAAGAGTAAAAGACCTCAGTAAGCCATCAGAGGCCATGCCCTCTTCCCCACCACTCTTCAAATGCGCCTCCTGGCGCACTGCCAGTTTGGGGATGAAGTCCACTTGGCTCCAGAGGGTCCTTCGGGGCCAACAAGCCCTCCTGTTACCTCCAGTAAGTCCCACACAGCGAGATTACTGAGAGGTCTTTGGGGGCCACGCCCCCTTTCTCCACCACTCTGCAAATACGCCTCCCGGTGCACTACTGGTTGGGTAGTTGGCCCCCAATGACCCTCTTGTGCCAAGCGAGCTTCATCCCTCAGCCAGCAGTGCACCAGGAGGAGTGTTTGCAGAGTGGTGGAAGAAACAAGAGAGGGGCATATGTTTCATGATAAATTGATAAGGAAAGATGCAGAAGAACTGAAGAAGGAACTGTACAAACAAAATACATTTGTTTGTGTAATTAAACCTAAATGTGCAACATTGTGCACTACTTCACTGAAAAACCTCTTAGCAGCATCACTGTTGGTCCTGAAAAGAACCACTGGGATGTCATGATATAGATGCATGTGGACTCCCTCCAAAATTGCAGAAAGCTAAAATATGAAAAAAATGGAGTTTAAAAAGAAAGAAAACTAGTGTGGACATAAAAAGAAAATACTAGTTGTATAATATTTGAAAAAGAAAATAGAAAAGATAAGTTATCGGTGGTAGCTGCGAATGTATTCGCAAAATGCAAAATATGTGCACTTGTGGATCATACGCCACAAGCCACTATTTATCCACTGTTAATTAAGGTCTCCCAAAAAGTAGAAAACTCCATCACCCTATCACAGCTGGTCTCTTCTGCTGCAGGCACAATGATAGGTGTTGGGGGAACAGGCAAAGTCACTACTAGGCCTTCTGCTGAGACCCCAGATTGGTTTGCTGGTGGCAGACGTGAAGAAGATGATTCCTGACCAGGCAGTTGAGTGATGCAGACCCTAGGAAAGAGTATTTCCAAGTCCATCCACACCTGAAGCACACCTGCAAGTGCTTGCACTGCACTGTCCACAGATAAAATGCATTTGTATTTGGCAGCATAATTTAATGAGCCCACACGCAGGAAGGATCAGGACACATATTGATTCCATGAGCGAGCCACGCTGTCATATGGCATCTACGTTTTCAAAAGGACTGTGCGTTTGTTGAACAACATATATGTTGGGATAATGCCAGACATATCATATGCACTATGTTGTTATATGTTGGTCTATAGTCCTGCTAGCTCACAGTGCAACCATAAGTGCCACTGAATCTAGGAATATAACACATGGATTGTGTACCCTCTGAACATAAAAACCCTGGCTCCCCAAGGAATCGTGGTAACAAAACAAGAACTCTTTCACTCAGTCACTTGTGCATACCCAAAGCGATACACAAGAAGTACACAAGTAGGTGTTTCAATATTTATTGAAGCACTGTGATTCTTGTATAAAATATATGTGCCGCAATGACTAATAGACAGAAACAAGTGAGAGTTATTAGCTTCATGAGAACAGTGAAAAGGATGAAAAATTCCACAATTGTGCTTAAGCGGTTCACTGACAGAATATCGACCACAAAAATATAGATGTAAAAATTATCGAGGGAAAAATATAGAATACAAAAATATCGGCTCCCTATACTTAAAAAGGTAGGTACAAAAATATAGAAAAATATATAGCTTACAATAATATAGTTGTATTAAATATTGATTTAAAAATATACATAGTTTAAAATATTAAAATAAACATAAATTAAATACTAACTTTAATTTATAAAAAAATATAATTAAATGTATATTTTAACAAATACAACAAATAAAATTCCTTTTAAAACTGTAAACACACACATATATATATATATATATAAATATATATATATAATTATACATATATAGAAAATATAATCTAATATTCCAGTTAATAATATATTTTAATACATCCTAAATAGCATAATATTATCAAAAATATATGTAAACATATTTAAATATACCAAAATTATAAAACAATAAAAAAGGGAATCGATTCAATTTAAAATTCTAATTAAACACATATAATTTACAATTTACTTAAAAATATGTTACAAAAGAAATTGCAAATTATAATAATATTATTATTATTATAAATCAAACACATAAATATATACATATACATTTCTCACCAAATTAAAAAGAAAACATTTTTATACTGAATAAATATAAAAATAGTTATTCCCACCTAACACAACAGTAACAAAATATTTTACACCCAAAAAAAATAAGAATTACTATTCTAACTACAATAAATATAACATTACATAAAATATAACATTACAAAATACTATAATTTACTATTCCCACTACACTTAACACAACAATAAAATTTCTAATTAACAAAAATAAAGCAATTTCCACTCCAGTCAGTGCAAAAGTAGCGAAAGTGGTGGATTGCGGATGTGTAAAATGTACTATTTCCAATCCAGTCAGTGCAACAGTAGGGAAAGCGTGGATTGTGGAGGGGTAAGATTTACTATTCCTACTCTAGTCAGTGCATCAGTAGGGAAAGTTTTGGATTGCGGATGGGTAAAATGTACTATTCCCACTCCAGTCAGTGCAACAGTAGGGAAAGTGCTGGATTGCCGAAGGGTAACAGTTACTATTCCTACTCCAGTCAGTGCACCAGTAGGGGAAGTGTTGGATTGTGGAGGGGTAACATTTACTATTCCCACTCCAGTCAGTACAACAGTAGGGAAAGTGTTGGATTGGGAGGGGTGCAATTTACTATTCCCACTCCAGTCAGTACAAAAGTAAGGAAATTGTTTGATTGCGGAGGGATAAAATGTACTATTTCCACTCCAATAAGTGCAACAGTAGGGAAAGTGTTGGAAAGCATCCCATGAGGGCTCATAGAATGAGTTCAGAAGCAACAGTAGGCACAAAGGACACCAATACAAGTAAGCCCTTAGGGGACATACCTGTATTGCCATATCCCGAGGTTGAACCTGTTGTGCTCCTAGGCAAATATCCAAGCCACACTAGAAAGTGCACTACAGACAGCGGAATACTGGCTGCATGCATTGTAGCCAAACAGGCTGGAAGGATAAGAACCAATGTTCGTTCAGCTCCTGAAGCAAGGGCATCCTAAAACACTCTGTATCATGCATTCACAACACAGGAACACATGTGGTAGTGCTGTGTCGGTTTGTCCTTGAGATGGGACATCCATTGCAGGGCAGAAAAAATAAAAGCGCATTCCCGACAATCAGGAGCAGGGCCAGCGGAAGACCTCCAAAAACGCTTCCAAGCACATAGTGTATGAATGATAGATTGACTACAAAGACTGTCTGCAAGCTGCTAACCAAACCAGAGCCTATGATTCTGAAAAGCGTGCTACCCCTGCAGTATTAGACATGTTAAAAATGCGGTGCACCAGCTCTCTAAAATGCAGCTGGAAATTAGTGCGGAGTAGCGACTGTATCTCTGAAGAGGACCCTGCAAATTGAAGATCAAATGTCTCACTTGCAGATGCTAAGGCCACATTGTTCTTAAACAGTAAGGCTTTCAATCTGCTCAAGGCATCAAAGAGCATGTTCGAAAGCTTTATCGAAGGCCAAAGCATCATCTCCCTAACTCTACGGGCAGGTGGAAACAAGATAGGCTATGTCCAGTTTCATGCCATAGCAACCTTGATTGTTCAACATCAAATAACACCCATTAGAGAGCTAACCATTACTGAGACAGCCAGACTCATTATGGTCTTGGTCTGTCCCAGTAACAACACCTGATTTTAATCTTACCAACTAGGTGCGGGAATAGAAAAGTGTCCCACTAGTTATGTATTTTTAATCCTCTTCACTTCACTTAGTCTATACCAATAAGTGCTCCTGCGTAACTGCTAGTCGCTGCACACCTCAATCTGTAGAGGATTGGGAAAAACCCCAATGATGAAGCATGCCACCTAGGGGTAACGCTGGTGGGTGAGGGTCTCTAGAAAAAATTTATTTTTTCTAGAAAATTGATTACAGCGTATTCCTGCTGTTTCCTATTACCTAATCCTTGCGGGCAGGTTCTCTTCGAATTGTTCTATTTTTGTTTGGTAGATAACTGTTTAGGAGGGTAAACCTAGCCTCTACCTCTACCTCCCTCTTCCTTTTTTGTAATTAGGCATTAATATGTCGTCATGGTGCGCGACCATAACGGAGTGCCTGGAGTGTCCAACTCAGCGGCAACATCGACCTAAACTGTGAATGCCCATGTGGTAATCTGGAAATGTCATGTTGTATAATGTCTTTTGCAGATGATGCAATGTTACCCAGAGAGTCTATCCTGGAATACAATGTAGTCATACCATTGTCAACTACTGCTCGAGCCTTTTCCAAATTAGTCCTGTCGATCTTGCACAGTCTTTCAGCAACTTCCTGCTGAGAAACTCTCCACGCTTCATTATATATTGCATACAAGAAGTGCTTTTTACGTAGTTTTCGTGGACCTAGTAAAATGTCCTGTAGTCCCATGCCATCAGACAGAAGAGACAAGGGTTGTTTCATCTGGGACAATGTTGAGGTCTTTAGGCAATCAAGGCACAGCTTTCCAACACTTGACATTGTTACCACCCCCACATGTCCGTCTGCACGAAACACAGGTCAGACCTGCTGATCTTGAAACCTTTGGTGTTACCCAGGAACTGTGCCTGGTATCCGTTAGTGCCTAATGGCCACACTAACCATCCCTGCCAATTGGTATTTGATGCATTGTACAAACCATTGCATAGCATAGTGGGAAGTGTATCCTCCTTGTATTTTGTAAACTGCTGCCAGTTTGCAAAGCATGCAAATGTGGGAATGTGTAGTGTGTTAAAATCCTTGATCTTAGTTAAACAAAGGCATAATGTTTTTTGCAGTTTTGCTCAGGAAAATCATCTGATGTGGAATAAGGCATGCTCTAAACAAAGTCTTGTTTCCCTGAGCCTGTCAGTGCTTAGTTCCCCATATTTATTTTATATCTACAGTGTACCTCCAAAAGTTGAATCCTTGTGTGGACAGCTGGGAAAGAAAAGATGCAGAATATATCAACTTGGTATCTGTTAGAATATTTTTTCTTGGCAGGTGACGGTGCAAGTCTATAATAATAAGACGCAGGGTTTGTTGTGTCATAGCCAGAAAAATGAGCAAACTTCTGTGGAAAGGTTTGTGAACTATCCCGTGGTGGTGTACAGCAGTGTTCCCATTATGTATAATTAAATACTGCCTTGGAGCACTCGATTTATGCAAGAAGTGGTGACCATAATGCTCAAAACAAAGGGCCCGATTCACAGAACTAACTTAAGACAAAATCCTAAACTTACTACTTTTGGTATTCACAGAAGTTAGGATTTTGTCTTAAGTTTGTCTTAATGTCTTAAGACAAACTTAAGACAGACTTAAGACAGTCTTAAGACAGACTTAAGACAGTCTTAAGACAGACTTAAGACAGACTTAAGACAGTCTTAAGACAGACTTAAGACAAATTTAAGACAAACTTAAGTTAGGATTTTGTCTTAAATTTGTCTTAAGTCTGTCTTAAGTCTATCTTAAGTCTGTCTTAAGTTTGTCTTAAGTCTGTCTTAAGACTGTCTTAAGTCTGTCTTAAGACTGTCTTAAGTCAGTCTTAAGTTTGTCTTAAGACAAACTTAAGACAAAATCCTAACTTCTGTGAATACCAAAAGTAGTAAGTTTAGGATTTTGTCTTAAGTTAGTCCTGTGAATCGGCCCCAGAGTGTTTCAGCTTAATTAGTAGTGCCTTTGTACATTTCCTCATAAGAAAAAAACAGTAGAATGCTTAAGATCTTCTAGCATTTCTTGCACTGTGTCTATTTCCTAATTATCAGAGAAAGTACTAGGGGTGATAATGTCATTTAGAAAAATACGAAATGCATATGGTATTTGCAAGAGTTCTGTAGGACCAAATGCGTCATACAATAATACCTTATCCCAAACAATTGCATCAAGAACCAGAACAGCTGAAATGTTCTCCGGGTAAAGGTCTCTTTGCACTTTGTGTGTTAAGAATGTGGTGTTAAAACCAAGTTTACCAGTTGTACAGCAGAGCGTTCTGGCAGACAGAGTTCATTCCAAAGCAAGAAAAAGACTGTCACAAAACCAATCCAAAGGACCAAGAAAAGTACGAAATTTTAATACAAAGGTATAGCCATGGAGGAACAAAGTACATTTTCTTCAAAGAAAGATAGAAAGCCTGCAGTCTCAACCACAAAGATAGAGGTGGAGCTGCAGGTGGATCTGATGAATCCCAAGAATATTCATAAAGGTCAATGAAGTAGCCAGAGGCAGTCCGATCTATTATTGGCAGCTCTGCAAGTTGAGTAGAACTGGGAGATGACCTGATCTGTGGTACATTGACGAAAACCACATTCGTCTCAGGATTTTGAAATGAAATCTGTGTTTCTGCACAAGTTGATTGTATAGTAGTTGTTGTAGTAACAGGTAGAAGAGATACTTCATTGTTTTTTACTGTCCCCAGCCAGGGAGTGGAAGCATAATCACTGAGCACAGCTTCCATGAGAAGTTCCTGCATGGTAGTTGGGGGAAGCAGGTACTACCCAGGACCCCACACAGCCTACTGTGGAGAATTAGACACATAATGCGGTATGATCAGATCAATTGAGATGAATATCTTGTTCTTGAAACCAGCGAGGGGCGGGAGAAGTACAGTTCTGGTACCTTCAACAGCCAGGACAGGTACAGATGCTCAGTAGGACGGCCTGAATTCTTTCTTGTCCAACATTTTCTCCCACACCAGGTCCCCAATTCTGGTAATTCAACCTGGAGTTGCTGGTGCTGCCTTCATTTCCTTTGTGGTGGGTCATTTTACTTGGACCTTGCTTTGGGTATCTCGGAAGATGTTCAGTTCTGTAAAACAGCCAAATGTTCATTTATATCAAATGGTGTTTTAGCTGCCACTGTGCTGAAACTGTTGAGGCCTGGGAGCCACATCTTATCCCCAAACGGTATCTTATAGGGAGTCCGACCACCAAGGGATTTTCTAGGTAGATTGTTCAACGTCCTCTGGTCCCCATATAGGTGATGGATTCAACTGCGATCTGATCCTAGTGCCTTTGCTGTTAAAGAATGCTTTAGGTCCTGATTTTTCCTCTCTACAACTGAATTTCCCTCGGGATGATACAGTGAGAAATACCGCAGGGTCCCACCCAAACTTCCCATGTTATGTTATGTTATGTTACCTTTATTTGTAACGCGCACGGATACTCACGAGTGTCCCGGCGCGCAGCCTTCAAAAAGGGTATGACAGTCTGTTTAGGCAAAAAGATGTGTTTTTAATATTTTCTTGAATACAGCTAGGTCTTGCAAGTTATGGAGGGCAAGGGGCAGCTCATTCCAAGCAACAGCGGCCATTCTTGCCAGCGAACTGCCACCTAGCCTCTGATATTTGAATCGAGGGACCTGAACAAGACGATCGGATGACGAGCGCAACTGTCTAGCTGGAACGTAAAAAGAGAACCGTTTTTGTAGGTAGGGTGGACCGAGGTCATGCAGAGCTCGATGGGCCAGAACCAGTGCTTTAAACTTCTCCGAGCCACCATAGGCAGCCAATGCAAGGATCGCAGGTGATGTCGCACGCTGCTCCTGGTGAACACGCTCAGAAGAAGTCTGGCTGATGCGTTCTGGACCACCTGGAGCTTTTTTAACAAATATCCCGGGATGCCCATGTAAAGATCATTGCATCTTTGTAAGCACTGGAGCCAAATGTCATACTGTGGTCGGAATGTAATGTGCCTACTGCATACAACCCAATAAAGGCTTGCATATCTTTTGTAACAGTTTAGGCATCAGTCGATCGCTGTGGCCAGACACATAGGAATCAAGAGCAGGAATCCACTGCCACCAAGATATACTTGTAAGCCCCACCTGATGTTAAAGGGCCGCAGTTATCCAAATAAACACAAGTGAGAGGCTATTTGAAATGAGCAGAGGTGCCTGTCTACGATGGGTGTGCTGCAGTGGAACCCTTCATCTGCTTGCATATGTTGCATTTAAGGACAAAGCCCTTGGTCTGTTAATAAAGACCTGGCCAACAATAGCATTGCTGCAATAGTGAAATTGTAGCTTTCATCTCAGCGTGAGCAGATGCAAGACCCTCATGTGCTGCCAAGATTAAACCTAACCTATGGTCTGAATTTGGCATTACTCTATTCCTTACTCTGGGAATATGAGCAAACAGTATGTGTTGTGTACTTAACTTGTAGGAGTACATGAGTGGAAAGGTTTTCGGCAGGGGGGTGTCCGCACTGATAGCCCCCATGATGTCTCTATCTATTCTCAAACTTGAATGACTTATTGCAGTGACAGCAGCAGTTTGAACTGTTGCTTTTGTGGCTTCATCAGCCATGGAATACCCTGCAATGTGTACGCCTACATGTTGGTGACTTAATGTGTGTGTTACATGAGTCAATGGCATGCACTCTTTGAACTTTGCCACTTGTTTCCAAAGCATTGCATGCTTAACCAAGCACCGTTTATAGTCTCTGAATCCATTCTGGCTCCAGTAGTGTAAGTATTCATTATTAGGACTGGAAACAATAATGTGAATCACACACAATTAGTGTGGGGAATCCAGTATTCCTATTCTCAAGTGCCAGAATTAAAGCTCTGAGTTCAGCCAACTGGGCGGTGCTGTCACCAAGTGACTGTATGTAGGTTTTTTCAGGGTAGAATTCTCCATCCTGCATGCATCCTTTTACTGCAGTGCACACTGCTGAGTATTGGTGCAGGCTGGGCAGAACCTGATAGATTATATAATCATATTGATTTAGAGGCATGACTTCAGTAGTCAGAGGCTATTCATGTTCATGTTGCACTGTAGAGTCAAATCTATAGTATCCATCTCTTGTGGTATTGAAGTTAGCCCATTGTATCCATTGTGGATGTAATGTTTTAGCGTTCGGAATTCTGGCCTTTATGATGGCCTCTAAGGTTGGTACCGGGGTCACAATAGTTATTGATTTCCGATGAGCCAATGCTCGTTCACTCACCACAGCAGCCTATACCGCTGGAAGTATTTTTTGTCTCTGTGCAAAACGCATTTCAGCATTAGTAAATACATTTCATTTATATGCAATTGGTACTTTGCCACCTTCATTGAACTTAACATATGTATACCCTGATGTCCACACAATTATTTGGATCACCGGGTTTGTTGTGTTTACACAAATGTGTTTTGAAGCTATCATATCAGCTTGTACTGAACGTAATATTTGTGTGTGTTCAGTGTGTGCTTGAAAAGTCTGAATAAATTAGGTTGTAGAAAGGTTTAACCAGCTCTGAAGTTTCATTACTGAAAACAAGGGATTATTCATAGAAGAGGTGCAACTTTCTATTACCCCCTGGTATTCAACTTGTTGGAGAATTTCCCTAACTTGTTTATTAGCCTAATTTTTTATGGGTTATTGTCTTTGAGGTTATGCCTTTGACCTCAATGGTATTTCATGGTAAGGTAAACCATTATCCCACCCTACATGGTTGCGGTATCACGCAGAAGCTTGTGCTAATGTCCACTCCTTGGCATATGAATGTTTTATGTGTTCTGAAACAAAATCGGAATACGCAGGATAAATCACCGTTTCTCTATTTGGGCAGTCCATGACAAATTCTGGTGGCCAATCCTTTTGGCCAAGAGAATGTCATAGCTGAATTACAGGTTCTCCCAAAAGAGAACTTTAATGGGTCATTCTATATCATCCTCTATCTGGATTTGAGTTTCTTTTTTTTCTTCCTCATCTCACCAATAAGCTTCTGCAGATCTCACAAAGCTGATATTTTGATCTAAACGCCCTTCGGCTTACCGCTCTTGCTTAGGTCACCCAGACCAGCCCGATTTAGTTGGAGCTTGGTGTAATCATAGGACTGATTATATTAGACTCAAATTATGACCCCAACTCAAAAGCGGCTGCCAAGTGTTAATCGGGCTTTCCCCTGCTCCGTCCTGATCTAGGCGTGCCATAGCAAAAGCAGCCTTCAGCCAGTCATCACTCTTCGGGGGTAGAGAGTCTTTCCATTTCTTACAGACCTCTCTCCGAGTGAGAAGTATCAAGTATAATAACAATCCGCATTGTGACTGTGATGCATTCTGACTAAATGATCCATCATCGCCAAAAAACACCTCAGACAGGTTGACTTCAATACAGGCTTTAAAAATGCCACAGATAACGTCTCCCACCCCTTTCCAAACATTTCTCCGTTCGAGACACTCAAAAAAGATGTGAATATCATTGGCGTTGGGGGTCATACATCTAGGGCATTTAGGGATAGATAATGGGGCAAACTTGTCTATTTTGGCTGGTGTGTAATCAAGCCTGTTAATAACAAAAAAGTGATTCTTTTTTAGGCTTGCTGGTTTGACAAATTTGTATAGTACTTTCGAAGAGGGCTCCTACAGGACATCTATAATAGGTTCAAGGGGAGAATGATTCCACACTGATTGTTGTGATGGGATGTCCAGGTCTTCCGCATCCAAAAACTTGCTGTACCACAAAGATATCTCCTTCTTAATTGGATGCGGTGTTTGAAGAGAAAGCTGTTTCCCAGTGTCCTCTGACCTCCTCCTTTTCTGCTTCAAACCAGGAAACCAGTTGTAAATACTTAAACCTGGAAAACCAAATACCAGTTCCCAGGGATGGATCCCCTCTGCATCTAACATTTCCGACCAGATGTTAATGTCCGCCCTCTTGATAGGTACAGCCAGGCTATCCCTGAGGCACAGAGGAGTACCGGGGAAATCCCAGATAGGAGCAAAATCTGAGTAATATCTGATCCCCCATCTGCATCTTTGTTTGTGCCACGTTTCCAAGGCTGCCTTAAGAACCTTCAGGCGTACTCGATAAAAATACCTTGGGGACCCAAACGTATACAGAAAACCCTCTCCGCCTCCTCCACCTTCCATTGTAGCCATTTCACCCAACAATCTTCCCCACGCTGACTCCTCTGGTTTTGAAAGTAACATCCGGATGCCTTTGAATTGAAAAGCAACCGAGTACCAACCAATGTCGGAAGAGCCAAACCCCCTTTTATTAGCTTACACCTCAGCTTTTTTCCAGGAAAGCCTCGCACCTTTCTAGCCCCAAATAAAGCTCCCGATTAGTAGAGCTTCAACCCGAGGGATAGTCTCCTCAGTGTTGGTATATAAGATCAAGTCATCAGCATATAGAGCTAACTTACAGCTATATTGTTGAGACTTAAAAGGATAGATTGAGTTGTCTAACCTAATGGATTGCGCTAATGGCTCTATGTGTAGGGTAAAAAGGAGAGGGGAAATAGGGCAACCCTGTCTGGTTCCTCTCTGGATATTAAAACTGGCGGTCAACATGCCATTTAGAAGAATCCTAGCAGTGGCCCCTTGATAGCAATTCCTCAAGGTTTGAATAAAGATGGGGCCAAAGCCCATTACCTCCAGTACCTCCCAGAGGTACACCAACATACCCTATCAAAGGCCTTGGCTACATCCAGGACCGCTATGGCCAAAGGATCAGATCTTCCAATGGCCAGGTCGATGTTACCTATTAACAGTTGTGTCTGTTCCTGGATGTACCTCCCTACTATAAAGCCCTTCTGATCGGTATGAACCAGTTTAGGGGCTAATTTAGCCAGTCTCCCCACCAATATGCCCATAAAGATCTTATAATCGGCATTCAGCAGGGAGATTGGATGATAGGAGTCTGCTAGGAGTTTATACACTTCATTCGGAAGTGCATCTATGCCTGCTGCCTTTTTATTCTTACACTTTTTTATTTGGTCTTTTATCTCTTCAAGCGTGATGGGAGCATCTAGGATGTCGCAGCTCTCATCGGTGAGAATTGGTAAAGATTTACTCTTCAGCCAAGATTGTATATAGCCAATCGACAGGGCCAAATCTTCCTTATACAGATCTGAAAAAAGTGAAAGCAGGCAAGCTTGCATGTCCTCAATGTTACTAGACTTATCTCCATTACTGTTTATTATTAATTCATTGATGTTATTTTTTGAGCGATCCGCTCTTGCTTTCCAGGCCAGAAGGGCACCAGCCTTCTCCCCATACTCACAATTTTGCATTCTCTTTGTGAGCCATTGTGCCTGACATTTTACATCTAATTTACCCCTGTATTCTTGCCTAGCACATTCCAGGTCACCCTGAACTTGGGACAGCTTTCCTGGGTTTCCATGACGAAGTCTATTCCTCTCATCCTCTAACTGAAGTATTCTCTCCTCAATGGTACGAAGCTCTCGAGCCTCTGCCTTATTTTTTGAAGCTATAAGTCCAAGTAGCCTACCCCGCAGGTTAGCCTTAAAGGCATCCCAGATAAAATCCATGGAGGTAGAACCCATATTCAGAGAAAAGAATTCTAAGGAAGATAGCTTGATGGCCTGAATTATCTCAGAATCCAGGAGCATAGCTCTATTAAGCGTCCATCTAGACTGTAATTTGTATGTTTTACTAAGATAGGAAAAAAGAACTGAGGCATGGTCGGAAAGATGACTTGGTAAAACTGAAATCTCCATTAAGCCAACCAAAGTAGACCTATCGGTTAAAATATAGTCAATCCTGGAGGAGTGACCATGTTTTTTGCTATGGAATGTAAACCCCTGAAGTTGAGTTTCTTATAACCGATGCGGAACAGTCACACATGTATTCAGTGTTTCCACCTGGATATAGTCACTCAGCGCTACTTCTGCCAGACAATCCATCAGGTTCTGGAAAGCTATTGTGACATCTGCTGTGCTGTCTCTGTCAGAGCCCACTCCCCATTCAGAAACAGTGTACACAATATCTGTGGCATGCTTGGATTTCTGTCCCGCTACCTTCTTCTTTTTGAATTGAGGTTTAGATGATTTGGGTTAATCTTCCTGTTTAATTATGCAGTCAGATGAGCATTATGAGTCCTTCTTTGGTTTCACATACTCCTCTGATCTGCGCTCTGAAGTCCACCTCTCTCTGAGCACTTTTCGGATGACTCCTGACATTAATGAGAGGAACGTATTTCAGTATCCTGATACTTGTCATGAGGTCTAATATTATCATGGTTGAGCAGGTTATAGCGCTTATCAGTGATGCTCTGCTGCGGAGACCCAACCGCGATTTAACCTTTTTAAATTATTTTTCTTATTGTCCCACTTTTTTTTTCAGAAGATTCAAGTGAGTGCTTTGAGATATCCTTCTCAGAATTACTCTTTATTTGTGGTTTACCAGATCTGGCTCCCAAATTATCTCTACCTAGCGTTGCATTAATTTCTTCGATAATTGTTGGCAAGTCGTGCTCCTGTTGTCCTGGAGACAAATTTGTGAGTCGCTGGCATATAGCCAACAATTCTACTTCCTCTTTGATGTTGCTTAACATAATGGCGGACACTGCGGCAAAATTGCCCATCACCTTCATCCCCAAATCCAGTGTAGTGGCTGCCCCATACTCATTCTGGATCTGTTTAAGCACTTCTGGCAAAACAGCTAATGAGGGTGTTCCGGTGTTCTGGTACATACTGCAGCAAAGACTGTACCCCAAGTGGAGCACTCTTCTACAGGGGGAGCCATCCCCATTGGCAAGCATAATATAAGAATTTTTTGTTTTTCATGTGGTCCCAATGGGGAAACACTGCCTTAAGCTGCCTTGTTTTTTGTGCAATCCAGAGCGGAATTTCCTCGAGTCTGATGGGAGATTTACCCGTGACTGCATCGATTGCTTGTAGGCTTATGCCCCCGTGTATCCAATTGTGGTGGTGCAGCTTGAGAAGCCCTCACAGGATTTAATTTTAATGTTTCACACCAAACTGTTTGAAACACCTATACAAACTTACTAAACTGTTGTATAATCTGCATACCTGGGGTGCACTAATGTTTCTTATAGTAGGGTGTGGTGTGTAACTGGCTAAGACTGGCCATGTTGCTCCCTCATTGGCAAGGGGACCTAGTCTAACACCATATATTGTGTGAAGTAGGGTGCCTTCAAACAAATTTTGATGTTCTTGGTATGCTATTGTATTTTTATTTCTTTTTATGGGGTGTAGTTATTTGGAACTTCTGCTGCAGTATAATTGTGAAACAGCCTAGTTGTGTTGTCTGCTGCTGTGAATGTAGTCCAAGCATAGAATACCTCTGTCTTTAATGCTTCGCGAGCCTCAACCACGAAGGTAACATCACCACCCGTAAGTGAGAGACCATGTTATAGCAGCTTCTGAGTAACCGCATGTCTGCAGTTCTCAGCAATATTTTGAGATGAGTCTTCAGTCATAAGAACATGTGGAATTCAGAGAGGGCATCACAACGGGATAATCCTTTGTAAAGTTCAAGCTTGAACAACCTACATTCAATACATAAGGTTTACCTATTCAGCTTAGTAGGATATTCCCTATCATATCACGCAAGAGGACGAGGAGATTAGTGGACCAGTATACACTCTCCTCATATGTTTTGTGGGGACTTGCATCACAAGTACTCTAAGGGTTTACATGTTCAGCTTGCTGTTTCATTTTTGGGAGTGTACTCTCCTCATATGTGTCAGAATAAACCTAAGTATACTGTTCTGAAAGCTAAATCAGAGAGAAACTATTTCAAACTGTCAGCAGGTCTCTTTGGAAGCAATTTCCATCACTCACCCGAAGGTGACATGCTTCATCATTAGGCTATGCTCCTCTCTGGGCTGCGATAGCAATGCCCGGCAGGCCCCGTGAGAGGGCACTTTACCGGAAATCTTTTTTTCTAAAATGCCTGATGAGCACAGCAGGACAGAGGGTGTTATGTCCAAAAGATGAGAAGATTGCCAAAAGTGTGACGCTAAAATCAACTATGGACCATATATCAATGTTTTTAATGTAATGTCACTTGTCAATGTTGAGGTTAAAACAAAAGTGACAGAGGGATTGGAAAATAATGGTCCCTATCTCTGTTTGCAGTAGAAAGTGGGTCACCTATACACCAGCTAATCTGCTAGGGTCTTCAATTAAGGCCAATATGTTTCATGCCTTGAGTAGTGGAGGAACGATAAGTTGACATTTCGTCAGGACCATACGTCAAATAAATGTGACCTTATCTTCTATACAGAGTGAGGAGCTTAATATAATTTCAAACCTCTGCACAATGCATAGGTGATAATCCACCAGCAAGTGCTGCATATGTAGTTAATTCACACAGTCCCCTAGTAGCAACTCAAGTGTGACCCTAGTAAACTGACCCAAGTGGAATAGTGCATAAAAAATAACAAGCAACCGTCAGTTCCTCACCTTCCTCAAAGTCAGGGTAAAATGACCTTTAAGACAGCGAGAACACCATATCAGAGAGTGGCCTATGCCAACAAGGTAGATGCATTCAAAAATGGCAACACAAGCTAAGTGAAAGCACAACAAGGGCTGGGTAATCACAAACGAACCCCTGTCACCCAAGCCCACTGCTGGGCGAGCCCAACTATCAGCCTTCCCTTACTTGCTGGATCCAAGATATGTGCAATTTGCACCTACTGCCGTAGGTATCAGAAGTTGAGGCACTAGGGTTTAAAAGGTTCAGAGTCAGATAAGGGTAACCAATAGCAACCGTCCGCACCTAACACGCCTAGTGCTGTGCGTCCAAGCCTTGGTGACGCATATCCACTTCCACAGGGCAGGCCTAACCTATGCAGGCCATGTGTTAAGACAAGAATTAACAAAAATCAGATTAATATTAGATGTAAAGGATTGACCATTAAACTGAGTACTCACTTAGTCACTAGTAACTACACCACCACAGATCTTACACAAACAATCTTCAAGACTGTGACTGGCAATGATGTCTTGATGAGACTTTATGAGAAGGAACAGTGGTGGGTGTTCCATCTACACACTGACCTGTCAGGATTGAATGATGATATCCAGTGGACTGATTTCAGAAAGTAACATGTTTCCACCTGGGTAGTTACACTACTCTGACCCCTTTCTGTCATATTCATGTAGGACAGCCATCTGGCTGACATTCAGGATGACATTTGCTTTACGAGTGGGAGATATGAGCCCACCCTCTGTCCATGAGCCTCCCTTTGTTCTGATTGCCCTAATAGGTCCCACATGTCTCCCATTCTAAACACTCACCCCTTGATTACCCAGCATTTGGGTACCCCTCTGTGAGTGTCAGAGTATCGGACGGGAACATGAAGTGTTTATATGATTTAATTTTCCGGCATATGCGGCTGACATTCTATGTGCCTAATTGGGAATCACTGTCCCTAACTAGATTCATTAAGTGTTATAGTAGGCCTATTCGACCGCTTTCATTTTCTGTTCAAGCTTCAGAGTTGGCATAATCAAACATGTGGTATAAGACGCTTTTTTTTTTGCAAACAAGCTCGAGACTTGCAAGACTCATAGGAGTCTGAGGTCCGGTACAGTCTCGGAACCACGTTACACCTCATGTTTGTTGACATTCGGCAATACCCAATCAGCACACATGGCCAGCATAGGTTAGGACTGCCCTGTTGGACGTGGATATGCGTCACCTGGACTTGGATGCACCGCCGTAGAAGTGTTTGTTACGGACTGTTGCTATAGGTTACCCTCATCTAACCTGCACCCTTTTAAACCCTGTGCCTCAGCATACAATACCGATGGGAGCGAGGTAGGCCGTAGGTGCAAATTGCGCTGCAGATCTGGCAATTAAGTGGGGGCTGCTAGTTGGGCTCGCCTGGCAGTGGGCTAGGGTGTCAGGGGTTTGTTCATGCTTCCCCATCACTTTTACTTAGCTTGTGTTGCCATTTCTGACCACATCAACCTTTTTGACACAGTTCAGTCTCTGATGTGGTGCCCTCGCTGTCTTAAAGGTCACTTAACTTGAATTTGATGAGAGTGAGGAACTGACTGTTGCTCGCTATTTTTTTGGCACTTTTCCAATTGGGTCAGCTTATTGAGTTCACACTTGAGTTGCTACTAGTGTGGATTAACTACATCTGCAGCACTTGCCCAACATGAGGTGGGCACATCACCATTTGCGTGCAACATACAGGGGTGTGTATGCCATTACCACTGATTTAAATACCAATGACATTCTCTTTAAACTTGGTTGTATAAATTATACATTGTTTTTATTTTGTCTTTTCATGCAGTATACCCCACACGGAGCATTTTTAAGCCCGTGCTCCCCAGTGATGGTAGGATGTCAATGGGCACCTTATCACCTGTGCACTGTGAAAGGCGTTTAAAATTACATTATGCTCCTCACTTACTCACCGGAGAAGATTAGGTCACATTCATTTGACTTTTAGTCCTGACAAAATGCCAACAGATCGCTCCTCGACTACATAAGGTATGAAACATGTTGACCTTAATTGTAGACCCTAGCACATTAGCTGGTCTATAGGTGACCAACCTTCTATTGGAACAGAGATAGGGACCATTATTTCCCAATCCCTCTGTCACTTTTGTTTTAATCTGAACATTGACCAGTGACATCACATTAAAACCATTGATATATATGGCCCATTGTTGATTTTACCTTCACACTTTTGCCAATCTTCTCACCTTCTGGGCATATCACCCTCTGTCCAGCTGTGCTCATCAGGCATTTTGAAAAAAGATATCCGGTAACGTGCCCGCTCGTGGGGCCCACTGGGCATTGTAGAGTCGGCCCAGCAAAGCCCAATGATGAAGGATGTCAATTTCGAGTGAGTGAGGGCAGCTGTTCCTAGAAGCACATGCTTCCAAAGGGATCTGCTGACAGCTTGAGATAGTTTCTCTCTGATTTAGCTTTAGGAACAGTATACTTAGGCTTATTCAGATGTTCCCTATTAACATAGACGTCTCTGGTTAAGAGGTGAGTATGGGTCTTTGTGTATAAAAAAGACAACTATTCAGGTGATCCATTAAATAAAAACCCAAACTACCAATGCTGGTGGCACCATGTTATTCGGGCATTTATTTTCTCAGTAGGAACTGTGCTTTTGTTGGACAACATAAACAGGACGGTGCCATACTGATTCTATGTACCCCCTCAGGATATGTTGGCCTATAGTCCTGCTAGCTCACAGTGCAACCATAAATACCCCTGAATCTAGGAAGGCAAAAAATGTATTGTGCAACCTCAGATCATGACAACTCTGACTCCCCAAGATCTACAACCCTTTTGCTCAGTCACTCGTGCATGCCCAAAGAGATATACAAGAAGCACACAAGTCGGCATATCAATATTTATTGAAGCATTGCAATTCTTGTATAAAATATATGTGCTACAATGATTAATAGACAGAAACAATGACAGTTATTAGCATCATGAGAATAGTGAAAAGGATGAACAATTCCACCATTGTGCTAAAGCAGTGTGTATATATGCTGACATAGAAGAATTGTGTACTCATACTATGCACTCCCTAACCTAGTAGCCTAGGGCGGTTGATCTGCCAAACTCACATACTGAATGATCTGACTCCCCATTACCTGATGGTAAGTGTCTCCAGGGGCCCTAATTGGTCACAAGTCGGACATCCCTCCTCACAGAGGGAAATAGGAACAGCTGGGCTGAAAATTCTGAAAAGCAGTGAACTTGCAGTGACAGCAGAGTACTCCTCTGATTTGAACACGGAAATGCTCATGCTTATATAATAATACAGATCCATGCAACTGGACTGAGACCTCAGCCAGGCTGTATTTGTTTATCCTCTTATGATAGCTATGTCCCCTACTGGACGATCAACAGACAACAATATTTCGGCAGTGAACTTTGTTCAAGGTGCTGTGATAATGTGCCTACAAAGTTAAAATGTAAGCAAATGTGTTTTTTATGGCCCATATCCTACACAGTCACACTTGCAAATGTGTGTCAAAAGTCAACCTGTAGAAAAGTAGGCAATTTAAGAAAAGTGTGTGTATAATGGCATTGTTTCTTTCTGGTCCTAAACCAGCCACGTGTAAACCAGCCACGTGACAACGGTGGTGGACCAGATTATTTTCTTTGCCTCTTTTTTCCTTTGACATAACCTCAAACTGCAGCATTTTAAATGCAGCAGCAGTGTGAGCCTGTGCAGCACAGACTGTTGTACGCCTGCAGCAGGCGATAAAGTGACTACTGGCACTTTAGACCTGCAGTAGTGTCCAAAGAAGTGCAAAAATTATATAATAGAATGGGAAAAAAGTTTAACCAAGTGTTACAGGGTGGGACTAATTCTTCAAATGCATTGAAAATCCATAAGGCATTGAAAATAATAACTTAGAATGTGAATAATTGAAAATAGCACTGAGAATTAATAAAGCAGTAGGAGAATATCCATAATTGTTGAACTCTAGAACCCACAAAAAAGAAACTGGAAGAAAGTTAAAAAAAAGAGAAGTAAACGCATTATAGCTAGAGGAAATTAAAGTACAATGAAAAGCATAAACACATGAGCGGCTAAATAAATTAAACATCTGTACTGGAAAAGAGGAAAATACATAACTTAAAATACAAATGTTGGATGAAAAGAAAAATAACCTCACCATGGTGGCAGCTGATCCCAATGTGTTTGTGTTTCTTTGTCCGCTGCTGGGAAACACCAAGGTGCCGATTCCGATCCTGTAAAACCCGGGTACGAATGGTCGTACGGAGCGTATTCTCCATCCGACTCGTACCCAGGAAAACCACCTTACAAACCCGCAAGTACGATTCGTACAGAAATACCATTTCCGTACGAGTCGTACAAAACACCAACCGGCTAAAAAATACCCACAATTCCGATCCGGGACATCGCGTACGTGATGTCCGGACAGAGTCAGGCAGCGTTTTACGGACCAGCAAGTACAATCCGTGCCCACGTCACTCCGCACCGCTCATTTTTTACGGCAGCCAAAAACTCCCGGGAAATTGAGGACGACGCGAAGAAGGAGCACCGGTACGTGACGGACAGCCCTGGACCCCATCCTACGTGTCATCCTGGCCCTCCTAGCCTACGTGCAGCACAGACTGTTGTACGCCTGCAGCAGGCGATAAAGTGACTACTTGCACTTTAGACCTGCAGTAGTGTCCAAAGAAATGCAAAAATTATATAATAGAATGGGAAAAAAGTTTAACCAAGTGTTACAGGGTGGGACTAATTCTTCAAATGCATTGAAAATCCATAAGGCATTGAAAATAATAACTTAGAATGTGAATAATTGAAAATAGCACTGAGAATTAATAAAGCAGTAGGAGAATATCCATAATTGTTGAACTCTAGAACCCACAAAAAGGAAACTGGAAGAAAGTAAAAAAAAGAGAAGTAAAACGCATTATAGCTAGAGGAAATTAAAGTACAATGAAAAACATAAACACATGAGCGGCTAAATAAATTAAACATCTGTACTGGAAAAGAGGAAAGTACATAACTTAAAATACAAATGTTGGATGAAAAGAAAAATAACCTTACCATGGTGGCAGCTGATCCCAATGTGTTTGTGTTTCTTTGTCCGCTGCTGGGAAACACCAAGGTGCCGATTCCGATCCTGTAAAACCCGGGTACGAATGGTCGTACGGAGCGTATTCTCCATCCGACTCGTACCCAGGAAAACCACCTTACAAACCCGCAAGTACGATTCGTACAGAAATACCATTTCCGTATGAGTCGTACAAAACACCGACCGGCTAAAAAATACCCACAATTCCGATCCGGGACATCGCGTACGTGATGTCCGGACAGAGTCAGGCAGCGTTTTACGGACCAGCAAGTACAATCCGTGCCCACGTCACTCCGCACCGCTCATTTTTTACGGCAGCCAAAAACTCCCGGGAAATTGAGGACGACGCGAAGAAGGAGCACCGGTACGTGACGGACAGCCCTGGACCCCATCCTACGTGTCATCCTGGCCCTCCTAGCCTACGTGCAGCACAGACTGTTGTACGCCTGCAGCAGGCGATAAAGTGACTACTTGCACTTTAGACCTGCAGTAGTGTCCAAAGAAATGCAAAAATTATATAATAGAATGGGAAAAAAGTTTAACCAAGTGTTACAGGGTGGGACTAATTCTTCAAATGCATTGAAAATCCATAAGGCATTGAAAATAATAACTTAGAATGTGAATAATTGAAAATAGCACTGAGAATTAATAAAGCAGTAGGAGAATATCCATAATTGTTGAACTCTAGAACCCACAAAAAGGAAACTGGAAGAAAGTAAAAAAAAGAGAAGTAAAACGCATTATAGCTAGAGGAAATTAAAGTACAATGAAAAACATAAACACATGAGCGGCTAAATAAATTAAACATCTGTACTGGAAAAGAGGAAAGTACATAACTTAAAATACAAATGTTGGATGAAAAGAAAAATAACCTTACCATGGTGGCAGCTGATCCCAATGTGTTTGTGTTTCTTTGTCCGCTGCTGGGAAACACCAAGGTGCCGATTCCGATCCTGTAAAACCCGGGTACGAATGGTCGTACGGAGCGTATTCTCCATCCGACTCGTACCCAGGAAAACCACCTTACAAACCCGCAAGTACGATTCGTACAGAAATACCATTTCCGTATGAGTCGTACAAAACACCGACCGGCTAAAAAATACCCACAATTCCGATCCGGGACATCGCGTACGTGATGTCCGGACGGAGTCAGGCAGCGTTTTACGGACCAGCAAGTACGATCCGTGCCCACGTCACTCCGCACCGCTCATTTTTTACGGCAGCCAAAAACTCCCGGGAAATTGAGGACGACGCGAAGAAGGAGCACCGGTACATGACGGACAGCCATGGACCCCATCCTACGTGTCATCCCGGCCCTCCTAGCCTACGACCTGGTGCACAGAAACCGACGCAGATGCTGCAGAAGGTCAGAACAACACCCAGGGGCAAAGGGGGGGGGGGCGAGGGGCAGGAAACATAACCCCCACCCAATGTAAAACACATATATCATGCACATAAATTACCTCCATGGTCTGGTCACTTCGGGGGCGTGTCCACCAATCCCACGTAACGCCACAACGGAGGTGGACGTGGACGCATACACGTCACCACTCCAATGGTGGTACGGACCGTACCCACGCCCCCCAGAGCGTGGGTACGGTCCGTACCACCATTGGAGTGGTGATGTAGGGGTACGCGTGGCACGGACCATACCCACGCCCACCAGAGCGTGGGTACGGTCCGTACCACCATTGTCGTGGTGATGTAGGGGCACCATAGTACGTACACACCCTATGAATGCAGGGGTACGGTCCATCTCACCCATACCCCTACGGCACCAGTACATTATGGATACAAGGAGTACACAAGGCACAAATGTCGGACTACGGCCTGGTGCAGCATATTAGCAGGAAATTGGGGGGGTGTGTATGGCCAGGACAGCAGTGTACTGCACCAAGGGGGTATGGCTGCAGATGACTCCCAGCAGTGTCCAGACATATGAGGGGTGGGTGCATATCACTCCCAGCAGTGCCCAGACATATGAGGGGTGGGTGCATATCACTCCAAACAGTGCCCAGACATATGTGGGGTTGGTGCATATCACTACCAGCAGTGCCCAGACATATGAGGGGTGGGTGCAGAGGACTCCCAGCAGTGTCCAGACATATGAGGGGTGGGTGCATATCACTCCCAGCAGTGCCCAAACATATGAGGGGTGGGTGCAGAGGACTACCAGCAGTGTCCAGACATATGAGGGGTGGGTGCATATCACTCCAAGCAGTGTCCAGACATATGAGGGGTGGGTGCAGAGGACTCCCAGCTGTGTCCAGACATATGAGGGGTGGGTGCATATCACTCCCAGCAGTGCCCAGACATATAAGGGGTGGGTGCAGAGAACTCCCAGCAGTGCCCAGACATATGAGGGGTGGGTGCAGAGAACTCCCAGCAGTGTCCAGACATATGAGTTCTGGGTGCATATCACTCCCAGCAGTGCCCAGACATATGAGGGGTTGGTGCAGAGAACTCCCAGCAGTGTCCAGACATATGAGTGGTGGGTGCATATCACTTCCAGCAGTGCCCAGACATATGAGTGGTGGGTGCATATCACTCCCAGCAGTGGACAGAGACATGGGTGTTATGAAAACTTGAACTACAAGCTTAACTCTTAAAATATGCACAGGTTACACTATGATTTTGGTGGGAGCAATTTACATGCTTGTTGTGTTTCACTTTGAAGATCATTGCAGGTACCAATGTTTGTTTTTTCTTTGATATACTTTTGACAAGCTTGCCTGTATTCTGTAACCAGGACTCGTGTTCTACACGTGCCAATAGTTTTCGTTGCTTCGTTGCATTGCGCTCCTCAGAGGCACGTGCCAACCGTTCTTCACTGTTTTGCATGCAGAGCGTTTCAGCACTACACGTGGTAACAGAAGCACTCCATGTGTATGGTAATGATCAGGCACACCCTGGGCACGTTGATCGAGAGGCTTTGCGCACACTCCCCATTAAGTATTTAAACCCCCGCCCGCTTGCCTTCCCCGCTTCGCTTCCTGCTGGCAACACTTACCTGACTCCGTCTCGGCTCCAGGCTTCTTCTGACACCAACGCTTCATCATTTCCCGAGAGTGTCCACGGAAAGGGGTCTGGCTAGATCTTCTTCCGGTTTGGTGACGCTCTTCCCCTGACTCCACGCGCATCGGCCCTCGCATCCGGTAACCTGGCAACAAGAAAACAAAGACGATCGGCACTTAGCAACCAAGTCTTACACTCGGGTAAATACAATAAAAGAAGGGGAGGTAAGAGAACTAATGATTATTCATTTGTTAAGCAAAAAGACTACACTTTAATAACAGCAGCTCTTCAACAAACGGAAGGAAGGTATAAATCTTCGGACAGTACTTCAGCATTGTCTCACGAACAGTGAAGTTTATTTAAACTCTTCAGTGTGAACAAAATCCATCACGAACTGAGTGAATACGAGTTTGGTGCCATGTAAACAATTAAACTAATTTGAAGTCTTTGAACAGAACAATACTTGCGTAATATGAAAGGACAATATCTATGCTTTGAGATTTAAGTTACTGGAACTGAACATTGTTTGCGCAATAACAATAGGCAGTGTATATGTTTTTTAGAATTGCATTGTTTATTCTGTAAGGTTTTCAAATCTTGGTCAACAAAAGAAATAATTATTCTGAGGTGTAAAGAAAGAACGGAAGAACCAAGAACAGACCTAAAGAGAGAATATGCTGAAACTTTCAAATGGTATGAGAACCACATGAGTGTGACCAAGTATTTTAATTTGAGATTGTATTGGAGGTAGAGTGCAATGTAAATAACTATACGTGCCTTTATGTTATATAGATAAGAAGAACCTGCAACAGCGCTAGTAGAACTAAATCATTGAAAGTCAGCGCCATCTTCTTCCAGTCCCAGAAGAAGACCCAAGACGCAATCCAGTGTTTTTTCTTCTCTCTCTCTCTTCCAATTCCCCCCTCCCCCTCGGGGGTCCAACTGGGTTACAAGTTTCTTACCTTGTTGCCTCGGTGGGCTTCAGAGGGAGTTGGGAACAAGCAGCTCAACGGAGGAACAAACCGGAGTACAGGTGGGTGACTTCGTAACAATGGGGGTGTGTACATCATCCTCAGATGACCACAACGCCATGGGTGTATGAACGCATCCCAAATGTGCAACTATGTTGAGAGTGCCATAACAACACATCACTGACAGCAGTGTCCCACTCCCATGAGGATGGATGTCTTCCCCCCACTGCATGACACACCACATGTGGGTGTGAGGACAAATTACACATGCATACCCACCCCTGGCGGATGCAGCACAATACACACACTGAGATCATGTTACTAGACTGTATAGTCATGTTAAAGCCTACTAAACTAAGAGAGCCTAAGGGAACACACACGGTCACGCACATTCCAGGACTGATAGGAATGTACAGGTGCTGGGACAGCCACCAAGTTGTTGTCTCCCATGGAAGGAATAGGGAGGACTTCCCACAGATACAATGCCCACAATTGTGAGTCATGCAAACAAATACCCTGCTGAACAAGTACCATATGTGTGCCAGGCTGGGAGTACACACATGCATAGTGCAAAAAAGGGACAATTGCTACATGAAGGCATGGCAACATACTCCATACACAAGTACAGTGACTACCAAGGATGGCACAGACGATGCAGCCGGAGACATTGATGAGCAGGCATGGCCATAGTTGAAGGGATCCGTCACCCACAAAGGAAATGTAGACACAGGTTCAGCACAACAATTGTGCAACTCCCTGCAGGGAAGATGTCAGGTGCCACAGAGGAAGGAACACTCCTTGGGACAATGTCTCCAACTACAAAGAGCATACACGACCAAATATTCTTTTCTGATACCTTGTGATGGCACGCAGATACCAGGGTCCACCCCATGAGCAGCACACTGCAACATTTCCCAGACACCTAACACATGATCATCACCCCAACTCATGGAGCATCAGCCCCAACATCAATACCTGAAAACCAATCCTGGTCAAAGGAAAAACAAAATACTTTATTCAGCATTAAATTAAAAGGTATAAAAGGAAAATATTTACAAAGGCCATAGGCCAGTCCAGATGCGAAGTCCTGGGGGGGGGGCACATGTCCACGCGTCTCCCCGAGCTTGCCTGCACATACTAAACCTCTGGTTCAACGACTGGGGGAGGGAGGGCATCATGTGGGGAAGGACCAGGCACCGCAGGGACAGGAGGGGGAAGGGTAGGTGTTGTGGGTGCAGGGACGGACGACTCCACCACAGGGGGTGGGTCAGCGCCAAAGGTGGCGGTTAGCATGGCGCTGCACATGTCCGCAAGCTCGGCCAGTGTCTCCCCTGCACCCGAAGGAACCACAGGCCCCAAGGAGGGGGGGGTGGAGGGATCGGTTGCAGCACTACTGGGGGCGTGGTGGACAGGGGGGGGACTCAACTCCCCTACCCATGGAGTGCCTTGCCCGTTTGCGTGATGGTGAACCAGTGGGGCTGAGGCCCAGCACAGCCAAGTATGTCTCCTTCTCAGACTGTGGGGCAGGGGAGCCGAGGGGAGTGACATTGGAGGGACTGGGGAGTGAGGCATGCGGACTTGGACTGTGGCTGCATGTGTGCCTGTGTGCCCTAGACCCAGTGGGTGTGCCTTCTTCCCCCTGAGTGTGGGTGACAGGAGGTGTGCGCTTGCCCTTCCCTGTTGGTGTGCTGCCTGTGTCTGGTGGGGTGCGTGGCTGGGAATGTCTGGGTGTGCTTGGGAGTGGGAAGTGTGGATGGTGCAGGGGTAGGGGGGGACGAAGCGCTGCAGGAGACTCACTGCTGCCGTCAGTGACGAGTCCATGGACCTCAGCAACATCCGTTGGTCAGACATCGCTGATGACATGCCCTCCATGTACGACACCATCTGTGTCAGCAGCCTGGTGTGGCCATGGAGGACAGTCAGGTTCAATGTCTGCCCAACCTGCAACTGCCGCTGAATGTCCACAGACTCTGCAGTGAGGGCAGCAGGGGAGACAGGGGCAGGGGGTGCGGTGCCTGGCACAAAGGAGACACGTTGTTGCCCTACACGGACAGAAGGGACCCGAGCAAGTGGGAGGTCGGTGATGGGAATGGAGGGGGCGGTGACAGTTGTAGTGCTGCTGCCAGCTGTTGGAGCAGCCTCCGCCCCCTCAGGGAGCTCAGCCTCGGACCCGTCAGCGTCATAGTCGGTGTTGGTACTAGACAGGTCCTCCGCCTGACTCCCCTCGCCCTCTGTGCCACTTGATTCCGCTGACTCCCCAGCAATGGTGGCACCGGTGCTCGATCCCTCCTCCTGGTCCGTGCAGGTGTCTCCCTCGGTGTCCCCCGATGATGATGTGTGCAAGGTGAAGAGACATGAAATAATCAGTCACCTGTGTACATCTGACACATGAGTCCAAACAAAATAGGTCACAGTGCATATCAGGAAATGCATCATGAGTAACATCTAGAATACTCCGCACATATGTAAGCCATGCACTCCCAGTTGGTTCACCCACCATGCCACCTGATAAAATGAACATCAGGACACAACTGCAAATAACTCGATATCCAATTATACAGAGAAGCTAGTGTCTGTGAACAGTGAAGCACAGCCAGACTAGGAAGGCATGCCACCTCTTGTTCACTGTGAAAGAAACAGTATTGGTGCACCCAAGGCCAAATAACAGACGCCAATGCTGAAGGTGTCCCCACACTCAGAGACCTGTGAGTACTTTGTAAATCCTAAAGAAATACATTGTGATCCCTTGGGAATCACAACACTTTACACAATCGACATGTTTGGAATGTGTGAATGTGCCACTTTTGGAACAGAAAACACATGTGCCTGGATAACCGAAGTCACACAAGGAGGTGCACACAAAGCTACTTTTACACAGTCATTGTATGAGCTGCCAGCCTAATGCAAATAAGCCACTGTTCAGAAGAAATGTGGTATCAGGAAGTACATATACATGGCACCACGGTGGTCTGGATGACTTGACACCCGTAAGTGTATATGGATAATCTCTAATCAATTTCATTACAGAACTGTACCTTTGTTTTAAATGTGCCAGCGTGTCCCCTAAAAGTGTAAAGGTGGTTTCTTGTGCACTTCCTTGGGAGACATCTGTCATGCAGGCACATTATTGTCCTTCACAACAAAATATCAAAGTCAACCATATAAACTATTGGGACATATTGACAAGTGTAGTCAGTGCCAAGGTACAAGACATCTTGACTAACAACTTGAATCATGCCACCTGTCACATGGCCATCCGTACCATGATGACACAGTTGGCAACACATCTGACCCACTACCTGTCATGTGGAGTGGCACACATGTCCATACACAGGACAATGCATTAGATAATGGCCCTGCAATTGTGTTGGAATAAGGAGCACCTGCACTGAGGAGACACCCTCATGTGAACCAAGAATATCCACACAGATGTCAGCACACACATACCAAACTACATAGCATCTGGAGCATACACCGGTGCCAAAAATGGATGAGCAGGAAACATGTCTTTTAACTTTTGACACATGCTGCAAAGCACATACATTACCCCCTGCACAACATGCCTGGGTCACTGCACGTAGAGTGTCTGTCCAGACAATTATCACACACAGGTCAGGCCTGGCAAGGAGACATAAGGTTTGGACATGTAGGCCTTGCCTGCACAAACCCCCCCTACCTGAGACAATGTGATTGAGACAGAGCAAGTACTTACACCTCTTAATCTGGGATTAACAAAATATGCATCAAGAACTCCTATATGTACTAAACATTACCTCGTGAGGCTGACCACATATTTGTGACAAACAACCATCAACAGATAGTTGTACATAGACACACAGGCACTGCCCAGTGTGAGGATGCACAAGCCTAATGGGGTCAGCATGGACAGTGGAGACATGTAGCACACTTTACGTAAATACAAATGAGGCCATGGAACAATGCCACAGAGGCCAACCTATGCTGAACACACAGTGAATGGGCACAGTGTTTGATGCCACACATGATTCCTAGGAAAAGGTGTCTCAGGGGACTGGAGTGGGCACACTGCTCCATGGTCCTGGAATGATCTGACTGTAACAGGAGCAACCGTCCCGGCACTATGCATATCTCCCACTCATGCACATAATGTCTGAGGCCACTACATCGGTCATGCATGCTGCAAGTCTGTTTATTTGAAACCTCACAATCCTTCGTTGAGACTCAGGACAGTGCCAACAATTATGGACCCCCAAATGAGTGAACAAGACAGGGCACAGGCAAGGTACCAACACATGTCACAGACCACCCCCACCCATGATGCTGAAAGCAGTGTGCACCTTGATTAACTTGCAGCCTAGATGACCCTGTGCAATAGTGATCACACACAGACCAGGGAACACATGTCAAGGAGCGGAAGGGAGGAAGAACAGCACCGGTTGACTTGGGGGAACAGGATATGCACTGCACATATAAACCCTGGCACTGTATCCAGGCGAATGAACACTTCCAAAAGCTGGTGACACACAACAAACACACATGTACCTACCCCCTTCCTGCTGCTGTCTCTCCTGTAACCGCCTATCCATCTCAGGGAAGACCACCGCCAGGACACGTTTCATTTGGTGGGTCAGGCGCCGGCGCCCGCCGTGGGGGCGTGGTGGTGAGTCCTCCAGCAGGACCCGGGCGATCCTCCTGGTCCAGCACCGGATGTCCCGCCAGCGTTTCCTCACTTGGGGCAGGCGCCGACTGCGACCCTCCACCGTATTCATGGCCCTGACGGCCCTCTTCCAAATTCTCCCCTTCTCATAGGCGGTTACCTGTGAGGATGAAAAAGTGAGACTACATCACTACACCTGCTCCATGTCACAGAGACACACATTTTAACATCATTGATTTGTTGAACAGGGCACAGTATGCTGCCAACTAATAGCACCTTTGTCATTGGGACATTCGCCTCTGTGTAAGCGCCAATGCACTACATGGCATTGAAAGTACACAGATGGCATGAGGGGTTTGACACACTCCCTGATCATGGCACACACTGTGCATCACAAGCAACACAAGGCTGATGGACAGCACCTCCAAGCAGTCACATGCCCCAAGCCACTGAAGCAACCTCAGCAGAGTACACAGACACACACAGGCACAGATCTTTCACCTGCCATTGGCAACAGCGGATACAAACCTCACTCTGCACATGTGCCACTTTCCTGGGGGGTGTCACAGGCGTGGGGCTAGCCCAGCAAGTCAGACACACAGCACGGCTTCCTTCTCACATCAGATGGGTAGAGCATATGCCTCCTCCATGCAGCTGTGGTTGCAACACTCCACATAGACACTCACCCACATGACAAGGAACATTCACACACATCAATGTCCAGGGGGCGTACACATCATTTGGACACTCTCACCACAGCTCCACTCAACTCACACACATCTGTGTGTACAGTCACCTGTCACACCCGGGGGACCACTGAATCACCTCAGGACAATAGGAAAAAAAGCCACCAAGGATTTGCCAGGCAGAATGTGCCATGCACCATGCAGTGATTGTCACAGTAAGCACAATGCAAGTGAGGAGTGCAGACATGAACTACATCATGCTCTGCATGGGAGACATAAGGCATTCCCTCCCCCGGGACCAACTCTAAACAACATTGCATGTCTGTCACACCTGGACACAATGCCAGAAGTGACAGTCACAAAAGAGGGGCACTGTCAAAGCTAGTGTAGTCAGCACTCACCTGCTCCCCTGGTCTCCCATACAGGCTGGGGTACTGTGGGAGGATGACGTCCAGCAACGCCTCATTCTCCTCCTGGGTGAATGGCTGGGCCCTCTCCACAGACCTGGACATGTTGACAGAGGAAGCAATAACAGCAGCAGTGGTGTCCAATGACTTGTTGTGCAGGCAAGTGCCCTCTCATGGGTTCTGGCTGACTTATATCTGCCTTGCTGGCCTATTTCATTTACAGGAGTACAGAGGGATTGATCAGACTCATTTGCATCCTACGTTTCCTCCAATCCCTTTAAAAATACACCAGAGACAGCATTAGCATCCTTCAAATTTGCTGCAGCATGTCAAGTCAACAACCACTTTGCAACAATGTATAATGTGGCCAACTGCTCTTTCCAGCCCACATGATGGAAAATGTTGATCTTGGAACTCGGTATCCATGACAAACTGCATGCATTGAGGCCCTAATACTTGTCCCTTATGTGTCCCCATTGTAATTTTAAAATCCCCACACAGGTACGGTGCATTTCACACGTACCCCTAGGGCACCACTACTATAGTGATACGGCCCGTACACGCGTGTGTACGTGTCGTATCCCTATAGTAGTGTTGGCGTAGGTGTACGCCATAGTACGGGCCATATCACTGTGGCGTACACCTACGCCAACACTACTATAGGGATTCGACCCGTACACGCGCGTGTACGGGTCGTATCACTATGGCGTACACCTACGCCAACACTACAATAGGGATACGACCAGTGTGTACACGTACGTGTACGACCAGTGTGTACACCTAGGTGTACACACTGGTCGTACACGTACGTGTACTAGTACACGTACGTACGTGTACTAGTACACGTATGTGTACACACTGGTCGTACACGTACGTGTGTACGGTCCGTACACACACCGTACTCCTACCCAAACCCAAGATAGTGATACGACCCTACACACGCCCTCAGAGCGTGTGTACGGTGCATTTCACAGCTTACACTGGTGATAGGAGGTGCACAGGAAAGGAATGGAGGTGTCAGACTCACACAAGGCTGTACATCAAGTCATTGTCAGTGCAGTCATTCATGTGCAGGGCCTAGATGTGTCAGGCAGTGATGTGGCACATGTCTCCTCATGATTTTGCACAATAGATGTGTGGTGACCTGTGTACACATGTCATGTGTGATGGGGCACTATGTTGCACACTTCCCCTTCACACTTTGCACATGTCTGCATGTAGTACAAACGTGTCAAGCACTGCATCACTGGTATGGTACAGTCCCCAACACCCGCAACTGTCCCCTGATGCCAGGTACACCGATAATTACACCTGACTTCTAACTACCATCGTGCCACTATGTGACTATGTCATGTGTGTTTCATGTGTTCCCATGAGCTTGCTGTTGGTGATCCGTTGCTGCATCCAACATGTGTCTGTGTGTAGATGGGCATGGCACACAATTACGCACACCATGCCACATGTGGAATCCCACGTAACGTGTGTCTGTATGCATCGAACATGGTATTTCGACCTGAGGACATATCTGCGTTGTCTCAATGTCTGTGTTATGAGTTTTGACATGTATCCCTTCATGGCAATGTGTGTGATCTGTAATTTTTAAATGACATGTGACCTGTGCGTCTAGCTTGCCGCAAGCTGTCTGAATGAGATAACATCCTTCTAATGCAGATATGTGGATGTATGTCACTCCTGTAATGGGTCTGGCTGTTCACTTGCACTGTGCCACAGCTAGTTTCATGGCATGTCATGTAGACCTTGACAATCAACGTTTGTAGCTGCCTCTTAGTAGGAGTATCACCTGGCTGGCATGCGTGTCCTGGATGTATTGCACAGACCAGACTCTGTATTTAGCAGATGTGTATTCGCTGTTTAACATGTGCTCAGTTCATTGATATTGGTGTTGTAATGTACTCAATCTTCGTTATTCCTTCCAAATTTCTGCAGGGCACTGCCTCTCCCCCGACCAATGCCAGACTTGGGTGCTATGAGGGAACGTGACTGCATACGCCGTTACAGATTCACCCAACAGTTAATTGAGGACCTGACAAACAGGCTGGCACCACACCTCCAACCGTGACACAGTTATCCTACTGCGCTGACCCCCAAGATGAAGGTGATGGCAGCCCTACATTTTTTTGCCACCGGTACATTTCAATTCACCATAGCTGATGTGGTTGGCATGTCCCAGACCATGTTCAGCCGTGTCCTGCATGATGTTTTAGAAGCCATGTTGGAGCACCTGGATGAATTCATCCATTTTCCAACTCGTGTGCAGTTGACAGGTATCAAGGGTGAGTTCTATGCCCTGGGAGGGATGCCCCATGTAATTGGGTCCATTGATGGGACACATGTGGCTTTGGTACCACCACAGGCACAGGAGGTGGCCTATCAAAACCGAAAACATTATCACTCCATCACTGCCCTTGTGGTGTGTCTTGCTAACATGCTGATTTCCCATGTCTGTGCACGTTTTCCAGGGTCAGCACACGATGCCTACATCATGAGGCGTAGCAGGGTGCCAGAAATGATGCTGCAGCTGCACAACGAACGAGCATGTCTTGTTGGTGGGTATACTCTGTTTGTCCTGTATTTAGCGGTATCTTTGTATGTTACGGCATCTCCTGACCCACTTCTTTACATGATGTTTCCATGTAAGGGACTCTGGCAATCCCAACATGCCATGGCTGGTGACGCCTCTCCGCAACCCCAGAACAGCTGCAGATCACCGTTACAACAACGCCCATGGGCAGACCAGGCGAGTGATTGAGAGGACGTTTGGCCTCCTGAAGAGCCGATTCCGGTGCCTCCACAAGACAGGCGGGTCCCTTCCATATGCACCGGTGAAGGTCTGCAAAATCTTCCTCGTGTGCTGCATGCTGCACAACATGGCAGTGGAGAAAGCTGTGCCACTCATCCTGGATCCCGATGAGCAGGAACATCCACCCATGGAGGATGAAGGCCTTGGTCACGAGGCAAGTGAGGAGGAGGAGGAGGAGGAGGACATCCGGAGTCAGCTCATACGCAACTTCTTCTCATAATGGTGAGTCCCTGGGTCTGAGTGTGCACGCTTGGAGCCTTGTGTGGCATGTGTTGCAATGTGTGTGTCCAGCTGACTGTATGCTAAGTGACTTAGAGGTGTGTTCTGATGTGTCACTCGAGTGATGATGTAATTCCACACATTTTAGCTGACACACTCAGTTTTCAACTAGCATGTTGTCAACCTTATTCATGTAGAGTACATTACCATGCATGCGGATGACTATCTTTTCCCTGACTTCTTGTGTGTCTGTCATCCCCAGGTAGTTGCACATGCTGTCTGCTCGTGGCAACGTTGTGCTCCTGCTATTCCTCATGAGTATTGCAACGTGTGCTGAATCAGCGTTACATGCACGGACATGGTGAGATGTCTCCTTTGGGTAAGGATTGCAGCAAGCCATTTTGGGTGTGGTAGTTGTTTGGAAGGTGTGGGCACTGCTCCTGTGCAGGTTTTGTTACTATGCATACATGTCGACTCACCATGGTGCACATGACATGTAGCATGACTCACATGAATTGATAGTCACACTTCGTGACAGTCATCTGTAATGGGATTGTGGATTGTGATGAAGGAATCAATGTGTGTAAAACTTCCCTTTGAAACATACGGGATGCTACGGGTGGACATAGTGTGGGACATCCCCATAAGAGGCTCAATGGGGAATTGCAGCCTCTCCGTGTGCAGCAGGGGATGTTTGGCTCACCCCCTTCACTTTTGTGCCAGTCCTATGGATTTACAGCATCTGTGGTGTGAAGGGGGTGTCCAGTGTAGGTCCCACATGTTCATCCAAATGACCTGTGTGTCTGTTCATATTGATGCATTTCCATAGGTGTGAGCCTGAGTAATAAAGGTGTTCCTCACCCTCCAAGGTGCCTCATCTCTGTCAATGCAGGTCTCTTGCCACTGTGCATGCGGCATCTCTGGCATGGTTGTCAAAGATTGTGCATATGAGTCTATGTGTAGATTAGCAACCTGCATGCTGTTCTTCATGTATTTGATTCTCTATTGTGCATGGAGTCCATGGCTGTGTATGTGTTTTGGCAGGTTGGTCCCCACAACGGGCCGTCAACACCTGCTGAGGGTGTTTTTCCTGTGCGCAGCTCGCCTTTCAGTTTCATGATCCGGTGTCAGTCATCTTTGGTGATTGTGCATCCTTTGTCTCTGGGTGTGCCATGGAAAACCGGACACTCCTTCCTTTACATACTCCTGTTGCAGTAGTCCTTTCTGACATCCTAGTCTTTGGGTGGAACTTGTGGCATAGTTTCCAGGATATGCCGCCTGCTGTTGCTGCCCCTGCAGCAAGGGCACACGAAGTTTCCGGATTTGGCAACACACACACATCAAAGATGCTCCTCCCTTCCTCCCTCAACCCATTCATTTGGCTGTCATCAGCTTGTCTGTGCCACAGTTGCGGCCACGCGGTGCCAAAGGCTGGACCGTCTGCACATGCAACGTGCACATTGCACGACCCTCATGTCCTTGCATGACCCACATCACACTACAGTCTGATGTTGCAGACACCCTCCAAGCAATGTCCATCCACAAATCTCCCGCCTGCTCTCAGGCATACACTAAGCGCACAGACAACACCTTTGCATGATGAGTGTGCAACTCCGACTGCCTACACAGCGCTGCCATGCCTTCAGGCCCTGTCACACCAACCAGGTCATGTCCCTCCTACTCCCCACCGGCTCTGTACCCCAGCAAGGCATGTAGTATGGTGTCGTCGTCAGGCACATGGCACAGGTATCATCTGTCAGCGTGTCAATCTACAATGTGTCCAGGACCCCCCTCTCCACCATCACATGCGCACGGCACCTCATCATCAACTCGTATGCCATTGACAGCCAGGTGCTCCTCACCCTCACCAAGGACGCAGACATTGCCAGTTCCAATATTCAAGATTGCATGACATCCATTGATGAATGGCTGAACATCAGCCACCTGAGGCAGGACTTGTACAGGACTGAGGTCAACATCTGAGGATTGTCCCCTTACAGCTGGGTCAACTGCTTGTGTCCCACCCGCAAGAGCCCTGCACAAGCACCCAGTGTCCACGCACACAAGATGGTGTGCATCATGGATTACTTGCTCACATTTGCCATGGTAATCCCCAGTATCTGTGCCTCAGACCGCAACACCCTCTGCATTATGCACATGATCCCCAGATAGATCCACTCCAAGGAAAGATGGACCATCCCCCAGGTCCACGACAACATCCGTGTCAAATACTGCCCTGCCCTCTACGGAGCAGCCACACCCAAACTCCCGGGAAACTTGTCCACATCCAGGGTGCATCTGCACACCTCAGCTTCAACATCCCACGCCCCAGCCACATCACCATCCAGCAGAGATAGCTGCAATGGATCACTGTGTGCTGCAGGATGTCCTTCAGACTCCCCACCCACACTCAGGAGGCAGGCCACAACCCCGACCCAAAACCAACCTTGTACCACTGTCCTCCGAGACCCCGTAGTGCCATCTCCGTGCATCCAACCTTGACCTGGTCACCATTCTTCACATCCACCGTACTCCAGCATGCAGGACATAGTTCTCCCACCTGGGAACACATACCTGGGACTCCCTCCCCGGGAACCTCCGAATGAGGCATGACCTCTACGCCTTAATGATACTCTTCGAAATAGGTCTGTCTGCACAGTATTGCAAGCCCCCCCTCAGCAGCTTGAGGCCATCACAGGTGAGTATTGTGCTCCATGTCTGCATTGAATGATACATTGTGACCCATGTGTGTCCTGTACCAGACTCAGATCCCAGGGTATGGATGGGTGGAGTTAGATCAACACTCACATATGTTGTGGACTAATGCAAAATGACAGTAACATCTCATGACAAAATAAAGTATTTATTTACGGTGGGGTACGTGTTTTGGTAGATGAACTAAGGTGCTCTACCGGGTGCATAGAATCCAAAGTTCACAGGGGGAGATGGTATCCTTTGCTTTGGAAGTCATCAGAGTCCAGAACACAGTGTTGGTCATCAATGGTCAGATTGTGACCAGCAAGTCCATGTGGCAGAGAATGTCATTGGATGAGGTGCTGCTGTTGCTCCAGAGGGCCAGGTGCCAGGCCAGGTGACCTGGGAGATGTGGATGGTCCACTGACTCTCACGGTCTTTTCCGTGGACGACTCACCTTCCTGTGGGAACCCTCAGATGCAGGCCTTGACGATGTCTGTGATGCTCCGTCGGACGAATCCTCCTCCTCCTACCTCCCTGTGGATGGTGGTGGTCTTCGCCTGGTGGCACAGGGAGGGTTGCCCATGTTGTTGGCAATCCGACGGAGTGAACGGCTCATGTCCATTTGCACCGCCAGGAGCTCAGCCAGTCTTGCCTCCATCCGTCCTTGATGTTGTTGTTGACTGGCATGTTGCTCGGCCTGCAGGTTCGTCATCTCGTCGAGGGTCCCCTTCATCTCTGTGAGGCTCGCCACTACCTGGCTGATGCCCCTGGTGTCACACCGGTATGTGTCCAGGATGTGGCGTATGTGTGACATATCGGTTCCCTCAGCTGGCTGGTCAGGTTCGCGCCTCCGCCTGCCTCCACTCCCACCACCCCTGCCCACACGAGCCTGGCCTGCCGTTGTGGGCACATCAGGTCTACGGGACCCCTGAGGGATGGAATTTGCGGGGTTGTCTGCCTCCTCCTGGGTGCCCGGAGAACCTTGTCCCTCCTGGTCAGACTGGCTGTGTTGTTCAGTGCGAGCAGGGCTCCTGGGTGTCTCCTGGGATGTGGCAGGAATGGGGGTGGGGGTTGGCAGAGATGTACCGGACGCAGGTGCTGCAGGGGCTTGGGCACCAGAGGGGCCAGGTTGGTCGGGGTCATCCACGGAGTGGTGAGAGTCGTCGCTGCCGGTGGGATCATCTTCACGCTGAGCCTGTGACTGTGATTGTTCCCCCCCATTGTTGGGGGGAGGTCCATGACATTGCCCTGTGTGTGAGAGCGAGGCAATGTTAATGCTGTTTCATGCCACATCCATGTTTCATACATACTCAAGTTGTCACAGTTCCTCCAGGTAGTTGGATGTGCCTAGCATTCCTCTCAATGTCCACTTGGGGATGGGGATGTTGCGGGGGACAGATTGATATGTTCTCCTGAGTGTTTGACCTGTTGAATTTTGGCTAGGATGCTTATTTGGCTATGGATTGGTCTTGTTGTGTCACATGTCCATTGTGAGTGTGGGCAAATCCGTTGCCTGCCCCGGGGGTGTGTGCTTGTGTAAGGGGGGTGTGTGACCGGGCCTGCTGTTGGGTGTAGTGTGATTTGTCATTGGGTCTCCCAGGTGATGTGTCTGTCCTCTCATGGTGCATGCTGGCATGTCAGTGAGTGTGAGTTCCTGTGCTAGATATCTGAGCTTGTGGAGTTGGTGTTTGAGTGTACAGTGGTCACAGGAGGGCCTTGTGCTGCAGACAGCAGGGTCAAGTATCAGCTACCTTGTCAGTACTTTGCCAGTCCCTGTGCATTGAGCATGGTGCATGGGTATGTACCTAGGCCATATGGGCTGAGGGCATTGGTGTCTGCTTCTGAGTTGCACAATGTGTTGTGTGAGCCCCACCCTCCCAGTATCCCGGACATCAAGTCTCGGGTTTGTGGTTGGTGTGGCCTGGGACATGGAATTGCCTTTATTTATGAATGGGGCATGGAGACGTTAGTGGCATGAGCGTGGTTTTTGAGTGTGGTTGTGTGCGGTGAGGGCTTGGGGGAAGTTGCGTGCCTTTGGTGTATTTGTGGTGTGGATGCCATTCCCCCCATGTTACGTGAGTTGTTTGTGTACTCACCAGGCTCTGCGACTCCTTGGACTCCGTGTACTCCCACCGGCGGAAGCATGGCCATCACCTTCTCCTCCCAGGGATGGTAATGTACGGGTCTGCGGGGCAGTCCACCTCCAGTGATGTTACTCTGGGCGTATTCCTCGTTCATTTTCCTCTTGACTGCCCTGCGCAGATCGTACCACCTGGCTTGGCATTCATGCCTGGTCCTTCGGATGGGCGCAACAGCATTCACCTTATCGACGATCCTCTGCCACAGGCTAGTTTTTTTGGGCTATGCTGGTCTGTCTGACCAATGTTCCAAACAGCTGTGGCTTGACTCTGATGACTTCGTTGACAAGGAGGTCCAGCTCCGCCCTTGTGAACTTTGGATTCTTGTCTGTGGGCATGGTGTGGGGTGTGGGTGTGGATGGTTGTGGGTGTGTGGGTGTGAATGTGATGGTGTGTGTGTGAATGTGAAGAGGGGGTGTTTGTGAAGGAGGTTGTGTGAAGGTGTGTAAGTTAAGATGTAGTTAAGGTGTGAGTAAGGTGCAGTTGTTTGTCTGTGGGGTCTGGCAGCAGTGGGTCTGTTGCAAAGGCTCATGGGTTGTGTGTGTGGGCCCTTTTTATTGGTCCATTTGTGGGTGTGGCTGGGTTTGAAATTTTGGTGGGTGTGTTATAAGAGGTGGCTGTGATTTTGGGCCTCTGTTTGGATGTCCCAGGTCAGTCATTGAGATGTATTTTGTCATGTAGACGTGTTTTGTGGTGTTGTGCGAGTCGAATTGACCCTCCTTGTGCTGTTTTACAGTGTCCTGGTTCTGTACGAGTGTTTTTCGCGTAGGTGAGGTCTGTACATACGCAATGCTGGGTGAGGGTGCTGGGGTACGGTGTTGTGGTGTGGTGCGTACAGGTGCGGGGCTGGGGTACGTGCCTGGGGTGTGGGGCGTACAGGTACGGGGCTGGGGTACGGCCATGGGGTGCGGTGCGTACAGGTACGGGGCTGGGGTACGGGCCTGGGGTACGGTGCGTACAGGTACGGGGCTGGGGTACGGCCATGGGGTTGGGTGCATACAGGTACGGGGCTGGGATACCGTCCTGGGGTGCGGCACATACAGATGCGGGGCTGGGGTGCGGTGTTGTGGTGCGGAGCGTACAGGTGCGGGACTGGGGTACGTGCCTGGGGTGCGGTACGTACAGGTACGGGGCTGGGGTACGGCCATGGGGTGTGGTGCGTACAGGTACGGGGCTGGGGTACGGGCCTGGGGTACGGTGCATAAAGGTATGGGCCTGGGGTACAGGCCTGGGGTACGGTGCGTACAGGTACGGGGCTGGGGTACAGCCATGGGGTGCGGTGCGTACAGGTACGGGGCTGGGGTATGTTCCTGGGGTGCGGCGTGTACAGATGCGGGGCTGGGGTACGGTGTTGAGATGCGGCACGTACAGGTGCGGGGCTGGGGTACGTGCCTGGGGTGCGGTGCGTACAGGTATGGGGCTGGGGTACGGCCATGGGGTGCGGTGCATACAGGTACGGGGCTGGGGTATGGGCCTGGGGTACGGTGCGTACAGGTACGGGGCTGCGGTACGGCCATGGGGTGCGGTGCCTACAGGTACGGGGCTGGGGTGCGGTCCTGGGGTGCGGCGCGTACTGATGCGGGGCTGGGGTACGGGCCTAGGGTACGGTGCGTACAGGTACGGGGCTGGGGTACAGTGCAGACGGGGGGTACGGTGCTGACATACGGGGGTACGGTGCTGACATATGCGGGGGGAGGGGGGCTGTACTACTCGTATCCGCCCACAAGTTTACCCGTGTACATGTGTGCTACTGCGTTTGCTCCGTACGGGGCCTTTTACATGCGGTTGTGTATTCGAACGGGCGGTACGGATCGTACTTGTGCGATCAGACTTCTGTTTTATGATTTGCACGTAAAAATGTCCGGCTCCCTCTCGTACCCTTTTCCCTATGCAATTCGTATGTATTTTTCACGTACGAATCGTACTTCGCAGTTTGTACGGTACTTGTACGATTCGTACGTGAAAATATACGGATACGAGTCGTACGCAAATTTATTTTGCCGGATCGGAATCGGCACCCAAATATTAGCCCCAAAATCTCTAAAAGGCAGGAGAACTTAAAGGAAAAGCTAAAGAGTGTTCTTCAAAGGGCCAGTGATAGTGCTTTCACCCATTAAAATGCCATGGATGAAAGGGTTCAGGTCAAGGACAAAGTTCAAGGGGAAAATAAAACTAACAAAAATTGTATTTGTAGAAACAGATTTACATCAAGTGATCAACTTCAAAAAAATGTAGACTCTGACTTTTAAATGTGTACACTGAGATTCACACTCAGCAATTTTTTTTATTTAAATAAAGGTAAAACAATCTGAGTATGATATATTTGAGATTGATGTCTCTGTCTTAGTTTTTTTTAAATTGCCATTTGGAATGATGATTGTCAAGGCATAGGGCATGCGGCTTTCCAAATGGTTCATGCTGTGTTCTAAGATGGCCACCACTGTTTTCCAGACCAACTGGCACATACGGAAATGCTTATGCAAGTAAATGGTCTTGACTAAGAAGGGGGTCGCAACTTCTATTTGCAGATATAAAAACTTGAAAACATATATTGCGAGAGCACACAAGTATGAAAGGCTGGCAGGGAGACTGAAAAACCTAAAAGATGAAAGTATGAAAAAGAAAAGAGAAAGCAGTGCTTTTTCACTAGCAAAAGAGATACAATTTACTACTGATTCAAAATCCACGAATCGCGATTCACAGCCCTAAAGACAGGGCAAACAAAACTAAAATGATTGAATAGAATGTAAATAGCGGTCTAACAGAGAATCACAATTGTTTTAAATCCAAAAAAGAGAGAGGAGATTGACAAATAGTAAGAGGAAAAAGAAAAATAGAATAAAAGTTTTCAGTCATAGTTTGGCTCCAAAATGGCCTCTTTCATAGTTTGGGTTGAAGAACGTTATACTAGGAGGTGTTGAAGACAGTCCTTAATGTTTGTAACAAACATTTGGTTATTGACATCAGCAACAGACACTCAGCAAGTCAAAATTAATAATAGTGTGGTAGGTAGATTGCATCCCATGTTCACACGAGAATGCTGACACAGTTTTAATATCAGTCTTTTTGACTTTTTCAAACTGAGGACAGTACATGGTAGTCCAAATCCATTTCTTCATGATGCTGTATTACGAACACACTTGTGGAAGAAGGCAAAAGGGTCACAATGACTCTTAAAGTGTTCTTCATGCTGATTTTCAGATAAAGTTTACTTCAAACACCATGAGGTAGATTTTTTAAAAATCTGTACTGCCGAAAAATGGCACAAAGTGATATAAATCACCGCAAAGTTTTGAATTGGGATTTACAATCCAATGCAAAACTTTATTTGCACTAGAAAGTAGCCGTAAATTAGCGCTTTTTCTACTTTGCGTTGCTTTGCTTCAAGGATGCATCCCGTGGGTGGTACACAACTGTTTCTATGCTACCAATTATGGTTCTGATGCAAAGTTATCAGTTCAGTTCAGTTTAACTTTATTCGGATTCAATAAAGATCCATAAAAGTACAACATCATTGTAAACATATAACAAACATTCTTCACTCGAGAAAAATAAAACATAACGAATAAAAATAGATGTCATGAAGCAAATACATAGCGAAAAAGATAAAAAAGCGATTTTTTTAAAAGGGGAGAAATGGGTTTAGCCAGTAGTATGTACATTGTCCATCAATCAGGCTGTGCAAAGACGCAAGATGTAAACTTTTAAACTCTGTGCAAATGAGCAAATTGTAAACATCCAACGATAGGATCAGAATTTTATCATTGTAGACCCTGTATACTATAGTCTTATTGAATTTAAAAATAGACGATAATGTATCTAAAATAAGTTGTAGAGAAAACCTCATCATTACTGTGCAAAATAGCAGGCATGTAGACATAGTTATAGTACAGATAGATAATTACAATGACTTTTTTAAACAAAATAGATATGTCTTGGTTAGCCATAGTCAGTACCTTTTGATTGTTAATAACATTTATCATCAGGAAAGCATAGAAGCTCTAGATTTAATAGCTGCTGATAAAAAGGAGCTAACACGAAAAATCATATCATCACTGCCCAATTGTAGTATTTCTTCATATGCAGAGATATAATTAGTCGTCCCATGAGCTCTAAAGTGGGGGATGAGGTAATGCTTGGTATACCTTACATAAAATCCGCAGAAAAACAAAAAATGTTGTAAGGTTTGTTTGCAGCCAATGCCACATGGGCAGACTGTGTCCTCCAGATTTTTGTTGAAGCCGATAGGGAAACATAGGAGATATTTTACACTGTTATCCCTAAGGCGAAAGAGCAAACGCCTGTTCCATCTCCCTATAATTTTCCTTAAGTATTCCTGTGGTTTTGAATAGTTAGTGTCGACTGTACTCGGGATGGACATGTATCTAATGATAGAAGGTTTGCTAAACTCTGCCTTTGCTCTATCAGTGCGATATAGGGCGTATAGTGCATCCCTTGCTGATTTTAAAATTATGTTTTCGGCAGCAAGGGGAAGGGAAAAGCTATGTTCTAGGTGTATACTAGACAGGCTTTTGTGAACGGCGTTGAGCCAGGGTATATGTTTGCCCCTATCGCAACTCAGGCAGTCCATTATAATTCGTTGTGTTAAAATGGCTGCAGGATTGCGCCATATCTTCAGCCAAAATAAGGCGGGGCGAGATTTGATAAAGTCTTCTACATAATGTAGATTCAATTCTTTATGACACAAAAAGGTGGGTGATGAGATTTGTGCCCCAAGTAACCTCCTGCAGAATCTATTTTCTTCTAATTGTATCCCGCTGCAGTCCGTGAACCCCCATACTTCAGAGCCATAAGTCGCAGTAGGCAGGCATTGGGTTCTGTAGATCTGCAGTAGAGGGGTCACAACATCGGCCTTTTTTGGTTGTCCCAGACTCATTATAGAGTTGATTGCCAAACCTAATTTATTTCTACCTCTGGCTACATGCGATTTCCATGAGCCTGTGTCAGAAAAGACTAAACCAAGGTAGGGAAAAGTGCTCGTGCTTTTTAAAAGATCTGTTCCGATCCTTATATTCTTTATACAGTGTTTTTTAGGTCCACAAGACATTATGAATGATTTGTTAAAATTGGTGCATAGTCCCAGATCTCCCATAAAAGATACAAAGCCAGAGATTAAAATACGTAAAACTTTAGGTGTGCGGCCCATAAGGACCGCATCGTCTGCATATAAAAGTGCAGGGTACAATTCGCCGTTAATTTTAGGTACATCGCTAGATAATTTGATCAGAGAGTTGTTCAATTCGTTAATATAAAGAATAAAAAGCAGAGGGGCCAGGACACACCCTTGTCTGACCCCTCTGCCAATTAAAATATCCCTAGAAACCTCGCCGTCGTTATTAATCCTCACCCGTGCTTTCAAATCTCTATGCAGATATGCTAGAAAGTGTACAAGTGCATTGTCCAATCCATAGTTTAAAAGGATCTCCCATAGGCGTGAACGGTTGACAAAATCGAACGCTGAAGTTAGGTCCATGAAACCCAAATATAAGGGTACTTTTTTTGCTACTGTATATTTCCCCAGTATGAGATTTAGATTTAGACACTGTTCAACCGTGCCAACGTGGCTCCTAAAGCCCAGCTGGCAACAGTTTAAAATTTGTTCATCTTCAGCCCAATTCCGGATTTTATTAAAAACGACTCGCCCCAAGATCTTCAGGGTGTTGTCGATCAGGGATATAGGGCGGTAGCAGCAAGGGTTGGATCTGTCCCCTTTCTTAAAAATGGGTACTATTATGCTTGTGGTCCATGTTTCTGGGATGGGAGAGTTTATCAAATTGTTAAAAACATTGCATAAAAGAGGGGACCAGAGATCTGGTTGAGATTTAATGAGGTCGATAGACAGCCCGTCTGGGCCGGGTGCTTTATTCCCTGCGCTTTCGTGTATGGCATCTTCAACTTCAGACAGTAATATAGATACGTGTGGAGGTAAGGGGAGATAATCAGAGCTTATTTCATTGGCCAAATAAATTTTTGAAAAGTGCTCTTCCCATACGTTGCTAGTTATATTGCAGCCTATGGGGGTGATGTTTGAACCTGAGGATCTAAATGCTTTCACCTCTCTCCAGAACCCCGTTACGTCTTTGAGAGCTGCAGCGCGGGCGAGGGAATCCCACCGTTCCTTTAACACCATCTCTGCGCGGATTTTAGTTGCGGACTTATAACGCGCTCTCAGGAGCTTAACTAATGCCACGTCCCTGGGTTCGGTTTTTAGGGCGTCACGTAACGACCTATTTGCACTAGAGCAAGCGTCGTCGAACCATCTGGGGCCCATGCTCTGGGTCGTCACTGGCTTCGAGATTTCTGATTTTATACCAGCACACAACGTAGTAAAAACCTTAATGATGTCTGCACCGGGGCAAGTACTAGACAAACATGTCTCTATAGATGGGCGGTGGGATTTTATAATACGGGCCAGTAATGCATTATTGTCTATCCCTCTCCACATGACTTTCAACTTGTCAGTGGATAGTGTCAGGTCTTTGGCCCCTATCTCTTTACGTTTTCTGGATTTATTAAAAAATCTAATAGTGGTAAAAATTGGATTATGGTCGCTATAGCTAGTACCTAAAACTTCGGCCTTAACTAAAAAATTTTCGAGTGAAGCTGAAATAAAGATATAGTCAATGGTGGATGAGCAGCCACGTCCTCTGTAAGTCGGCAGTGGGGGGTTAACTGGGTCGAGGCCGACTTTTACCATTACATCGACTAAATCATAAGTAGATAGATAGTTATACAATTCATTGCCTCTGCTGCAAGGAGTTTTCCCAGTGCTAGTTGTAGCGGATGTGTGCGTACTGTTATACAGATGGGCATTGAAGTCACCCCCCAGACAAATGCCATCTAATTTACCATATTTTCTATCCTGCGTCAGGGTATCGATGAATTCAAATAACCCGATAAAGTTTTTGTTAGGCACAGATGTAAAATCGTTGTTATAAAAATTAATTAGACAGACCGTAATCCCATGCGTGTAAATCAAGGCCTGGACATTATCATTGTTAGTATCTATAAGTTTGATGCTATTACCGTCGGTGATTTTTATCCATATCGATAAACCCCCGCTTGGCCTACCAGAGTTAGGGATAGATGCAAGTTTGTTGTAGCATGAAAAGCCCTCAAGTAATAGGTTACTAGTGCACCAGGTTTCTTGGAACATCAGGATATCGAATCGATTGACCATATTGACCCAATCATTTGTATTCAACTTCGCTTTCAGGCCTGCAGTGTTCCAACTGAGTATATTCAAGTTTTGGTCATAAGGTTTGGGAACAGTGGTCGTAAAGAAAGTGACTAATGCAGGTTCGACCGTCCGTGATCCCAACGGATTATCAGTGGGACTGTGTTCAGCTATATCAGGGTTGTCACGCCTGGGGCTCAATACTGATGTTTCTGTAATAATAGGGTTATGTATTGGTCAATCCTGGTTATCCAAGTCAGATAAAGTGCTAAACCTATTAAATAACTGAGGTGCCAGATTAGTGTTATTATATGGTGTTGCTCGGGGTCTGTAAAAGAAACCCAACGGTACAAGGATAATATTAGTGGGTCTGGTAGATGAATCACATGGGGCGTTCAGCAGCCATTTGGCCAATGAAGGAGACCTTAAGGATATAACTATGCAGTCTCCCATGATGTGTTTGGTAGAAGGTCCCACCCAGGCCACCCTACGAACCATTAGGATGTCATTGGCGATCTCCCATCCGACACCCTTGTGTTTACATATCCAGTCCAGGCATTTGTTTTTAAGCTCATCCCACGACTCGGTCTGGTTAGGTCTAAGCGGAGGTACACCAGCTAATATTGTTACATAGGGACAGGCTTCTGGAGGCAACTGAAGGATAACTTCCGTACATTTATGTGCCTGTTGGGCGGCTAAAGGTCTGTTGGTTGTGTTAGGGACTAGATTTACAGGTCCGGATGTGACTTTAACGGTTGGTACAATATGGGGGGGGGGGCAAGATACCGGGTGGGTTGTTCAGAGTGTGTGCCTTGTGTGTGGGATTAATTGATGGTAGATTAGGATTAACCCTCCCAGTACATTCGTTACACATACTAATTGGACCAGGCGGAGCACTATTGCTCAAGCCTTCTAACAGTCTGTTATGGAGAGCGTCGAGATCCTTTAGATGCTTTTCGCCTCTGGTCAGATCAATGGTCATGGACCCTTTTCTCTTGGTTTCCTCATTTTTTATAATGCTTTCCAGTCTGTCTAGTCTTTTAAAAATAACATTGAACTGGTTTACCATTAGGTCCTTCAATCGGTTAAAGGTGGAGTCCACAATAGTGTCAATTAGATTCCCATTCGGGTTTACCAGTGGGGAGTTCCTTGGCACGGGCTCGGTTTGTGTAAGGGTAGAGGTACGGCCCGCTGTCAAAGTTGTAGGATCAGGGGTGCTTATTGCTGGGTGCACGATGGAATCATTAGGAGCCCTACCAGGATCATCCGAGCTTCGTGACCACATACTCATGGGCGTCGGTTGAAGTTTGTTGCAAGGGGGCTGTTTCCTCTTGCTTTTGGTGGTTTTACCAGGGCCCCTCTTCCTTTTCTCTCCCACGGTTTTTACTGATGTTGCGATGGAATTGTTATCACTAATGGGTCTAGGACTTTGCTGGGAATCAGAAATGGTGATTACAGCATCAGTCATTATGTGGCCCTCGCTGGTAGTCCCAGAGTGTGCTGGCTTATTAATAATTACAGTAGGGATTAATGGTACAGGCATCACAGTCACGGTCTCAGTTTCGTTTTCCCTAGAGCCCTCTTGCTGTTGTTGGTATGGGGGTATATAGCCCATAGAGAGCCTCCTCTCAGTGATCTCGATTTCCTTATTTACTCTGTTAACAGCATCCTCCAACATATGCTCAAATGAGGTGGTAAGTGTAACGAGATTTCCACGTATAGGAGCGATGGTATCGGAGCTGGTCGGCGGGGTTGCGTGTTCAATCATTCTACAGTAAGTAACCACTTACCCGCACTCACAGCTTAGGGGGGGGCCCCAGCCCAGCCTCGGCCAGCCCCGGACGGCCACAGACGGCCCGCCCTCTGCCCGGGCTCAGCCCGGCGCCGCCCGCGCGCGTCCGCGAGGCGGAGGAAGCTGCCCTCTTTTCAGCTCCTCCGGCGCGGGAATCGGGCGATGGGCGGAGTCGCAGGGCAAGCTGGGAAATGTGGTCCGCACCGCTCCGCGACCGCGCGGTGTAAAGGCACGGCGGCGGGTGCGACCACGACTGCAGGGCTCCGCTTGCTGTTAGCAGGTAGGCAGGCAGGTGATGGATGGCAGCGTTCCTCCTCCGAGTTACGAGTGGCTCAGTGATGCTTCCCAAAGTTGCAAAGTTATATCTAGTAACAATGGTAAACAGGGCTTTGCACCAAAAAATAATGATGCCTCAAGGAAAAGGTTAAACAGTTGAAATGTTTTTCTTTCTCACAACATTTCCTACATTGCATATGTGGTGCACTGTACAGCGCATACACAAGGAGGGAAACATTTAACAAATGCCTCAGCATAGTTTTTTTCCCTTCCAATACAAAATCTATGCTAGACAGCATGCACACCTCTTTAAAGCATTGTGCATAGGTGTGTGTGTGGCTGGACAGACTGTTTGTGCATCAGCACTCAGGAAGAGAATATGAGTGTCGTATTTTTGTAGAGGAAGAGAATATGAGTGTCGTATTTTTTTAGAAATGGCACCGTCCTGCTTTCTCCCTTTCACGCAAAGCAGCACTGCAGCTTTGCTTGCTGTAATGCCATGCATGAAAGTTTAGTAAATGTACCCCCCAATTTGTTCCAACCACAGTCACCAAGGAGAACTTTAGGTTGCTGACAATCACATACGCTTTTCAAGACTTCCTGAACATCACACCACTTCATCAGTTTAACGCCAACCCAAGTGAAGCCCTCATTAGAAAGATCCAAAGATGTGCCAATACCACTGTTTTCAGCAAAGATCGAAAGCCAGTGGATCCAACTATCATCCAGTAACCACACAAAAGGCTTCTTAGATGTCAAGGCAAGATGAATACACATTAGAAGCAAGCGGTCAGGAGTAAATATGATAGATATGAAATGGTGGAGGGTAATTTGAAAGAATGAAAGAGATGTAAGGCAAGTTGATTGGAGGGTGATCTCTTTGAACACATAAGAATGCTAACTGAATTGGTAAAAATACATCCGTAGTAGAAGGCGCTTTAAAGAAATGGTTAATTAGGAGAGGATAGCTTAAGGTGCCTAGAAGGGCAGCCAATCAATATTCAGAAGCAGGGGTTATATAGCATATAACTGCTGAGGTGAACTGGACATGAAAAGACATGTTAAGACAGGTGACAGCAATTTCACTTCATTTCTGTTGAGAGTATTACTCCAACCAGAGCTACTGTAAGCAGAAGGTGATTTGGGAGGCAGAGGGACTACCAGCAAAAGAAAAACTCAACTATATCAGCCTTCCATCTTGGAATTTGATGAACATTAACCAACTCCATCTTTTAAACTCTCATTTAAACAGGCAGAAAGCACATATTCCAAATAGGTAAAACGTAGCTGTAGACAGTAATATTTTAAGCTTAAAGAACAAGAAAATTAATTGGTAAAAGGAAAGAAAATATTCATTGTAATACTCTCTCCAGTCTCCAGCTATGATTTTTTACACCTCTGTTTTATTACTCTCTCTCCTCTCTTCCCTATTCAGTCTTCCTTTCTCTCCCTCTCTTGCTCTGTCCTTCATTTTCTCTCTCCATCCCTTGCTCCTTCGCTGCATCCTTTTCTCTCTAGCCCTCTTACTGCCTCTTGTTTTTTCTCTTTCGTTCTCTTGCAATCCCTCCTTTTCTCTCTTCCTGTCTTAATTTCTGTCCATCCTTCCTTTTCTATCTCTCTCTCCTTCTCCTTCTCTGCCTTCCTTTCTATTCGTCTCTCATTATCACTCTGTCTTTCTCCCTCCCTCCTTTCCTTCCTCTCTTTCTCTTCCTCTCTTCCCCCCTCTCTGTCTCTCCTTCAATCTTTCATACCCTTCGTCCCCTTCTCTCCCATCTTCTATTCCTCCATCTGTTCTTCACTATATCCACTTCTCTTCATTTACCTGCTCTCTTCATCACTTTATTTCTTCCTCTCTCACTCCATCCCTATCTCCCTTTTCTTCTTCTCTCCACATTCTCCCTCACTTTGGGCCCCATTACGATGGCGGACAGCTAGGGGGCCCAATGTTCCTTTCCGCCAGCCTTTTCATGGTGTGTTCACCACCATGAAAGTGCCGGTGGAAAGGAACATTGTAATGCCTTCAGCGGAGCCTGGCAGGCACCGCCACCATTGTAGGCATTACTCTGTCTCTGATGGTCTGACGGTTGGAACTGTGGCGGTCCGTCTTTCTGATCGCCACACAGCTGCCCGCCATCCAAATGTGGCAGGCAGTAAAGTTGTTGAAAATGGCAGGGGGACCGCCACCGACAGCCTGCTTGTGGCGGTCTCCCCGCCATTGTAATCAGGCCCTTTATATCTCACTTCCTCATTCATTCCCTGTCTCCATTCCCATCCCTCTCTCTACTTTCTCCTTACCTCTCCCCAAACCCTGATTTCCTTCTCTCCTTTTTCATCCACCTATCCCTGTCTCTTTCCTTGCTTCCTTTTCTTTCTCTCCATCTCTCCAGCCATCACTTTGTCTATCTCTCATCTATCCTTTCCTGGCTCCCTTTCACTCCCTCCCTACTTCCCTATCTCTATCTCTTTCTGTATCCTCCCCCTCTTCATCCACACCCTTCTCTCTCTCACTCTTACTCTCCCTGGCTCTGTCTTTTGTCACCTGACGTGGGATACTTATCTTGCTCTCACCCTTTATTTCTATCTATTATTCTCTCCCCTTCCCTGATTCCCTTTCTCTTCCTCCATCTGTATCTTCTTCTCTTATCTTACTCTCTTCCTTTCCTTCTCTCTCTCTCTTTTCTCATCCCTCTCTCAGTGGCTCCAACACTTTTGTTTCTCCATTCCTCTTTCCTTTCCTGCATCTCTCTTCCTTTATTTCTCTCTCCTGCACTTCCTTTATTTTCTCCATCCCTGTTGTTATCTCCCATTTTCTATCTTTGCCATCTGTCCTGTCTCCCATTAACACGTGTTGCTGTGAAACAGGTTCTATCTCCCTCCTCTTACTTTCGCATAGTTTTGAGCATTAGTTATTATGAATATTTATTAGACTACTTGTCATAGGTTTTAAACAATGAAATGCATTTTGATGTTTTAAGTTTTTTATGGTCAGATTATAAAATGCATATTGTTTATATTGCCTAATTGGTATAATATCAAACATTTAAATAAAATAGTGACATTCCGCTGAGGAAAAGGAAATGTTTACTTATATATTTGATTTCAACATATCGGATCAATAAATATTGCTGAGTAGGATAAAAGGTACTCTGTCAACAGAGTACCAAAACATACACTAGCTAGTATAAAACTTAATCTGGTAAATAATTTCATGAAGCCCTCCTTTATGAGAGCATATGGAAACATAACTTCAATGAGCTAATGACCATTAAGTCCAAGAGGGCTGACATCCACTATGTAATAATTCAATCTTGTCCCTAAAATTGCGTAAATAAACTGAAAACACAAAGGGGCAGATTTACAAGCCCCTTGTGACAACTTTTTACGCCGCCTTTGCATCACTTCTGTGACGCAGCGGCGTCATAAACAATGTGCCACGATGCAACATATTTACAACGTGATGCATCTAGGGAGATGCGCCACGTTGTAAAGCCCTGCGCTACATTATACCTGTGTCAGGTATAATGTATGCAGGGTGGGCGTTCCATCACAAGGAAGCCTCGTAAAAGTGACATAGTGAAATCTACAAGAATTCTCGGAGTCACTTTTACGATGCCACTGCGTCAAAACCTTGCACCTGCTTGAAGCAGGCATTAGGTATGACGCAGCATGATGGGAACAGGCATTCCTGACCATTGCTGGAGTTGCGTCATGCTTACAAAACGACTCCAGCAATGCGCTGCCTTTCCGCCAAAAGATGCATCACGCATCCGTCTATCCTTGCACCACTGTGGGCCGCATTGTAAATGTGATATATACATGGTGGCGCAAGGCTTTTTTTTACGTCACGCAATTTAACTGACACATCTCTGCTAATATGCAGAGATGCGCCAGTTCTTGTAAATCTGCCCAAAAGAGTGCATGTGTTAATCACGTAGGTTCAGAAATTAAATTCCCACAAAAACAATAGATGGGACTTTAATGTACTTTGCATATGCTTAAGTGTAGAATTCTAATACATTTAGCCAATGTGCACTGCCAGTTTCTTCATCTTTAATTTGTCCATGTGGGTGTTTCACACTTACTGGTCTAAGATTTTGGTACTAAAAGAGGATATCATTTTTTTCCTTCTTTTTTTCTGGTTAAAACCTGAATGTTGATTTGGCATGAATTTAAAGCACTATTCTTGACTGCAGCACTCGCTAGACACTATTCCTATTCAAAGCTTTCGAACATCCCCTTACAAACCTCATGTTTGTGCAGTTCTAAAGAAGATCCCATGGTAAACATAGGTCATATACATATATATGATAATATTTGTCACATTCATATGCAGAAGTCTGGCATTTAGTCCATTCTCCTTTACAGTCCCTATCCTCTGAACCTGGGGTGTCGTGAACGCCAACTTTAGCAGCTACATTAGGGTCGGGCTTCTTTATGTGCCTCTTCTGTCTGCAACTCAGAAGAAAAAAGTCAAAATTAATGCTGTAAGGAAGATCAGAAGATGGGGAGATGGAAAAGGGAAAGAATGATGGAATGATGAAATATGAAAGTAAGGAAGGGTAAAGAAAGGGTAGGAAGGGCTAATTGGATGGATGGATGGATGAGTAGATGCAAGAGTGGGTGAAAGAATGAGTGACTGGCTAGGCAGCTGAACTGGTGAAAGGATGGCAGAGTAAATGGAAATCTCAGAGTCTCAATGGCTGGTTGGGGAGTTGAAAGAATTGCACAGCAAATGGAAAACAGAATGGATGGATGCATGCATAAATGATGGATGTTTTAATGGATGGATGTTTTAATGGATGGATGGAAAGAGTGTCTGATGGTTGGATTCAGAAAGATTGAATGGTGGTTGAAAGAAAGAATTGATGACAGATTATAAAGGTGAAATGTTGGATCCCATCTGGTGGATGGAAGAGTAAAGCATGAATGGATAGATGTTTGGATGGAAAAGACAAGGGAGCTTTTCTAGCTAGTGTCGGGCTCCCTTGCTTGACTTGCCTGGTGCCATCAGAGTTTTGGTTCAGAGTGAAGGGTATTTTAATTTACTGGCTCCTCCCTTGCTTTCACAACTCAGAATCTGTGTACATTACACAGTCAGAGTCAATGCTGTTGAAAGGTGTTTTTGATGCATGCTACTCCCAGGGAATCAGCTTATGACAGTCATACTGACAGATAGAAGGAGGCAACATGTAGAGGCCAGATGCAGAGCTGTTGAGAACAAGCACTGATAATGTACAAAATGTAATAATTACCACAAGTCGAAGAGTTGTGCCTAATTACAACCTTTGTGGACAGCAGGGAAACCCTGAATTTATTCAGGCAATTTCTCAAAAAGTATAGACCTGTAATAGGCTGATCAAACCCTCACTCCTTTAAGATTGAAACTAGTATCTGGGGCACAATTCTTGTAAAGTGCTTTTATACCTTTCATCCCAAATGTTATCTGGAGCATAGTGCAAGGAGTCTCCATAAAACATCTTTTTATCTCTCATTTGCGATTAGGTCAATTATGTGAGTCACCAGGTAGCCCATTTCTAAGAGGATAGCAGTTGTGTAAGCCCACCGAATACTCCCACTCTGACCAACTCTGGGGAAAGACCTTGGTCTCAGTAACTTGAGCATCTGAGAGAAAATGAGTCCAGACCAAGGCGGTTGGAGAGAAAGCTGCATGCAGACCCCATCAGTAAGCTACACAGGACCTTTTTAACAAAGGCAAGTGGAAGCAACCACAGACCCTTCTCATGGGATGAAGGCACTAATGTTGTTTCAATCCATATGTTAATTCCAAGCAGAGGAGACTATAGTAGGACATTTTTAATTCCAGCCCCAACGGCCATGAAGAAAGGCTCTCAAACCTTACCCATTATGCAGACTAGGTTAGACTCCCTCAATCATCTAAATAGGTGGCATAGTGCATTAACCGAGACTGCACAAACGTCTGAACAAGGAAATGCACACTGTTGTGCCAAAGGCTGACTATTGAATATAGTATATTTGTAATTCCTGACTTCAAACCCAAACTTCGGAGTTTTTTTACACGTTTGCTGAGGACACAAACAAAACAATGTGCAGATCATGGCATATTTGTCAGGATATACTTCGGGATTCAAAAGGCACTTAATAAATATTCAGAATTTGGCAGAAAATACTGCGGCCTAAAGACAACTGACTGTTTCAGAAAGACTGATCGCATGCATACAGTCATTAAGTGATTATTAGAAAACACAAATTGTGCTATCTGTGTGGAGCTACATCGGTGCTTACTGATAAAATGGACCCCAAGTTTAGTGAGCTGTCAAAACCTGATGCTGGCTATTTTCGTAAAGGTTATTGTAACTGACTTGGGTAATTTTTCCATACCCTTTAGAACCCAATCATCGGCAATAACATCTTTCCTAGAAACATGTTTGGGAAAGACTGGCTGTAGCAGGTCCATTCTTCTAGTCACATTCAGTTTCAAGGCTACCTAGAGTATTGAAATAGTTGGCACGACTAAAGCAATGGAGTGGCAGGAAGAATATAAATCCTTTCTTTCCAGCAAGAGACTGTGGTGTTACGGGGAATATGGAGGTCACGTAGACATGGCTCAGGTGCCATGTGCTTTTTCCCGTGAAATGTAGAGGACAGGAGAGCACAGCTATGGACACTTGATTCATTGATAGGCAAAGATTTTTTTAAGATAGTTTTGCCGGATGCGTGTGCAACTCAGCTGTACAAGGCCAAAAATATGAGCAGAAAAAAACGCACACGAGACACAGGAAAATAAATGAGCTAAAGGAAGGTTCCCTTTCCCCTGAGTAGCTTTGTAACCAACAGTTGCCTCATCAAAAAAGGACAAAGGGCTTTAACTCATCATATTTTGAAAGAGCACACCACAGGTGGCTTGTTAATTAGCATTTCAAGATGGAGGTGATTAATTACCTTTAGGATTTCATGCAAAAAGAAAACTGACTTGTAATACGGATTGTATATCAGAACGAGGAACTCTGATGTTTTCCATTTTCAGTGAAAATATTTCCATTAATATGCATCAAAGGACTGGCGACACTCTAATTTTTAACACTTAACACCTGTGATTTCACAAAATCACAAAACAAAACCGATATATAATGTAAGTAAATCTGCTTCAGGAGTGGGTTGTGGGTACACACAACCAATTTTGTAGATTTTAATACTGAAAACTGTCAGAAATGTATTTCTTTCAAGAACAAGAGTAAATCTATTTTAGTTCAAGAATATTCTGAATAGTAACATAATGTGACACGTTTGGTAGGTTCTGAATGATGATCCCGGTGGGTGCAGCTCGGTGAGCTTACTTTGATTTTGGTTCCCGGCTCTGGCAGCAAAAACATCCATAGGTGTAGCCATAGAGGGCCCAGTAAGGCTATTAGGCCCCAAACACTTTCTATGCCTCCAGAGCTGCAATTTGCTGGCTGGTCACCTGTGGCATCTTAAGGTTCTACATCTGTTGCCAGGTGCTTAAGAATGTTATGATGTGAACAGCATGTTATGATTTGAACAGCTGGTGGGGCAGTTGAAGCCTGGCTTTCATCCTTGCAACAGGTCTGATGTGGATGGGATCTATTTCATGGAATAAACTCATTACCTTCTTAACAAAGCTGAGTCACCTGATTCTTACATTTGGCGACAGAGTATGGCTTCACCCTAATGGAAGGATCCCAACACTACTTTTATACATGAATGAAGTTCACAGCAAGAGTCTCTACTTTCTACACATGAGAGGCACTGTTTTTCATTCATTTATTACCTTGGATTTTACAATATATTTCGTCTAACAAAGACAAGAAAATATCCCTACCAATTTTGGCATTTCGGACTTAACCTACCGCTTTCAACTGATTTCATATAGCGCTTTGGTTAGTGAAACTAGATCTTTACATCTAATTGTTTTGTGCTTTCTTTGGAGCAATTTGTCCAGGAATTTACTCTCAATTTTTCAATCTGTCTGCTGCCATTTAAAGACTCTATGAGTGGCGCTGTTTTATAATCAGGTTGGTTTCGCACGGACACACTCTGGCATTTGCTTTGCATGCAGCTCGAGTTTTATTGAGAAGCGTTTCTACAGAGCACCTCATTGTGAAAACTATCCTAACGGACTTGTAATTCTCGTTTGCCCTTCATCTTCGAGGCATCATTTGAATTTACTGACCGTCCGCTCACCTGCCTGTGCTCACAATCGAGCCATCGTTCTCTGTGCAAAAGCTCCATTTCTCGTGCATCATCCACTCTGACTTCACTCACGGTGCAGCTCTGCCCTTCCGAGGAGTTCTCTGAAGTGTCTCATCATCACGTTTGTGGCGTCAGTGTCTTAGCGTGGCTTCTCATCACGTTCCTGACGTATTACTGGCAGCCATCTTTCGCGTTGCTAAGCAACGCTCGGAGGCATCGGATCCTTTTTTTTTTACTAACATTCCTGGCAGTCAATATCGCGTCTTCACGCAAACGCAATGACAAGCGTTACAGGGCGAATTTAAACTGCTGACATTACATCGTTGGAGCACAATCTCAGCAAATATGTCATTGTGTATCTTTTCAGTGATACACACACTTGACTTTTCATCTTCGCTGCCCCAAGGTAATTAATGGTGTGTTGTAACAGTGGCACACACACTTTGTTAAGACTACAAATCTACAACAGTGACACATGCACTCTTGTGTGTCATAATTTACACCACTGTGACACGCACACTTTTAAGACTTTATGCTAATGCATTCTACTCTACATGGACACACACACTTAGTTTATATTTTGTGTGTCAAAACAGTGAATTTAAGGAGAAGTGTGTTACCATATATATATATACTCTTATATGCACTATGTTATTGTGATACACCTACTTCCATAACTTGGTGTTTATATTTATTATTTAACTTGCACTTTCTTCAAAGTTTTAGATTTAATTGCACATTTGTAAAAAAAAAAAAAATCTTTCATTTTACAAATATGCAAAATGTGTCTGCACCTCCGTTCTTTTTGTCAGCACCCGGAGATCCACCTATTAAGTGGCAAAAATGGTGGAAAGTGTTTGAGAGATACGCAAGGGTGTGCGGATATTCTTTAAGTGCAGAAAGGAAAACAGCTTTGCTCTTGCACTGTTTGGGATCGGAAGGTCAGGAAGTTTTGGACCATCTTCCTGACCTTGATGATCGTGATCTTAATGAATACGAAATTTGTATTGCCAAATTGAACAAACACTACCTACCCAAGGTCAGTGCTATCCTTGAGAGGTATCGTTTTGGCCATAGGACTCAATTGGAGGATGAGAGTATTGAAAACTATGTGACATCCCTTAGAAAGATAGCCTCATCATGTAAATTTGCTGCAACTCTGGATGAGAGAATAAGAGAACAGTTCATGTTGGGTTACAGCATTGAACGAGTCAGGGAAGAGTTGTGGCAAAAAGATGAGCCAACTTTAGAGGATGTTATAGTAATTGCGAAAAGAATTGAACATTCCCTGAAATGTATGGCGAAAGTAAAGAGAAAAGCTCTATTCAGGTCATTAAGACTATTCCTAAAGAAAGTGTAAGCCATAAAGAAATCAAAAAGAAGGGAGTCTCTAAGGAAACTCCTAACAAGTTTGATTTTTCACAAGTGAAATGTTTCCGTTGTGGCAAAATGGGTCATTTCGCTAATGACAGACAGTGTCCAGGATGAAAGTCCATTTGCAGTAAATGTAAGAGAAAGGGGCATTTCTCTGTTATGTGTAAAGGTAAGAATTACAAAGGGAAAATTAGCGAAATTTATTATGATGTTGATGACACATATGAATGCCAGGAAGAGGTAGATTGTGGTCAAATTCAGGTACAGGTAATCCAAAATGGGGAAGGTAAGAACTGTCCCTCAGATGAAATTATAGTCGAAGGAAAACCCACTAAGGTTCTTTTTGACTCAGGTGATAAGATCACCGTAATCTCGAAAGAGTTTTACATTAAACAAATGAAAGATAAAACTAAGGTTTTCGCCCTGATATAAAACCATTTGCATATGGCGATGAACCCATCAAGCTGTTTGGTTATTTCTGGGCTTTGATTGATTATAAGAACAGGTTGACAAACGTAAAAATTTATATTTCACAAAAAGGTGACAGCATATTGAGTTGGTTTCACCAAAGGAATCTTGGCGTAATGCTGGATCCGAATACTTCACCTCCTATTTTATTGAAAGAGAACTTTAATTCCAACTCTATTTCTGTCATTGACCACAATTCAAGCAAAGAATTTTCAGTTATGTTGAGAAATAAGTTTCCAAATGTCTTTTCTGATAAGTTAGGCTGTCTCAAAGATTACGTTCATCACATTCGCTTGTTTGATGATGCTAAACCTGTCTGCTGCAAGGTTCACAACATACCTGTTGCGGTCAGATAGCAAGTCAAATCTGAATTAGAGCGACTTAAAAAAGAAGGCATTTTTGAGGATGTGGAGACAACTCAATGGGTTGCTCCGGTAGTCGCCGCTAAAAAAGGGGATGGGTCTCTTTGGCCGATATTCACTACCAAAAATCAATGATATGTTAATGTTGTTGAAAGGAGCAAAGGTTTTTAGTACCATTGATCTGACCACCAAATTAGATTAGATGAAGAGTCTAAAGACTTAACAGCATGTGTTACCCCTCTTGGTACATATCGCTTTGCAAGGCTTCCTTTTGGTCTAGTTTCAGCGGCCTCAGTTTTTCAAAGAGCTCTAGAAAATGTTCTAACAGGTCTTACTGGCGTTAGAGTTTATCAGGATGACATTCTGATTTTTGGAACAAATAACAAAGACCATGATGAGAGACTTTTGAAGGTATTGAGCAGGTTAAATGACTTCAGGCTGACTGTGAAAATTGATAAATGCAAGTTCAGAAGAAGCTCTATTGAATATCTGGGCCACACTAATTCAGAGGGTGGTGTTTTGCCTAAGGAAAGTTTGATTGTTGCCATACAGAAGATGGCATCTCCTACAAACAAAGAAGAACTGATGAGTTTCTTAGGAATGGCGGAGTATTATAGTAAATTCATTAATGGGTTTGCCTCATTGTGTGTTCATATGAGGGCTCTACTGCACAAGGGTTGTGAGTTTGTTTGGGATGATAGTTGTGAGCAAGAATTTTGTGTTCTCAAAGAGAATTTTAAAGCTGCTCCTAAGTTGTGTAGCTTTAATCCGGAGAAGAAGTCTATTTTAATCACAGATGCTAGTTTGAAGGGGCTTGGAGCTGTACTTTTGCAAAAGGGCCACTCTCAAGACCATGTCATACTATTCTTGTCAAGGAGTTTAAGAGGTGCAGAGCTGCGTTACTCAGTGGTGGAGAGAGAAGTTCTTGCCGTATATTGGTCAATAAAGAAACTAAAGAATTTCCTATGGGGTGGTGTTTTTCAGGTCAGGACTGATCATAAGCCGTTGTGTGAGATTTAAAAAAAAGAAAGGCATAGATGCAGTCTCAAGTCGAATCACAAAATGGGTTGTAGGTTTGCAAAATTGCGACTTTGATATTAAATATTTAACTGGAGTAGAAAACAAAGTGGCTGATGCTTTATCTCGCCTTGTTGTCAAAGATGAGGTAGATCAGGATGATGAGTTTGAACAAGATGAGGAAATGGTTTGTGCCATTGATGAGAATATTATTGACAAAGACAGATGGGAGAAAGTTTTGCATGAATGTGTTGATTTAATGAAGGTTTTACAAAATGTCAACATGGGTTGGAGACTTAAACCCAAGGGTGATGAAAATCTCGAGAAATTTTGGCATGTCAGAGATTAGTTATCTGAACAGAATGGTTTGCTTCTCAGGGGATTGAGACTCATTCCTCCCAGTACAATTAGGTAAGAACTTATTTATTTTGCACATGTGGCACATCTAGGTATTTCTAAGACAAAAGAGAGACTGAGATTGTCTTATTGGTGGCCAGGCATGGATTTACAGGTAGAGCGTAAGATCAGAGATTGTGTTGAATGTGCTTTGAGTGAAAGAGTAGCAAAACCTAAAGTGCAACCCATGATTATAAGGAATCGATCAGATGGACCTTGGAAAGAGGTTGGACTAGATATTCTTGGTCCTATACACTCTTCTGGTACAGAGTGGTATGTTTTCGTATTGGTTGATTTCTTCTCGAGATGGCCAGAAATAGCCATTTCTCGAGGGATTGAGACCAAACATGTAATTACATTTTTGGAAAAGCTCTTCGCCAAGTAAGGGATACCCTCAGCCATTCTTACTGACAATGGTGTCCTTGGGGGGATACATGGCCACGCGTCTACCCTAGCTTGCCTGCACATACTAAACCTCAGGTTCAGCAACTGGGGGGGTATCATGTGGGTAAGGACCAGGCACCGCAGGGACAGGAGGGGGAAGGGTAGGTGTGGTGGGTGCAGGGACGGACGACTGCACCACCGGGGGTGGGGCAGCGCCAAAGGTGGAGGCGAGCTCGGCGCTGCACACTTCTGCCAGATCTTCAAGCGTCTCCCCTGCACCCGGAGAAACAACAGGCCCCAAGGAGGGGGGGGGGGGTCAGAGGGATGGCCTGCAGTGCTACTGGGGGAGGTGGTGGACAGGCTGGGGGACTTAACTCCCCTACCAGTGGAGTGCCTTGACCGTTTGCGGCCAGGTGAACTAGTGGGGCTGAGGCCCAGCCCAGCGAAGTAGGCCTCCTTCTCCGATTCTGGGTCAGGGGAGCCAAGGGGAGTGACATCGGAGGGACTGGGGAGTGAGTCATGTGGACGAGGACTGTGGCTGCGTGCCTGCCTGTGTGCCCCAGACCCAGTGGGTGTGCCTGCTTCCCCCTGAGTGTGCGTGTCAGGAGGTGTGGGCTTGCCCTTACGTGGTGGTGTGCTGCTTGTGTCTGGTGGGGTGCATGTGTGTGGATGTCTTGGTGTGCTTGGGACAGGCATGGGTGTGGGACTTGTGGATGGTGCAGGGGTAGAGGGGGACGCAGTGCTGCAGGTGACTCACTACTACCGTCAGTGACGAGTCCAGGGACCTCAGCAGCATGCGTTGGTCAGACATCGCTGATGACATGCCTGTACGACACCATCTGGGTCAGCAGTCTTGTGTGGCCATGGAGGACAGTCAGGATCGATGTCTGCCCAACCTGCAACTGCCGCTGAATGTCCACAGACTCGGCAGTGAGGGCAGCAGGGGGGACAGGGGCAGGGGGTGCGGTGCCTGGCACGAAGGAGACATGTGGTCGCCTAGCATGGAAAGAAGGGACCCGAGCAAGTGGGAGGGCGGTGATGGGAATGGAGGGGGCGGTGACGGATGGAGTGCTGCTGCCAGCTGTTGGAGCAGCCTCCGCCCCCTCAGGGAGTTCAGCCTTGGACCCATCAGCCTTGTAGTCAGTGTTGGTACTGAGCAGGTCCCCCGCCTCACTCCACTCGCCCTCCGTGCCACTAGATTCCGCCGACTCTTCAGCAGTGGTGGCACCAGTGCTCAATCCCTCCTCCATGTCCGTGCCGGTGTCTCCCTCGGTGTCCTCCGATGATGCTGTGGGCAAGGTGAAGAGACAGGAAAAAATCAGTCACCTGTATACATCTGACACATGAGTCCAAACAAAATAGGCAACAGTGCATAACAGGAAAGGCATCATGAGTAACATCTAGAATACTCCCCACATATGTAAGCCCTGCACTCCCCAGTTGGTTGACCCACCATGTCACTTGGAAAAAATGACAATTAGGACACAACAGCAAATAACTTGAAATCCCAAGATCCTGAGAAGCTAGTGTCTGGGATCAGTTGAGCACAGCAAGACTATGAAGGCATGCCACCTCTTCTTCACTGTGAACACAACAGTAATGTCGCACCCAAGGCCAAATACCACATGCCAATGCAGAAGGTGTCCCCACACTCAGAGACCTGTGAGTACTTAGGAAAACCCAAATAAATTCATTGTGATTCCTGGAGAATCACAACCCATTACACAATGGACATGTCTAGAATGTGTGAATGTGCCACTTTGTGAACAGAACACACATGTGTCTATATAACAGAAGTCACACAAGGAGGTGCACACCAAACTACATGTACACAGTCATTGTCTGAGCTGCCAGACTCAGTCAAATAATCCACTGTTAGGCAGAAATGGGGTATCAGTAAGTACATATACATGGCACCACGGTGGTCTGGATGACTTGACACTCGTAAGTTGGTATCGGCAACAACCAAGGACTAACCCAAATGCAACCACACTGTGGGAACATGTATATGTATGAACTCTAAACAAGTTTTGTTCAAACTGTGCCTTACTTTAAAATGTGCCAGCGGGTCCCAGGAAAGTGTAAAGGTGGTGTCTTGTGCACTTCCTTGGGAGACATCTGTCATGCAGGCACATTATTGTCCTTCACAACAAAACAACAAGGTCAAGCATATGAAACATTGAGACATGTTGACAGGTGTAGTGATTGCCAAGGGACAATTTCTCTGAGTAACAACTTGAATAATTTCATTTGTCACATGGCTATCCGTCACCTGATTACACAGTTGGCAACACATATGACCTACTGACTGTCATCTGGAGTGGCACACATGTCCACACCCAGGACAATGAATAAGCTAATGGGCCTGCAATTGTTTTGTAAAAAAGCCTAGCTGTACTGTGGGGACACCCTCATGGCAAGCCAGAATGTACCCACAAATGTCAGCACACAAAGTCACAACTGTGTAGCATCTGAACCACACACAGGTGCAAAAAATGTACAAGCAGGATACATGATTGTCAAAAACTGACACAGCCTACGAAGCACAAACATTAAGCACTGGCCAACATCAGAGGGGCACTGCACGGTGACTTTCTGTAATGCGAATTAGCACACAAAAGTCAGAACTGGCAATGAAAAATCAGGGTTGAACATGTACGCCCCTCCCGCACACACCCACCCATACCTGAGTCAATGTGACTGATACCGATCAAGAAGTGACACCTCTTATTCATGGTTACAATAACTGTGCTTGAAAACTCGCTTCATTGACACAACATCAGCTTGTAGGGCTGGCAAAACATATTTGTCACAAACAACCATCAACAGATTGTTGTGAATAGCCACACAGGCACTGCCCAGTGTGAGTATGCACAAGGAAACTGGTGTATCCCTGTCCAGTGGACACATGTAGCACACATGTGAAAATACAACCTAGGCCAGGGAAGAATGCCACAGAGGCAGGGCCATGCTGAACCCACAGTGAATGTGCACAGTGTTGGATGACACACATGATTAGGAGGGCAGGCTGTGTCAGGGGACTGTAGCGGGCCCACTGTTCCATGGTCCTGGAATGAGCTGACTGTAACATGAGCAACCTGAAGTACTGGGAATTTTAAGCCCAGCGGTGCAGGGGAACACACCCTATGACTTCGGGTTCTTCCTGTTTCAGACCTACAGAAACACAGAGTCTTCTGGGTGAAGTCAAAGATCAGTTTATTGGCTGCAGACCAATTACAGGTATCCTAGAAGTACAACAGCGTGTATGTTCTCAGGAGACTGCTAAAAATCACAGAAACGGGCTTCTCCTTAAATACAAAATATCCTGCTTCAGGCATACATTCCTTGTTTTATGGCATGGTCATTTATATGTATACATTTCAAACGAAAAGGCAGAGTCATGATGACCATCCCACATTCCAGTTAAACCAGCCCACAATAATTTACCCAGCAAAGCTCAGATCCCACATCAGATATCGATAGGCCCCAATAAACATGAGCATCTCCTGTTTGGAAAACAAGCCATAAAGCAGGAACAGTCAGGTGTGAAAGAGATTAGCTGGAGGCTTGTGTAGGATGAAAAGGCTTTATGGTGTGTCAAGCCCTGATGCTAATCACAGGTGGCCGTAGGACGGGGAGCTCGTGAGACCGGACTGACCTGGGGCAGCGGAGCCAAGCTGCCCAGGTCACAGAGAAGTCAAAGGAAGGCACATGTGCTCTAAAAGGCCCGTGTTTGCTTCATGTTATGTAGCCTATGTGAGGGCAACCATAAGATGGCCACCGCTCTAAGATGGAACCCACGTAGTGATGTATAATAACGTATACATAGTGCATTCATAGCTAAAACGTTACACAAAGCACTTGTACATACCGCATTAACCATTCGTGGTTCACTAATACCGGGATGGACAGGGGTAGGGCCCTGTCTCCTACGCGGTCCCAAATTGCAAAGTACGACAGACCCTCCTTTTGCCCTTACATAGGCAATAACTATACTCACATCAATCCGAGTCTAGGTCAATATTCATGAAGTCATGGAGGTGTTGCTGTAGCATCATCCTATTACTTAGCTCGTCCCTCGATATAGGTTTCCTTACACATAATGTAGCACAGAGGCCACATATCGCAGGAGCACACTGTATGCACAGACAGAACAGGAAAAGGATGGCTAAGATCATTCCAATGACCATCAGAACTTTCCAACCCCAGGCAGATATCAGTTCCCAGAACCACCCCACCAGTGACCAATCTCCTTTATCCACGTGTATGGACTCAGATATTTTATGTAGTTTGGAGATGGCTTGATAAACTGTTGGAGCGTTATCTGGTATGAAAATGCAACAACTAGCTTGGATAACCTTACATACCCCACCGCGGTCTGCAAGTATGACGTCTAGAACCATGCGGTTCTGCAAAGTCATGAGGCGATCCGCTTGGAGCTCAGCTGTCAAATTACCAAGGGCACCAGCCGTAACATTAACAGTGGATTCAACCACACGAGTCAGCTGTCTCAGGTTCCTACTATTAACCATAGGTCCCCAAAACGGCAGGAAACCCAAAAAGAAATCTCCCGCTTCCTGACCGGCAGTATCCTCCTTACTAATCACGCCTCTCACAACTCTGGTCTTGTGATAGTCGGAGGCAGCAGTGAATGTTGGCGGTAGCAAATTTGCAATATAACATGTGCCCGAGAAATCAGGGGGCAACCATGTATATGCTCGGTCATTGCAGATAAAATATGTACCCTTGGCAGCCAAAAACGCACGGGAAAACTGTGACAGAAAGGTGTACGTTTCAGTACAGTCACTTCTTCCCAGTTGAGCTCTAGGATTCTGACCATTACCTTGTAAACAGAACCGACCTATGTGGGGTACGACCCAGATTGGGGATGAGATTTTTCGCTGTCTTTCACCCAGACTAATACTATACCCCGTCGCGTTCCACCCTACATAAGCTCTCAATTCCTCCTTGGGTATAGATGAGTATGCGTCGATATCTCTGCTCATATCGGCAACTCCTTTCATTAAGGCTTTATTATTTGTACTAGGTCTGATGGAACGCAGTTGGCGTGGGGAGTACGCATCTAGAGCAAAGAGAAACATGGTCTGGAATGTCCATGACGATCCATTGTAACTAAACGGCAGCACTAGATAAGGAATACCCTTATTAATGGTATGTGGCATTAAACCACACACCCAGCAGTTCGTTGTATTCATGACTAGTTGGTGCTGGTGCAGGAGCTGAATAAACGAGTTGTTTACAAACTCAGACCATCTAGCTTGTTCATGTTCAGGCAGAGGGTGAAAACAGTGTGAGGAGACAGTAGGAGGAGGTATAGGCTGTACAGTGGGTGCAATGGGCTCTTGAGAAGAGAAGAATACAAATCCTACAGTAAACACTACTATACTACATAATACAAACAGGCATAAAAATACAAAACATTTGCTCTTCATTATTTTACACATTCTTGCTTTAAAGTTCATTTCCTCAGCGGGTCTCTCCATCTTGAAAAACTCCATCCTCTAATCGTGCCGCTCGCGGCGGGTGAGTATCTTCTGCTAAGGAGTACGCCTGTCAGTCCAGGGAACGCCCTAGACCAACCAGAACCGTTGACCTAACGTCTTCGGCCTGTACCCCAAAGTCTTGGCACCGCGACCCTGCGGCTGAACCCGGATGGTGGTTCGAAAAACAAAAATCAAGAAAGACCTTCAGATGGGAGAGCTATGGTTATCAAAAAATAAAAAGGTAAAAGAAAAAGAATCTTTATTTGTCCATAGGCCTTGGTCTTAGATTACAGTGGAGACGGCTAGGTACTGTCTGATCTTGAAACAAGAGTTCAGGCTCTGTGGTGTCCAATCGAATTGACGGTGGCACAGCTTCTTGCAAAATATCGTCACTCTGTTGTGCTGAAGTTGTGCCTTTTATGCGTGCATCACTGAACGGCACAAAACGAGGTACAGTGTCTGTTTCAGAGTCTGCGATACCCTCCTGGACCCACTGGTCATATGGCAGAGGCAAAGGGATCCTTTTAACGTGGGCGCCGTGGATCCAGTTCTTCTTCCCCTTTACTCGAACAGCTGATCTTGTAGACAGAAGTACGAGATGAGGGCCGATCCAACGAGGCTCATCGTTGCTTTTGCGCTGAAATTTTTTTACCAGAACCCACGTGCCAGGGTCGATAGGGTGTCCTGGAGCTTCAGAGGCCTGGGGAAGAGTATCATGCACCTGTTGGTGTAAAACACGCAATTTAGCCGTCAATTCGTACAAGTAATCAAGCAGTACTGGATGTTCGATTTCACTGAATTTCGCCGGTCTTGGCACACCCCATACATTGGCCGGGCGGCCAAAAATGACCTCATATGGGCTAAGTCTCACTCGTGAGTGTACGGTCATTCTGGTGGACAGGAGTGCTAGAGGCAGAGCGTCAGGCCATTTAAGACCGGAGCTCGCCTGGATTTTGGCCAGCTTGAGTTTTAGAGCGCCATTGTAGCGCTCTACTAATCCAGCTGATTTGCAGCGTGGAACTTCTGCCTGATCCCTAATCCCTCACACACATTCTTCATCACTTGACCCACAAACTCACTCCCATTATCACTCCACACCATTCTTGGCATTCCAAACCTAGGGAAAAATTCCTTCACAAGGGCTTTGGCTGTGGATAGAGCAGTGTTGTCTTTTAGGGGATAGGCCTCTATCCATTTTGAAAAAGCGCAGACAACCACCAATACATATTTCAGGTTGTTCCACCTTTCCATGTGGATAAAATCTAGCTTCAAAACTTCAAATGGATATGATGGAGGCGCAAAATGACCAGCTGGAGTTGGGGTTCCCCTACCAGGGTTGTACTTCAAGCATACCATACAATTCTTGACCACATTCTCTGCACACTTGGGAATTCCAGCATTCTGCCATACTGGAGCCAACAACTTACAGATTCCTTTCATACTGATATGTGCCATTCCATGTGCCATAGTAACCACTGGAAGCACATATGCATCAGGTAACAACCATCGCCTATGTTCTGACAGATCAATCCAACAACCATTCTCATCCAACTTACCCATACTTTCTCTCCTCTTGCTCAACTCTTTCTCTGTGGCTTCAGCCTGAAGGGACTTTACACTTTCTATTGTGTTTTCACACATTCCAACATCACCAACCCATCTTGCAGGGCCTGCAACATACATTCGAGTCTTTACATCTTTTGCTGTTTCTTTCGCGGTTTCATCAGCAAACGCATTACCACGACCAACATCATCAGTGATTTTCTTGTGCGCACTGCATTTCATAATCGCAACTTGTAACGGTAAGGTCAGTGACTCAAGGAGATCATTCACCAACTTGCCATTCTGAATCTTAGTTCCATACGAAGTCAGGAACCCACGTTCCTTCCACAATCGCCCAAAACTATGAGCCACGCCAAAGGCGTATTGGCTATCCGTATATATGTTCACTTTCATTCCTTCAGACAACACGCATGCTCTCGTAAGGGCAATCAATTCTGCTGCTTGAGACGAATTTTGTGGCACACGCGCAGTTTCCACAATCGTGTGCAAAGTCGTGATAGCATATGCAGCAGTCGTATCACCATTTGGAAGCTTAAAACACGAACCATCCACCCATAAGGTACCATCACACTCAGTCAGGGGAGTATCTTTAAGATCTACTCTCCCTTTCGTCTCTTCTTCTGTTCTGAACAGACAATCATGTTGCTCAATCTCATCTAGGTCTGCTGGAATTGGCAATAGTGTAGCTGGATTCAACGTGTTGCATCTCTTTATGTGTATATGGTTTGCTAACAGTGTCAGATCATAACCAGATAATCGCGCACTAGTTAAGTGCTGTGTCTTGGTCCTGTTTAACAATGTGTCCACAGCATGTGGAACCATAACAATCAATGTATGATCCATCACTAGGCCAGCAGACTGTCGAATAGACATAGCTGCGGCGGCTGTGGCTCTCAGACAACTTGGCAATGCCCTCGCTACCGGGTCCAAGGTTGACGAAAAATATGCGCATGGACGCGGTCTATCGCCAAAGGGCTGTGTTAACACTGATAATGCGCAACCATCTTTCTCATGAACATACAATGTAAAAGGCTTGCTGTAGTCAGGGGTACCCAACACAGGAGCTGAACACAATGCATTACGCAATTCCCAAAAACTTTTCTGGCACTCCTCAGACCATGGAATAGGATTCGGTGTGTCTTTGCATGTTAATGCTAACAAAGGTTTTGCCAACAAGGAAAAATTAGGAATCCAATGCCTACAGTATGAAGTAATGCCCAAGAAAGCACGCACTTCTCTCTGTGTTCTTGGCACACTCAACTGTGCAATGGCTTGAATTCGTTCTGGGGTCAGTTTCCTTCCCTCCTTCGATAAGAGATGACCTAAGTAGGTCACCTTCTTGTCGACAATATTGCAGCTTTGAGAGAGACACTTTGTGATGAAAGGCAGACAAATGACGCAACAATGACAAGGTAGCGTGTTTGCAAATCATTTCAGTATCCGCGGCGATTAGTAAATCGTCAACGTACTGAATGAGGATAGCGCCACTTGGTAAAACAAGTGCATCAAGCTGCGCTTTTAAAGCTTGACTGTATATTGATGGACTTTCACAGTAGCCCTGGGGAGCGCATTTAAAGCGGAAGCTTCGGCCTCCTAAACTAAAGCCAAAAATGTCTCTGCTCTCCTCTGCAATTGGGATGCTAAAGAAAGCATTCTTTAAATCGATCACTGAGAACCATGCAGCGGAGGCTGGAATCATGGTTAACAAGGCAGTTATATCAGGGACAACTGGAAACTGTGGTACAACAATTTAATTAACCTCTCTAAGATCAATCACAAATCTGTAAACAGGTGGCTGTGAAGGGTCCGTTCGTTTTAAGACAGGTAAAACAGGACTATTGCAAACGTTGCCTCTTGTCTCTTCAATTACACCCTTTTTAATCAAATCACTGACAATTGCTAACAATGCTTTCTGACCTTCATTGGAGATCTTGTACTGGGGAATGCGTGGCAATCTGGCATTGGCTTTTAAAGTGACCACATATGGTGGTATTTCCAAAAGACCCACATCATTGGGACCAGTAGCCCAAAGGCCATCCGGAAGGGATGACAATTCAGGTGGCATTGCATTTTTAGACAAATACATCGGGGAAATCACTTTCTTACCTAATGTAAGTTGTACTCCTGAGGGAGAACAATATAACGTTGCATGCAATCTTTTTAGCAAATCTAATCCTAGCAAATTTTCACCACAACCTGTCGTTAGAATGAGGGGTGCTTTTAGCTCACAAGGTCCAACAGAAAGTGACATAGGACTAGAAATCGGGTTCCTAACTGGGGCGCCAGAAAACCCTACTGAGACATTCATTTCGCCAGACAAAGGCGCGCTAGGGAGTTTTGAATGCATGATTGAACTCTTTGCAGCACCAGTATCCAGCGGAAAGGGCTCCGTTATATTTGCTGTAGTTACTTTAACATAGGGTCCGCTCTGATCCACTGGCACTGAAACAACTCCCTCTCTCTGTCTACGGCTGTCCTAGTAATCATTATCTTCTACATTGTCATCTTCTGCATAATAATCGTTATTGTAGTACTGAGCTGTATTACCAGTCGCGTTGGCTTGCTGATCAAAGCTATTTATGGTATTTTGAGGCGGAAGAGGACGCGCGTTCTGGGGAGCATTTCCACGCCCTCTGCCTCTAGGAGCTTGCTGATCACCTCTACCTCTTGCACCATACGCATTACTGTTACGCTGCATTAATTTAGGGCAACTATATTTAAAATGACCTTCCTCTTTGCAATATGAACATTGATTGGGACCTACAGGGATTCGTGGTTGATAATACCCATTCATTTGCTGATTATTCTGAAATTGTTGGGGCTGCTGATAGATACCTTGTGTTTGCCTATAGTTATTCTGTCCTCCACGTGGTGGATAAGCCTGCTGCAAGAGGACCTTTGTTTTCAGTTCATTTGTTTTCTTATCTGTTCTCGTCTTTATCTCTATTTTCATAATACTGTGCAGTAGCCAGTATTTGCGCTGAAGAGGAAACAGCCCAAGAACTTTCTGAGTCTTTTAATTTCTTACACAACTCGGAAAGTAGATTCTGCACAAATTTATCAACAAATAACCGTTGGCCACCTTCAGTACTCATGTCTTGACCACTGTGGTCGATAAACGTTTCTTCAAACCTGGTGAAGAAATCGGACACTGTCTCATCTTTCTTCTGCTTACATGCGGATAGTGTATCCCAATTTACGCGCATCACAGGCATTATAGTTTTCATGTAGGTAATAATTCGACCAGGGAGTTCTGCTACTAAAGGGTCAGGTTTCGCGACACCAACTTGTCTAGCATCTGCAGCAACGATATTAGCCCATGTACCCCCTAGCTCTGCAGCATGATCCGTATTACGGATGGATCCCCATAAAGGCTGTGGAACAACATTCCCGAATAACATATCTATGTCAGCCAGATTCATGACACACAATTCTGTAGTTTGGGATAACTCCTTATAATATCCTGTAGGGTTCTTACGGGGGTCAGGCAATGTCTGTTTAAGCGCTAACACCTCAGATCGCTTCCATGGGACATGCACCCAAACACGCTGAAAATATGGCTGAACAGGTGGGTTAGCAGCTAAATCACCAGGTCTCCAAACTGGAGGAACCTCACGCATTGGATATTGGCGTGCTTTTACCTTCTTCCCCACAGGGAAATCCTGCTCAAACAACGATTGCTGACAATCACCATTTCTGAAGGACAGTAAAATTGCAACTGCTTTATCTACATTGGGGCCCACAATTATACCTGTTTCAAAATCAAATCGCACTTGACACAATTCCTGTGGGTTTGGGTTTGCACCATTATCCTCCAATTCCTCACAGAGGAATTCACCCATTTTATCAAAGACATACCTCTGTTTTGGGGCATCCCATTGGTGAAAAACGTTAACAACTGATTCCACATCATAGAGTGAAGGGAAACCAATCCACCTACGCACCAGATGGTCTAACACCTCTTTCTCGTCGGGACCAGGCAGCTGACTGTGCAATTGCTTACGCTGTAAACAAGGAGTCGCGCTGGATGACCCAAAGAGAGGTGACATTAAACTAGTAACTACATTAGCTAGTCGTTGTCGTGCTGAAGGAGAAGTGGAGGCGAAAACGGGGGGATAGACAGAGGGAAGAAAAACAGATTCAGATACAGGTACCTGGGTAGTGTAAGAAGGAGCGCCAGGGGAAGCCGCTGGCGTGCCAGGCAAAGTCGCAGGAAGCGCAGGGGCAACAGGTAGCAAAACTGGCGGCCCTTGAGAGGGCTGCACTGCAGGGATAGGAGCCAGCTGAAGAGGAGCTGGCGGCTGTGGGAAGGCTTGCGGCATATTTACTGGAGGCTGCACATTTACAAGCTGTGGAGGTGCTGTGGCATTTTGCGCATATGGGGGTGGTGAACTTAACAAATGGGACATTAGGGAATCTTTCTCTTTCTCTTTTGTCTCATCTTGCACAAGGGGTGACAAAACAGGGTAACATTTATCAATCCCTAGTTTGCGCTGTCTGTGCAACTGTTCATTCATTTCATTCATTTGCTCCTCCTCATTATCTTTAAATTGCACAGCTGCTTGCATCACTGACATACCTCTTTCTCTCTTATTTCTTTTTGCTAGCTTAATTTCCTTCTGTTTGGCTTCCTTTCGCCATAGGCGGAAAGAATCAAACATCGCCGGCCGGGCTTTCTTTTTAAACAATTTCACTTCCAAATTATCTAAGATATCTGTATCGAAACTACCATTTTGGGGCCATTTTAAAACACCGTCCTTTCTGGTGTATCGGATCCATACTTCATTATATGCAATGGGGCCCACGCCATGTTTTACATAAAGCTCATAAGTTGGAGTTCCAATTGGAGGAACTGGACATGAATCCTCTAACTGGAAATCCCTTCCACAACTCAAACAAAACAATCTTCCAAATACACTAGCACCAGGCATCTTTGCTCACTAGTCTAGTTCCAAACTTCAAAGGATTATCGATTACGATAGTCTCGTGAATACACGAGTCCTCTGGCTTTGGGGTTTGCAAACTCCAAATCAAATCAAAATAATCCCGAAGGATACCAAATTCAAACTGGGAGACGCTCCACTTATACTTAACTGAATATCGATGATCAATGGCGTCACCAGAAGACTCTCTCGATTGTTTCGCTCTACCAAAATCGTCAAGGGTCCAAAACAGGGCAATTAATCAGGGCAGCAGTCCTTCGTAGCCGTCGGGACGCGGAGAACCTCGCAGAAAAGACTTTCGGACCACGTCGACATGCAAGGGTCGATGAAGTGGCGGCCTTCCTCCAGAATTTCCACACGAAGCTCCTCACGAACCTCTGGCTTGGACCGGTACCGCTGAAATCGCGCCTAGTTGGGCGTCAACTGAAGTACTGGGAATTTTAAGCCCAGCGGTGCAGGGGAACACACCCTATGACTTCGGGTTCTTCCTGTTTCAGACCTACAGAAACACAGAGTCTTCTGGGTGAAGTCAAAGATCAGTTTATTGGCTGCAGACCAATTACAGGTATCCTAGAAGTACAACAGCGTGTATGTTCTCAGGAGACTGCTAAAAATCACAGAAACGGGCTTCTCCTTAAATACAAAATATCCTGCTTCAGGCATACATTCCTTGTTTTATGGCATGGTCATTTATATGTATACATTTCAAACGAAAAGGCAAAGTCATGATGACCATCCCACATTCCAGTTAAACCAGCCCACAATTATTTACCCAGCAAAGCTCAGATCCCACATCAGATATCGATAGGCCCCAATAAACAGGAGCATCTCCTGTTTGGAAAACAAGCCATAAAGCAGGAACAGTCAGGTGTGAAAGAGATTAGCTGGAGGCTTGTGTAGGATGAAAAGGCTTTATGGTGTGTCAAGCCCTGATGCTAATCACAGGTGGCCGTAGGACGGGGAGCTCGTGAGACCGGACTGACCTGGGGCAGCGGAGCCAAGCTGCCCAGGTCACAGAGAAGTCAAAGGAAGGCACATGTGCTCTAAAAGGCCCGTGTTTGCTTCATGTTTTGTAGCCTATGTGAGGGCAACCATAAGATGGCCACCGCTCTAAGATGGAACCCACGTAGTGATGTATAATAACGTATACATAGTGCATTCATAGCTAAAACGTTACACAAAGCACTTGTACATACCGCATTAACCATTCGCGGTTCACTAATACAGGGATGGACAGGGGTAGGGCCCTGTCTCCTACGCGGTCCCAAATTGCAAAGTACGACAAACCGTCCCGGCACTATGCATATCTCCCACTCATGCACATCATGTCTGAGGCCCCAACATTGGTAATGCATGCTGCAAGTCTGTTCTTTTGAAACCTCACACTCCTATGTTGAGACTCAGCATCAGTGCCAACAATTATGCACCCCCAAATGACTGAACAGGACAGGGCACAGGCAGACCACCCCCACACATGATGCTGAAAGCAGTGTGCACCTTGAACTGGCAGCCTAGATGACCATGTGCAATAGTGATAACACACAGACCAGGTAACACATGTCAAGGAGGGGAAGGGAGGAAGAACAGCACAGGTTGGCTTGGGGGAACAGGATATGCACTGCATATATATACCCTGGCAGTGTCTCCAGGCAACTGAGCAGCAGAAAAAGCTGGCCACACACAACAAACACACATGTACCTACCCCCTTCCTGCTGCTGTAACTCCTGTATCCGCCTATCCAGGTCAGGGAAGACCACCGCCAGGACACACTTCATTTGGTGGGTCAGGCGCCGGCGCCCGCCATGCTTGCGGGGAGCCTCCTCCTTCAGCATGACCCGGGTGATCCTCCGGGTCCAGCACCAGATGTCCTGCCATCTCTTCCTCACTTGTGGCAGGCGCTGACTGCGACTCTCCACCGATTGAACGGCCTTGACAGCCTCCTTCCAGATCTTCCCCTTATGGTAGGCGGTTACCTGTGAGGATGACAAAGTGGGACAACATCACTACACCTGCACCATGTCACAGAGACACACATTTTAACATCTTTGATTTGTTGAACAGGGCATAGTATGCTGGCAAGTAATATCACCTTAGTCATAGGGACATTTGCCACTGTGGACGCACCAATGCACTACATGGCATAGTAAGTACACAGGTGGCATGAGGGGTGCGAACCAATTCCTGATCATGGCACACACTGTGCATCCCAAGCAACACAAGGCTGATGGCCAGCACCGCAAAGCAGTCACATGCCCCAGGCCACTGACGAAACCGCAGCACAATACACAGACACACACAGGCACAGATCAATCACCTGCCATTGTCAACGGATACAAAGCTCACTCTGCACATGCGCCACTTGCCAGGGGGTGTCACAGGTGTGCGGCTAGCTCAGCAAGTCAGACACACAGCACGGCTTCCTTCTCACATCAGATGGGTCAAGCAGTTGCCTCCTCCATGCAGCTGTGGTGCAACACTCCACATAGACGCTCACCCACATGACAAGGAACATTCACACACATCAATGTCCAGGGGGCGTACACATCATTTGGACACTCTCACCACTCTCACCACAGCTCCACTCAACTCACACACATCTGTGGCTGCAGTCACCTGTCACACCGGGGTGACCACTGAATCACCGCAGGACGATAGAACAAGAATGCCCAAGAGGATTAGCCAGGCTGAATGTGCCATGCACTATGCAGTGAATGTCACAGTAAGCACAATGCAAGTGAGGAGTGCACACATGAACTACATCAAGCCGTGCATGAGAGACATAAGCCATCCACCCCCCCCGGGACCCACTCTATACAACATTGCATGTCTGTCACACCTGGACACAATGCCAGAAGTGACAGACACAAAAAAGGTGCATAGGCAAAGGTAGTGGAGTCAGCACTCACCTGCTCCCCTGGTCGACCATACAGCATGGGGTACCGTAGGAGGATCACATCCAGCAGGGCCTCATTCTCCTTCTGGGTGAATGGCTGGGCCCTCTCCACAGTCCTTGACATGGTGCCAGAGGGAGACAATACAGCAGCAGTGGTATTGACAGACATGTTGTGCAGGCAAGTGCCCTCTCATGGGTTCTGCCTGCCTTATATCTGCATTGCTGGCCTATTTCATCTACAGGAGTACAGTGTGATTGGTTAGACTCATTTGCATCCTACGTTTCCTCCAATCCCTTTAAACATACACCAGTGACAGCCTTAGCATCTTTCGAATTTGCAGCATCATGTCAAGTCAACAACCACTTTGCAACAATGTATAATGTGGCCAACTGCTTTTTCCAGACCACATGATGTAAATTTTGGAACTTGAAACTCGGTATCCATGACAACCAGCATGCATTTATGCCCTAATACTTGTCCCTCATGTGTCCTCATTGTAATTTTCAAATCCCCACACAGGTGCGGTGCATTTCACACGTACCCCTAGGGCACCATCACTACAGTGATACGGCCCGTACTCACGCGTGTACGGGCCGTACACGCGTGAGTACGGCCCCTATCACTATAGTTGTGTTACCGTAGGCCATTGTGATAGGGGCCGTACACGCGTGAGTACGGGCCGTACACGCGTGAGTACGGCCCCTATCACTATGGCCTACGGTAACACAACTGTAGTGATAGGGGCCGTACTCACGCGTGTACGGCCCTTACACGCGTGAGTACAGCCCCTATCACTATGGCCTATGGTAACACAACTATAGTGATAGGGGCCGTACTCGAGCGTGTACGGCCCGTACACGCGTGAGTACGGGCCATACACGCGTGAGTATGGGCCGTACACGCGTGACTACGGCCCCTATCACTATGGCCTACGGTAACACAACTATAGTGATAGGGGCCGTACTCACGCGTGTACGGCCCGTACACGCGTGAGTATGGGCCGTACACGCGCGTGTACAGGCCGTACACATGTGAGTACGGCCCCTATCGCTATGGCCTACGGTAACACAACTATAGTGATAGGGGCCGTACTCACGCGTGTACGGCCCGTACACGCGTGAGTACGGGCCGTACTCACGCGTGTACGGCCCGTACTCACGCATGTACAGCCCGTACACGCACGTGTACGGGCCGTACACACGGCATCAGTGCGTGTGTTCTGCGTTTCACAGCTTACACTGGTGATAGGAGGTGCACACGAATGGAATGGAGGTGTGAGACTCGCACAAGGCTGTACATCAAGTCATTATCAGTGCAGTCCTTCATGTGCAGGGCCTGGGTGTATCAGTCATTGATGTGGCACATGTCTCCTCATGTTGTGGCACAATAGATGTGTGATGAGCTGTTTACAGATGTCATGTGTGATAGGGCACTACGTGGCACACTTCCCCTTCACACTTTGCACATGTGTGCATGTAGTCCAAACGTGTCAAGCACTGCATCACTGGTATGCCACAGTCACCAACACCCGCAACTGTCCCCTGATGGCAGGTACACGGATAATTTCACCTGACATGTGACTACCAGCGTGCCACGATGTGACTATGTCATGTGTGTGTCATGTGTGACCATGAGCTTGCAGTTGGTGTTCCGTCAACTCCATCTGCTGTTGCAGCATCCAACATGTGTCTGTGTGCATATGTGCATGGCACACAATTACGCACACCATGCCACATGTGCAATACCACGTGACATGTGTCTGCATGCATCGAACATGGTATTGCGACCTGAGGACATATCTGCGTTGTCTCAATGTCTGGGTTATCAGCATTTGACATGTACCCCTTCATGGAAAGGTGTGTGATCTGCCCTTTTTAAATGACATCTGACCTGTGCGTCTAGCTTCCCGCCTGCTGGCTGTATGAGATTACATCCTTCAAATGCAGATATGTGGATGTCTGTCACTCCTGTAATGTGTCTGGCTGTTCACTTACACTGGCACACAGCTCGTTTCATGGCATGTCACATCGACCTTGCAAATAAACTATTGTAGCTGGCTCTTCGTAGGAGTATCACCTTGCTAGCATACGTGTGCTGGATGTATTGCACAGACCAGACTCTGTATTTAGCAGATGTGTATTAGCTGTTGAACATGTGCTCATTTCATTGACATTGTTGTTGTGATGTACTCGCTCATCGTTATTCCTTCCAAATCTCTGCAGGGCACCGCCTCTCACCCGACCAATGTCAGACCTTGGTGCCATGCGTGAACATGACTGCATCCGAAGATACCGCTTCTCGCAAGAGTTGATTGAGCGCTTGACCACCCAGCTGGAACCACACCTCCAACCGCGACACAGGTATCCTACTGCTCTGACCCCCAAGATGAAGGTGATGGCAGCCTTACATTTTTTTGCCACCGGTACCTTTCAATTCACCATAGCTGATGTCGGTGGCATGTCCCAGACAATGTTCAGCCGTGTCCTGCATGATGTTTTAGAAGCCATGTTGGAGCACCTGGATGAATTCATCCATTTTCCCACTCGTGAGCAGTTGGCAGGTGTCAAGGGTGAGTTATATGCCCTGGGAGGGATGCCTCATGTAATTGGGGCCATTGATGGGACACATGTGGCTTTGGTACCACCACAGGCACAGGAGGTAGCCTTTCGGAACCGCAAACATTATCACTCTATTAATGCCCTTGTGGTGTGTCTACCTAACATGTGGATTTCCCATGTCTGTGCCCTTTTTCCAGGGTCAGCACACGATGCCTACATCATGAGGCGTAGCAGAGTGCGAGAAATGATGCTGCGGCTGCACGACGAACGAGCATGTCTTGTTGGTGGGTATACTCTGTTTGTCCTCTGTTTAGCGGTATCTTTGTATCTTACGGCATCTCCTGAACCACTTCTTCACATGATGTTTCCATGTAAGGGACTCTGGCTATCCCAACATGCCATGGCTGATGACGCATCTCCGCAATCCCAGAACAGCCGCAGAACACCGTTACAACGACGCCCATGGGCAGACCAGGACGTTTGGACTACTGAAGAGCCGATTCCGGTGCCTCCACAAGACAGTCGGGTCCCTCCCATATGCCCCGGTGAAGGTCTGCAAAATGTTCCTTGTGTGCTGCATGCTGCACAACATGGCAGTGGAGAAGGCAGTGCCACTCATCCTGGATCCCGATGAGCAGGAACATCCACCCGTGGAGGATGAAGGGCTCGGGCACGAGGAAAGTGAGGAGGAGGAGGAGGAGGAGGACATCCGGAGTCAGCTCATCCGCAACTTCTTCTCATAATGGTGAGTCCCTGTGTCTGAGTGTGCACGCTTTGAGCCTTGTGTGGCATGTGTTGCAATGTGTGTGTCCAGCTGACTGTGTCCTAAGTGACTTGGAGGTGTGTTCTGATGTGTCATTCAAGTGATGATGTATTTCCACACATTTTAGCTGGGACACTAATTTGTCCAATTAGCATGGTGACAACATCATTCCTGTAGAGTACATGTCCATGTCTGCCGATAACTAGCTCTTTGCTGACTTGTAGAGTGTCTGTCATCCACAGTGTCTTGCGCCTGTCGTCTGCTCGTGTCATCGTTGGCCTCCAGCTATTCCTCATGAGTATTGCAACGTGTGCTGAATCAGCGTTCCATGCACGGACATGGTGAAAATTCATTTTGGGTAAGGAGTGCAGCAAGGCATTTTGTGAGTGGTACGTGTTTGTTTTATGTTGGGACTGCTCCTGTGCATGTTGTGTTACCATGCATATCCTTCCTGACAGTCATCTGTAACGTTTTGTGGAATGTGATGTAGGCATCAATGTGTGTAAAACGTCCCTCAGGAACATACAGGATGCTGATGGTGGACATAGTGTGGGACATCCCCATAAGAGGCTCAATGGTGAATTGCAGACTCTCCGTGTGGAGCAAGGGGTGTTTGGCTCACCCACTTCACTTGTGTGCCAGCCCAGTAGGATTTTACACATCTGTGTGTTGCAGGGGGTGTCCATTGGTGTCCATTGTAGGTCCCACATGGTCAGAGGAATGACCTGTGAGTCTGTTCAAAAGGATGTATTTCCCTTAGTGTGAGCCTGAGTAATAAAGGTGTTCCTCACACTCCAAGGTGCCTCATCTCTGTCAATGCTGGTCTCTTGCCACTTTGCATGCGGCATCTCTGGCATAGTTGTGAAAGATTGTGCATAGGAGTCCATGTGTAGTTTAGCAACATGCATGCAGTTCCTCATGGATAATGATCCCTATTGTGCATGAAGTCCATGGTTGTGTATGTATTTTGGCATGTTGGTCCACACAATGGGCCATCAACACCTGCTGAGGGAGTGTTTCCTGTGCGCAGCTCGGCCTTCAGTTCCCTGATCCGGTGTCATTCATCTTTGGTGTTTGTGCATGCATTGTCTCTGGTTGTGCCATGTGGAACCGGACACTCCTTCCTTTACACACGCCTGTTGCAGTTGTCCTTCTAACATCCTAGTCTTTGTGTGCAAATAGTGGAATATTTTCAAGGACATGCCGCCTGCTGCTGCGAACCCTGCAGCAAGGGCCCACAGAGTATCCTGATTTGGCAACACACATGCCTCAAAGATGCTCCTCACTTCCTCCCTCCACCCATTAATTTGGTTGTCCTCAGCTTGTCTATGCTACAGTTGGCGCCACGCGGTGGCAAAGGCTGGACCATCAGCACATGCAACGTGCACATTGCATGACCCTCATGTCCTTGCATAACCCACATCACACTACAGTCTGATGTAGCAGCCACACTCAAAGCAATGTCCATCCGCAAATCTACCGCCTGCTGTCAGACATACCCTAAGCGCACACATGACACGTTTGCATGCTGTGTGTGCAACTCCAACTGCCTACACAGCGGGGCCACGCCTTCCAGGCCCTGTCACACCAACCAGGTCATGTCCCTCCTACTCCCCACCGGCTCTGTACCCCAGCAAGGCCATGGGAGTGGGACTCAAGGCTTCTGCATGTAGTATGGTGTCGTTGTCTGGCACATGGCACAGGTATCATCTCTCAGCGTGTCAATCTACAATGTGTTCAGGACCCCCCTCTTCACCATCACATGCACACAGCACCTCATCAGCTCAAATTCCATTGACAGCCAGGTGCTCCTCACCCTCACCAAATACGCAGACATTGCCAGTTCCATTATTCCTGAATGCATGAGATCCATTGATGAATGGCTGTACATGAGCCACCTGAGGCTGGACTTGTACAGGACTGAGGTGATCATCTGAGGATTGTCCCCTTACAGCTGGGTCAAGTGCTTGTGTCCCACCCGCAAGAGCCCTGCACAAGCACCCAGTGGCCACACACACAAGATGGTGTGCATGATGTATTGCTCGCACACATTTGCCATGTCAGTCCACAGCATCTGTACCTCATGCTGCAAGACCCTCTGCATTATGCACATGATCCACAGATAGATCCACTCCAAGGAAAGACAGACCATCCTCCATGTCCACGACAACATCCGTGTCAAATACTGCCCTGCCCTCTACGGAGCACGTACATGCAAACTCCCGGGAAACTTGTCCACATCCAGGGTGCATCTGCACACCTCAGCTTCAACTTCCTGCGCCCCAGCCACATCACCGTCCATCATAGATAGCTGCAATGGATCACTGTCTGCTGCAGGATGACCTCAACACTCCCCACCCACACTCAGGAGGCAGTCCACAACCCCGACACAAAACCAACCTTGTACATCTTGTCATACGAAACCCCGTTGGGCCGTCTCCGTGCATCCGACCTTGCCCTGGACACCTTTCTTCACATCCACCGTACTCCAGCATGCAGGACATAGTTCTCCCACCTGCCCACACATAACTGGAACTCCCTCCCAGGGAACCTCCACATGAGCCATGACCTCTACGCCTTAATGATAATCTTCCAAATAGGTCTGTCTGCACAGTTTTGCAAGCCCCCCCTCAGCAGCTTGTGGCCATCACAGGTGAGGGTTCTGCTTCATGCCTGCTTTGAATGATACCTTGTGACCCATGTGTGTCCTGTACCAGACTCAGATCCCAGGGTATGGCTGGCTGGAGTTAGTTCAACACTCAGGCATAGTTTGACATGTACACACACATATGTTGTGGAATTAAGCTACATGACAGCAACGTCTCATGAACCAAATATTATTTTTATTTGCAGTGGGGTACGTGTTTTGGTAGGTGAAATTAGGTGCTCTACCGGGGGAATAGAATCCAAAGTTCACAGGGGGAGATGGTATCCTTGGCATTGGAAGTCATCAGAGTCCAGAGCACAGTGTTGGTCATCATTGGTCAGACTGTGACCAGCAAGTCCATGTGGCAGAGAATGTCATTGGATGAGGTGCTGCTGTTGTGCCAGAGGGCCAGGTGCCAGGCCAGGTGACCTGGGAGATGTTGATGGTCCGCTGACTCTCAAGGTCTTTTCCGTGGACGACCCACCTTCCTCCGAGGACCCTCAGATGCAGGACTTGACGATGTTTGGGAAGCTCCGTCAGATGAATCCTCCTCCTCCTCCTCCCTCCCTGTGGCTGGTGCTGGTCTGCGCCTGCTGTCACGGGGAGGGTTGCCCATGTTGTCGGCAATCTGACGGAGTGAATGGCTAATGTCCCCTTGCACCGCCAGGAGCTCAGCCTGTCTTGCCTCCATCCGTCCTTGGTGTTGTTGTTGACTGGCATGTTGCTCGGCCTGCATGTTCTTGATCTCGTCGAGGGTCTCCTGCATCTCTGTGAGTCTTGACACTACCTGGCTGATGTCCCTGGTGTCACGCCGGTATGTGTCCAGGATGTTGCGTATGTGGGACATACCGGTTTACTCAGCTGGCTGGTCAGGTTTGCGCCTCCGCCTGCCTCCACTCCAACCACCCCTGCCCACTTGAGCCTGGCCTGCCGTTGTGGGCACATCGGGTCTACGGGACCCCTGAGGGATGGCATTTGCAGGGTTGCCTGCCTCCTCCTGGGTGCCCGGAGAACCTTGTCCCTCCTGGTCAGACTGGCTCTGTTGTTCAGTACGAGCAGGTCTCCTGGGTGTCTCCTGGGATGTGGCAGGAATGGGGGTGGTGGTTGGCACAGATGTACCTGACGCAGGTGCTGCAGGGGCTTGGGCACCAGAGGGGCTAGGTTGGTCGGGGTCATCCATGAACAGGTGAGAGTCGTCGCTGCCGGTGGGGTCATCTTCACGCCGAGCCGGGGACTGTGATTGTTCCCCCCCCCAGTGTTGGGGGGAGTTCCACGACGTTGCCCTGTGTGTGAGAGAGAGACAATGTTAATGCTGTTTCATGCGACATCCATGTTTCATACATATTCATGTTGTCACAGTTCCTCCAGGTAGTTGGATGTGCCTAGCATTCCTCTCAATGTCCACTTGGGGATGGGTATGTTGCGGGGGACAGATTGAGATGTTCTCCTGAGTGTTTGACCTGTAGAAATTAGGCTAGGATGCTTATTTGGCTATGGATTGGTCTTGTGTCACATGTCCATTGTGAGAGTGTGTAAATCCGTTGCCTGCCCCGGGGGTGTGTGCTTGTGTAAGGGGGGTGTGTGTGACCAGGCCTGCTGTTGGGTGTAGTGTGATTTGTCATTGTGTCTCCCAGGTGATGTGTCTGTCCCCTCATGGTGAATGCTGGCATGACAGTGAGTGTGATTTCCTGTGCTAGTTACCTGTGCTTGTGGAGTTGGTGTTTGAGTGTACAGTGGTTCCAGGAAGGCCTTGTGCTGCATACAGCAGGGCCAAGTGTCAGCTACCTTGTCAGTACTCTGCCAGTCCCTGTGCATTGTGCATGGGTATGTACCTACGCCATATGGGCTGAGGGCATTGGTGTCTGCTTCTCATTTTCACAATGTGTTGTGTGAGGCCCATCCTCCCAGCCTCCCAGACATCTAGTCTTGGGTTTGTGGTTGGTGTAGCCTGGGACATGGCATTGGCTTGATTTGTGAATGGTGCATGGAGACGTTGGTGGCATGAGTGTGGTTTTTGGGTGTGGTTGTGTGCGGTGAGGGCTTGGGGGAAGTAGCGTGCATTTAGTGTATTTGTGGTGTGGATGGAATTCTCCCCATGTTACGTGAGTTGTTTGTGTACTCACCAGGCTCTGCGACTCCTTGGACTCCGTGTACTCCCACCGGCGGAAGCGTGGCCATCACCTTCTCCTCCCAGGGATGGTAGTGTACGGGTCTGCGGGGCAGCCCACCTCCAGTGATGTGACTCTGGGCGTATTCCTCATTCATCTTCCTCTTGACTGCCCTGCGCAGATCGTACCACCTGGCTTGGCATTCATGCCTGGTCCTTCGGATGGGCGCAACAGCATTCACCTTATCGACGATCCTCTGCCACAGGCTGGTTTTTTGGGCTATGCTGGTCTGTCTGACCAATGTTCCAAACAGCTGTGGCTCGACTCTGATGACTTCGTTGACAAGGAGCTCCAGCTCCGCCGTTGTGAACTTTGGATTCTTGTCTGTGGGCATGGTGTGGGGTGTGGGTGTGGATGGTTGTGGGTGTGTGGATGTGAATGTGACGGTGTGTGTGTGAATGTGAGTGGGGGTGTTTGTGAAGGAGGTTGTGTGAAGGTGTGTGAGTTAAGGTGTAGTTAAGGGCTCAGTAAGGTGAAGTTGGTTTGTGTGTAGGGTCTGGCAGCAGTGGGTCTGTTGCAAAGGCTCATGGGTTGTGTGTGTGGGCCCTTTTTATTGGTCCATTTTTGGGTATGGCTGTGTTTGAATTTTGGTGGGTGTGTTATAAGAGGTGCTTGTGAGTTTGGGCCTCTGTTTGCCTGTTTGGATGTGCCAGGTCAGTCTTTGAGATGTATTTTGTAATGTAGACGTGTTTTGTGGTGTTGTGCGAGTCGAATTGACCCTCCTTGTGCTGTTTTACAGTGTCCTGGACGATTATTTTTCGCGTAGGTACGGTCCGTACATACGCGATGCTGGGTGAGGGTGCTGGGGTACAGGGTTGGGGTGCTGCGCGTACATGCTGTGGGGGTACGGCGCGTACATGCGGGGGTACGGCACATACAGGTGTGGGCCTAGGGTGGTGGGGGTACGGCGCGTACAGGTGTGGGCCTGGGGTGGAGGGGGTACAGCGTGTACAGGTGCGGCCCTGGGGTACCCGCGTACATGGGGGGTATGGTGCCTACATGCGGGGGTACGGCGCATACAGGTGCGGGACTAGGGCGGTGGGGGTATGGCGCGTACATGTGTGGGCCTAGGGCGGTGGGGGTACGGCGCGTACAGGTGCGGGCATGGGACGGTGGGGGTATGGCACATACAGGTGCGGGCTTGGGGTACCCGCGTACATGGGGGTACAGCGCATACATGCGAGGGTACGGCGCGTACAGGTGCGGGCCTGGAGGAGCCGCGTACATGGGGGGTACGGCACGTACATGCAGGGGTATGGCACGTACTGGGGGGGTACGGCGCGTACAGGTGCGGGCCTGGAGTACCCGCGTACATGGGGGTACGGCACGTACATGTGGGGGTACGGCACGTACTGGGGGGTACGGCGCGTACAGGTGCGGGCCTGGGGTACAGTGCGGACAGGGGGGTGTACGGTGCTGACATATTGGGGGATGGGAGGGCTGTACGGCTCGTACACGGGCACAAGTTTACCCGTGTACATGTGTGCTACAGCGTTGGCTCTGTACGGGGCCTTTTACATGCGGTTGTGTATTCGGACAGGCGGTACGAATCGTACTTGCACGCTCGGAATTTGTTTTACGATTTGCACGTAAAAATGTCCGGCTCCCTCTCGTACACTTTTCACGAGGCCATTCGGACGTAAAAAATTCCGACTCCCTCTCGTAGAAATTTTCCGACGCTATTCGTAGGTATTTTTCAAGTCCGAATCGTACTTGGCCATTTGTACGGTACTTGTACGATTCGTACGTGAAAAAATACGGATACGAGTCGGACGGTAAATTTTTTTAACGGATCGGAATCGGCACCCAACTGAATGGTTGAGAGGTTTAATCGTGTATTAAAGGAAACTATTGAGATGGCACAGTCAGCAGGTTTAGATTGGCGCACTCAGATTTGGCAAAAGGTTGAGGTTTACAGATTATCACCTCATTCTGTCACCAAAAGGACCCCGTTTGAATTATTTAGAGCTAGGTGTGCTAACACCTTTGTTGCGCCTCCTTGGTTCAATGACATGCAACCAGACCTATTTCTGAGAATTAAAAGAGTATCTGGAATTTAACTGAGTCTAAGAAAATTGAATCTAGGAAAAGACTTCATGATTTAAAAAAGAATGTAAGAAAAACGTTAGTAAAAGTCGGTGATTGGGTTCTCATAAAAAATCCATCTAAGAAAAGTCGTCTTCGGCATTTTTGAAACCCATTCAAGTGATTAAAAGTTTCAACAATGCTGTCAAGACTGCTGATAACCACATTTGGAACTTGAACAGGGTGGTGGTGGTTAGGAAAGACTTTGTTTGTAGCCCTAATAACTCTAGCCCTAATGACTCTAGTCTTTCACATTACTCTTCACATGTTCCTGTCGGCCTTCGCAGGTCTTCTAGAGTGTCTTGTCCTCCTAGATTCTTGAAAGATTTTGTTAAATAGATCTTTATGCTTGTTAAATAGATTTTCATGGTTTATAGATTTTGTTGTTTTATAATTTTCCTTTGTTTGTTTATAAAGGATGGGGATATGTGGCATCTTAAGGTGCATCTGTTGCCAGGTGCTTAAGAATGTTACGATGTGGACAGCATGTTATGATGTGAACATCTCGTTGGGCAGTTGAAGCCTGGCTTTCATCCTTGCAACAGGTCTGATGTGGATGGGATTTATTTCATGGAATAAACTCATTACCTTCTTAAAAAAGCTGAGTCACCTGATTTTTACATCACCCTTTTCTTTCGAGTTCCAGGGGCCTCAGGTCTATGTGACGAGGGACAGGCAATGGCGTCGGATGACCTGGACTTTTTCCCAACTACAAATACCTTGTGTCATCTCATGGCGTAGCCAAACCTTGGAGGCCTGAAGGCAGTGAGCCATGGTGAGACATGTGAGTGCTGGGAGCCCAGCCGTGGGCATTTGGAGGACAGGAACCACTAAGGCATGGATAGGAGCTATGGTCCAAGGGAAAGGTGTGGAGACAAAATATTGAGTTGGAAATTTCGAACTACAGAAATATTGAGTCCTAAATATCGTCAGTGGGAAATATCAACAGCAAGAATATCGTGGTCAAGAGTATCGATTTGAAGGTAAGAAATATCGTTTCTTAAAATATAGAAGTCAATAATATTGTTTGCAAGAATATAGCTGTTTAAAATATCGATTTTTTTAATTAATGTTATGTATTTTAGTATATATTTTAAATCTATGTGAGTTTTTTTGTACAAGTATTGTTTATGTTTTTTAATAAATGTGTTACATTTTTATTAGTTATCAATTGTATTTTTTAATTAAATGTTGTGTTTTTTAGTTCCGTAGTGGGTTGTGGGTTTATAGGGGAATACGGTGGGAAATAATTTAATTATAATAAATATTTTATTTTTTTGTTAATATTTATTTAATTGAGATTTTATAGTGTTAATAGTGGGAAGTAATTTATTTTTAATTAATTAATTATTTGTTGTTAATCAATATTAATTAATTAATTGAAAATTAAATATGGAAATTGTGTAATTAATTTTAGGTGTGAGTTGTGGGGTTTATTGGGGTAAAGGGTGGGAAGTAATTATTTTTAAATAATTAATAATTAGTGGTTAATTATTAATTAATTAATTGAAAATGAAATATGGAAATTGTTTAATTAAATTTAGGTGCAGGTTATGGTGTTTATAGGGGTAAAGGGTGGGAAGTTATTTCATTTTAAATTAATTAATACTTTGTTGTTAATTAATATTAATTATTTAATTGTAAATTAACCCCTTCAGTGCCCATGACGAGCTGGACTCGTCATGGAGCACAGTCGCGCTGTGCCCATGACGAGTCCAGCTCGTCATGGGACCCACCCTTGGGGGAAGCGCTGGCGCTCCCCCCGTGATTCCGCGATCTTTTTTTCTTTTGCTTGGGAGGCAGGGGAAGACCTTCCCCTGCCTCCCCCCGCCCCCCCCGCCCGCGTCATCAATGACGTCAGCGCGGGAGCCGCGCTGACGTCACCGGAGGCTTCCCCTTTGCTCTCCGAGGCGCTGGAAGCCATTTGCTTCCTGCGCGTCGGAGAGTAAAGGTCAGTTTTGGGGCTGGGGAGGGGGTATCAGTGGATGTGTGCGCTAGGTAGGGTGGGGGCACAATGTTGGGGGGGGTGTAAGTGGGTTTTTGAGATCTCTGCTTTGTTTCTGCTCTTTGATCGTCAAAGCGCAGGCGATTTGATGCGAATTTCGAAAAAAAAAAAAACGCTCGTTTTCGTTTCTTTGTCTGTTTCACCTGGGGGGTGCTGCTAGCGTGGGATGGGGGTGGGGGGCGTAATAAAGTCAGTCCTAGGGGTTCCAAAGTGGCCAGATTGATTTTATTGGCTTATAAAAACACCAGCATCCGAGTTTGCCAGTGCAGTGTGACTTTCGTTTTCTCCTGTAACTTTGAACTGCATTGTTGTACCAAGGGGGGGCGAAAGAAAGTGAGACAGGGGTTGCAAAGTGGCCAGATTGATTTTATTTGCTTCCAAGTACACCAGCATCAGAGTTTGCCAGTGATGTGCTTTTTTCGTTTTTTTGTCTTCCTTTGAACTGTATTGTTGTTCCCAGGGGGCAAAGTAAAGTTAGACAGAGGGATTGCAAAGTGGCCAGATTGATTTCATTTGCATCCAAGCACACCAGCATCAGAGTTTGCCAGTGCAGTGCGACTTTCGTTTTCTCAGCCTTACTTTGAACAGTATTCTTGTTCCCTGGGTGGGCGAAATAAAGTAAGACAGAGGGGTTGCCAAGTGGCCAGATTATTTTTATTTGGATCCAAGTACACCAGCATCAGAGTTTGCCAGTGATGTGCTTCTTTCGTTTTTTTGTCTTCTTTTGAACACTGTTGTTGTTTCCAGGGGGGGCGAAATAAAGTTAGACTGAGGGATTGCAAAGTGGCCAGATTGATTTTATTTGCATCCAAGTACACCAGCATCAGAGTTTGCCAGTGATGTGCTTCTTTCGTTTTTTTGTCTTCCTTTGAACAGTGTTGTTGTTCCCAGGGGGGGCGAAATAAAGTTAGACTGAGGGATTGCAAAGTGGCCAGATTGATTTTATTTGCACCCAAGCACACCAGCATCAGAGTTTGCCAGTGCAGTGCGTCTTTAGTTTTTTCGCCTAACTTTGACCAGTATTGTTGTTCCCAGGGGGGGCGAAATAAAGTTAGACAGAGGGATTGCAAAGTGGCCAGAATGATTTTATTTGCATCCATGCACACCAGCATCAGAGTTTGCCAGTGCAGTGCGTCTTTAGTTTTCTCGCCTAACTTTGAACAGTATTGTTGTTCCCAGGGGGGGCGAAATAAAGTTAGACAGAGGGATTGCAAAGTGGCCAGATTGATTTTATTTGCATCCAAGCACACCAGCATCAGAGTTTGCCAGTGCAGTGCGTCTTTAGTTTTCTCGCCTAACTTTGAACAGTATTGTTGTTCCCAGGGGGGGCGAAATAAAGTTAGACAGAGGGATTGCAAAGTGGCCAGATTGCTTTTATTTGCATCCAAGCACACCAGCATCAGAGTTTGCCAGTGCAGTGCGTCTTTAGTTTTCTCGCCTAACTTTGAACAGTATTGTTGTTCCCAGGGGGGGGCGAAATAAAGTTAGACAGAGGGATTGCAAAGTGGCCAGATTGATTTTATTTGCATCCAAGCACACCAGCATCAGAGTTTGCCAGTGCAGTGCGTCTTTAGTTTTCTCGCCCAGCTTTGAACAGTATTGTTGTTCCCAGGGGGGGCGAAATAAAGTTAGACAGAGGGATTGCAAAGTGGCCAGATTGATTTTATTTGCATCCAAGCACACCAGCATCAGAGTTTGCCAGTGCAGTGCGTCTTTAGTTTTCTCGCCTAACTTTGAACAGTATTGTTATTCCCAGGGGGGGCGAAATAAAGTTAGACAGAGGGATTGCAAAGTGGCCAGATTGATTTTATTTGCATCCAAGCACACCAGCATCAGAGTTTGCCAGTGCAGTGCGTCTTTAGTTTTCTCGCCTAACTTTGAACAGTATTTTTGTTTCCAGGGGGGGCGAAATAAAGTTAGACAGAGGGATTGCAAAGTGCCCAGATTGATTTTATTTGCATCCAAGCACACCAGCATCTGAGTTTGCCAGTGCAGTGCGTCTTTAGTTTTTTCGCCTAACTTTGAACAGTATTGTTGTTCCCAGGGGGGGGCGAAATAAAGTTAGACAGAGGGATTGCAAAGTGGCCAGATTGATTTTATTTGCATCCAAGCACACCAGCATCAGATTTTGCCAGTGCAGTGCGTCTTTAGTTTTTTCGCCTAACTTTGAACAGTATTGTTGTTCCCAGGGGGGGCGAAATAAAGTTAGACAGAGGGATTGCAAAGTGGCCAGATTGATTTTATTTGCATCCAAGCACACCAGCATCAGAGTTTGCCAGTGCAGTGCGTCTTTAGTTTTCTCGCCTAACTTTGAACAGTATTGTTGTTCCCAGGGGGGGCGAAATAAAGTTAGACAGAGGGATTGCAAAGTGGCCAGATTGATTTTATTTGCATCCAAGCACACCAGCATCAGAGTTTGCCAGTGCAGTGCGTCTTTAGTTTTCTCGCCTAACTTTGAACAGTATTGTTGTTCCCAGGGGGGGCGAAATAAAGTTAGACAGAGGGATTGCAAAGTGGCCAGATTGATTTTATTTGCATCCAAGCACACCAGCATCTGAGTTTGCCAGTGCAGTGCGTCTTTAGTTTTTTCGTCTAACTTTGAACAGTATTGTTGTTCCCAGGGGGGACGAAATAAAGTTAGACAGAGGGATTGCAAAGTGGCCAGATTGATTTTATTTGCATCCAAGCACACCAGCATCAGAGTTTGCCAGTGCAGTGCGTCTTTAGTTTTTTCACCTAACTTTGAACAGTATTGTTGTTCCCAGGGGGGGCGAAATAAAATTAGACAGAGGGATTGCAAAGTGGCCAGATTGATTTTAATTTGCATCCAAGCACACCAGCATCAGAGTTTGCCAGTGCAGTGCGTCTTTAGTTTTTTCGCCTAACTTTGAACAGTATTGTTGTTCCCAGGGGGGGGCGAAATAAAATTAGACAGAGGGATTGCAAAGTGGCCAGATTGATTTTATTTGCATCCAAGCACACCAGCATCAGAGTTTGCCAGTGCAGTGCGTCTTTAGTTTTCTCGCCTAACTTTGAACAGTATTGTTGTTCCCAGGGGGGGCGAAATAAAGTTAGACAGAGGGATTGCAAAGTGGCCAGATTGATTTTATTTGCACCAAAGCACACCAGCATCAGAGTTTGCCAGTGCAGTGCGTCTTTAGTTTTCTCGCCTAACTTTGACCAGTATTGTTGTTCCCTGGGGGGGCGAAATAAAGTTAGACAGAGGGATTGCAAAGTGGCCAGATTGATTTTATTTGCAACAAAGCACACCAGCATCAGAGTTTGCCAGTGCAGTGCGTCTTTAGTTTTCTCGCCTAACTTTGACCAGTATTGTTGTTCCCTGGGGGGGTGAAATAAAGTTAGACAGAGGGATTGCAAAGTGGCCAGATTTATTTTATTTTTACCAAAGCACACCAGCATCAGAGTTTGCCAGTGCAGTGCGTCTATAGTTTTTTCGCCTAACTTTGAATAGTATTGTTGTTCTCAGGGTGGGGCGAAATAAAGTTAGACAGAGGGATTGCAAAGTGGCCAGATTGATTTTATTTGCATCCAAGCACACCAGCATCAGAGTTTGCCAGTGCAGTGCGTCTTTAGTTTTCTCGCCTAACTTTGAACAGTATTGTTGTTCCCAGGGGGGGCGAAATAAAGTTAGACAGAGGGATTGCAAAGTGGCCAGATTGATTTTATTTGCATCCAAGCACACCAGCATCAGAGTTTGCCAGTGCAGTGCGTCTTTAGTTTTCTCGCCTAACTTTGAACAGTATTGTTGTTCACAGGGGGGGCGAAATAAAAGTTAGACAGAGGGATTGCAAAGTGGCCAGATTGATTTTATTTGCATCCAAGCACACCAGCATCAGAGTTTGCCAGTGCAGTGCGTCTTTAGTTTTCTCGCCTAACTTTGAACAGTATTGTTGTTCACAGGGGGGGCGAAATAAAAGTTAGACAGAGGGATTGCAAAGTGGCCAGATTGATTTTATTTGCATCCAAGCACACCAGCATCAGAGTTTGCCAGTGCAGTGCGTCTTTAGTTTTCTCGCCTAACTTTGAACAGTATTGTTGTTCCCAGGGGGGGCGAAATAAAGTTAGACAGAGGGATTGCAAAGTGGCCAGATTGATTTTATTTGCATCCAAGCACACCAGCATCAGAGTTTGCCAGTGCAGTGCGTCTTCAGTTTTCTCGCCTAACTTTGAACAGTATTGTTGTTCCCAGGGGGGGCGAAATAAAGTTAGACAGAGGGATTGCAAAGTTGCCAGATTGATTTTATTTGCATCCAAGCACACCAGCATCAGAGATTGCCAGTGCAGTACGTCTTTAGTTTTCTCGCCTAACTTTGAACAGTATTGTTGTTCCCAGGGGGGGCGAAGTAAAGTTAGACAGAGGGATTGCAAAGTGGCCAGATTGATTTTATTTGCATCCAAGCACACCAGCATCAGAGTTTGCCAGTGCAGTGCGTCTTTAGTTTTTTCGCCTAACTTTGAACAGTATTGTTGTTCCCAGGGGGGGGCGAAATAAAGTAAGACTTAGGGGTTGCCAAGTTGCCAGATTGTTTTTATTTGCATCCAAGTACACCAGCTTCAGAGTTTGCCAGTGTATTGCTACTTTCGTTTTCTCATCTAACTTTGAACAGCATTGTTGTTTCCAGGGGGGGCGAAATAATGTAAGACAGAGGGGTTGCAAAGTGGCCAGATTGATTTCATTTGCATCCAAGTACACCAGCGTCAGAGTTTGCCAGTGTTTTGCTACTTTCATTTTCTCGTCTTCCTTTGAACAGCATTGTTGTTTCTAGGGTGGGAGAGGTTACCATTTCTGTAGGTACTGCAATACCTGGTTGATGGGTGAATTGGAAAACACAATGTGCACCATGGTTGTACTTTATACTCTTTGTAAGTTGACACCACTACATTACACCTGCTTGTGCTAAGACTAGAGGTATAAAAGTGCAATAAATGGCAGACACGCAAAACACAGGAACACACTGGGTAGGCACTTCTACGGGCATGGAGAACAGAATTTCCTATAATGTAAAGACTTACTTCACACAATGGAGAGGGTGTGAATTAAGTTTGGAAGTGTCTTTGCAGGAGGAGAAATTTGAGGTTAGTTTTGAAGGACTGGGAAGAGGGAGGGGGTGGTCCGGAGCTGAGGCTCAGTTCCAGAATCTTGCCGCGTTGCTTGTAAAGGATTGGGCCATCAATCTTTCCTTTTTGAAAGTGGGAGGGTCAAGCAAAACATTTTGCGCAGTACGTGATGGTCTAGAGCATTATATGTATATGTTACAATAAAGTTTTTTTTCCTCTTTTTTTTCTAGACTAAAGCTTTTCAACGGTGGCTGTTCTGCAGTTTTGTGTAGTTGCATTGTGTTGGTAAGAATTTTTTTGTTGTTGTATTTACACCAAATGAGTAATAATGTAATGTCCGAATGATTTTTTTTGTAAGTGATGTCATAATGGCGGCATATTTAGTTAGTGGTTTGAGCATGAAAATCTTTGCGATGTGTTTTGCATAGTCTTATGTGTAATTGTTTTTCTCTTTCTTTTTTAGTGGGATATTGTTGATCCATACTGTGTCTGTACAGAGTAGGTGGTGGTGAGTAGTTTTGCTGCCTCTGGCAAGTGGGTGGTATTGTTTTGGAGTATATTTGAGTTTTTGATAAAGGTGCTTTGTGCTTATTACTTATTTTACAAAGAGTTTGTTGTTGTTGACAAGTTACATTTATTAGTAAGCAATATGGCTAGCCGTAGAATGACTGCTCAACAGGTGGTCGGTATGCTTCTTGAATCTTCCTCTGATCATGATTATGAGACTGACAGTGCGTCTGAGGGAGAGGAGGGAGGGGAAGATTCTGGCAGTGAGTTTTCACTCAACATGGAATCATCGGATGATGAAGGTACTCTCAGTGCAGATGAAGGTACTCTTGGTGTGGATGAAGCAACTCTCAGTGCGGATGAAGTGCCTGTCTTAGAGGAGGAAACTGCTGTGCCGATGGTGCAAGAGGCATCTGGATTGCAGTCTGAGGCTGCTAGGCTTCCTACTGGAAGTGCTGGACTTTGGGTTGATCCAAACATGGTGCAGCCGGTGTTGCCTGCCTTTAGTGGTGTTGCAGGGTGTACAGTGAATTGTGAAAACTTTTTGCCTATTCAGTTTTTTCAGTTGTTTATGGATGATGTATTTTTGGGTGAGATTGTTGAGCAGACGAATTTGTATGCTGAACAGTTTTTGAGGATCAACAGTGACAAACTTAGGCCCCAGTCTAGAGCTACCCGGTGGACTCCCACATATCTGGAAGAGATTAAGAAGTTTTTGGGTTTGACTTTATTGATGGGTGTGGTAAGGAAGCCAACCTTGGCTTCATATTGGTCTACTAGCCCCTTGTTGGCAACTGCCATATTTCCTGCAGTTATGACTCGTAATCGGTATTTACTTTTGCTACGTATGCTGCATTTTGTTGATAATTCAATGGCGTTGCCACGAGATCACCCTGACTGTGACCGTCTTTTTAAGATTCGGCCCGTTCTTGATCACTTTGTGGATCGGTTTTCTGAGATCTATACTCCCGGGAAAGAAATATCTATTGATGAGTCTTTGGTCTTGTTCAAGGGCCGTTTGGTTTTTAGGCAGTACATCCCTAGCAAGAGGGCACGCTATGGAATTAAGCTGTATATGTTGTCTGAGAGTAGGACAGGATATGTATTTAATTTTCGTGTGTATACTGGTAGAGATTCTGCCATTGACCCCCCAGGATGTCCGTCCACTTTTGGAGTTGCAGAGAAAATTGTGTGGGATCTTGCTAGGAGACTGTTTAACAGAGGCCACCATTTGTACCTGGATAACTTCTATACTGCTGTGCAATTATTTAAGGAATTGTATAAAGTGGACACTTTTGCATGTGGCACAATCCGCTCTAACCGTAAAGCTTATCCGAAGGAGCTTGTTTGCAAAAAACTTCAGAGGGGGCAGTGCAGTTCCTTGCGTAGTGATGAACTACTAGCTGTGAAATTTGTGGACAGGAGGGATGTGTACATGCTGACTACCATCCATGATGAGAGTACTTCACCTGTGGCTGTTTGGGGTCAGGTTGCTGAAGTGCGCAAACCTGTGTGCATTCTAGACTACAATAAGCACATGGGTGGTGTTGACAGAGTAGATCAGAGGTTGGAACCTTACTCTGCTATTCGTAAGGCTTATGTTTGGTATAAGAAGTTGGCCATCCATTTCTTCGAATTAGCAATGTTCAATGCTTTTATTGTGTTCAAGGAGTGTTCTCCTGCGTCAAAGTTGACATTTATTCAGTTTCAGCACTCTGTGATAGCTAGCCTTGTTGTTGTGGAACAGGCAAGTGTTCCTAGATTTGGAGTGGTGGAGGATGTGGTTCGATTGAAAGATCGCCACTTTCCTGATTTCATCCCTCCCACACCGGCAAAAGATTTTCCCACTAGGAGATGTAGAGTCTGTTGGCGAAGAGATAAGCGGAAGGAGACTCGTATGTACTGCTCCGACTGTCCATCTAAACCTGGGCTGTGTGTCCCTGCTTGTTTTAGAGCGTACCATACCCAAAAGAAGTTTTGGGAGCAATCATGAGTGGTAAAGTTAACTGATTGGTTTGTTTTCTTTGGAAAATGTGATTCTGTTTCCAGGTTGGCTTTAGTGCAATGTGTTAAGTTTCTGATTTTGTGTTTGTAGATTTTTATGTATTTGTGATTTGTTTGTGTTTTTATTTTTGGCTAAAAAAATCCTAAATGTGTTGGCAGTGTGTGTGGACTGGCACTTCTTTGGCGGTGTACGTGGAATGGTGCTTGGCTGGCGGTGTGCGTGGACTGGTGCTTGGCTGTTGGCGTGCGTGGCCTGGTGCTTGGCTGGCGGTGTGTGTGGACTGGTGCTTGGCCGGCGGTGTGCGTGGACTGGTGCTTGGCTGGCGGTGTGTGTGGACTGGTGCTTGGCTGGCGGTGTGCGTGGACTGGTGCTTGGCTGGCGGTGTGCGTGGACTGGTGCTTGGCTGGCGGTGTGCGTGGACTGGTGCTTGGCTGGCGGTGTGCGTGGACTGGTGCTTGGCTGGCGGTGTGCGTGGACTGGTGCTTGGCTGGCGGTGTGCGTGGACTGGTGCTTGGCTGGCGGTGTGCGTGGACTGGTGCTTGGCTGGCGGTGTGCGTGGACTGGTGCTTGGCTGGCGGTGTGCGTGGACTGGTGTTTAGCTGGCGGTGTGCGTGAACTGGTGCTCGGCTAGCGGTGTGCGTGGACTGGCGCTCGGCTGGCTGTGTGAGTAGTGACTTGCTGCTGGTCACTACACACACTGCTAGCTGAGTGCCACTCCACGCAATCCATCTACTTGTGTAGTTTCTGTTTCAGGAATGTGGGCGTGTGAAAGTGATGGGCCCTTGAATGGCGCTGTGTGCTGGTGGGAGTTTTGTTATGTGATGGGCCCGCGGCTGGCGGTATGAATGGTTTTGTATGTCTCACGCGTATGAAAGGTGTATGAATGGCCTGTAAAGAGGTTGGTGCCTTGTCGTGGCTTTACAGCTCACGAGCTGTGAGTCAATGGTTCAGTTTCTCGCCCTTTCAATTATTAACAGTGCATTTCATTGTTGTGAAATCACTTGCTAATACAATTGTATATTCTAAACCATCACTCACTCTCGTGCCAAATCCAACCAGTATGTGTGTGTGCTTGAGGTTTAGATGGCTGTGCAGTAATATTTGCCTTTCTGAAGCAGGGTGTACCTTGTCCCTTTTGTGAATTTTGTAATGTGTTTTTTTTGTGCCTGGTGGTGTGAATGGTCTTGTGTGTATCACGTATGAAAGATGTGTGAATGGCCTGTAAAGCGGTTGGTGCCTTGCCGTGGCTTTACAGCTCACGAGCTGCGAGTCATTGGTTCAGTTTTTTCTCCATTGAATTATTGACAGTGCATTTCATTTTTGTGAAATCTCTTGTTAATAAAATTTAATATACTGAACCATCACTCGCCCTCGTGCCAAATCCAACCAGTATGTGTGTGTGTTTGAGGAATAGGTGGCTGTGCAGGATTCTTTGTCTGTTTAGTTTCTCTGCCAAAGTGTATGTTCCATGTAAAAATAACCCACCGACTGTAGATATTGTGGTAAACCCATGGGAGTTCATGGTGATGTCTCTCTTGTGAATTTCAAAAAGATTTTTTATCCTCAATGTCCTGCAAACCTCAAAATATCGATCACATTGTCCATGCAATTTTGTTCCAAAATTCTCACGTTGTAGAAACAATGTCGAAACTTTCTTGTTTTGCAAGGGGGTCAACTGTCTTTTTGGCCCGTGCTCGGCGGCCATCTAGGGAAACCTACCAAATCCACCATTTCTGAAAACTAGACACCCGGCGGCTTCCAGGGAGGTATGGCTTGCGTGGATCCCCCAACGTTTCCTTACCCTGAATCCCCAGCAAACCTCAATTTTTGCTGAAAAATCACTTTTTTCACCCATTTTGGGGTGGGAAAGTAGTGGCATCACCGGGCTCACACAAATTTACCACCACCCAGCGTTCCCCCAGGTCTCCCGGTAAAAATGGTGCCTCACTTGTGTGGGAGGCCCAAGTACCCGCCGCAGGCAAGGGCCCAAAACGCAGTGAGGCGACATCAAAAGGGCCTGTCGCAAAACCACCTGGTTTTGCAAGGGGGGTCACTTGGGTTTTTGGCCCGGTGCTCGGCGGCCATCTAGGGAAACCTACCAAACCCACACATTTCTGAAAACTAGACACCCGGCGGCTTCCAGGGAGGTATGGCTTGCGTGGATCCCCCAACGTTTCCTTACCCAGAATCCCCTGCAAACCTCAATTTTTGCTGGAAAAAGCACTTTTTTCACACATTTTGGGGTGGGAAAGTAGTGGCATCACCGGGCTCACACAAATTTACCACCACCCAGCGTTCCCCCAGGTCTCCCGGTAAAAATGGTGCCTCACTTGTGTGGGAGGCCCAAGTACCCGCCGCAGGCAAGGGCCCAAAACGCAGTGAGGCGACATCAAAATGGCCTGTCGCAAAACCACCTGGTTTTGCAAGGGGGGTCACTTGGGTTTTTGGCCCGGTGCTCGGCGGCCATCTAGGGAAACCTACCAAACCCACGCATTTCTGAAAACTAGACACCCGGCGGCTTCCAGGGAGGTATGGCTTGCGTGGATCCCCCAACGTTTCCTTACCCAGAATCCCCTGCAAACCTCAATTTTTGCTGGAAAAAGCACTTTTTTCACACATTTTGGGGTGGGAAAGTAGTGGCATCACCGGGCTCACACAAATTTACCACCACCCAGCGTTCCCCCAGGTCTCCCGGTAAAAATGGTGCCTCACTTGTGTGGGAGGCCCAAGTACCCGCCGCAGGCAAGGGCCCAAAACGCAGTGAGGCGACATCAAAAGGGCCTGTCGCAAAACCACCTGGTTTTGCAAGGGGGGTCACTTGGGTTTTTGGCCCGGTGCTCGGCGGCCATCTAGGGAAACCTACCAAACCCACACATTTCTGAAAACTAGACACCCGGCGGCTTCCAGGGAGGTATGGCTTGCGTGGATCCCCCAACGTTTCCTTACCCAGAATCCCCTGCAAACCTCAATTTTTGCTGGAAAAAGCACTTTTTTCACACATTTTGGGGTGGGAAAGTAGTGGCATCACCGGGCTCACACAAATTTACCACCACCCAGCGTTCCCCCAGGTCTCCCGGTAAAAATGGTGCCTCACTTGTGTGGGAGGCCCAAGTACCCGCCGCAGGCAAGGGCCCAAAACGCAGTGAGGCGACATCAAAATGGCCTGTCGCAAAACCACCTGGTTTTGCAAGGGGGGTCACTTGGGTTTTTGGCCCGGTGCTCGGCGGCCATCTAGGGAAACCTACCAAACCCACGCATTTCTGAAAACTAGACACCCGGCGGCTTCCAGGGAGGTATGGCTTGCGTGGATCCCCCAACGTTTCCTTACCCAGAATCCCCTGCAAACCTCAATTTTTGCTGGAAAAAGCACTTTTTTCACACATTTTGGGGTGGGAAAGTAGTGGCATCACCGGGCTCACACAAATTTACCACCACCCAGCGTTCCCCCAGGTCTCCCGGTAAAAATGGTGCCTCACTTGTGTGGGAGGCCCAAGTACCCGCCGCAGGCAAGGGCCCAAAACGCAGTGAGGCGACATCAAAAGGGCCTGTCGCAAAACCACCTGGTTTTGCAAGGGGGGTCACTTGGGTTTTTGGCCCGGTGCTCGGCGGCCATCTAGGGAAACCTACCAAACCCACACATTTCTGAAAACTAGACACCCGGCGGCTTCCAGGGAGGTATGGCTTGCGTGGATCCCCCAACGTTTCCTTACCCAGAATCCCCTGCAAACCTCAATTTTTGCTGGAAAAAGCACTTTTTTCACACATTTTGGGGTGGGAAAGTAGTGGCATCACCGGGCTCACACAAATTTACCACCACCCAGCGTTCCCCCAGGTCTCCCGGTAAAAATGGTGCCTCACTTGTGTGGGAGGCCCAAGTACCCGCCGCAGGCAAGGGCCCAAAACGCAGTGAGGCGACATCAAAAGGGCCTGTCGCAAAACCACCTGGTTTTGCAAGGGGGGTCACTTGGGTTTTTGGCCCGGTGCTCGGCAGCCATCTAGGGAAACCTACCAAACCCACACATTTCTGAAAACTAGACACCCGGCGGCTTCCAGGGAGGTATGGCTTGCGTGGATCCCCCAACGTTTCCTTACCCAGAATCCCCTGCAAACCTCAATTTTTGCTGGAAAAAGCACTTTTTTCACACATTTTGGGGTGGGAAAGTAGTGGCATCACCGGGCTCACACAAATTTACCACCACCCAGCGTTCCCCCAGGTCTCCCGGTAAAAATGGTGCCTCACTTGTGTGGGAGGCCCAAGTACCCGCCGCAGGCAAGGGCCCAAAACGCAGTGAGGCGACATCAAAAGGGCCTGTCGCAAAACCACCTGGTTTTGCAAGGGGGGTCACTTGGGTTTTTGGCCCGGTGCTCGGCGGCCATCTAGGGAAACCTACCAAACCCACGCATTTCTGAAAACTAGACACCCGGCGGCTTCCAGGGAGGTATGGCTTGCGTGGATCCCCCAACGTTTCCTTACCCAGAATCCCCTGCAAACCTCAATTTTTGCTGGAAAAAGCACTTTTTTCACACATTTTGGGGTGGGAAAGTAGTGGCATCACCGGGCTCACACAAATTTACCACCACCCAGCGTTCCCCCAGGTCTCCCGGTAAAAATGGTGCCTCACTTGTGTGGGAGGCCCAAGTACCCGCCGCAGGCAAGGGCCCAAAACGCAGTGAGGCGACATCAAAAGGGCCTGTCGCAAAACCACCTGGTTTTGCAAGGGGGGTCACTTGGGTTTTTGGCCCGGTGCTCGGCGGCCATCTAGGGAAACCTACCAAACCCACGCATTTCTGAAAACTAGACACCCGGCGGCTTCCAGGGAGGTATGGCTTGCGTGGATCCCCCAAAGTTTCCTTACCCAGAATCCCCTGCAAACCTCAATTTTTGCTGGAAAAAGCACTTTTTTCACACATTTTGGGGTGGGAAAGTAGTGGCATCACCGGGCTCACACAAATTTACCACCACCCAGCGTTCCCCCAGGTCTCCCGGTAAAAATGGTGCCTCACTTGTGTGGGAGGCCCAAGTACCCGCCGCAGGCAAGGGCCCAAAACGCAGTGAGGCGACATCAAAAGGGCCTGTCGCAAAACCACCTGGTTTTGCAAGGGGGGTCACTTGGGTTTTTGGCCCGGTGCTCGGCGGCCATCTAGGGAAACCTACCAAACCCACACATTTCTGAAAACTAGACACCCGGCGGCTTCCAGGGAGGTATGGCTTGCGTGGATCCCCCAACGTTTCCTTACCCAGAATCCCCTGCAAACCTCAATTTTTGCTGGAAAAAGCACTTTTTTCACACATTTTGGGGTGGGAAAGGAGTGGCATCACCGGGCTCACACAAATTTACCACCACCCAGCGTTCCCCCAGGTCTCCCGGTAAAAATGGTGCCTCACTTGTGTGGGAGGCCCAAGTACCCGCCGCAGGCAAGGGCCCAAAACGCAGTGAGGCGACATCAAAAGGGCCTGTCGCAAAACCACCTGGTTTTGCAAGGGGGGTCACTTGGGTTTTTGGCCCGGTGCTCGGCGGCCATCTAGGGAAACCTACCAAACCCACGCATTTCTGAAAACTAGACACCCGGCGGCTTCCAGGGAGGTATGGCTTGCGTGGATCCCCCAACGTTTCCTTACCCAGAATCCCCTGCAAACCTCAATTTTTGCTGGAAAAAGCACTTTTTTCACACATTTTGGGGTGGGAAAGTAGTGGCATCACCGGGCTCACACAAATTTACCACCACCCAGCGTTCCCCCAGGTCTCCCGGTAAAAATGGTGCCTCACTTGTGTGGGAGGCCCAAGTACCCGCCGCAGGCAAGGGCCCAAAACGCAGTGAGGCGACATCAAAAGGGCCTGTCGCAAAACCACCTGGTTTTGCAAGGGGGGTCACTTGGGTTTTTGGCCCGGTGCTCGGCGGCCATCTAGGGAAACCTACCAAACCCACGCATTTCTGAAAACTAGACACCCGGCGGCTTCCAGGGAGGTATGGCTTGCGTGGATCCCCCAACGTTTCCTTACCCAGAATCCCCTGCAAACCTCAATTTTTGCTGGAAAAAGCACTTTTTTCACACATTTTGGGGTGGGAAAGTAGTGGCATCACCGGGCTCACACAAATTTACCACCACCCAGCGTTCCCCCAGGTCTCCCGGTAAAAATGGTGCCTCACTTGTGTGGGAGGCCCAAGTACCCGCCGCAGGCAAGGGCCCAAAACGCAGTGAGGCGACATCAAAAGGGCCTATCGCAAAACCACCTGGTTTTGCAAGGGGGGTCACTTGGGTTTTTGGCCCGGTGCTCGGCGGCCATCTAGGGAAACCTACCAAACCCACACATTTCTGAAAACTAGACACCCGGCGGCTTCCAGGGAGGTATGGCTTGCGTGGATCCCCCAACGTTTCCTTACCCAGAATCCCCTGCAAACCTCAATTTTTTCTGGAAAAAGCACTTTTTTCACACATTTTGGGGTGGGAAAGTAGTGGCATCACCGGGCTCACACAAATTTACCACCACCCAGCGTTCCCCCAGGTCTCCCGGTAAAAATGGTGCCTCACTTGTGTGGGAGGCCCAAGTACCCGCCGCAGGCAAGGGCCCAAAACGCAGTGAGGCGACATCAAAAGGGCCTGTCGCAAAACCACCTGGTTTTGCAAGGGGGGTCACTTGGGTTTTTGGCCCGGTGCTCGGCAGCCATCTAGGGAAACCTACCAAACCCACGCATTTCTGAAAACTAGACACCCGGCGGCTTCCAGGGAGGTATGGCTTGCATGGATCCCCCAACGTTTCCTTACCCAGAATCCCCTGCAAACCTCAATTTTTGCTGGAAAAAGCACTTTTTTCACACATTTTGGGGTGGGAAAGTAGTGGCATCACCGGGCTCACACAAATTTACCACCACCCAGCGTTCCCCCAGGTCTCCCGGTAAAAATGGTGCCTCACTTGTGTGGGAGGCCCAAGTACCCGCCGCAGGCAAGGGCCCAAAACGCAGTGAGGCGACATCAAAAGGGCCTGTCGCAAAACCACCTGGTTTTGCAAGGGGGGTCACTTGGGTTTTTGGCCCGGTGCTCGGCGGCCATCTAGGGAAACCTACCAAACCCACGCATTTCTGAAAACTAGATACCCGGCGGCTTCCAGGGAGGTATGGCTTGCATGGATCCCCCAACGTTTCCTTACCCAGAATCCCCTGCAAACCTCAATTTTTGCTGGAAAAAGCACTTTTTTCACACATTTTGGGGTGGGAAAGTAGTGGCATCACCGGGCTCACACAAATTTACCACCACCCAGTGTTCCCCCAGGTCTCCCGGTAAAAATGGTGCCTCACTTGTGTGGGAGGCCCAAGTACCCGCCGCAGGCAAGGGCCCAAAACGCAGTGAGGCGACATCAAAAGGGCCTGTCGCAAAACCACCTGGTTTTGCAAGGGGGGTCACTTGGGTTTTTGGCCCGGTGCTCGGCGGCCATCTAGGGAAACCTACCAAACCCACACATTTCTGAAAACTAGACACCCGGCGGCTTCCAGGGAGGTATGGCTTGCGTGGATCCCCCAACGTTTCCTTACCCAGAATCCCCTGCAAACCTCAATTTTTGCTGGAAAAAGCACTTTTTTCACACATTTTGGGGTGGGAAAGTAGTGGCATCACCGGGCTCACACAAATTTACCACCACCCAGCGTTCCCCCAGGTCTCCCGGTAAAAATGGTGCCTCACTTGTGTGGGAGGCCCAAGTACCCGCCGCAGGCAAGGGCCCAAAACGCAGTGAGGCGACATCAAAAGGGCCTGTCGCAAAACCACCTGGCTTTGCAAGGGGGGTCACTTGGGTTTTTGGCCCGGTGCTCGGCGGCCATCTAGGGAAACCTACCAAACCCACGCATTTCTGAAAACTAGACACCCGGCGGCTTCCAGGGAGGTATGGCTTGCGTGGATCCCCCAACGTTTCCTTACCCAGAATCCCCTGCAAACCTCAATTTTTGCTGGAAAAAGCACTTTTTTCACACATTTTGGGGTGGGAAAGTAGTGGCATCACCGGGCTCACACAAATTTACCACCACCCAGCGTTCCCCCAGGTCTCCCGGTAAAAATGATGCCTCACTTGTGTGGGAGGCCCAAGTACCCGCGGCAGGCAAGGACAACAAACGTAGTGAGGCAACATCAAAATGGCCTATCGCCAAACCACCTGGTTTTGCAAGGGGGGTCACTTTGGTTTTTGGCCCGGTGCGCGGCGGCCATCTAGGGAAACCTACCAAACCCACGCATTTCTGAAAACTAGACACCCGGCGGCTTCCAGGGAGGTATGGCTTGCGTGGATCCCCCAACGTTTCCTTACCCAGAATCCCCTGCAAACCTCAATTTTTGCTGGAAAAATCACTTTTTTCACACATTTTGGGGTGGGAAAGTAGTGGCATCACCGGGCTCACACAAATTTACCACCACCCAGCGTTTCCCCAGGTCTCCCGGTAAAAATGGTGCCTCACTTGTGTGGGAGGCCCAAGTACCCGCGGCAGGCAAGGACATCAAACGTAGTGAGGCGACATTTGGGATAGGCAATGTTGATGTCGCCTCACTACGTTTGTTGTCCTTGCCTGCCGCGGGTACTTGGGCCTCCCACACAAGTGAGGCACCATTTTTACCGGGAGACCTGGGGGAACGCTGGGTGGTGGTAAATTTGTGTGAGCCCGGTGATGCCACTACTTTCCCACCCCAAAATGTGTGAAAAAAGTGCTTTTTCCAGCAAAAATTGAGGTTTGCAGGGGATTCTGGGTAAGGAAACGTTGGGGGATCCACGCAAGCCATACCTCCCTGGAAGCCGCCGGGTGTCTAGTTTTCAGAAATGTGTGGGTTTGGTAGGTTTCCCTAGATGGCCGCCGAGCACCGGGCCAAAAACCCAAGTGACCCCCCTTGCAAAACCAGGTGGTTTTGCGACAGGCCCTTTTGATGTCGCCTCACTGCGTTTTGGGCCCTTGCCTGCGGCGGGTACTTGGGCCTCCCACACAAGTGAGGCACCATTTTTACCGGGAGACCTGGGGGAACGCTGGGTGGTGGTAAATTTGTGTGAGCCCGGTGATGCCACTACTTTCCCACCCCAAAATGTGAGAAAAAAATAATTTTTCCAGCAAAAATTGAGGTTTGCAGGGGATTCTGGGTAAGGAAACGTTGGGGGATCCACGCAAGCCATACCTCCCTGGAAGCCGCCGGGTGTCTAGTTTTCAGAAATGTGTGGGTTTGGTAGGTTTCCCTAGATGGCCGCCGAGCACCGGGCCAAAAACCCAAGTGACCCCCCTTGCAAAACCAGGTGGTTTTGCGACAGGCCCTTTTGATGTCGCCTCACTGCGTTTTGGGCCCTTGCCTGCGGCGGGTACTTGGGCCTCCCACACAAGTGAGGCACCATTTTTACCGGGAGACCTGGGGGAACGCTGGGTGGTGGTAAATTTGTGTGAGCCCGGTGATGCCACTACTTTCCCACCCCAAAATGTGTGAAAAAAGTGCTTTTTCCAGCAAAAATTGAGGTTTGCAGGGGATTCTGGGTAAGGAAACGTTGGGGGATCCACGCAAGCCATACCTCCCTGGAAGCCGCCGGGTGTCTAGTTTTCAGAAATGTGTGGGTTTGGTAGGTTTCCCTAGATGGCCGCCGAGCACCGGGCCAAAAACCCAAGTGACCCCCCTTGCAAAACCAGGTGGTTTTGCGACAGGCCCTTTTGATGTCGCCTCACTGAGTTTTGGGCCCTTGCCTGCGGCGGGTACTTGGGCCTCCCACACAAGTGAGGCACCATTTTTACCGGGAGACCTGGGGGAACGCTGGGTGGTGGTAAATTTGTGTGAACCCGGTGATGCCACTACTTTCCCACCCCAAAATGTGTGAAAAAAGTGCTTTTTCCAGCAAAAATTGAGGTTTGCAGGGGATTCTGGGTAAGGAAACGTTGGGGGATCCACGCAAGCCATACCTCCCTGGAAGCTGCCGGGTGTCTAGTTTTCAGAAATGTGTGGGTTTGGTAGGTTTCCCTAGATGGCCGCCGAGCACCGGGCCAAAAACCCAAGTGACCCCCCTTGCAAAACCAGGTGGTTTTGCGACAGGCCCTTTTGATGTCGCCTCACTGCGTTTTGGGCCCTTGCCTGCGGCGGGTACTTGGGCCTCCCACACAAGTGAGACACCATTTTTACCGGGAGACCTGGGGGAACGCTGGGTGGTGGTAAATTTGTGTGAGCCCGGTGATGCCACTACTTTCCCACCCCAAAATGTGTGAAAAAAGTGCTTTTTCCAGCAAAAATTGAGGTTTGCAGGGGATTCTGGGTAAGGAAACGTTGGGGGATCCACGCAAGCCATACCTCCCTGGAAGCTGCCGGGTGTCTAGTTTTCAGAAATGTGTGGGTTTGGTAGGTTTCCCTAGATGGCCGCCGAGCACCGGGCCAAAAACCCAAGTGACCCCCCTTGCAAAACCAGGTGGTTTTGCGACAGGCCCTTTTGATGTCGCCTCACTGCGTTTTGGGCCCTTGCCTGCGGCGGGTACTTGGGCCTCCCACACAAGTGAGGCACCATTTTTACCGGGAGACCTGGGGGAACGCTGGGTGGTGGTAAATTTGTGTGAGCCCGGTGATGCCACTACTTTCCCACCCCAAAATGTGTGAAAAAAGTAATTTTTCCAGCAAAAATTGAGGTTTGCAGGGGATTCTGGGTAAGGAAACGTTGGGGGATCCACGCAAGCCATACCTCCCTGGAAGCCGCCGGGTGTCTAGTTTTCAGAAATGTGTGGGTTTGGTAGGTTTCCCTAGATGGCCGCCGAGCACCGGGCCAAAAACCCAAGTGACCCCCCTTGCAAAACCAGGTGGTTTTGCGACAGGCCCTTTTGATGTCGCCTCACTGCGTTTTGGGCCCTTGCCTGCGGCGGGTACTTGGGCCTCCCACACAAGTGAGGCACCATTTTTACCGGGAGACCTGGGGGAACGCTGGGTGGTGGTAAATTTGTGTGAGCCCGGTGATGCCACTACTTTCCCACCCCAAAATGTGTGAAAAAAGTGCTTTTTCCAGCAAAAATTGAGGTTTGCAGGGGATTCTGGGTAAGGAAACGTTGGGGGATCCACGCAAGCCATACCTCCATGGAAGCCGCCGGGTGTCTAGTTTTCAGAAATGTGTGGGTTTGGTAGGTTTCCCTAGATGGCCGCCGAGCACCGGGCCAAAAACCCAAGTGACCCCCCTTGCAAAACCAGGTGGTTTTGCGACAGGCCCTTTTGATGTCGCCTCACTGCGTTTTGGGCCCTTGCCTGCGGCGGGTACTTGGGCCTCCCACACAAGTGAGGCACCATTTTTACCGGGAGACCTGGGGGAACGCTGGGTGGTGGTAAATTTGTGTGAGCCCGGTGATGCCACTACTTTCCCACCCCAAAATGTGTGAAAAAAGTGATTTTTTCAGCAAAAATTGAGGTTTGCTGGGGATTCTGGGTAAGGAAACGTTGGGGGATCCACGCAAGCCATACCTCCCTGGAAGCCGCTGGGTGTCTAGTTTTCAGAAATGCGTGGGTTGGGTAGGTTTCCCTAGATGGCCGCCGTGCCCAGGGCCAAAAAGCCAAGAGACCCCCCTTGCAAAACCAGGTGGTTTTGAGATAGGCAATTTTGATGTCACCTCACTATGTTTTGCGCCGTTTCCTGTCGCGGGCACTAGGCCGAGCCACACAAGTGAGGTACCGTTTTTCTCGAAAGACTTTGGGGAACGCAGGGTGGGTGGAAATTTGTGGATCCACGCAGATTCCGGAACTTTCCACGACAGAAATGTGGGGAAAATGTGTTTTTTTTGCCAATTTTTTAGGTTTGCAAGGGATTCTGGGTAACAGACCCTGGTGGGAGGCAGTCAAGTCACCCCATCCTGGATTCCCCTGGGTGTCTAGTTTTCAAAAATGTATAGGTTTGCTAGGTTTCCCCAGGTGCCCGCAGAGCTAGGGTTCAAAAACTACAGCTAGTCATTTTTCCAAAAAAGGGTCATTTTTCACTGCGAAATTGAGGTGTGACCAGGTTGCGTTTTGCGCCGTTTCCTGTCGCGGGCACTAGGCCGATCCACACAAGTGAGGTACCGTTTTTCTCGTAAGACTTTGGGGAACGCGGGGTGGGTGGAAATTTGTGGATCCACGCAGATTCCAGAACTTTCCACGACAGAAATGTGTGGAAAATGTGTTTTTTTTGCCAATTTTTTAAGTTTGCAAGGGATTCTGGGTAACAGACCCTGGTGGGAGGCAGTCAAGTCACCCCATCCTGGATTCCCCTGGGTGTCTAGTTTTCAAAAATGTATAGGTTTGCTAGGTTTCCCCAGGTGCCCGCAGAGCTAGGGTTCAAAAACTACAGCTAGTCATTTTTCCAAAAAAGGGTCATTTTTCACTGCGAAATTGAGGTGTGACCAGGTTGCGTTTTGTGCCGTTTCCTGTCGCGGGCACTAGGCCGATCCACACAAGTGAGGTACCGTTTTTCTCGTAAGACTTTGGGGAATGCGGGGTGGGTGGAAATTTGTGGAACCACGCAGATTCCGGAACTTTCCACGACAGAAATGTGTGGAAAATGTGGTTTTTTTTGCCAATTTTTTTAGGTTTGCAAGGGATTCTGGGTAACAGACCCTGGTGGGAGGCAGTCAAGTCACCCCATCCTGGATTCCCCTGGGTGTCTAGTTTTCAAAAATGTATAGGTTTGCTAGGTTTCCCCAGGTGCCCGCAGAGCTAGGGTTCAAAAACTACAGCTAGTCATTTTTCCAAAAAAGGGTCATTTTTCACTGCGAAATTGAGGTGTGACCAGGTTGCGTTTTGTGCCGTTTCCTGTCGCGGGCACTAGGCCGATCCACACAAGTGAGGTACCGTTTTTCTCGTAAGACTTTGGGGAATGCGGGGTGGGTGGAAATTTGTGGAACCACGCAGATTCCGGAACTTTCCACGACAGAAATGTGTGGAAAATGTGGTTTTTTTTGCCAATTTTTTAGGTTTGCAAGGGATTCTGGGTAACAGACCCTGGTGGGAGGCAGTCAAGTCACCCCATCCTGGATTCCCCTGGGTGTCTAGGTTTCAAAAATGTATAGGTTTGCTAGGTTTCCCCAGGTGCCCGCAGAGCTAGGGTTCAAAAACTACAGCTAGTTATTTTTCCAAAAAAGGGTCATTTTTCACTGCGAAATTGAGGTGTGACCAGGTTGCGTTTTGTGCCGTTTCCTGTCGCGGGCACTAGGCCGATCCACACAAGTGAGGTACCGTTTTTCTCGTAAGACTTTGGGGAATGCGGGGTGGGTGGAAATTTGTGGAACCACGCAGATTCCGGAACTTTCCACGACAGAAATGTGTGGAAAATGTGTTTTTTTTGCCAATTTTTTAGGTTTGCAAGGGATTCTGGGTAACAGACCCTGGTGGGAGGCAGTCAAGTCACCCCATCCTAGATTCCCCTGGGTGTCTAGTTTTCAAAAATGTATAGGTTTGCTAGGTTTCCCCAGGTGCCCGCAGAGCTAGGGTTCAAAAACTACAGCTAGTCATTTTTCCAAAAAAGGGTCATTTTTCACTGCGAAATTGAGGTGTGACCAGGTTGCGTTTTGCGCCGTTTCCTGTCGCGGGCACAAGGCCGATCCACACAAGTGAGGTACCGTTTTTCTCGTAAGACTTTGGGGAACGCGGGGTGGGTGGAAATTTGTGGATCCACGCAGATTCCGGAACTTTCCACGACCGAAATGTGGGGAAAATGTGTTTTTTTTGCCAATTTTTTAGGTTTGCAAGGGATTCTGGGTAACAGACCCTGGTGGGAGGCAGTCAAGTCACCCCATCCTGGATTCCCCTGGGTGTCTAGTTTTCAAAAATGTATAGGTTTGCTAGGTTTCCCCATGTGCCCGCAGAGCTAGGGTTCAAAAACTACAGCTAGTCAATTTTCCAAAAAAGGGTCATTTTTCACTGCGAAATTGAGGTGTGACCAGGTTGCGTTTTGCGCCGTTTCCTGTCGCGGGCACTAGGCCGATCCACACAAGTGAGGTACCGTTTTTCTCGTAAGACTTTGGGGAACGCGGGGTGGGTGGAAATTTGTGGATCCACGCAGATTCCGGAACTTTCCACGACCGAAATGTGGGGAAAATGTGTTTTTTTTGCCAATTTTTTAGGTTTGCAAGGGATTCTGGGTAACAGACCCTGGTGGGAGGCAGTCAAGTCACCCCATCCTGGATTCCCCTGGGTGTCTAGTTTTCAAAAATGTATAGGTTTGCTAGGTTTCCCCAGGTGCCCGCAGAGCTAGGGTTCAAAAACTACAGCTAGTCATTTTTCCAAAAAAGGGTCATTTTTCACTGCGAAATTGAGGTGTGACCAGGTTGCGTTTTGCGCCGTTTCCTGTCACGGGCACTAGGCCGACCCACACAAGTGAGGTACCGTTTTTCTCGTAAGACTTTGGGGAATGCGGGGTGGGTGGAAATTTGTGGAACCACGCAGATTCCGGAACTTTCCACAACAGAAATGTGTGGAAAATGTGTTTTTTTTGCCAATTTTTTAGGTTTGCAAGGGATTCTGGGTAACAGACCCTGGTGGGAGGCAGTCAAGTCACCCCATACTGGATTCCCCTGGGTGTCTAGTTTTGAAAAATGTATAGGTTTGCTAGGTTTCCCCAGGTGCCCGCAGAGCTAGGGTTCAAAAACTACAGCTAGTAATTTTTCCAAAAAAGGGTCATTTTTCACTGCGAAATTGAGGTGTGACCAGGTTGCGTTTTGCGCCGTTTCCTGTCGCAGGCACTAGGCCGATCCACACAAGTGAGGTACCGTTTTTCTCGTAAGACTTTGGGGAACGCGGGGTGGGTGGAAATTTGTGGATCCACGCAGATTCCGGAACTTTCCACGACCGAAATGTGGGGAAAATGTGTTTTTTTTGCCAATTTTTTAGGTTTGCAAGGGATTCTGGGTAACAGACCCTGGTGGGAGGCAGTCAAGTCACCCCATCCTGGATTCCCCTGGGTGTCTAGTTTTCAAAAATGTATAGGTTTGCTAGGTTTCCCCAGGTGCCCGCAGAGCTAGGGATCAAAAACTACAGCTAGTCATTTTTCCAAAAAAGGGTCATTTTTCACTGCGAAATTGAGGTGTGACCAGGTTGCGTTTTGCGCCGTTTCCTGTCGCGGGCACTAGGCCGAGCCACACAAGTGAGGTACCGTTTTTCTCGTAAGACTTTGGGGAACGCGGGGTGGGTGGAAATTTGTGGATCCACACAGATTCCGGAACTTTCCACGACCGAAATGTGGGGAAAATGTGTTTTTTTTGCCAATTTTTTAGGTTTGCAAGGGATTCTGGGTAACAGACCCTGGTGGGAGGCAGTCAAGTCACCCCATCCTGGATTCCCCTGGGTGTCTAGTTTTCAAAAATGTATAGGTTTGCTAGGTTTCCCCAGGTGCCCGCAGAGCTAGGGTTCAAAAACTACAGCTAGTCATTTTTCCAAAAAAGGGTCATTTTTCATTGCGAAATTGAGGTGTGACCAGGTTGCGTTTTGCGCCGTTTCCTGTCGCGGGCACTAGGCCGAGCCACACAAGTGAGGTACCGTTTTTCTCGTAAGACTTTGGGGAACACGGGGTGGGTGGAAATTTGTGGATCCACGCAGATTCCGGAACTTTCCACGACCGAAATGTGGGGAAAATGTGTTTTTTTTGCCAATTTTTTAGGTTTGCAAGGGATTCTGGGTAACAGACCCTGGTGGGAGGCAGTCAAGTCACCCCATCCTGGATTCCCCTGGGTGTCTAGTTTTCAAAAATGTATAGGTTTGCTAGGTTTCCCCAGGTGCCCGCAGAGCTAGGGTTCAAAAACTACAGCTAGTCATTTTTCCAAAAAAGGGTCATTTTTCACTGCGAAATTGAGGTGTGACCAGGTTGCGTTTTGCGCCGTTTCCTGTCGCGGGCACTAGGCCGAGCCACACAAGTGAGGTACCGTTTTTCTCGTAAGACTTTGGGGAACGCGGGGTGGGTGGAAATTTGTGGATCCACACAGATTCCGGAACTTTCCACGACCGAAATGTGGGGAAAATGTGTTTTTTTTGCCAATTTTTTAGGTTTGCAAGGGATTCTGGGTAACAGACCCTGGTGGGAGGCAGTCAAGTCACCCCATCCTGGATTCCCCTGGGTGTCTAGTTTTCAAAAATGTATAGGTTTGCTAGGTTTCCCCAGGTGCCCGCAGAGCTAGGGTTCAAAAACTACAGCTAGTCATTTTTCCAAAAAAGGGTCATTTTTCATTGCGAAATTGAGGTGTGACCAGGTTGCGTTTTGCGCCGTTTCCTGTCGCGGGCACTAGGCCGAGCCACACAAGTGAGGTACCGTTTTTCTCGTAAGACTTTGGGGAACACGGGGTGGGTGGAAATTTGTGGATCCACGCAGATTCCGGAACTTTCCACGACCGAAATGTGGGGAAAATGTGTTTTTTTTGCCAATTTTTTAGGTTTGCAGGGGATTCTGGGTAACAGACCCTGGTGGGAGGCAGTCAAGTCACCCCATCCTGGATTCCCCTGGGTGTCTAGTTTTCAAAAATGTATAGGTTTGCTAGGTTTCCCCAGGTGCCCGCAGAGCTAGGGTTCAAAAACTACAGCTAGTCATTTTTCCAAAAAAGGGTCATTTTTCACTGCGAAATTGAGGTGTGACCAGGTTGCGTTTTGCGCCGTTTCCTGTCGCGGGCACTAGGCCGATCCACACAAGTGAGGTACCGTTTTTCTCGTAAGACTTTGGGGAATGCGGGGTGGGTGGAAATTTGTGGAACCACGCAGATTCCTGAACTTTCCACAACAGAAATGTGTGGAAAATGTGTTTTTTTTGCCAATTTTTTAGGTTTGCAAGGGATTCTGGGTAACAGACCCTGGTGGGAGGCAGTCAAGTCACCCCATCCTGGATTCCCCTGGGTGTCTAGTTTTGAAAAATGTATAGGTTTGCTAGGTTTCCCCAGGTGCCCGCAGAGCTAGGGTTCAAAAACTACAGCTAGTCATTTTTCCAAAAAAGGGTCATTTTTCACTGCTAAATTGAGGTGTGACCAGGTTGCGTTTTGCGCCGTTTCCTGTCGCAGGCACTAGGCCGATCCACACAAGTGAGGTACCGTTTTTCTCGTAAGACTTTGGGGAACGCGGGGTGGGTGGAAATTTGTGGATCCACGCAGATTCCGGAACTTTCCACGACCGAAATGTGGGGAAAATGTGGTTTTTTTGCCAATTTTTTAGGTTTGCAAGGGATTCTGGGTAACAGACCCTGGTGGGAGGCAGTCAAGTCACCCCATCCTGGATTCCCCTGGGTGTCTAGTTTTCAAAAATGTATAGGTTTGCTAGGTTTCCCCAGGTGCCCGCAGAGCTAGGGTTCAAAAACTACAGCTAGTCATTTTTCCAAAAAAGGGTCATTTTTCACTGCGAAATTGAGGTGTGACCAGGTTGCGTTTTGCGCCGTTTCCTGTCGCGGGCACTAGGCCGAGCCACACAAGTGAGGTACCGTTTTTCTCGTAAGACTTTGGGGAACGCGGGGTGGGTGGAAATTTGTGGATCCACACAGATTCCGGAACTTTCCACGACCGAAATGTGGGGAAAATGTGGTTTTTTTGCCAATTTTTTAGGTTTGCAAGGGATTCTGGGTAACAGACCCTAGTGGGAGGCAGTCAAGTCACCCCATCCTGGATTCCCCTGGGTGTCTAGTTTTCAAAAATGTATAGGTTTGCTAGGTTTCCCCAGGTGCCCGCAGAGCTAGGGTTCAAAAACTACAGCTAGTCATTTTTCCAAAAAAGGGTCATTTTTCATTGCGAAATTGAGGTGTGACCAGGTTGCGTTTTGCGCCGTTTCCTGTCGCGGGCACTAGGCCGAGCCACACAAGTGAGGTACCGTTTTTCTCGTAAGACTCTGGGGAACGCGGGGTGGGTGGAAATTTGTGGATCCACGCAGATTCCAGAACTTTCCACGACCGAAATGTGGGGAAAATGTGTTTTTTTTGCCAATTTTTTAGGTTTGCAAGGGATTCTGGGTAACAGACCCTGGTGGGAGGCAGTCAAGTCACCCCATCCTGGATTCCCCTGGGTGTCTAGTTTTCAAAAATGTATAGGTTTGCTAGGTTTCCCCAGGTGCCCGCAGAGCTAGGGTTCAAAAACTACAGCTAGTCATTTGTCCAAAAAAGGGTCATTTTTCACTGCGAAATTGAGGTGTGACCAGGTTGCGTTTTGCGCCGTTTCCTGTCGCGGGCACTAGGCCGAGCCACACAAGTGAGGTACCGTTTTTCTCGTAAGACTTTGGGGAACGTGGGGTGGGTGGAAATTTGTGGATCCACGCAGATTCCGGAACTTTCCACGACCGAAATGTGGGGAAAATGTGTTTTTTTTGCCAATTTTTTAGGTTTGCAAGGGATTCTGGGTAACAGACCCTGGTGGGAGGCAGTCAAGTCACCCCATCCTGGATTCCCCTGGGTGTCTAGTTTTCAAAAATGTATAGGTTTGCTAGGTTTCCCCAGGTGCCCGCAGAGCTAGGGTTCAAAAACTACAGCTAGTCATTTTTCCAAAAAAGGGTCATTTTTCACTGCGAAATTGAGGTGTGACCAGGTTGCGTTTTGCGCCGTTTCCTGTCGCGGGCACTAGGCCGAGCCACACAAGTGAGGTACCGTTTTTCTCGTAAGACTCTGGGGAACGCGGGGTGGGTGGAAATTTGTGGATCCACGCAGATTCCGGAACTTTCCACGACAGAAATGTGTGGAAAATGTGTTTTTTTTGCCAATTTTTTAGGTTTGCAAGGGATTCTGGGTAACAGACCCTGGTGGGAGGCAGTCAAGTCACCCCATCCTGGATTCCCCTGGGTGTCTAGTTTTCAAAAATGTATAGGTTTGCTAGGTTTCCCCAGGTGCCCGCAGAGCTAGGGTTCAAAAACTACAGCTAGTCATTTGTCCAAAAAAGGGTCATTTTTCACTGCGAAATTGAGGTGTGACCAGGTTGCGTTTTGCGCCGTTTCCTGTCGCGGGCACTAGGCCGAGCCACACAAGTGAGGTACCGTTTTTCTCGTAAGACTCTGGGGAACGCGGGGTGGGTGGAAATTTGTGGATCCACGCAGATTCCGGAACTTTCCACGACCGAAATGTGGGGAAAATGTGTTTTTTTTGCCAATTTTTTAGGTTTGCAAGGGATTCTGGGTAACAGACCCTGGTGGGAGGCAGTCAAGTCACCCCATCCTGGATTCCCCTGGGTGTCTAGTTTTCAAAAATGTATAGGTTTGCTAGGTTTCCCCAGGTGCCCGCAGAGCTAGGGTTCAAAAACTACAGCTAGTCATTTGTCCAAAAAAGGGTCATTTTTCACTGCGAAATTGAGGTGTGACCAGGTTGCGTTTTGCGCCGTTTCCTGTCGCGGGCACTAGGCCGAGCCACACAAGTGATGTACCGTTTTTCTCGTAAGACTTTGGGGAATGCGGGGTGGGTGGAAATTTGTGGATCCACGCAGATTCCGGAACTTTCCACGACCGAAATGTGGGGAAAATGTGTTTTTTTTGCCAATTTTTTAGGTTTGCAAGGGATTCTGGGTAACAGACCCTGGTGGGAGGCAGTCAAGTCACCCCATCCTGGATTCCCCTGGGTGTCTAGTTTTCAAAAATGTATAGGTTTGCTAGGTTTCCCCAGGTGCCCGCAGAGCTAGGGTTCAAAAACTACAGCTAGTCATTTTTCCAAAAAAGGGTCATTTTTCACTGCGAAATTGAGGTGTGACCAGGTTGCGTTTTGCGCCGTTTCCTGTCGCGGGCACTAGGCCGAGCCACACAAGTGAGGTACCGTTTTTCTCGTAAGACTCTGGGGAACGCGGGGTGGGTGGAAATTTGTGGATCCACGCAGATTCCGGAACTTTCCACGACAGAAATGTGGGGAAAATGTGTTTTTTTTGCCAATTTTTTAGGTTTGCAAGGGATTCTGGGTAACAGACCCTGGTGGGAGGCAGTCAAGTCACCCCATCCTGGATTCCCCTGGGTGTCTAGTTTTCAAAAATGTATAGGTTTGCTAGGTTTCCCCAGGTGCCCGCAGAGCTAGGGTTCAAAAACTACAGCTAGTCATTTTTCCAAAAAAGGGTCATTTTTCACTGCGAAATTGAGGTGTGACCAGGTTGCGTTTTGCGCCGTTTCCTGTCGCGGGCACTAGGCCGACCCACACAAGTGAGGTACCGTTTTTCTCGTAAGACTTTGGGGAACGCGGGGTGGGTGGAAATTTGTGGATCCACGCAGATTCCGGAACTTTCCACGACAGAAATGTGGGGAAAATGTGTTTTTTTTGCCAATTTTTTAGGTTTGCAAGGGATTCTGGGTAACAGACCCTGGTGGGAGGCAGTCAAGTCACCCCATCCTGGATTCCCCTGGGTGTCTAGTTTTCAAAAATGTATAGGTTTGCTAGGTTTCCCCAGGTGCCCGCAGAGCTAGGGTTCAAAAACTACAGCTAGTCATTTGTCCAAAAAAGGGTCATTTTTCACTGCGAAATTGAGGTGTGACCAGGTTGCGTTTTGCGCCGTTTCCTGTCACGGGCACTAGGCCGACCCACACAAGTGAGGTACCGTTTTTCTCGTAAGACTTTGGGGAACGCGGGGTGGGTGGAAATTTGTGGATCCACGCAGATTCCGGAACTTTCCACGACAGAATTGTGGGGAAAATGTGGTTTTTTTGCCAATTTTTTAGGTTTGCAAGGGATTCTGGGTAATAGACCCTGGTGGGAGGCAGTCAAGTCACCCCATCCTGGATTCCCCTGGGTGTCTAGTTTTCAAAAATGTATAGGTTTGCTAGGTTTCCCCAGGTGCCCGCAGAGCTAGGGTTCAAAAACTACAGCTAGTCATTTTTCCAAAAAAGGGTCATTTTTCACTGCGAAATTGAGTTGTGACCAGGTTGCGTTTTGCGCCGTTTCCTGTCGCGGGCACTAGGCCGATACACACAAGTGAGGTACCGTTTTTCTCGTAAGACTTTGGGGAACGCGGGGTGGGTGGAAATTTGTGGATCCACGCAGATTCTGGAACTTTCCACGACAGAAATGTGTGGAAAATGTGTTTTTTTTGCCAATTTTTTAGGTTTGCAAGGGATTCTGGGTAACAGACCCTGGTGGGAGGCAGTCAAGTCACCCCATCCTGGATTCCCCTGGTTGTCTACTTTTCAAAAATGTATAGGTTTGCTAGGTTTCCCAAGGTGCCCGCAGAGCTAGGGTTCAAAAACTAGAGCTAGGCACTTTGCAAAAAAAGGGTAATTTTGCATTGTGGAAATGTGGTGTGACCACGTTGCGTTTTGCGCCGTTTCCTGTCGTGGGCACTATGCCTACCCACACAAGTGAGGTACCATTTTTATCGGGAGACTTAGGGTAATTCAGATTTGTAAAGGAACTGTTATTATCTATTGACTTTACATGCATTTCTGCTTTCCAAATGAAAGATATTGTGTAAAAAAGAAGTCATTCTAAAAAATGACTGATAATTCTCATGCTAGTATGAGTATTCCCAATTTCAGAAATGTGCAAATATCTACTGTTTCTAAACTCTATATTTTGTTCCCAAATCAGAAATACATAGGTGTCTTTCATACCGTTTTTTCCATGTACACTTTTTTACAGAATAATTACTATATACCCGATACATAATAAAAAACCATTGCAAGTTACTACTCAGTTTTTGGCTCTGGGTTCGTCGGGTTCTTGGTGAACCTACAAGTCCTATATATCCCCACAACCAGTAATGTCCAGCGGATGCAACGGTAAATTGCTTTCAAAGAGCTGTCATAATTAGAAGAAGTTACAGGTGAAAACGTTGACACAAAAGGCTGTTTTTTTCAACTGAATTTCAATTTATCCTACATTTAACTGTTTGTTTCTATAAAAAAACCTTGATGGATCTACACAAATGACCCCTTGCTGAATTCAGAATGTTGTCTTCTTTTTAAAAATGTATAGCTTTCCAGGATCCACTATTGCTTTTGTACCCATTTCAGCCACTAACTGGAAGGAGGTCAAAAGCACAAAAAATTGCAAAAATAGGCTATGTCCCAGAAAAATGCCAAAACTGTGTAAAAAATGTTGGATTTCTATCAAAAGTCAAGTATCCCCGAAAAGCTGGGAAAATGGTGATTTCAACCCCACAAACCCTTTTTTGATAACATTTGCAGGGAAAAACCCAGATGCTTTCATTTGCAGCCCGTTTTTCCAATTTTTCCAAAAAAACCCAAAATTTTGCTGTATTTTGGTTCTTTTCTGTGACCCCTCCAGGGGAATCCACAAACCCTGGGTACCTTTAGAATCCCCATGATGTTGGAAGAAAAGGACGCAAATTTGGCGTGGCTACCTAATGCGGTCAAAAAGTTACAGGGGCCTAAGCGCGCACTACCCCAAATAGCCAAAAAAAGGCCTGGCACAGGAGGGGGAAAAGGCCTGGCAGCGAAGGGGTTAAATATAGCAATTGTGTAATTATTTTTAGAGGTGGGGTGTGGGGTTTATATGCATAAAGCGTGGGAAGTAATTTATTCTTAATTAATTAATAATTAGTTGTTATTTAATATTATTTATTTAATTGAAAATTAAATATGGGATGTGTGTAATTAATTTTAGGTGTGGGTTATGGGGTTTATAGGGGTAAAGGGAGGGAAGTTAATGAATTTTACGTGTTTTAATTTGTTTTTAATTAATAATATTTATTTAATTGATAATTAATTATGTTAATTATGGAAGCACATTTTATTTTTAATGTAGATGTGGGTTGTGAATTGTGTGGTGTTTTAGGGCAGGAGGTAAATAAAATAAATGTATGTAATAATGTTTTTGTGTATGAATAATTTCTAACTAAAAATATTTGTTTGAAAAATATTTTTCTTTTTTATTTAATATAACATTTGCAGGTATTTGTGATATGTCCTTTATAATACGTTTTAAATATTTCAACATTTACAATATTAAATATATTTGTATTTTAATTTTTATCACATTTATATATATTTTTAATTTATTTTGTTTTTCAAATATATTTTGTTGGTATTTTGTTTGTTTTTAATTTTTAATTCACTGTAGTGGTAATTGTCATTTTTATACTTCTACAATCCAACACTTTCCCTACTGTTGCACTAATTGGAGTGGGAATAGTAATTTTAACCCTCCGCTATCCAACACTTTCCCTTCTGTAACACTCACTGGAGTGGGAATAGTAATTTTTACCTCTACGCTATACAACACTTTCCCTACTGTTGCACTCATTGGAGCGGGAATAGTAATTTTTACCCCTCCGCTTTCCAACACTCGCTACTGTTGCACTCATTGAAGTGGGAAAAGTAATTTGTACCCCTCCACTATCACCAAAAAGTCCCTTGGTGGCATGCTTCATCATCAGGTTCTTCCCGCTCTGCTGCAGGACGGGGCGTGCTACGACCGACGGAGATGTGGGAGCACTTTTGTGAAGTAATACTAGGGGGCCGATTCCGGCCGTAAAACGTACTGATAGACACTGACCAGGAACTGAGACCGACCGACAAGGACCGGCGCCGTATGACCCATGCAGTACGATGCAAAGCGTGTGAATTACAACCCACTCGCACGGAACACGAGCCGAACGACCAACCCATACGAAAATCAGTGATTTGCCCGTAAAATGACCGGGATCCTACCGACCGACATGCACCAGGAATTGACGCGACCGAAACGTACCTGCGATGCACGAGCCGCACAGTACGATGCCAAACGTGTGAATTGAGATTGACTCGCATGGAGCACGATAATGAAAACCGAGACGCACAGCAAATAGTGACTAGCAAACAACTCCACCTATATAAAGGCAAGAAAGCCCTGCCATGATCCTTTGCAAACTACAGGCATAGGACAGCAGACACCACCACCACATTGCAGAGACACACCACAACTCACACAACAACTACACCATTTGCACCACTTAAAAATTAAATCACATATGCACTGACAAACTCACACCCACCACACTCACATACACCCCTCCCATCAATCCCCACAACCACCCAGCACCATGACCCCCAAGAAGAATCCAAAGTTCCCAGATAGTGAGTTGGAAGTCATGATTGACGAAATACTCAGGGTAGAGCCACAGTTGTTTGGCACATTGGTCCAATAGACCCCCATGTCACAGAAAACCAAGATGTGGGAGAGGATTGTCGACAAGGTCAACGCACAAGTACCTTGTTTGCACACAAAGGACGATCTACAGAACAGGTATTATGATGTGCGCAGGAGGGTCAAGAAGCTCATCGACAGGGAACACACCCTGAGCAGGCAGACTGACGGTGGCCCTCCTGCCAAACCAATGCACTTCAGGTCCTGGGAGGAGAAGGAGCGGGCCATCCTACCACCGGAGAGCATACATGGATCAACAGGAATACCAGAGCCTAGTGAGTACACAACCAATTCACTCAACATTGTGTGGCAACTCACATATAGCACTGTCAAGGGAACTGTGAAACAAATTACTGCCAGCAAAGCCATAGCAACGGAAAGGCAAGTATCCTGTGATGTGTATATCAGTTACACAAACACAATACCTGCAATCCCACAGTAATATGGAACTACGTCCTAACATGTACAAACCTAAAGACCAATACTGCAAGGCATGACCAGAAATAACCAACAAACACTGTCATCCATTTTGCCACCACTGTCACACCACCTCACAGGAAAGCTGGGTCAAAATGAAGGAAGGTTGGGCTGCTGGGAATGTGCATGTAGCAGAAAGCATGATGGGATTTGCAGTCACAGCCAACAGTCCTCCACCCACATGTCCCTGCAAGCTCGCATTGAACCATGCTCACCTCACAGGGCGTGCAAAAGTACTGCCAAGATGGCTAACAGTAGGCCCTGCTGTGGGGAGCACAGGCCCTGCTGGGCCCTGGCCTCTACCTGACAACAGGACACCAATGCCAGACATCTGAACGTAAATTGTGACTCCCTGCAATGGAAGCATGCTGCATGATGGGAGGTATAGACTGGGGGAGGAGGACTGCCAGATCTGACTATAACTACCAGCAGGCACTTGCACACCCCCCCTTAACACAAACTACAACCAAACCACCTGGTCTAATGCATTCCCTCAGAATCCATTTGAATATCCCACAAAGAGTGACCACAGTGGGTTCAGCTGTGTGAAGGACATGGGCTTTTCAGAACTTGAGTGCAAACAAACACCAGGACACCACTGACTGCCAAACTGTCAGCACGGCCACACCACCACATAGGGAAAAAGATCCACAGGAAGGAAGCTCAGGTATTGTGGGAAGGTGGGTAGAGCCAAAAGCATAATGGGAATTGCAGTCACAGCCAACAGTCTCCCACCCACATGTCCCTGCAAGCTCACACTGAACCATACTCACCTCACAGGGAGTGCAAAAGTACTGACAAGATGGCTGACACTAGGCCCTGCTGTGGGAGCACAAGGCCCTGCTGGGCCTTGGCCTCTAACTGACAACAGGGCATCAATGCCAGACATCCTGAACATAAATTGTGACTCCCTGCAATGGAAGGATGCTGCATGGTGGGAGGCCTGGACTGGGGTAGGAGGCTGTCAGCTCTGACTACAACTACCAGCAGGTACTTGCACACACACACACCCCTTAACACAAACGACCCCCAATCCACCTGGTCTAATGCTTCCCCTCAGAATCCATTTGAATATCCCACATAGATTGCCCACACTGGATTCAGCTATGTGAAAGACATGGGCTTTTCAGGACTTGAGTGCAAACAAACACCAGGACACCACTGCCTGCTAAACTGTCAGCACAGGCACAACACCACATAGGGAAAAAGATCCATAGGAAGGAAGCTCAGGTATTGTGGGAAGGTGGGTGGAGCCAAAAGCATGATGGGAGTTGCAGTCACAGCCACCAGTCCCCCACCCACATGTCCCTGCAAGCTCACACTGAACCTTGCTCAACTCACAGGGAGTGCAAAAGTACTGCCAAGATGGCTGACACTAGGCCCTGCTATGGGGAGCACAAGGCCCTGCTGGGCCCTGTCCTCTACCTGACAACAGGACACCAATGCCAGACATCCTGAATGTAAATTGGGATTCCCTGCAATGGAAGCATGACACATGGGGGATTCGCTGCCTCCGTGGGTGAATGAGCTCCTACAATGTCTCCAACTGCCATCAATGCCGCCTCAAAGCACACCTTCTCAGCCAGAACAAAGTGCACCCTTGGGACCAGTCACTCTAAAAGTAAATGCCTTGGTAAGATGGATGACACATGGTCATGATGTATGAATTGTCTGCAAGTCACACCTATGCACTGGCCAACTCAAACACATCTACACTCACAGCCATTGGAACTGTAGGTATCCTCCCTCTTCCTGGAGATGCAGTGTCCCAGTGGTGTCCCCTGACCTGGCTGTGAAGGTGTGTCTTGTAGATGACAATTGGGGAGATGTAGACATAGTCCATAGCAACAAGCACAGACAATGTCACCTATACATCATTGACAGTGGACACCTGACAGTGACTTGAATGGACACACACATAGCTGACACTGTAGCATGGTGTCGTCCAAAAAATGTGCAGTTGTGAGCTGCATTTCAATCCCACATCGGTCTGCGTTGTACGCATCATTCATACAACACATCATTCACTGTCATGGAGACCCCAAACACAATGACTAACCTGGACTGCATCTGAGGAGGCATGCAACTCAAAGCAGCTGAACTGTAACACACACACCTCTGCCCATCACTGTAATGAGCATTGAAAAGCAAGAGAGCTTCTGTGCCCAATCCCTCTCCCTGTGGATGAATTTGACAAGATAGAAGGTGTTAGCCCATACAAAACTCAACACCAACTTCATTAGCTATGCTAACACCATGACTTGTATGAAAAGAGATGTGAACTAGGAACACAGACAACAAATTAATATCTCACAATGGATCTCAGGCATACCATACTGCAACCATGTTGCACAGACACACAAATGTGACGCACAGAGGAAAGAAAAGAATCGCACAACACAAGCCCCAAGCTTGCCACATACCCCAAGTGTAATTGTACGTATGTCATTGTTAAACCACAAATGTGGACACCGATAATACAGCAGTGTCAGGCATGTGATGGAACCTGAGTGGCAATGGGCATCTACAAACAATTGATCAATACATGAGCTGGTCATGCACAAAGCTTGACGTGCACATCAAAATGCTCCATGTTGCCATTGCAAAGTGCTCAACAATATCAACCTAAGTCTGTCCCAACTTACGACAATGCAATGTACAGACCCTCATAATGATGTTCAGTGTCAAATGTCATGTGTGTAAAACATTGGGGTCTGTAGAAACATAACACACATTGTGTTTCTCCTTCAAACGCAGGGGATGCTGGGAACACAGCAGGTCCTGAGGAACAGTCCCAGTCCCAGACTCTGGCAGACCCTGAACTCCCCGATGTGGATGACTCTACGTCCTCTTCGGACAACGACCTTGACCGACCTGGCACCTCCGGCGTGGGCCATCGAGCAGCCCCTGCAGCAGTAACATCAGCACCCCCCTCAACCACTCCTGCCACATCGGACACCAGACAGAGTCATCATGCCGAGACGGACAGGGCCAGGCCCCAGAACAACAACGGAAGAGGTACACAGGGCCCTCCGGAAGCAAGGGACAACTCCACCGGCGCTAACACTCAAGGGGGCCCAGTGTCGGCTGGGTCGCCCCCCACGGCAGGGCCTGCCCGTGTGGGTCGGGCAGTGGGAGAGTGGGCAAGAAGAGGACATGGCCTACAGAGGGGGTTGGACTGCATGATGAGCCACACCTAGAACGCATCATAGATGCGTATCAGGAAAGCACCGGAGGGTTTGGACAGGTTGTGGGGATCCTCAAGGAACTCAAAGAACAGCAGGCTGCCCATCATGTCCGCTTGGACTCCCACATGGCCCGGGTGCAGTCCAAGTGGGACAAATTGGATCAACTAACATCGGTGCATAGGGACATACTGACATGCCTCCGCCAGATCAGCACTAACCTGGCCACGCCTCCCTGTGCACCCACAACATCTGTTGCCACAACATCCGCAACAGTCACAGGGAGGGAGAAGGACTCTGGCGGAGAGTCCTCGGCACTGCAGCAGCCTGCACATGAGGGTCCCCCGTGAAAGAAGAGGGGTCGTCCGAAGAAGGGCAATTGAGACGTTGATGGCCATGCATATCCCCCAGGCACCCAACACCTGCTCCTGTTAACGTCCTTTGTGTGCAAACCAGTTGGCCTTGTCGACCTACATCAAAATCACCCACTTGACATGGAGGGTCAAAGTTGTGACAATGCACCAAATGACTGTGGATTATACTCTGGACATTTCAATTACCAAGACTACCAACTCACCTGTGAACTTTGGATTACCATCATATTGTACAGCACTGCAAATTCCGTTCACCATCATTACACGTTTGTAAATAAATTCACAATCGCACAATACTTGCCTCTGTCGTGATTCCTACTTGCTTTGTGCCATGGCGATGATGAGCTGCTAAGGAACACTGTGCATGCAAACTAATACAGCAATGCGAACACCGTTATGTGAGTTATGTGAATGTGACACATATGAGGGAGACACACCACTAGGACAACACAGCACATACTCACCAGGGCCCCTAACTCCTCGTCAACACTGATGTCAACAGGAAATACAGTGGAATGCACACACACAACACCCATGCTGGGTCATTGGCAAGCAGCCCACAGGTACAGGATGCAAATTACTGTTGGATGTGTGGACACACACGGAGCACATCTCAAAGTGAATGGCAGGTTTATTAAATATTCACATTGTGAGAATTCCACAACTGATGCACGTTAACCTCACGTGACAGTGATCAGAAAATTAAACATGTGGTGAACGATAAAAGTCCAGGGGTGTGTGGCACATCATTGGTTGGAACAACGAGTGCTTGCACTCTGGAACAAGGATCTGTGTCTTGGGATTCAGACCGCAACACACAGAATCCAAAGTAACCTGTGAAGGACAGGCAGAAAACACAATCAATACCACAGATTTACAACAAACAACAACAATATACATGCCCAAAACAAAACACTAACTACCCAGACACAACTTAACAATCAGGTAAACACTGTGAGTACAGACTACCAGAAAGGACACATCACAGCAAGCATACTGACAAGTAGCATACAGCCACACTCAATCAGCACCAGTGCACCACCAACATAGGTCATGCCGACACAATGCTTTGACAACACATACCTGTATACTGACAAGAAGTTCTGGATCAGCTGGCTCCGAACATCACCATCACCCTCATCATCACAGGCATCATGCCTCAGGCCAGGATCCTCCACAGCTGGCGGAGGTTGGTCATCGTCATCCTGGATGTGAGGCAACCGCTTCCGCACTGCCAGGTTGTGTAGCATGCAGCACACAATGATGATCCTGCACACCTTCGCAGGTGCATATGGGAGGGCCCCTCCTGTCTTGTCCAGGCAGCGGAATCTGCTTTTCAGGAGGCCAAATATCTGCTCAATCACTCTCCTGGTCCGACCATGTGCCTCATTGTAGCGCATCTCCACTGGTGTCACAGGGTTCCTGAGGGGTGTCAGCAACCACGGCATGTTGGGGTATCCAGAGTCACCTACAGAGAGACAATTGCACATTAGTTGAGCGTGAAAATTGGGTGCGATTCAACTTTAGTAAACACACACAATGCCAAGCAGTCAGTACACATGGACAAGCCAGGAACGCTGGTACTGCATCTCTGCCATCATCGTTGTGATGCGACTACTCCTTATTATGTAGGCGCCATGCGCTGAGTCAGGGAACCTTGCACACACATGGGAAATGGTCATGTCCGCCAAACAAACTACAAGAGCATTTAGAGTGGAAATGCTTCCTGTTCTGGTACGTCTGCTCATGTGGCTGCAGTGGTACCAAAACCACATGTGTCCCATCGATGGAGCCAATGACATGTGGCATCCTGCCCAGGGCATAGAAGTCCCCCTTGATGTCAGCTAGTTGTTGTGCTTTGGGGAAATGGATGTACTGGTCGAGAAAATGCAACATTGCCTCCAACACATCCCGAAGCATACGGCCAAACATAGTCTGTGACATCCCACCAGCAGTAGCAACAGTGTGCTGGAAAGTACCTGTGGCAAAAAAGTGTAGGGCTGCCATCACCTTCACCTTGGGGGTCAGCGCTGTAGGGTATGTCCGGCCAGGTTGCAGATGTGGGTCCAACTGCTCCGCCAGTTCTTTGATCAGTGGCCTGGTGAAGCGGTACCGTCGCATGCAGTCACGTTCAACCATGGTTTCCAGGTCGGGGAACGGTCTGTGGACATTTGGTCTCCTTCAGTACATAGGAGAGCAAAGACAGTTTGTCATTCCCTCTATCTATGTGCCAGTGTACATGACAAATAGCACATGATACCACATTACAGGACACAAGAACATGATGTGTGTGCTGTTGGGTATGGACACACATATCAGATACATGCCCATCATCTGACATTTCAGCTCTACAGGGCCACACAACAAGGTCCCTGTTGTGCTGTGAGCAATCAATGGTCTCCGTCACAGTACATCCGTATGAGTGTCACATACCAGACACACACCACAGTGACTAGTGAGGACAGATGTCTACCCCACATTACAGGTTCCTGACAGACAAACACAGGGACCTTGTGTCGCAACGTGCACACCATCATGATATGGTGTCCCATGTGCACAACGCACACATGAAACACACATGAAGTGCCCCCTGATTTCATGCCAGCTCACACATGGATGTCTGTGACACACAGACGCAACATCAACTCACATTGACAATAGACTGGGATGTTGTGAACATTTGACATTGAACACGGTAAATATGAGTCATCTCTGCATGGAAATGCACACATACTGTGGATGTACATCACATATGTGGCACTGTGACACCCTGTGAGGCACCTACCATTCCACTGAAGAGTCAGGGTGTATGTCACATGACATACACAACGTACACCGGGAACTGTGTGCATGCCTCATACACTGAAATGTACTGTTGTCAAACACAGTGGTTATGTGTCCAGCCAACAATTGGATCTGTCCCCATGACAATCTGCCCTGCCTGGGAGTGGGTGCCACTAAGTGAAACATACAAATTCACATGTTTACCCACATACACACACAGGTAATGTAGCCTGACATGCACTTTGAGTTACTGTATCACAGACTGTAGTGTTGTTGTGCGCATGGGTCAATGGCAAGCTATGGTGTGTTGCATGCCTTAAACAGTTACGTCTATGGTGACTGACACGGGTGACCAATGTGAAAGACGCATTGGACACCTAGGGAAGGAGCCGCATGCACGCCTTGCACGCACGCCTTACACAGTGTCTTCAATGTGCACTGAAGCGGGTGGATGGAGCCGCACTCACGCCTTGCACAATGTCTTCAATGTGTACTGACACGGGTAGATGGAGCTGCACACACGCCTTGCACACACGCCTTGCACAATGTCTTCAATGTGGACTGACGTGGGTGGACAGAGCGGCACACATGCCTTGCACGCGTGCCTTGCACAATGTCTTCAATGTGAACTGACGTGGGTCGACAGAGCCGCATGCATGCCTTGCACGCACACCTTGCACAATGTCTTCAATGTGGACTGAAGCGGGTGGACGGAGCTGCATGCATGCCTTGCACGCACGCCTTGCACAATGTCTTCAATGTGGACTGACGTGGGTGGATGGAGCCGCACACACGCCTTGCACGCATGCCTTGCACAATGTCTTCAATGTGGACTGACGCGGGTGGACAGAGCCGTACACATGCCTTGCACGCACGCCTTGCACAATGTCTTCAATGTGGACTGACGCGGGTGGACGGAGCCGCACGCACGCCTTGCACGCACGCCTTGCACAATGTCTTCAACAAGAACAGATGCGGGTGGACGGAGCCGCACACATGCCTTGCAAGCACGCCTTGCACAATGTCTTCAATAGGAACAGACGCGGGTGGACGGAGTCGCACGCTCACCTTGCACGCACGCCTTGCACAATGTCTTCAATGTGGACTGACGCGGGTGGACGGAGCGGCACGCACGCCTTGCACAATGTCTTCAATAGGAACAGATGCGGACTTGAGCTTGGTACGAATCAGTTTCTTGAAAATCCGTTGGCTGCCTGCAACAATGTTTCAGACTCATCATTGCAATGCTTTTGAATATTTCAAACGATGCGGAAGGCGTGTACGAGGCATGCAATATGATGGATTGGCCAGATTGATAGGATGCAAACGTGTCGGACATATCCCTTTTGACACATGGGACTGAATCTGCCTCTGCAGCACAGATATAACTCTGTCTGTTCACCTGGGAGCTCACTTGCCTGCACTACATGATCAAGATTGACATCTCTGCTACCACTGCTGCTGTCTCTGCATCCTCTGGCTCCAAGAATGGCACATACTGTGGAGAGGGCCCCAGCCTTCACAGAGGAGGAGAACAAGACTCTGCTGGACAGCCTCCTTCCACAGTACAGCAAGCTGTATGGGACACCAGGGGAGCAGGTGAGTGTGCACTCCACATCCCTTATTCATTGTGCATGTTGTTTGACTGGCACCAATGAAATTGTGTACAACAGTGTCTAGCATGCTCACTGAGTAGTTCATACCCCCAGGGTGTGTAGATCCCTGTAGTGGACAGGTACTGTGCATGAAAAGTGCATTTTCACACGGTTGTAATACTCAGGCAATGTTTCCCTGTTGAAAATTCAGGACAACTGTCAATCACCATATCTGCCCAACCTAAATCCATCATATTCCCTTGCGAGAAAGACATGTATATCCAACTGTGTGATGCACAAACATGTGGCTTGTGTGGTAAAGGACTTTTTCTACCCTTGTCATCCTCACAGGTTGATGCCCAACAGAAGCAGGAGATCTGGCTGACCATTGCCCGGGCTGTTCGTTCTGTGGGGGGCCACAGACACCGCATCCGCAACTGCCAGAAGAGGTGGCAGCACCTTCGTGGTTGGACCCAGAGGATTGCCAGAGTTCAGCTGAAGCTGTCGCCTCCTCGCAGAAGGGGTGGACGACGGACACTGACCCCCCACATGCTTAGAATTCTGGCGGTGGTCTTCCCGGACCTGAATGGCCAGTTAAGGCCAGACAGCAGCAAGGAGGGGGTAAGTGCATGCATTCTCTGTGTCCAATGTATCACATGCTCTTTGCACGCCCACATCCTGGTTACACGTCCACAGATCTCCTGCCTGCTTGTACAGGAGTCATGTGGCAAAACTAGGTCATGTCCCATCCTCATCTGATACACAGGTGTGCCCCTTTCAGTCTGTGACTTGTGTACCTTGGGTTGTGTGTCCCTGCTGTTGTACAAACTTAATGTTGTGAACAGCATCTGCGACCGGTGCATTGTTTTGTCTTCATGAGTGAGGCACATGATTTCCATGTGTCTGCACATTGCCTGAAAAAAAGATATTTACTCTGTGTGGGCAATTGGTATGTGTTCCAATTGATGTTTTGCACACCATATGTGCCAGGGGTATTTGACACACAGCCATGTAGCAGCAATAAGAATGTATGGGCCTCAGAAAAATTTACATCATATGTTTCACACATGCATGGACACATGCCTGGTGTCCAGGGTAATCCCATGTTACAAATGTTCCTGGACAGGTATGCCCACTACGGACATTAAGTACACTCTGTTCTTCTACTCCTGTGTGTCATCCTAACATTAGTGCATTGTGAAGTGTGCTATATGGTGTCTGCATCGGTGTCATTGTGAGGTGGCCTAGCCTCTTAGACTCCTGTGGTGTTGGTCATTTTGGTTTGTGCAGCTAGCTGGGGTGTGTATGTATCATCACAATGGGTTCATGCATAGGTGTGGAATCACTTGACGGTGCATGATGTTGTATTGTACATCACAGTGCAGGCAGTCTCAATTCATTCTATTCTCATCATGCTGTGATGTCATCATGCTTACAGATTGGTGCTTGTAGTCAGTCATCTGTTGCATTTGTATTACGTGTGATCATCAGATGCCTGAAGATGTGGTTAGCATTGGGTGTACCTGTGCACTTGACATCTGCAGGGCTTAAATACTCATACATGTTAATGGTTGTGACACAGTGCAGAGTGTTTAATTTTTGATGCACTACCCCTGAGACTGAAGCCAGTGCTGGCTGCTTAGCCATACTGGGCCGTAGCATGGTATCCCACTTGCTGATGTGTATCCCGCAGTGATATCAGTTGTACAGCATGCACTCTATTGTGGCATTGACCATCAAGACATGTGCACATCATGGTGTCTTGTGAGTGAAGCATATCCATTTTACTGACAATGATTTTGGTCATCCCTTCTCATGACACATGTACTGAGTCAGTGGCAGGAAATGGCATTTGTTAGTCCTGGCAGATTTAAATCACAAGTCCTGCATGTGAGAAGTTGGCCTGATATATGCTGTCCACTAGTTATAGTGGGCACCTTGTATCAGTCAATAATCTCTTGAATGATCAAATGAAAAGGCAACCACACCAGGTATATATTTCAAATATATGTATTTAAGATAAAGCACACCCCTCTAGTCTCTTTAGGAGGCTGGAGTTCGAAGTACTTAAGTAACAAATCAGTATTCAACAGTAAAAGCACAAACACACGTTTGGGACCTAGGGGCGTACCAAACCATATACCAATAAAGTGGTATAAGAACCACGATTGGGCTAGACACAAGGCCTAGGGCCTGTAGAAGTGCTTGGACCACAAGGAACCACCAAGGTAGTGACACAGGGGACCCACGGGGGACGCGTGCAGTGTGAGAACACAGCCGTGAATCGCCGTTAACTTCTATGGGGAAATTCGCACTTGGAAATTAAGAATTTAAGGACACTTAGAGGATGACTACGAGTGAGCCCTTTTGGACTTAGAGGTGTCTAGGGCCAACACCCACGGGAGCACCAGAGTACTCGAGTTACCTTACCCAGGGAAGCCGGGTGCATAGGTGTCAAATGGTATCTGTCACGTCACTGTTTTCAATGGAAGCTGCTCAGGAAGTGCTGTTGCTATGAAGAGGAGAAGTGTCCAGAGCGATCCAAGCCTGGATCTAGGATGGAAGGAACCTGAAAGCAGAGGGGACAGAGTCTGGGTCACTCGTGGAGCGGAGGCCAGAAATCTTCGGTGCAGGACATGCTCAAGGCTGGGGCTACTCGGAGCCCAAAGCACAACTTCGAGGAAGACCAAGAAGATGATGGATCAGCAAAAGATCAGGGTGTCCAGGGGTCACGGTTCCACGTCACCCATGATAGCCACGGGCCTCAGCTTTGCTGTGGACTCAGGGTAGCCTCAGGGAAGTCTAGAAATCCACCTCTGGGGATGCAGAGACTTCGGCGTCCGGAGGGAGCTTCAGAATTGCAGACTGGACAGTTGCTTCTTTGGTGCCTGCCCAGCAGGGGAGTCAATCCTTGACCCCAAGGGAGATTTCTTCAGTCTTCTAGTTAAAGTAGAACGTCAAAGGTCCAGGATATATGTTGCAGAGTTTTGTCCAGGGTAATCTAAAGTCTCAAGGACTGGGTTCTCATACTTATACTAAGTTTGGGGGTTGGACATACTCTAGGGTCCCACCTATGGGAGGGTTTGGAAAGAGGGGTGGTTACACCCATTTCCTTTGTCCAGTTTCACGCCAGAGCACTGTGGCAGTGGCATCCATTTTGTGATGCCAAGGCTGTAGAAAGTCTTTACCGGGTTAGACCAGTGTGAACATGTCTTTTCCTCTAGAAGGGTGGAATGCTACCCCCGCCACCAGAACTGGTGGGGGGGTATTATTCCAAAGCGTTTGACACCAAACACGACATGTTTCCGTGCAGCCAGTCCAAAGTTAGCATTTACCGCGAGGTTATAATGCACTTAAGAGTATATGGTCAGGGTGCACCACAGACACCATCAGAAGAGGTACTCCGAATGCTGCAGAGGGTCTCTGCTCATGCAGGGGCACCCTCTCACATAAAAAAAACAAGCACTCTGCCTTCAGGATTGTTAGGGCCTGCCTTAGTAGTGACGTATAGGTTTTATATGTGTGTGCAATGGTAGTGATATAGGTAGCCTATACCACAGTAAGGGGTGCAGGCACCACCTTACCCAGACTGCATTGTAAGACCTGTGGTGTCATTTTGGAGTGCTTCCCAGGGGTGGCATAATACATGCTTCAGCCCCTGGTAGGCCTCTGAGTTACCTATGCCCTAGGTACATAGTATACCATATACTAGGGGCTTATAAGGCACTCCAGAATCCAATTAGAAATGTACCTAATGTACATGGAAACCATTTTAGAGAGGAAGCAGCTAGGCTGGGGTCCTGATTAGCAGGACCACAGCCAGACTAAGGTCGAAAAACAGTGAAACACCAGCAAAAAGTGGGGGTACCCATGTGAAGCAGATCCTACTCTCCTACACTGCAGTTCTGAGATATGTCTATGTGGTGCTTGTGCACACATATGAGAAGTGGCATACAACATGTCCCAGACAGATGGGTCCATGGAGGGGCAGGATATGAGGGGCAAGGTTGGCTGGCAGACTGACAGGTGTCATTTCCAAATAATGTCTCCACTTTTCGCAATATCTGGCACTTGATGCAAAGCCGTACTCTGTGATGTGCTGTACTGACTGTGATGTGTCAGGTGAAACAGGTAACTGATGTAGATCTGTTTATCCTGATTGATTGCAGATATATCTACAGCTACTGGAGGAGACAGCTGCATGGACCAAGAGGAGCCGCAGAGCCAGACTGGGTCGGCTTCAGAGGAGTTTGAGGGACCCAGTGGCACAGAGGGTGAGGGGAACCACACAGAAGAGACATCAGCTACAAACACCTCTGCTGAGAAACATAGCATCTCCAGTGAGGACTCCCTTGTGGAGGCGGGTGTCAGCAGATCCCAGACAACACCTACCTACATGTCCAACGCACACACACACCGGCACGCACCACAACAGACCCATGCAGCACAAAATCACGCAAGTCAAAATCAAAATCCACAGGCTCGCACACTCCAGGGACTGATGGCACACACACACAGGGGATGGGTCACAGATGCACAAACAGGCATCCACGAGCACTCCGCAGACCTCAGATGCCTCTCCCTCCAAAAGCACTTCCCGTGCCTCACCTGCAACCCCCCCCTTCCAAGCAGCTCTTCCTCTGTGACCTTGGCCTCTTCCCACCGATCCATCTGCTCAGATGCACATGGGGAAGAGGAAGTCACCACGCACAGGGGGAGTTTCCCTGCCACACAGACACCCTCACCCAGGTGCCCGGACACTGAGGCCCCCATCCGCAAGTCCCCCCGGAGCAGGATTAGCAAGAGCCCCCCCCAATCCCGCAGGTCAAAGTCACATTCTCCTTCCTGCAGCCCTCAGGCCACCACTCCACAGGTCCCCCCGCCACACCCTGCCCCTGGTTACCCCATACACCAATACCGCATCCCCAAAATGATTAGGCCATCCCCTCCTATCACATGTACTTCCACCCCCACTTCACATGCTCAGCCTGTTCCTGCCACTGATGTGGGGACCGTGTCCCCCCCTCTGTCCTGCCAACCTCACCTGGGCCTCATGACACTCCCTTGGAGTTTTTCACTGCAGTGGAGGCCCCGTCCCAACCATCTGACCTGCCTACTGCAGTGGTGCCAGTAACAACCCCGTCTGACTTGGGCCCTGCATTGATGTCAGCACACACCCCATTGGACTTGGGCCCTTCCGTGTTGACGGCGCCCACAGTGTCAGACACCTCCGCTGCAGTTGTCAGTGACACTCCTGCACCCACCAGCCCTCCCCTGCCCCATTCTGCTGTCCCCTGATCCTGTCACTGCGGTGCCTGGCTTGCCCCTGTGCATGCCCCTCCAATGTCCCCTGCCCGTAGCAGTGCAGGCAAGCAATGGTTGACAAATTATCACATCTCACCCTGTGCGGACTCAAGAAATGGACTGGCCATTGGCCTTTTGACATTGTGGTCTTGACGGTTCCAAAGAGTTATGTCCCCAGTAAAGTCAATTGTTGTTATCCAGTGTTGTTGCATCAAATGTACATGATGTTGATGATGAGTGTCATGGACTTGCTGCTGCACAGGTGTTACACAAGTATGACAGAATGATTTTTTGATGGGATGTACTCTATGTGGTCCATGAAATCTGCATTTTCAGGGTGTGATGTTGGCTACATGTTGTGGGCTGGATTTTCTCATTGGGATTGCTACTTCGCATCTTTAGCATACACTGTTGCACATAGGTTGTGCTTACATTTGGGCACATGGAAAGATTCCCTGACTTGGACAATCTCCACTGGACAGGGATGTTTGTGCATCCATGTTACACAAGTCATCTGTGTCATCAGTCCAACTTGGTCGACATGTGTATTGTATATGTGCAGATGACTGAGGGAGGACTCCCGTACACAAGCTTCTGTGACCATTGCTTTTCTTGAGTTGTAATAGTTGGATCACTGGGCAAGTCTTGTGCTGGCATGACAGGAGCCTGCACAGACAAAATGTGGCACAGATCACCTTCCCCAGGAGTGCAGGCCCCTCATGGCATTGTGTCATTCCATGACATTGCCTGGGCACATGGTGTGTGTTGTGTGGGCCTGTCTGTGTGTGTTCACTTCCCTTTTTTGGACACAGCCTGTGTTCCAGACAGATGTACCTGTTTTGTGGACTTGCTGACTTGGCCTGTGTTCATCTAGCTTCTTTGCCCTGCCTTTTTTGGGATGTAGGTGCATGACAAACCACTGGTAATTAGGCTGTCATCCCTGGCTGTTTCAGTAGGTAATTCCAGGATTACCATTGGCACTTATGTGTTACCAACATCATGTTGTTTACCCTATGTGGTATGTGTCATTAACAAGCTCACTTGTGTGTGTGTGACTACTCCCTACCATCAGGGTTATTGCTGCTATGTTGGAAGGTATCAACATTTGTGCGTTGTGGCTCTCCTTTGGTTCAACATTGGTGTAGGTGTCTGGCAGGGTTCCGAATGAATTGTGTAGTTTTCACGTAATGTCGATGTGCCGCATGCTGTGCAGTGTGGCAGACCTTCACTGGTGCTGTTGTCAGCCCATGTGTGAGGATTTCTGGCTACATTTGATCCCCCCACCACCACTGTTATTGTCATGTGTGCATGAGCAATATCACCAGTCCCTGTGTGCCTAGCTGATGCACATTGTTGCAGATCAAGGTGTGTGGTGTTGATGTTGGTAAAATGGGAGTTGTTTCATGTCCAGGCCCATAACTACTTTGTGCCCATTGTTTGCAAGCCATGGCCAGTGATTTGTGTTTATGGAGGTGTGATGTGAGTTTGTGGTCTCAGACACATGACCCAGGATGCACATCTAACTGTGCTACGCAGTATGGGGAAAACCTAGCTTTATCATCACAGTGAGATTGGCGTACAGGCTAATGTCACCACAAATTAAGGTACTAGAGTGTAGTGCTGTGTTGGGCCTGTCTCTTGCTGTGTTGGTTGCTGTTCCACCCACCTTGTGTCACATGAATCCTTTGTGATCCCGCTTACCTGACAATGCCTGCTTGCCCCCCAAAGGTGTGCCCAGTCGAAGACTTACTTCTGTATGGCACAGTGAACACATGTGTGTCATTGTAGCTCAGCCCACCATCATGCGTTGTGCACTAGCCTGGGGACACTGTGACACACACACGTGTTGTGAATGATATGCAGTGTGTGGCTGCCTGTCTGTGTTTGTGCATCTGTGCCTCTGCATTGGTGTGGATTCAGAGTTCCATTGGGGGGATGTTGTTTGTGTGATTGTCCCTATTGTCCAAGCGTCTTGTGGGTCATCAGCCTGCACATTGATCATGTTTGATATGTCCCATTGCTGCCATGGTATGTGACTTTGTCACCTAACATCGACAGTCTCCACAGGATTCCGCAGTTTGTGTGTCTGTTTGTAGAGATATGTGTGTATGCATCATGATGCTCACTTTTCACACAGTCTAATTGTACACTGTTGGCATTGTCAGGGGTCATGGCCAATGCTTGTCTGCACATGGCAGAGGAAGTTCTTGTGATACACAGCATTCTTTGCCTCTCATGTCTATGTTTGTCAGTGATACAACCACCACATTGCCACTACATTGGTTGTGGTGTTGGGTGCAATAGTCACAAATGCTGGTCTGGTGATGCTGCTCTTGTTATGTCCGCACTCCCCTTTTGGTCACTGTAGTGATGGGGGTTTTGTACCCCATTACCACAATGATCCGACAATGCTGGTTTTTTGGACCTCCACACTCACCTTTTGCTGACTGTAGTGATGTGGGGTTTAGACCCCATTACCACAATGATCCTAGAAATCGTGATTTTGTAACCTCACAACAACCTTTTGGGCAGACATGTGATGTGAGTCACATTGTATGTTCACTGTCGGGATGTGGGTTGTGGCCATTTTGCACACACAAACATATGATCTTGCCAAGATGTTAGGGGGATGGTTTGCTTGGTCAACCTATGAGTGGGGAGGGTAGTAGCGCATGGCATACAGCCCCCTATGAGTTGTGGGCAGTGGTGCAGGACATACAGCCCCCTATGAGTGGGGAGGGGAGTGGTACAGGGCATACAGCCCCCTATGAGTTATGGGTAGTGGTGCAGGTCATACAGCCCTCTATGAGTTGTGGGGAGTGGTGCAGGACATACAGCCCCGTTTGAGTGGGGAGAGTAGTGGTGCAGGACATACAGCCCCCTATGAGTGGGGAGGGGAGTGATGCAGGGCATACAGCCCCCTATGAGTGGGGAGGGGAGTGGTGCAGGGCATATAGCCCCCTATGAGTTGCGGGTAGTGGTGCAAGGCATACAGCCTCCTATGAGCTGTGGGTAGTGGTGCAGGACATACAGCCCCCTATGAGTGGGGAGGGTAGTGGTGCAGGACATACAGCCCCCTATGAGTGGGGAGGGGAGTAGTGATGGGCACCCCCCCTAGGTGTGGTGACTGCTGGTAGTGGGGACCATGCTACCCCTGTGGTTTTGCTGTTGCTGATGGAAGGGATTTACCCCCCCATGTGTGTGTAGCATTTTGCATGTTCGTGACGTTTATTTGTGGGGGTGTCTGACTGACCGTCTGCATTGTGCACGTCTGTTCCTGATCCGGTCATAGATGTACAGTACTGGGATGACCTGCGCAATGGGATTCATCGTTGGTTCGTCTCGTACTTGCTGCTCGTTGCTCCGTCTCGTACACATTGAGAATTGGTCTGTCTCGTAGCCCTGGATCGTGTTGTGGCATGAATCGGACCTGATATGCAGCTCTCCCGGATGCTGTGATATGCTGCTAGTGGTGACCCGTCCTGCACGTAGGATTTGCGCATCGTACTTGTCCAGCCGGAAACTGCTGTGGGAACTGCTTCCGGCGACTTGAATCGGCGTACGGAGGTACGGCTCGTACGAGAAATGCTGCTAGACTCGCAGCCTACGTGTCTGACAGAAGTGTATCAGTTAAGCGCATCGTACTTCATCGCCCGGACGGTCCGGCTCCCGGGACGAGTCGGTCGCAAGGTAAGGTTACGGACAGCTCTCGGATGGCTGTCCGACCCGGATCGTAATCAACCGCTATGTGTTATTGTGAGAGTGGAAGGGTCAGAAGAAAGAGTGAGTCTAAAACAAAAACCTGGCTGCGTGGAACCTCACTTCATTAATTCCTGTAGCTGGTATTGTTAAAAAAATGGGGGGAGGAGAAATTTGCACTATGATGAGTGGATTTCTCCCTGGTCTACATGTTTCAAGCCTTACCCTAGGCTTTTCCTCAGGACCAAAGTAAATGATCCCTCTAACCACTCCTGGTTAACCTAATCGGTCCCCCTGATTAATGTCAAGGTATAATGTGCATTTAAACATGCATGAATACAATACCCAATCGGTATAACTTTTCTATGCAATCTGGAAAGATAAAGTAAAACATGACATGGGTTATTATTAAATTATATACTCATCGGATAATTTTATCACCAAATTTGTGGAAGGAAAAACTAGATATATTTTTCACTTGTGCATGACTGCTCATTTAAAAAATCTGTGAGTGTCGTGCTACCCTTTTTCTATATATAATAGTAGGCTTTGACAAACAATACATATAACAGAAATCACACACTCTATACGAGTTTCCATTTCGTGGGATATCTCTTGATTCTGAAGTTCTCGTGGTGTTACTGATGTCATAAAAGCTGGGGGTGACTCGATTTGGTGTGCCACTGAAATCAAGATTGTGAGAAGAATTAAATAAATAGACTGTAGACTGTACATATTCGTTCTCTAACTAGAGCCCCATGAGTTTTTCACGGGAGGGGAGAGGCGCTTGTAGTGAAACACTGTGGAAGAAAAAGAAATTGAGATTCTGAGTAAAAAGGAAGAGTCTTTTTTGGGTCTTTTAGGGAATGCTAGTTGCCCAGGGGTTCGGCTGTGCCATACTGACATCGTCAAAGCTGCTCTCTCACCCATTCACTGCCTGCCCGTGGCTCTGACGAACCCTGTCTGATTGCAGTCAACCGGTTAAGTACTGGGTGACTTCATGATTGTCAAGCACGTGCATGTACACGCTAGAATGCTGACCTTCAGAAAAGGCCACCTAAGGTGGTATCGCTTCCTGTTTTATTCCCTGGTCGATGCCAGAACAGGCTCGGTTGTTTTAACTTTCGGATTGTTATTCTCTTGAAAAAAATTTGCAAGTTAATAAATGACATTTTACCTTTGAGGTTTACAGATTTATCAAAAGCAATGGGGCCTAAAAACCTGTGTTAATGAATTGGGACTTTTGTTACGCTTTAGATAAAGCAGGTGACTAATCTAAAAGGTTTAGGTTGTGCCTGGACAGCACTTGGGCTGAAGGGGCCTAGAAGAGTTGGTCCTAGAGGATATCATCATTCAGTCCCCTTGTGTGTGTCCCGAGGAAAAACACCCAGCGTTATTCTTTCTCAAACAATAGAGTCTCTTTGTTAGCTTGTTCTATAACTTTCCATTGTCGGTCCTGTACAGTATGATTTTCCTCCGTATAGTGTGAAGACATTTTTGTTGTCACCTTTCTACAGCTAACATTGCTCCCGTGCTCGCATATTCATGTTTTTGTTGGGCATGTGATAATGCCAAAATAGTGAAAAACGCATGGGCACGTGATCATATAGACAATATTCTTCGATTTACAGTTTGAGACACGACGTTGTTCTCATTCAGAGTTGTCGTTGAAGGTGATGTTGTTGCTCTTCTTGGTCAGGTGGTACACAGTGCAATTTCCGCAGGGGTGATGCCCCATAAGTGGCAGAAGGAAGGTTTGTGATGTTTCATTCTCCTTTCTCTTGCATGGTCTAGTGTGAGCCACCACGTCTCGCAGGCTTCTGCCCCTTCGGTGAGAAAACATAGTTTCGGGAAATTTAAATTCCCACAATTCAGGACACGCCAATGTTTGTTCAATATTTTTGTAATCTGATTTGAGCCAGTGTTGTATGTTGTAATGCAGATCGGTCGCTCCTCCTTTGGTTTTGGTGATCTTGTCTCCAACAGAGCGTCCCTCTGGTAGTTTTTGGCATGTTTTAGGGCTTTGTCTCCCACTTTGGTGGGGTAATTTCTTATCTCCAATTTCTGACGTAAGTCTTCTGCTTGTTGCTTGAAATCCTTCAGGTCTGAACAGTTTCTCTTCAACCGCAGAAACTGGCCAAATGGCAGATTGTCCCACAGATGCCTTGGCTGAAAACTGTCATAGAGGAGGGGGCAGTTCATTGCTCTTGCTTTTATGTGTGTAGTTGTTCTTAGGCTCCCTTCCTGTGAGAAGATATTGAGATCCAGGAAAACCGATTCCTTGTCGGAAATGGTGCTGGTAAATTTTAGGAAGTCGTTCTGGAAATTCAACCAGGTCGTGAATCTGTTTGTTGTTTCTTCATTTCCATGCCAGATGACTAGGACATCATCAATGTGACGTTTCCATATACGTATATGTGGCAGGAAAGGGTTGCTGGGATGGAGGATCTTATGTTTCTCCAAGTGATGGACATGCAGGCCAGTTATACTGGGGGCGAATGTACTACCAATACTGGTCCCGTGTTTTTGGAGGTAAATCGTATCCTTGTACTGGAAAACAAAATTTGTGAGCGCCCATTTACAGCAATCCATTTCGATGTTGCGGAAAAGCCTAGGGGAAGGCTTGAAACATGTAGACCAGGGAGAAATCCACTCATCATAGAGCACATTTCTCCTACCCATTTTAACGATACCAGCTACAGGAATTGTTAAAGTGTAGGCTCCCGCAGCCAGGTTTTTTTTTTAGACTCACTCTTTCTTCTGACCCTTCCACTCTCACAATAACACATAGTATTACTTCACAAAAGTGCTCCCACGTCTCCGTCAGTCATAGCACGCCCCGTCCTGCAGCAGGCCAGCAAGAACCCGATGATGAAGCATGCCACCAAGGGACCTTTTGGTGGGTGAGGGTTATTTTTTAAAAAACCTCATCATTTTCCCTAAAGGAATTTACCATTTTCCTGCGAGACATGGGAGTCACACTAGACCATGCAAGAGAAAGGAGGATGAAACATCACAAACCTTCCTTCCGCCTCTTGTGGGGCATCATCCCTGCGGAAATTTCACTGTGTGCCACCTGACCAAGAAGAGCAACAACATCACCTTCAACGACAACTCTGAATGGGAACAATGTTGTTTCTCAAACTGTAACACAAAGAATATTGTCTATATGATCACGTGCCCCTGCGGTTTTCTCTATTTTGGGATTACCACACGCCCAATAAAAACATGAATATGTGAACACAGGAGCAATGTTAGGTGTAGAAAGGTGACAACAAAAATGTCTTCACACTATATGGAGGAAATTCATACTGTAAAGGACCGACAATGGACAGTTATAGAACAAGTTAACAAAGAGACTCTATTGTTTGAGAAGGAACAACGCTGGGTGTTTTGCCTCAGGTCACAAACAAGGGGACTGAATGATGATATCCCCTGGGGCCAACTCTTCTAGGCCCCCTCAGCCCAAGTACTGTCCAGGCACAACCTAAACCTTTTAGATTAGTCACCTGCTTTATCTAAAGCGTAACAAAAGTGCCAATTCATTAACACAGGTTTTTAAACCCCCTTGCTTTTGATAAATCTGTAACCTTCAAAGGTAAAATGTCATTTATTAACTTGCATGAGTTTTTCATGAGAACAACAATCCGAAAGTTAAAACAATGGAGCCTGGTCTCGAACCGGCATCGACCGGAGAATAAAACAGGAAGTGATACCACCTATGGCGGCCTTTTCTGAAGGTCAGAGCTCTAGCTACCTGCTTTAACTAAAGTGTAACGAATGTGCCACTTCATTAAGACAGGTGCTTTCAAGCCCCATTTACTTTAGATAAATCTATAATCTTCAAGGGTAAAATGTAGCTCATACCCAACTTTATTTTTATCAACTTGCATGATTTTTTTCTAGAGAAAACAATCTGAAAGTTAAAATAACGGAGCCTGGTCTCGAACAGGCGTCGACCGGAGAACAAACCTGGAAGGGATGCCACCCTAGGCGGCCATTTTTGAAGGTCAACATCCTAGCACGTACATGCACGTGATGACAATCAGGAAGTCACTGGGCACTTAACCGGTTGACTGCAATCAGACAGTGTTCATCAGAGTCACGGGCAGGTAGTGAATGGGTGAGGGAGCAGCTTTGACGATTTAAGTACAGCACAACCAAACCCCTGGGCAACGAGCATTTCCTAAAAGACTCAAAAAAGACTCTTCCTTTTTACTTAGAATGTCGATGTCTTTTTCTTCCACAGTGTTTGATTACAAGCGCCTCTCCCCTCCCATGAAAAGCTCATGGGGCTCTATGTAGGGAACGAACATGTACGGTTCCACAGTCTTTTTATTACATTTTTCTCACTATCTTAAGTTCAGTGGTATACCAAATCGAGTCACCCCCAGCTTTTATGACATCAGTAACACCATGAGAACTTCAGAATCAAGAGATTTCCCACGAAAAGTGTAGGATTTCTGTTATATGTATTGTTTGTCAAAGTCCATTATTATATATAGAAAAAGGGCAGCACGACACTCACAGATTATTGAAATGAGCAGTCATGCACAAGTGAAAAATATATCACGTTTTTCCTTCCACAAATTTGGTGATAAAATTAGCAGATGAGTATATAATTTAATAATAACCCATGTCATGTTTTACTTTATCTTTCCAGATTGCATAGAAAAGTTATACCGATTGGGTATTGTATTCATACATGCTTAAATGCACATTATACCTTGACATTAATCAGGGGGACCTATTAGGTTAACCAGGAGTGGTTAGAGGGATCATTTACTTTGGTCCTGAGGAAAAGCTTAGGGGAAGGCTTGAAACATGTAGACTGGGGAGAAATCCACTCATCATAGTGCAAATTTCTCCTCCCCCAATTTTAACGATACCAGCTACAGGAATTAATAAAGTGTAGATTCCACACAGCCAGATTCTTTTTTTAGACTCACTCTTTCTTCTGACCCTTCCACTCTCACAATAACACATAGTATTACTTCACAAAAGTGCTCCCACATCTCCATCGAACATAGCACACCCCATCCTGCAGCAGGGCGGGAAGAACCTAATGATGAAGCATGCCACCAAGGGACCTTTTGGTGGGTGAGGGTTATTTTTAAAAAACTCATTGTTTTCCCTAATGGAATTTACCATTTTCCTTGGTAATGCTTATAGCAATCACTGGAAGGACAGTTTTTTCCTGAGAGAAGGTTTTCCAGGAATGAAGGGTGGACTTCCTTTGTTTTCCATAAATTCCTAAGGAATCTGAGTCCACAGCATCCCTAACCTCTTTCTCCCTCCCTTGCTCTTTAAGTTATACACCAAGAGGTGTCAAGTTGCCAGTGAGATTTCCAGGCCTCTCATACAAAAATCCATTTGTGCACAGAAGGTGCTCAGGACTCACAGTGCTATTGATACTTGCTGCCACGAGCACTCAGTGCGCTTCTTTTGACTAACCTATCACATAGGGTTTGTATCTAGAAGAATTATTATAATGCGTGAGAAAAGCAATACATTTAAAGGGATATATTTCAATTAATACATTCGAAATTGCATATGTTTATCAGGAATTAACAAAGTGAAAAACTAAATGATCTAAAATGGACTATTAAATTGTGTATTTTCTATATGCATGCTTATTTAAAAAATAGAAACTTCATAGGCTAACATGCTTTTGAAATGGAAGGTGTTTGTTGTTTAAACAAAATTTCAGGGTTCAATGCAGTTGCCCAGACCGTGGCCACATCTGACCTGCCAACATGAATTTTCTGCCTTTCTGAGTATTATATGTTAGAAAATAGGTAACAAACATTGCACTTACAAACACATCCACCTGTCTCTACCCCGCATTGTAGCCTTAAATACCTCTCTTTCTACATCACGTTTTGATTAGCTTTACCCATGCATTGCACATATATGTATGTGACTGCCCCTAATCTACCTTTATAAGTGCCAAAGAACGTGGTCATTCTGTTTCAAGCGTGCCATTGGTTGACTATGATTTACTGATGTTATTTAATTTTTCCGTTTATATTAGCTTACACTACACAACCAGAGGGCGAAAAGTCAATTTTCCTAATAGACATTAAGGTCATAGGCAACTTTACTACGTTATGTTTTAATGATAAAGTGATTTTTAGCAAATTCCGGTCCTCAGTTTGTTTTTAAATGTAATGCTTTTTTCACATTTCCTTGCAAACGTTCCACCTATATTGAGGTATTTAACGCAAATGCTGCCGACTTCTCATATAAATACGAATCATTCCACATGTCAGAAGTGGAGCAGACCAGACATACAAAGGGGCATATCAACAAGGGCTTTATCTCTGCTTTTTTGGCTTTAAAAGCCAAAAAAGGAGAGATAAAACTAGCGCCCTATCAACAACAGGGTGCTAGCATGCAAATTTGCATGTTAGCACCCTTTTACTCTACGCTTCCCCTTGCATCTCTAATGAGATGCAAAGGGGGCGTTCCAGAGTAAAATAATAGGAGAAATGTCGCTAAGCAACATTTCTCCTATTATCAAGAATGTCGCTAACCCTGTTAGAGACAAAAAAAGCAGCGTTAACCGCGGTTAACGCTGCTTTTTTACGTCTGGTATTTTTCTGACTTAGCCATGATATCCTATGCAAGGAGGATATCATGGCTAAGTTTGCCTGTCCCTATCAACAAGGTAACGTGAGATTATCGCTGGCTTTCCAGCGATAATCTCACGTTAGCCTGTTAGGGTGAGGATTTTTATCGCTAATGAGATAAGCGTTGCTAATAGCACGCTATCTCAGCGATAAAAATTCACGCTAGCCGGCGATAATTATCCTAGCGCTATGTGCGCTTAGAGATAATTATCGCTGGTTGTTGTTGATATGCCCCCAAATACGTAAAAGATTTAACTGCAATATTCGAAGCTGGATTCGCTCCCATACACATAGGCACCGTTCTGCACATTGCTACAAGAATGAAATACAGTGAAAAACAACTTTTTATTTAATGTTCTCATCACTTGAATGTGCATACTTTCCTTATGAAAAAATCATTAATAGGGGCGCTGATGAAAACCATTTTTTCATAGTTCCCTGACATTCTTTCCGCATTAAAATTCAAGGAAAAAGAAGACATGGATGAATTACTTTGTGTCATCACTTCAAAACCACAGCAGCAACTACTAACTGTGTGAAATCAAGATTAATTTGGTTTCTCGGCATGAGGCGTCTGCTTATGCGTGATCCTGACAGAAACTATCCACTTGAGTCTATGACTCATTAAGGGTTTCAACTTTTCTCTCTTTATATAATTGATGAGCTTTGAATAAGCAAATTACATCAATCAATGCATCTTAGTTACATTTCGCCCACTTTGTCATGGTTTGTACTAGCGGCAAAGCTTTTTAAGAATACTAAATATAGGTTTTAAGAAAAGAAAATCCATACATTTACAAAAAGTCTTCTTTGCTGGAAGATTTTTCGATACATGGTGAAAAATTAAAACCGGTTCAAGTGGGTTTTATCAACGTCACAAAACTTTGTCAGTAGAAATATACTTTCACACACCCCTACACTTAGAGACCATTTTTTATTTGGACAATGGCGTCCAATCAATATAATCTTGAGCCCAAGCTGCAGCAAATCCACTATTACCTTTACAACTGCTACATGCAGCATTAATTTATTTTGACCAAACAATATTGTTTAACCTGGTTGCTGCTTTCTTCCCAGGATACCTTAAAGGGGCATTGTTTGATACAAATGACTAGGCCTTAGAGATGAACTCTGCTCCGTTCACGAAGAAAATCTGCTCGAGTGGCAAAGAAAGAAGCAGCGCCCTCTTGCGCGGCACATGGTGCCGTTCGCGTTGATTTTACAGTGTGTGACAAATACCCAACGCTGAAAATCAACGCGAATGGCATGACCAAATGCACTCTGCCGGTCACAGCGGAGTTTTGGGGTCACTCCGCCCAGGCCTACAAATGACTTGGTGTAAAAATTGTAACTCAAAAACAAGATCACTGCACACAGACCCACCACTAATCTGATATTCCAATCAGAAAACAAGACCATGCCTAACCAATAGGCCTTGTCTGCATATTACATTCTACATTCTGCTCGCCAGTCCTCAAATGCCACAAGCACACTTGCCATTTGATGAACAAGCACTTTAATTTATAAGTCATGCCTATTAGGTTTGCTGCTAATTTGTGGTGCTGTCAGTTGCATATGACTGTTACTTTGTAATGAAAGAGAAAGCGCTAGAAGCAGTTTAGAGTGCTAGTCTGGATGAGGCGTGAGAGTGCTTCAGGTAGTGTGTGACTGCTAGACTGTGATGGGTTTAGAAATACCTGTACAGGTGAATGCTTTTATATGAAGGGTGTGAGAATGTTGCAAGAAGTGCGGGACTGGTGCTCTGAGAGTTATGTGTTGTGAGTAATGTGAAAACTGCTACTCTGTGAGGGGTGGGATAGGGCTGTTGGCAGTGTGTGACTGCTGCATTTTGAGATATACTATTGTTGTCAATGTTGTGAGCCTTCTTTTTGTACTGCATTCTGGTTGCAGTCTGAAGTACTGTGCCTATGTATACAGGGGTTAATCCATCTTCGAATATTGCAGGTTATTCTCAAGCAAGTGCACGATTTCTACTTTGAGGTATGTAACAATGCTGCTGGGAGTGTGTATCTGCTAGTCTGTGAGGGACATGAAAGTGTGTTGGAAGTTTGTGCCTCCCAGCTTGTGAGGTCTGAAGGTGCTGCTGGCAGTGTGGGACGTGAGTGACCCTTGACCCGGTCACTCCACTCTGCACGGCCCCCGTGTGCCCAGATTCTGCTGCTGCTGCCTTCTTGGCCTCTCTTGCTGCCGCCTCTCCTTAAGGCCCCTGCTCTCCAAGTTTGCCCAGGCTTGCCCAGGCTTGCCCTCGCTCTCCCGCTCCGTCTACCCGCTCTTTCCACCCCCCCTTCCGCGCCCCGCCCCCTTCTCTTGGCACCCGCTCCCCATTCGCCGCCCCGCTCCCGCCTCCCAGCTGCTCCTCCCTCCCACTTCGCCATATATGGTGGGGACCGCGCATACGCGCAGCGGCCACGCGCAGCGGGCGCGCCGATTGCGCACCAAAGACAAGCCCGTCTATGCCCATCCACGCCTGGACCGCGCCCAGCGCCAGAACCCCTGGACCCCGCCGGAGCCAGCCAACCCGACAGAGATACGACGCCGCCATCCTCCATGCACTCAACACCGGCCGGCAGCCAGCCTGCTACCAAGCCAACCCGAAACGCACCCACGGAGCATTCACCTGCCACGCCTGCAACTTCACCTGCACCCGATCCTGCACCGCACCCACCAAGCCAGGCTCCAGCAACGACCACCTCAAGTGCATCTTGCTCAACACCCGCTCCATTCACAGGCACGCCGTCGAACTCTGGAACCTTCTCGACACAACATCACCAGACGTCACCTTCCTCACAGAAACATGGATGAACGCCTCCTCAGCTCCCGACATTGCCATAGCCATCCCGGATGGCTAAAAGATCGCCCAGAAGGACCGCGTCAACCAAGCCGGAGGCATCGCCATCGTACACAGAAACACCATCCGGATCACGACCAACTCCGACGACACCCTCACCGCCGCCGAACACCTTCACTTCCAGATACACACCGACCCCAAGACCACCCTCAGAGGCACCCTCGTCTACAGACCCCCGGGACCAGACACACAATTCAGCGAAGCCATCGCAGACTTCGTCAGCCCGCACGCCCTTACCTCCTCAGACTACATCCTCCTAGGAGACCTCAACTTCCACCTGGGGAACAACAATGACAGCAACACCGCCACCCTGCTGGACAACCTCGCCAACCTCGGACTCAAGCAACTGGTGAACACCCCCACCCACATCGCCGGCCACACGCTTGACCCCCTCTTCTCCTCCAGCAAGCACATCTCCTTCAGCCACTCCACCAGACTGCACAGGACAGACCACAGCTGCGTCCACTTCAACTTCAGGAGAACCACGACCCACAACCACCCTCAACAGGTTCCCCGCAGAAGCTGGAGCAAGATCACCGCCGACCAGCTCACCACCTCCCTCAGCCAGAACCCCCCCCACCAACACAACGGACCCCAACGAAGCAGCCCGCAACCTCACACAGTGGCTCACCAACTGCGCCGATGACCTCGCACCACTGAAGAACACCCCCCAGCAGACACGGCAGCAAGAAAGCCTCCTGGTTCACCAACGACCTCAAAAACTCCAAGAAAACCTGCCGTACCCTCGAGAAAGCCTGGCGCCACGACTACACTACAGAAAACATGACAGCACTCAAGAACGCCACCCGCAAACACCACCAACTGATCCGCACCACCAAAAGGACCACATTCAAAGAACGACTGGACAACAACTTCCACAAAAGCAAAGAACTCTTCAGCATTGTCAAAGAGCTCTCCAGCCCCAGCACCTGCAACAACGACATCACACCCTCGCTGGACCTCTGCGACTCACTCGCCTCGTTCTTTCACCGCAAGATTGCTGACATACACAACAGTTTTGGCGCACAGACCGCGCACCCTACCACCGATCCGGCGCCCCCCACCACCACCCTCCGCACCTGGACGACGGTCAGCACCGAAGATACCACCCACACGATAAACACCATCCACTCCGGCTCCCCAACCGACCCCTGCCCACACCACATCTTCAACAAAGCCGACTCCATCATCGCACCCCAACTCCAGAACATCATCAACAGCTCCTTCGCATCCGCCACCTTCCCAGAGAGCTGGAAACACGCCGAGCTCAGCGCCCTCCTGAAGAAACCCACCGCGGACCCCACGGACCTCAAGAACTTCCGCCCCATCTCGCTCCTCCCCTTTCCGGCCAAAGTCATCGAGAAGATCGTCAACAAACAACTCTCCGCCTTCCTCGAGACCAACGGATCCCTCGACCCCTCGCAGTCCGGCTTCCGAGCAAACCACAGCACCAAGACCGCCCTCATCGCATCCACCGACGACATCAGGTCCCTGCTCGATAACGGGGAAACAGCTGCCCTCATCCTCCTGGACCTCTCGGCAGCCTTCGACACTGTATGCCACTGCACCCTGATGCAGCGCCTCAGCAACATCAGAATCAAAGGAAAGGCCTTGGAATGGATCATCTTGTTTCTCGCCGGCAGAACCCAGAGAGTCCGCCTTCCCCCGTTCCAGTCCGTGGCCACCGAAGTCATCTGCGGCATCCCGCAAGGATCCTCGCTCAGCCCCACCCTCTTCAACATCTACATGAGCCCCCTCGCAGCCATCGCACGCCAACACAACCTCAACATCATCTCCTACGCCGACGACACCCAGCTGATCCTCTCCCTCACCAACGACCCCGCCGAAGCCAACCTCCAGGAAGGAATGAAAGACGTCGCGGAATGGATGAAGCTCAGCCGGCTGAAACTGAACTCAGATAAGACGGAAGTCCTCATCCTGGGAACATCCCCCTCCGCCTGGGACGACTCCTGGTGGCCCCCTGCCCTGGGCTCTGCTCCAAAGCCAACAGACCATGCTCGCAACCTGGGCTTCATCCTGGACTCCTCCCTCACGATGACCAAGCAAGTCAACGCCATCTTGTCATCCTGCTTCAACACCCTGCGCATGCTCCGAAAGATCTTCCGGTGGATCCCCACCGACACCAGGAAGACGGTCACCCAGGCCCTCGTCACCAGCCGACTGGACTACGGAAACACCCTCTACGCTGGAACCACAGCCAAACTACAGAAAAGACTCCAGTGCATACAGAACGCCTCTGCACGACTTATCCTGGACACCCCCCGCTTCAGCCACATCTCTCCCCAGCTGAGAGACCTGCACTGCCTACCCATCAGCAAGAGGATCATGTTCAGACTCCTCACCCATGCACACAAGGCTCTCCATGACATGGGACCCACATACCTCAACAACCGCCTCACATTCTACACACCCACCCGCCACCTCCGCTCTGCCAGCCTCGCCCTCGCCACCATCCCGCACATCCGCAAGCCCACCGCCGGAGGAAGATCCTTCTCCTACCTGGCGGCCAAGACATGGAACTCCCTCCCCACCCACCTACGACTGACCCAGAACCATCTCTCCTTCAGGAAACAGCTCAAGACCTGGCTCTTCGAGCAGTAGCGGATCCCCCTCCCCCCAGCGCCTTGAGACCCTACGGGTGAGTAGCGCGCTTTACAAATTCATTGATTGATTGATTGATTGATTGATTGTGTGATGCCACTAAGCAGTGTAAGCGCTGTCTATAGTGCAAGAATTTAAATCCGTGAGGAGATGAGAGTACTTCTGGCACAAGTGACTGCTCTCTACGAGGGTGTGAAATGTTGTTGGTAGTGCAGTGGGTGAGTCAAGTACTTTGAAGCCTTGGCAGTCTAACACAGAGCACATCTAAATTAATCTTTATGATTATCACCAGCCGACAACTTTCACCAGAGGAAGAAGTTTTAGTTTTAGTATCTTCTGCAGGGCACTAAAGCATGGCAAAGTGTCAAAGTAGGAGTCTTACGTACATTCACAGGGCTCTTGATTAATAATACATAATTACACGAGGCGCACAAGTGTTGATCTCTCATGCTACACATACGAAGGCCAACTCACTATATGAAGATGACAAGGGGTGATCGAGTGCCTAGTAGCTTTTTTAAATATAGAGGTTAGGCAATCACTTGTGTAAATACTGAGGGCCTCACTTATGGGTTTTTGCCATAGGGCAGTGCCACAGGCCTCCGTGCTGCACTGCCTTACAGCAGAAGAAAAGGGCAGGAATGCACTGTATCTATCAGATATTGCACATTCCTGTCCTCTTCCCCTGCGCTGGCGCACAATGGGCTGCCTTGCTCCAACGCAGGCACCTTTGCACCATGGTGCAAGGGTGCCTGCATTGCGGGAATGATTATTTTTGAGCACGAAGCAAAAGTCTTCCAGCACAGAAACAATCACAATAGGCTTTTCCCTCTTTTTATGTATGCTGCAGCATGCAGCACACATAGAAAACATAGAAAAAGGAAAAACAAGGGGAAACAAAGAAATTTATCCTCGTTGTGCCTCCTTTATGCCTCCCCTAGGGAGGTGTACATTTTTGGCACTGCCTCAGAGTTCCAATTTCTGCTCAAAAAGCCATGGATTTTTCTGGGAACGCCCCCAGCAACACCCATTGCATGTCCCTTTAACCCAGAAAACTGGGTTAAAGGGAACGCTATTTACAAGTCAGCATTACGCAAAGAAAAGTGGCTTAGTTCTGTTTGGTAAATATGGAGCAGGCTCATGCTCCACCAAAGCATCACAAAAGGTGACAAACCGATGATGCAAGGGTCTTTTAATAAGCCCCTGAGGATTTATGAAGTTGCAGATGATGCAGTTTGCAGTCGGGCTTCAGTTTATGTTGGTTTGTAGAATTGATGTACCATATTTTCATTCAGCTCAAAAAGGCAAAAACATTGAAAATAAAACAGACGTTGATTAATTCCGATTCCCTTGATAAAGCAAAAGTGTAGAAGAAAACAATGGAAAGGAATGTCATTGGTGCATAGGGAAGGAAGCATAAAAGATAAAGAAGCTTATTAGGTACAGTCAGAATATGAATTGCTATAAATGGTAGAAACCCATATAGGTTACCTGTTGGTTACTTGCTGGGAGACAGGGCTTATGGGGCAGGCTAGCAGGCTGGGAGGAGTGAAAAGAGTGCTAACACATACATCTATAGCAGGGCCAGCTTTAGGGCTGGTGGCACCAGGTGTAATAATGTTTGATGGCCCCCCCATGACCTCATTCTCCATGGGTTCCTGTTGAAAAGTAATCCTCTTTGAAGAAGAAAGATGCTGAGGCTTGAAGTAGGGTGTCTCAGGTTTATTTTCAGTAGTAGGTATAAACAACTCATCCACCCAACTGTCAGTAAGATAATGATCTCACTGCTCACACACATTCCACAGCTGGCTTAGTCCTGACATTCCAGAACACTAAGCATCATCAGAGTGAAGAACATAGACAAGATGTAATTACAGGAAAAGAAAGCCATTACAACATATCTCCCTCCTTTACCCCTAAACAAAACACATAACAAAACACATTAACATCATGTGACATTAATTACATGACATAGTCCTTTAAATGGGAGGGAAGACAAGTATTCCTCCTTGGCCTTATATTAACCTCCGGAGCACCTTCCCCTTCCATGGCAGAGTGAGGAAAGCTTGATGTCACATCAGTATTGCATAGAGCAACACGACCTAGATTCCAAACCCTGTGATCACTAGTTCTAACAGCATTCTTAAACACTTTGACAACTTTTACCGGTTTGGTGAACTTAGATCCAGACACAGCAAAGCCTGGTCTCTTGATCCGAACCCAATCACCCACCTTAACCTTCGTTGACTTAACAGCATGACGAACATCATAGTTTTTTTTACTCTTAGAACATTTCAAATCTTCCTGTTCTTGCCATGATGTAGAATCCACCTCACGAGATCTGCTAGTCAGAAATTTATTTACCCATGGTGGATCTAAAAAAGTAACAGGGTCCCTTCCACGAAACAAAAGAAAAGGAGACTTCCCTGTAGTGGTATGTGGGGTAAACCGATACACAGACACTCTTTTCAAAACCTCCTCCTGCCAATTAAGACCATTGGACTTTGCTAAAGACACCGTTTCCTTCAAAACCCTGTTGAACCTTTCTACTGTTCCATTGGATTCTGGGTGATACAAAGAACATTTCTTGTGAACAATGCCACAATCACCAAGAAAACTCTCCATCTCACTCGAAACAAGTTGCACCCCATTGTCTGTAAGCAAAGTCTCAGGAATCCCTTCCTTGGCAATAATATCTTTTAGACATCGAATAACCGTAGCAGAATTAATATTCTTCACAAAAATTACTTCTGGCCACCTTGAAAACAAATCCATGACCACTATAACAAACGTGTCAGAACCACCCCCATGAATAGGCCCTAAAATATCAAGAGCAATATCCTTCCAGGGGCCACACGGACGAACTCTTTTTTCCATGGGCTGTGTCCTGGTTTTCAAAACCTTTTCACTAAGAGCACATTGAACACATTCCCTGACTAAATGTTCAATCTGTGTGTCTAAACCCGGCCACCAATAGCTAGAACGCACCCTCTCCTTAGTTTTAGAAATTCCTAAGTGTGCCTCATGTGCCAAATCCAAAACCTCTTTCCTTAAAGACACAGGGGGTACTAATTTGTGACCTCTCAACAACAAACCCTCACAACTTGAAAGTTGGTCTTTTACCAACCAAAAATCTCTCACGGAGTCACTGCCTTGATCTTTATGGTTCCAACCCTCACAGATTAATTTGGAGACTTCTTGAATAGTGTTGTCACACTTACAAGCATCCAACCACCTCTCACGAGAAATAACCTTATAATCTACTCCACAGACAAAGTCCTGTGGAAGACTAAAAGATGGATCTGAATCCTGATCCAGTTTGTCTTGTTGTTCGTCAGGAACTAACCTAGAAAGAGTATCCGCAACAACATTTTCTGACCCCGGAACATGTTTAACAATGAAGTTAAACCCCTGTAATCCAACCACCCATTTTGAAATTCTGGGAGATATCGAGTCAATCCCTTTTTTAGTTAGTACTTCACAAAGGGGCTTGTGATCAGTTCTTACAACAAATGAGGTGCCCCACAAAAACTTTTTTAATTTCTTAATAGCCCAGTGTACCGCAAGGGCTTCACGTTCAATTACAGAATAGCGACATTCAGCTCCTTTCAAACACCTAGATATAAACATGATGGTATTTTCTGGCAGAACACCCCCTTGATACAGGACTGCACCAATACCTTTCAGACTTGCATCAGTAGATATAATAGAGCTCTTACTGGGGTCAAAATTCCTTAAATTTGGAGCATTCTGTAATTTCATTTTTATGTCATTAAATTCCTTGTCACACAAACTATTCCAACTAAACTTCTCTCCTCTCTTTAACAAATTTCTCATATTGAACGTGACCTCAGCAAAATTCCTTATGAATTTATTATAGTATTCAGCCATACCTAAAAATCTCATGAGTTCCTCCTTGGAAGAAGGAACCACAAGATTTCTAATGGTATTCACAAGGTCAGCTTTTGGAACTACACCTTCCGCACTAATAGTGTGTCCCAAATAGTCAATTTTGTCGAGACCAAACTTACACTTTTCCTTCTTTACAGTCAAATTGTGAGAGGTAAGCTTGTCCAGCACTTGCCTAACCCTTCTTTCATGTTCAGCAACCGTAGATCCATATACCAAAATGTCATCTTGGTACACACAAATTCCAGGGATGTTAATTAAGACCTTCTCCATGACCCGTTGAAAAACTGAGGCAGCAGAAACCAGGCCAAATGGAAGTCTAATAAATCTAAATGTCCCAAACGGAGTAATAAAGGCAGTAAGATCTCTGGAGGACTCATCAAGTAAGATTTGATGGTACGCCGATGTTAGGTCAATTGTACTAAATACCTTTGCCCCACCTACCATGCTCAACAGCTCAGATATGTTAGGTAAGGGATATTTATCTACCTGAACGCATTTATTGAGTTGTCTGAGGTCCACACAGAGCCTCAAAGAGTTGTCAGGTTTCCTTGCGGCCACCACCGGAGCAAGCCAAGATGTACCCTCCACCTCCTCAATTATGCCCTGGGACTTCAGTTTATTTAACTCCTTAAGCATGTCTTCCTTGACAGTGAACGGAACATTTCTGACTTTACAGGAAACAGGAGCTGAGCCAGGAAAAAGTTTAATCTTATGACAGTAACCCTTAAGGCAACCTAGCTTGTCACCAAAAACCAGTGGATATTGGCTTATCAAAAGAGCTTGTAGTGAAGAACCATCCACCACCGACTCAACACTTTTTTTTTCTCTCAAAATGATAGGAGGATTGCTGTTCGGGTCTAACATGACACCAAGATCTTTTTGGTGCCACCAGCTAATAATGCTATCACCTTTCTTTGAAACATAAACCTTCCCACTAGCAAAACGTTCCCCGTATTCAATTAGACCATTAAAGTAACCCCTTAACTCAATGGGATCACCTCCATATGCAGTTGGACGAATGTCTGGCTTCAATAGTCTAACTTTCTTGCACAAATTATCCTCAAAGAATCTGCTAGAAATGATAGTAATTTTGGCTCCTGAATCAAACAAAACCTTGGTTCTGTGACCCTCCACCAAGATGAAATCAAGAGGCCCCTCAGCCCCAACCTGGACCACAATTTGTCCACACTCAAAATCATGTTGATCTGATGTGCTGCCATCAGAGACTTCACTAACTTTTTTCTTTAAATTTTTGAACCTGCAGGCACTTACAAAGTGACCCTTCTTCTTACAATGAGAACATGTAACATTTAGTGCAGGACATGACTTATCATTTGCCCAATGTGAAGTGCTATTGCATCTGTAACACTTCCCACCTCTGTTAGGATTCTCACTAGATTTATTTGCACTCATATCTTTAACACGGGTCTTTACGTGAGAGTCACCCTTGTCCGCTTCTTTCCTAGACGCCGAATTTGTATTAATCAGCGACACATCTTTGTTAAGATCTTTCTTTATCACCTTTACACATTGTAAAGAGTGTTCTATTCTCTTAGCGACTACTAGAACTTCATCCAAAGAAGGTTCATCTTTCATCCAGAGTTCATCACGTACTTTCTCAGATACACAACCAAGCATAAACTGGTCTCGTATTCTTTCATCCATTAGTGCGTCAAACTTACAACTAGAAGCTAAGCGTCTAAGTTCCGTTATATAATTCTCTATATTTTCCTCATCCTTTTGCATACGTTTGCCAAAATGGTATCTTTCCAAGATGGTGCTAACTTTTGGCAAGTAGTGAGCATCAAGTTTATAAATACATTGCTCATACTCATTGAGACCCGAACTGGAACTGCTAAGGACATCCGGTAAATGGTCAAAGACATCCTGTCCCTCAGACCCAAGACAATGCATCAATAAAGCTGTCTTCCTCTCCACACTTAAAGAAGTACCACAGACACGAGCGTAGCGCTCGAAAACCTTCTTCCACTTGGACCATTTAATGGGAGGGTCACCTGGGGATTGTAGAAAAAATGGGGCTGCAGTGACGTTTTGCATGTTAAAGAGGAGATAAAGATGTGCAAAAAAAAACTGGTCCAATAACCAAGTGTCTGGTAGCAAAGAGCTGTGCGTGTCAGCGCTGTTGAGTTGAGGATGATTGGCACACTAAATGTTAAGAAGAAGGCTGAGAGCAATTCCGTTGGGCTGAGCGTGCCAGCACTGTTAACAATAAAGATGATTGACACGCCAAAAGGCAAGAAGATTAGCTGTGCGTGTCAGCGCTGTTCGGCGTTAAGCTGTGCGTGTCAGCGCTGTTAGGATCAAGACGATTGACACACTAGAGTAACGCCGTTAGGCTGAACGTGTCAGCGCTGTAAAAATAAAGATGATTGACACGCTAAAAGACAAACAAATTAGCTGTGCGTGTCAGCGCTGTTCGGTATTAAGCTGTGCGTGTCAGCGCTATTAGGATCAGAACCATTGACACACCAGCAATTGAAAACGAAGACTTTAAATGAGGGCGTTAGGCTGTGCGTGTCAGCGCTATTAGATAAAGGCAATTGACACGCTGGAGGTTGCAAAGAGAGTGCTGTGCGTGTCAGCGCAAAAATGAATATGAACACTGAAAGGAGCTTCCACGTTTGCTCACGTAATATGTGTTCAGTAATAAAGTTATCAAGGACGGCGAAGACTCTCTCTTTAAAAAAACTCCTCAACTGTTTATGACGATGTTTGCTTAGCAACCCATTGTTGTAGCATCCAGCATGCTTTCGAGCGAATCAGATTTCGTTAAAGTACACAGCAGCCAATCAGGATACAGCTTCTTATCCACCAATCCAGGAGAAGTTCTGAAATTAGTGTACGCGTTTCATGCGTTTCAGCCCCCCTGTCATGGCTTCTGCAGACAGGAGAACGCGCAGCTGATAACGACCAGAGCGCGTGAAGAAGCGCGAGGGCTAGCGTGAGTAATTTGATTTTTTTCCCAAATTGTTACAGTTAATGGGAAAAGTGTGTGATTAGTGCACTCTTAGTACAAACTATCACAGCTACCTCGTTATCTCAGGGAAGCAGGGTCATTGGATGCTAATAGAGATATTAGGAAGAGTTTTAGAGAGATTGCGCAAATGCCGAGCAGAGCGTTCAAAGCAGCAGTTGACAGGAATAATTAAAAAAAATGTCTCTAAGCGAAATTTATTAATTAAGGAACGTTCTTACTTGATATAAAAGGTCTTCTTTGAAGAGAAGAGATGAAATATTGTAGGTTTCGCCAGAAATGAGATGAAAGTTGGAGTTGAGTTGAGATCCCATCCTCGTCGCCAGTGTTGAAAAGTAATCCTCTTTGAAGAAGAAAGATGCTGAGGCTTGAAGTAGGGTGTCTCAGGTTTATTTTCAGTAGTAGGTATAAACAACTCATCCACCCAACTGTCAGTAAGATAATGATCTCACTGCTCACACACATTCCACAGCTGGCTTAGTCCTGACATTCCAGAACACTAAGCATCATCAGAGTGAAGAACATAGACAAGATGTAATTACAGGAAAAGAAAGCCATTACAACAGTTCCCTCACTCACCACCATTAAAAGGTGGCCCTCAGGTTTCCATAACCACTCGCTCTCTCATGCAATTCTTTGATTTCTAGCACCACTGATACCAGTGTAAGGTGTCAGAGCACTTTATCAGTGGTGTAGCTACATGTACTGCCACCCTGGATGGCCCCTAAATTTGACGCCCGGGGGGCTGGTAAGGGCAGGGTGGGGGGGGGGTCCGACCGATGACTTGTTCGGGAGGGGCGGTGGTGTCTGACGGACGACTTGTTCTCGGGGGTGGAGGGATGGTGTTAGTCGACAGGCACGACTCCAGCCGCCCCAAAAACAGTGCCACCTCCCAGCTATGCCACTGCACTTTACATCACATACACATTACACAGAGACAATCAATCATAGGTGTGCAAATCAGTGTATAGAAAATATAGAGTATAGTTCAGAGTGCTTGGTCTGGAGAAAGACAAACTCTGAATTTAAAACGTATCACCATGGTTGGGTGTTTGCTTTACTAGTAAGAATTGATTTCTACCCAAGTGAACCCTTTTTTGCAACATTAGGATAGAAAACAAGCATTTGCAATGCAATAGGTCTCGCATTAGGAAAGTTTGAGCTATTGGTATTGTAAATGCCAAATTTTGTATTTATGTGTTGGTTTTGAAAATAGCTAAATTAATAGCTTTGTCATTTACAATTCCAATAGTTGTAACTTTCGCACCAAATACATAGCACAGACAAACATTGACCAAAAACAAAAAAAAATGCTTAAAATGCATTTTGGAAACGTTTTGTTCCTGTAACGTTTGTGACTTTTTAAAAAAATTTACTGACATTGTACAAAATAGGGGGCAGTGTGTAAGAGGGCAGTGTGTGAGGAGGCATTGTATGAGGGCCAGGTGTGAGTGTGTAAGGGTGCGGGCTGTGTGTGTGTGTGCGGGGTGTAAGGGTGCAGTGTGTGTGGCCTAAATTATTGTAAGTGGATAATGTGTGAGGGTGCAGAGTGTATAGGGGCAGTGTGTCAGTGGGGCAGTGTGAGGGGGTGCAAAGTGTGAGGGGGTGCAGAGTGTGAGGGGGTGCAGAGTGTGAGGGGGTGCAGAGTGTGAGGGGGTGCAGAGTGTGTGGGGGTGCAGAGAGTGGGGGGATGCATAGTGTGAGGGGGTGCAGAGGTCTGTGTGTGAGGGGCCAGTGTATGTGAAGGACCAGTTGCAGGTGACTTGCGAGGGCAGACCTCAAGACACAGCGAGGCGCAACAGAATAAAAGTGCTGTTAGTGGAGAGAGTGATCTTTATCAGAATGTAAGCAGGAAAGCAAAGAATGAAAGCCATACAAAAGCAAACGTGTTTGGGTGCGTAAAGTAAAATAATGAAACACACAATCAAAAGTAAATAAATATAAGAGATGAATGCAAAGCACAGAGGCAGGAGGTCAAGTAGTAAGTCACACAGAGCCGAGATTCTGTAAAAGTTGCAAGAAATAGAAGGCGGGGCGGAACTACACGGAAGTGGAGAGACGCGTGGGTGGAGAGGAGCCTGTGAGAACGCGCTGCGGAGATCAAAGAAAAGGTTTGCGACCATATGGAGAGTGAGGGGGTGTGCAGCCTGGTGAGCTGAATGTGTGTGGCAACAGAGGGAGAGCGCGGCGCGCGCGCCACAACATTTTCAGACCGCAACGTCCACGTGAACTTTGTTAATTTGTTAAATAAAGTTAAATAATAATTATAATTTAAGCACAAAACCCCTAGCACCAATAGACAATAACCGACGAAAAAACCCCAAAATCTACTGATGCGTTTTAGAAATGCTTTGATCCTGTAACGTTTTTGTTTCTGTTAAAATTTAGAAAAGGCACCTACTGACATCGTACGAAAAGGGGGCAGTGTGTAAGAGGGCAGTGTGTGAGGGGGAATTGTATGAGGGCACAGTGTGAGTGTGTAAGGGTGTGGGCTGTGTGTGTGTGTGCAGGGTGTAAGGGTGCAGTGTGTGTGACCTAAAGTACTGTGAGTGGGTAATGTGTGAGAGCAGTGTATGTGGGGGCAGTGTGTCAAGGGGTCACTGTGTGAGGGGGGCAGTGTGTGTAGTCTGTGTGAGGGGGGCAGTGTGTGTGGTCTGTGTGAGGGGGCAGTGTGTGTAGCCTGTGTGATGGGGGCAGTGTGTGTGGTCTGTGTGGAGGGGTAAGTGTGAGTGGTCTGTGTGGAGGGGTAAGTGTGAGTGGTATGTGTGAGGGATGGCAGTGTTTGTGGTCTGTGTGAGAGGGCGGCAGTGTGAACTTTGTTCATTTGTTAAATAAAGTTAAACAAAAATTCTAATTTAAGCACAAAACACCCAGCACCAATAGACATTAACCGACGAAAAATACCAAAAATCTACTGATGCGTTTTAGAAACGCTTTGATCCTGTAACGTTTGTGTTTTTGTTAAAGTTTAGAAAAGGCACCTACTGACATCGTACAAACTAGGGGGCAGTGTGTAAGAGGGCAGTGTGTGAGGGGGAATTGTATGAGGGCACAGTGTGAGTGAGTAAGGGTGTGGGCTGTGTGTGTGTGCAGGGTGTAAGGGTGCAGTGTGTGTGACCTAAAGTACTGTGAGTGGGTAATGTGTGAGAGCAGTGTATGTGTGGGCAGTGTGTCAAGGGGTCACTGTGTGAGGGGGCAGTGTGTGTAGTCTGTGTGAGAGGGGGCAGTGTGCGTAGTTCGTGTGAGGGGGCAGTGGGTGTGGTCTGTGTGAGGGGGTAGTGTGTATGGTCTGTGTGAGGGGGTAGTGTGTGTAGTCTGTGTGAGGGGGGCAGTGTGTGTGGTCTGTGTGGAGGGGTAAGTATGAGTGGTCTGTGTGGAGGGGTAAGTATGAGTGGTATGTGTGAGGGGGGCAGTGTTTGTGGTCTGTGTGAGAGGGGGCAGTGTGTGTGGTCTGTGTGAGGGGGTATTGTGTGTGGTCTGTGTGAGAGGGGGGCAGTGTTGGTTAGTGACTTGTCAGTAAACTGTATTTCTATTTTCTTTAAAGACTGTATTAGTATTGAAAAAAAGACACAATCTGACATTGGCTCACGTAAATGACTGCAGTGCCTTGGAAGTAAACTGTATTCTTATTTATTTGAGGGTGAGGGGGTGCAGAGTATGAGGGGGCTAATGTGTGTAGGGCAGTGTGTGAGTTGGCATTTTGTGGGGTCTAATGTGTGTAGGGTATTGAGTGAGGCAAAACAGAATAAAAGGATAAAAGTGCTGTTTGTAGAGAGAGTGTTTTTTTGTTTGTTTTGCATGAGAATGTAAGCAGGAAAGTCAGACAAAAGCATACGTGTTTGGATGCGTAAAGCAGAACACAGAGGCTGGAAACTATTGAAGACGAGGGCAGACAGCAAAACACAGAGAGGCGAGACAGGATAAAAGTGCTGTTTGTGGAGAGAGTGATTTTTTTTTCCGCATAAGAATGTAAGAAGGAAAGGAAACAATGAACGTGTTTGGGTGCGTAAAGTTAAATAAAAAAAAACATTAAAAGTAAATAAATATAATAGACACATGCAAAACTCATAGGCACAAGGTCAAGTAGTCAATCGTACAAAGCTGAAAATCAGAAAACGATGCGAGAAAGAAAAGGCGGAGGGGAACTACATGGAAGAGGAGAGACGCGTGGGCGGTTTAAAAAAAAAACATTCAAAGTAAATAAATATAATAGACGCATGCAAAACTCATAGGCACAAGGTCAAGTAGTCAGTCACACAAAGCCCAAAAAAAAAAAGAATGCGAGAAAGAAAAGGCAGGGCAGAACTACATGGAAGAGGAGAGACGCGTGGGCAGAGAGGAGTGCTGTTTGTAGAGAGAGTGATTTTTTGTTTGTTTTGCATGAGATTGTAAGCAGGAAAATCAGACAAAAGCATCGCTGCATCGGACGTTGGATTTCTCGCCGTATCTTGGACAACTAACTGCTCAGATTCGGATTGATTCACTCTCCACTACCGCCCATGCTCCACCTGGGATGCTTCCTAAATTATTCCCTCGCGCCCAGGACCTGCTACTTCGGACTCACACCACCCCTCCCAACACCCACTTTGGCCCACGTGCCATTACGCGTGCCTCTGCCCATGGGACTTCAAGTTGGAACCGACAAACTTCTCAGCGTCATCTACTTAAATACCCACTACAAGATGTGACACTTTTGCTCCTTACCAGCACTACCCCCTAAACTAATGGCCTATGTCCTGATGATGACCTGAAATTACCCAGGTTGAAACGCCGTCGACTACACAGCCTAGAACTCAGGCTACTCCGTGGTCAACTAAATCACCTAAATAATCTTGTACATAATTGTATATATCTGCATATTTTGTTAACCATTATATTTCTTTTCAATTTACGCCGTTCACGCTGTCTTTTCGCACCTTGTGTCACTGCACCGTTCACAATTCACTAGCACGTTCAGTGTCCACCTTGTGTATTATCGTCATTGTACATACATGTACTGTAGTGCTCCTTATCTACTTACAGAATTGTATAAACACTCCAGTCTGTTTACTCTTACCCCATGCTGTGGTCTCCCTTCTTTTCCCTGTTCCTTTGTGATTTATCTCACCTTGTAAATTGCCTTTCTTTTAAAATAACCTCCAGTTGAGACATTGTTTTTTGTTGCATATCACGCCCGGTCTCACCTGGGTTAACGGGCCGTACTCCTGTTTATTGTGACTCTATTTGAATTATATGCACTTTGTGATCTGCATGGTACAAGTGCTTTGCAGCAGGCATTTTAACCTCCTGCGCTACTTTATGATTAGCCAAACGTTTGCTAGACAAAACTCAGATCTCTCTGCAGCAGGTCCATTAATCACCATAGGAGTTTATTTTGACATTTTTATGGTTTCCTATAAATTTCTGGAGGCATGAAACAACAGCAGGTGCTTTTTAAACCATACTGTACCTGAAAACAGAGCGCTCCTCCTCCGCCATCTCAAAGTCGGCGCCTGGTGCGTGGCACCAATCACACCACCCTAGAGCCAGCCCTGATCTATAGCGATGTCTTGCTTTAGAAGATCTGTGGCGTGCTTCTGTGGCTGGTGTTGTGTTCACATTAACTTCCTTTAATCACAGAACAGAACTTACTAGCGTAGACACTCATACAAGCTGATCGATGTCACCTTCATTTAAATTGCATGTTTGACATTGATCTTGCTATGTACAATCTACATTGTCATTTTCACATAATATCAACTTTTACGGCTTACCGTTAGTGCAAAATCTGCTCTCGAAAAAGTCAATTTTGCATGTTCCTGTCCTGAGTGTTTCTAAGGTTTTTAAACTTTTACTACTTTTCACCCATACCAAGATCACTCCTAGGAGATGCATTGGCAAGAATACATGGGGCCACAACACAATATGGGGCATATTATGAAGGACGGCGTTAAAATTATCGCCAGTTTAGCGGCAGAAAACTGAAGCTAAAGCGGTGATAATGGGCTTGGTAATATGCCCTGGAGAATTCCAATAGAAGCTCAGGTTCACACCAGAACATGTGCTTCTATTGGAATTCTCTAGGGCATATTATCAAGTCCATTATCGCCGCCTTAGCTGCTGTTTTCTGCCGCTAAACCGGCGATAATTTTTAACGCCGTCCTTGATAATATGCCCCCATATCTTTTTCGACTAAACTGAAGCAAGTGCTGTTTGTGGAGAGAGTGATTTTGTTTCCGCATAAGAATGTAAGAAGGAAAGGAAACAATGAACGTGTTTGGGTGCGTAAAGTTGAATAAAAAAAAAACATTCAAAGTAAATAAATATAATAGACACATGCAAAACTCATAGGCACAAGGTTTGTAGGTTTTTGTAAAGCGCGTAGTCACCCGTAAGTATCCCAGCGCTAAGATCCGGACAAGCCAGAGGAAAACAGGGGGGAAAGAAGAGGAAAAGGAAATCAGGGAAACAGGTGAGTTTTTAGCCGCTTCCTGAATCGGAGATATTCTGGTTCTGTCCTAAGGTCACGGGGAGGGAGTTCCAGAGGCGGGCTGTGTTGACAGAGAAGCGCCGTCCGCCAGTGCGTACCCTCTTCACTCTAGGGATAGTGATGAGGTATTCATGGTCAGACCGGAGGGATCTTGAAGCTTTGTAGGGCCTGATGAATTTTTTTAGGATGGGGGGGCCTTTGTCCTGTAGGAGTTTGTGTGACAGGCAGAGAGCTTTAAACTTAACTCGCTTTCTCACTGGGAGCCAGTGGAGATGTTTCAGGGCTGGTTTGGCCGAGGATCTAGCCGGGGTATTGGTGAGAATCCGGGCCGCGGAGTTCTGGATCATTTGCAGTTTATTAAGGGTTGCCTCGGGAGCGCCCAGATAGATGGTATTGCTGTAATCCAGCCTTGATAGAATAAGGCCTTGGATTAGCAGTTTCTGGGAGACAGGAGGAAGTAAGGGCAAAATCTTCCTGATAGATTTAAGAAGCCCGAAGCATGTCCCAGCGATTTTTTTGGCTTGAGTTTTAAAAGACAAGTCTTTTTCAAGCCAAATTCCCAGACTCTTGATGTCACACTTGGGGGCTGGGGGTTCACCTAAGCAGGGGGGCCAGATGGTCTGAGAGAGGGAAAACCGCTTCTGACCAAGGAGGAGAATATCTGTCTTTGAACCGTTAAGTTTCAGTGACGAAGTATTCATCCATCCTTGAATTTCTGCAAGACAGTTGTAGAGGTCCGATGGTTCTTGGTTTGGGTGAGATAGAGACACCACTAATTGAGTGTCATCAGCATGGCTGATGATTTTCACTCTGAACGGTGTGACAACCTCCTCCAATGGGGACATGTAGACATTGAATAATGTCGGGCTTAAAGATGAACCCTGGGTCACACCACATTGGAGGGGGGTTTCGGGAGAGCGGGTGTCATTCTCCCAGACCTGAAAGGAGCGGTTGCCAAGGAAAGATTTGAACCAAGTCAGAGCAGTGCCCTCGACACCGATGTTCTTGAGTCGCTGGATTAAGACCCGATGGTTGACGGTGTCGAAGGCCGCACTGAGGTCCAGGAGGATCACTGCCACTGATCCTCCTGCGTCCAAAAGGGCTCTGGCCTCCTCCACTGCTGCAAGTAGGGCGATGTCGGTGCCCTGCCCTGGGCGGAATCCAGTTTGCGAGCTTCTGAGCAGATTGTTGGTCTCCAGATACTGCGAGAGCTTTTTGTTAACTAGTTTTTCAGCGATTTTACTGGTTCCGGGGAGGAGAGAGATTGGCCTGTAATTGATCATATCCGAGGGGTCCAGAGAAGATTTTTAAAGGAGCGCCTTGACGACAGCCGCCTTCCAGCTGGGGGGAACTTTTCCCTGGAGCAGTGAGGTGTTGATGAGGTGAGTGAGTGGAGGGGCGATGGTGGAGGCCACTTTTTTAAGGATGCGTAGGGGGACCGGGTCCCTGGGGGATTCGCTTTTGATAGTGTCTAGCGTGATTGAGACCTCTTCAATAGTGACTGGTCCGAGAGAGTTTAGATGGGGAGTGGTAGGGTTTGAGTTAAAGCAGTCTTCCTCACTGATACTGAGGTCGACAGGAGGAAGAGAAGCAAGAATTTTCTGAATCTTCTCCTCGAAGAATTTGGCCAGTTTAAGGCATTTCTCTTCAGCTGCCTTGAGGTCTGGCAGATTCTTTGGTGCAGGGTCTGGGACTTTAAGTAAATCTTTTAAAATGATGAAAGTTTCCTTGGCGGAGCAGGAGGAGTTTTGTATCCTTTCCTGAAAGAATGTACTTTTGGTATTGCGAAGAGCGATCTTATCGTTTTTTAAGGAGGTACGGAAGACGTCTTTATTGGCTATAGACTTATCCTTCCTCCAGGAGCGCTCCGTTCTTTTGCACTCCTTCCGTAGGAGGATAAGATCAGGAGTGTACCAAGGAGCAGAGATCACTCTTTTGATTCGCCTAAGGGTGGTAGTTTTAGGGAGGAGTTTGTCCAGTGATGTGGTGAGCCAAGAGTTGAACTGATTGTCAGCAATGGCTGGGTCAGAGACCGGGGGGGGGGAGAGGCCCTAAGAATGGAAGCCCATTCGTCTGGCGAGAGTTTGTGCCAGCGACGGTCAGTGACCCGAATTTTGGCCTGTTGGGTGGGTGAGATGAAGAGATGCCAAAAGATAGATATTAAAAAATGGTCTGTCGAAGGAAGGGGGAGAGGGGTGCGGGTGGTGAGATCCGTGATGTTGGTAAAAACGGGGTCTAAAAGGTGTCCTTTGTCATGGGTGGGTTCTGAGTTGACTAATCGGATGTCAAAAGACATAAGGTCGAGAAGAAGTTCGGACGCAGTAAGGTCCTTGGAGTCTGATAGATGGAGGTTAAGGTCTCCCAAGATAAGAAAGTTGGGAGAGGTAGTCGCTATCTGGGTGACAGTATCGACAAGAGCGCTTGAAAATTTCCCTGGGGTTCCCGGCGGGCGGTATATCAGCAGCCCCGAGAGGGAGTTCGCGGGGGATATTTGGAAAGCAAAATGGCAGCTTTCGCAGTCGTCGATATTGGCATCGCTAGATCTACATGAGAATTGTTCTCTGTAGATTATCGCGAGGCCACCTCCTCTGCCGAGGGGTCTGTTTTGGGATTGGATTTGATAGCCCGGAGGTAAAGCGTTGATGATGTTGGAATCCGACCAGGAAGTAAGCCAAGTTTCCGTAAGGAACAAGACGTCAAAGTCGTGATCCCGTACCAGAAGGTTGATTTCATGGGAGTGTTTAGGGAGGGACCGACAGTTGAGGATGCCCAGCTGTAGGCCGTGATTTCCTGAGGTGGTGGTGGCCGGATTACATAGGCCGCAGTTGGTGAAGGGTTTTCCTTCCGAATGAGTGTAGTTGCACTCGTGATTTTTCGACGGATTGAGTGCTTGGAGCCTATCTTTCGCATAGACAAGTCGGCCATCGGGAGAAAAGAGGTCAAGTAGTCAATCGCACAAAGCCGAAAATCAGAAAACGATGCGAGAAAGAAAAGGCGGAGGGGAACTACATGGAAGGGGAGAGACGCGTGGGCGGTTTAAAAAAAAAAACATTCAAAGTAAATAAATATAATAGACGCATGCAAAACTCATAGGCACAAGGTCAAGTAGTCAGTCACACAAAGCCCCAAAAAAAAAAAATGCGAGAAAGAAAAGGCGGGGCAGAACTACATGGAAGAGGAGAGACGCGTGGGCAGAGAGGAGTGCTGTTTGTAGAGAGAGTGATTTTTTGTTTGTTTTGCATGAGATTGTAAGCAGTAAAATCAGACAAAAGCATTGCTGCATCGGACGTTGGATTTCTCGCCGTATCTTGGACAACTAACTGCTCAGATTCGGATTGATTCACTCTCCACTACCGCCCATGCTCCACCTGGGACGCTTCCTAAATTATTCCCTCGCGCCCAGGACCTGCTACTTCGGACTCACACCACCCCTCCCAACTCCCGCTTTGGCCCACGTGCCATTACACGTGCCTCTGCCCATGGGACTTCAAGTTGGAACCGACAAACTTCTCAGCGTCATCTACTTAAATACCCACTACAAGACGTGACACTTTTGCTCCTTATCAGCACTACCCCCTAAACTAATGGCCTATGTCCTGATGATGACCTGAAATTACCCAGGTTGAAACGCCGTCGACTACACAGCCTAGAACTCAGGCTACTCCGTGGTCAACTAAATCACCTAAATAATCTTGTACATAATTGTATATATCTGCATATTTTGTTGACCATTATATTTCTTTTCAATTTACGCCGTTCACGCTGTCTTTTCACACCTTGTGTCACTGCACCGTTCACAATTCACTAGCACGTTCAGTGTCCACCTTGTGTATTATGGTCATTGTACATACATGTACTGTAGTGCTCCTTATCTACTTACAGAATTGTATAAACACTCCAATCTGTTTACTCTTACCCCATGCTGTGGTCTCCCTTATTTTCCCTGTTCCTTTGTGATTTATCTCACCTTGTAAATTGCCTTTCTTTTAAAATAACCTCCAGTTGAGACATTGTTTTTTGTTGCATATCACGCCCGGTCTCACCTGGGTTAACGGGCCGTACTACCGTTTATTGTGACTCTATTTGAATTATATGCACTTTGTGATCTGCATGGTACAAGTGCTTTGCAGCAGGCATTTTAACCTCCTGCGCTACTTTATGATTAGCCAAACGTTTGCTAGACAAAACTCAGATCTCTCTGCAGCAGGTCCATTAATCACCATAGGAGTTTATCTTGACATTTTTATGGTTTCCTATAAATTTCTGGAGGCATGAAACAACAGCAGGTGCTTTTTAAACCATACTGTACCTGAAAACAGGGCGCTCCTCCTCCGCCATCCCAAAGTCGGCGCCCGGTGCGTGGCACCAATCACACCACCCTAGAGCCAGCCCTGATCTATAGCGATGTCTTGCTTTAGAAGATCTGTGGCGTGCTTCTGTGGCTGGTGTTGTGTTCACATTAACTTCCTTTAATCACAGAACAGAACTTACCAGCGTAGACACTCATACAAGCTGATCGATGTCACCTTCATTTAAATTGCATGTTTGACATTGATCTTGCTATGTACAATCTACATGGTCATTTTCACATAATATCAACTTTTACGGCTTACCGTTAGTGCAAAATCTGCTCTCGAAAAAGTCAATTTTGCGTGTTCCTGTCCTGAGTGTTTCTAAGGTTTTTAAACTTTTACTACTTTTCACCCATACCAAGATCACTCCTAGATGCATTGGCAAGAATACATGGGGCCACAACACAATATGGGGCATATTATCAAGGACGGCGTTAAAATTATCGCCGGTTTAGCGGCAGAAAACTGAAGCTAAAGCGGCGATAATGGGCTTGGTAATATGCCCTGGAGAATTCCAATAGAAGCTCAGGTTCACACCAGAACATGTGCTTCTATTGGAATTCTCTAGGGCATATTATCAAGTCCATTATCGCCGCCTTAGCTGCAGTTTTCTGCTGCTAAACATACGATAATTTTTAACGCCGTCCTTGATAATATGCCCCCATATCTTTTTCGACTAAACTGAAGCAAGAAGCGTGGTTCACAAAATAGAGTTGTTTGGAAGCGCATCACTAGGGAGATGACCTGGCATCTTCAAATCCTGTTACTGTCTGGATGGAATGCCCCAGATCGCCACAGGATCCGATGTGTGTCGGAGATACCACCTCCTGGAGCAGCCCACGTGAGAGGAAGAGGAACACACTGGTGGCAGCACCAGCATAGCAAGAGAGGGTGAACAGCTCCTGTAATGAGAAGCTCAATTTAGAAGCCAAAATAAAAGAGAGGCTTCACTTCTTGCAAATGTGACCCAGGTACAAACCGCGGGGTTTACAACACCAGAATGAGCTTCAGATACTTCTGACCTGCTCTAATGGAAATAAGGGAATGATTGGACAGAGCGGACCGGGAATGTGAGTGCTGCAGCACTGACAAGAAGGATGAAGCATTTACTAATTAATGCAAACGGCTTTGCTGTACGGAATGTGTCCTTCTGAATGACTTTAAAGACAGACTGACCCATTAACCATTTGCTCTTAGCTGTTGCACTTTTTAAGTGGATGTGAACATGTGCAGGAGTAAAGTTTTGTCACTCACAGTGAAGAAAGCCAATGGCTGAATTGGGCTGACCGACTACCACATAATGTACTTTGTAGTGGGTGGAAGCAAAATGTGAATGAAACTTGAACCAACCAATGGATGAAGAGGGATGACTGAAAATCCTTTACGACATGCATGTATTTATGATTGTTTTATTGTTGGAAAAAACAGGTCTTGGCTTACATCAGACCTAAAACTACTGTTTTCACTGTAAAATGCATCCGTGAGAACTTAGGGGCTCATTACGATGGCGGGCGGATGATTGGGTCCGACCGACATGCCTGCGGCGGTCCCGCCTATTCAATTATGATGGGACCGCCACCGCTGCGGTCGGATTCCGCACCTTTAACATTGCGGCAGTGGCTGCTGACAGCAGCACCTCTGCAAGGTTGAAAAGAGCATGTTGTGCATTTCACTGCATTACGTGGCAGGCACTACACTGTGCCTTCCACTTGGTGCAGTGAAATGTAGGGGGGTACCAAGGGTACCCCCCCCAGTGCCCCCACACCTCCCCCAAACCAAGGGAGGCCCGCAACGGGCCTCTGAAGGCATTCTCCACCAGCCTTTCAATGGCGGTTCAAACGCCACGGAAAGGCTGGCTTCCGCCGGCATCATAATTGGGCCGGCGGAGCCTGCTAGGCTCCGACGCCATTGTTAGCATGCTGATCGCTCCGTCAGGCAATCGTGACAATTGCTACCGGCGGAAAAGCAGCGGACGGAAAGTCTGTCCGCCGCAGTACCCAACGCCCTCATAATGTGGCGGGGGTAAATCTCATGACGAAGGCGGAACGATCGCCACCACCGGCCCGGCGGTTGCTATTTTTCCGCCATCGTAATGAGCCCCATAATGTGTGATGACTTGATGTTCTTTTGAGATGTAAAATAGTCTTTCAAGCATTGCAATGCAAGCCTGCCATAGGAGGAGTAATGATAGGGCAAACAGACAACAATTTCAAAAGAGAGAGAATTACACTTCTGGGTGAAGTCAAAGCGCATACTATGTAAATTGTAAAGAATTAGTAACAATAGATCTTAAAGACAGCTGTGTTGGAAAGTCAAACCTAAAAATCAACTAGCTATTCTTATGGGGGGTCCTTTAGTTTCATGTTTTCCCTTGCAAATATGACATCAAAATTCCTAGCAAGCAAAGTGCTATTGTCTAAAAAGGCAGGACTGGCTGGTGGTGTGACAGATGGTATGTTTCCACTTGGCAAGTGTGATCTTGCCACATAAATAGATATTTCTAAGAATTGCAGCATTGAAGGACACACCTCACCAAAAATACCTTTGTATATACATTTTGAGAAAGGCTAACAAAGGATCCCGCAATGAAATATGTTGAGATATTCAGCCTACCAAATGGACCCATTATGTATGTGCCACCTAATTCACTATGTTGTTTCTAGGCTGCAGCTCTCTGCATGCTAGGAGGATATTTAAGCTCATGCTTAAGCATTAAAAAACAAACTTCAAGCCAAGCTACAAGTCTAGAATGCAATGTGCTATTAGCTAAATCCTTAGAACTATCTATCGAGCTGCAGACTGGATTTGCTCAGTGTGCGTGGCAGAAGCGTAAATGTGAATGAGCCAGAACGAGGAGGTGTGGAGGCGGGGCCAGGAACACCCAAGAGCACGTACCTGTTGCTACTGCACCTTTGTTGTTTAGTTCCTGCTTTGGCATCAGAGGGCTAGAGGCTGCATCAGCCATCCTGTTGACCACAAGGGGGTTAGTCATTGATCCTCTGTGACCCTGGTGGAGCCAGAAGGCCAGGAAGCCAGGTATAGGTGGAGGCAGAGGCCGGTGAGGCTGCGCTGCAGTAAGCAGTAAGTAGAGTGCCGGCGGGACTCTGGGAGCTTTCAAACCACCAAAAATACCAATGGAAACGCCATTTGAAACACTGCTGGAAATGCCTGCTGGGGGAGACGAGGTAGGAAGTGCTGTTGGTGTGTGGCAAGTGGAAGACAGTGCCTGTCCAACGTTGAACCTTGGCCTTGTCTTGTTTTGCACCATTTTACTGATGGCCCTCATTCTACCATTGCGTCTGTGCCTTGCTATATTCTTCTGTCCTCTGCCTACCTGTTGCTTTAGCCACATTGCAATTGCAGTGCACCACGTTGGTCACCATTCAAGCAGCAGCCCCAGCAGCTCCACGGGATAGCACCTGTCTTAACTGCCACAGAACCCACCTGGTCCTAGGTACCAGGAGTTGCGTGGGGGTGGCAGAGATGCATGGAAGCCGCTGTCTTAGGTTCCTGTGCAGCTACCTCCCTTTTGTCACTTTCCTCTCCTCAGCAACCAAGGGGCCGGGAAGGGCACAGCATAGTAGACACAGAAAACAGAAGGGGATTAATTTAAGAGCTGCCTATCTATCCCCCTGTAAGAGCTACTGGCAAACAGGTAGAGAAGAGCAAGAATCATCTGTTTCCTATCCAGTCTCTCTCCAGAAAAGCGGCGCAAGAAAAGGAAAAAAACCTGCTCCAGGGACAGTGATTAAGGGTGCAGTGCATAATACAGTGTAATAAAGTGGCCCAAAATAGAGTGCAGAGTGACCAACCCAGAAAGAAGACAAGCAGGAAGTTAGCCACCCAAGGTTCAGCCAAGGTCTACAGGCGCTCCACTCTCAATTGTGCCGCACCTTGAGCACAGAGCCTCAGAACTGGCAATCATCGAGGACAAAAATGGGTAGGAGGAAGGGAATCCTTACCAAACAATATGATCTGGCAGAGTCTGAACAAATCCCACAGCAGGAAGCAAGCACAGGAGACTATAGCGCATTGCCACGAGCTTGAAAGGCATGCATTGCCCACAAAGGGTACATATAAAGGAATCTCAGTCAAAAATGAGATTGCTGGAATCAACTCCAAACATGCCAAGGATGCTTATGTTTTTCAAAGACTTGTCCCCTCTGGCACCTATGACTGGAAGAACGGCAAACGATAATGATCAATCAATGCATCAGAAGTGCCTAATAAGCCTGAGAAATGAATCAAGATTAAGCAGCCAAAGGTCACAGAAATGTGCGGGATTCGCTGGCCAAACAAGAGGTAGATCAAGCAAGCCAGCTAGGTTTTAGGCCTGGTATGCATGATGTGACTGGCCCTCTTGATCTGTCTGATGGCAAACCACAGCTACCAGACAAGAATCAATAGAAAGGTCACTTGCATCATCCCCCAACTGTGAAATTGATCTTCCCAGTCCAGGTTTGCATATCTTGCAGGAGGTATAAGGTCCAGAGAGCTCATTAGTGTTAAGCTCGATGAAACCTATTAATAGGAGCACAGACAACAGAGACATCACATTGGAGAACAGCCTGTGCATGATGGGAGAAAATCTTGTGAACCATGAAACAACATGGCCTCCTTCGCAAGTAATGCTCATCCAGGACCACATAATTCCCAAGCAGCTGAGGGGATATTTTTTAAGTCTAATCAGTCACCCCACAGCTCTTCTTGGCAAGTCCTTCTGAATACAATGCAGGCTACAGTAATGAATTATCATTCAGATAAAATTGATTTTCAAGTCAACCTACTTAACACATTTGGTCTTTATCTGGCTGGGAAAGATGAGAAGTTAAGACAACTTAATTCACTCATTATCAGAGCCGAGACTGTAAATAGTATTGCACAAGAAACTACTTGCACATGGTCACTCATACCCGGCAAGTTAACCAGTCTTCCCATTATCATAAATGGCCTCCTCGAGGAAGCAAGATTGGGCAGGACTAAGTCCATGGAAGGCAATATTGACCGAAATAAAGGAAAAGATTTCACACAAGATTCGACTGTAAGCAAGAATCAAGCAAGTTTGGGAAGAAACAGCCACAATACAATAAAGGTTATAGTGGAAATTAATGGGTCAAAGAGCCTGAAAGAAATTCAAGTCATGATTGAAAACCCTAGCCAGATACTCAATACATGCAAAGAGTTGGCTACCAAGAGTTGGATTATAACCGAAAGCCCAGCGCAACACACGCAGGATGAAGCTCCACATAAGGAGGAATCAGAGAGGGCCACTCGTACTGCGGTGGGGCAACAAACCACTGAGAAGGCAACTGAAGGTCAACGAGCCAGCCAGGAAGTTGATTCAGGAGCACGACAGAATGACTTACGTGCACCCATTCATAAAGAACCCCTGACTGAGTAAGCGTGAGAGGAAGAAATAGCAAAAGGGCAGAAATAGACTCTCTGCACCAACTATGGTAAAAAACATGGGAACGTTACATCCAGTTTTCAATACAGAAAGTTACAATGACCTAATTCCCAAGATTGAGGGAAGTCAATCCCTTAAAATAACCTCAACGGTAGAAAATATGGATCACAAATGGCAGTCGCATCATCAGCAGGAGGTGGAATCCCAATTAAATAAGTGAGTAGGAGGGGGTGATCAGACTTAATGTCTACATTAGCAACCACTGAAACTCAAACTGATTGGAATAATCATGAGAAGCCTATAATACTTGCAGGCACACCTGCAAATGAGAATGAAGCAGCAACCTACAACCTGTAGGAGCCAAAGATGGAGACCACATGCAAGAAATGAAGACACTGATACATGGGGACATGTAAAGATAACAAGACTTGTTCTGAATTCAACAATAGGAGGCACTGAGAGCCCCCAGAGAGAAGAGAAATCAAATGGTACCCACAAATAAGGCCAGCAGAATTTCGGTTACGATATTACAGCAAAATGAAAATGTATGGTCCTGAGTATACACAGTAATCAGCAACCGCCATTTATTAAATCATAACAACATTTTAAGGCTGCTGGTAGAGATACAAGGTCTAGCAGGTAAAGGATCAGGTGATATAGTGTTGATAGAGTTTATAAAACTACATGAACTGCAACTAAAATGAGCCAACCTTTGTCACTTTCTGTACAACCCATCACGTCGAGCTGGTATATATGCATAGCGTCAGTTTTAGGAGTTGGGGTATCAAAATCAGCTGGTTAACGTGGAATGTATTTCCCTCACTATTAGTGTTGAGATTGATAAATATGATAGGTATGTACACCCTGATGTATGCACGCATAGCACCGGCAGTTCCAATAAATGCAATATAGAGGTACACTGTAATCTATGCACGCCCATGATGGAGCAAGGACTCGCAGAAAAGAGACTTGTTTGGAAGCAATCTTCTCATATAACTCATAACCTTGTATTAATCATGTATTGTGAAAATTAATATGCACCACATACGATATAATAGAAAGAAGAAGCTTGCCTATGTGTCGTACTAATAAGTAACCAGAGTGAAAGCTAAAATGGCTGCTAACGTAGGAATCTGTATTGCACATGCGTCAACTGCATCTACGTAGTATGACAAGCTATCACTTGGAGGGAATTTCCCGCACCTGCGCAGATGCTCTTAAAATGGCCGCTTGGAAGCGCACATGCTAAGCATCTGCTTTGCCGAAACTAAAACAAGTTATTTACTAACTGCTAATGCGGGGAGAGCATTTATAAGTAAATGGGATTAGAGTAGAGATAGGTGGTATACAATGAATCCATTTTATTTTGAAATTAATATACTTCTTTTTGATTTTCCTATTAGTTCATATTCAGACCTTTTGTAAGAAACTGAAGTCTATATCTCACATGACCTCTACACATGCGCAGTCTAAGTGAGCCAGAATCTGCACTGTAATCCTTGAACGCCATCCAAGGGCGAGAACAGTAACATATCCTGGGAACCAGTATGATGTCCTGTGAAAAGGAAGAAAATTATATGAAGTTTATACTTTGTGTTTATTAAAGATGTGAATGCGGGTTGGAATTAAGATATATGAAAAAAAATTAAGGGGCGCGATCATTTAACAATGAACTGAAAGACTATATTGAAACTTTTGTATGGTCTGATGATCATCCCCCCTTGCCTGTCCAATCAGAGTTAGAAGTTTCATGATATTGAAACATTAATGGGTGGTACATGAGCATAGAAGGGTATAACTGAGGTAGCTTTATTTAGTTAGCTAGACGGAGATTTGCTGAATGCTGCAGCACTAGGGATGCTGTCGGAGTGACGACCGAATGCTGAAGAAGGATTTTACAGAACATCACCTTAGACCTAATTAAATAGAAGAAGATCGTGCAAGAATCTCGAGGCGGAAGAGAGTGTCAGAGGGGTGCGATGCCAGCATCGGTGCTGGAGAGGTCATCTATCCTGTCCTGAATCCTGTCCTGAAGCCTTTCCCAGGGGACCCTTTCTAGCTCCTTGGCCAGGGATTGGTTTTCACACCATCCTAGGTAATTATAATTTCATGAAAGTGCAGATGTACTTTTCTCTCTATCCTCTCCTTTCTGAGCACCATTATTACAAATTATGATTTTGTCTGAATAATTGACTAATTGAATCTTCCTTTCTTTGAGTTACGGACACTGTACTGTACTTTGAATTGTTTCACATGAATTTAATTTAGATAAAGCCTTAAACTTTCCAGAGTCTGTGATTATTTCCATTACAAAGAAATTGATTTATATAATTTCACCATCAACTAGTTCAACTAATGGTCCATTGACCAGAGGAAAGAACTTTTTGATCAGTGAAAGATTGGTTGGGTATGACAGATAACTAATCTTGCAATAAGAAACAACATAAAAATGGACCCCCAGCAGTTTAACTAGTCAGAGTGAGTATGTGTGTTTATTGGCCCAGGTGAGTATAGGGTGTTGGATTATCTGTGGCTGGTTCACCGCTGGATCACCCAATGATGTCAATACCAGTAAAATCAATGCCAATGTATACTGTAACCTATGCACTCACAGTAATGTCAATGCCAGTAAATCTGATTTCGATGTACACTGTAAGTTATGCACGCATAATGACATCAATATCAGTGAATGCAATGTTGTTGTACGATGTAACAACTGTATGTATAATAATGTGAATATGGGTAAATACAATATCAATGATCGCCATGTTACACATGCTCACACTCAAACTTGTATCATTGCTGTTGGTTTTATACAGGATGACCTCGAAATCAACCCCAAGTCAAAGATACGTGGTCAGACAGGCCCTATGACACGAATCCAAGCCTGCCGATTGACAGGTCAAAGGTAGGGTTACACTTAGTCCAAAGACAAACGTACACTCAGGGTAAACCCTAATCGATCGTACAGATAGGTAGTCACACCATAAACAGGACCTTGGAGATTGGCCCCAATAAAACACGTTTGGTCAAAGACGTACATTCCCAAAATACCGCAAAAGTTAGATGCCACATCTAATTAGGAACACTCAGCCAATCAGGACATGACATGCACACCACAGGAGGGGATCATGCATTCACCACACCGGACTTTTGGGCAAGCACACACTGGCCCACACTAGCTCTCCCCTAGGTTGAGAGCCATCTGTGCCCCACTTATCTGATAGTTTTTCTTGTTATTTATGACTATGATGCGTTTCGAAGAATGTCAAAGTGTTTTATAATACTCACCAAAATGTATATATGTGTGGCCCAAACTTCTGTACTTTGATATTGTCTTCAGATGCACCTCAGTTGATACGCTCCTGACTGCAGCATTCAATTAAACCAACCTGCTCCTGTTTTCGCATATGCCGTTTGTCTTTTAATTTATTTAAGGTAAAATCATATTTGAGCAACATTGGCAACCCAGGAACCCCCTGATGGGGGAGATGTAAATCGGTCTCTATTCTGAGAGGTTCTGTCTGTCTGTCTTCAGTATCATTTCCTACATCACCAGGTGATAGTTCTCCTGATTTGGCGAGGTCTTGTGAGGAAGCAATTGGACATTAAGCCCAACAATCAAGTTGTCTTGAGTGAAAATGGACTTGGCTTGCAGCTGCCTTTTTCATCAATTCTAGCTGTAACTGAACTAGATAAACTGTTGCTCAGCCAGAGAAACCAAAGGAATAAAAGATATGCTCAGTGAATCTTGGAGACTTGGGCAATAAAATTGAAGATAATGACCTTGTAACATACAGGCAGCAATTCGATGTTAAAGCCCTTTAGGAAAGTTGGTTTTAAACTCTGGTTCTGTTAATAGGGCATATTGAATAAACTTGCCAGGCTGTTAAATTAATGCAATATGGCTGCCCCACACAAGGCCTTTCTATCTATATTAGTTCAGGCCTAAAGGTAAAAAAAATTCCCTCCTTGTGCTAACAGAACCTGGCTTCCTCATTGTCCTCCTGGAAGGATGGAAGGTGGAAGGGAACAGTCATCTAATCATTGTAAACATTTATCTAACCCCCACCCCCAAAACAAGCATTTGCAATGCACTAGGTCTCGCATTTACGCGAGTTTGAGCTATTCGCATTATAAATGTCGATGCCTTTTATTTATGTTTTGGTTTTTAAAACATAAATAAAAAGACATTGTCATTTACAATGCCGATAGCTTAAACTTGCGTAAATGCGAGGCCTATCGCATTGCAAATGCATTTATTTGGCAAGAGGTGCTCCCCAAACAGAGCTTTTGTGCGTGGGTCTTGGACCGAACTCAGTGTCTAGAGTGTTGAGTGTTACTCTGCCAGGGGGGAAAAAAGAACCTTAAAAGAGTGAGGTAAAGAGACGGGAAGTGGAAGGAAGTCAAATCAGAAACTGCAGCCTTGCTACTCAGTAACACTGACCTTCTGAGGAGGCTGCGCGGGCCCCGAAGATCATCTCTGGGCCTTGCAAATGGTTGTGCACATTAAAGGCTAGCAGTGCACAGCGGTCCTAGTATGTTGAAGGTCTGCATCCAGCTTTTAGTTCATATGCTTTTAGGTCAAAGTGCATCTATAGGAGTTAGTAAAACATCCAGAAATTCCTAGTACATGAAGCTTTCCTTGCGCACATAGAAGCACAAAATGCAACAGACAGTTGATATGGTAAAAGTGTATGCAGCCGGTGGCTACCCCAGTTCCCGTTCTGCCACATGTTGCTTATAAAATTATCTGAGCCATTACTGCTATTTTTCTGCTGATATCCTCCTGGGAATTTCTACAAGAGAAGAGGTGCTGCTGCTACAGAGTGTGAGGTGAGGGGGGAGGGGTTGGGGGACTTTGGGGAGCAGTGGGCCTTGGAAGGGATGAAGTGCCATTGACCAGGGAGAGAGGGTAGGGGAGATGCGTGGGGCAGCCGGGGGTGTATGATGATGGGGGCTAGTAGTGCTGAGGGCACGGCACACAGGGAGGAGAGGCAGCGTGGATCATGGTGCCAGCATCGGGGTCGGGGGTTCGTAACCTCACGCAGACACAGGATGGGTCAGGCCGGTAGAACGAGGGGAGAAGGTCGTCAGTCCAATGCCCTCTAGGTGATTGCTGGTTTGGCTCTAGCCTGCACACATAGGGAGAGGATTCAGGGAGCTGCTGGAGTCCTTGGGTGGTGGTTCGAGGGCCAGTCTTCATGCCCTCAGCCTTTCATTCTTATGAGGCCGGTTGGATTGGTTGCAATTCCTACGGGCGCTCGGGTGACATGGGTGGGGGGTTGGGTGCTCTCTGGGGAGGGCTGAAGGTGCGTGAGGGGTTGCAGTGACTGTGTACGGGATATCCACTACTCGGTGCCAACCCGCTCCGAAATGTCTCTCCCCATCTCTGCCAGAATCGTGTGGCAGAAGGAGGGTTTTCGAGGGACAAACTAGTTTCCTACCAAGGCTATGAGTGATGTATGCCATGCTACCCGCCAGCTACGTCCAGTGCACTCCACACTCTGTGGCACCCAACAACCGGTACATTGCTGTCACAGTTTTTACACACCATTACCTTCACCGCCGCTTATCCATTTGTTGAGTTGGTGCCGAGAATCGAACCTGGGGCCTCTGCTCCAGACACAAGTTAGCCGCTCTGAGTTTTTTGCCCCCTCCTCTCCTCAAGCTAAGTTGGGCTAATGCGCTGTCAACGCTCTCCTCCCGGGTCTCCTTACAAATCATGGCATACGGTGTGTTCGGCGCAGGCGCAGCACCAGATGCATCGTGTGCATGCGAAACAAAAAACAAGTGCGAATTCACCCACCAATCAGATGACAAACAAGCATTTAAAATGCAATAGGACTCGTATTTACGCGAGGCCTATTGCACTTTAAACGGAAGTGCTGGCATCAAGGAAGGCACGAATGGGAGGGGGTGAGGGGGGATGTTGGTGGTCCAAGAAGTCACAGACTGCGGGAGGCAACGGGGAGAGGCAGGGGAACAAAACTGTTTTTAAAGTAAAGGGGCTGATAGCCACGGAAGGACAAAAATGATGACATGGCTGTCAGGAGGCAGGACTAACAAGCCAAAAACCAATCACAATGCAACATTTAGTATTTAAGCCAATCAAAAAGATGGGCGGAAAGTGGGTAGAGCTTCCCCCGCTATACTGTATAATGCATGCCTAGCAAAGCGACAGCGCATGCGCTGCAACGCTAGGCGAGACCTAAAAAAGGACTGCGGTTAAAAAAACGATGTTATGTCATAATAAATATGAAAACAGCCTACACCGATGCAGGCATTGTTTTAGCAGGGGACTTAAATCTGAACCTGTTTCACATCCAAGAACAGGAGGTGGACCAATATGAGATGGGCACTGAAGAGGCAATACCAGATCAAGCTCTTCCACCAATAAAACGCTATGACATATCAGAGAAAGTGATCTTCGGTTACTTCACTTCAGTAGGCCTGTGGGTTCTCAATGGCGATAATCCACCATCATGGACTCGACTAACAGAGACCTGGGTCTCACACCTGGACTTTTCACGGGTGAATGTCGCCCTTGTCTCCCATTCTCAACAGATTTGCATTGACCAAGGCTGGACAGCGACCTTCCCCCACAAAATATCAGTCTATTAGTAGATAGTCTCATCTTCCCTGAGTCAAATGTCATCTTTTTCGACAGACACTGTGATCCTGAAGAGGATAAGATAGGACAAGGTTATAGCATCCAATATTCCTAATAGCTGTGCAACTTGTATTCTAAATAGCCCAGGCTTAGAGGATCCTACAGGTAACTGCCTGGACTGCACAAGATATATTATAATGCCATACCATCTGAAGACCCACAATAATGGCTATGCCCTGATAGACCCGACAAAATAATGGCTGCCCTATGAAGTGAGACACTCTAGGAAAATTGTAAGTAGGCTCATGTGGCAGCTAAGAGTTTCCCTAAAATGTCTAGTATTAAAAGAGGCAGCAAATCACCAGAGAAGCTAAATGGAAACTCTGGTCTTTTTAAAAAGTAAAACATGATTATTTTTGGGCAAAGGTCATTTGTGCCAGTATGAACAAAGACGCAGCAAACTTCTGGCAAACGATTAATGAAAAAGAGTATGTGCGACGGAAAGCTAGCCATGTAAATGTTAGTGTGCAGTCGTGGGTGACCTTCTTAACAAAACACTTCGACATCTGGGGATCACCCATGTAGTCCAAAAAGAGCAAATTATACAGTAACCTTCATGGACAGCTGGGGAGAGAGCACCAACATTTTAGGTGAAGTCATCAAAAGCAAAATCACAGCCAGTGCAACAAGCTGCAAGTGCTCCACTGTTCAACATCCAAATATGCACAAATGTGTCATGGATCATTTAATAGACCTCATTCCATCAACTAAAAACATAATTGATTATACCAGGGGAGATATTCAGAAAATCCTCCCTAAATCCCATTCCAATTGTGCACCAGGCACGAATGGGCTACCTGAGGCCCCATTTAAAAAGGACCCCAATGTTACGAGCCCCAAGGTACCCAAATAGAGGCCTAGGTAGCTGCCCAACCTTTTATCTATATTTGTCCTACCTTGCTCTACATAACGGCTCTCTCACTGACCTTTTGCCTAGTTATGTGCCGAATAAATGTTGTGTGGTTTTCTCAAAAGTAGCCTCATTTATTATGCATGAGGATTCTTAGTATCACACAGCAGGATTACTATTTTCTGTACAATAACTCTGTACAAAAGTCACCGCTATTGTCATCCTTGGACGACAGGCCAACAGTACTATTACACATCTAGAAAGACTCCCGGAGGGTATCTTCTGAGTATATAAGCACCACATCTTTGCTGGGCAAACCAGAGGAGAAGCTTCCATGCTGATGCAAGATGCTGGAGTCCCTACACTCCGAAACTCCAGCACGCAGTGGTCTGACATCCCTTGCGGGGTGTCCAACTCAAGACCAAGACGGGGTCCTTTGTTCTTTCCCATCAGTTAATGGGGTTGGCTCTTTCCTAGGGGGATTCTTGGCTTCACACCTACATACATGCTAGCTACACTTAGGTACACTTAGCAAGGGTTCGCATCTTAAGAGTACCCTTGATTATTGCTACGTATCTACCTTTTATTTACTATGTTGGTGCTTGCAATCCTATATATCTGTTTTTGTCTAATGGTTGTTGCAGCACATATATTTTATACTAGAATGACGCTGGTTCAATAAAATGCTTATTGAAAATGTCCCCATAATTTATTCTGTATATCTCGAGTCACGAGTGACTGAATGAAAAGTACTGTACTGTTTACACGATCCCTGAAGGATCAAGGGTTGTCATGTTTGATAGTTGCTAGAAACTATTCGCCCCTTGGTAAGGTTAGGGGGCTTATAGTGGCACTGTGAGCTAGCTGGACTAACATGTCCTTTGGGAGTGTCTGGAATCAGTCTGGACACCAATCTCGTAGTTTATGTTGTCTAAACATTCAGATCCTATGTATTATTGGGAACTACACAACGCCACGTTGTGGGCTGATAGGCTCACAGTGTTGTATAGACATATTCTGCAGACAGAAGACCTCACCAAGTTTTGGAGAGACACAATAATTTACCCATTCACAATGGTGGGGGTCCAAAAAAACCCAATAATTTTCCATTGTTTCCACTAATTGACATTGAGGCCAAATATTTTGAAAGTCTACTGTTAATAGACCTTGAGCTTTGGGCCAACAAACAAGGGATCATCCGCCTCAATCATGCAGGATTCTGTCAAAAACAAGGCTGCCTATCGAACTTCATGTGTTACAGCAAACAAATGATGGACCGAATGCTGACAATGCAAACATTCTCCCCCAGTCAAAAGATCTGGGTTAAATCTATCGTTCTTTTGCAAACTACTCCACCCCAGTTTGGACCCAGCTATATGCAAATCAGTCTTGACCCTGTGCCCCATGGGAACAGTCCAGACCGAACTGCCAGGCCAGGTCCTCCCTGGACTGGAAACAAGCATCCTGGGACTGGTGTCAGGGTATGTCACCCTTCTTTAGCCAGGCTAGCTTGAATCCAGTGGCACAGTGAGCAAGTGACCCACGTATAGGCATACCCATCCCACTTAGGGCGAAAGGTGTTACAGCAAACAAATGATGGACGGAATGCTGACAAAGCAAACATTCTCCCACAGTCAAAAGATCTGGGTTAAATCTATTGTTCTTTTGCTCACTACACCACCCCAGTTGGGACCCAGCCATATGCAAATCAGTCTTGACCCTGTGCCCCATGGGAACAGTCCAGACCGAACTGCCAGGCCAGTGAGTTGCAAGTGTACACACAAGTCCCTTGTGTTAATACTCGTACATTTGTCTGCATGTGCACATGTTGCATTTTTTTTATTCTATTGATATATTTAAATGTATTTACATCTTTTTATATGTGCTATCTTACAGCCCTGAAGAAGTCCAATGTTTTGGACGAAACGCGATCGCTGTTTTTCTACTGTATTCATTGCTTACATGTGAACTTGTCTGAATAAAAGAAGATTTGAATATACCTTTGGAATTTTCTTTGAATGATTTGGTTACTCTGACATCTTGTACATAACTGTTGTATGGTGCACCTTCTTATCTTTCTGAATTTGTATAGTCTTATCAGGACCGCACCTTGGCGGTGGGTGCTCGAAGTGTGTGCACAATGCCAGGCACATGGCACTTATTCTCTTCTGTTTGATTAATTTGGGGAGATCAGGCTAGGTGCATTTTCTTTCTTAGGTTCCACTGTCATGCTTAGCTTAGATGTAATAATGTGAATCGTGGTGAATTAGAGACTTTTTAATGTAAACGTGACGAAATCAATGTTGAAACTAGATGTAACGAGCTGAAATCATTAACGTGCAGAATTCATATCTATATATATCTTTGACAGTTATTCATAATGTGTTAGTTTAGAAGTGCATAGTAAAGGGTGTTTATTTTATATGCAATTTTGTAACACCTATGTGCCATTTTTCTTATGTTAGCCAAATTTTGTTTGCTTGAAATGCATTTTCCCTGGAAGCTTGCAATGTATTTCTACACCCTCATCTTGAAGTACGTGTACGTCCAGTTATTCTTGACTTTGTAATAAATCAACTTATCTTAATTGGTAGTCTGTGATCCTTAAGAGTCATAGTGAATTGGAACTGAAATGATTGACCTGCTAATGATTTTTCCCCTCCCCATGCTTTCATGCTGAGAAAAAGTACCATCGACATGAGGTTCTAGAGCAGATCTAGGATGTGGAAATCGGCTCCTTCACCAGTAGTTTACCCTCTTGAATGTCCAGACCTGCAGACAGGCTGTCATAGCAGCCCTGGGTCTGCAAATCATAATCCTAGATGATAGACTAGTTACATTCTTGTCGATATTTTCACACACGCTGAGACCACTTGAAACTGAAGGTTTAAAGCGGTGCCATTCTTGTTCCCCAATAATGCTGCCCTAAGACAGTGTTTAAAAAAATCTATGCCCAAGTTTTGTGATTTTATTTGCTTCTATATGGATATTTTTGTCGTGTCAATTTTATTCTACGCCTTGTTTTATAATCTCCAGCAGTTTGCCATATTGATGCTTCCATTCCCTTGCACAGGCATATTGGCATTTTATAGGTAATATTGTGCTTGATTCCGCTTTTGAGTCGATCAACAACAATTTTTCTATGTTATGCCCATACCTTGTGAATTTAATTGATTATATTAGGTGTACTCATAGTTGCTTTGTTACATTTGCACTTCTAGTTGTTTGTATAGGCACATAGGCACTTTGCGAGACTAAACTGCTTGGGTAAGTTTGAGATCTAGATGAAATTGTCTTCTAAGCTTTTCGCATTGCGAATCTGATTTTATCTCACGTTTGTTTCCTTCCCCTCTGCATTTGCTTATTCATCTGACATCAAAGGTTTTAATTAATCATGAAATAAAAAATACATTGTGAATTGGTCAAGCATAACGTGGAGTCATTGGGAGGAAGTGAAGTGCACAAACAAGTGATGGGAGGAATGCTTGAATTAATCTCAGTCACTGGTAATTACTTGAGGCCACATTGCAGTCTATTGTTATTTTGCACACTATGTCACACACTGCCTTGAGTTATTTACAGTCATGTAGTTTGATGCAAACTGAAATTTACAAAGACTCATAAACCTGGGTTTGCACCAAAATGGTGTGCCCACCCCACAAAGGCATAATGATGAGGAATATCTTTTTTTCTCCTGGTTACTTTTACTTTCCATTTGTGCTGCCATAGAAAGCGGATTTTGTTTCTGAGGAAGGAAGGTACTTTTACCTGCACAAAAACAATCCAGTCCGTAAAGCAGACACCCTTTCACCATGGTGCAAGGGTGCCTGACTTGGTGCTAGACAGCCTCAAATGCACCAGCACATGTAGAGAGTTGAAGAGCACTACAACTTAATGGATATGGTTCTCTTCAGCTCTCTCAATTTCACGCAGTGCTGCACAGCAACATTGCTTGTGGCTCTGTGTTGCATGACTTTTTAGTGAATATTGCCCTGTGTACGTGTTTCTAGGAGGGAGGGGCAGGCTGTCCCAGAGGGGGATAAATAAACCTTCTCAAGATCCTCTGCAAGAGAGTGGTTGTGGTGGATTTGTAGGAGCAAACCCGTACTCAACAATTCGGACACCCCAAATTTTATCTCATTTGTTTTCCCTACAGTTTACTGAATTGGAGATAATTTTAAACTTCAATTTCATAAAATAATTTATCCTTGCGTTAAGGCACCTCCCAGAACATCAAACTAGCAGAGTAAAACTGCTCGATATGTAATGTGGTCTACTCAATAACTGAGCTCTAGACCAATGAGAATGTAAAGGGTTTTTATTACAAAAATTAAAAAATAAGCGGTACAGAGTAAATTCCATTAAGGCTTTCATATGGGAAGTTATGCAGATTATCTAAAATCAGAAATTATTTTAAGTCCCAAATGAACATAAAAATAAGAAAGAAATGAGGCATTCCTAATAGAATAGGAAAGACTTCTAAAATCTGGCTTACCCCCAGAAGAGATTCTTATACACTATTCTTGCATAGCAAATTTGTAGTACTGCAAAGTCACCATGGTGTGAGCAAAAGTATCATTTATTTAGCAAATCAGAACGCAATAATGATACACATCACTACATGAGCACATAAGCACCATCTCAATTCTTTAAAAGATAATTCAGCACACTCTATGCTAATGTTATCCAGAGATGTTTGAACAAATATGGAACATTTAACAATAAGGTCTTCTCTGAGCGAATAAATCCAGTGAAGGAATGAATGACATAGACACTTGTTTCAATCTTACATACGCACCATAGAAAGGTCATTGTGAGCAAAACAATGCAGCAAATGAAGTAAACTAACATGACCTCAATTTATCTGGGTGCTGTGGAACCAAGGGGGGAGAGGATGTATGCAGGGGAGAAAAGCAGGAGTGAGTGACAGAGATGACATTCATCTTGTCCAAAATGGCGTATTACACAGAAATGTGGCATAACTAAAACACCTTCATTAATACACTTCTACACATCATATGATATGTTTTCATTTAAAATTATGGCAATTCATTCTATATATGTAAAATCATGTGTAAAGAGTCATATTAATAGTCTTTTGTTATGCACAAAATGTCAACCTGAAAAACTTTTCCACAAATTCCCCTCTAAATATTTTAAAATCACTAAAACAAATAATAAAACTTTATTAATCAGTAATTCATTAACTTTCTGCTTCTCTCTGGAATTACCCTTCACAAATTTTAATTGGTTGCAGCCATTATCCTTGCTGTTTTCAATTTCATATACTTCTGTCTATTTGTTCTTGTCTGTCCTTATTTTTATACCCACAATTTTTAATCTAAACCTCAGAAAATATTTGTAAGAGACACAGAATAATTCCTCAAATCATTATAATTATTACATAGGCTAATATAATACATAAAGTCCACCCCACCCAAATTATTAATTCATTCACCAACTTTGCTAAAACCCTTTCCTATCTCAGTGGCCCAAGAACCTATAGCTTACTATAAGCCATGCTGTTCTAGAGGTTGAAGCTCATGAGAGTTATAAGTCATGCTTGTGATATTAAAATTAATAATAGGACTTTTATCAGGAATTAAAGTGCAGCATTTCTTAACTTTAAGTACTTTGCAAAGACAGCCTTCCTTGGCAAAAAAACTTTCCAATGCTTAGTGGTTCTGTGTCACCATAGCTCTTTTAGCAATTATTTCTGAATTAATTTGACTTAATGCCCCAGTCTTAATTAAAGCAAGTCTATCCACCAATGTAAAAGACACACAGTTGTTGGATGGAATGCAGAACCAAACAAAACATTCACGCCCAGTCAAGAGATCTGGGTTAAATCCATCATTTTTTTGCTCACCATGCCACCCCAGTTTAGACCTGGCCATATGCAACTCTGTCTTGGCCCTGAGCCTCATGGGAACAGTCCAGCCCGAACTGCCAAGCCAGGTCCTCCCTGGACCGGAAACAAGCATCCTAGGACTGGTTTCGGTGTTTCACCCCTCTTCAGCCAGGATAGTTTGAATCCAGTGGCACAGTGAACCCGGGACCCACGTCTGGGCATACCCGGCGCACTTAGGGCGAGAAAGCAAAAGACACAGAGTTGATGGACAGAATGCAGAACCAATCAAAACATTCACCCCAGTCAAGAGATCTGGGTTAAATCCATCATTCTTTCGCTCACCATGCCACCCCAGTTTAGACCTGGCCATATGCAAATCAGTCTTGGCCCTGTGCCTCATGGGAACAGTCCAGCCCAAACTGCCAAGCATCCTATGGCCAGGTCTAAACTTGGGTGTCATGGTGAGCAAAAGAATGATGGAAGTAACCCAGATCTCTTGCCTGGGGTGAATGTTTTGATTTGTTCTGCATTCCGTCCATAAATTGTGTGTCTTTTTCTATCCACCAATGTAGACAAATGTCTCATTTTCACCTCATTTATTGCCACACTTATAGGTGGAATAATAGCACCAACTATGTCTAAAAATAGCTGTCCAAATCCTAATATCACGTTCCTCAAACCAACTATATCAGCCATTCCCCTCATGAGATAACCTCTAGGAAACACTGAAGCAAAGATAACAAGAGTAAACCAATTTAAGTGGCAAATGGAAGTGTAAGAAATTCGGTTATTGGTTGGGGTATTGGAAGCCCCACTCAGGCAACAACTACAATCCTTGACAGGGTAACCACAAAAGTCACTAAATGAACTTGTGCTTAGGCCTCTGGTAGCTTGGCACAACACCGTCAAGCTTAACTTAAAGGCAATGTGTGAAACATTTATGCAGTACACAAACAACAGTAACATGAATAAATAGGGTACATTTTAATACATGAAATGATACCAGAACAACAAAAATCCAATACGTAGAACCAGAGAGATTCAATTTTAGTGGATGTAGTGCGGTCTCCGGGTCGTGTTAGACTTGTGGAAAATCATACGTTACGGCCGACTGTGATGGAGTGCGGGTCGGATACAGAGACCAGGTTAGTCCTGCTGAAAATGTTACCTTCACAAAGTTGGGCGCAAAGAGTTCCATTTGCGGTGAAGGAGGCCACGAGGAGAAGGGAGAGCATTGTGGATGGTTCTCGCTGTAGCTCAAAGACCAGGCCAGGTGGAACAGACTATCATTGCTGTAGTGTGAAGGGACAGTTGGGCGTCATGGGCGGTCGTTGCTGTTGCTTCGCATTGGCATTCACGACGGACTGTCATTGCTGTGGTGCAAAGGGCAGATGTTGTGGTGTCGGTCATCGCTGGCAGTCGCTGTAATGTGAAGAGCATGTATCACCATTGTTTTGCATTGTTGGTCGTTGCAGGCAGCAGAGTGCCTGGGTGCCAAGGGGCCCGTTTCCTGCTGCAAAGAACTCAAACTTCAGGATTTCACCTTTTCTTCTTGGGAGGAGCTCAGACTGATCCAGGACATGAGGGGGGCTCTTAAGGATCAGGCACTCATTCTTGCTGAGGCCAGCAGGGCTCAGGCAGCTCCTGGCACAGGACCATGAAGGTCCAGTTCGATGCAGGTCAGCTGGATAGTTGCTGAGAGGCCTCTGAAGCTTGTTCTGCCCCTATAACTCAAACAGGAGGTCAGCCAACTGACCCTTGTATTTACTCGGACTAGCCTGGGATGAAGGTAAGCATTTCCAGTCTTCCTTCTCAGACAGCAAGGTGGTCCTCAAGAGTAGGGCAATCACTGGCAGCAGGCATTTCTTCTTCTGTAATGTCTTCAAGGCCAGGAGTGTTATAAAGAGTAGCTCTAGAGGTTAAATATGTATACCTGGTGCCAGGCTTTGATGTGGGGGGAATTCCCTATACTACCCCACCTCTAGTTCCGGAAAGTTCTTCCCCTTCTCCTTTCAAGACTGCAAGAAGTCTAAGGATGGTAAAACACAGGGCAGGCCTGCCGTCAGATTCCTTTGTGTTTGTGTGTGTGTGTGGCAGAGTCCTCTGAAGTGCAAGTGGATCTGGGTTCAGCTCCTCCTATCCTGTCCACAGGTATACCTCCCTTTGTGTCAATGTCTGGAAGGAATACACAAACCCCAATGGTGGAGACAGTCACCATTTGGCGTTAGATGGGACAAACATCTGTCCCTATCAACGCATGTTCTAACGGTTTCGGCCGCCTGCTTTGTTAAAATTAAAATTATCAGAAAATTCATTAACTATCTGCCCAATGCAACTCGTAAAACTGTGGTCCATGTGTTGATTACTTCTCACCTAGATTTTGCCATTGGCTTATACCTGGGTCTTTCACTCGGCTTGCTCCGTAGACTTCAGATCGTTCAAAACGCTGCAGCCCGATTAGTCTGCGGTCCCCCGCTTCGACAGCGCATCGCTCCCTATCTTCGACAACTTCATTGGCTGCCTATTGCAAACCGAATCGAATTTAAGGCTCTGACCTTTGCTTTTCGGGCAGATAAAGGAAAAGGGCCAGCCTACCTAAGGAGAAGACTTCGTCCCTATCAACAATCCAGATCCTTAAGGTCCAACAACAAACACTTCCTCCCCACCCCTCGGTTCTTGAAAGCCAGAATGGGAGATATATCTTTTGAGGTGGGCGCCACTAAATGTTGGAATAAGTTACCCTCCCATATACGCTTGATTCAGTCTGAACAAGAGTTCCGCAAGTCTCTCAAAACCTGGCTCTTTAGTCGAAATGACTAGCCTTTGTACATTCCCTCGCCCAGCTTTCTGTCTGCTATAGCGCCGGGACACCTCATTTGGGGTAGCTGTGCACTTAATAAATACCTTTATTATTATTATTATTATTATTATTATTCAACGTCATGTGACTCAGGGCACTGGCAGAAGGCACAAATGGATAGGACAAGAAAATGACAACTTTCTAAAAGTAAAAAGAACAATTGATGGACAGAATGTTGAACAATATCAAACACTCACCCCAGTACAGAGATCTGGGCTTAAATACATCGGGGTTTTTTGCTCCCCATGCCAATCTAGTTTAAACCCACCCATATGCAAATCAGTCTTGACCCTGCCCCACATGGGAAAAGCCCATCTCACACTGCCAGGCCATTTTCTCCTTGGACCGGAAACAAGCAATCTGTGTCCGGTTTTGGGGCTTCACCCCTCATCAACCAGGCTAGCTTGACTCCAGTGGCATGGAGAGCACAGACCAATGTCTGGGCATACCTGTCCCACTCAGGGTGACAAATGCAAAGAGAGCAATTGATTGACAGAATGTTGAACAATGTCAAACATTCACCCCAGTACAGCGATCTGGGTCTAAATCCATCATCTTTTTCTTCCCCATGCCATTCCAGTTTAAACTGAGCCATATGCAAATCAGTCTTGACTCTGCTCCCCTTGGGAACAGTCCAGTCTGAATTGCCAGGTCAGGTCCTCCCTGGACTGGAAACAAGCATCCTGGGACCAGTTTTGGGGTTTCACCCCTCAACAACCAGGCTAGCTTGACTCCAGTGGCATGAAGAGCACAGAAGCCTTGCCTGGACATACCCATCCCACTCTGCGTAGGAAATGCAAATAGAACACTAGATAAACAGAATGTTGAACAATGTGAAACATTCACGCCAGTACAGAGATCTGGGCCTAAATCATTCATTGTTGTTTGTCTCCCAATGCCATTCTAGGTTAAACCCAGCCATATGCAAATCAGTCTTTACGCTGCTCTCCACGGGAATAGTCCAGCCCGAACTGGCAGGACAGATCCACCCTGGACCGGAAACAAGCATCCTGGGACTGGTTTCAGGGTTTCATCCCTCATCAGCTATGCTAGCTTGACCTCAGTGGCATAGAGAGCACTCCGTCAATTATCTTGTTGTGTTTGCCCTAAGTGGCCAAGGGTATGCCGAGATGTCGGTCCCATGCTCGCTGTGCCATTGGATTCAAGCTAGCCTGGCAGATGAGGAGTGAAACTCCTAAACTGGTCCCAGGATGCTTGTTTCTGGTCCATTAAAGACTAAGGGCTCCCTTTACAATGATTTGGCGTAGGGCAGTGTTGCAAGTGTTTTTGCTGCACTGCCCTAAACCATATCGGAAGGGCAGGAATGCACCGTATTAACGAGATGGGATGTCTTCCTGCACAAAAACAATAATTAATGGAATGTTCCTCTTTCTATGCATGCTGCACAATGCAGCATGCATGAAAAGAGGAAAAAACGAGGTGCAATAAAAGTATTTCTCCTCGTGCCACTCCTACGCCTCCCCTAGGGAGGCGTAGGAATCTGGGGCATTCCCAGCTTCATGATTCCTCGTAAATCTGGAAATGATTCAGATTCTATGGGTGTTACGTGAGAAAACCCACAGCAACCACTGTGGAACAACCCTTTCATGCCATGTTCTGTGTGAAAGGGGCACATATTTACAAGTCCCTGAAAAGCCACGTAAGTGGCGTGCATTGCTTTGTAAATATGCTGTGGCACACTGCGCCACTGGAGCGTCAACACGTGATGCTTCTGCGACACAAACGTGCCCTTAGGACCTCATCCACAACCTTTTAACACACAGCAGCACAGCAGGCCTTCCTGCTGTGCTGTTGTGCGTTAAAAAAAAGGGCAGGAATGCACTGCATCTACAAGTTACAGCACATTTCTGTTCTTCTCCCCTGCGCCAATGCAGAAACAGCAGGCATGTGACAACGCAGACACCTTTGCGCCATGGTGCAAGGGTGCGTGCATTGCGGGGATTATTGTTGTTGTGCAGGAAGGAACACCTTCCTGCACAAAAATAATCATTGATGGCATTTTCTTCTTTCTATACGTGCTGCAGAATGAGGAAAAAACAAGGAGAAATTAAAGCATTTCTCCTTGTTACGCCACTCGTCAACATAGGAATCTGACACATTCCCACATTTACAATTCCACGTAAAGATAGAAATGCTTCAGATTCCATGGGAATTGCATGGGTACACCCACAGCAACATCCATGGAACACCCCTTTCACACCATGTTCTGCATGAAAGGGGCACATATTTACAAGGCAATGAAAAGCAACTTAAAGTGCCTTTGCATGCCCTTATAAATATGCTGTGGCACATTGCACCACCGGAGTGTCAAAAAAGTGATGCTCTGGCGGTGCAAAGTGCTGCTAGGGCCTCATTTAGGGGTGTCGTTAGGGAGGCACAACGAGGATAAATACCTTTGGGCCTCATTTATGAGGCCCCTTTGACACTGGAATGTCACTTTTTGAGATGTTCCTTGGCGCAGGAGCCTGCTGCATATGTACAAGGCAGCACTAAGCCACTTTTTGGGGATTAATGCAGCCTCGTAAATATTGTTCCCTTTAACGCAGTTTTCTGCGTTAAAGGGGAATGCAATGGGTGTTGCTGGGGGAGTTCCCATTAACATCCATGGCTTTTTTACACTTCCCCAGATTTACGAGAAACCCTAAATCTAAGGCAGTGCCAGAAACGTATTCCTCGAGGAGAAATATCTTTATTTGTTCTCATTTTTACTTTTTCTATCTTGTGATTGTTTTTGTGCAGGAAGGTTTCCCTTTCTGCACAAAAATAATCATCCCCACAACGCAGGCACCCTTGCACCATGGTGCAAAGGTGCCTGTGTAGACGCACGGCAGCCCATTGTGCACCGGCGCAAGGGAAAAGGAATGGAATGCACCGTATCTGATAGATACGGTGCATTCCTGCCGTTTTCTTTTTGTGTAGGGCAGTAGAACAGGAAGGCCTGCGGTGCTGCCCTATGGCAAAACCTCATAAATAAGGCCCACCTATAGTTCTCCTAATTTTTCCTTTTTCAATGTACACACACAGAAAGAGGAAAACACCTCCTTTGACTGTTTTAGTGCAGGAAGGTGTCCCTTCCTGCACAAAACCAATCACCCCTACAATCAAGACACCCTTGCAACATGGCGCAATGGTGTCTGCATTGGCTCATGGCTGCCCATTGTGCGCCAGCGCAGGGGAAAAGGGCAGGAATTTGCCGTATCTCATAGATACAGCGCACTCCTGCCCTTTTCTTTTGACGCACGGCAGCGCAGCAAGATTCCTTGTGGCGCTGCTCTGCGCCAAAACCTTGTAAATGAGGCCCTAAGTTTGTAAGTGTAGAACTGGTTTAATTTTAAATATGAACAAAGTAACTCATTATCAATTAGCAAAAACAATTGACGAAATCTCATTCTGAGTACTTACCTGTTTTATATTTTCAGGATTTCTGTTTGTTAGGAGGCTAAAAATACACACACAGAAACAAAGTGTTCAATTCCCAGTAAGTGCCTATTAATTCCTGTTGTGCTGTAAAGTGAAATAAATACAATGAAGAATGAATTCCTCAGCTGTGTGTCATAAACTTTTCTGCAGCCACATTTTGGATTTGACATTGAAAACAGATGTGTGTACCATATTTCAGAAATAACTGCTACTTATTTTAATGTTTTGACTTTTTAGGGGGTCTCTGTTTATCTACTCCGGAATATTTCCAAATTTGACCTTCAAATGTAGATAGTAGCCAGAGATGCAGCAATTATTATGTCCTCCTAATAGATTGCATCATATTTTGACTCACTGCGGGGACTTCATCTGCGATCTGTTAAACCAGAAAATACTTGCTATTCTCTGACTAATAAGCTTCAACAATGATTCCGGGCTTGTGTAGTACAGCCCAAAGAAGAATAAAGCAGATTATTATTTATGAAACTTTAATTAACGCAAGGGGCTCTATGACCTTGCAGCATCCGACACAGCCGAAATAATTTTATTTTTAAGCGACTTAAGGGAAGATAAGTCAGTGGCTTAGTTACATGAGCTGCCCACTTGGGTCCATAGAGCTCTAGGTTCGAATCCGCTCCTCGACAGTTTGCTTAACGTTGTTTTTTTTGTTCTGGACAACTCGCTTAACGTCCAGGTGCCTGAAAAAAATGTGTCATGTATTTGAGCGATTTTCACTTAACTTACACGTCTAGAAGTCAAATCAACCCCCCCCCCCAAATCAACCCCCCACCCCCCACCGTACTATAGAACTGCTTCAGAGATAGGTTCGTGCTACATACACACAATGAGATGGGTTGCATTTGAGCACTAAATGAGCATTCTTTTGTGTCCGTGTTATGGTGATATGCTACTAGCTTCTAACAAGTAAGTGGGCAAGGATTTCCTCTTCATTTAGGTGGCTTCTTGAGGACTTTGAACAGGATGCAGAGTGTGCTCCAATATAAGGGCAGTATCGTTGACATGCTACCAGTGGCGTCCTGAGGCCCTCCTCTTGACCAGCTACAGCGGGCTGGGGTTCTTTATTGGCCGCTATTATCTGCAACTTAGCAGATAATAGCTCCTAATTAACACTGAAAAGAAGTACCGAAAGATGGGCTAATAGAAAGTGCAAAGAAGGATGGACAAGTAGGTGAATTTCACGCATGGGTGAAAGCATGGATGGATGAATGGGTAAAGGAATGGTTAGATGGATGAGTGGATGAAAGGATGGATACATGAGGGGTGAAAGGATGGGTGGGTGAAAGGATGTGTGGGTAAAAGGATGGATGGGTGGGTAGTTGAACGGGTAGATAGATGAGTGGTTAGAAGGATGGGTGGGTGAAATGATGGATTGATGGATGAAAGGATGGATGGGTGAAAGGGCTGATGATTGAATGGGTAAACTGATGGGTGGATAAGTCGTTCAGAGGATGGATGGGTGAAGAAATTGATGGATGAATGAATGGGTAAAAAGATGGGTGAATTAATGGGTTAGAGGACAGGTGGATGAGTGGGTTAGAGAATGGTAGCTGGGTGAATTAAAGGATGGCAGAGTAAATGGAAATCTGAGAAAACAATGGATGAGAAGTTGCATGGGTGGATAAAAGGATGGCAAAGTAAATGGAACTCTGAGAGAATGGATGGATGGATTGGCCAATGGATGGATCTAATGGTGAAAGATTGAATGATAGATGAAAGAATAAATTGATGACAGAATGTAAAGGTGAAATGGTGGATATCAGTGTGTGAATAGTAGGATAATAGCACAAATAGATAGATCCTTGGATGGGAGGAGTCAAGGGAGCTCTTCTAGAGAGGTTTGGGCTTTGCTTGCTTGGTGCAATCAGAGCTTTGGTTCAAAGTGGGAGGTATTTTAAGTTTCTGCCTACTCCCTTGTGCTACCCTTAGAATAATGAGCGCTGCTCCTTACAGTACAGAATATAGTGAGAGTCCAAGGCAGCTAGCCTGATTAGACAGAATGGACTGGAGATGGGTTTCCAAACATTTATAAAAAAAACTTTTTCTAAGCCCAACCCTCTTGGGTAACAAATAATTACGCAAATTCAAACTATGTGGTGAACCTATCTTAACCCCCCCGTAAATGACTTTATTAGGAATCCCAAATGAACAGGATGCAGGAACAGAGCACAACGCAAGACATGCCACGCACCCAGTTTGGGCGAATGGAACGGATAAAGATATACCATTGCAGAAAGGTAAACAACAAGCTTGAACTGATTGGTCGCCATGCTCGCCCTCGATTGTCAGTCATTTAAGGGGTAAGAAGACATCCTTTCATGCTGATCATAGGTCAGCAACTATTCAACCGTGAAGAAAACAAAACTATTCCTCTCTCCTAAACTTGGCTTTTCAGATGCAAACAAGATAAATGCAGGAGCAGCAAAGTAATGCAGCCTGTAGAAATGGAAGGGTAACCAGGTTACGCTTTCAAAGGTCTATTACTAGCTCTCCTTATCAGAGACTAGTTTTGAAAACCTCTGGGACACTTGTGTTGCCTAATCATAAGGGTCCCAACCTTTCCACTCTCACATATAAAACCCCGTAACAATAGGAACTGACAGCCACTCTGCCCACCATGTGTGAGATCATCCCAAACATGAGCATTCACTGGATGAATCCAAGGCCGAGCCAATGCATGTATTCTTACAGCTGTAGCCGCAACTGACACCATACTCCTGACTCACACTCATGCCTTACCTAGACAAACAACCTGAACTTTGTGCTCTCATGATCTATGCAGAATCCACGGCCAGTAAGATTAGGAGGGAGGGGGGCGCTTGGGACACACATGCACACGCACATATACACATATACATTCACAGCGATGCATTCACACACGCGCACACGCGCACAACCATTCACAACACTCATTACCAAACATTCATACATAGGCACACAAACACACTAAACTTTAATTTAAACCAATAAAAATCCCTTGCGCTCGCCTCATCGCCTGCTCAGCACTGTGGTGAGCAGAAGGTAAGTGGTTTTCTTTTTGTTATTTTATTTTCCCTCGTCATCGTCTGTCCACTACACCCATAGCCCCACCGCGCTTACCTGCACCGGCCCTCACAGAGTGGCAAATGAGGACTTACCTGTTGTGATTTATGTGTGGGGAAATGGGTTATGATGCATGCGGGACATTTTTTAACTAACATTCAAACATGGCAGATGTAGAATGGTAAATTAAAATGTGACAAAAGAGAAAAAATATGAAGAAGAAGAACTTAAGGGCCGGCGATAAATATCGCAAAGCGCGCTTAGTGCTTGCATATTTATCGCTATCTCTGGAATTCATTGCCCGGTTAGCGTGTTATCAACAACGCGCATCGCCGAGGCGATAAAAATTCCAGTGATAGTGTGGATATCGCTGTTTTCCATTGTGGAAAACGGCGATATCCTAGATGATAGGGCCTGTGGTCTTAGCCACAGAATCCACCCCCATGTTAAGTATACCTTAGTCAGGAATTTAACAGACGTTAAATTCCTGCGTTAAGGCATACTTAATGCGATTAAAAAAATCGCTACCCTGCCTTGTTAATATTGCGAAGCTGCCTTTGCGATATTTTCACTGGTTGGTTTCACAGCCATGCCTACATTGCATCTCATTAGCGATGCAAAGTTAGGCTTGCTGGAAACGGGCGCTTAGTCAGCAGAACACGCAATAGTTTGTCTTTGCTGAGAAGGCGATGAAATTATCAACGCTTTTCGCCCGAAAACGGACGCAAAAGCGGCAATAATTTCATAGCGCCGCCTTGATAATATGCCCCTAAGTACGTAGAGTGGCAGCAAATGTAGCAAGATAGAGAACGGAGGGGGACAAAGCTGGGAGCATCGGGAAGTAGGAGGAAGGAAAAAGTGTGTGTGAACAATGAGACATATACACTCTGTGAAGTGCTGAATAGGATAAAATAAACGTCCCTGAAGTATGTTACGGAAGGATACTGCTCCTCCAATCAAAACTCTTTGAGGTTATAATGCTACTGGGTGAGACAAGCATAAGAATAGGGAGGAAAACCACTGAATCAAGAGCAGACAACTGACCTAGAAACCCAGGCCGTTCAATCATGAACAGATGGCTGACCCAAAGTCCATTCTACGTATACTTAATGTTTAGGGAAAAGAATATTCCAGCCAACACCTATAACTATTTATTGCGAGACCTAAAAAGGCTGATTCAGGTGCTAGCTTAAATCAGGATTTAAAGGATGAGTGCAGCTTCCAAACTAAAAAGAAATCTAAATGAATCTGATTCTGCCAACATTGTAAACCAAAAATGTAAATTAAAATAGAGTGGAATGAAGAAGTGGGGTACGGTAAACTTACAAAGAAGGTAACACAGCATAAGGTATTTGCATTCAGTTCGTTTCACGGCACCCACTCACTATAGACAATGTTTGGTGTTGCCTCTGGAAAACTGTAAAACGATTTGGGAGAAAGATTCATTATACGTGCTGCAGGTAAGCCGATGAGGCTGTGGTATGAAAGTTGGTAATGCAAATTAATGGAGGTACAAGGTGGTTTACCTCATTGCCAAGGGTTGCAAAATCTAAGGTGAACGAATACTGAAGTGAGGAGCGTGGGAGTGGTGGTCACCCGTATAACGATATGAAAATAATGATAACTCGCAACCAGTATTCATTAATTGATAAGTATATACAAGTGAAATAATTTTATTTTCGAGATTGCAGTATAGATCCTGTATGTGACCTTAACATTTATTTCTGTAATGACCGACGTGTTTGACATTTAAACATGAATTAGATGCACGTTAAATGTGCTAACTTCTTATGTTTAATGAGTTTACCATATATCGATGTCATCTTAATTGGTAACAGATATAGGGTAGTTTTTGATAGCTTTTCATCAGCTGCACCGACAACATGTTTTACGTAAATACCATTTATGTGCCTCCCTGCGTGTAGCTTTGAATTTATAAGCGAACTCACGTCATGCACGCTGGTTTAGTGTAGTCTGTTAGTTAAAGTAAATAAATGCATGCCTGGTTAATTAAACAAGGCAGGCATCCCTGAGGTTCCTTTTAAGATAACATAAGACAAACACATAAAATGTCGAAAGCGGTCGTCTTTGACTGCTCCTATCACACGAGCTGACCCCATGATCGAATCATCTCCATATGGTGTAAAAAAAATCCGCCATATAAAAGGTGCACTGGGATATACATTGAACTGATTAAGTACAGGAGGGATATGACGCATTTGCCTGAAGGGGAGATTCCAGAGATCAAAGCTGCTGCGATAAATTGGGGCCTCTGGCTCTTGTAGGGTTCTCCTGTGAAAGTCATGGGTGCACTGCTCGGTTTTCTGAGCTTAACAACCTTTAACATACACACCAAGGCAGGGTGAGGCTTAGAAGGTCTATCTTCTGGCAGCAAGCTCATTTGTCCGTTAACGTCAGAATTATAATGGGCACAAGTGTTGTGGCAAGTGTAGATGGAGTAACTCTAACCTCTTCCTTTGAGTTGACACACACCAAATCCCACAAGATCACATCTGTAGGAAAGTAATGTGTAGAAAAGCACTTGTATCTTTAGGCCCATATTTTAAAATTGAAAAGTGGGAGCTAAAATTCTAGCTACATTTTATGTAAAGAACACACAGGTGTTAATTATTACACATGTCACGTTCATCACACTATAGTTCACCCAACCATTATACTTCACCACTCCACTCTACTTTATGTATTTATGACAATAGTTTTCATCATCATCATCAGCGAAATACGTTTAATTTAGGGTTGTAGGAAAGTAGGATCTGCTTCTATTGTTACCCCCACTTTTTGCTTGATGTGATGCTGTTTTTGACAAGTCTGACTGGGATCCTGCTAACCAGGACCTCAGTCTATCTGTTTTCTCCCTAAAGTGTTGTGTTGAGTACTAAGGTGCATTCCAGATTGGATACTGGGGTACCCTTATCAGCCCCTAGTATATGGTACTAAGGTACAGCCTGTGTAAGTTGGGGCTTGCATCACTTACTTAGAATATAGGTTTCCAATATCTAAGGGTCAATGCACTTAAAACCTATTAGTGACCCCTATGGCAGGCCTTTGCAATCCTGACGGCAGGGTGCTTGGTTCTAAATGAGAGGGTGCCCATGAGCAGGACATACCTGTAGCCTACGGAGTCCATTCTCCCGTGTTGTCAGTGAAGCAGCCATATATTATATAGAGGGGCACCACGTAATTACACGATGATCATCTCGAAAATGGCTGCAACGAATCCTATCATGCTTGGTATCAAACATGTTGGAATCATACCCCCACACCGTAAGTGGTGTGGGAGGTATGATTCCAAGCACTGGATAAGCCCTCTGTTAAGCTTTCAGTGTTCACAGTGCCAACCTTTTAGAGCCGGACAGCACAAAATGGTTGCTGCCAACCAGAGACACATTTCTGTCTTCCTGCTGCTGAGCCAAACTCATGCAGAGGAAGGTGGAACAATAGGCATCCTGTCACAGGCAGGTGTGACTAGCTCCCAGACAGGATTTAGTGTATTGGGACTGGGTGGGTATGCTTGTCAGCAGCAGAAAGACTGCATGTGGGGCACACTTGGTGTCCCTGTACATAGTCCAGTTCAAACCAGTTCCGGGAGCCATTGGCTCCCGCTCTGTTGCGAAATTGGACAAAGGACATGGGAGTACCCTCTCCCCTGTCCAGACCCTCCCATTGGAGGGTCCCCTGGATCTTCCCAATACCTTCCCTAGGGTACTTAAGGGCTCACCTGGGTGTAGGACCCTAGATTTGTCGTGGGATAAGATTCAGATCAGACCCCACTTCTACTTCTACCATCTGGGAACCCGTCTGAGAACCCGTTTGGGAACCCAGGACTTCGCTGGACTTCTTTTGGGCCTGACTTTGTCTCCCTTCCAGTCTGCTGCATCGTCTGTGCCTGTCCATCACACAGGAACCTTCCAAGGCCTGTAAAGCATCAAAGACACTTGACGGAATCTTCCTTGGAGTGAACTAGTCACTCCCCTGCCTTTGCAGGCACCACAACTAAGTCAACCGGTCTGCTGATCCTGAACTCCTCCGCACTCCAAAGGCTCCGCAATGCAGGTGATGGTTTACCACAGCTCATGAGGCCTGCCCTAACCTCGCACCAAGATTGAGGCCAGTATCCCTCCTGGGGGTTGCAATAACCAAACCCCTGTACAGCTGGTCAACTTGCAGATACAAAGGCTTGTTGACTTTTTTCCAAGGGCTCCAAGTAGCCCCATCCTCGAGCACCTCCATTGACCAGAATCTTCAACCACATTGCATCGTGTTCATTGTGGTCTGCATTTTTTGGTGAGCTGCTGGAGGTCCTCTTGCGACTCCAGTGCCTCTGGACTGTGGGTCCACTTGAGGGTCACACTTGTTTCTTTTGGGCTCCCCTAATTGCTCGGGGCCTGCTCTGACTCCCCTGATTTTGGTGAGTCCTCTGGACTTTACTGTTCCCGACGTTGCTCCTTCTTTGATTCCTGCATTTGTTGCATTTGCCAAGGCTTGTTGCTGCGCCCGCCGGACACCAACCCCTCAGTACTCGACATCCTAAATGGGACAGCTTTTGCACACCTCCTGGTCCTCCTCAGCATCGCCTGGTCCTCACAGCTGCAGAGTCAAGGTCGTCATCATCCATCCTGCAACACCCGACATCAGAGGGCATTCGTCTTCCAAGTCTCCTGATCACTCCTGAGTGACATAGACTCTGTCCCCTCTGCTTGCAGGTACCTCTCATCAATAATTCATCCTCGGATTCCACCGGACACTTCTTTCTTCTTCCACAGTGGCACATTCCTGAAATCCTCCATTGGGCATGACGGCGGTTTCCGACACCACCTCACACGTATGCACCCAGCTTCCCCGGTGTAGGTAACGTGGGTACTAGGGTATCCACGGGTGGGGTGGCTCTCCAACCTTCTGTCTTCGACTGGGTTTCTTCAGGGTCCACTGGGAAAGGTCCTTAATTTTTAAAAATCTAACCGCAACTTGCACATAGATTTGTATGGAGCACGCGTTCGTATTCTCACACTGCACACGCTCTCCGTGGGGTCACTATCTACTCACCTGGGGTGGTTCTAAGGGTCCCCAGCATTTCTACATATTCTCGACATCGTCCTGACTCGAGTCAGGGTTCTAATACCACTTTCTTAGTATATGGTGTGGTCCCCCCTGGGGTCCACTGTGTATTTCGTGCTATATACTGTGTTTCTGTGCTAAAGTACTGTGTGCATTGTGTTTATCTCCGTGTTGGAGATATTGGAACATACTACAGAGTATTATATGATAAATACATACTTTTATAAATACTAGGTGTGGTTCTTTTCATTTAATCTATACTAGAAGATTGCATTATGGTAAAACAAGCTGGTTTACACTCCTTTTGGACTAAGCTTAAAGGCTGGTCTCCACAGCTACTACTTAGAGAGATTTCTAAGGTTTTCTAAGACCTCCTAAATCACCATAAGGGTTGTCTGGACTGGTGCAAGGTGCTCACTTACATTAGTGGACATCATATACCAGGCCAGCTTCTCACAAGGGTGTAACCCCCATACAATAAAATACAATTCATTATGCATAAAAAGATTAAGAGCAGTTTAAGAATTATTTACACATTAATGCAGAAGAGTAACATAGTCTCATGGCCTTTTTCTATGGCACTCACGCAACTCATCACACTTCCACAGTGTTCATGTAGAGCGTAAGATTTATCCAGTCTATACTGAACAACATGAATAAAATACATATAATAAGCCATTTAACGAGTCGTACAAATGTTAGAAGTATGAGTAGACAATTGTTTTGGGGGTTAACTTGTTTTAGCAATACTCCTTTGAAGGGCACATAAAAGACTTATTAGCTTTCTCAAAATCCAGGTTGCGTGTAGGAATTTACTCAGTCCAAATAAAATCTGCCTCCTTGTATCAGATCTAGAGATTCTCAATGTCGCATGATAATTTCTTATGCCAAGATTTAGACATAGTGGATGGATCTATTTATGTTTAAGTCTGCGATAAGCAGGGCAAAAGAACAGCACATGTTCAATGGTCTTAGTAGTGTTAAGCCAATGATTACAAGTACCTAAACTTGTTTTTTTAAACTTGCCATAATTGCTATATTTGCACATTGGGTGGAATTGTTTTTAATAGTGAATCTGCTTGCTCTGTCCTCTAAGTAAGTGCCTCTTTTTAATGCGATATTCCTTTTGTTGTTAATACCTTTTAGAAACTGCACATTGACAAACTTTGCACGTTTTGGGGACGTATTAAAAACCTTGAATTTGTTGCTCTGCTTTACAGAAGAGCTTTTCAAATTGAATCCCCGCTTGTTGTCTGATTTTTTTAATTGCTCATCTAAGTCAAGTTGTGCTGAGCTGCAATAACGGAATCAGAATATCTCCACTTACCGGGAGTGGGAGGGCTGCAGGCTAGACCAGAAGGTCTTTGGTTACTTCCGTGGTTGGCGCCCTGAGCGACGTCACTTTCCCTCTGGCGCACTTTAGGGACTGGGAGCCACATGAATAAAAACCGGGGCACTGCGCAGACGTTCCGCTGGTGCGCCGAAGGCTCGCCTAAGGCAAGCCCATCTGCGCCCGTCCGTGTCCAACCGGGTCCAGGGGCCCGGAAGCCTGGCTCGTTGCTGACCTACTCTATGGAAGCCCTTTACAATTTAAAAAGCAGATCCTACACACTGGTTCTCCCTGATCCCTTAATTGAGAAACTCGCGCCGGAACATCTGTTGGTGACTAATGGGGAAGTTCAGTCAGATGACATGCAGGCCCAAAGGGGCATAGCTGTGGGGCAGAGTAAGTCCCGATGTTTAAAGGTAACTCTGCTAAACACCCGGTCATCCAAAATCATAATTTAAAGATCTTTACGCTGCTCCAAGAGGAGAGTCCAGACATCCTTGCCCTAACGGAAACGTGGCTAGACGATACCTCTGGCCCTGATATAGTGGCCTCCCTCCCTCAGGAGTATGACGTCCTGACTTATAACCGACAGGGTAACAAGAGAGGGGGTGGGGCACGCAGTGTTTTTTCGGAGGGCGCTGACCATGGAGAAGATAGTGGAGGAGAGCCTTGATGAGTCGGTGGTCCTAGGGATTAAGCTTGGACTGAACTCATCCTGCTTGATAGTGGTGGTGGTATACCATCCTCCGCAGACCACCCCGTTGTTTAATAATCTATTCCAGGAGGTAATGACTTGTGTACAAAATATCAACAGATCCTTGTCCTAGGGGATTTTAATTACCATTGGGACTCAATACCAAAAAATGGTGTGGCCAGGGGGTTTGGGGATGATATGACGATGATAGGGCTTAAACAAATTGTGGGCACCCCCACTCATGAGAAGGGCCATATTTTAGACCTTATTTGGGCCACCTCCTCATCTACGCCATCAATCAAGTGTAGACCTTGTAGCTGGTCAGATCATTATCTGATCAGCCTTGACCTGCCGTCTTTCTATCAACCAGCTCATCCCTCTCCAGTACGGCGGTCGGTACGGAACTGGCATAAGATAGAGGATGGTAACTTGAGGGCAGCACTAAATAAGACAGTCCAACACGAGAAACAGTCTGGTGATCCAGATCTGGTGTATGAAGAACTGACACGCCGGCTAAAGACAGCCATCAACGTGGTGGCTCCTGCCCGATGGGAAAGAATAAGGGATAGAGCAAAGGGTGCCCCTTGGTACTCTGAGGAACGTAGAAGCAAAATACAGGCCCTCCGCCAGTGCGAAAGGTATTGGCATAAATCATATGCACCATCAGCATGGGAAACTATAAAGCAAAATTGGCCTTCTATAAAGCTTCATTGATGGCCACAAAATCGGCGTACTATGATTTGAAGATCAGCGAAGCCACTGATATTCAAAAGGAGACGTTTAATGTTCTCAAGGAGCTGAGTAAGAAGAAGGAACTGAAGTCAGTTGGTAATCAGGGGGACTGCGATAAGATACAGGACTTCTTTTTAACTAAGGTCAGAGACATTATTAGAGATATAGGCACTACTCATATAAGTTAATGTCCCTTCCCGTTGTATGACCTACCAGACTTCCAAGGAGGCCATCTCTCTGTCTTCCCTGCACTCGATTTTAGCAGGCTCGCCAATATCATGGCTAAAGTAAAGTCTGGGTCACCTGTCGACCCCTGCCCTCCTAGTGTGTTTAATAGGGGTCTCCCAGCAGTAGGGTCAGATATACTTTCCCTTCTGAACCTCTCCTTGGCAACAGGGGAGGTCCCACACCAATTTAAGGAAGACATGGTAATTCCCCTGCTAAATAAATTAGGGGCAGATCCGAAGAATCTGAAGAACCTTAGACCCATCTCCAGACTTCCACACCTGGCTAAGGTGCTTGAGGAACATGTGCTCAGAGTGCTCTCATGCTATTTGGAAGAGCATCAGCTACTACATGCTAAGCTAGAAGGATTTAGAGCTCACAATAGCACTGAGTTGGTAATGCTCTCCGTGCTGGATGAACTAAGGTTAACAGCTGATAAGAAGCTCCCTTCAGTATTGATCCTATTGGACCTCTCAGCCGCATTTAGCACAGTGAACCATGCACAATTGGTGGCCGGTGTCCATCGGCTGGGAGTTACTGGGACAGTCCTCCAATGGATTATCTCCTTTCTGGAGGATCAGTCCTAAAAAGTCCAAATAGGGGAATGTACATCCAGGCATGGCACCTTGCTGTATGGGGTTCCACAGGGCTCTGCGCAGTCCCCTCTACTATTTAATATCTATCTCCAGCCTTTGATAGATGCGCTGGCTAAGTTAGAGTGTCAGGTATTTAATTATGCCAATGACATCCAATTCATTATTCATATTGAGAATTCCTCCCAGGCACAGCTTAAGCTACAGAACATCCTTCGGTTCACTATGAACTGGATGACCTTGAATTCACTCAAAGTGAATCCTCATAAGATGTAGATTCTCACTATCACCACTGGGGCTAATCCCTGGTCTGGTCTTTTTGGCTACAAGAGCTTGGCACCACTCCATCATCGGCGCCATCTGTGAAGAGCCTGGGTATCAGGTTAGACTCCAAACTAGCAATAAATAATCAGGTTGCTGCAGTAGTGGGAAATTGTGTGGGAATGATGAGGCAACAACGGAAACTTGTACCCTTGCTGTCATCTGCTACATTGTGTACCGCGGTGTCAACGTTAGTTCCATCCCGCCTGGACTATGGCAATGCTGCACACATAGGACTCTTGGATAAACATTTGGGGAAACTCCAGGTGGTGGTAAATGATGCAGCACGTCTGATCCTTAAACTGCTAAAAAGAACACATGCAACACCCTTGTTACAGCAGCGACACTGGCTCCCTATCAGACAGAGAATCAGATTTATGGGCCTGTGTATTGCACACACAGCTATGTATGGAGCAGCGCCCAGCTACATTAAAGATCATCTGAAGCCTTATGTGCCTGGTCGTTGTCTTCGTTTATCAGGCATACACTTGTTGGCCTGTGTTAGCCTTGGGGGTCTCTAGTTGGCACAGGTATGCACTTGTGACAAATAGGGACCCTCTCCTCTAGTCAGGATAAGGGGGTACACTCCTAAAATAACCCCTGCTCACCCCCTTCGTAGCTTGGCACGAGCAGACAGGCTTATATCAGAGGCAGTGTGTAAAGCATTTGTGAACACATACAGTAACCAAGTGACAACATTACAGATGGACACCACACAGGTTTTATATAAAAAATAAGTATTCTTTATATAGATTTACCACAAGACCATTAAACGCCAAAAACATACGATACTGTTACTTTAGATGGCAGAATTTTGCTTAGTTCTCTTTAGTTCTTAAATGCGACACTTTAAGTCAATGTACCTTTTAGATGCGACACGCAGGGAAACAAAAGTGTTGCAACGATGTTGATGCGATGAAGTTTTTGGTGCAAAGAAATAAAGACGTGAAGATCTTCCAGATGCGGCACGCTTCTCCAATGTTGCGAGAAGACTTGACTCGATGCTTCAGCTGCAGCGGCGACAACCTTTACGCGATGCGACGACAGCGGCCTTGGCAGTGGCACTCTTCTCCAACGTTTGTGAGATGCTTCCGCTCGATGCGATGTTGCAGTGGCGACACCCCTTTACGCGTTGTGACGACAGGCGCTCCGACGGCGGCACGCTTCCCCGTGGATGCGAGGCGCTTTTCTTGATGTGGTGCAATGCGTCAGCTACGATGGCTGCGATGGCGACACACTTCTTCCTCGATGCGAGACTCTTCTCTTGATGCGGTGCAATGCATCAGCTACGATGGCTGCGATGACGACACGCTTCTTCGGCGTTGCGAGACATTTCCTGGATGATGCGAGATGCTTTCGCTCGATGCGATGCTGCAGCGGTGACACACTTTACGAGATGTGACGACAACAGCTCCGACGGCGGCACGCTTCTCCTTCTTGAGTCGCGCTTCCAGCTCCTTGAGACACGCAGTCCCTCAGAAGGCCCAACAACAGCAGCAGGCACTTCCAAAGAACTCTGGGGAGCTGGGGGTGAAGTCTGTTGTTCCTGAGACTTCAGCAGGAGGCAAGCTCTATTCCAAGCCCTTGGAGATCCTTCACAAGTTGAGCAAAAGTACACACAAAGTTCCTTTCTCCTCTCTTTGTAGTAAGGCAACCACTGCAGGCCAGTCCCCCAGGTTCAGGGATAGTTTCCTCCTCAGCTTCTTCTTGTTCCTCCCTCAGCAGAGGTTCTTCTTGTTTTTCCAAAGTGATCTAAATTCTTGGGATCAGGGTCCCAATATTTATACCCAGAAATCCTTTGTCCTCTGAAGGCATAGGGGCCTTTGCCCAGTCCAAACCTGTTCCTGAGCATTCTGTTTACCAGACTTCTCCTTTCCTTTCACAGTGTAGGGCAGAAACATTAGACGCCCCACAGGAGGTGGAGCCAGCATTGTGGAAGGCAAGTACAGCCCTGGAGCACTTTGTTGACAGGATTCCTTCTCTTCATTCACTGTGCAGGGCAGAGACATCAGCCGCTCCCCAGGAGGTAGAGCCAGCATTGTGGAAGGCAGGCACAGCCCTATTCAGTTCCCAGGTGCAACTCCTCCCACCCATCTGGATGAAGATCTCTCTATTCACCACTGGGGCACCTCACCCTGTCTCCTGGAATTCCCCAGCCCTGTCACTCAAACTCCAGACAAAGGAATACACAGCCTAGCAGAGGCAGGTTTGAATGGTTAGACAAGAAAATGCCTACTTTCTAAAAGTGGCATTTTCAAACACAGAATGTTAAAACCAACTTCACTAAAATATGTATTTAATCATCCTGAGTTCAGGCATACTAAATTCGAATTTCTACCATGTTCTCTGAGTCAGTTAGGATTATAAAATGTAATAACCAAAATGCCCATTCTGGCCTATGGAGAACAGGTAGCCTTGCAACAGTGAAAAACAAAAATGGCTGTAATTCACTATTATAACATGCCACACACACCAGGGCATGTTCTACCTTATCCTTACAATGCACCCTGCCCGTGGGCCTACCAAACGGGTGTCTGATATGAAGAAAAGGGAAGGTTTAGGGACTGGCAAGTGGGTGCACTTGCCCAGTCAGCATCACAGTACCAGACTGCACGCAGGCTCTGCAATGGCAGACCTTAGACACATTTTTACAGGCTGCTTCTGTGGGTGGCACAACCAGTGCTGCAAGCCCACCAGCAGTATTTGGATTTACAAGCCCTGGGCACTCCTGGTGCACTGTACTAGGGTCTGACAAGTAAACCAAACTAACCAATCTTGGAATCACAAATCATACATCAATTTACAATAGGGAGCACTTGCACTGTGGCACTGGACAGCAGTTGCACAGTGCCCTGAGCAGCTAACACCAGCAAAAACATATGAGGCAACAGCAAAAAAATGGTAGGGAGACCCACGCCAATGTGCCAGGTCTAACTGCCTGCCAACGTTTTAACAGCACCACCTTAGGGGGACGTGCCTTCTCTGTCGTGATTCCTCAGCTTTGGAATAAGCTACCAGCGAGTCTACGCAGGGAGGCATTTCTGCTACCATTTAGGAAAAAACTTAAGACTATCCTGTTTGCTGAGGTGTTTAGATATGTTCAAACCCTAGTTTTGCTCTATCTGCAAGCATCGTGGCATCTCTGGTTTAATGGTTTGTAGCGCTTAGAGACTGTTGGTGATTTGGCGCTTTACAAATATAAATAAATCAATCAATCAAATAAATAAATAAATAACAAGTAGAGGCATCACCCAATGGGGAGTGCCATATGGAGGAGAAAGCCTTTAAGGGCAGGATGCCAAATCTAAATTTAACATAAAGACTATTTGCAAATGGGCTACAAATCGCAAGGTAACATTTGAACTTAGGGTAGTGTTTGTCAGTCAAATAACAATCAGTAACATTTCCTTTCGTGGTAGATTGATGCCAGTGCTCCATAGCATAACCCCAATAAATCTTTATGAGGGACTTTTCATCACTTTTATAATGGCAGAAGGATCGAGCCACAAAAACGGCACTTCTCTTGCTTCTTTCCACACCTCTGTTGCTCCTTTCAGCAATTCTCTTCCCTCTTTCTGCACCTCTTTTGCTTGTTTCTGCATCTCTCTTGTGTCTTTCTGCACCTATGTTGCCTCTTTCTGTACCTCACTTTGTTTTTTCTGCACCCCTCTTCTTTCTTTCTGCAACTCTCTTGCCTCTTTCTGCACCGCTGTTCCCTCTTTCTGCACCTTTCCTGCCTGTATCTGTACCTCTCCTGCCTCTTTCTGTACCTCTGTCGCTTTTTTCTGCACTTCTCTTCCTTCTTTCTATAGCCCTCCTGCTACTTTCTGTATCTCTCTTGCCTCTCTGTGCACCTCTCCTATCCTTTTCTGCACCTCACTTGCCACTTTCTATACTACTATTGCTTCTTTCTACATCTCTGTTGCTCCTTTCAGCAATTCTCTTCCCTCTTTCTGCACCTTGTTTGCTTGTTTCTGCATCTCTCTTGTGTCTTTCTGCACCTATGTTGCCTCTTTCTGTACCTCACTTGCTTTTTTCTGTACCCCTCTTCTTTCTTTCTGCAACTCTCTTGCCTCTTTCTGCACCCCTGTTCCCTCTTTCTGCACCTTTCCTGCCTGTATCTGCACCTCTCCTGCCTCTTTCTGTACCTCTGTTGCTTTTTTCTGCACTTCTCTTCCTTCTTTCTATAGCCCTCCTGCCTCTTTCTGTATCTCTCTTGCCTCTTTGTGCACCTCTCCTATCCTTTTCTGCACCTCACTTGCCTCTTTCTATACTACTATTGTTCTTTCTACATCTCTGTTGCTTCTTTCTTTCAGCAATTCTCTTGCCTTTTCTTCACTTCTCTTCCTTCTTCCTGCATCCCTCCTGCCCCTTTCTGTACCTCTCATGCCTCTTTGTACACCTCTCATGCCTCTTTGTACACCTCTCCTACCTTTTTCTGTACCCCTCTTGCCTCTTTTTGCACCTCTCTTGGTTATTTCTGCACTGCTCTTGCTTCTTTCTACACCTCTGTTCCTTCTTTCAGCAATTCTCTTGCCCCTTGCTATACTTCTCTTGCTTGTTTTTGCACCTCTCTTGCATCTTTCTGCACCTCTGTTGCCTCTTTCTGCACTTCACTTGCTTCTTTCTGCACCTCTCTTGCTTCTTTTGCCACCTTTCTTGCTTCTTTCTTCACCTATCTTGCCTCTTTCTGTACCCTTGACTTAGAGGTAGTTTTAATCCCCCTGCCCTATTATGTACTAGGGCCTTACAAGGGAGGTCATGCCGATCACAGGGGTACCCCAACCCATATTGTACCCTAGTGTATGTAGGTGTTTCACTGTATTTTAAGTGTCTTTCAGGATAGCACTGGCTCTGGGCCTGGTTAGTCAGAGTCCGTTACCACCAGTACCAGTCAGCAAAAAGTTGGGGGCACAGGATGACTTTGTTGGTTCTTTCTGCATATCTATTGCTTCTTTCTGCACCTTTCTTAGTCTATCTGGACTTCTGGTGCCTCTTTCTGCATTTCTCTTGCTCCTTTCTGTGCATTTTTTCCTCTTTCTACACATGTCCTACCTCTGTAGGAACAGTTAGAAATTAGTATTTAAAAAACCTTTGAAATACACTGAAACAACATAAGTTTCAGGGACTTTAAAGTTAGAAATTAGCATTTACAAACCTTTAGAAATTCACTGAAAAAAACATAGGTTTCAGGCATGTTATAGTTAGAAATTAGCATTTAAAAAACTTTGAAATTCACAGAAAAAAAACATAGGTTTCAGGGACGCTATAGTTAGAAATTAGTGTTTAAAAAACCTTTGAAATTCACTGAAAAAAACATAGGTTTCAGGCAAGTTATAGTTAGAAATTAGGATTTAAAAAATCTTAGAGATTCACTGAAAAAGCCACAGGTTTCAGGGACATTATAGTTAGAAATTAGCATTTAAAAAACCTTTGAAATTCACTGAAAAAAACACAGGTTCAGGGATGTTATAGTTAGAAATGAGCATTTAAAAAACCTTTGAAATTTACTGAAAAAACCATAGCTGGACATTTCACTCGTACAAAACCAGTGAAATTCGGCCGTTATATTTAGTTCAGCTAACTATAACTCGCACCCCCGCAATGCACTGCTGATGACGTCACATATTACATCATTCATGACATGGTCAGTGACATCTCAAATGACATCACTGATGACATCACTGATTACTTCATCCACATGATAATCTGATGCAACTACTCACACCCTAATATAACCTTTGATATACCCACTCTAAAATACAGACTACCATTTTCGAAACCATAGACACATCAATACCAGTTACTACATACCCACTCACTGATTCCAAGGTCTACACACACACACACTTATTCACCCATACAGCCACTCATACATGCATTCACTCATCAATACAGCACTATCATATGCACTTATACACCTATACAGACACTCCCACACCACCACTCATCCATAGAGTTACTCACACACCTAGTCAGTCATGCAAAGAATCAATCACACTCCCATTTACTCACCTATACCGTTATAGACACACCACCTCAATTATTCATACAGATGCTCACACATACTTACTCTCTTATACAATCATGGATACAAGCACACACTCATCCATACAGCCACTCTCACAATCACTCACTCTCACATATAGTCATTTATATACTCCACCACACACATATACTGCCTTTCACATATGTAGTTACTCTCACATGTACCACTGAGACATCCATTCGCCCACCAACATTCCCATACACATTTTCACACCGACCCAAGCAGAAGCTTGCCAGAACATTTGCATGCACATCCACTAGATCATGTAAACAGTAAGTTAAATCCCATAGAATTAGTATCCAAGGTGCTCTCAAGCAGATAATCCTCCTATGCCTTTGGAGGATAGGTTGAAAATCCAAAAGAGACAAACAGCTCTCTGGACTCCACAAACTTTTAACACAGTTGCTGGGGCACACATCAACTATAATGAACCAGAGAAGCTGGTATCCACAATATGTTTGAACGTGTCAAAAATTAAAGTCCATCATTTGCTTTGGAATTTCGCTTGCACGTTTCTTTAATATATCTTCTTACAAAATCCAGATATGTGCACAAAACATCCGACACGTGTTTCGTCCAAAAGGACTTTTTCAAGGCTAAACACAAGTAAATAAATCCATTGATAATGTCCATAAATCATCAAGCACCCATACACATACTCACCCACCCATAAAGCCCTTCACAGATGCACTCTTGAACCCATACACCCAGTGAATCACCCACTCACACATCTATGCACAGAGTCACACCCCCCCACCCACCCACACAGACACTCAGGCACCCATACAGATACTCAGACAACCAATCAATAACCCATATAAACACTCATGTACCTATTCACCAACCCATGTATCTGCTTACACACCAACTGACAGACTGATACAGACATTCACATAGTTCAGTCACTAACCCATGCATTTAGTAAGACACATCTAATCACTCACTTATACAGTCAGTCATGCATCTACTAAATCATCTATTCAGGCACTTATACACTCACTCATTCTTCAATACACGATGGCATATATAGATATATAACATATTTAAACTTTACAGAAACACACAGTCACTGGATGATGTCATCAGTGATGTCATCAGTGATATCATTAGAGATGTCATCAGTGATGTCACTGACCATGTTATGCATGATGTAATATGTGACATCATCAGCAGCGCATTGCGGGGGCGTGAGTTATAGTTAGCTCAACTAACTATCATGGCCGAATTTCTCTGGTTTGGTCTGCCCCTCCCAGGGACAGTGTGGGGGGCCAGGACCCCCACACACTTTGTTTATATATTTAAGCCCTGGGGAGGTGGCAGTCCCCGGGTCTTGGAGGGGCCCGTGAGGCCCCCCGCTTATAAATCAAGATTGCCCTGGGGAGGTGGCAGTCCCTGGGACAGCATGGGGGCAGTAGCCCCCCAGCCATTTTTTAAATGAAGCCCACGCATTTTAATAGGAAAGCCCCGGGGATGTTTCCATGTCTGTACTATTGTGGGCAGGGAACCCAGGACATAGTAGGAGCCCAGCCCTGGTAGATGGACTCCCCAGGACCAAAAATGGCCATAGGAAGTGGGCCGTATAGCACCCTCCTCCCTTTCATTACAATGCCGAACCACAGGGGATGGGGTCCCGGTTCTGATTGTGGGCTGTGGGGTTGCATGGCCCTATTGCCATTTTTTTCTAAAAGTCGGGCCCCGGGGATAGGGTACCTAGGCAAAAATTGGCCTGGGAGGGGGGCCACACAGCTCCTCTTCCTGTGTTACTTTTTGGCCAGGGCCCAGGGGATTGAGTCCCCTGGGCCAAAATCAGCCAGGGAGGAGAGACACCTGGCCCCCCACTGCATTATCACATTCAGCCAGTCCCTGGGGGATGGGGTTTCTGTGGTCCAAATCAGCCTGGGAGTGGCCCCCTCTGTTTGTTAACTTTTAGCCAGATCCTGGGAGTGGCGGTGCCTGGGACCGTAATCGACCGGGGTAGGTGGGCCACATGCGCTCCTCCCCTATTTTATTTAATGTTATTCCTCCTGGGACCTGGCCGACCCAGGGGAAAAATAAATAAACAAGCATGGGAGACCGCGCTTGTTTATTGTGTTTTTAATTATGCCATTGACTGACAGATCCTCCATGAATTTGTGGCCAAAATTGTTTTGTACATTTTTTTTGGGCCCCATCGGGGTACCTGCAGGACCCCACCACCAGGTCTAGGGGGACAGGGTATTCCTACCCTTCCCCTTTTTCTTTTTCTTTTTGCATGTTTTTGGGACTTGAGCTCAGTCCAAAGTCACAAGATGGATGCCAACACTTCCTGGTTGAAGTGGTGGCAGCCAATCAGATCTCATTTTGAAGATCTCTCAGATCCGTGGATCCTCTGAGTCCCTGGATAGCTATATTTATTTTCCTTTAATAACTCCAAAACTACTGAATCGATTTGCACCAAATTACAAAAAGACCCCTTTTTTTGGACCAAGATCTAGCTTTCTGCTAAATTTGGTGTAATTCCGTTCAGTGGTTAGGGCTGTAGTTGTGTCTAAAATCCCTATGGAAAATTGCATGGGGAAAACAAGTTTTGGGACCCCTCTCTTTCTCACCCCCACTTGACGAATCAGCCGACCCTTTCCACACAGCAGCTCAAGTGAGTTGCATACTAGTTTTGAAAATGTCATATTTGTGTGTGTGTGTGTGTATATATATTACCCACTGGCGGTCGCCAGTAGGTAGTTATAGTTAGGACCTAGTTACTATAGGAAAATGGCAACATTCTATTCGCAATAACTTTGGCACCGATTGATGAATCTTAATGAAATTTTCAAAACTAATTCTTTGTTGAGATCAGCTCCTATGTTGGGGGTAAATCGTCAAGGGGGACCGAGAAAAAAGGGGAGTCCCAAAACGTGTTTTTTCAATGTTAATTTCCATAGGAAACATTAGACAAGGCTAAAGGTCGAACGGGTGAACGGAATTACCCCAAATTTGGCATGGAGAAGGGTCTTGGTCTAGAAAGCATGCTTTTGTTTATTTGGTGTAAATCCGTTCAGTAGTTTTTGAGAAATATCGAAATTTACAGATATTGATATTTGGGAATTCTGCCATCTGATTGGCTGAGGCGTTAGGAGCACGAGCTTGTTGCTGATTGGCTGAAAGCGCTGCGAGCGTTTGCAACTAGGAAGTGTTGGCCGCCGTTTTGTGATTTCGTTGAAGTGAGTAAGGGCGAAAAAGGGCGATAAATGTGGGAAAGAGGAGGGTAGGAGCACTGTAACCTTTGTGGGGTGTTGAGGGTGTGCTATAGAGAGAGTGCAAAGTGAACTAATCATACCTACTGGTGTGAAAGTTCTAGGCTATGAAAATTAAGTGAGGTATTGGCTAGTGTGTGATGTTTCTAAAGTGAGCTTGTGCGTGACTCGAGGATTAAAGCGTGAGCCCACACTGTGTGTCTTATGCTGTGAAGTCATGTGCCCTGGCCGCTGCAGTACAGTTGTGGAACTAGTGTCAGCATTTGTTTTATACCTACTAGGATGAACTACTGACCCGTAGTGGTGTGAAAGTCCTGAGGTATTGTCTAGAGTCTCATGGAAGGATGAAGTGTTGGCCGCCATTTTGTGATTCCGTTGAAGCGAGTAAGGGGAAAAAAGGGCGAAAAAAGTGGGAAGTAACCTCTGTGGGGTGTTTAGGGTGTGCTATAGAGGGGGTGCGAAGTGAACTAATCATACCTACCGGTGTGAAAGTGCTAGGCTATGAAAATTAAGTGAGGTATTGCCTAGAGTGTGATGCTGCGAAGGTGAGGTGGTGCGGGACTCGGGGATTAGAGCGTGAGTCTAAATTGTGTGTCTTATGCTGTGAAGTCATGTGCCGTGGCCGCTGGAGTACAGCTGTGGAAGTAGTGTCAGCATGTGTTTATAACTACTAGGATGAACTACTGACCCGTACTGGTCTGAAAGTTCTGGGGTATGGAAAATATGTGAGGTAGTGTTTAGAGTCTCATGCTGCTAAGCTGAGCTGCCGCCAGACTCTGGGATGAAAGCGTGAGCCCAAACTGTGTGTCATATGCTGTGATGTCATGTGCTCTGGTCGCTGTGCCACATCTGTGCAAGTAGTGTCAGCATATAGTTATAGCAACTTGAAGGAACTTTTGTTTCGAACATTGTAACTTGTGTATGGTGCTTAGGGGGTGTTATATAGGGAGTGCGAAGGTAAATTTGTGTGGATGAAATGAATTTGATATTTGGAAAGTGGAAAGCACTGACTCCTACGGGTCTGATGGCGCTGGGGGCGTAAGGTGAGGTGTTGCTGGATTTGGGAATAAAGCTGATGAACTACTGACCCCTATTGTGAACTTTTAATGTGCACGTACCGTTAAATGTTCGATAAAATGTTGCAAAAGAATATCGTTAGGTTAAAAAAAAAGTTGATGAACTTTTAACCTGCAGGTGTCGTAGAAGGTTCCAGAAAGTGTGGTGATAAAATAGGTTGAACTTGTGACCTGTATGTGACGCGGAATAATAAGTAGCTTTTCGGAAGGAAAATTCAAAATTAACCAATGGAGGTAAGTTTTGGAATGTCGTTGAAGGAATGAAGTATTCTGATTTGTTCTTTGCATGTATTTATGTGTGGAGCCACAGAGAAATTGTGCCATTCCTGGTTTCATTCTTGTTGAACCCGGAGCGTTACAGGTACTATGTGAGAAAGAGAGAATTGTATGCGTGTGTCATTTGAAATCTGGATAACAACTACAAAGGTGAGTTAGAAATGAACAAGGTGTGTTATGAGTTTTATAGTATTGATTAAGTATTTGAGGTGATGTTTTTAATTTTGAAAGTATTTTTTTTTTCAAAGTAATATAGTGTTAGTAAAGTGTAGTGTTTCATATTGGTTATGAAATATGCATAAAATTTGAGCTGTTGTTATATAAGTATTTTATATATGTTTAGGAATTTTTCACAGAGAAGAAGTGTAGTTTGTCATCTTTATAGGACTGAATTGTTTTGAAAATGAGGTACAGCGTTAATTTGAGTTTCTAATGTATTTGGGGAGATAAAGAAAATGTTGCACGTTTTGAACTGATACTTTTTGTGGAAATAGTGGGGTTGGGGGTTGTGGTAGGAGATGTATGTGTTATTAAGTTAAAAACGATAAAACAAAATGCAGAAATGTTATGTGGGCAGGTTGTAGTCTATTTTTTGACACTGAGGGGTAGGTTTGAATGTAAGTCAGGGTAGGTTGTTGTACAGTGGGGCCATGTACAGTGTTTAGAGATTACATGGAGAGGCGATGGAGATAGGAAAAGTGATACGTTCCTTTTATATGTACGCATAGCTTGAATCATGTGATACCAAGTTGAGATATAATAAGAATATGGTTTCTGGTTTGCATTTGGGTATAGTTAATAGTTTTTGTAGTTTCTGACTAGTGAATAATAAAAAGGTAGATATACTAAAATATATGGTAGTAAACATTTCAATTATTGTCTGTTCTTATGGAATAGAAGTAGTTGGGGAGTGCTTCTTTAGAAGAGATGTTTTATAAATGTGTGAGAGATAAAAAAAATGTAAATGTGCGGTATATTTTCTGTATGACTTTGTTGACTTTAGAGAACTACATGTGATTATAAGTGATACCATTTGTCAGGCTGTGTTGCTGTGGCGGATATATGTAGCTGTTGAAGTGGTTCGTGTTTTACTGATGGTGAGCTTCACTATCCCTTTTGAGACACTCGTCAATTTATTCATTCCATTTAATATCTTTAATATAGATATAGTAAAGGGACTGTATATCAAAGGTTTGGGAATTAGAACTTTGTTTACTCTCCCCATGCCCTGCTATACACTCTACAGAGTGTTGAAACAACTTTCATAACATATAGATGTCTAGCTAGTAAAGGTGATGTAGTTCGACTAGGCCCATTTATAAACCATGCTATGGGATGGTTTATGTTTTACCTGCCAATTTGCATGTTTGAATACTTTTTTCTGATAAGCGTTCCGGCAGACACTTGTTAAAATTAACGTCGTAAATGGGTATAGTGGCGCTACTAGGAATGTTTCTGTTTGATTTCGTACTGTTAAGCAAGGGCAGGGGTGGGTGTGGGGGTGTGTTGCTGTTTGAAACACAGAATATAGTAACGTGGAGATGTGGAGGTACTAAAGGTGATGTAGTACCACTGGGAGCACTTATAAAGTGCCATATGGTATATGTTTTACCCACAAATTTGCATGTTTTAATACGTTTTGCTGATGAGCTTTTCGGGAGACATCTGTTGAAATTAAGCCTCTGTATGGCTATAGTGGCGCTTCTACGTTTGTGGGGCTCTTTCTTTTATTGCGTAAAGTTAAGCAAGGGAGGGTTTTGAGGTGGTGTAGTGGTACTGTGACTATTTATAAACCGTCTTATGGTATGGTGTATGTTTGAGTTGCATAATTGCAGGTTTTAATAGCTTTTGCTGATGAGCGTTCCGGCAGACACCTGTTGACATTAAGTCTATGTATGGCTATAGTGGCGATAACTGGAGTGCAGGGGCTCCTTGTTTGATTTTGTAAGGTTAAGCATGGTATGGGTGGGGGATTTGCGTATGTTGCTGATTATAAGACGGACATTTGTAACGTGAGCATGTGTTGTTAGTAAAGGTACTGTAGTTTCACTGGGCCCATTTATTAACCGTGCTATGGTATTGTTTATGTTTTTCCTGTGAATTTTCATGTTTGAATACTTTTTGTTGATAAGTGTTCCGGCACACACCTGTTAAAATTAAGCCTGTGCATGGGTATAGTAGCACTACTAGGAATGGTGGGGGTTTCTTTGTTATTTTGTACGGTTAAGGAAGGCTGTGGGTGGTTGTGGGTGTGGGGGAAGTGGGTATGTTTCTGAATAAAACATAGAATATAGTAACGTGCAGATGTCGAGCTAATAAAGGTGATGTAGTACCACTGGGAGCACTTATAAAGTGCCCTATGGCATGGTATATATTTTTCTCTGAAATTTGCATGTTTTAATACGCTTTGCTTATGAGCGTTTCAGAAATTGGAGGTGCTCTAAAAGGGGGGAGCAAAGCTCTTAAAGGGGTGTGGGCTATACAAGCTGGGCCGTGGTCTAAATCAAGATAAGTATCATTGTGTGCTTTAGAAAATCCTCTCCAATTATCATACGTTTGGAAAAAAACATTCTTTAAAGGATTTCCCTTCCTTCTACAACGTGGGTAACGTAGCGTGATGTCTCCAGTTCTCAGTAGTGAGCAAAATAAGCATGTGTACATCGATGTGCATGCTCTCACTGCAGTGCAATAAAAAAAAAGAAAACAATTGACTATTTTTGCGTGGGCCGAAAATAAAATTGACTATGTTTGCGAGGACTGAAAATAGAGCCTGATAGAGACCCTTTTGGAGGCTCCTTGAAAATAAGTGCTGGTCCTAAGACCCGGCCCAATTAAAGCCCATCATTCATCTATCCTAAGCACTGCGTCATCCAACCATCTTTTAATTGATGCATACATTCCTAAATATATACATACATACATCTGTTCCTGCACTTATCTTAAGCATCTATGAGCGCACTCGCCTTTTGTAAGCACTGTGTCATTCATGCAGCCATACGCCTATATATCCATAGATACATCTGTCCCATAACCAATCCTAAGCATCTAACAGTCCACCAGTCTATCGTAAGTACTGGTCCCTGTATTCATTTATGTTTCCATTCACACATTGATACATCCATCTATGTATATATGCATTGATGCATCTGGCCATGCATCCACTCGCCTTTTATTCAACTATACATTCCTTTTTTCGGGCATCGCCCGCCCCCGATCCTAAATAGGACGTATTATACTCATCCATCCAGCCTGTTAAGGGGTCGAAAAGATTTGCGAAAAGCATTGACGGGCAGATTACTTTATAAAGAATAACAAAGCTTTGAGTACTCTTTGTGGAGCATACTTCACCATCCTTCTCTTGTGGTGTTTTAAAGAAAGGTACATATAGTGAAAGAAATGTAAAGGAGCTTTTAAGTATAAGACGTTAATTTAGAAACATAACGTTTTGTCGAGTTGTATATAGGTACACTGTTTAAAAGTGGCCGTGACTGAGAGATACTGAATACCTGTATTTCTTACATTTGAGAAAATATACCAGAGAGGTAATTTGGGGTGGTGAGAACCTTGATTTCTATATTTCCATGTGAAGTACAGTATAGGAATATAAAAGTAAGTGGAAAGCTTTTATGTTCATATTAAAGAGGAAGTGTGAGAACTAAGTGAGGCTGGTGAAGCGTGTGTTTTCGTAGCCCTAAAACAAGAGAATGTGGAAGGTCAGAGCAGGTTCGTGCTGGAGTTGCTTGCTTGTGGTCGTTTCAAGAGGCGCAACCGGAGTGAAATCTCGGGGGAGCCGAATTTTTTCAGCAATAGGCAGAGTGGGGATGTAGGGGCTGTAAAATGGGCTGAAAAAGAACAGAGTCTTCTTTACCAAAAAATGATCTTTTGAAAACCTGTGAAGTAATCGGGTGCGGCTGTGTGTGTGCGCTCGGGAAGCTGTTTGAGAGAGTCCGGGGCAATGGGCGATGTCCGCCTGGTGGTGTGTTTGCCAATTACTCCATGATGATGTTGCTTCTGCATTGCAAAAAGAGAAGGGAAATTCTGAGAGAAAAAGTGTCTTTTTAAAGGATTTCCCTTCTCCTACAATGCGAGTCACCTGGCATGATGTATGCACTTTAAGTAGTGAGTCTCACTGCAGTGCAATAAAGAAGAAAAAAAAGGGATGAGGTTTGCGAGGCCCGAAAGTAGACCCCCATAAAGACTCTGTTTCGAGGCCACCTAAAATAAAGTGCTGTTGCTCAGAAACCCACAGATACCCCTCCCCCCGCACTTAAAACCGGGAGGGCAATGTTATGTTTGGAAAGTTGTAGATAAAATTGTAGGCTAATAATGGTAATTTTTGTTTGTGCTTTTTGGTTGATAATATCATCTTAAGGACATAGATTAAAAAAAAAAAAAATACTATCTATAAAGTTGTCTGTGGTGGGTTGCAGAGAGAGTGGTGTGGGGTGGTGGGCTGTGGCAGAGAGGTGAAAAGTATGAGGTAGTGCAGTTACATATAAATTGTTAAGGTGTTTGTAAATAATTAAATAAATACTTGCTGTATGTTCTATGGCACTACTTGTCATGTTAGTGCTGTTCTGTCGTGTTCAATTGGCAAGCAACAGGGGTATACCCAATTAACCCTTTATAAACCTGGGTAAGGGACGTAGTTTTATACAATCAAAAACTGGTATAAAGGAATAAATAAACAAATATTTTTTGAGTAGAGCACATTTAATTACTCCCTCTCTAATAATTACTCTAGAAGATTATATCAAAGCATTTTACACTCTACATCAATAATGGCATCTAATCATGAAGAACAATAGAATACAACTATACACCAAAAAATGTACATACACAATGACATGACATAAATCACAACATATAAAAAGACATCCATATAAAATACAATAACCCCAAAACAAGAATAATTTCACTAGTATCCTCCTTACAACTCTGGACGGACCACTAAGAGGTAGTCCAGATGGTACACAAAAAGTCGTTTAATTAATATAAACCATCGCAGTGTACCATCATGCAATGTCAAAGCATTACTATATTTCAGCGACTCCTCCTTTTGAAGTGTCAGTGTTCAATCACGTTGCAGCACTGGGTGTGGAAGTCGTTAGTGGAAGTTTTGTAATTGTATGTTATAATTTTAACATAGTGAACAAATGTGAAAAATAATTGAATCTATTCTTTTTTCCAGAAAATTATTCTGTTTGGATTAAAATTTGGAAATGCCAAGTAGAAGTAAAAAAAAAAAAAAAAAAAAGAGAAGACAAATATGTATTTGTGAAAAAGGCAAAAGTTTGTATTTGGAAAAAATAGGAGTAGTACAGAAAAACTTTGTTCTACTATAAGTACAAGATGAAAAAAGATCACACAAGAGGAAAAATAGGAATTTTCCAAGTAAGGTGAAGCAGAGTTCAATTTCAAATACCAGGAAAAGGAATTCAATGAAAGAATGCTTCAAATATAAAAGGAATGTTTTTGAATTCAAAGAGAAACAGCGTATTGAAAGTATAGTGGATAGTGCTTTCAATTTAAAACAGAAGTTATTCATTGTGATTTTGAAGAGAAAGTATTAAACAGAACGTTAAGTTGTTACAAGGACTAGATCTATGTCACGTGAGAAAATACACTGAGAAGTATGGGCATTCTCTGGCTTGTCTTTGAAGAAAAGTTTGTAAAAGTGTTTTTTATCAGTTGAGGATGTTATTCAGAAATGCGGAAGTTTCTGAGGAAAGTGTACTGTGTAAAACGTTCTGCATTATTTTTAAGTGAACTGAGTACAAGACTTTTATATGCTTCTTTATTAGTTGTTCAAAAAAAGTTTGATGATATTGAAATGCGATATTTTGGTTCAGAGGAGCAGTTCATAGAACGTGAAAGTTTGAAAATTGCAGATGTTGGAGGAGGTGGGAAAGTGATTAGCACTGATCAGTTTGAAGAAGAAATTGGAAAGTTTAATATAGTGTGGTGTGAAATACGAGGCTATGTTTGTGTTTGTTGTCGACGTACTGATTATAAAAGTCAAAGTAGGAATGTTGATTTGTATTTGAAAAGTGAAAAGGAGAACAGTAGTAAGTGGGTAGAATTTACAATATACTTGTTGGTGGAAGGTCAATTTGAGTTAGGTAGTGATCAACGTATATGTAAATATTGTTATAACAAATTAGAAGAGAACAAAATGCTTTTTAGAGCAGTACATAATAACTTAGAATTAGCAGCTATTCCGGGGGAACTGGCAGAATTAAATACATATGAGTCTGTTCTAATTCAATGTGTTAATTATTTTCAAACTATAATTCGGATGGAGCCTAAAACATGTAAACTGTCACCAACAAACTTGAAAAGAGGTTTGAAGGAAGAGTGGTGAACTTACCTTTGGATTTTAAGAAAAATATTGAAACTATTGCTGGAGTGAAAGGGGAAAATTAGGCAGTAGTCATTCTAGTAAATGTTGTAGTAACAAAAAGTCGGAAAATATGGAAAGATTTTGTGGGTGTTAATAAAGTTGAAAAGGCTACCTTATATCTTATAGAGAACAATATTTATTACAAAACTGTAAATGTGGGTGAACAGGTAATACGTTTAGAAGATGAATCTTGTTGATCGATATTCTGAAGCTGCAATCGGTACAGGAGGATCATTATACTGTCCACCTTCTCCTGTAGGAAACAGCTGTGGAAAACAATGACCTTTCAAGGTTTTCTCCCATACACTTATTGGAGTTCCCTGTGCTTTTTTTCATTTCAAATAACTCAATGCTGCTTCCTATTACTTCTTTTGAATGCAAAGGACATATTATGTAATTTTCATAAATATCTTCACTCCTTGACTTGTCCACTTTCTCTGTTTGACTACTTGAAATTTCAGATTATATTCTAAAGATCCTAGATTTCGACAGTGCATTTTATGCATATTTCACCTTTTTGGTTGAAAGTGATCTGTCTTCTTTGACGTATGCAGTGAACCACATACTTAAAACTAAAGTTCATCATTAAGTTCTTTCTGCAAAAGAATTTGTGGAGAAACTTCAAGAAAGAGATGAAAACTTAGAAGGACACAATCAATTTGATGGCATATCAACATGGAACAAATGAGTTCAGGTATTGTCGTCATGAAGAACTCAAGTGTATGTTATGGAACGTAGGTACAAGAACATGGTTTATCTCACTTAGCTCTGCAGAGTATGCATGGGAAGATTTGCTTGACTTTCTAAGAGAAGCGAATTCCAATATAAAAAATGTTGAAATAAAGACTCGTGGTGAACTGTGTTTATTGGATCCTGTATATGTGTGCAGATATTGTAATGATACGTTTCAACCTATAATGTCTTTTATCTGCAATAAAAAGAATACAGCTCTTGGAGAGGTTACCGATTTCTTTTGGAGAAAGGAGTATCAGGCAAGAGGTGCACCTCATATACATATACTACTATGGATCAAGGATGAACCTAAATTTGGAAATGATTCTAAATAGTATGTGACATGTGAGATACCAAGAGAAGAAGGAGATAGAAGCTTGAGATAGCAAGTTTTATGTTTCCAAAGTCACAGTTGTTGAAAGTATTGCAGAAGAGACTTCAACTTTAAAGGAATGTTTTACACCAGATGTCGGTTTGGTTTCTCTTGTCCAGTCATTTGTAAAGGAAGAGTAAATTATTTTTTTTCTTCTGTAAGGCACATAATAACTCGGAAATCTCAAAAGAATAACTACAAGTTAAAAAGAAGAGAAGTGTCAAAGTATATCAGTGATTACAATCCAGTCAGTTTAAAAAATGTGGAATGAGAACATGGACACTCAGTATGTTGCAGATAACTCAATTGCTGTTGCATGTTACGTTACATTGTACATAACAAAATCAGAAAAAATTGAAATGAAAGAACTGTGGGAAGAAATTACACAAGAGAAAAGCCTTAATAAAGAATTGTACAGCTTTACTTTGAAAATGCTATCCCACCGAGAAATTGGATTGTATGGATGTTCAGACTGATTGTGCTCTTCAAGTTTGAATTCAAAGTCATGAGGAATCATTTCGGTAAGTTTAGGTCTTGCCTGCAAATGAAATGGAGTCTTGAAATGATTTGAAGAAATTGAAGAATTAGCAGTAAATGAAGCAGACAGCACAGACAATCTTAAAACTAATATGTTGGACACGTACTAACCGAAAAGGAGTCAAAATCTGGAACAGCTATGTCTGTATGAAGTACTTTAACATTCCAGCTTGAAATGTTAAAGAGAATGTAAAAGAAGGAAAATATGCAGTAGTTGGATGTCATGGTTGTTTAGTAAAACATGCAAAGAGTAATCTCATAAACTACAAGAAAGTTAGTTGTGAAAGTTTAGATAAGGGAGAATTTTACTATTTAGCACTTCTGCAATTGTTTAATTCATGGTGTAGTGAAAGTGAATTATTTGGAGACTTTGACTGTTACAAAGATTCTTGTAATACATTTTTTCCCCTTTTTTCATCTTTATTGTCCCCCCTTTTTTTTTCTTTTTTTTTTCTCTACCCTTCCCTCTTTTCCCAACTTTTGTGAAATATTTTTTTCCTTTCAATTAGATTTAATAGATATTCTTTTATCTTTTCTCCCCTATTCTCACCTCCTTCTTAACTTGCTATAATCCATTTCCCCCTATCTCTCCCCAACCCCTTATTAAGTTATCTTCTCTGGTCACATCACCCTTTATTCTTGAATATCTCATAGTCAAGTTATAATTTTCCCCAGGGCAAAACCCACAGTTAACCAGGTGACACTGTCAAACTGGGCCATTTTAAGAATGTTTTATCCCGACGACAAATCCTGAGGGCCTGGAGCCTATAAAAGGAAGAAGAAAAGGAAAACAAGAAAAAGAACACCTCGACTTGGAAGCCCAATCAGTTTCCCTTCTCAGGAGTGCTGGCTTATAGAAGCTATTAGATCATCTGCCTCCTGAGGGGATCGTATATTATACATTTTGCTGTTATGCATCACCCTCAGGAAGGCAGGGAATCTCATCTGTACAGTTGCCCCTACTGCTCTAAACTTGTCCATTTTTTGGCCTAGCTCCCACTGTCTGTCTAAGGTGGTTTTGGACAGATCTGACCGGATCTCAAAGGAGAAGCCAGAAGCCGTCACTGACTTAGCTTTTAGTGCTAAATTAAGAATTTTTTCCTTGAAGGAATAGGTGAGAAAATTCACCAGTATTTTTCTGGGTTTCACTCTCCCGGGGTTAAGGCGGAAAGGATCTCTATGGATCCTCTGAATGTCCCTCCCGAGACTCTCCGCCGTCTCATCAAGGTTGAATGAGTTTTTTATTAGGGTCACCACAAATGCCTTGATGTCGTTACCCTCCTTCCCCTCTGGTACTTTTAATAGGTGGATGTTATTCCTTCTAGAGTAATTTTCTAGGGACTCCACTCTCTCCTTCATAACATCACTTTCTTTTAAGAGGGATTGAATCTTAGACTCTGCTGACTCCAGACTAGATTCCAAACGCCCTACTGAGTTTTCCAAATGCTCTGTTCTTTCAGAAACCTTCTTCTCAAGAGTCTCACAAATGGCCCTAATCTCATTTTGGTTGTTTTTTGGATTCAGCAAATCCACACCTTATCTCCTCCCTCATAGTGTTCAAGAGCACCTCCAGGGCACCACCATGTTCGACCGCCTCCCCAGTGGAGTCACCGTTGGTGGCATTAATAGTCCCCATAACTTCCACATTGTGATCCACAGGGGGGCCGAGTTTCCCAGAGTCCGGTAAGGACCTCATACCCTCTACTGGAACATCCATTGCTGGTCTAGCCCCAAGAGGCTCAGTCAGGCCAAGTATTTCTTCACTGCGAGAGGAATCTGCCTTATTTTTATTACTCATAGGTCCTTCCAAACTTCCCGCAATATCGCTCACAGCCTCTGGGCCAAGTTGACTGTCCAAAATTTGAGGCCGCACCCTGAAATATGAAAGCAGCGAGGGGGTTATACGAATGGTACTTTTACATATCTCCCTTTTTCCTTCCCTTCCAGCTGACTGGGAGGTGACGTTGTTTTTGGGGAATTTAGTCACCTTGCCTCTTTTTTCTACAGGTACTTCTGTTGCCTTTGAAGCTGAAGAAGTAACTTGTTGGGGGATCTTAAGACTACCACCTTGCTTACCCCCCAGGGCGCTATACGTGGGGCCTCTCCCCCTCCTTCTGGTTTTACCCCCCGATTGATGATACACCGCCAATAGGTTTCTTGGTCCTTGGAGTCCCTGTTCCCTCCACCCGTACCTCCTCCTTGCTGCTCACTCCTTTGTAGTCCGTGGGGGAACAAGGGACGTCGGCAGCACCATCCGACTCTCCGGACTTTGCTTCTTTGCCCACGGTGTCTTCTTCCGGATCCCTGAGGTGCCCTTCACCTTGCTGACCCCGGCAACTCCCCCTCAGGAGCCCGCGAGCCGCCGCCCTGCGTCCACGCCTGAGCTCCACGGCTGCCTGCTTCCGCCGCAAGGTAGAGGCGGGGGAGAGCTTCAGGCTGGAAATGTCACACATCAGCGCCAGTCAGATACTGGCGTTACCGCTCATTAAGCTGTAGAAGAGAGAAAACCATCCAAAAACCAAAGACTGGGCAGTGATTTACCGCGAAAAAACTTCAGTGGCCATGTTTTCCCCCTTATAATCTCTTTTCCATTGAATTAAGCAATAAAGAAAATTATATAAAAAAAAAGGGGGAAAAGGAGGGTAGGGAGGAAAGGAAAGGGGAAAAAAATAAATAAATAAAGAAGGAAAAAAGTTTTTTTGTGGGAAAAAAAAGAAAGAACATATATATAAAAGGGGGTCACAAACATGATAAGTTAATTTGGGTGTAAATAGCTGAGGGGACCCTCTCTCCTCCCGATTCCAGGTCGTCATCAAGACTTCTCCTGCACCCTCCCCGCAAATATTTTTGCCTTGATAGCCAATTAGATTCTGAGGTGGAGGTAAGCCGGTTCCTTTGCCTATTGGGTACCATGGGGGCTCAGGGATGGTCTCCTTCTGACGTTAAACTGGCATCACATTATGCCAGTATCGATAAGGGAGGGTTTTCCAGGGGGCGGGGGTGAGGGGGGGAGTTAAAAAGTCCTCATAAGTTTGTCTCAGTTTTCCCTGTAGTTTATAATTTATTCTTTGGTGAAGTTCTGGCTGGGAGTTGTCGTAGTGACCGTCTTAGAGAAATTGGTTTTATAGGTAGAGGGATAGGAACGATGGGAAAGGTTAAGGCACTATGACCGGGTTGCCATTCTTATCCTGGAATGTCAACGGCCTGCGGGTGAAGGCTAGAAGACATAGAATCTTACAGTATCTGAAAGACTCCCCCACACAGGTCATTGTCATCCAGGAGACACACTTACTAAAACACGAGGTCAGGGATATACTAAAGAATTTGAAGTGGGTGGACAAATTTGTATGCACGGACCACAATGCCAACATACGAGGGATCCTTATAATATTTAAAAAACAAATTAGCGCTCAAATTCTGGATCAGAAAGAAGATCTTAGTGGTAGATGGCTATTGATAAAAGTGCTGTTAGAAGGGCTAGTGTATACCCTAGTGGGTTATTATGGCCCGAATCAAGATGACCCGTCTTTTCTGAACAAAATTCAGAATTATCTGATCTCTTGCCAAGACCCCATTATTTGGGTGGGAGACTTTAACATAGTTTTAAATCCCAAGATGGACAAATCATCTAACTCAAGAGCAATAACACTCTCTAAATCTAGGCAAACTCTTTTCGGTATAATGTCGAATCTGGGGCTGGTGGATGAATGGAGGCAGAGATCGGGCAGTACACCAGGGGTTTCCTTTCACAACTACAAATATAAACATAAGTCAAGAATCGATTACGCCTTTTTCAGTCATAAGTTGACAGACGGCTTGAAGGAGCTATCATATATCCCCTCCCACCTCTCCGACCATTCGGCCATTTTTTTCATCCTGTTTCATCATCAGCAGACCATGCAAACCTCTTGGTCTTTTGATCGGATGATTCTGCTTGAAGAGGATGAAATTTGCTTCCTTGTCGCTGAAGTTAGCATATTCCTGGATATTAATATAAATTCAGCCTCAATAGCCACCGTATGGGAAGCATTGAAAGCCTTCCAAAGAGGCTGCATAACAAATAGAGCCTCGTATAGACGTAAGGTCTATAGAACCGCAGTCCCTAATATAGAGCAGGAGCTTAGGCAGATAGAGCTGAGAAGAGTTCCACTCTCGGCAGAGGACCTGGAGATGCGGGCTGCGTTGAAGGCAAAGCTTGAAAATCCACTTCAGGAAAGGGTGGCCAAGAGATGGGAGGTAAGTAAGCGGTCACATTTCGAGTACGGAGAGTTGGCGGGTAAAATCTTGGCGTGGAAAATAAAAGCAGATCAGGCTAAAAAATATATTAAGGAAATAAATCGGGTAGGGGAAGTCAAGGCTAGATCTACTACTGCAGAAATAGGGACCGCCTTTCAGGAGTTCTTTCAAAATATTTACAAGGAAGACATCGTGGATGACCTCATGGCTAAGGAGGCCAGGGAGGCATGGTTAGATGAGGCTCACCTCCCCACATTTTCGTCAGACCAGCGTGACCAATTGGAGACCAAAATAACTGAGGGCGAAGTCAGCACTGCCATCAAGCAATTGAAGCGAGCGAAAGCCGCAGGCCTGGATGGCCTTCCAGGGGAAGTGTACAGTGCACTGGGTTCAGTAATAGTTCCATCTTTGACCGCACTTTTTAATGCTATATTCATGGAAGGCATGGCCCCGCCAGACTCGTGGAATGAGGCTACTATTGTGCTGATCCCTAAATCTGGCAAGGACCCAGCTGATTGCGGGTCCTATAGACCAATCTCACTCCTAAACAATGACTATAAGATCTTTGCGGCCATTCTCGCGGGAAGGTTAGGGAGTGAGATCGGGTCAATAATCCATCACGACCAGAAGGGATTTATAAGAGGGCGACAGCTGGCAGATCTCACTCATGATTTGGCTGGAGCAATTGATATCGCGACTTAATTTTCTCTCCCATTGGCCACTTTTACCCTGGACGCCACCAAAGCCTTTGACAGGGTCAACTGGCCTTATTTGACCGCGATTCTGGAAAGGGTTAATGTAGGAGGAAATTTTCGTCGAGCTATCGCACTCCTTTATAAGGATCCAAGGGCTAGACTTCTGGTTAATGGGGCCCTTACTGAGCATTTTAAAATCACGAGGGGTAGCAGGCAGGGTTGCCCGCTTTCTCCCCTCCTATTTAATATATACATCGAACCCTTTGCTCAAATTCTGAGAGACAATGATAACATCCCCTCTTTTGAGTTTGGGGGATGGGTTAAGCGGATAGGACTTTATGCGGACGATATTATTGTTTATACAAACGACCCTGTGCAGGCTTTCCCCGTCATTATCAATAGAGCAAAGGAATTTGGGCGGATTTCTGGGTATGAAATCAATGAAGGAAAGGCTGAGGTGATGACCTGGAATATTCCAAACCCGAATTTGGTCGTCGTCCCATCTATGCGCTATCACGTACTCGGGATTTAAGATACCTGGAGAAGCTGGCGTCACGTTCGTCTATGTGTACTACACAATACGTATTGAATGGGAAACCACTTGTTTCGATAGCAGTTTATTTTGCTGCCTAGTGACGCCACCATCATTGACACCATTTGGCGGTTTGGAATTATCACCGCCTTAGAAAAATTTTTACTCAAGCAAGAAAGAGCCTTGAAAAAGTCGCGGGACTACATTCCCTTGTGGCGACGAAACACGTGTTGGCTGACTGGAAATACTATGAAGAATAGAAACCAATAAACAACGAACTAGAAGAATGAAGAAAGACTAACTCATTCTTGTGTCAATGTGTTTGAAATTGTTGTTTTTTGTGAAAACACGTAATATTTCTAAAAACATATATTACCAGTACGAGTGCTAGGGATTGCTTTTTGTAGCAGGCAGGGTTGCCCGCTTTCTCCCCTCCTATTTAATATATACATCGAACCCTTTGCTCAAATTCTGAGAGACAATGATAACATCCCCTCTTTTGAGTTTGGGGGATGGGTTAAGCGGATAGGACTTTATGCGGATGATATTATTGTTTATACAAACGACCCTGTGCAGGCTTTCCCCGTCATTATCAATAGAGCAAAGGAATTTGGGCGGATTTCTGGGTATGAAATCAATGAAGGAAAGGCTGAGGTGATGACCTGGAATATTCCAAACCCGAATTTGGTCGTCGTCCCATCTATGCGCTATCTGGGAATTAAGATCACCCAGGAGATCGGTAAAATGGCATATATTAATTTGGACCAGGTTTTCCGAGAATATCGGGCACTACTAAAAGCCTGGGCCTTTCTTCCACTGACAATACTTGGGAGAGTCAGTTTAGTAAAAATGTCCATCCTCCCCAAGTATACGTTCATTTTTAACACCATCCCTCTAGCCTTTGACCATAATTCAAAAATGTCAGCAAGACATAAACTCATTTGTTTGGAATTATAAAGCTACTAGACTGGCCTGGAAAAAACTGAGAAGGAGGAGGGAGAAGGGGGGGCTTACACTCCCGGACCTACAATATTATGCCTGGGCGTTTCAGTTATCATACTCCAGGATGTTGTTGAAATCTCCATCAAGCGCACCAATTGGTAAAATGTTTAAAGCTATGTTGAATGGGGCAGATTTGCCCCCTGATGGTTTTCTTTTTAAATTTGGAGACCGGAAGTTCTTCAAGAAGGTGAGGTTAAAGATTCTACTATCATTGGCTAAAGCTTGGAAATTGATTAGAGAAAGGGTGGGGTTGCCATATTTTTCTAGGCTTGCCCCAATCTGGGACTCCCCGGGGCTCCCTCCATGTTTAAGGGATAGTCTTGCAACACCTATCAGGGAGGCAGGGATAGTAAGTTGGGGACAGCTGTTAGTGGATGGGGCATTGTTGGGGTGGGAGGAGTTATATGAGAAGGTTGGCCCACACTATCTAGATTTAAATACATGCAGCTCGTTAGCTGGTCCCGGGAATTGACTAGGAAAAAGATATACTCGGGGAGGAGCAGCGTCTTGGAGGAACAGTTGATAGAGAGACAAGAGGGGGGGAAAGAGGTAGCCTTTTGGTACTGGGCTATTCAGGAGGAGGTGGATGGGGACTTCACTCTACCTGATGAACAGTGGGGTGGGCTCATGGGTATGCAGTGTGAGGATATATGGATAAGATCTTTCACTCTCCTGTATAAAGTGGTTAAGCTGGCTTGGTTGAGGCGGAACCGTCTGTTTACCCTCCATCGAGCCTATTTATCCCCTCAAAGGTTATCTAAATTTCAGCCGGGAAAATCATGTAATAAGTGTAATCTCACTGCAGCTTCTGATGTTCATATGTTTATGGACTGTCCACTTATTAACACCTCCTGGGAGGAAGTAAAGACTACTTTGGACGCCATCCTCAAGAAACCTATATCTCTTACTCTGCCGTTAATAATATTTGGGGTGGATGATAATATCACGGGGCAGGCAAAGAGTTTCCTGTTTTATGCAATCCTGTTGGCCAGACGGCAGATCAGTAAATTTTGGGTAGATCAGAAGGCACCTTCACATGCAGGCTGGTTAGAGTCCATATATGATACATCTAAGATGGACATGGCCAGATCATGTAGCCAACGTAACCTCTCTTTTTGGAACTTGCTGGTCCACTGGAAATAAAAGGCTCTGTTGAGTTTCCGGGGTTTTTTTTTTTTTTTTTTTTTTCCCGGTTCCAATGATTATGCCATCATACTCCAGGTGCCTTGGTGGTTCCTTCTAAAAGGCTTATTAAGTCTAGATGGAGTAGCGAGGGGTTGATGTGCCCTCTCATCCTTCTCTCTCTTCCCGCAATAACATCCCGGAGAGCGTCTTTCGCCGGTCTATATTTCTTTGGTGTCCAGGTCTGGGATAAGAACAGTAACTAGTTCCAGACGACATCTAAGGTGATTGGCGCCTCTTTTTTGGGGGGATTGTGGGGCAGGCAAATGAGGACAAAAAAAAAAAGATTCTTGTAATACATGTAAAAGTAGCGTTGCATGTACAATTTTTGCTATATATTTAAAAATGTTGAATGATGAAGTTGAACTGAAAAACACTATTACAGCTGAAATTAGTAATGAAAGTTCTCAAGATAGTGAAACTAATGGTCCATGTAGTCACGATCTTCCTGGACGAGCAATACTGGAAAATGAAGCAGCCATTGCTATGCATGAAGTTGAAATTACAATGCGGTACAGCAAGTCCGAACAGTGAAACGGGGTCTTGATTCTATGATTGAGGATGTCAGAAGTTAAAGTCTGTGATCATTTCTGTGTAGCCCCTCTGACCATGTGCAATCAACTCTAGGTCCCAACAGTAGAATGGTGTCTTGATCTCACAATGGACGATGATACAACTGCATCTGAGAGTGGAGATGAAGGTACTCCCTTCGACCAGGTACAACTAGCTCTAGGTCCCAACAGTGGAACAGTGTCTTGATTCCACCATGGATGATGTCCGATATTACCTGCTGCTTTTTTTTCGCAGAACTCACTCTGTTGAGGTGCATCAGACTCTGTGCTTTCGTAGCTAACTGCTGTACAGGATTATTGGGGTTGGTTGAGTGTAGTCACTGGAGTACACCGCGGTACAGCAGGTCCGAATACTGAAACGGGGTCTTGATTGTATTATTGAGGATATCAGAAGTTAAAGTCTGTGTTTATTTCTGTGTAACACCTTCGACCAGGTGCAACCAGCTCTAGGTCCTAATAGTGGAACGGTGTCTTGATCCCAGAATGGAAGATGTCCAATATTACTTGCTGCTTGGTTTTCATAGAACTTCCTCCGTTGAGGTGCATCAGACACTGTGCTTCCGTAGTTAACTGTTGCACATGGTTATTGTGCTTCGTTGACACCAGTCAGTGGAGTACACCATGGTACAGCAGGTTCCAACAGTGAAACGGGGTCTTGATTCTGTGACTAAGGATGTGAGAAGTTAAAGTGTGTGATTATTTTTGTGTACCCCCTCTGATCAGGTGCAACGAACTGTAGGTTCCAACAGTGGAACGGTCTTTTGATCCCACAATGAATGATGTTAGAACTGCATCTGAGAGTGGAAATGAAGGTACTCCTTTTGACCAGGTGCAACCAACTCTAGGTCCCAACAGTGGAACGGTGTCTTGTTCCCACAATGTACGATGTCCAATATAACGTGCAGGTGAATTTTCAGAGGTCCTTCTGTTGAGGTGCATCAGACTTTGTGCTTCCGTAGTTAACTGCTGCACATGATTAATGGCCTTGGTTGATTGTAGTTGGTGGAGTACAGCACGGTACAGGAGGTCTGAACAGTAGAACGGGATCTTGATTCTATGATTGAGGATGTCAGAAGTTACAGTTTGTGATGATTTGTGGTACCCCCTCCGATGAGGTGCATCAAACACTAGGTCCCAACAGTGGAACGGTGTCTTCATCTGACAATGGAGGATGTTAGAACTTCATCTGAGAGTGGAGTGCAAGCAACTATAGGTCCCAAGAGTGGAACGGTGTCTTGATTCCACAGTGGAAGATATCCGATATTACTTGGTGTTTCCGTAGCTAACTGTTGCACAATATTATTGTGCTTGGTTGACACTAGTCGGTGGAGTACACTGTGGTAAAGTAGGCCTGAACAGTGAAATGGGGTCTTTATTGTATGATTGAGGATGTCAGAAGTTAAAGTCTGATATTATTTCTGTGTACCCCTTCTGATCTCCTGCAAGCAAGTCCATGCTTTTGAATTGAACGGTACATGGCTGTCAGGTGTTAATGAATAGTGAGTCTGGCCTACAATGCAGACAGAAGTGTTCACAATCCAGATCGAGTGCTGATTGTTTAATTATAGAATCCAGTAACTACAATGTCTATTGGACTATACATATTATGTTTTAGTGTACTTCTTTGAAGACATTTTTTGAAATTACATATAGGATTAGTACAATGACCACATTTAATTTGCAAGTGCAAAGGAACACTGAATAGTCTACACTGTAGACAGCAGAAATGGTATTTGAATTGTTTTGTTTTATTTATTGCAGATTTTTCTGCAATTTATGTTCTTGTCTTTTGTTAAGAGGAAGTGACAGAAAGCATTCATGAATGTCTGTGTGACTACTGTTTACAATTAACACTGCAGATAGCAGTGTTCACAATTCGGATCGAGTTGGTCTTGTAGAGGACGCAGTTCTGTAGGAAAAGACATTGCTCCAGTGTCTACACCATGAATACGTATTATTACAGGCTCCAGACACGCTTTTGTTGCTTCGCGTATGACAAACTGTGTAGCTGAATTCCACCTTACGTAGCTGTGGGCCCTTGCTGACCGCTCTCTCTGGCCTACACTGTAGATGGCAGTGTTCACAATTTAGATTGAGTTGCTATTGCTGATGATGTTCTGTTGATGGCAACAGATATTACTCCAAGTACGGCCTGCCCGTCTACAGCACACATCATTGCTGGTTGTTGACATGCTGAATGATTTTGATGTGGCTGAGTGCACTAAAACTGATGGACCCTTTTTGATAAAATCTTTTTGTGTATTATTTCTGATCTATTAATTGTGTCTCAGTATACCATAAGTTGTGTTTCTTTTACGATAGAATATTTTTCTGTATTACTTCACATCTACTGTCCCTACCTTACTGCAGTACAAACTATTGATTCTTTTATTATTGAATGTCTGTGTGTGATCCAATGTTTACTGTTGTAGTAGATGATAGCAGCAACTATTCCTTGAGGAATGGTTTACACTGAATCCACACGCATCCACCACAGATGTTACTGGATATGTGACCCTGGTAATAAAAAGGTGTCGTGCGCATGTGCTCATACCCACTTCCACTATCTATCTGTGTCCGTGTGTTCATTATCTATGCATGATAGTGCCCCTGGGCCGTATGATATTACATTGTGCTGTGGGCAGTGTATGTAACTATGTTACCTCTGGTAGTGGGGAAAACTTTGGTTATGTAACTTGTAGGTGTATGGCTATCACAGGTGGAAGGCTACTTTACAGACCATGAATATTGATGAAGATGATGGTTGCATGTTGTGTGTAGTGTAAGATATGTGTACATTGCAAAAAGTTTAGAAAAAAGCTGTCTAAGCAGAAGAGGTGTGTCTCATCAAATGCAGTACAGAGATTGACTAAAATGGGTGGCGTTTTCCAACTGTTACAATGGGAAATGTTATGAACTAATGAATTGCTTTTTTTAAGGGTCACATGGCAATCACGCACCTAGTGTGCAAGGAGACCGCACGTGACGTGATTTTGAGAAAATATATTTATTATAATAGAAGTTTATTAGAGTTAGAAATATATAACTGTTTAAAATATGTTTAATTATCGCTTGCTCTCATATACACTTTAAAGTTTTTTAGATATAGTTTTGAGACAAAAAAATGAGGGAATGGTGTATGCGGTGCAACATTGTACGTCTATGACGTAACACAGGGCGTGGCAGCGTGCACTCGTCGCATACGCAACACGCAGCGGGCGCGACCCTATACGTACATGATGTAACGCGTGGCTTGGTAGTGCGTACCCATCGCATACCAAAGTAGCAGCTGGCGCGACCTCATATGTACATGTTGTTATGCGGAACACAGTGCCACAAACCCTTTGGATACGAAATGCGCATCATTTAAATGTGGTGGATAGGATTAGCGTGTTGATTGAGCTTGGTAGACTACCGGTACGAGACTGTAGTTTACTCCAAAAAAAAAAAAGAGATATACATATTTTGTGGGGAAGTTATAAAAGATTACATCATTTGTAAAGTTTAAAAAAAGGATGATAGAGTTGCAAAATATTAAAAAACAATTTGAAAAAATATAGGTTTTATAAATATTAAAATATTAAATTAACATTTAAAAAATCTTCGAAATTCACTGAAAAACCATAGGTTTTACAGACGTTAAAGTTAGGAATTAGCATTTAAAAAACCTTAGAAATTCACTGATAAAAACCAAAGGTTTCAGGGACGTTATAGTTAGTTGGACATTTGACTCATATAAAACCAGAGAAATTCGCCTTTTATAGTTAGTTGAGCTAACTATAACTCACGCGCCTGCAATGCACTGCTGATGACGTCACATATTACATCACTCATGACATGGTCAGTGACATCACTGATGACATCACTGATGACATCTCAAATGACATCACTGATGACATCACTGATGACATCATCCACGTGATAGTCTGACACACCTCTTCACACTGTAATATAACCTTTGATAGAAGCACTCTATAATACAGACTACTGTTTTGAAAAGCAAAGACACATCAATCCCAGATACTAGATATCCATCCACTGATTCCTATCTATATATTGTGAGCCAGATATGGTGTCACTCATCATTACATCAGTATAATATCCACTCATACATGTATATATACATTTTCACAGTGCTACTGATCAGTAGAGTTACTCACACATCTATTCAGTCATGCCAAAAATCAATCATACACCCATGTACTCACCTATGCAGATATATACATAACACCTGCCTTATTTCTACACACATCACTTTCCTTATTTATATAGATACTATCACATACTTACTCTCTTATACAATCACAAATACATGTACACATTCGTGTATGTAGACACTCTTGCAATCACTGTCTTTCACATAGTCAATTATACACCCCAACACTCACATATAGTGTGTAAAAACATATATAGTTACTCACATATATACAACTGAGACATCAATTCCCTAATGAACACACCTGTTCTCACAGTCAGCTATCTATACAGCCCTTCTGAGATGCACTTTTGAATCAATAGAACCAGTGAATCGGCCATTCAGACATGTATGCACAGAGTCAGACACCACCCACACACCCACATAGACAATCAGACCCCATACAGATTCTCATACAATCAATGAAAAACACATGTACACACTGATGTAGCTACTCACCAAGCCATGCACCTGCTTACACACCAAGTGAGAGACTAGGAGAGACATTCACACAGTTTAGTCACTAATCCATGCATTCAGTAACATACATTAAATCAGTGACTTATAGAGTCAGTCATGCATCTACTAAATAATGTATTCAGGCACTTTTATACCGACTTATCCTTGAATAGACCTTGGCATAGAAATATATGAAAAATATTTAAACTTTACAGAAACACACATTCACTGGATGATCTCATCAGTGATGTTATCAGTGATGTCATTTGAGATGTCATCAGTGATGTCATCAGTGATATCTCTGACCATGTCATGAGTGATGTAATATGTGATGTCATCAGCAGTGCATTGCAGGCGCACTAGTTATAGTAATTGGAGGAGTGAATCAGTAGTGTGGAGGTGGTTAGGGGACTGCATAGATTGTGCACATTTGATTGTAGCACTGCATGTCTTAATGCCTGAGTCATTGTACAACTACATGGATAGTGACTGGATACTTAGAGTGCTACAAGTTCACAGCATGGTGAATTTATAAGTGCTTGGGTTTTGGCGCAGTGATTAGATAAGGACATGGTACATGTGTAGAGCATGATTGATTCTAAGAGTGCATGGGAGATGGATGGCCGGCATGTGTAATGCACAGGTAAGTGTAGGTCTGCATGTGTTACTACCTGTGTTATTGTAGGCGTACATGAGTACTGACTGGATGATTACACTACTGCAAGGAGAGTGCATGGTGATTTTATAAATGGTTGGGTTTTGGCAGAGTGATTGGATTAGGAAATGGGACTGGCTCGGTAACTGAAGGTGGACATTGGTAGTAACAGGGAGATTGGTAAACTGTATAGTTAGAAGTCAACGTCCTGGATGATTGGAGGAGTGGACAAAGAGTGACATAGTGATTGCTGGACTGCCTGGGTACTACTTGGGTAATTGGAGGAGTGAATCAGTTGTGTGGAGGTGGTTAGGGGAATGCATAGATTGTGTACATCTGATTGTAGCACTTCATGTCTTAATGCCTGAGTCATCATACAAGTAAATGGGTAGTGACTGGATACTTAGAGTGCTGCAAGTTGACAGCATGATGAATTTATAAGTGTTTTGGGTTTTGGCACAGTGATTAGATAAGGGCATGGTACTGGCTGGATGATAGGAGGAGTGGACGGAGAGTGGCAGAGTGATTGCTGGACTGCATGGGTACTACCTGGGTAATAGGAGGAGTGAATCAGTAGTGTGGAGGTGGTTAGGGGACTGCATAGAAAGTGCACATTTGAATGTAGCACTGCATGCATTAATGCCTGAGTTATTGTATAAGTACATGGATAGTTACTGGATACTTAGAGTGCTCAAAGTTGACAGCATAGTGAATTTATTAGTACTTGGGTTTTGGCTCAGTTATTAGATAAGGACATGGTTCTGGCTGGATGATTGGAGGAGTGGACGGAGAGTGACAGTGTGATTGCTGGACTGCATGGGCACTACCTGGGTAATTGCAGGAGTGAATCAGTAGTGTGGATGTAGTTAGAGGACTACATAGATTGTGCACATTTGATTGTAGCACTGCATGTCTTAATGCCGAGGCATTGTACAAGTACATGGATAGTGACTGGATACTTAGAGTGCTGCAAGTTGCCAGTATTGTGAATTAATAACTGCTTGGGTTTTGGCGCAGTAATTAGATAAGGACATGGTACTGGCTGGATGATAGGAGGAGTGTACGGAGAGTGACAGAGTGATTGATGGACTGCATGGGTACTACCTGGATAATTGCAGGAGTGAATCAGTAGTGTGGAGGTGGTTAGGGGACTGCATAGATAGTGCACATTTGATTGTAGCACTGCATGTCTTAATGCCTGAGTGATTGTACAAGTACATGGATAGTGACTGGCTACTTAAAGTGCTGCAAGTTGACAGCATGGTCATGGTGAATTTATAAGTTCTTCGGTTTTGGCACAGTGATTAGATAAGGACATGGTACTCACTTAATGATTGGAGGAGTGGACGGAGAGTGACAGTGTGATCGCTGGACTGTATGGGTGCTAGCTGGGTAATTGGAGGAGTGAATCAGTAGTGTGGAGGTGGTTAGGGTACTGCATAGATAGTGCACATTTGATTGTAGCACTGCATGTCTTAATGCCTGAGTCATTGTACAAGTATATGGATAGTGACTGGATACTTAGAGTGCTGCAAGTTGGAAGCATAGTGAATTCATAAGTACTTGGGTTTTGGCCCAGTAATTAGATAAGGACATGGTTCTGGCTGGATGATTGGAGGAGTGGGCGGAGAGTGACAGAGTGATTGCTGGACTGCATGGGTACTACCTGGGTAATAGGAGGAGTGAATCAGTAGTGTGGAGGTGGTTAGGGGACTGCATAGATAGTGCACATTTGATTGTAGCACTACATGTCTTAATGCCTGAGTCATTGTACAAGTCCATGGATAGTGACTGGATACTTAGAGAGCTGCAAGTTGGCAGCATAGTGAATTTATAAGTACTTGGGTTTTGGCCCAGTAATTAGATAAGGACATGGTTCTGGCTGGATGATTGGAGGAGTGGACGGAGAGTGACAGTGTGATTGCTGGACTGCATGGGTACTACCTGGGTAATTGCAGGAGTGAATCAGTAGTGTGGAGGTGGTTAGGGGACTGCATAGATATTGCACATTTGATTATAGCACTGCATGTCTTAATGCCTGAGTGATTGTACAAGTATATGGATAGTAACTGGATACTTAGAGTGCTGCAAGTTGGCAGCATAGTGAATTTATAAGTGCTTTAGTTTTGGTGCAGTGATTAGATAAGGACATGGTACTGGCTGGATGATTGGAGGAGTGGATGTAGAGTCACAGAGTGATTGATGGACAGCATGGGTACTACCTGGATAATTGCAAGAGTGAATCAGTAGTGTGGAGGTGGTTAGGGGACTGCATAGATAGTGCACATTTGATTGTAGCACTGCATGTCTTAATGCCTGAGTCATTGTAAAAGTACATTGATAGTGACTGGATACTTAGAGTGCTGCAAGTTGACAGCATGGTGAATTTATAAGTACTTCGGCTTTGTCACATTGATTAGATAAGGACATGGTACTGACTGGATGATTTTAGGAGTGGACGGAGAGTGACAATGTGATTGCTGGACTGCATGGGTACTACCTGGACAATTGTAGGAGTGAATCAGTAGTGTGGAGGTGGTTAGGGGACTGCGTTGATTGTGCACATTTGATTGTAGCACTGCATGTCTTAATGCCTGAGTCATTGTACAAGCACATGGATAGTTACTGGATACTTAGAGTGCTGCATGTTGACAGCAAGGTGAATTTATAAGTGCTTTCGGCGAAGTGATTACATAATGACAAGGCAGAGTGATTAAAAGAGTCCACGGGGTGACAGGGGGATTGCTGGACCGCATGTGTAGTGCTGTAGTGGAGACAGGGTTTTATGTGCACACATTGCTCTGTTAGCATAAGTGCTTTAGAAGTTAAACACCATCTTGCCACTTTTCTGCTTTTGCACACGACACTACAGGTAGGTGCTATTACAAGTAAAACTGCTTGCTTGCTTTTTCTTCACATGAGAACGGTCTGTTGTTCACATCCCTAGACGTGCCCCGCGACCTTAGTCTGAACACTGTGTGCAGAAGCCGTCAAGGTCAAATAACAATGTATGCTGTTGAATTCAGGTTGATCGGCCCACGCTCTACACACAAGCACACAGCTGCAAATATCAAAAACTCGGGTGCCTTTAATATTGCATTTGCATGCATGATTGAGGTGCTTGGAGAAAAACCTTTTCAGACACAGAGAGCAGAGCTGATCCTGTGATGTGATTCACCTAAGCTGATCTTTGAGGTATGGGATTCCATATTCAAACCTAGAGACCTTCTATTTAGTTTATAAAACTAGTTTACTAGCGAAGGGAGGGTGGTTCACAAAGTATTATAGGACCTGTTTACCACAATCATTTTTTATATGATTTCTTCCTTCATTTTCTATGGAATTGTAACAATGCTGATGGCTTTATTTCTAATCATTTGTCTGCTTATGTTAGCACCTTAGAGCACGTAGTTAAAAATAAACATTTTAAACTTTTCCGTGTCTCTGATTACTCTTGTTGTGGACTGATATGAGACTAATAACGAAAAGGTGTTTCTGATTCCCACCATTCCTGAGAGTACTCTAAGGGGCTTATTTACAAGCCCCTTGCGCCAAGTTTGCGTCATTTTTAACATGGGAAAAGTGATGTACGGTTGGCGCAAGGAGCTTGTAAATAAGCCCCTAAGTCACTTGTTCTGGGTTGTCTAATCATTGGTAGCTTCGAGATGAAACGGAGAACGAATGAGACACTGATGCTAGTCGGTTAGGGGTTCTGGGTACTGAGGTGAGTTTTTTGGTAACCAGGAAACGTCCTGGTTTCCTGTGCATAGCTCTGTGCATGAGCAGAATCCCCGCAACAGTGCTTTGGAGATTTTACCACTGCATAAGTTAATGCATGAGTCATTGCATGAATGCATGGCTAGTGCTTGGATACTATCTGTGTGATTGTACAATATAGAATCAGTAAATCATTTCTCATGTACTTATAAAATCATATTTTCACTGCCTTTGCACTCCTGTAATCAGTCAAGCACCTCTCAATAATTCAGTAAATATACATACAACTATATAAATACATCTGAATACATACATGAGTCAATACATACTATCTAGTTAAGTGGATAACTACAACATGCCAGAAAGACTAAAATGTGGTGGTTTACTTTTGAGCTACATCTTGTCTATTAAATCTAGAAATATACGACCTCATCAAACTATACCTCTCAACAGACTTAAGGAAGAAGACTAATAAACAACACCTTTAATGAGCATATATCTAAAATTATGTGGCATCATTCAACTATTCCTTAGCTCAAACTACAAAAAGAAGCATAATTAACAACACCTTATTTCACCATTCTATCTTAAAACATTTGGCATCATTTAACTTTACCTTCTGTACAAACTAAGAACAGAAACTTAATTATTAATACCTAATATGACCATCTTTCAAACAGCACAGATGTGCTACATTTTACCAAACTAACTATAATTATGCAGTATCATTAACTATACCTTTGTTGAAAGAAGAAACAAAGATGCCTAATAAACTACACCTATATGAGCATCTTTGAAAATACACATTTGTAGTGCATGTTCAACCAAGTATCAAAAAATAAGAAGCATCATTCAGCTATACCTTCGAACAGACTTAAATATATATATCACTGTACAAACTGTTTTTTAACAAACTTCAAGTACAATAAAAATAATCCCAATATACATCTCTACATTTAATAATATCTTTCAAACAACACAGTTTTAGAATAATGTCAAATTCATTTTAAATTAACCTCAAAACTCACCTTTTAAATAAATCTATTGAATGAAAAATATCACACACTCCAACAGGATTTTCTTTCACACACAGAGAATATAGATCACCACACTCTCCAAGGTAAAACCAGTAATGGCAGGATTTCCCTCTATTTTGCCATACAAATACACATAAGCAACAAATCACATTGCTTCCCAGAGATTTTCAAATTGAAAAACACATGTCCATAGGTCATACATAATAACACTTTTCAACTGACTTCTTCACCCCTTCGTCTTAAGGCCAGTTTCCATAGCAACATCTCATGCAACATTCAACTTAACTGTCAGGTCAAAAATTCACTACAGAATGTTGCAAATAAGAACAGGAAGTGTGGTTGCTTTTGCAAAACATACCCTTATCCTTTCTGCTTGTGGGACCCCTTGAGCAGGCCTGGGGGTCAGGGTGTTTATACACTGCCCCCTTTTCCTGTTTTTCATCTTTGTTTTTACTGTTTTCTTGTCACTCGGTTCTACCGAGTCACAAGATGGCTGCCAACACTTTCTGGTTTGGAGTGTTGGCAGCCAATCACAGTGAAGCTCGTGGTCAGGAGGGTTCGCGAATCCACCGCGTCCCTAGATATTTTTGAATTTCTCAGCAACTACTAAAAGGATTTACACCATTTAAAAAAAGGACGCTTTCTGAACCAAGCACTACCTTTTTGCCAAATTTGGTGTAATTCTGTTCAGCAGTTCGGGCTGTAGCCGTATCTAAACTTTCCTATGGGAAATTGATTTTCCAACCTCTATTTTTTTAATTTCTCAGGAACTACTGAACGGATTTACACCTTTAACAAAAAGGACTCTTTCTGAACTAACGGCTACCTTTTTGCCAAATATGGTATAATTCCGTTCAGCAGTTTGGGCTGTAGCCGTGTCTAAAGTTTCCACAGGAAAATAACATGGGAAAAACACATTTTGGGACATCCTTTTTTTCTCAGCTTCCACTTCACAAAACTTTCAAGACTGGAGCTGACCGGAGCGCCCCACTAGTTTTGAAAATTGCGCAAAGGTTCGTCAAATGACACCAAAGTTATTAGGAAAATAAAAAATAAAATGTTTTCCTATGGAAAATAGGTCCTAACTATAACTACCTACTGGCGACCGCCAGTAGGTAATATATATATATATCTGCAATCCAGTATTAGTAGTACCCTTCCCATGCAATCATCTACATCGGATCTCAGCCCCGCTATTGACAGTGAATCTGAGTCTAACCAGGTAAGATCGTCAAGGGCAATGGGGTTTCCAAAACCATCCCTGGCGCAGGAAGTCGATTACTTGCGCCAGGATACACGTCGGACCCTCAGAGCAAATGTACAAAGTGCAAACATGCCAAGAATAGGAACCAGAAGCGTAGAGCAAGGCGCCGATGCTGCATCAAACGCCAAGTCAAACAGCAAGAAAAAAGTCAACAAAAAATGGCAACGCAGATAACGGCGAATAAAGTTAAATCTAGTACAATAGTTAATTTGACGGTCATGAAATTGAACGATGAGGAAATGAGAACGCTATCGCTAGTATTATCCTTTAGCCCACAGGCAAATTTTGACTCTGCCAACACAAGGATTGACCTGTACAAGTTTGTACGTAAACTAAAGTTGCGCAAATACTACACAATGCGAGGAGCAACAAAGAAAAGAAAGCTGATATACAGTTATCAGCTACAGATGACTCTAATGAATTATCAACACAAGATGTAATTTTACTCAGGGATCTGGAGGAATTACATGCTGAAAAAACCATGATTGCCCAATTACCCTATTTTGATGAAAAAGAGACACAAACATCTGTACATATCCCATTCAAGCCTAAATCAACATTTTGCCCAATCATGCTCAGAGACAATTTGGACATATTTAATGAAAAGGTCACAAAGGAGTTAAAATCTCTCTATTACAAAACAACGCACTCAGCAAGGAAATTCAACAAACAAAATAATGATTATTACAGATTGGTGAAAAAACTTCAAGCACAAAAAAAGATCATCATTCGTCAGTCTGATAAAAGGGGCAATATTGTGCTATGGCCGTATGAAATGTACATGGAGGAAGCACTGAATCAACTCAATGATAGGGATTGCTGCAAACGAAGCAATATGCAATTTGTGACAGCACGCAATGAATTTTATAACAAACTGGTGGCATGGAAATCAGCAGGTTTACTTTCCAATGATGAATTTAGATTTTTTAAAGAATGACCACCCAAAAATTCCCGCAATGTACTTAATCCCGAAAGTTCATAAGTGCCTTTCAAAACCTCCAGGCAGGCCCATTATAACGGCTTGCGGGGCTTTACTGGAGAATACGTCTCGGTATGTGGACTTTTTCCTGCAAAACCACGTTAAAGGTCTCCCCTCCTATATACAGGACACGCAAGATTTTTTGAGGAAACTGAGTGGAGTTAAGTGGGAAGAAGATTATTTATTGATATCTTTAGACGTTACAACACTATACACTAGTTTCAATCACCGTGACGGTATTAAAGCAGTAGAATACTACCTGAATACTAGACCTGATATCATGCATATGCACAACAAAATGTTATCTACCATGATTTTAACCTGTCTTGAAAATAATTTATTTTTATTCAACAATCAGATTTTTTAGTAAATCAGAGGTGTAGCCATGGGGGCCTGTTTTTCTCACAGTTATGCCTGTCTGCATATGGGGATCTGGGAGGAACAGGTCCTAAGGATTGAATATGAAGAGATTTTAGTAAATCAGGTTTTATGTTGGTACAGATTCATTGATGACATTTTTATGATCTGGAGGGGAACTGATGAAAGTGCTCAGAAATTTGTAGAAAGTATCAATTGTAATAACTTAAACCTTAGTTTTACAGCACAAATGAGCAGAAAGAACATGTGTTTTTTAGATGTGGAAATCTACATAATTGACAAAAAGTTGGAAACCAAATTATATAGGATAGGTACTGCAGGTAACACTGTTTTACATGCTACGAGTCATCACCCTGCCCATCTGATTAATAGCATGCCCTATGGGGAGATGCTACGCATTCGAAGGGTATGCAGCAATGATAGTGAATGCAGGACGGCACAATTACAGAGCAAGGATAGGTTCCTGGACAGGGGCTATCCTGAAAAAATACTTAAGACTGCCATGAATAAGACTGCCCATCTAAATCAACTCCAAGCACTTACAAAACGTAACTAACCAGTCAGAACATCAAATGAACCATCCTCAAGATTGGTTCTAACATACAGCCTGCAAAACAAAGCCATACGCAAAATCCTTAATAAGAACTGGGCATTGGTAAGAAGTGACTCCGTTTTAAACAACCAGACCACTAGATCACCTTGCATAAATTTTAGGGCGACCCAGTCGATGAGCAATTCCTTAGTAAAAAGTAGTCCAAAAGTGGTGGTGGCTAAAATATGGTTGAGTCCCAGAAATGGCTTCACACGCTGTAACACATGCAAAGCGTGTAAATACAGGGTTAATAGAACAAGCTATACTACACGTTTTAAACCCAATGCAGTAACGATCAAGAAAAGTCTCAATTGCAAAACTTAATATGCAATTTATGTATTGGAGTGCCCACGCAACCTGCAATATGTAGGGAGTACTAAATTGCAGGTGCATAAGCGTGTACTCCAAAACTTGAGAGCGATTACAAATATTGATGTCACTTACCCGGTTGCTCGACATTTTAAGGAGTATCGTGACAGTAAGTTAGATAACCTGAAACACTTTGTCATAGATATGATCCTCCCCCAGGAGCGAGGCGGCAACCGGGAAGCTATGCTCCGGAAACTTAAGACTAGGTACATTTTAGAATTAGATAGTAAGATACCCCAGGGCTTGAATTAGAGTGAGGATTTTTATACATGTCTGTGATTGAATCCATCTGCTTTTAAATGAGATTTTAAGTAAGATCTTAGATCCTTTTAGCCACTGCCTCTATGATAATTGTTTTTACAGCTCTCCATTATTGCACATTTGCACTTTAGGAAGTCACAGCTGTGACTCCTATTGATGAATATTAGCACTGTTTTGCACATGCACTTTAGGCAAATTTATTCATGGAAAGATTTGCAATCAAGGCCCACTTGGGCAGGATCCAACTTGAGACAATGTTGTTTTGCTATTTCGCACATGACCTGGTATTAAATGTATATGGAGCCTCGTCAACATCCCTGTGATAAGCGCGGGGAAACTACCTGCTTGTTGGTTCTTGTGGTCCCTGGCCGAGTCCTTGCTGAATCCCTGTGTTCATCGTCGGTCTCCCCCGCCGCCTGCAGCCCCGTAACACCTAAGGGCGCGGCCGCTGTGAGGGGAGACTACACTACCCAGGAGCCTTAGCGGCCGGACGCCGTACACCGCCAGCTCGCGCTCAGCGGCGCTTAAATTCGAAATTGGTCTCCGGCCGAGTGGGAGCCTCGTAAACATCCATGTGATAAGCGCGGGGAAACTACCTGCTTGTTGGTTCTTGTGGTCCCTGGCCGAGTCCTTGCTGAATCCCTGTGTTCATCATCGGTCTCCCCCGCCGCCTGCAGCCCCGTAACACCTAAGGGCGCGGCCGCTGTGAGGGGAGACTACACTACCCAGGAGCCTTAGCGGCCGGACGCCGTACACCGCCAGCTCGCGCTCAGTGGCGCTTAAATTCGAAATTGGTCTCCGGCCGAGTGGGAGCCTCGTCAACATCCCTGTGATGAGCGCGGGGAAACTACCTGCTTGTTGGTTCTTGTGGTCCCTGGCCGAGTCCTTGCTGAATCCCTGTGTTCATCGTCGGTCTCCCCCACCGCCTGCAGCCCCGTAACACCTAAGGGCGCGGCCGCTGTGAGGGGAGACTACACTACCCAGGAGCCTTAGCGGCCGGACGCCGTACACCGCCAGATCGCGCTCAGTGGCGCTTAAATTCAAAATTGGACTCCCGCCTCGCGGGACGTGCGCGGGCGGCGCCGGGAGAAGCCCGGGACAAGGGCGGGACCGTCTGCGGCCGTCCGAGGCCGGAGGAGGCTGGGCTGGGCCATCGCTTTTGGCTCGCTTGTCAAGCTGGTCATCGTTCTTCTGCCATAGAAAGACTTCCGAGAACGTTAAGATAAGTCAGGGAGGGGTGTGTAGATTTAATACTGTCAGTTGTGTTAAACACCACATCTGGGGGCACAACAATTTGTCTTGTTTTGTTACACCTCACTGTAGCTATCGCCTGTGTGTTACCAGCGCAGGGTAATCTCTCACTGTAGTGGGCAAGCTAATACATTGTGGACTTTTTCTTCCGGGTCAGTTTCAATCGTCATTGTGAGAACATGGGGAAAACCAGAAAAACACCAACTAGACCAGGGTCGGGAGTTAGGGGCACATTAGATGCATTTATTACACGTGCCGAATCCCTGTTGACACATGAGATACAGTTGACGGAGCGTAGATTGTCCCTCGATTCCCTATTGGCACATAAACGCTCTTCGTTGGGGACAATAGCGGAATGTGTCACGCCTGGAGTGAGTAAATCGGCAGGTCAGGGTCCTTTCTTGCAGAGTAAAACTCAGGGCTCTACATTAGTACAAGTTCACACAAATAGGCAAAGTGACGGGGATGACGAGCTACCGCCACTGGTGGGCCCCGCGGTAGTTAAGGAGGTTAGCGGACCTGGGGGTGTTCAGGTGGGTGCCCAAGAACAGGATGCGATTACTCCCGGGGGTGAGAGGGATCTTAATGCTTCAGTGGAGAAGGAAAGGGTAGTAGTTACCCGATCAAAAAAAGTCTTACTAGCGCTAGACCCCCCCCAGAAAGTGCCACCACTGAGAGTTTAAAGTCCTCAACCAGGCCACAAAGTAAGGGGACAAGCAAAACTAAAAATGATACAAAAGCAAAAAAAGGTGGTTCCAGAATAGACCTCATAATAGTTGAGGATGAAAGTAATAGGCCAGCTTGTTCACAATGTCATTCCAGCTCCTCCGTAAACAGAACGGATTGGTCGCAGGAGATATTGAAAACACTGGAATCCAAGTTGGAAGCCCTTTTTCTTAAACACTTGGCCCCCTTGGTGGAAGACATAAAGAAAATCGAGGAAAAGGTCAATAGGTTGTTGGAGATGGATAAATGCGTTCTCCTAGCCCCCCAACAAATTACGAATTCTGATGGGCTAGAGATTGTATCTTGTCCGGGACGAGCAGGGTCGAAGCAGAGGGTTGATCGCAATGTGAGCAATGATAGTGACACACCCCCTGTTCGGGCGCCTGCGAGTCTCGACCAAGAGGCTAGTACAAAAGCCCAGATAGCAGCCACCGGTTCCCAGAATGCCCAGGTGCTGAGTTCCCCGGGCCTCCAGACGTTAGATTTGCCCCCAGCATGTTGCCCCTATACAATAGTTTTAGCAGGGGTCCCTGCCCAAAATGGGGAAAGAGAAGAATCTACAGGTTCCTTGATAAATAAGGTCAGTCACTGGCTGCATAATAACGCGAAGGAATCCAAGCATTGGAGAACGCACATTCTCATGGCAAGGAGGGTAGCCTGGATTGGTCCCTCAAAAAAGAAGTTTGCTGGAGATTGCGTTATTGTCAATTTTAGACACCGAGAGCTGGTAAAAGAACTGTTGGGTTATAGTTATGTGGCTTTTGACAGTGGGACGACTATAAAAATGCTCCCTCTGAACTTTTTCTATAGGGACCAGGCAAAAGCATCGCGTCAAGGGCCACGAAGTAGAGGGGAAGTCCCGCTATTAAGATCATATAGACTGGGGTCAGTCTCTAATAGGTTCAATCCATTGTCTGATGCGGCAGTGATGGATGAACTAGATTGACAGACTCAAGTCGAAATACCGGACAATTCATCACCTTCAGACAACATTATGCCTGGGGAGAATGTTGGCTTTACAGGAAATAGCCTTTTACCCGAAATCCCCCAAAATGAGGTTGTAACCATCCACTTAGCGACTAGTTCAGCAGTAGATCAGAGTAGTTCAGCAGAAGTGGGATCCCAAATTCAGTATACCCTAGTAAGGAATGTGACCACCCCGGGGAACGGGGAACTTAGGGTGGTATCGTGGAACATTGCTGGAATCTCGTCCAAATTAAGAAACAAGGAATGGTTGGAGTACAGCAAAAAGTTTCACATTATTTGTTTACAAGAAACATGGGAATCGGATAGTAGTGCCCCTCATCTAGATGGGTACAAAATGTTTTTTGTGCCCGCCCAAAAATCTATGATGGGAAGAGCGAAAGGGGGATTAATAACGTATGTATCTCTGACGCTACAAGGGACATGGGAAGGCATGGGCTGGAACTCGGAATACATTCAGGGTCTCAGTTATAGTAAAAAGGGGACTAAATTTGTATTGATGAATTTTTATAATGCGGGCCAATCAATGCAGAGGCTGGTTGATCTGAAGGATAGACTGGCCGACTTGTATTCTAGGGGAAAGCATCCCCCAAATATAATTTTGGTGGGCGATTTTAATTGTCACCCATGCCCATATCTGAAATGGGCCGGGGGAACATGGAATTCTTGTCCTTCCACTAGTAATTGGCACCTTGAACACACACAGGAAGGCAGCGAATTAAGCAAGATTCTGGGGATATACAATCTCGTCCCTACAATGGACCTGATTAAGCCCAGGATCTCGAACATCGTAAATACCACTTTTAAAGGCAGGGGAAAAGAAACTATTATTGATTTTATTTTTATTTCTTATGGGTTTAAAAGTAGGATCATAGATTTTAATATAGAAATTAGTATTTTTAGTGATCACAACCCACTGGTGTTGTCATTGCTGGACACGGACGATTCCGTGCAGTTAAGGCCCCGGACGATAAGGGGAAATTTGGAAGCAATTGATCAGGGCAGGCGACTACGTTGGTCTAATACTGATGGGGAAGTATTCTATAAAAAACTTCTTGTAAACCCAGAAAGCGGGATATGGTTGTGCCTAAACCAAGAAATTAGAGGCCAAGATCTGATAAATGCATTTGAAAGCATGGCAAGGGATATTGACAGGCTATTGAGGATTAAATCACAAGCACCGCCCAATCTCACACCCAAATGGTTTGACAAAGCATGCTCCAGAGCCCTAAAAGAATTAAAACGGGCACTCAAAAAGGTACCGAAGGACAGGAGCATGATAGTGGAATGTAGGGCCCACTATAAAATGGCCATAAAAAAGAGGAAAAAATCTATCCACTATGAAGCTTGGGCGAATTTAAGGGAGGCAGCCGAAATGAGAGATATGTCACGGTTTTGGAGGGTGATTAATGATCCTAGTTTTCAGCCCCCAAATAGCGTGAAGGTCTCCTGCAATATCTTGCCAGAAGCGTGGGTCTCCCATTTCAAAAAATTGTATAACCAGGGCAGTACCATGACCCAATACATCTCTGATGTAGGCGTGTTGCCAAGTTCATGGGTCCAGTTCACAGTGGACGAAATTAAAGTCGGAATTCAAGCCCTGACAAAGAACAAGGCCCCTGGCCCAGATGGGATTCCCCCCGACCTATTTTTATCCCAGGTTGACCTGTGGGCTCCCATACTCACTAGAGTTTTTAATACAGCAGTGGAAAGGGGAATGCCCAGGTCTTGGTCAACTGCCACCATCGGTCCCCTCTTCAAAAAGGGCAATAAAAGCGATCCCCAATGTTACCGCCCGATTTCATTAATTGATGTCTCAGCAAAGGTTTTAGGGAAGGTAATTCTAAACCGTCTGATGGACTGGGCTGAGGAAAATAAGATTATTACAGATACTCAGTACGGTTTTAGAACGGGTCGCTCTACATCAGATCAATGTCTCAATCTATATAATCTGGTGGCCAAGTATACTCTTGCCGACGATGGGACAGTTTATCTTGCTTTCATGGATCTAACGGCAGCTTTTGATCGGGTCAACCGGGAAAAACTATGCGAGATTTTAGAGTTGCTTGGGGTGGACCCTAGTTTGATTTTCATTTTAAAAACTCTACATATGGACACAACTGCTCAGATTATATACAGCAATGAGGGGAACTTAATTGATCATTTTGCTTGCACTGGGGGGGGTGAGACAGGGTTGTATTTTGGCGCCCTTTTTATTTACGATATATATAAATGGTTTGGATAAAGCCCTAGGAAAATTGGGGGTGGACTGCCCTAGAGTGGCCAACAGAAGTATACCTGTTCTGCTATATGCGGACGATGCACTACTCCTCGCACGAACAGGGAGGGGTCTGCAGGCCCTCATTGACGGCTTTTGTGGGTTTATGGCACACCTAGACTTATCTCCCAACCTAACAAAATCCTATATCATGGAAGCTGGAAAAAGACCAATGAGGAATTTCAGTTTCAAAATTGGGGGTCATAAGCTCGAGAAGGTTGAGGTTTTTAATTATCTAGGAATCATTTTTGATAAACACCTTAAATTCACGCCATTAGTCACAGAAAAGTGTAAACAGCACACAAATATAATGGGTTCAATTATGTCCCGCGCCACGAGGTTAGGCCACTGGTCCCCGAACGAAGTATTGAATTTATACAATTCAATCTGTTGCTCCAAGATCATGTATGGGAGTGAGGTCTGGGGTACTAGAAACACCTCCATGATACAACAGGAGGAAAATAAGTTTCTTAGAAGGATCTTGCAAGTACCACAAAGCATCCCGGCCTATATCATACATGAAGAGTTAGGGCTCCCTTACATCTCTGATAGAATAAGCCTTAAACCAATAATGTGTTGGATTAAAATTTGGACTAATCCAGATGCTAGCTTTAGCAGAGATATAATTACAGATTGTATTAGAAGGGAAAAAAGTCACAAAATACCATGGCTCAAATTCGTGAAGGATAAGTTGAAGTGGCTGGGCTATGTAAGATGTTTTGATGAACCCACTTCCATGACGTCCCAATCGAAAACACTCATAAAAGCAGAATACTTGAGGCGGGTAGCCTGCTATAGAGAAGATTGTGAATTATTGAAAGGGTCAGTGCGTGCATATATACTTACGAAATCTGTTGCTGGCATAGAACCTTACTTGGCGCAAATTTATAACAAAAATGACAGATTTTTAATGACCAGATTTAGACTGGACCTTTTACGCCACATTTTAGCTGTTCCCGAGGGATTCACAAAAGATATTGGTTCAAAGGGTCCCTGTGGCTGCGATCTGGGATCTCCACAGGATACTCTTCACTTTGTATTCTTTTGTCCCCTATATGAATTCCGGCGGGATGTCTTTTTAAAACCCATCCTAAAAGCGAATAAATTCACCCACGTCAGGGTAGCTCTTTTATATTTAAAACTTTCTGCGGAACCTCTTACACTGTTTTGTACTGTGAACTTTTTAAGACTTGCTGCAAAATTGAGGAAATCGAGACGTGAGACATAAGTTATTCCGTTGTCAGCGTATAGGAGGTGGTGTCTCGCTTCATGTTATTTGACCCGCACTATGCATAAAACAGTAGTAATACCCAAAGAAGCATGTAAATGACGTATTGGATGATTTAGCGCATCGGGGATGTTATATGGTATTTTTTAATGATAAAATTTTCTTATAACATGTGTTTTAAGCATCTATGATCGTATATTTTATTCTGGACGATGGTTTTTTGCACTATATAGTTGCTTGCACCCTGCACTTTAATAAGTAGTAATTGATGAACCTATAGCCTGCCAGTCGTTTTGTATAATTTAGTCATCGAGGCTACGGACAGGACATTCAGAATCGACCTATTTTGTTTTACTCCCACTGTGTTAATGAGTTTTAATATGTGAAGTTGTTTGTAATATTATTCTGTAATATGTGTAATTATTTTGTTCTTTTCTTGGATGTTTTTATATCCGAATAAAGATATATTTTGATGATAAAAAAAAATGTATACATTGTTTGCAATAATATAAAAAATATATTTATATTTGATAATTTGATATCAACGCAAACTTTTAGAATTGAACAATTATCGATTACTATATGATGTTCATGTATTCCACTAATCATATTGTGTGCAGAAGGCTGCTTTTTAGCAAGGTTCTTTTTCTAACTTTTGGAAAATCTTTGCTAGATATCAAAAATTTATTATAATGTTTGAAGCATTGAATAATTGTTTTAAATGTTTTTACCATATGTGCTGCTTTTAATGCTATATTCTGGCTGATAACATTTATTTATCACTTTTTTTATATGCATTTGTAAGGGATCATGAAGTTTGCTTTTAGTGAACTGATAGCAGATTTTTTCTATGTATATGTCTTGTGATATCACTAATATGCACTGTCACTTTAAATATGGGAAGCACTCCACATGCGCGTCATGTGATCAAAGGCATTGTGCTGCCTGAAACGCGTCATGGCGGTGGTGCAGGGCGTCCACTAAATAAATTGAAAATTGCACCAGATCTGGGTCTGCATTCGTCATCATTTGGCATACCAGCGTTACCAGGCAAAGAAAGCTGCACGAAAGAGACTGCACAATTATGTTCCAAAACGAAGGACTGAAGGAAGGTATTTTAATTCAGTGACTTTTGGGACACCGGTGTTTGCAATAATAAGGCATTGTGGGTACTGTAGTTTGAATACTTATGTTTATTAATTTGTCAGAAGAATCGTAAGCAGCGGACGGGTGAAATGATGTAAAAAACAGTATAAGGAATAAGGATTTATCCTTGCATTCAAATTTAAAATTGCCACTGCTTCCTTTCATACAGCAACAAAACATGTGCAAGATGAACTTATATATGTACTGCAGTCACACCCTGCGCATTTTGAATTACCGTTTGGAAATAGGTACGTTGTCCCTCATCACTGTTAATGAATACCAGCTATAAAATAGACCAATCAGTGACTTTTTGACACTTTGCATATGAATAAGACTCAGGAGAGTTGAAACGCGTCATGCTGTGTTTGCTGCCAGAATAAATTGAATTTGAAACTCAGCACAGTGGTGTGGCTTGATCTTGCATCCCAGGAAGTGGAATGCGGTTTCGTTTGGAACATCTATATATATATATATATATATTACCTACTGGCGGTCGCCAGTAGGTAGATATAGTTAGGACCTATTTTCCATAGTAAATCCGCAACATTCTATTTGGAATAACGTTGGCGCCGATTGACGAATCTTCACAAAATTTTCCAAACTTTAGGCCAGCTCCGGTCCGCTCCTATCCTGAAAATTTCACGGTGATTCGTCAAGCGAGGGCCAAGAAAAAAGTGGGGTCCCAAAACGCTTTTTCCCCAGGCATTTTCCCATAGGACCTGTTGACGCAGCTACAGCCCAAACTGCTGAAAGGAATTACACCAAATTTGGCAAAGAGGTAGTCCTCAGTTCAGACTCGTGCCTTTTGCTTAAATGGTATAAATCCGTTCAGTAGTTCCTGAGAAAATCAAAAGTAAAATCATAGATATATCTATGGCCTCGGACGATCCGCGCACCCTCCCCGCACCCTACGCACACCCTGCCGTGCACGAGATGCATTCGAATTAGCTGTCAACACTCCAGATCAGGAAGTGTTGGCAGCCATCTTGTGCCTCGGTAGCACCGAGGCACGTGAAACCTATCAAACAAACGCAATAAACGCAAAAAGGGGGCAGGGTAGAAACACCCTGACAACCTAGGCCTGCTCAGGGGGTCCCATAATAGGCAAGATTCGTGCACCCAGTGTGAATTTCTGCTGAAAATTTAAAAAAAGAAGCGCGGGGCTCCCGAGCTTCTTTGGTAATTGGCCCCCAGGGGGGCCAAATCCCAGGGGCAGAATTAAAAAAAAGTGTGGGGGGTCCCAATCCCCCCCCACACTGCCCCGGGGACCGCCACCCCCCGGGGCTCAAAGATAGTATATGCGGGGGCTCATGGCCCCCCCGCAGCCCCGGGGACCGCCACCCCCGGGGCATCTTGAAAATGGGTGTGGGGGCTCAAAGCCCCCCCAGCCCAGGGCACCGCCACCCCCCGGGGCTTGAAGTAATTTGGGATGGGGGCTCTCAGGCCCCCCTAGCCCCGGGGACCGCCACGACCCGGGGCAACTTGTCAATGTGGGAGGGGGGCCCCCCTCCTGGAGCCTTGAATAGGCCCTGGGGACCGCCAACCCCAGGGCCGGCTCCTGCAGTGTCCCAGGGTGCCCACCCTGGGACACTGTAGTTTGCAATGACAGGGCAGGAGCCTCGCGGCTCTTGCCCTGTCTTTGCAAACTGCTTTGCTTCATTGAAGCGAGATCAACGAAACCTGCTCTCGCTTCAATGAAGCAAAGCTGATTGCTTTTCTACATGGGGAGAAGCATGTTAGCTGCTCCCCATGTGGAATAGCAATGCCGGCTCCCGCAGGATGCGGGGAGCCGGCTGGGACCATGGAGAGATAGGGGACCCCCCCATGGCCCCCAACAGAGGCCAGGCCCCGGGGGATGGGGTCCCCAGGGCCATAAGTGGCCTAGGAGGGGGGCCCCCCTCCCAGATAAAAATATAAAAAATAAAAAAAACAATGGCCGGACCCGGGGGATGGGGTCCCCGGGGCCTTAAAGTGGTCAGCGGAGGGGGGCTACGCAGCCCCCTCCATAAAAAAAAAAAAAAAAAGGGCCATGCCCCAGGGGATGGGGTTCCCGGGGCAAATTATGGCCTCGGGAGGGGGGCCACGCGGCCCCCTTACTGATTTTTTATTTTTTATAAACTAAAATTGGGGGCAGGCCCTGGGGGATGGGGTCCCCAGGGCAAAAAAAATGGAAAAAGAAGGGGGGCTACACAGCCTCCCTTCTAAAAAGAAAGAAGAAAAAAAAAAGACCGAGATCGGGCCAGAGGCCATGCCCCCTCCTTACACCACTCTGCAAACGCGCCCCTGGCGTGTTTTCAGAGGGGGAACTAATTCCCCTTGAATACTAGGGTTCCCTGGGGGCCAACTAGCCCACCAGGAACCTCCAGTATGCACCAGGGGGCTGCGTTGCAGAGAGGTGTAATGAGACCACGCCCCTTTTTACACCTCTCTGCAACGCAGCACCGTGGCGCTTACTGGAGGTACCTGGTGGCCTAGTTGGCCGCCAGGGGACCTCAGGATTCAAGGGGACTTAATCCCCCAACTTAAAACATGCCACAGGGCGCGTTTGCACAGTGGTGAAGGTAGGGGGCGGGGCCTCAGGTGATATGTGTGCAAACACGCCCTGTGGCACGTTTTAAGTTGGGAAATTAATTCCTCTTCAATCCAGAGGTCCCCTAGGGGCCAACTAGCCCATCAGGTACCTCCAGTAAGCGCAACGGAGCTGCATTTCAGAGTGTTGTAAAGAGGGGCATGGCCTTTGAACACCTCTCTGCAACACAGCTCCCTGGCGCATACTGGAGGTACCTGGTGAGCTAGTTGGCCCCCATGGGACCTCTGGATGGAAGAGGAATTAATTCCCCAACTTAAAATGCGCCACAGGATGTGTTTGCACATGTCACCTCAGGCCCCGCCCCCTTCCTTCACCATTGTACAAATATTAATCTAAAATCAGCCGAACTACGAATTCCGATTTACTCACCTGTTATCAGGAGAGATCCCAGGGCTGCATCTTTTAGCCCAGCACTGACCCTAAAAAGTAATTCTAAGCGTACTTACTAGTAACTTGTATTTCCTTCCATAGAATCCATTGTGTGGTTTTCACCAGAAAAGTTTCTAAGTGTCTATTTTCACAAACTAAAAATATTCCTAAAAAATCGTCTGTATGACTTAAACACATTCTTTCAACTGTTTACAGGAGATTGGCCAGTGCTGGGTCCAGGATCCACCACTGAGTAAGAAAAAGTAGCGATAACACTACTTACCTGCTTAGTGAATTTTCTGCTATAGGATAACATTGGTGATTCTATGTGAAAAATGTTCTAAGTGTCAACTTTTAAAATACAATAATAATCCTTAAAAATCACTACTGTAACCAAAAGGCTTTTACTCAACTGTTTACAGGAGATGTCCAAGGACTGAATCTAGGATCCAGTCCTCTGGTTAGAAAAGTAATCCATAAAGTAACTAATTGCATTTGACTAGAAATTCACATTGAGCTCAAAGTTGCATTGTGTTTGAAATTGTGTTGCCCATTGCAACAACTGCAACTACTGCACTTAAAAGTCTATTGCCTATTTGCAAAGTATTTAAACTAAAGTAATTCATTCTGAGAAAGTATATTTTGTATTGTAATGTATAATGTAATTAAAAAAATAAAATATCTAAAAATAAACAGTTTACAAAATGTAGTAAATCATTATCAAAATAATCAGTATAAGAATTAATACATTAAAAATTGTCCTTTACAAAACCTTTGAAATTCACTGAAAAAACCATAGGTTTCAGGCCTGATATAGTTAGGAATTAGCATTTAAAAAACCTTTGAAATTCACTGAAAAAACCATAGGTTTCAGGCCTGATATAGTGAGGATTTTGAATTTTAAAAACCTTTGAAATTCACTGGAAAAAAACGTAGGTTTCAGGCCTGCTATAGTTAGGAATTAGCATTTAAAAAACCTTAGAAATTCACTGAGAAAAACAATAGGTTTTAGGGGTGTTATAGCTATCTGGACATTTCACTCGAACAAAACCATTGAAATTCCTCTGATATAGTTAATTGTACTAACCACATCTTGCGCGCCCGCAATCCATATTACATCATTCATGACATGGTCAGTGACATCACTGATGACATCTCAAATGACATCACTGATGGCATCATCCACTTGACAATCAGATACACCTCATCATACACTAGTATAACCTTTCATCACTCACTGTAAAATACAGAGTGCCAGAATTAAAACCATTGACACACCAATACAAGTTTCTAAACACCCACTCAGTGATTCCTAGATCTATACACACATGTAATAACTTACCTATAAATTCACTCATACATGCTGTCAATGATCAATAGAACACTATCAAATATACTTATACACCTACATCGACATTACACACCAGCACACATCCTAATCACTTATGAAGTCATCCTACTCACTTATGCAAACAATGGATCATACTTATTTTACTTAGCTATACACTTATAAAAACACCACTTCATCTATTCATACAGATAATAACTCATACTTAGTGTGTTATAAAAACACTATTACAAGTATACAGTTATCCATACAGTCACTCATACAATCACTGAGTCTTATGTATACTTATTTATATACAACACCTGACACATACACTGGCTTTTATTTTTCTAGTTTGTTGGACATGTACCATTGAGACATATATTTGCTCATCGCCACACCCATAAAGATATTCACTCACCCAAACAACTGTTATAACATGTAGTTTTAACTTCATATACCAACTGAATCAACTATTCGCACATCTTTGGGCAGTCACACACCCCCCACCAAACCACACACACATTCACTCTCCCATACAAATGCTCAGTTAACTAATCAATAAATAATATAAACTTTCACGTAGCTAGTAACCAACTAGGGCAGCAGTTTACACAACAACTGACAAAGTGATACAGATATTCACACAGTTTAGTCACTATCCAATATATTTAGTGAGACACTATAAATTAGTCAAGTAAACAGTCAATCACACTGCTTCTAAATCCTCCATCCAGATATTTATTTTTATATATCCGCTCATTCTGCAATGCAAATTGCTATATATATATATAATACATATTTAAATAACGAACCAAACCACATTCACTGGATGATGTCATCAGTGATGTCATCAGTGATGTCATTTGAGATGTCATCAGTGATGTCACTGACCATGTCATGAATGATGTAATATGTGACATCATCAGCAGTGGATTGCGGGCGCGCGAGATGTAGTTAGTACAACTAACTATATTGGAGGAATTTCAATGGTTTTGTTCGAGTGAAATGTCCAGCTAGCTATAACACTCCTAAAACCTATTGTTTTTTCAGTGAATTTCTAAGGTTTTTTAAATACTACTTCCTAACTATATCAGGCCTGAAACTTTTCAGTGTATATATATATATATATATATATTACCTACTGGCGGTCGCCAGTAGGTAGTTATAGTTAGGACCCTGTTTCCATAGGAAAACCGCAACATTCTATTTGGAATAACTTTGGCGCCGGTCGACGAATCCTCGCGAAATTTTCAAAACTAATGGGGCGCTACGCTCCGCTCCTACCCTGAAAGTCTCGGGGGGATTCGTCAAGTGGGGGCTGAGAAAAAAGGGGGGTCCCAAAACGCGTTTTTCCCATGCATTTTTCCATAGGACCTTTAGACACAGCTACAGCCCGAACGGCTGAACAGAGTTACTTGAAATTTGGCAGAGAGGTAGTCTACAGGTCAAGGAAGTGCCTTTTGTAGGTCTGGTGTAAATCTGTTCAGTAGTTCCTGAGAAAATAGCATTTAAATCAATATATATATCTGTGGCAGCTTACGGTGCGCTTACCGTGCAATTCTGATTGGCTGTTAGATCTTAGTAAACATTCGAATCGGTCGAAACCAGGAAGCGGCGGCCGCCATTTTCTCTCTCGGACTCTGAGGGGGGGAGGAAAAACAAAGGTTGAAAACATGTAAAGGGGCATGTTAGACAGCTCCTAACCACCTAGCCTTGATTAAGGTGGCCCACAAGAACCCCCAAGGCAAAAAATGCAATTTTTTTTTTTCCGAAAAAACGCCGATTACGGTTTCCGTACGCGTACGGTAAAAATTAATTATTAAAAAAAAATATCCACATTGTCCCACACCCCGTGTTTTCTAATAGGTGCCCGCAGGGCACCTTTTGTACATGGCTTATAATTTAAATGAACAATTAATTGATTACCTTTCACAACGAAGCGCATAATATGTCCTCCGTGTGCGGACGGTGCGCGAAGCGCATCGTGCGTACATGGCCCATCCAGCGTAACGTGGGCACGCGGTGCGCATAGCGCACCGCGTGCCCACCGTGCGTGCACGGCACTAACTTCGTAAAGTGGGCGCGTGGTGCGCAAAGCGCACCGCGTGCTCACTGTGCGCGCACGGTGCGCGAAGCGCACGGTGCGCGCACGGAACGAACTGCGTTAAGTGGGCGCGCACGCCACGAACGGCGTAAAGTAACTTAGCATTTAAAAAAACGTACAAATTCACTGAAAAAACCATAGGTTTCACACACGTTATAGTTAGGAATTAGCATTTAAAAAACCTTGCAAATTCAGTGAAAAAACCATAGGTTTCACACACGTTATAGTTAGCTGGACATTTTACTCGTAAAAAACCATTGAAATTCCCCCGTTATAGTTAGTGCAGGCAACTATAACTCACGCGACCGCAATCCTCTGCTGATGACATATGTGTCTTTATGAAAAAAAAATATTTGTAATATATGTATAGCTAAAATTTAATGGAAGAAGACATGGGCAAATAAGTGTCTAAATACAGTATTAGCATCAGCAGAGGATTGCGGTCGCGTGAGTTATAGTTGCCTGCACTAACTATAACGGGGGAATTTCAATGGTTTTTTACGAGTAAAATGTCCAGCTAACTATAACGTGTGTGAAACCTATGGTTTTTTCACTGAATATATATATATATATATATATATATATATATATATTCATTGAAAAAACCATAGGTTTCAGGGGCGTTATAGTTAGCTGGACATTTCCCTCTTACAAAACCCTAGAAATTCCCCTGTTATAGTTAGTTCAGCTAACTATAACTCGCGCCCCTGCAATGCACTGCTGATGACGTCACATATTACATCACTCATGACATGGTCAGTGACATCACTGATGACATCAATGATGACATCTCAAATGACATCACTGATGACATCACTGATGACATCATCCATTGAGTATGTGTTTCTGAACAGTTTTATTATGTTTAAGATATATAGGCAAAGGCCTGTTGAAGAATAAGTGGGTGTAAAAGTGTGTGAATGGATGATTTTCTAGGTGCGGAACTGACTCTATAAGTGAGTCATTAAATGTATCTTACTGCAGACTAGTGACTAAACTGTGTGAATGTCTGTATGTGTCTGAGTGTTGGAGTATAAGTGGCTGCATGGTTTTGTAAATAGCTATATGAGTGTCTAAATGGGTTATTGATTAGTTGTCTGAGTATCTGTATGGGTGCCTGAGTGTTTGTGTGGGTAGGGTGTGTGTGACTCTGTGACTAGATGTGTGAGTGGGTGATTCACTGGGTGCATGGTTTTAAGAGTGCATCTGTGATGGACTGTATGGTTGGGTGAGTGTATGTATGGGTGTGTTAGTGATTGAATGTATATCTCAGTTGTACATGTGTCAGTAACTACATATGTGAAACTCAGTGTATATGTGTGTAAGAGTATATAACTATCTATATCTGAGTGTGTGAGATTTTGGGAGTGGCTGTATACGCCATAGTGCAAGGATATCTGTGTCATGTGCTGTTTGTTTTTTCTGCAGGAAGACACAAAATTTGTTAGTATTTTTATGAGTAAGTGAACTTGAGTGTGATTAACTGTATAGGTGAGTAAATTGGACTGTGATTAATTATTTGCATGACTGACTAGATGTGTCAATACCTCAATGGATGATTGGCGGTGTGTGAGTGTCTATATAGGTGTATAAATGCACAGAGTGACTGTAAGTATGAGTGACTGTAGAGGTGAGTGAGTGGACATGTATGTAGACCGAAAAGTCAATGAGTGGGTGCGTAATTATTGGTATTGGAGTATCTATGGTTGTCAAAATGGCCGTCTGAAATTTTGAGTCGGTGTATCAAAGGTTATATTAGGGTGTGAGAAGATGCACTAATTTATTACATGGATGACATCATCAGTGATGTCATCAGTGATGTCATTTGAGATGTCATCAGTGATGTCATCAGTGATGTCACTGACCATGTCATGAGTGATGTAATATGTGACGTCATCAGCAGTGCATTGCGGGGGCGCGAGTTATAGTTAGCTGAACTAACTATAACAGGGGAATTTCTAGGGATTTGTACGAGGGAAATGTCCAGCTAACTATAACGCCCCTGAAACCTATGGTTTTTTCAGTGAATTTCTAAGGTTTTTTGAAATGCCAATTCCTAACTATAACATGCATGAAACCTATGGTTTTTTCAGTGAATTTCAAAGGTTTTTTAAATGCCAATTCCTAACTATAACGCCCCTGAAACCTTTGGTTTTTTCAGTAAATTTCAAATGTTTTTTAATTAAATGCCAATTCCTAACTATAACGTGCATGAAACCTATGGTTTTTTAAGTAATTTTCAAAGGTTTTTTAAATGCTAATTCCTATCTATAACTTATCTCTAAAGATATCATGTTTAATGATTTTGATTGGATTTCTATATTTTTCAAATTCAGTGTGTCAATTTCATTAATTATTATTTATTTTTTTAATACTTTTTTGTGACCATTTTTTAAACATATTTCTTCAATTAATTCTTTTAAAAATTAAAAAATATTATTTGAACTTAATGGGTTTTTCAAACATATTTTTTTATATTTTTCAAAATATTTTTTTAACTATAAGTGCAAAACTTTATTTTAGATATATATTTTTTCAATGCTTTTGGATCCGCGCACCCTAAGCGCACCGTTCACGATCCGTACGCGATAGCATCGGCGCATGGTATGCATTGGGTACGTGTTTAGTGCGCGATCGCTATGCGACTGGTACGCGACTCCCAGCCTATACGCGATACGTTCGATGTATGTAACGCGACGTCTACGCGCTTCTGCGATGCGTCATATGCGTCCGTGACGCGATAGGTCCGCGGATCCCGCAAAGTATTTAACATTTAAAAAAACATATTTATGTATTGCATGTGAATATTAATTGAAGACAAACTCTAAACTAGTCTTAAAACTAATATATTTTGACATCTAATCCTATATTTCTTTTTAATTCAATTTCGCGGATGTGCGCTGGGTGCGTGCTGCGTAAGCGCACGGTGCGCGGATCCCATGTGACCTTCAAAAAAAGGGATTTGATTGGTTCATTACACTTCCTCTTCTAACTATTGAAAGACCCCACCCATTTCAATCATTCTTCTTTGAGCATCTTTGGAGAACCATCTCTTTGGAGAGAAGAAGATTTTTTTAGACTAAGTATACACTTAGTTAGAACTTTTTGCAACCAAAAATGGCTTCAGGGCAGCAGGCATCACCTGCATCACCTCAAGCCTCTGAGGATGAATTTTTGCCGGAGGAACCACAGTAAAAACGTTTTGCTTCAGTGGTGTGGAAATTTTTTACTTTTCCCGAAGGACACAATAAGACCAATGCCACCTTGGTCACATGTAAGATTTGCAAAAGAGTATTATCGAGAGGGGATCCTACCAAGAAATACTCTTGCGGCACGGCAAGTATGATGAAGCACATGAGGAGCCTTCATCCAAACAATCTTGCACGTGAAGAGTGCCGACGGATGAGAGACACTCCTGCGCCATCCACCTCATCGTAGCCGAGCACGTCAAGAGTGCATCCCTCAGACCAAACCTTGGACATCCGTCCTCAATTTCAATTTTTAAAAGTGCTCTCCACTAAGTGCAATAAGACTTTGTGCTAAGGCGAGCAGTCAATCGACCTCATCTGCCGCCGGCAGGAAAGTCATATTTGCTAGGTTTTTTTATTTTTGTTTACTGTTCCCTGAAGTTCATTGTTTGGTGTCTCCTGTTGTTTTTTTTTTTTTTCAGAAAAACCAAAAAAATCACAAAATTGTTCAGGTAACCCCCAAAAAAACATAAAAGAAGAAAAAAAAGAGCTAAATTTCTTTGTTAGTGTGTGAAAGTTTAGATGAATGTATGTGTAGTACATAATTGACTGAATGAATGCATTAGTAGCGTATGGTGAATGTATAAGTGCAGAACTATAAGGAAGTGCTGCAGCATCACACAGTAACCTCTTTAATTGTAGTGTGCTGTAGTACTTCCGAAGCACAGGGATGCAACATATGTACATAAATATGTTGCAAATCTATGCTTCTCTCTACACGGCTGCTTAAACTGCAGTCATGTGGTGACACAGGCACCCTTGCACAATAGTGCAAGGATATCTGTGTCATGTGCTGTTTGTTTTTCTACAGGAAGACACACCTTCCTGTACAAAAACAATGAGAAAATGCCTTTTTCTCCTTCAATGCATGCTGAACATTTCAGCATGCATTGAAGATATAAAAATGTGGAGAAATTAAAACAACTCTCTTTGTTGTGCTTTCCTACACCAATTGTAGAATGGTGCACCATTCACACACATATCGAGATTTACAATTTCTAATAAATCTAGACATGTGTCTTGTTCTATGAGTATTAAGTGCAATCATGCACAACAACACCCTTTCAACCGAAAGTGGTCTGCATGATAAGGTTACATTTTCATGGAGTATAAAAAGTGCACAGAGTGCCTTTTCCTCTCTTTGAAAATATGAAAGAGTATCTTACACAATAACTATGTTACAAAAAGTTACATATTTCCATTTTTAAATTTCCTTGCGAATGATAGAAGGTAAGCACAGAATTTTGACTGCAAAGATGTTCAAAGAAGAATGATTGAAATGATTGCGGTCCTTCAACAGCTAAAAAGATGAAATATTATGAACCCCTCAAATCTCTTTTTTTGCAGGTCACTTGATATCTGATTATGGTCAGATTTCAAATCTACATAAACAAAGTGTTTTAAGAAACGTGTTTCAACTTTGTAGATTCTTGCAGGCCTCTTCATTCTGCATATTGAGACTTAGTTAAACTTACCTTCACAGTAATAGGAATAAAAAATGTTATTCATTTTTGGCTATTTTTCATTAAAATATAAATTCGTAAAAATTGCTCATTTTAAAATTTGGATCTGTGAAAGAAAATAAAATAAAAATTATAACATATAATAATACATTTTTTACAACACAACATAATTTCCACAAAGTAATTTTTTTGCCTTTTTTGCTGTTCTCAGAATATATTGAATTTCACTCGAAATAGTGATTTCAATGGTAATCATCACTTAACAGCGGGCAAAAAAAAAACAATCAGAAAGATTGTTAAAAAAAAACAACATACTATTCTCAGTAAAATACCAGAAAATACAAATCATACATATATGAAATGCTTACAGATTACAAAATTTTATAACTTTAACTTGTAAAAACTGTAAATGTTGCCACATTAAAATAATCACCAAATAAATGACCACCAAAAAGTCCATATTTCAAAAATATACCTTTCCTTGAGGCCAAATGGTATTTTTGCACTTCTTCTTTATGTAAACTGTCCAATGGTAGTTCTGTTAAATTATAATAATAAATTCCTCAGAGAGTGAATTAGCTTCCTATAACTTTGGCTTCAAAAATATTAGGTAGGAATTTTGTAATTCCCTAGGCAAACGTTGTTTGAAAACCAGCTAGGCATCATTACAAAGTGTCCAGCCTTTGTCACATTTTAGATAGGCAATGTAATGTCCAGATGTGGTGGAAGGACCATCATGGAAAATTATTGCAATTGCTACAAAAGTCCTTCCTGATATTGATATTTGTGCTGCTACAAATTGTTTTATTAAAGTATCCAATTTTCTTCCATCAGCTGTACAACGTTGCATCATTAAAATTATGTATTTTCCATATTTTGTTAACAATAATGTGGATAACATTTCTGATTTACATTGGCTACACTCCATGTTTTGAATTGCACCTTTCACTAATTTATTGAAAGCCACTGATTTACAGTCTGGTAATGTTAAATACAGAAATCTCTCAGTGTCTACATTGGTGCTACATGTATACGTGCAATTTTCACAATGATGTTCCCATTTGTAAGAAAGGCCAAAAATATTTTCTATTTCTACACCTTCATTTTCAAAAATGGTAAGCATATACATTAAAAATTCCTGAGCATCTTGTTGGATATTTTGGTGCCGATTACGATCCTGGAAAAACCGGGTACGAACCGTTGGTCGGAGCGTTTTCTCCGTCCGACTCGTACCCGGTTGTAAAACTGTACAAACATGGAAGTACGATTCGCACGGAAACACCATTTCCGTACGAATCGTAAAAAACACCGTCCGACGAAAATACACATACGAATGTGATCCGGGAATGCTCCGACGTGACGTCGGGACGCTGTCAGGCAGTGTTTCACGACCCAGGAAGTACGATTCAAACCGACAGCAGTCCGGACGGCAATATTTTCACGGCACCCAAAAAGTGGCGGAAAAGCGAAGTACGCCGCGAAACGACCAGAATAGGGGGCCCGGTACGCGCCCTACCCCCCAGCCCCCGTGAGTACGCGCCGTACCCCCCCAGCCCCCGTGAGTACGTTCCGTACCCCCCGCCAGCCCCCGTGAGTACGCGCCATACCCCCCCAGCCCCCGTGAGAACGCACCGAACCCCCCGTGCATGTACACCCGTGTATGTTCGAGTCGTACCCCCCGTGTATGTACACCCATGTACGTGTCGAACCCCCCCGTGTATGTACACCCATGTACGTTCGAGTCGTACCCCACCCGTGTATGTACACCCGTGTACGTGTCGAACCCCCGTGTATGTACACCCATGTACGTTCGAGTCGTACCCCACCCGTGTATGTACACCTGTGTACGTGTCGAACCCCCGTGTATGTACACCCGTGTACGTTCGAGTCATACCCCACCCGTGTATGTACACCTGTGTACGTGTCGAACCCCCCGTGTATGTACACCCGTGTACGTTTGAGTCGTACCCCCACCCGTGTATGTACGGTGCGTACCCCCAGCGCGTACATACACGGGTGGGGGTACGACTCGAACGTACACGGGTGTACATACACGGGGGGGTTCGACACGTACACGGGTGTACATACACGGGGCGTTCAACACGTACACGGGTGTACATACACGGGGGTTCAACACGTACACGGGTGTACATACACGGGGGTACGACTCGAACGTACACGGGTGTATATGCACGGGGGGGGTTCAGCACATACTCACGGGGGCGGGGGGTACGGCGCATGCTCACGGGGGCTGGGGGGGTACGGCGCGTACTCACGGGGGCTGGGGGGGTACGGCACGTATGCGGGCACATGTCTCCATGGTTGCTATGGGAGTTCGGTGCGGACGGTGTTTTTTCCATACGGTTGTAACATCGGACGCACGGCATGGATCGTAATTCCGCGGTCGGACTTCACTTTTCACATTTGTACGGTAAATCGTCCGGGGACGTGTCAGACACATTTTCCGACCCGAGGACGTGTGGGGAATAATTCCCAATGCGATTCGTATGGACTTTTTCCCATGCGAATCGTGATTGGCAGTTTGTACGGCACTTGTACGATTCGTACGGTAAAAAGACCGGATACGAGTCGTACGGGGAATTTTTTTACCGGATCGTAATCGCCACCTTTGTGTAAATTGTGTAGAACCAGAACACACATCCAAAAGACTACGAACATCTGAAACAGATTGTATTTTACTTCTATCTGTTGTCAATTTTTCATAAACAGAGTGCAACAGAGAACAAAATCTTTTTTGCCGATTCTCCATAATTTGCACTTGCAAATCTTCAAGATAAAAAACAACATTGACCACTACATTAGCATAGCAGTTGACACCAGAACTATTTTCAAACTGATAACCAACAGTCTCTTCAACAGTGTCCAATTTCTTGTTACCTGCAATCACAACATTATCTTGTTCTTTTCTTTTCTTGATACCTTCAGAACAGATATTCTCTAACCTTCTTTTTCGACCAACCACACGCTTTTCAAATACAGGATATTGACCTAAATTTGGAGCATACACCCTTCTTAACCTAGTATACTCTTTTACACAGTTTGCATCTGCAGTAACCTTTGTCTCATCAAAATCAATCAAAAACAAACCAGATAATGTTCTGACTCGCGACAAAGCAACATATGCCATACCCTCTTTAAATACAGTAGATCCAATGTTCACCAATGCACTGTCTACACTTAATCCTTGAGATTTATGAATAGTCACTGCATATGCCAGAGAAAATGGAAATTGTTTCCTACGGACATATAAATCTTTAACAAGCAAAAAACGAACTGAACAACGACCAATTGCTTTAACTTCATCAATCTGATCAAATTAAATTTTTCAAAATTCAATTCCTTCTTTTTTCTGATAATTCACAAAATTCACCACTTTGCCCATTGCACCATTAACAAAACCTTTCTCTACATCCACATTACACCTTAAAATTACCCGACAGTTTACACACACATACAGTGTCTTTTCCAAACCAGCAGTTTTAGATATTTTTTTTCTAAACAATCTAGTTTTGATCTCAACTTACCCGTTAAAATAATAGTGATTCCTTCATGTAGTATTTTATCGATGGCTTCCATTTTGACAATTTCTTCATTTTCCAATTTTAATCATTCTTCGTTGAATATTGAACACTCACGCAGTGTTGGCATTAAGCAAATCACTGACTTATTTTTAGCAATTTCCACGTACACTTTTGCAGCAACTGCATTTTCATTTGGAAAGACATTGCAAAGTAATCGACTCTCCAAAGCTTCTTTCCCTTTTTTTGAAAGCATTCCAATTCTTATATCTTGAAGAATACTTCCATATTCAGCATCATTTGCCTGTCGCATATTTGTTGTCAGTTCTTTGTATTCAAAATTACTCCAAATGTTCACATTACCAACACTGCCAAGAGACTTTCTAGTATCTTCATGGGCAAATGTTTTAAATACCTGTTGTCCTTTTACCGGTGTCAGTTGCAGTAGATCTCCAAAAACTATGACGTGTTTTCCTCCAAATAACACGTCATACTCTGTTTTAAGAATTTGCTGCATTCTTAAATGCACAAAGGCAAGCATCAAGTTTGCTCACCTCATCAATAATGAGAAGTTTCATTTTCTTCAGCACTCTTGAAACTTCACAACAAGCTTCTCCAGATAGCTTGTGGTATTCCAATTTGTTCTCATGCTCTACTGGCAGCATTAGTAAACGATGTAAAGTAATTCCTTTAATGTTATGTGCTGCCAACCCAGTTGGAGCATTGACAACACAAGACAAATGCGACTCAGTTGTTGTGTGCAGATAACTTGTAATTACTTTAATTAAGAAACTCTTTCCTGTTCCAGCTTGACCACTCACATACATTCGGATAGGTTGAAATGATGTACATGAGCAGTATTTCTTTTCATGAAGTAATCCATGGTCAATCTGCTCGTTCACTTGCTGATATATTTGTTTCTGTTCAATATTTAGTTGCTCTTCCAAGTTTCCTAACTGTATTGCATCTTCTTGTGCTTGATACATTGCTGTTTCCACCTCATTCATGGCAATCGCTGCTTCATTTTCAACAATTGGTTGTCCAAGTGGATCTTGACTCAGTGCAGCAGAACTTTGACTGTCTTGAGAACTGTCTCAATCTCAGCTGCAATTGTAGCTTCTTGATCAATTTCATAATTCAACATTTTCACATAATTTGCGAAAGCACTGCATTGTATGCTATCTTTACAAGCATTAAATGAATCTTCATAGCTGGGAAAATCTCCAAGTAATTCCAGTTCAGAACGCCATGGTTTGAACATTTGCAAAAGGGCTAAATAGTAAAATTCCCTTTTGTCAGCAGTGTCGCAACTCAGTTTTCTGTGATTAATTAAATTTCCTTTCCTTTGTTTCACCAGACATCCTTCAGAACCAATCACTCCATATTTTCCATCGTTGATGTTCTCTGTAATATTCCGTTTAAAAGTGTAGTTTTGCAACACTTCATAGAGACACATGTTCTCAAGATGATGACTTCTCTTTGGATAGTATGTGTTCAACATATTGGTTTTCAAAATATCTGTACTTTCAGGGTCATTTTCTGCAAAATATTCAATTTCTTGAACAGATTTCAGAACCCGATTTTGCATTCCTGCAAGACCTAGACTCACCCAAAATGATTCTTCTACTTTTGGAATATAGACTTGCAGATGATAACCGATCTGAACATTCATATGCTTCAATTTCACGATGCGATAACATTTTCAAACAGAAACTGTATAATTTCTTACTTAGACTCTTCTCGTGAGAAATCTCTTCCCACATTTCTTTCAATTCAGTCTTTTCTGATTTAGTAATGTAAGACGTTACATATCGAGCAATAGCAATAGAATTGTCCGCAACATACTGAATATCCATATTAGCGTTCCACATGGATAAAATAACTGGTTTGTAGTCATTTATGTATTTTGATTCTTCGCTTCTTCTTATGTTGTAGGTGTTTTTCGGAGACTTTCTTGTGATGGTATGTCGTACAGCTGACATGAAACTGTTCACTCTTCCTTTGGCTAATACAGGATGTGGAAATCCAAAACGACATTTGGTATAGAACTTATCCTTTGACTTGTACTTTCGTCGACAGTATTTTCCACACCTATGGCTTTGAAATCGTAAGACTTGTTCTTTTAAGTTTTTGTCTTCTCTGCTATTTGGTACAGCACATGTAGCATAATCTTCAATGAAAGACAAAACACTTTCATCTGAATCTGTTCCAATGTTTGGGGCATCCTTGACCCATAACAACATATGTATGTGAGGAACACCTCTTGCTTGATACTCCTTTCTCCAGAAGAAATCCACAACTTCTCCAAGAGGAGGATTCTTTTTATTGCAGATGAAAGACATCATAGCTTCAAATCTATGATTGAAATATCTGCATACATTGACAGGATCCAAAGAGCACAATTCTCCAGGTGTCTTGTATTCAATATTATTTATATTGGAATTTGCCTCTCAAAGAAATTCAAGTAAATCATTCCAAGCATACTCAGCACAGCTTAGTGTAACAAACCATGTAGGAGTTGCCAAGTTCCGTAGCATGCATTTCAGTTCTCCATGTCGACGGTACCAATATTCATTAGTCCCACGCTGACATGCCATCAGATTAATCAATTGAGATTCTAAATGATCATCTCTCTGATGCACTTTATCCATAAAATCCTTTGCAGTTACATTTTGCAGATGCATTCTAGTTTGTAAAATGTGATTTACTGCATATGAAAGTCCAGACAAGTCACTTTCAAACAGAAGATGAAACATATAAGGGATGCATTGTCGAAATCTTGGATCTTCTGCATATAATCTTGTTGTCCGATATTCAGATGCAGGAATCTGCACAGGACGTTCATCATATCGTCCACCTTTTCCTGTTGGAAACAACTGCGGGAAACAACGAGCTTCCAAACTCTCTTCCCATACACTCATGGGACTTCCTGTTGCTTTTTTCATTTGAAACAACTCAATTGTATTCCCCATCACCTCTTTGGAATGTAGTGGATGTACACTGTAATGTTCATAGATCTCTTCACATCTGGACATGTCCACTTTTTCAATTTGTCCACTTAATGTTTCACTATCTTCTGCTAAATCTATTTCTTCTTCTCCAACAAACACATTTCTATAGTACTCATAATTTTTTATCAGATACAATGATGCCTTTTGCACTTTTCTAACATCCACTAACTCTTGCCAGATTTTCTTATTCTTAGTGGGAACACCATTAACTAGAATGACTAGTGACTCATTTTCTGCATGATCTACACCAATAGTTTCAACATTTTTCCTTAAATCTAATGGTAAATACACAACTCTTCCTTTCAATCCTCTTTGCAACTCTGATGGAGGTAATTTACTTGTTTTGGGCTCCATACGAACAATAGCCTGAAATGGGTGAACACATTGTATCAGAATAGACTCATACGTATTTAAATCTATCAGCTCTGGAGGAATAGCAACCAACTCTAGATTATTATGAACAGCTCTAGCAGGCATTATTCTCATCTAATTTATTATAACAATATTTGCAAATACGCTGCTCACATCCCAAATCAAAACAATCCTCTACCAACAAATAAGTTGCAAATTCCATCCACTTATCATTATCTTCTATTTCACTTTTTAAATACAGATTGACACCCCTAGTCTGATTTTTATAGTGCCTTCGCCGACAACAAATACAAGAAACACTTGCTCTTTCACCTGAAATTCCCTTAAACTTTGTAATTTCATCCTCAAATTTTTCTGTAATTACAGGTTCTACATTGTCTTCAACATTTTGTTCTACTAATGTGTCAGTTTCTTCACTCTCTTGCTGAGGCCCAAAGTAACAAAACTCAATATCCTCACAGACCTGCTTCACATCTGAAACTGACCCACGCAAAAGAGCACTGTTCAACTCACTTAACTTTAGTGCTGGACTTTTTGCATAATACAACCTTCTCACTAACTTCCGCATTTGAGTATGATGTACTGCCAGCATTCTGAAATGGTGAAAAACACTTTCACATACTTTCCTAGAAAGACAAGCCAGAGAATGACCTTGCAAACCAGTATGTTTTCTCACTCTGCAAGGGTCTAGTCCTTGCAACAGCTTAATCTTTTGTTTTACACTTTTTTTTAGTATAGCCTCGTAAAAAACTACATAATTTTTCAATAGATTCCTGTCGTACACTACAAACACTACTGCAATCCCAAGTGTACACAGGGTTTTTAGCACGTCTCCCTAAAACTTCATCAGCTATCACTTCTTCTGCATTTCTTTCAACCATTTTCTCTTTCTCCATTGGACAACCATCACTAACCTCATAACCTCTACCACTGGTGTCAACTGCATACAATAATTTTTCACTTAGTGAATAACTCTCTTCATTAAAAAAAAGGCTCTGAACTAGAACTGTGTTTCCATTCTCCCAAAAAAAATCAAAAACATTTTTTATTTAATAACTCTTTTCCTCCTACTTTTGGCCTTCATTACATATATTGATTTTATCTAGTGATCGAATTCTGTTCAACACTAAAATAAACAGTTTCCTTTTTACTTCAAAAACCTTTTCCACAATGCTTTCAATATGCTTCTTCTTTTTATAAAATAAAGCTCTCTTTTTATATTTCTGTACATCTTTCAGCAAATTATGCACTACTCTCCTTATACTGATTTTGTCTTCTTTTACCATACTTAATCTCCTTTGACAGAACATTTGCTATTTTACTTTTCCTCTTATTTTGATTTTTTTCGTACTTAAAAAATTATTTGAAGTTGCTGCATTCTCTACATTCTGTTTGCTCCTACAAAATTTTTTAATAAATTGCTTGGTGATCTTACCAGAAGAGTTTTTCCTTTTAGCCACATTATCTTTTTCATTCAATACTTGTGGTTGATGTTTCTTCAAATAATCCTCCTGTATCTGTTCTTTTCTTTTTCTTTTTTTTTCTGGCATACTTTCTCGATTTTAACATTGAAAAACAGTATCTGCAAAAAAGAGTCACAAATAAATGTATATTAATAACTTTCAAATTTACAATAATCCATTACTGTACAAACACATTTTATATTAAAACAGACTAAAAAACTATAGCCCTGAACCACAAATGTGACGATGATTAAAACACTACGTACATAATGCATACTACTTAGAAGCAGTTCATGCCCTAAAGCCGACCTCACTAAAAGACTTCATGCTAACTAACTGAATGATTACAGTACTAAAAATAGACACACTGGGTGAGTAACAGGGTGTTTGCTAGAAGTGTATGAATCCTAACTGGGGAATTGAAGCTGCGAAAGACAACTGTGTAGCTCATTAGAGAACTGAATGCATACTGGATAGGCATTTAAAGCAGTCCATGTGCTAAGGCCCGGCTCACTGCATGAGTACTTGGGTACTGACTAAATGATTAGACTACAGCAAGGAGACTGCCTGGATGAATTTATAACTGGTAGACTTTTCGCACAGGGAATGAATTAGTACTTGGTACTAAAAGGTCACTAAAAGACTGCAAAGGAAGTGAAGCAGTCCATATGCTAAGTCCTGGCTCAGTGCATGAATACTTAGACAGTAACTGAATCATTAGAGTACTGGAAAGAGAGTGTCTTGGTGAATTTATAAATGTTTGGGTTTTGGCACAGTGAATGAATTACTACATGGTGCTGAATGGGTCACTAGAAGACTACAAAGAGAGTGATAGGGTGTTTCCTGGAAGTGTATGGAAACTGTCTAGAGAATTGAAGGTGTGAAAAACAACTGTGTAGGTGGTTAGAGAACTATATGCATACTGCATGGACATTTGAAGCAGTCGATTTGGTAATGAATGGTTCACAACATAAGTACTTAAAAACAGACTAAATCATCAGACTACTTCTAGGACAGTGCCTGGGTAAAAATATTACATTTTCAGTTCTGGGGCAGTAAAGACAATACTACATGGTACTGTACTTTAGTGTCAAAGCATGACTCATTTTCTCAACGCATAAGCAAAGACTGGCTTCTAATGCTACTAAAACTTGACAACATGACAGGTTTCAAAACAGTTTTCTGTCAGCAAATGCACAATGTTACCAAACGCTTCTCTGACAGTGGTTCCCAAATGCACACAGACTCACAGTGTGATTCTAGACAAGCACCACTATCCCAAGGAGTTTACCAAAACTCATTCACTACAGTGGAAGTGATAAGGGAACTGTACACAATCTACATATTTCACGACTACACTTTAGTGTCAATGCCTGACTCATTTAATCAACACATAATCAAAGACTGGCTTCTAATGCTACTAAAACTTGACAACATGACAGGTTTCAAAACAGTTTTCTGTCAGCAAATGCACGATGTTACCAAACGTTTCTCTGACAGTGATTCCCAAATGCACACAGACTCACAGTGTGATTCTAGACAAGCACCACTATCCCTAGGAGTTTACCAAAACTCATTCACTACAGTGGAAGAGGTAAGGGAACTGCACACAATCTACATATTTCACGACTACACTTTAGTGTCAATGCCTGACTCATTTAATCAACACATAAGCAAAGACTGGCTTGTAATACTACTAAAACTTGACAACATGACAGGTTTCCAAACAGTTTTCTGTCAGCAAATGCACGATTTTACCAAACGCTTCTCTAACAGTGGTTCCCAAATGCACACAGACTCACAGTGTGATTCTAGACAAGCACCACTATCCCTAGGAGTTTACCAAAACTCATTCACTACAGTGGAAGAGGTAAGGGAACTGCACACAATCTACATATTTCACGACTACACTTTAGTGTCAATGCCTGACTCATTTAATCAACACATAAGCAAAGACTGGCTTCTAATGCTACTAAAACTTGACAACATGCCAAGTTTTAAAACAGTTATCTGTCAGTAAATAAACGATGTTACCAAATGCTTCTCTCACAATCCTTACCCAAATGCAAACAGACTCACAGTGTGATTTTAGACAATCAACACTATCCTAGGACTTTACCAAAACTCAGTCACTACTGTGGAAGGGGTAAGGGGACTGCACACAATCTACATATTTAAGTACAGCACATCAGTGTCAAGGCATGACTCATTTAATCAACATGTAAGCAAAGACTGGCTTCTAATGCTACTAAAACTTCACAACATGACAGATTTCAAAACAGTTTTCTGTCAGCAAAAGCACGATGTTACCAAACGCTTCTCTGACAGTGGTTCCCAAATGCACACAGACTCACAGTGTGATTCTAGACAAGCACCACTATCCCTAGGAGTTTACCAAAACTCATTCACTACACTGGAACTGGTAAAGGAACTGCACACAATCTACATATTTCACGACCACACTTTAGTGTCAATGCCTGACTCATTTAATCAACACATAAGCAAAGACTGGCTTCTAATGCTACTAAAACTTGACAACATGACAGGATTTAAAACCGTTATCTGTCAGTAAATAAACGATGTTACCAAATGCTTCTCTCACAATCCTTACCCAAATGCACACAGACTCACAGTGTGATTTTAGACAAGCAACACTATCCTAGGAGTTTACCAAAACTCATTCACTACTCTGGAAGAGTTAACGGTACTGCACACGATCTACATATTTAAGTACACCAAATCAGTGTCAAAGCATGACTCATTTAATCAACGCATAAGCAAAGACTGGCTTCTAATGCTACTAAAACTTGACAACATGACAGGTTTAAAAACAGTTATCTGTCAGCAAATACACGATGTTACCAAATGCTTCTCTCACAGTGGTTCCCAAATGCACACAGACTCACAGAGTGATTCTAGACAACAACCACTATCCCTAGGAGTTTACCAAAACTCATTCACTACTGTGGAAGTGGTAAGGGAACTGCACACAATCTACATATTTCAGGACTGCACTTTTGTGTCAAAGCCTAACTCATTTAATCAACGCATAAGCAAAGACTGGCTTCTAATGCTACTAGAACTTGACAACATGACAAGTTTTAAAACACTTTTCTGTCAGCAAATACACAATGTTACCAAACACTTCTTTCCCAGTGGTTCCCAAATGCACAAAGACTCACAGTGTGATTCTAGACAAGCACCACTATCCCTAGGAGTTTACCAAAACTCATTCACTACAGTGGAAGAGGTAAGGGAACTGCACACAATCTACATATTTCACGACTGCACTTTAATGTCAACGCCTGACTAATTTAATCAACACATAAGCAAACACTGGATTCTAATGGTCCTAAAACTTGACAACATGACAGGTTTCAAAACAGTTTTCTGTCAGCAAATGCACGATGTTACCAAACGTTTCTCTGACAGTGATTCCCAAATGCACACAGACTCACAGTGTGATTCTAGACAAGCACCACTATCCCTAGGAGTTTACCAAAACTCATTCACTACAGTGGAAGAGGTAAGGGAACTGCACACAATCTACATATTTCACGACTACACTTTAGTGTCAATGCCTGACTCATTTAATCAACACATAAGCAAAGACTGGCTTGTAATACTACTAAAACTTGACAACATGACAGGTTTCCAAACAGTTTTCTGTCAGCAAATGCACGATTTTACCAAACGCTTCTCTGACAGTGGTTCCAAAATGCACACAGACTCACAGTGTGATTCTAGACAAGCACCACTATCCCTAGGAGTTTACCAAAACTCATTCACTACAGTGGAAGAGGTGAGGGAACTGCACACAATCTACATATTTCACGACTACACTTTAGTGTCAATGCCTGACTCATTTAATCAACACATAAGCAAAGACTAGCTTCTAATGCTACTAAAACTTGACAACATGCCAAGTTTTAAAACAGTTATCTGTCAGTAAATAAACGATGTTACCAAATGCTTCTCTCACAATCCTTACCCAAATGCAAACAGACTCACAGTGTGATTTTAGACAATCAACACTATCCTAGAACTTTACCAAAACTCATTCACTACTGTGGAAGGGGTAAGGGGACTGCACACAATCTACATATTTAAGAACAGCACATCAGTGACAAGGCATGACTCATTTAATCAACATATAAGCAAAGACTGGCTTCTAATGCTACTAAAAATTCACAACATGACAGATTTCAAAACAGTTTTCTGTCAGCAAAAGCACGATGTTACCAAACGCTTCTCTGACAGTGGTTCCCAAATGCACACAGACTCACAGTGTGATTCTAGACAAGCACCACTATCCCTAGGAGTTTACCAAAACTCATTCACTACACTGGAACTGGTAAAGGAACTGCACACAATCTACATATTTCACGACCACACTTTAGTGTCAATGCCTGACTCATTTAATCAACACATAAGCAAAGACTGGCTTCTAATGCTACTAAAACTTGACAACATGACAGGATTTAAAACCGTTATCTGTCAGTAAATAAACGATGTTACCAAATGCTTCTCTCACAATCCTTACCCAAATGCACACAGACTCACAGTGTGATTTTAGACAAGCAACACTATCCTAGGAGTTTACCAAAACTCATTCACTACTCTGGAAGAGTTAATGGTACTGCACACGATCTACATATTTAAGTACACCACATCAGTGTCAAAGCATGACTCATTTAATCAACACATAAGCAAAGACTGGCTTCTAATGCTACTAAAACTTGATAACATGACAGGTTTTAAAACAGTTATCTGTCAGCAAATACACGATGTTACCAAATGCTTCTCTCACAGTGGTTCCCAAATGTACACAGACTCACAGAGTGATTCTAGACAACAACCACTATCCCTAGGAGTTTACCAAAACTCATTCACTACAGTGGAAGAGGTAAGGGAACTGCACACAATCTACATATTTCACGACTGCACTTTAATGTCAACGCCTGACTAATTTAATCAACACATAAGCAAACACTGGATTCTAATGGTCCTAAAACTTGACAACAAGACAGGTTTCAAAACAGTTTTCTGTCAGCAAATGCACGATGTTACCAAACGCTTCTCTGACAGTGGTTCCCAAATGCACACAGACTCACAGTGTGATTCTAGACAAGCACCACTATCCCTAGGAGTTTACCAAAACTCATTCACTACAGTGGAAGAGGAAAGGGAACTGCACACAATCTACATATTTCACGACTGCACTTTAGTGTCAATGCCTGACTCCTTTAATCAACACATAAGCAAAGACTGGCTTCTAATGCTACTAAAACTTGACAACATGACAAGTTTTAAAACAGTTTTCTGTCAGCAAATACACAATGTTACCAAACGCTTCTTTCACAGTGGTTCCCAAATGCACAAAGACTCACAGTGTGAGTCTAGACAAGCACCAGTATCCCTAGGAGTTTACCAAAACTCATTCACTACACTGGAAGTGGTAAGGGAACTGCACACAATCTACATATTTCATGACTACACTTTACTGTCAATACCTAACTCATTTAATGAAAGCATAAGCCATAACGGTCTTCTAATGCTACTAAAACTTGACAACATGACAGGTTTCAAAACAGTTATCTGTCAGCAAATGCACGATGTTACCAAACGCTTCTCCACAGTGGTTCCCAAATGCACACAGGCTCTCTGTGTGATTCTAGACAAACAACACTATCCCTTGCACTATACTAAAACACATTTCTTCATCTACAGGGAGTACTACATGTTACTGCAGAAACATAACTCATTTCACAAATTCATAAACAATAAGTGGTTTCTAAATCTACCAAAATATAAGAACTGCATAGTTATCTGTCTACAAACACATAAAAAAACACAAATCCTTATCACAAAATGGTTTCCACATGCACACACACTGTCAATAAGATTGTAGAGAAAAAAAATACTCCAAACACTTTAGCAGAAAAAATACATTAGTCTGATTAAAATAAAAATAGTCTACATACATCCCCTCACAATTAAATAACTCATCTTTCAAGATGTTTTGTAGATTAAGAAGTATATGAGTCACACACCAGATATCAGTCACACACCAGATTTTCTTATACAGAATCTCTGCACTGTGCACCTGTCAGCAGAACCAAAGAATGGCAAAGTTTCCCTCTCATTGTCCAAACATATACATGTAAACATCAAATCACATTTCTTCCCACATAAATTCAAAAGCAAACACACATTTCTATTGGTTAAACATTTCAACCCTTTCCAAATGACATAAACTTCAACCCTTCCCCCAATCTGCCTTCTGCCCGTTACCATAGAAACAGGTCATGGAACACTGTACTGACCACACAGGTCACAAGTTCAGCACACACAATGTTGCTAATCAAAACAGCAAGTGTGCTTGACTTCTCAACATATCAGCTTATCATATATAATGTTCCTTACAATCTGTTTTTGTTAACCAATAAGAATCAAGCATTTAAAAAACAGAAATATGCACCCTCCCTTTCAGTGTAGAAGGTTGTCAAACAACCAATGATTTCTTGTCTTTTTTCAAAATTGCATCTTAGCCACCATTTTAGAAACATCTTAGTTTCCAAACTGCCATTTCATTTACAGAGACCATCTGAGTGTATCCAGACCTCCTTACAAGATCCTTACAGTGTGGATTGTGGGACACAGCTACATTTTCTGGAGCCAAAGGTATGCAGAAAACAAAGGCATTCACAAAGACCTAGGTTTGCCAAATGTAGACATTAAATGGATGGGACAGAGAGGGTTAAAGTGGCACCAATTGATGCCATTGGTGAAATCCTTCATGCAATTCAACACCCTGCCCTCATAATAGTGCACTGTGGTGGCAATGACCTAGGCACTTTGACTGGGGTAGGTCTGGAAATGCTCATGAAGGACACCTTTGCACAACTGATTTCACTTTTCCCTAAAACTGCCTTTGTGTATTCTAACATATGCCAAAGGCAGAAATGGAACTGGTCCGATAATTTTTGTCCACAGATTGAGAAAGCTAGGAAACGTGAATAAATCTGTTTCTGCTTTTCTCCGAGACTACAAAATGGGGTCCATTTACAATAACAATCTGCGCTTTCATATGCAAGAGATGTATAGGAGAGATGGAGTACACTTTACTGATGAAGAAAACAGAGTCTTCCTCAACAACTTTAGACTCTGTATAGGTACTTACTTATAAGTACCAAAAACTCTCAATGAACACAGCGGCTCTTTTTAGAGCCACTCAAGAAAAAAACACTTAAGCTTAATCTTTATCTGCCAACAATTTCATTTTTTTTCCCTTGGATCCGCGAGCCCACCGCGAGAGGATCCGTGCATCCAACGCGATAGGATGCGCGTACTGTGCGCGCATTTCGCCGCTTTTTTTTTTTTTAAAAGGGGGGCCCCAGGGGGTCCTTCTGGACCTCTAGAGGGTCAGAGTATTTTCACTCTGCCCCCTTTATATGTTTTACGCACTTATTCCCCTTGCTTCTTCAGCCTCGCTTCTACCGAGGCAGAAAATGGCAACCAACAGTACCTGGTTTCGAATGTAGAGAGACGCACGACAGCCAATTAGCATTCACGCACGATCGGGAGGGTGCGCGCTCCGTTCGGGGAGGGTGCGCTTACAGTGCGGGTACGGTCCGCGGATCCTCCGTTGCCATAGATATCACTAACTTTTTTACCCTAATTTTCTCAGGAACTACTGAACAGATTCACACCAAATATGCAAAAGGCACGAGTCCGAACTGAGGATTACCTCTTTGCCAAATTTGGTATCATTCCGTTCAGCGGTTCGGGCTGTAGCTGCGACAACAGATCCTATGGGAAATTGCATGGGGAAAACTCGTTTTGGGATCCCCCTTTTTTCTCGGCCCCCGCTTCACGGATCACCGCGGAGCTGGCCAAATGTTTGGAGAATTTCGCAAAGATTCGTCAACCGGCGCCAAAGATATTCCCAATAGAATGTTGCGGATTTCCTATGGAAAATAGGTCCTAACTATAAATATCTACTGGCGACCGCCAGTAGATAATATATATATATATTTATATATATTTATATATATTATATATACATGTCCCATAGTGCAGCACTACTAAGCAGGCATACCGGATGCAAGAAACAATTAAATGCACGTGGGACTAAGCTGCAGAATAGCGCATGAGTCATCAGCCCAAGAAGAAGGAGCGAACAGCTCAGAAACGTGTTGGCAAAAGGACAGAATTACGGATGAAATGCCACCTTCGAATGCAACAATAAAGTGGGGATAACCTACCTGCTGTGGAGTGCTTCTTCGTCTGCAGAGCCTGTGTTTAACATATATATATTAATATATATATATATATATATATATATATATATATATATATATATATATATATATATATTTTTTTATAATATATATATATATATATATATATATATATATATATATATATATATATATATATATATATATATATATATTGAAAAACAAGTTCGCGGTCTCCCTGCCTCTTTTCGGTGGCGGGGCTCATGCGAGGTAGCGATCCTCCTTAAATCTCCAAGTACTTTGTATTCATCCACAAAATAGTATTTTATGAGCGAATATCGGCTTCAAAAGAACAGATCAACAAATCAGTCATCAATTTATCCTCAAGACCTATAACAGCAGAGGAAGTATCATTATTGCAATTAGGACTTTCCTTTTGCCCAACAACGGATATTGATTTTGTAAACACACGCATTGATCGGTTCCTATATATTCGTAAGTTGAAGCTGATGAAGATTTACAAAATGAACACCAAACCAAAAACACCAAGAATAGGATGTGTCTTAGGAGAAGATTACCTTGACCTTAATATCGAAGATGCGAACCTCATCATTGACTTGCACCAAATGGAGGAAGATATGACTGATATCTCTGCAAAAGAGAAAAGCAGAATACTAATTGATTTGGGATTTAGACCAGATGCTACATAATGCACAGGTTTTAGATCAAAGTCCAAATTCAAACCGAATGTCCCGCATGATAATATCGAGACTTTCAATTTAACTATGATTTGGGAGATCAATAAGTTAAAGGAACAGCAGATCAGGACGTACATTGACAATTTAACAAAAACACAAAGGGCAGCTTTGAATGCATTATCTAATGACAAGAGTATAATCATAAAACCCTCTGACAAGGGGGGTAATGTGATTATTATGGATGTCTCCCAGTACAATCAAGAAGCTCTAAGGCAAATAAGTGATACTTCATGTTATGAGGAAATAAATTGGGGGATTTACAGAGCTTCAATTACAAAGTATCATGCATTGTTAAAAAGCTGGTGGGTTTGTGGTATGTTGACTTAAGATGAATTTTCCTTTCTGAAAACTGAGAATCCACGTGTTCCTTGCTTTTATCTATTACCTAAAATTCACAAGCATCCCACTAGACCACCGGGGAGACCAATTGTTTCCTCGAATGGAGGATTGCTAGAAAATACATCAATCTTCCTAGATCTGTTTCTCGCACCTTTTGTCACTAAATTAAGATCATATTGCAGGGATAGTACTGATTTTTTACGTCGAATACATGATATCACATGGGAAAGCAACTATCACATGATAGCATTAGATGTATGTTCTCTATATACATGTATAAATCAACAGAAAGGTGTTGAGGCCTGTATGTATTTCTTGAAAGAAAGACATATATCGTTGTGGGAACATACCCAAATGTTGAAGAAGATGATGCTTTTTTGTCTTGAAGAAAATATTTTTATCTTTGACAAAACACTGTATCGCCAAAAGTCCGGGACAGCTATGGGAACATCTTTTGCCCCGAGCCTGGCTAATCTTTTCCTGGGCTGGTGGGAGGAATGTGTGGTATGGGTGGAAGCAAATGAAAGATTCACACAGCACATCACTATCTGGATCAGGTACATTGACGACCTGTTCCTGATATGGGATGGGCCGATAGATACAGCACAAGAGTTCATAAGAGAATTGGGAAACAATGATCTTAATTTGACCTTTACACATTCTCACATTGTGAATTCCTTGACGTAGCTATCAAGATAGAGGATAATCAAATAGTGACCACCCTTTTCCGAAAAGAAACCTCCGGCAATACTTTACTTCATGCGAATAGCAATCATCCTGTGCCACTACGTAACAGCACTCCCTTTGGAGAATTCCTTCGGGCGCGAAGGAACTGTAGTACTGAAGGTGGCTTCTCCAAAGAGAAACAAATTATGGAGACAAGATTTAAACAAAAAGGCTATAGGCCTAAAGTAATCTCTACAGCAAGTCAGAAAGCCAAAAGCATCTCACGTAATGAAGCCCTTTTTTCATCACGTAACAAAAAGAAGAAAGATACAGTGATACCTAGATTAATTACCACCTACAACAGTAGGTCAAATACCTTGAAGTACATTATGAAAAAACATTGGGGACTACTTGAACCTGACCCCATAATTGGCCAAGATATAGGTAAGACACCTCTAATAACATACAAGAGATCTAAGTCCCTTAAAGACCACCTCGTGCATAGCTACCAAAATACACCTGACAATACCACATGGCTGGGAACCGCGAAGGGCTTCAGAAAATGTAGCTCCTGTAAAGCGTGTAGGCACAGTAATAATCGTGACAGTTACTTTGTGGGACAGAACAGAAAAATGAAAAAGACCATCAGTAAATTCATAACCTACACCAGTGACTATACCATCTATGTCCTGGAATGCCCATGTGGCTTAAACTACGTGGGCAGCACTAAGTTACAGTTGAAGACCCGCATATTACAACACATGAGGGCAGTGACTAATATAGACCTCAACTATCCGGTAGCGAGGCATTACCAAGACAAACATCAAAGTAATGCCAATCTGATCAAATTTTTCGGAATTGACAGAATTCTGCCACATCCCAGAGGGGGAGATCGAGAGAAACTTCTAAGAATTACTGAGTCCAAGTATATCATTGAACTCAATACAAAAATCCCCAATGGGATGAATTATGGAGAATCACTTGCTATCCATATAGGTTAGAAATGTCATCTTCAGAGCCTCATTTCTCTATCAGCTCTCCATTTCCGAATGTAGATTTTAATTATTCACCTTTTTTATGTGATAGAAGCAGGGGGTAGATATTTCCCATATATAATTAATTCAGTACATAGACCAACTGTTTATTAAAATCACATACTAAACCAGATCTTTACCACAAAGCTAGGCTTAGCGTAGTGGTTTAGATCTTTCAAGATATGGGTGCCTATTATCAATACCCGTATATACTTCTATCTAATATTCTAATTATCAGTATTTTCTTCTATATTCACCTGGTGTATGTATTTATTATTTATTTTCTTGATATACACATTTGCTTTCACATTTCACAAACAGTTTTTGACCTATGCCCTTGGATATATTCAGCAAGAAAGCACATTGCCCAATAAATGATGCATATCAATACATAGAAACTTTGCAAAGAGAAAAACAGCAATGGTGATTTGATGGATTTTTTCGCCTTATTATGAAACGTGTATAGCATGGCATATTGTAAATGTAATATGTGATCAGATAATGATTTGGCACTTGCCCTCAACAGTGATATGTCTTGGTACATTACCGACAAAACACAGAAATGAAAATGATTTCCTTTAATTAATTGAAATAAGGAAAGAAAACGAAATGAGTTGTTGACCAGAATGATGTATTATCTATTTCACGATACATATACATATACAGGTATACATTTCTTAAATTCAAAACGAATGAATTAATATATAGATATATATATTTTCTCTAAGGTAAAAAAACATTCGGATGTCATCACGAGGCAAATACTGCTGATGTTATATTTTATTGTATGATTATTATGCACCATCACAATGCGCGCAATGTTTTTTCACTTTCTATGAACAATGACCTGTATTTCTATGGAAAGTTGGGCACAGGTCATCGACTTGACAAAGGCTTTGCCGAAACGCGTAGTTCTGTTTGTATAACACAATAAAATCTTTATTGTGCTGTCCTTTGGTGTGCCGCTGGATTATTATCTGGGAATTCTCGGATCTCGTCCAAGTAGGAAAATGTAATTAGCGGAACTGCGACCGCTGCTGGCACCGGCGTCGAGAGGAGGGAGAGCGGTGATCTCGCAACGATCTTTTGGAACATATATATATATATATATATATATATATATATATATCCCAGGAACTCCGCTACTGCCACCTCATGGACAACGGATACGGACCACAGTTTGGTGCAAATTTGTTTATTAAAACACACACAATGCCGCCATGACGCGTTTCAGCCCGACCTTGGGCCTTGATCACATATATATATATATATATATATATATTCAAAAACAAGTTTGCGGTCTCCCTGCCTCTTTTCGGTGGCGGCTCAAGCAAGGTAGCGATCCTCCTTAAATCTCCAAGTACTTTGTATTCATCCACAAAATAGTATTTTATGAACGAATGGTAAACAAAATGCCCTTTTTGGTGTTTTGTTTGCCATTTGTTCATAAAATAAATCACGTTTTATGGTGTTTTGCTCGACTATTTTGTGGATGAATACAAAGTACTTGGTATTCACATCCAGTTGCTCGTGTTAGGACCATGGACTAGTGGAGGGTGGTGCATACACAGGGAGAGCACCCGGTTGTCAAATTCCCAAACATCCGTATCGCAAAGTGAGGTAAATGCACTCTCAGGAAACAACGACAAGTATATCAGGAAGTTTATTTTGCTTCCACGCTGTGCGTATCGGCAGTTACGCCTTGCCCACACAATGGAAGTGTGATTGAAATCACCCATATGTACAAAACACAGTGATCGCCACGTACATCATTGTAATAGACAGAGGACTTGTAGGAAAATACAGAGTCATGTTGTATAGCGGCCATATTGGAAAGGGAGAGAAATCACTCAATACGATACATTATCCAAGTGTTTGGCATGTGAAAAAACTTACATTGCGTTGCCCTGTTGTATAAGCATCATTTACTAATCAATATAATAATAACGCTATGTTCTAAAGAGAAAGAATAAATTCTACTGCTCAATATTAGAGCCTCATAATATGGGAAAATAATACGATAATAATAATACATATTAACAATATGCAATACATTATTGTAAGTCAGGCCGGATTAGTACATTGCAGTGTCTGCATGTCTTCGTTGTAATAAGCCATTAAAATCCAGTTGCGGCGGTCACGTGACATATGCTTAGAAACGTGTCAATAAAGTTTTGTGCTAGGGAAACCCCTCTTAGCCTCTATCATGATAGTGATTGTATTTATAGAAAGGCAGTGTCAACCTATATATTACGATATTGTACACTCTTATAGGTAGGTACCTCATGTGAACGCCTCAGTTGGCACAGATTCAGATTAAAGTGAAGGTTGGAAAATGTGTGATAAACCCGGCAGTCCTAATTGTAAGGTAAATACGTGGTGCAAATTCACATATACTCCAGGTACACAATCATGGCCAATTGCCCTGGAAACCAATCAGTTTACCAACCCAAATGGAAATAACAAGTCCTTGACCTGATATACCTATGGTAGGGTGTAATTACATACTCCTACAGTCAATAAAACTGCCATACGGTCCATGTTAACAATCTTGGGCATGTGCCCGGGAGTACGTTAGGTATACCTCCCAAGGTCAAATGATGTTATAGGCTGGTGCCAAAGCTGTGCAGTCAACGAGTAAATACAGTATTGAGGCTGGGGATCAGGAGAACAATAATAAAGTGCAATTAAAAAAGTGAAAAAGATCAAACCCAGGTGATCACTCTTGATTGACGTGGATCGGTGTTACCGAGTGCCTTTGGAAAAAAGGTTAGGGAGCCCGTGAATGTGGCACTACCGGAGTAGAGTCGGTCCCTTCCTTTCCTCCTGCATTAAAGGTAGAAAGAAAACAGAAACACAAAATTATAAGTACAGATATCCTGAATTAAAAACAATAATGCACATAATATATATGCATTCATTCAACAGTACATGCTCCCTAAAGAAGCCCTAGGATGAGAGTCAGTGCAAGAGCTAAAAACAACTGCTTTTCAAATAAGTGTATTCTTAGTTCTTCGTCAAGATTAAGCCCTCCCGGGAATTTAGTCTAGAGATCTATAATGTATCCAGATTCTCTCTGTCTGAGACTCAGTGCTCTATTGCCTCCCCTAGGTGAACGTGGGATGTGTTCTGTTGCAAAATAGCTGAGTAGGGCACTGTTGGAGAAATGATGTTGTTGGAAGTGGCGGGCTGCGGGGTACTGTTGGTCTTGATTGGTGATGGCTCGTAGATGTTCCAACACCCGTTTCTTTACTGGATGGACAGTGCTGCCAATGTACCTTAAATTGCACGGACATACCAAACAGTAGATTACAAATGGGGTACCACAAGTGAGAAATTGGGAAATTGTTTTCATTGTCCCTCCCCCACCTTGAAATTCTTTCTTCATAAGGCTGTATTTACAGGCCTTACAGTGCCCGCAGGGGAAAAACCCTTTGAGACCTTGATTTTGCATAGTTTTATAAATAGTGAAATCGCTGTGTACCATTCTATCTCTGAGACGATAAACTTTTCTATAGGTAATGTAGGGTTTTTCACTTATGGTGGGACAGATGTTTGGATCACTTTTAAGAATATCCCAATTTTTGGTGAGAATATTCCTGATGTCTTTGGTATTCCTGTTATATGTGAAACCAATTGTCAAACGCTTTGGCATACTACCCCCCCGTCAGTTCTGGTGGTGGGGGTAGCATTCCACCCTTCTAGAGGGAGAGACATGTTCACACTGGCTAAACCCGGTTAAATCCTTTCAAAGCCCTGGCATCACAAAATGGATGGCACTGCCACAGACACGGGTCTGGCCTCCTGCTGCTGGGGGAAACTCCGGCAGTGGAGGACTGGACAATAGGTTTCCTGTCACAGGGAGGTGTAACCTCCTCCCCAGACAGGCTGATGTGTATTGGGGCAGGGTGAGTGCATTCACAGAATGCTTTTGAGACACTGCCTGGGGCACACAAGGTGTTCCTGTGCATATCCCAGTTCAAACCGGTTGCAGGGGCACTCAGCCCCTGTTCTGGTGCGAAACTGGACAAAGGGGAAGGGGTGTAACCACCCCGACCCCAGGCCCACCCATAGGTGGAGCCTTAGAGTTAGTCCATCCCCTAAACTTAGTATAAGTATAGGAACCCAGTCCCTAGGACTTTAGATTACCCTGGACAAACCTCTGAACCCTCTATCCTGGACCTTCGACTTTCTATCACGACTAGAAGACGGAAGAAATCTCCCTTGGGGTCAAGAAGTGACTCCCCTGCTTGGCAGGCACCAAAGAAGCAACCGGTCTGCATTGCTGAAGCTCCCCCCGGACGCCGAGGTCTCTGCATCACCAGAGGTGGATTTCCAGACTTCCCCGAGGCTACTTTGAGTACACAGCAAAGCTAAGGCCTGTGGCTATTGTGGGTAACGTGGAACTGTGACCCCCGGACACCGTGAACTTTTGGAGCAACAACACCTTCCTGGTCATCCTCGAAGTTGTGCTTCGGGCTCCAAGTAGCCCCAGCCTTGAGCACCTCCTGCACCGAAGATTGTTGGCCTCCACTCCACGAGTGACCCGTGGGCCAGCTTCAAGTGCGACCGCTTGAGGCTCCTTCGCGATCACTAGCCCGTTGGCTAGCAGGTCCCCACAAAGGCAACTCCACTTCTACTTGTACTTTTCTGGTTGCTCCAGACTTGCTCTTACTTACCCTTACTGGGTGAGTCCATCAAGCCTTGCTGGTCTGCACCGCAGTCCTTTCTCTGATTTCCTAAGACTTGCTGTCGCCAAGGCTTGTTGGGTCCTTTCTGGTCGACAACACCGCAGCACTCGACAGACTTCGTGGGACAGCTCTAATCCGGCTCATAGACTTCGTCGATGCCTCCTGGACCTCGGAGCTGAAGAGTCAAGACACCCGTCAACTCACCTGAAGCACACGGCATCTGTGGGCATTGGTCCATCCTGCCCTACGTCAATGGCAAGTGACCCAGACTCTGTCCACTCTGCTTTCAGGTTCCTTACATCCCAGATCCAAGCTTGGATCTCTCTGGACACTTCTCCTTTTCACGGCAGCAGCAGTTCTTTGCAGGCTTCCATTGGAATCGACGACGCGACCCGACACCAAAAGACACCTATGCACCCGGCTTCCCTGGGTGAGGTAACTCAAGTGCTCCGGTACTCTCGAGGGTGCTATCCCTAGAACTGTCTAAGTCCAAAAGGGTTTGGTCCTAGTTCGATTTGAAGTATCCCTAATCTTTAAAATTCCAACACGACATTCCCCATAGAAAGTAATAGGAACCCGCGGTTGTGTTTCCACACTGCATACGGCTTCCGTGGGTCCCCGACGTCCCTACCTTGGGTAGTTCCTTGGGGTCCCAACGATTCTAAAGGTGATAGTCACCTTGCTATTTCAGTCGTGGTTCTTATACCACTATTTTAGTATATGATTTGGTACACCCCTTGGGCCCAAACGCGTATTTGTGCTTTTACTGATGCTTAAACACTTGTAACTGAAGTGCTTTGAACTCCAGTCTCATAAAGAGACTAGAGGGGTGTGATTTATCTTAAATACATAAATTTTGAATATATACCTGGTGTGGTTGTCTTTTCATTTGATCATTCAAGAGATTATAGACTGGTAAAACAAGCTGCTTTACATTCCTTCAAGACTTAGCCTGAAGGCTGCTCTCCATAGCTACCACTAGGATAGCTTTCACATAAGGTTGTCTTTAACCTATCACCATAAGGGGTTGTTTGGACTGATACAAGGTACCCACTAGAACGAGTGGACAGCATATATCAGGCCACCTTCTCACACTCACCTCCAGTCAATTGATCTGGGAAAAAAGAGAATAATTTACTCAAAAGATAGAACAAGAAAGTTTGATATATTGGGCCTGTGAAAAATGCGTTGCTGACAATTACTGGGAAATGGCTCAGAAACATCTGCAGTGCTTAGTCTAATAATATTTATGCATCTAGGAAGATAAAAGAATTTCTCAAAGGGGGAATAATATCAATGAAAAGAGACAAGAGTGATGTAATGTGGATAACAGCAGGTGAGATGTGTTGAGAACATAGTCTGCTAGAGCCAAAGACAATTTTCAGCAAGAAGAACTGCTGGCAAATATAAAAAATAAAAAGCAGGATTTAGCGAAAATATTAACACCACTGCAAAAACACTTTTATAATGGAGAGGATAACCATGTAATTCCCCAAGAGAACAGAAGAAATGTGGCCACCTTTTTTATGAGGTCAAGGACCTCTCTATATAAGAGTTAGTAAATACTTTTGTCATATGTTTTAGGGAGTAATTGAACTTTAGTTATAAAAACAGCAACTCAAATTGGTGCGTCTACTGCTTATAGTGTACGGTTTAAAATAGCATAGACTTTTTGTATGTTCCCAAGACTTCATCTCTTAGATGCTGCAACGTGAGCTCTTTACCCTTCGCTCATGATTTGTGATAGGGGTTCACTTCTAGAGCAATGTTCGTACACCAGAGACACAAAACAAAAGACACTGGAATTCCAAGAAAAACCTCTTTCCATTTAGTCGGCTTTTTGCGCCTGGACAGAAAAGATTAAAAAATAAATGTTGATACCCTCGCCAAGGCCATGTTCAAGTTTTCAGCTCTGATCCTTCGTTTGCATTCCGAAGGCGCTCGATGACGCTGCGCGCCCTTCTGTCTCCGTAAAGGCCTTGCACGCGCTGTTATGTTACTCCTGCCAGTGTTAAAGGGGTGTGCCGACATTTAGTGCTGCTGACATGTAGAGCCTCAGAGCATTTTCCATAAATCAGATGTCCGTGGTTTCAATTGTGCACCGCTATTTTGCTGCTTACCTGAAAAGGTCCTGTACATCACAGTCGAAGAATATCGCGACATTTGTGCTGCCAGAAAAATCAACTACATAATGAACAGAGGACCAATCACGCACGACCTTTCATCCATCTAAAAATGATTGTGAGGAAGTCTAAATTAGCACTAGCTCAGGTAGCATCAACATTATCAGAAAGCCAAAGGCATCAGTTTTCTCAAACAAGCATTGGTAAATCCAACAGGTTGTGCTTATCAGAGTTAATGGCTTTGGCAGTGTTTTATAGCCTTACTGTACAGCAGCGCAAATGCTTTGCAGTGTGACTAATACTAAGTTTACAACGGACTATGATGCAGCCAGGTCTAATGGATATTATTATAAGTGCCTTAGTTCTGGATGCGCTGTTGCTCGAATTTTTGTAAGGGGATTTTCAAAGTGCTGCAGCCGCTGGCCTAAAGCCTGCGTGCATGTGCGCGTGAACGTGCGCAGCCGCCATATGTCTCCGTAACGGGTGCTTCATGAAGGCGCTTTTGCTGTCACGCTAAACAACCTTTACTGTGCTAGCGCTGCTAATTACATCATCAGCAGGGGCTGGTGACATCATCAGCAGGGGAACTTTCTCTAACTCTAGCATTTTCCAGCAGTCGGACAATGTAGCGCTGCTGTTTTTCCGGCGGCGCTCTTTTAAGTGAAGTTTAGTAAATGTGGGTCCTGGCACGGGACTGGTGCAGTCATACAGAGCTTTCTGCATAAATTGTTCATTAACAAAAGGTTCCTCCTCTAAAGATCCAATCTTTCTTTTCTTTTTTTTTTTTTTTAAATAGCTTGAGGCATTTTGAATGTTTATGCAGTGTGCTCGTTCCACTTTCACTATTTAGAAAGGTGAATTTCCAAATTTATTACAAAACACAATCTCACTTTCTCCCACCAAATCTACTTCTTGGGTATTCTAAACGGGTGGCATGCAAAACGTACTTTGACTGGTGAGAATATCGCAGTTTGAACATGGCGCACCATGAAATAGCAACCCGAGGCCTTGCTGCCTTTGTTGAGAAGAGTGCGCCTTTCTCTTTGAATTGCTTCAGCTCTAATGGAAGTGACAAGTTCTTGACTCTGTCTACACTCTTGGCGCAATGTTGCTTTGGTCTGAAGGGATTGATGACGTGGCTTTGATGGGCTCCAGCCTGCTTCTTCACACTTGGCAGTGTGATTGGCGTTAGCTCTGTATGTTGTGAATAGCAGCCGCTGTCTTCAGCACTGCGAGCGAGACAGCAGCTTCCACTTCAAAGGAAGGTGACACAAAATGCACCTCCCTTTAAAAGGGGTATTTGAGGGGGAGTTAGAAGACACAGGGGACTCGCCTCTTTGAGACACCAGGCTTAGACTGACTCCCACTGTGCCGTCTGCTTGCATCAAATAAACAGAAAAAACATGCTCCCAAAACTACACATTGACTTCAGGCTGGTTAGAATTTTCATTTAGGACCGAATGCATACGTATTTTTGTTTTCTCAAACTAAAGAATAATAAGCTATATAATATTTCTAAATGCACCTAGTAGCTGCAGAATTACCCAAAATTAGATAATGTTTCTCAGACAGAAATGTCAGGTCACCCAGTAAAATTCCGAACCCTTTTTCTCATCTGAGCATCAGCAGTCGTTTTTAGGTCGAGCCTAGAACAGCGCATGTAAGGGGATTTTCAAAGTGCTGCAGCCGCTGGCCTAAAGCCTGCGTGCATGTGCGCGTGAACGCGCGCAGCCGCCATATGTCTCCGTAACGGGTACTTCATGAAGGCGCTTTTGCTATAATCGGGCACCGGCTCTTTACTTTTAATGTTAACAAGCATTTGCAATGCAATAGGTCTCGCATTTACGTCAGTTTAAGTTATTGGCATTGTAAATAACAATGCTGTTTTTTTTTTTTTAAATGGAAACAAAAATAAAAGGCACTGTCATTTGCAATGTCAATAGCTCAAACTCACATAAATGCGAGACCTATTGCATTGCAAATGCTTGTTTATTATTATCTTTGCTCCTGCTGCACAGCAGCCACACTGCTATGCAGCATGGCTACAAATCATTGCCAAAGTGTACAGCATGAAACAAAGGCAATGGCAGAGTCCATAGTCAAGGTGAGACTTATTGGCTTGGCCAGTGCTTGTAAGTTCTCGTAACAACACGTCTGTGATTCTGATAAAATAAGTTAATCTCCCCATGCATGAAAAAGAAAAGAAATCTGACATTTGGCAAAATAAGTACAAAGATAGCTATTGCGCCCATGTCCATACTTTAGTGAAAACATATTCGGAAGCAAATAACAGCTGTTGCCACAATAAAAGCAGGTAAGATCTGTTGCCAAAATAAACATACAGTTTAACCCCTTCGCTGCTAGGCCTTTTCCCCCCTGTGCTAAGCCTTTTTTTGGCTATTTGGAGTAGTTCACGTTTAAGCCCCTGTAACCTTTTGACCACATAAACTGTCCATGCCAAATTTGCGTCCTTTTCTTCCAACATCACAAGGATTCTAAAGGTACCCAGGGTTTGTGATTCCCCTGGAGGGGACCCAGAAATTAGCCAAAATACAGCAAAACTTGTTTCTTTTGGGGGGGGGGGGCAATGGGAAAAAAGGGCTACAAATGAAAGTGTCCTTCTTCCCTGCAAATGGTATCAACAAAAGGGTTGTGGTGCTGAAGTCACCATCTTCCCGACTTTCAGGGACACGCAGAATTTTGTCAGAAAACCAAACATTTTTACACAGTTTTGCCATTTTTCTGGGACATAGCCTATTTTTGCTATTTTTTGTGCTTTCAACCTCCTTCCAGTTAATGGTAAAAATGGGTATCAAAGCAATGATGGATCCTGGAAAGCTATACATTTCTGGAAAGCAGACAACATTTTGAATTTAGCAAGGGGCCATTTGTGTGGATCCTTCAAGGGTTTTTATATAGAAACTAACAGTTGAAAATAGAACAAATTGAAAATAAGTTTAAAAAAAACAGCCATTTGTGCCAACGTTTTCACTTGTATCTTCTACTAAGTATGCAAGATGCTTGAAAGCAATATACCGTTGCATCCGCTGGACCCTTCTGGTTGTGAGGATATATAGGATTTGTAGGTTCACCAAGAACCCGAGGAACCCAGAGCCAATAACTGAGCAGAGTCTTGCAATGGTTTTTTATTGTGTACCGGGTATATTGCAATTCATTTGGAAAAATATAATCAGGGACAAAGTCACCTATGTATTTCTTAAATGGGGACAAAAAATACATTTTAGAAATTGTAGCTATTTGCACATCTCCGAAATTGTGGGTACCCATACCAGCATGTGAATTATAGGTCATTTTTCAAAGTGACTTCTTTTTTACACATTGTCTTACATTTTGAAGGCAGAAATGCATTGAAAGTCAATCGGTAATAACAGTTGCTCCACACTTTTGTGTGGATAGGTGTAGCGGCCACGACAGGAAGCGGCCCAAAATGCAATGTGGACACACCACATTTTCATAGTGAAAACAGATCCTTTTTATGCAAAGTACCTAGCTGTTGATTTTGAACCCTAGCTCTGCCGGCACCTAGGGAAACTAGCAAACCTATACATTTTTGGAAACGATACACCCAGGGGAATCCAGGATAGGGTGACTTGTCTGGCTCTCACCAGGTTCGGTTACCCAGAATCCCTTGCAACCCTCAAACCTTGCCAAAAAAAAAAATCCTCACATTTCAGTGGGGGTGGGGGCATTGGCCTGCCCATCTAGGGCAGCCCCCACCACTACATCAATTTAAAAAAATCCCTGGTTTCTAGTGGGCTTTTCGCCCCCTGGGGGGGCTGAAAGACTGGAATTTCACTGGAGGTGGGAGCATTGTCATACCCATTTTGGGCAGCCCCACCCCAACATCAATAAAAAAAAAAAAATGATTTATAGTGGGCTTTCTGCCCCTGGGGGCCAGATTGGGGGCTACTGCCCCTGTCTGCCCCCTGGGGGGGCAGATAGTCTGACATTTCTCTGGGGGGGACGATGCTATGCCCTTTTTGGGCAGGGCCCCCCAACATCAATAAAACAAATCCCTGGTTTCTAGTCGGCTTTCTGCTCCCCCTGGGGGCAGATGGGGGCTACTACTCCCATCTGCCCCCCTGGGGGGGGGGCAGAAAGACTGGAATTTCACTGGGGGTGGGTGGGGGCATTTGCATGCCCATTGTGGGCAACCCCCACCCCAACATCAATAAAAAAGAAAATCTCTGGTTTCTACTGGGCTTTCTTCCCCCCGGGGGCAGATTGGAGGCTCCTGCTCTGTTTGCCCCATGAGGGGGCAGAAAGACAGACATTTCTCAGGGGGTTGGGGGCATTGCCATGCCCTTTTTGGGCAGCCCCACCCCAACATCTATAAAAAACAATCTCTGGTCTCTAGTGGGCTTTCTGCCCCCCGGGGGGGCAGATTGGGAGCTACTGCCCCATCTGCACCCAGGGGGGCAGAAAGACTGTTGTGCCCCAAAAATATGGGGGGAGCAAAGACCCTTGCCAAAGGGGCCGCTCCCCCCCTCCCTGGTGTCTTGTGGGTGAATCCTTGCTTGGGGATTGCCCTCCTGGTAGGGTACCATTAGAAAGGAAAGATTCTCCCCTTTCCAAAGGTACCTCTCCCGTCTTTCTACGTGCTCGGGGGGCTAAGATAGCCCCCTGAGCACGTGGAAAAAGAAACTGAAATGAGCCTCTTGGCTCATTTCAGTTTCGGTTACACTGAAATTACGTCAGCGCGACATGAGCACTGATCTTCATTTCAGGGAAACCAGGGGGGGCGTCGGGAGCTGGGGAAGCTCTTTCCCAGCTCCCGAGGCTGTTGGGGTTTAAGGAAATCCCTCTGGTGCCCGCACCGTAGTGATTTCCTGTGCCATGTGCAAGGATGCCGGGGACCATCCTACGCACATGAGCACTGGTGTGTCAGACGGCCGGGGGCCATCCGATGCACTGAAGAGGTTAATGGAGAAAAGGGCATCTTTGAAGTGTGTGTGGCATTGTAAAACCTAACTACAAATGGCCACAGGTTCAAAAAGAGTGACAGGGAAGAAGAAAAACAAGCATTAGCATAGCCAATGGGTCTTCCATTTGGGACCTTGTAAGTGTTTAGCCATTCAGCACATTATCCTGGGTGCTGTACTGCCAGAGTTTGAAGAGCTATATAATTACTACACACTCGGTCATACAGTGTGATTCAGCAATACATGCTTGCCTCAGGAAACATTTATGAACACATTCCAAGGCTTTTTAACGCACAGACAGAAAGACAAGTCATTGATGCAAGTCAACAGCACTATAATATTCTGTGTTCGACTGCATCACTGGAGTAGTGAACAGCCTATAAAAACAAGCATTAAAAATGTAATAGGTCTCACATTCTTTTGAGTTAGAGCTATTGGCATTGCTCAACTACTACCGTACAGAAATTGCCACTTTGCAGGGGCCGAACAGAGCATTGCTCCGTGAAATGGCCTGGAAGCCAAAAACGATGTTGATAACCTACAAAATAAAAAGGCAGATCAGGATGACCAGGAGGAACCACAGACATATTAGGATGGCCAACACAAGCAAACAATGAGTGAAATCACCTGAGCGTGACCCAAGCACGCAAAGGCGGGGGAATCGGGCCCAATGCACTAATAAAAACCCTGTATTTCTAAATGGCACAACAACGAACAAATGGCAATTCATGAAAATGCCAAAAGCCAATAGAGGAAATAACAACAGGTCTTGCAGATAGTGCATGCGCGCTGCCTAGTCTCGACCTAAAAAGCAGTCAAGTACTGTCCCCAGGCATCCATCTCCAGAGTTTTCCATTCAAAAGACTGCTCAACACCATCCATTTACCAGCAAGCCCCCAGCCCTGTGCTCTGTCCCATCCCCATGGCTTTAGGAGCACTGGACATAGCAATAACAAAATGCTCCCATTGTCAGGCAGAGGGAAAAAATTAATAAACGGGGATACATTGGCATCACTTAATCTCTATGCACTTAAAAACTAAAAAAGTAACCTGACCTTGTGTAATGTAACTGGTGCTTTTGAAAAGCACTCCAGTACCTTTGGGTCAGTTGAGTTTGCGTTCTATAAAACATAACCCCAAAATGTATTCTGACCTTGTGTAATGTAACTAGCACACATGTAAAGTGCTCCAACACCTTTGGGTCGCTCAAGTGCACATTATATAATAAACAATATCTCACAGTCCCTGAGTAGCTGCTGACAATGTGCTTTGAAAATTAGAGCTTTAAGAGGAGGTGTTCGACAGGGCGAGGAGGCTAGGCAGGCATACAGTGACATGGAAGGGTTGGGAAGGATGAATGCTGCTCCCATTTGTCAGGTAGAGCGAAAGAATGAATAAACAGGGATGGCGTGGGCAGCACTTAATCTCCAAGGATGTAAAAACAAATAAAATTAACCTGACCTTGTGTAATGTAACAGGCAGTTTTGTAAAGCGCTTCAATACCTGTGGGTAAGTCATGTTTGTGTTCTATAAAATGCCCCCAAAAATGATCTGACCTTGTGTAATGTAACTAGCACTCATGTAAAGCTCTCCAACACCTTCGGGCACCTCGAGTTCACATTACATAAACAAGTGTCGGAGAAAATGCAACGGGAATCCAAGTCGTGCCTTAACTGAGCTACTAGGTTGGGCTGCTGGAGGTCTGGTAACCGAGGCTCGCTAAAGCAACAAGCCATGAAGCAGAACGGGTTTGGTAGAAATCCTCACACTTTAAATGCAGAGTACGTAAAAGAGCCGATTTCAAAAACAGTGTCTGAAATGTCTGACATTTCATCTTGGTATTTGAATGAGACAGGGAGATTAAGTGACGGAAGCAAAAAGCTGAACCAACAAATACTAGCAAACTGTGACACGAGCAGGAACTTCCAGTTTGCTTAGTGTTATATTCTTATGAGTTATGTTACTGTCACTTTAAATGCTCATGTACATGTTTAGTCAAGCTGCTGCATGCGCCTAGTTATCTTTTGTTTATAGTTCTAAGTTCGATTGGAGGGTTAGTGAGAAGTTCTAGCGTATTTGCCGTTCTGCCTGGAACTGTCTGCCATGAAGATGTATTGCCGTGCTGTCACGAATAAATAATCTGAAAAGCAACAAAGACGTGTCTGGAACTTAATATTGGCGACGAGCGGAACCTCCTTCATCGGACAGCACGGGAGAAGGAGAGTTTTGTGAACCCGGAGAAGACAAGGAAGTCATTAAAATAAAAGGAATTGGATTTACGGAAAAGAAGGAAGAAAACTGGAGTTCGTGTGTATATTTAATCAACAAGGGTGAACCCAGTAATGATTCTTACCGCATGTTGATTGGTAATCGTTGTTTTTTGAGGAAGAGGCAATGATTGCTGGCATCGGCGTTTCAGCGCGAGGAAAGCAGTGCGTCAGCGGTGCGTGCGGTAAGAATCTAAGTACCAGCGCCGAGCCTGATGCAGGACGCGGCGTGAGTTGAGGGTGCCATAGCAACAAAAATAAACACGCTACGGGCGAGCCTTGTGAGAGCCTGTACAGCGTGCGACAGGTACCTAACGACAGGAATAAACAAGATACGAGCGGATTAACGGGACAGCTCGTATACAGTGTAATTTTAATGCTGAGAATGGCAAAATAAAAAATAAAAAACATTAATTAAAAAAAAGGGTGAATTAAACAGAAGAGTTAAGGCAGAAATGAGAAAAGAATAATCGATAAGAGCATTTTAAAAACAGTTTTGGCAAAAAGAGTTGTAGAGAAGCACAGAAATACATTTTTGGAAATGGAAAATGTTTTAAAGTCTAATGTGACATAATTAGAGGAGTAAAAGAAGGATAAAAAGGTAACTCTTATTTTCCCAAATATTGTAGCTGGTAATTTATAAAACTTTAAGGAAAGAAAGGACTGTCAGGATTTAAGTGTACAGTGTCAACTCGAACATGCAATTTGAACCACCTGCAAAATTTTTACAAAAAAAAGGAGATCCACCCTTACCATGGATAAGATGGAAAGAAGAAGTTTTGACGTACATGAAGGCTATTGATGGTGAACGAATGGGTGCAGAGAGAAAGAAAAGCATATTATTACACTGCTTAGGTTTTGAGGGACAAGACGTGTTCAGGGCTCGACCTCAGATCACACCTCAAGACGGAGCTGAAAACATCAATGTGTACACAGAAGCATTACAAAGGATGGAAAAAGGATTTAAACCAACCACTAGCATTGCTCTCAACAGGTTTAAATTCTACAATAGAGCGCAAAAGGAAGAAGAGTCTTTTGATGACTTTCTTACAGCATTAAGATCCCTATGCATGAAATGTAATTTTGGGACTATGGCAGATGAGATGATTAGAGATCAGATTATTGTACATGTTAGGAATAAAAAAAATACAGGAATGTTTGTGGGTGATGGGTGACCCAAAATTGTCTGAAACTATAACCACTGCAAAAGAAATGGATGAAAACGGTTAGAAAATGTGAAAAAAAACAGAGAGTGTTGAAGAAGTTTGTGCAGTCAAAAACAAAGAAGAACATAAGCAGGAAGGCTCACAACTGAAAGCAGGGGTAAACAGATATTACGGTAACAATACGAACAGACACAATGATCATTTTGGTAGTCAACATTTCTGTTATAAGTGTGGCAGTAAAACACACATTGCTTCTTTCACTGGGTGCCCTGCTAGGAACTAAGAATGCAGGAAGTGCGGGATAGTAGGGCATTTCAGCAACATGTGTAGAGACTACAGAAGGTTTGTTCCGTCTACACGTGGGTCAATATCTACAATTTCAGAAAACAAAGATGTCCACAGTGTGGTTGGTCATGAAGTGAACACTGAATGTGAAAGAGGTTATGTTGTGTCCATCATTAATGGAGGAAAAGTTTCACTTGATCCTCCTAAATGCAAAGTTGTGATATTGGGAGAAGAATTACATCTTATGGCTGACTCTGGTTCGCCACATTAGATGACAATTGGACAACAGGGAGAATAGCTGTGATAGACTGTGAAGACAAAATTTTGCAGTTAATGGATAGATTTAAAAATGTGTTCAGTGATAAATTAGGTAAGCTTTGAAATTTTTCACACAAAATAATCTTGAAAGAAAATGCCCAGCCTGTTAAACAAAAACTCAGGGGTGTACCCATCAATGTGAGGGAGGAATTGAGGAACGTGTTAAAAGATCTTGCTAATGAAGGGATAATTGAGGAGATTGAGTCTTCAGAATGGGTTTCACCCATTGTTTTAGTGCAGAAGATGGATACAAATTTGAGAGTATGTATAGATTTGAGAGCATTGAATGAAAACATTGTTATAGATTGTCATCCGCTTCCTAACATTAATGAATTTGTGTCTATGTTAGAAGGGGCAAATGTTTTCTCTACGTTGGATTTAAGATCTGCTTATCATCAGATTTGTTTGACTGATGATTCGAAAAATTTAACAGCTTTTTATCACACCACAAGGTTTGCAGCGGTACACCAGAATGCCTTTTGGTTTGGCTTCCGCCGCATCTGTTTTCCAAAGAGTCATGTTTCACATCTTCAGAGACATTGACCAGTTTGTAAAATGTTTTCAGGATGATATTCTTATATTTTCTAAGAATGAAGTTGAACATGGGCAACATTTAAATGAGGTGTGTGAGCGTCTTGAAAAACATGGGCTTACATTGAAATCACACAAATGTAAACTTTTTAAGAAGTCTGTAGAATACTTGGGGCACACCTTATCTGGTGATGGAGTTGTGCCTAAAAAAACTAACGTAGAAGCAATTTTGAATCTACCTGCTCCAGTTAAAAAAGAGCAATTACTCAGTTTTGCAGGAATGTGCGAATATTACAGCAAATTTGTAGAAAATTTTGCATGTAAAATGGAACCTCTTAGGCAACTCCTAAGGAAAAATGTAAACTTTGTTTGGTCATTTAGCCAAGAGAACGCATTTGAAGCAATCAAGCAAGACATAGTTAATGCACCTACTTTGAAGCCTTTCTGTTTAAAAAGTGAATGCATAATTACTGTTGACGCTAGCCTTTATGGCATAGGGGGAGTGTTATCTCAAAGAAGTGGTAAAGATGAATGGAACGTGGCATTTGCTTCTAGGACATTGAATGATGCAGAGCGGAAATATGCAGTTATAGAAAGAAAACTACTTGCCTGTGTGTGGGCAATAGAGCATTACAAGCTTTATGTGTGTTTTAGCCAATTCACTTTGAGAACTGACCATAAACCGTTAGTTAATATCCTTTCTCCCGGTGGGGGGTGGAATTCCACTGCTAGGATTGCTAGACTAGCCTCTAGACTTCAGGAATATAAACCGTGTATGTCCCAGGAAAGAAAAATGTAACAGCAGATTGTCTGTCAAGATTACCATGTGCAGACAACATAGTATGTGCTGTTAAAGAATCTGATTTTATCCTTAATATCAGTGACATTATACCCTCACAATTTGATGAAATCACTGAGTCCATTTGGAATGAGGCTGTGTGCAGTGACAATGATTTGGTTGAAGTAAAAAAATATGTTATGGAAGGTTGGCCCAAGAAACAGCAGATCAGACCTGAGCTATTACCGTTTTTTAAAGTGTCTGAAGAACTGGAACTTGAGGGTGAACTTTTGTTCAAAAATAGCAAGTGTATACCCCCAAAAGGAGTGCAGAATGTAATTCTTAAATTAGCCCACAAAACACATCCTGGAATATCCTCAATGAAACGCCTTATAAGGATTTTTTTTTGGTGGCCTGGTATGGACAGATTGATTGATCGCATTGTTAGAGAATGTGAATTTTGTGTATCTAGGGACAAAATGTTGAGTGTACACATTCCCCCACTGAGGATGGTTGAATGGCCCAAAGAACCATGGAGAAAACTGGCTTTTGATATTTCTGGCCCATTCAATATTTTACCAGAAAGCTCTTTTTTTGCCTTGGTGCTAGTTGACTACCATTCAAAATGGCCCGAGGTAACATTTGTTTCTAAAGTCACCACTAGTTCTGTTATACATTTTTTAAGAGAAATATTTGCACGTGAAGGGTGTCCTTCTTGTATTGTCACAGACAATGGCGTACAATTTACTTCTTCAGAGATTAAATCTTTTGTGAATGAATGTGGAATTAAGCATGTTTTCACATCTGTGTATGGGCCACATGAAAACGGTCAAGTTGAGCGCTTCAACCGAGTTTTGGAAAATTTTGTTTCTGAAGCTGTAAAAAATGGGGGTAATTGGTTGAATTTGGTAAGGGAAAAACTTTGGATGTATCGCATTACACCTCATTCCACTACAGAGGTCAGTCCTTTCAAATTGTTAAAAGGAAGGGAGCCAGCTTCAAAAATGTGCCCTTGGTGGTTTAGAAGTAAATGTAAACAAGATGTTTTGGAAAACAAATGTACAGAAAATACTGCTGTCAAAGTTGGAAGAAAGCAAAACAAAATTCAATCCTGGTTTAACAAAAAATGGAAAACTAAAGTTCCTACCTTTAAAGTTGGTGACTGGGTCAGGATTTTGCAACCTGGCATCATTAGCAAAGGTTCAAGCAGATTTGGAAGTGCAATGCAAGAAAAGAGAGTTTTTAGAAATTCTATAGTTACTCAAGATGGTAAGCTGTGGAATGTTAGAAGGGTTGCAAAGTGTCGTCATGCCATGTTTCCTAATACCCCTTCTGTTGCCAATGGAGATATTAACATGTCCAACACAAAATCCTCATTTGCATACAACAAGATATGTAAAGATGAGTCCTTTTCTTCCAGTTCTAGGAAGTCTACTCGCCTTAGACAATTTCCTAAAAAGTTGGATGATTATGTTTAATATCCTTGTGTTTTTCTTTGTTCTTTGTTTTCTATTATTGGGGGGGATGTGTTATATTCTTATGAGTTAAGTTACTGTCACTTTAAATGCTCATGTACACGTTTAGTCAAGCTGCTGCATGCGCCTAGTTATCTTTTGTTTATAGTTCTAAGTTCGATTGGAGGGTTAGTGAGAAGTTCTAGCGTATTTGCAGTTGTACCTGGCACTGTCTGCCATGAAGATGTATTGCCGTGCTGTCACGAATAAATAATCTGAAAAGCAACAAAGACGTGTCTGGAACTTAATACTTAGGGAATCAAATTTTAAGTTGGAAACATTTATTGAAGGCCATAGTGATGCCTCCCTAACTGTGCGGGCAGGAGGAAACAGTACTTGTGTTTTTGGAATTAACTGTCACCAGATATGCAATGCCGGGTTCGATTCCACAGCAACCTTGATCATTCAGCATCAAATAGCTCCCAATCGAGAGCAGCCTGAACACAGGATGAATCACTGCAGCTGGGGAACCCTTTAGATAACAAGACAAGTTTGCCACTTAAACACTGCATGCCCAGTGGAGAGAAATGTCCTTGCAAACCACGGAGCCACTTAAGGCATCTTCACAGTCGGAGCCACTAAGAAAAACGCCTGTGTCCCCATTCCTGCATCTAAACCTGAATGGTAATTCCCAATACTCGAGCACATATCCTTACCCTAGCACTTCATATCTGCCTACCTGTTGGCATTGGAGACAATATTGGAATTGGAAAGATGTGACCGGTAGGGTGATGTAACCATGGATTATCCAGTCAGTGGATGGTGTCTCAGTCACGGTGAAAGGCAATTTTGAAAATTTTTCAATGTGCAATATGGTATATTTTGCATCTCAATGGACCACTGTTATCTGTTTTTCTGTTAGATTGTATGCTGAAAACAGATTTGTACTGTTGATGTAACGCAATGGCACGTGGCCAGAATGTAACGTTTGTAACATCTAGCTCAGTATTTCTATTGACCGTAATTGTGACTGTCCATGTTGTAATATAGACATGTCTTGTTGTATCATGTAAATTGCGGAAGACACCATGTTGCCCAATGAATACATTCTGGATTATAAAGTGGTCATACTGTTGTCAACCACAGCAAAGCCTTTTCTAAATTAACCCTATAAATCCCGTGCAATCTCTCAGCAGCTTCCTTTTGAGAAATCTTCCACAGCTCGTCATATATTTCATACAAAAATCGCTTCTGACGTGGATTCAGGGGGCCTAATACAAAATCCCTGAGATCCATGTCATCAGAAAGAATGCACAAGTGCTGTTTCACCTGGGAGAGTGTTGAGGTTTATAGCCAATCTAGGCATAACTATCCAACACTATAGACATCACCACCCGAGTGAGACATTTGTACATATCTCTGATCAGACCTACTGATCCTAAACCCTTCGGTGTTACTAAGGAATCTAGATAGACACCTGTTTGTGTACACAGCCAAACCAACCATCCCTTCCAATTGGGGTCTGATGAATGAAAGAAACATTACATATCATTGAATCCAGGGTATCCTCACTGAAGTGTGTAAAGTGCTGCCAATTCTCGAAGAGTGAGAATGCAGGATTACGCAGTGTGTTCAAACCCTTTATTTTTGCTATACCAAGACATGAAGTTTGTCTTCTTCAGGAAAATAATTTGATGTGGTATGAGGCATGTTCTAAATAAGGCCTCTGTTACCTGAACCTGCCAATCTTTTGTACCCCAGACAGAGTTTGTGTCTATTGTGTCTTTCCAAAAGTCTAAACCCTATATGTAAAGTTTGGAAATAAAGGAAGCAGAGTATATCAGCTTGGTGTTTATTAGCATATTTTGCAGGTGTAGGTGCAAGCATATAATAACATGAAATGAAAATTCAATTCAATTTGTATAGCGCATGGCTACCTTAAGGCCTCCCGGCGCTGATTGATAGAAGGACAGAAAAGCAAAAGCCGCAATGTTAAGGAAGCGTCTTGAAAAGATGGGTTTTCAAGAGCTTCTGGAAGGCCAGAAGATTATTGTTCTCTCGTAGGATAAGAGGGTGAGTGTTCCAGATTTTTGCAGCATTAAACGAGAATGAGCGTCCACCCCATCTGGATCTTCGTATTTTTTTGGGGGTGGCCAGATATAGGGAACTGGAGTGCAGGGTTCTGTGAGGAAGATAAGGGGTGACCAGGGAATGAGTAATAGCCGGACCAGTCTTCCAGATGGCTTTGTGGGCCAGGCACATAGCTTTGAGCTGTACCCTGGCTGGAATAGGAAGCCAATGAAGACTCCTCAGTGCTGGTTTTGCAGACTGCCACCATGGTGTCTGGAAAAGCAGGCGGGCTGCACAGTTTTGCATTACTTGCAGTTTGTGAATGGTGAGTTGAGGAGTTCCAAGGTATAGGGCATTCCCGTAATCAAGGCGAGAAAGTATAAGGGCTTGTACCATAATTCTTCTCGCTTGGAAGGGGAGGAGGGGGATGATTTTTCGCAACATTCTCATCAGTCCATAGCAGGTGGCTGAGAGCTTAGTGGCCTGGTGGTAAAAATCAAGAGAGCTATCAAGCCACATGCCGAGGCTCTTGATCTGTGTCTTTGGAGAAGGATCAGGGCCCAAACAAACCGGCCACGGAAGGGCGGGGACGGGAGATGACGGATTACCAAGGAACATGATCTCCGTTTTGTCCCCATTGAGCCTGAGGCAGGAGAGTTCCATCCACTCGGCCACCGCCTCTAGGCAAGGACCTAGGGTGTTAGACGACCCCTCAGAGTGATTTAGTGCTACCACTAACTGAGTGTCGTCTGCCTAGGTGATGATCTTAATGCCGAATGGATGGACAACCTCCGCCAAAGGGCTCATGTAGATATTAAAAAGCATGGGGCTCAGGGCAGAGCCCTGTGAAACCCCACAGCTGAGAGGTAGCTGGGAGGATACCACATCTCCCTCAAAGACTTGGAAGAAGCGGTCACTGAGAAAAGACTGGAACCAGGTCAGTGCCGAGCCTGACACTCCCATACTTGTAAGTCGATGGGCCAAGATGTTATGGTTAACAGTGTCAAACGCGGCACTAAGGTCCAGGAGGATGATTCCAGCAGTTCCTCCCTGGTCCAGCAATCTACTCGCCTCCTCCGTCACCGTGAGCAGGGGCGTTTCTGTACCATGCTGAGGACGAAAGCCTGTCTGAGAATCACATAATAGGTGTTGGATTCCAGATAATCAACCAGTATGGTGTTGATGTGTTTCTCAATCAGCTTACTCAGCCAGGGGAGGAGGGAGATTGGGCAATAGTTGGCTAGATTGGACTGGTCCAAGCTGGGTTTCTTCAAGAGGGCCTTGACCATCGCACATTTCCATGCTGTAGGAACCATACCAGAGGTGATTGAGGAATACAGAACTTCAAGAATAACTGGGCGAGTGGAGTTGATGACCAAGGTAAGGTGTTGCGGGGGAATAGGATCCAATGGGGAGCCTGAGGTTACTTTGGAGATGACCAGTGTTGGCCAGTGTTCCCATTGTTTATAATTGTAAACAGCGCATAGTATACTAGCTTTATGTAAAAAAATGGTGACCACAATGCTGGTAACAGAATATGTCTCCAAAAGTACTTGTACCATCATACAATTCATCATTAAAAAATGCAGCTGATTGCTCTAAATCTGAAAGCAAATTATACACAGCTTCAATGCCCCACTCATGAGAGAAATACTAGACGTGATGATAACAAAACAAAACAATAACAATAGAGATTATTAGAAATTAGCTGATTTATAAAAAATCTATCTCAGCCACTTTTCTATTTATGTGATTTGTATTTTTAAATTATACACCCGTTTTGACCCCTTTTTTCTGTCGAAATGACTGAATATTAGAGATTTTGCCAATCTGTTTGCTTTAAGTTACTAATTAGGGCTTTATTAATATAGCTCTTTGAAACAATAAGATTTTCTATAACTAAATCCCTTGTAGCCATGTGTGCCTTGTCTTGATCTAGATTTACCCAAGCCTCCAAGGGTTTATTGGGTAGCCCAATTATGTTGGCAGTATGCTTACATAGACGTCGTCAGTTTTTCAAATTGAAATTTCTGGTCTTGTTGATTGTACAGTTGCAGTTATTTCAACAGGGAGAAGTATCATTTCATTGTTGTTTACTGCTTCAGTTTGGAAAGTGGAATCTTCAGTCGTTATTAAAACTTTCATCTTCCTGCATGGTAGCGAGAGAAGAGAAGTGGCCACCAAGGAGCCCACGTGGCCTACTGTTGAGAATCGGTCACATAGTGTGGTTTGATCAATTGAGACAAACCTCTTGCCTCGGCAACCAGCAAGCTGCAGACAAAGTATAGTTCTGGAACCTTCAATAGCCAGGAGCTCTGTAAGATGGCCAAATTCCTTTTTGTCCACAATTTTCTCTCTGACCAGGTCCCCAATCTTTGAAAACCAGGCAGGTCTTGCGGGTACTGTTTTCGCTTCCCCAGTGGTGGTGCATTTTACTTGGAAATTGCTTTGTAAGCTTGGTATTCTTTAAGGTCCTGTAAAACATCCTAATGATCATTAATGCCAAATGGGGTTTCAGACTCCACTGTGATGACACTATCGAGCTCAGGAACCCACATCCTCACCCTAAACAGGAGTTCATAAGGTATACGCCCCCCCACCCAGGGATTTTCTTTGCATGTTGTTAAGTGCCCTCTGGAACCCATATAGATGATTGACCCAACTGCCACCCGGGCCAAATACCCTTGCTGTCAAGGATTGCTTTGATTCATGGTTTTTCCTCTCAGCGACCAAAGTTCCCTTGGAATGGTGTGGGGAGGAGAACTGAAAGGCCACACCCAAACTTCCCTTGGCTTCTTTGTAAGCCCAGTAGCTAAATGCCGGACCCTGGTTGGAATGTAGTGTGCAAATTGCTCATGTGCAGATAAAGGTTTGAAAATCATTTAGAACAGTTTTAGCGTCAGCCGAGCGCCGGGGCCAAACCCACATGAATCTGGAGCATGAACCCACTCCCACCAAGATGTATTTGTAAGCCCCGTTTGAGTGTAAGGAGCCGCAATGATCCAAATATACACACGCAACAGATTTGTCTGAGATCAATAAAGGTGTTTGTGGTGGACATGCTATGGTGGAGCCCTTCATCTGTTGGCAGATGACGCATTTGAGGACAAAGTCCTTGGTCTGCTTAGTAAGACCTGGTCACCAGTAGCACTGCTTTAGTAGTGAAACTGGAGCAGTAATCCCTTCATGAGCTGAACCCAGACCCTCATGTGCAGCTAGTATCAATCCCAAACTGCAATCAGTGTTTAGTATTAATCTATCCCATACTCCTGGAATCTGAGCATACAAAATGTTCTGTGTATCCAACTTGTAGGACTTCTTGAGTGGAATGCCTTTCGGCAGGGCTGAGATGTTGCACGTGGCATTGACAACTATCATAGTTGTTCCGTCTACTTTGTACTGGAGCGAGTAATTGCAGCAAAGGCAGCAGTGCGTGCTGTCGCCTTGTTGGCTTCATCCGCCTTTGCATTGCCTTCAACGTGAATGCCAACACGTTGATGACTCAATGTATGAATAACATGAGACGTAGCAGGCCTTTTTGAGCTTTGCCACTTGTTCCCATAGCATCTTGTGCTAGACTGTGCAACCTTTGGAATCCATGAATCCATTCTGGGCCCAATAAAGTAAATATGCATTATGGGAGTGGACACAGTAAAATGAATCACACATACTTACTGTGGGGAATTCATGATCTGTATTTTGTAGTGCCAGTATCAGGGCTTTTAGTTCCGTCAGCTAAGCAGTACAGTCCCCTAGGGACAGGTTGTGGGTTTTCCCGGGATGTAACTTTTCATCATGCATGCGTCCTTTAACAATTGCACATGCCGCAGAATATTGCTGTTTCATTCCTATGGCCGGCTGGGCAGATCCATCAGTATAAATGATACATTCATATCGATCTAGAGGCATTATTTCATTTGGCAGAGGCTATTCTTGTTCGTACTGCAAGAATGCTTGTGCTTGTAATGTAGAGTCAAATCTATAATCTACATATGTTGCAGTGAGAGAGTTAGCCCATTGAATCTATCGTGGATTTAATGCTTTAGAATTCGGGAGGGTTGCTTTTATAAGGGCCTCTAGGGTCGGTTCCGGGGTCACTACAAATGTGCGTTTCTCCTGAACCAGTGCTCTCTCTCTCTCACTACAGCAGTTTGTATGGTTGTGAGAATGTTTTCAGTAGGTGCAAAATGCATTTCAGCGTTTGCGTACAAATGTGATTTGTATGTTACAGGTACAGTATCATCCTCATTGAAAGTGATATACATATACCCAGTTGGTCCAGTGAATACGCAGATCACCTGGTTAGTTGTGTTAACCTGTGTGTGTAAATGTTTGGAAGCTATCATGTCAGCTTGTACGGAATGTAAAATATCTGAATGTTCCTGTATCCAATGATGTACTGAAAAATCAGGTACAATTAAATCACAGAAAGGTTTTATTCTTTCTGCGCAATCCAAAATGTATGTTTTGCCAAAATTAAAAAATCCAAAAATAGACTGTAGTCTTTTCAAGCCTTTGGGGGTTAGAGCAGTGCACATTTTTAAAATAATTGTGCCGTCAGGCTTTTGACTTCATTTGAAAATATGTCCACTAAAAATAGGACATTGAGGTAGGTAATGATTTTTTAATTAAATTTGTATTCCAGGTGGGCCAACCCAAGAATTATGTTGTTCACCCTAGACAAGTATTGCATTAATTCATCATCCGCCAGATAGATGTCAGGTACATAGGACAATGCCTACTCATCAAAATTTAGAAGTAACTCAGTTACCCTGGCTGAAAACAGCCCTGGGCTGTTCTTATACCCTTGTGGTAATTGTCAAAATTGGCGTTGATAGTCTAGCGACGAGAATACGGTCAAATATCTGCTCCCTGGTGCTATACTTTGGCAGACAAATACTTGCGGGATGTCTAGTGCTGCTCTGTATTTTTTCTGCACAATATTATTACCTAGTGCTGCACTATGTGCGTTTTGTACTGCACTTCCACTCCGCAACTCGGACCGACCAGACACTTTTCTTCTTCAAGAGCTGTTTGTAGCCCAACCCAGGCCTGGGGACTTCCCGTTGTTTCAAGTGTCACTGCCTGGAACATCTACTTCCTCTATCGTGTGCATTGATTTGGTCTAATCTAGACCTCTTTGATATTAGGCCTCAATTGGCCGGAGCACACCTTAGAATGCACCCGCCAGACTCGTGGGGAGTGCAACCGTGTGTAGCAACCATGTGTAGCAACCCTACACCATTTACTCATCAGTTGAGGCCTGAAGAAGTTCTCTTCATGAGAACGAAACGCTTTGGCTGACTAGAAAACTGCAATCTCATGAGAGTTAACCGTTTGAAAATAAAGACTCTCTTTGATAGATTACTATTGACTTTTTGGACTTCATTACTTGCCGCACTCCCAAGCCCTGCTCTGCTTAGGACCTGCTCTACAGAGGCATCACTTGACGGCTGATGCCAGGGTGTGCTGCGCAAGGACTTCTGATTTATCTGAAACTAGCGTGAGGTGCTTAAACACTAGTCCGCCGTTAAAGAATCTTTGTTAAAGTGGTAAGCTCCTTGTAAATCTAATTTCGTGTAAATGGTGGAATTTCTGACCTGATCAAGTAGGACCGGAATTAATGGGAGAGGATAGGGGTTCTTAATAGTCACGTTATTGACCGCCCTATAATCCACACGAGCACTCAACTCCTAATTCTTCTTGGGTACAAACAATAGTGGGGAAGACACAGGTGACATGGAGTGGCATATAAAACCTATCTCTAGTAGTTCATCTAGATATTTGCGTAGATATTGAGTTTCAGGTTCTGTCAATGTGTAAACTCTACTGCAGGGTAGCATTGCCCCGGGGAGGAGATATGTGCGTCAATCAAAGGCTCTGTGTGGGGGTAGTTGGGTGGCTTTCACAGGGTCAAAAACATCTTGAAAGATCTGGTATTCTTTGGGTAGTTTAAGGTTTAATGTTTTTTATTCCCACCTCTGGAGCCTCTTGGTAGCAGGTAGTAGAGCAGAATGGTGAGTCCAAGATTATGTTGCGGTATACCCAGTTAATTTTTGGATTATACTGTTATGGCCAAGGTACACTCAAAATTACCTCAAAGGTGGGAGTATCTGTTAGATCAAAGAGAAGTCATTCAGTATGTCCATTATCGCACAGTAACGTTAGAGCCTCTGTCAGAAAACAAATTGGTCCAGAAAACAACTCTGAACCATCTAGAGCTCGCACAGGCTCAGGTTTTTCTTGGGAATGTTTGTGAGCCTGAGCTTGGCAGCTAGGGTCAGATCAAAGAAATTGCCTGTGGATCATGAGTCAATAAGCATGAATATTATGTGCCTCCATTGTGGGAATAGGATTATTGTGACTTGGATAGTCAGATGCCATGCAATTTGTGTTCATACATTGGTCAGCTTTTCTCGACGAGACGTTCTCCCTTCTGTTTGAGAGCCTTAGTTTTCCCTGTTCTTGATCAGCCTCTACACTTGCCACAGCCTTAGTCTTTTTTGGTTTTGCTGAATATTCCATAGCGAAATTACCAGCTTTGCCACAATAAAGACATAGGTTTAATTTGTGGCGACATTCCTTTTCCTCATTAGATAGTGGACCCCTTATACCTCCGATCTGCATAGGTTCAGTATCAAATGTCCTTCTGTCTGACTCCTTCTTTTCTATTTTGAGAAAAATAACTCTTGTGTCACTCTGAGATCAGTCACCCTTTCACTTTCCCAGTTCGGTGATCAAGCTTAACCACAAACTCAATAAATTCAGCACAATCGTCGGGCAGATCAACTATGTGCGAGAGGGAATCTTTAAGGTCATTTCTTCACCTTTGATAGAATAAGGATGTTCTTTTCTCTTCCGGGCCAGCGTGTTTCCACCCACAGTCAATTGAAAGTAGTGATATAAGTCAGCAGGTCCTTAGAACCTTGTTGTAGGTTTAATACCTCATTGTCATTTGCTTGGATAAAAACATGCTTTGCAAATAACTTAGTCATGGCACCCTTAAAAGCAGAATAGTTGTACAAAACGGAATTGTTTGGTTCTATTAAAGGAATTGCACAGTTCAGGATACACCTCCCAAATAAGAGGTTACAAACACTACTTTAGGAGTGTCATTGGGAGACGCCTGAAGTTTGCATGGGAAATGTAATTGGCATTGACTCATAAAGGCTGCAAATTTAGTACTGTCACCCTGAGAGCGTTCTGGAGCTGCTAAGGGCACAGGACTGGGTGTAGAGAGAGACATTTATGCAGAATCTGGTCAGTAGTTGTAAACAACCCTCTATGAAAAGGTTCACCAAACACAGACTGGGTCAAAACTGTGTGCCTAGCCTTGGGTTTAGTATCACTCCATTGTGTGAAATGTGGCCTCTCTCATTGTAACTCTTCCTTAAGTGTTGCATTGTCTGCTTTAATCCTATTCAGCTCTAGGTGCAACTGCTGCATTATAGATTGTTAGCCTCATTGAGGACCCCTGATAATGCACATGCTAGATCGTCCGTGAATATTTTGTCTTGATTGGTCATGGCGCCCCCTGAAAGGAATCTTTGGTGTGCGGCTTAGCCTTTTGTCATAAGCCACCTACCTGTATCCCAGATGATTCCAATGGGGCGGCGGCGCTAGTTTCCAAATACTCCAGAGACTTGCCCTCGATTTACAGGAGTGCCCACCACTCCCCAATCCTCCCTGGTGCTGCAGTGCAAGGAAAAGGTGCAGTTGATTCATTTGATGAGGCTGTCTTCTAGAAGGTGTTTTAGAATGCTCACAAAGGTTGTGTTCTAATTGCTGATAACTTGGAAGACGTGCAGATGAATAATTTGATAAGTCTGTCTTCTAGAAGGTGTTTTAGAATGTTTGCAAAGGTTGCGTTCTAACAGGTGCAGGGGATTAATTTGATGAGGGCTGTCTTACGAACGGTTCATATTGAGGTCATCTATGCAGGTTGCTTGATGCTTATGCTGGTGGATTTTCTGGATGTTCCCGTGGCGCCTGAAACCTGACCTTGCATATGCAGGGTAAAACATTTGTAAAAGCTATTTAGCCTTTGAAACAAACCAGGGCACAACATCTACAGCTAGCTATTACCAACAGCATGTAATGTGTTCAAAAGTCAGGGTACAAGACGTTTACTCATTCACAGGTGTTGGGAGGAATTACATGAGTCATACCAGTATATTGTGATAGTCAGGACAGGTGAGCTGTGGCAGGAATTGTGACATACAGCTTAAAAGTCTATTTAGGAATTCCCAATGCAAACCTTTGAGAGGAGTAGTCCTCACAGCAGTGAAAAACGAGTGTGGGTGTTTGTCACTACCAGGACATGCAAAACTTAAACGTACATATCTTACCTTTAACTTACACAGAACCCTGCCCTAAGGGCTACCTAGGGCCTACCTTACGGAATTATGTGTAAAATAGGGGACTTTAAGGCTTGACAACAGGTTTTAAATGCCAAGTGGAAGCAGCAGTAAACTGCCTTGCAATGGCAGGCTTGAAATAGGTTTGAAAGGCTACTTGTGTGGGTGGCTCAATCACTGCTGCAGGCCCATAAGTAGCATTTAGTTTACAGTACCTGATCATATGGTATAGCACTTTACAAGTGACTTACAAGTAAGTTAAATATGCCAATCGTGCATACACCAATTTCACCATGTTTAGGGGAGCACATGCACTTTAGCACTGGTCAGCAGTAGTAAAGTGCTCAGAGTCCTAAGGCCAACAAACAAAAACATTAGAAATGCAGGCAAAATGTTGGGGGAAGACCACCCTAAGGCTGACAGGTCTAACAGTTAGATATAGTGTGTTTATATTATATGTTTGGCTGCCCATGTACATTTAAATAAATGCATATTCACTTACAGAACTGTAAGGGTTGTAAAATTGTATTACCTGAGTATTTTGTTTATGGGTAGGTAGTGTGAAGTATTTCAACAGACAGGGAGACAGGAACAACTGTTAAGAGATATGCTAAAGAGATATGCTTTGGTGTACATAAAGTTAAGTTTAGTGTCATTGGTACTTAACATAGTGCAGTTCACAAAGTTTTAAAGGTTGTACTTACCTTCAAATTTGTGGTGTTCTCCCTCCACCACATCACAATATAGTTCCAACGTTTGTAGTAGCAGGGGCATTGTGACTGGTTGTGTAGGAATTGTGAGTATGATTTGGCTATTTAGTTATATTATGTGGAGGTTAAATCACTATGTTTCCATCAATGGAAATTAAACCCTAAATATAACAGATTAAGGAACAACCTTCCTCTAGTTTATCCACCATGTTTAAGGTATGCCACTGCCGACAGAGAAAGGAAAATGTAGTGTTGGCGAAGGGACTGATGACAGGCTTTCATCTGTCAAACCGCCTAACAGTACATAGGACAGACAGACCTCCATGCATGATGAGGAACAGTTGAACAGTCATTTTGTGACAGCCCGTTCATCCCCTCCAAACTTTAGATCAGGGCCCTTAGATGCAATTCATCATTCAATTGGCTGAATGGCAAGGGCTAATTCGATTTGTCAAATATAAAATTTATTGTAGCTGACACAACGAAAATGCTTTATAACATTACTGAGATTAAATATATATATATATATATATATAATGTATTGTTTATCAATCTATTTACTTTAAGATTTGTTTAACAAAAGAATGTATTTAGTTCTTAAAAGATCAATTTTGTTAAAAGTGTTTTTCTCCTGGTGAAACACATTTACAATACCTTACCACTAGTATAGATCTTTTTCATTCTTTCATCTAGGATATTTAAACTTTTCTTGTTTGTATTCTTTAGTGAGAGTTACCCTCAGTGTAAAGCATTTGCTGTACACACTCAGTCAGCAAATGATCTCACACACTCAAGAACTGAACTCTAGGCCAATGATTTATATAAAAAATATATGGTTGTTTTATTTTAGACCCAACAATGGGTATCAAACTATACTTTCTCAGAATGAGATGCTTTAGTTAAATACTTTGCAATAGGCAATTCACTTTTGCAGATAATAGTTACAGTTTTGTTGCAATAGGCAACACAATTTCAAACACAATAATACATTGAGCTCAATGTGAATTTTAAGTTATTTGCAATTGATTAATTTCAGGATTACTTTTCTAACTCCAGGACTGGATCCTGGATTCAGAACTGGGACAGTTCTTGGAAACAAGTGAGTAAATTCGTTTTAGTTCCTGTTGTGATTTTTAAGCAATATTTTGCTATTTTAAAAGTTGACACTTAGAAACTTTTGCTAATCAACTTACCAATGTTATCATATGGAAGGAAATTCACTTAGGTAAGTGGGGTTATGGTTACTTTTTCTAGGTCAGTGTTGGATCCTAGATCCAGCACTAGTGTACCACCTGTAAGCAGTTGAGAAACTGCGTTTAAGTTACACAGGCGATTTTTAAGGAATATTTATACGTTTGCAAAGTCGACAGAAGAAATTTCATAGAAAAACAGTCAATGGTTCCCTGTGGAAGAAAATTCAAGTTACGGGTAAAGTATGTTCTTGTTACTTTTGTAATCTTGGGCTGGGCTCCTAGGCTCAGTACTGGGACCTCTATCTAAAACAGGTAAGCAATTACGTTTTCACAGTTGGTACGATTTTTAAAGAATATTTGTAGTTTGCAAAAATCGACAAGAAATTTCACAGAAAAACAGTCAATGATTTCCTATGGAAGAAAATTGGGTTAGTGGTAAGTACGGTTCTGAGTACTTTTCAGGGTCAGTGCTGGGCACCAAGATCCAGCACTGGGATCTCTCCTAATAGCAGGTGAGTATTTCCGTTTTCGTTACTCGGTTGATTTTAGGTGAATATTTTAAGTTTATAAACTCCACACTTAGAAGAAATTTCAGAAGAAACCAGACAATGTTACCCTGTGGAAGAAAAGTGAGTTATCGGCTTTTGGGTATGTACTCGACTGGCAGAGTTAAGGTTCTGGGCACAGACTCAGGGGTCTTCCAGGGTCAGGTTGGTACAGTTGTTACACCCTCAGCGGCACTGGGGAGGCCTGGTGCAGAGTGAGTTAGGCCCAATGTTATCCCATGGGAGGCAGGGGGGCCTTGGTTGGTGGCCGCTGACTAGCAGGCCACGCGGCTGTGGGAGCTGGGCTCCTGGTCACTTGCTCAGGGCAAATGGGGAAGTAGGTAGGAGTAGAAGTTGCACTGCCAGGGCCACTCGGGCGGCTGGGTGCAGGGGGCTTTTGAGCCTTCAGGCGCTCAATGGATTTCAATGGGAAAGCTCAAGGACGAACAAAGGCTTCAAGCTCGGGGACGAAGATTCTTCGGGTGCCACCACCACTTTGAGAGGTAACTTGGGTAGTTGGAGGATAGGTAGGTACCCAGGAGTCAGGCACAGGGGGCCGCAGGGCGCCGAGTGCAGGGGTGCCTTTTGATGTCAGGAAATCTTACCCTCTGTTGATTGTGGTTGGGGGGGTCCCTGGTTCTGAGGCTGCAGGCGTCGTCAGGAGCATCGAGGTGGGTCCTTAGGTGCCGGATTCGGGGTCACAGTCACCGGGGGGACATCCTCGGGGTCTTTGTCCACTCCGGCACAGGTCAGGCTTGACGGGTGCAGAGTGTGCAGGGTTCGTGGTTCCGGGCTGATGCCAGGGGTTAGAAACTTGCTTTGAGAAGAGCCACTGCTCATGGGAGTCCCAGATGCTCAGAGTCACAAGGTAGCCAGGTCCTCCGGGGTTTGTGAGGTTGCTGGCCACAGGAGGTGCCGGGATTTAGCAGGATCAGGTTCGAGGGTCGACAGGCCGGTAGGGCTGGGGCCAAAGCAGTTGGTGTCTTCCTCTTCTTAGCAGCTGCACAGCAGGTCTTCTTTCTTCTTGTTCTTCTTTGCTTTTTCAGAATCTTGAATCTAAGGAAGGGAGGTTCAGGGTGCCCCTAAATACTAGATTTAGGGGCGTTACAGGTAGGTAAAGGGCAGGGAACAATGGGTCCCTGCCCTGGGGTGGGTACACCCCCTATCCAGCCACTCCCCTGTGGGAGGGGGGCAGTAGCCTAGTCCTGATTGGGCAGGGCTTCCCATCTTCAAGAAGGCGAGAGCCCGGAGATGTGGTTCACCTTGCCTCCCCAACCCTAGGGGTGGGGTTGGCAGAGGCTGGCACATCCCCTGTCCTTACTTGGGGTTTCCGGAGTGGGGGTCAGAACCGGTGGGGACCAGTTGCTGAGTACAGCAAGTGGCCTGGAGAAGCTCACAAAGGTGGCATGCCTTTGAAGCTTCCCCCTTGCCCATCCTGGGGCAGGAGACGTAGCACCTCGCCCAGGATGTGCATTGTTGCAGGCCCAGGAAAGCGGGAGCTCTCCACCCAGGGGTCCAGCAACACGTCTGCTGTGTGGCAGCCTAGGCAACCTCTCAGACAAGACGTGGATTGTAAGTTAGGTTTCAGGGGGCATCCCTAAGATGCCCTCTGTAGTGCTGTGTACATTAAATCCCACACTGGCATCAGTGCGGGTTTAATGTGCTGAGAAGTTTGATACCAAACTTCTCAGTCTCCATTGTTGCCATCATGGTGCTGTGGAGTATGTGTTTGATGAGCTCTCAGCGCCATATACTCTTAAATGGCAGCACTGCACTTACAGTGCCCAGGAATGGACCTGGGTACTGTAGGGGCACAGGGCTCATGCTCATGTGCCCCCACCACTGGCATAGGGCACCCAGCTAGAGGGGTGGCTGATGTATGCCAGGGCAGTGTAGGTTGTGGGCATGGCACACATGGATGTGTGCCATGTCGACTCTTTGTTTTGTCTTGTACCCAGACACTCAGCCTGCAAGGGCAGTGTGTTTGTGTTAGGGTACAAGGCCTCTAAGGGTGGCGCAATAAGAGCTGCAGCCCTTAGAGGCCTTCCCTGGTTACAAGGCCCTGGGTACCTAGGGTACCATTTACCAGGGGCTGACATGTGGGCAGGGTTTGCCAATTTGGGTTTTAGGTTTTAGGGAAGGCACATAGGCCTTGGGAACCTGATTGGCAGGAGTCCAGTTCACTCAGTCAAAGTACATTCAGCAATTCAGCAAAAAGTGGGGGCATACCATGCAAGAAGGATGGCACTTTCTCACACCCTCCATGGTGTGCAGTATTAAACATGTTGAGAGTTTGCTTTTAAAGTGAATCCAGCATTTGGGCCAAAATTATTATGCATTTCATTCTGGACAAATGCATTGAACTCCCCTTTTGCTTACTCTTACAGTATGTGAGAAAGATCAATTGCCTTTGTCCTGTTTCTGTGTGTATGTGTGCACAATTTGTTTTATTTAACTACTTTTCATTTTGTTTGTTCTACAAACTCTTCATTCCATATTTTTAATACAAATTAATTAAATTGTAGATCTATGCATTTCACACCCTTTTGGTGCTTTATAGGTAACACATTTGTGATATGCATCATTCAATCTGTATAAAAACCACACAGTAACAAAGCACATTTCAAATACAGCCTTAGGAATTCATAACTACTTCAGCACCTCAATGTCCAATTGTTTTTCCGCAGAGGTGAGCTGATTGTAACTGAGGTTCTTTAACCTTATAGGGTTTTAGATTTCTTCGTATTGAGTGTTGGGTAAAATTATTAATGCACCATGAACCACTCTCTCCTTATTAAATTCTCATTCCCTCTTTATTAAATTCTCATTCCCTCTTACTTTTCACTGTTATTTAAACAAAAATCACTTATGCAGTCTACCTATAGGAATACATCCCATACTCTTCCAAGCTTTCCACAACTACAAAATGAAACTCTAAATATAAAACCATCATGAAACACCCTGTCCTGCTTTTTGCCTATTGTACATTACTAATACAGCATTAAACTTGTCTCTCTTAAAAATAAACGTATATCCCATAAATGAGATAGAGCAACGTGGCCTATCATTCTCCAAAGAAAATGTGTTATTCAATACAAAAACAATAATAATGTTTTCAGAATAATACTGTAGTGTTCTGTATGTAAGGCTTCTCGTGGTGTGTGCTCGTGGAAGCTTGACATAATAATGTCAAGATTCCACATGTCGAGTGGGATTCGATTTGGCGACAGTTTAGTCCATTGTGTGCCACTGGCAGTTCGCTGTCGAGAGCATTAAATAAATATTATACAAAAAGAAAGTTTACCTTGATGTCTGTCCTCCTGATTACAACTGACTTTTTTTTGGCGACAAGCGTTGGCGAACTGTTGACACAGACCAATGCATCCTGTTTGAAGAAGCGGATCTTCATTGAGACACAGGTCGTACTTCACAGCCAGTAGTGGAATTCATCTGATACACGGCAACCAGAATGGAAGCTCATCTGATACGCAGCTACAGAGTTGGTACTGTTTTCCACACATCGTTGGTTGTTGTTCATGAATGCAGTTGGAAAACGAGACAGCATCTGTGAGGCCTGCACAAATAACATGACTACATTTTTCCTTCACAGGGAACCAAACACCCAATTGTAGCGCCTGACTCTCGGAGGGTAGCGTTGCAGAGCAGTCTGAGGCTTACTCAAGGGAGGTGATGTGGGCTAGAAATCGCCATTTGCAGGTGCACAAAAATAACACTCAATAATTGATTGTCCAGTCTGTACTTTGCTTTATAAAAGTAAGAGTGCATTTATTAAACACACACACTACTCAATATTATGCACCAATTTACAAATATACATAAGCTGTTGGAATTACTTTGTGACATTGCATAACATCTCCACCCCTCCCGCAAAAGGGGGGTGGGGTCTAGTACCACCACTACCATGTATGCACATCAACTTGCCCCCTGCGCACTGGCACCATCCCAGGGGCGACCCACCCCATTACCTCAACAAGCATTAAAAAGGGGTAAACCTGTCTTGGTGACACATGACCCTGACTGAGCATCTCCTACTGACCATAAAGTATGAACCTCTATATCTTACGCGCTAGCAGTCTGGGGACTTCACCTAAGCGCAGCAGCAAGAATCCATGTTTACGCACACTTTAGAATGACAGTACTCATCACCTTGGTTGATCATTTGAATGCATTGCAATCACAGCCCCTAAAGGCATCACAGATGAAATCACAGGATTGTGCATATACAGCCAGACACCCTAGCAGGACTGTCTGGCAACATAACCCCACTTGGCTTATGACATCTCCTTACACATGTGACTTACAGTCCCTTCAAAAGAAGTACTCCTGGCAACTACACTTCTCCTGCAGTGCGCCTCTTCACTTTAAAAGGAATCACAGGTAAAAGCATGGTATTACGCAAATACAGCCAGACCACCTAGAAGGAAGGTCCAGCAACCTAACTCCATTTAGCTTAACATCACCTTACACCAGTACTTCACTTTACACATGTGAATTTCAGTCCACCTAAAAAGAAATAACCAATAGTACATGCATTTCGGTGCAATTACACCACTTCACCTCCAGGGGATGCACTTCTTCACACATCCCCAACTCAGCACTTCACTTCATGATGCACTTCTCCACACACCCTCAGCTGTAGAACAAAAGTTCCAGCCTAGAATGTGTTTAAATGCTAGCTGAGCCCTTGAGGGGTAGTTTCCTTTAGGTCCCCATGACACTGAGGGTGGGACTTTTCTTCGTGCTGGGAGGGGAGACTGCGCTTCTCCAGCAGCTCCCCCAGCACCTTTTCACAAGTGAGGGTGACCCCCCTCCTCTGGGGGCCACAAAGCACCAAAACGGCAGATTTCTTCGTGCTGGGGGGGAAGACTGCGCTTCTACAGCAGCTCCCCCCGGCACCTTTTCACAAGTGAGGGTGACCCCCCTCCTCTGGGGGCCACAAAGCACCAAAACAGCAGATTTCCAAATGCCTGGCGAGGCATTATGGGGCGCTTCATGCTCCTCTTTACCAGCCCCAGCCACTGGGAACACTCTCCTCGGCCCTCTGGGTCTCTGAGAGGGTAGATTCAGCAGTGTGCTGTCTTCACTGGCTCCCTGCGCCAGACTTTCGCCTGGCTCTCCTTCTGGGCTTCTCTTCTCCCTGCGCAGAGGCCCCTGCTTCTGTGCACCAGTCCTGGGCTCTTCTTCTGGTGCTGATAGGGTCCTGGGGGCGGTCAGGGGGTCTCTCCTTCCAACTGCCCATTGCGCCAGGCTCCAGCACCTTCAGCCTCAACAGACCACACCCCAGAGAGAGCTTCTCTTCCTGTGCAAGCACTTTTTAAAAGTTGAGTAGGGGGCTGGCAGGAAGTCCCTGTTGGTCATATCAAACAGCTACACATCACTTTCCTGCCCCTGCTCCCTCCTTCTTGTCCAGCCTCTGGGTTTGTTCAAAATGGCGTTGTCCAGTGTCTCTGGCCACATGTCTGAAGCCCCTTCCACCCACGCTGCCTTCCCTCCTTGGTGCAGCCTGGTGCCTGGCACCCAGCGACAGCCCCACCCATCTTCTCTTCGTGGAGAGGAGGCCCTAGCTTGTGGAAGAAAGGTTATCAATCCATCCAGCTGAGGTCAGCCCTCAGCCTGGGTCTGGTCATGGCTGGCTCAGAGAAATGTGACAGTTCTGGATGACTCAAAAGCAGTACAAATATGACTTTGGACTCTGCAGAATACTTCTTTTCACATTTGCTACATTGGACTTAAGTGCGTGTCTGGAATCTGTAGGCCTAATGGAAGTTAATCTAACGATGGGCCCCACATCCCCATAGGGGAATAATTAAGTGAAAACACAGTAAAACACACTGACTTTCCCTGGCATGTTTCTTTCCAGTGTATAAAGCCTATTCCATGTCACCACCCAATATTGCATAAGTTCTGCCACACCATTCACTTTGTAGCTGCTCCTGGACTGCACACGCTAGGAATCTCCCCTGCGCAGCCTGTACATGTGTGCACACACATGTACACATGTGTCTGCATGTAACCAGCCCGGTGTCCCTTACTCCAGCTGCTGTGCAGTGGCCTGGTCGAGCCAGTGGAACACCAGTAAAATCCCCATGCAGTCTCTTACATCCTGAGTTCACTGTGGGTAAGTCCCAACTTATGAGGCTCCCCCACAGTTAAAGCTCAATAATTAGGTGCTCAAAAAGCGAAAAATCCGGGCGGCCCATAGTGTCAGAACCACCTTCTAACAAATGCAGAAGGAAGGAAGTTTAAAAAATAAAAAGTATGGCTGTGACGTGTGCTGGGACACTTTACTGTGGAACACATAGTCCTTGAAACACATAATTCGGCATGATCTTCCATGTTTGTGGCTGCTTCCATATCTAGCAGCGTAATGTGAGCAGATTATGACACGTCTTCACACGCTTCGCATAGCGACCATTTTAGAAGGTAATGCACTTGAAGCTACTGCTGCAGCTCTTTTAGTATTGGGTGTAGTTCTACATCATGGAAATCATCAACGGGTTCAGCGTGATTCCTGGATGATCGGAGGTGTCAGCGGGGACAGGCTTTGTGTCCTCGAATCAGAGCAGGTGTATTCGCTGACCTGCACGGCTATACTCGACCAAGGTCGTACTTTTAAATGCTGGACGTTTTTTTTTTTTTTATTTCAACTACTGTCTAGAAATCATTTACTGGTGTGTGTAGTTACATACAAATACACTCATTTTACCAAATTGTAAGCAAATTGTTCATGTTGATGTGCACAGCATTACAGAGATAGTTATTTTCGACAAATATAAAATGTTGTCCTCAAGGCAATTATTCTTTTGAAATTGTTGGCAGTAGGCTGTTCGTAACTTGTGTTTTGTGTCTTTTATCAAGTTACAACTGCAATATAGACTGGGTCAAAATGTAGGCTGTGAATCTCCCACCACCATTCCTACAAACTCCTGGTGAGCCGCCTGTGGCATGGAGACAATGGTACAATGCCTTTGAGACATATCTAGGTGCCCTTGGAGCATTACACTTTCGTCCACAACGAAAGAAATATTTGATATTTCATTCACTGGCATTTGAGGGCAGAGCCATCTTGAAATGTCTCCCTGATTTATGGATTGAAGAAGGTGAAGAGAATGTAGATGAGTTCCAGGAGACAGTCAAGAAATTTAAATAATAGATTTGGTATACAATCCAGCATTGTGGTGGTCAGGCATAAATTCTATAAGACGGTCTAAAATTCTGGAGAAGACGTTGACACATACATCACAGCCTTCAGGAGACTAGTGCTGGTTGTCACTTTAAACATTTTACGGATCAGTTGGTAAGGGATCAATTCATTGGACTCTGTAGTGACAAAACCATCAAGCAAAAGTTGCTGTCCATGGGAATCTCATTGCTAGATCTTACTATCAAAATTGCCAAAACTGCCAAACGTATTCCATTGTCTCAACTTTCTCCAAAGGCATTGGAGAACAAAGGTCCTGAGCCAGTCTCAGCTGTCAAAACTGAAGTAACCAAGGTCACTAGGGAACTCAAGCGAAGTGAAAAACCTGGTTTTTTTTTTCAGTTAATCGCCTGCTTGCAAACGGGGGGAAACAGTTACCTCCTTTCAGAATTTTCACATCATCTAACCATACATTGACCATATTTAAAATTATAAAATTATGATCCAGGCCAAAATCCTAGGCATGCAAAAATTAAATTAAAGTGCACATGTGTGTTACACCTATGCCGACAGACACTGATGTTCAAGTGATCCTAGCTCAACCCCAGTACTTCATATCTCCATGGCCAGTCTCGGTCACAGCTCTGGTTACTGTTCCTCCACACCTCATATTGTGGACCAACAGTACCCTCATACCATCACTTAGGGTGATAATCATGAGGCACAATCTCAACACCTTTAAGAGCATAATGCCAGAAGTCCCAGTACAATACTTGCCAATTTACTCAAGAATGCTCCAGATATTACTGTTGCTGTTCCAAACAGTATACATTAAAACAGCGCAGTTTCACCTCATGACACTGATATAGCCTTTATGACACAGTCTACTCAAACCAATTTTGTCAGACTAATTATGATGCAGTGACAGACTAATAAGCTTGATTACATGAGTAAATCTCTGTCTAAATAGTATCATGATATACTAGAGTAATCTTTCTCTCTTTAAGTGCCAGTCTCAGTCTAAATTAAATGTAAAGTTATAAACCCTAATGGTTGCTGAACTCACCTGTGTTTGCGTTAAAAGTTACCTTTTAAGGCAAACACATGATAAAAATCCAGCTGTTGCAGACCCAGATTAGCAATCCCACATATCAAAAGGTTCAGCATTCTCAGCTCTCTACCATTTGTCAGAATCTCCGAAAGAATTGATTCCTGAAACAAGTCCTTTTAAATTATTTGTGCAACTCCAACACATGGTCCCAATTATTCATTCTAGGAGAGAAGGCATTCCAAGGGGATCAAAAACTAGATCTAGGAACAACTTCATTCAATTCCAGTATTTTTCAATCCCACGAAAAACAAAACTTACAGCCAACACTATTAAACTGTTATTGTGCTGAAGCTTATCACACTGATATTTTATAATTGAGACCTGTTCATATAACACAGAGACTTGGGTTTATAAACCATCTCAGCCTGCCATTGGAAAATTGTTACCTGATTGTTTATCTATAAAGTGCGTTGACAGGGCAGGGAGATGAACCAGGTGTGTTGGACATATACATAAGATCAATCCCACTTACACTCCTGTCACCACTGAAAAATACACACCATTCCAGTGCCTCATGGTGGACATGCATCTTTATCTCTCACCCTCTACTGGGACTGGGATCAATGTAATTTACCATCATCCAAGCCCCTAGTGCCACTGGCGTGTCACTTTTTTTGATGCTCCAGTGGCGCTCTATGGAATCCCATATTTGCAAGGCCACGCACCCTTCGTGGCTTTTCATGGCCCTGTAAATACGGCCCCTTTTTATGCATCACTTTGCATGAAAGGGGCATGCAATGGGTGTTGCTGTCGGTGCTCCACCAAACCAACCATTGTTTTTTGATGCTGCCCCAGATTTACATGGATGTGTGAATCTGTGGTAGCACCAAGAAGAGTGACACAACCTGGTGAAATACTTTAATTTCTCCTCGTTTTTTTCCTCCTTCTATGTGTGTAGCCTTACAATTAAACTGTATTGTTTGCTAATGGTACCATTGGCCTCCCTAATATAAAAAGAACTACATTAGAAACTTCAAATACATGATACTTCGAAGAGCTAAATAACAAAAGTAAGGAAAACTAGCAAGTAGAGAGGGAATGGCAAGAAAACCACCTCCAAACAGTTTTTATTGCCACAAGTAAAGAAGAAAAACATCTAAAAAAAGTGTGTGAGCATAAGACCATCTCTTTTAGTACACAAATCAATCAAGCTCAAAACAAACCCACAATGATATTCAATCTACTCAAGAAAAATATGATGCAAACAGTATAAATTCTCATACTATCAACAGATAGTTGCATCCATCTGTCCAACATTTTCATGGAAAGAGCGTCAACATCACAGAAACGTCTGAGAGACAAGAAGTTCCAGAACAACATATCACACTTAAGGAAAAGCTAATGTCAGGTGGTCATCTATCCAACCCATAGACAATCTATTTCTCTGTAAAGCCTCAGCAAATACTAAACCCTTTTCCTACACCAATCACTATAAAACACCCAAATTAGACTCTTAACAAAACATGGAAGTAACACATACACTCAATCTCCTATTACTAGCCAAAACCCTATAAAAATTGTATAGCTATCCAACCTAAAAACGAAATCTCAAACAAGAAATTGCTAGAATTTCAAACTGTTTTTAGGTCAGGCCAAAGGACAAAAATGTCCAACAACCAGGCAGTGAATAATGCCGGTAATACCTTGGACTGAACAAATCCTGTCTCCTCATCCATCACAATCTCTCCAAATAAGTTGACACTATTGATCACAACATTCTTCCTGATAATCTTAGTGATGGCCTGTTTCTTATTATGATTTACCTCGGATCTGATCAACCAAAAAATGGATTTCCATATTGGCAATCACAGCTTCGAGAGCTACTAGGAGCAATACTAAATGATCTTGCCCTTATCTACCATCAGTATGCTGATGATATTCTGCCTTACTATAGAATAATGCAAAAACAACAATTGATGGACAGAATGCAGAACAATGTCATACATTCACCCCAGTACAGAGATCTGGGCCTAAATCCATCGTTTTTTTGCTCACCATGCCATTCCAGTTTGAACCCAGCCATATGCAAATCAGTCTTGACCCTGTGCCCCATGGGAACAGTCCAGCCCGAACTGCCAAGCCAGGTCCTCCCTGGACTGGAAACAAGCATCCTAGGACCGGTTTCGGGCTTTCAGCCCTCGTCAGCCAGGATAGCTTGATTCCAGTGGCATGGAGAGCACGGGACTCACGTCTAAGCATACCCTTCCCACTCGGGGTGACAAATGCAAAAACAGCAATTGATGGACAGAATGCAGAACAATGTCATACATTCACCCCAGTACAGAGATCTGGGCCTAAATCCATCGTTTTTTTGCTCACCATGCCATTCCAGTTTGAACCCAGCCATATGCAAATCAGTCTTGACCCTGTGCCCCATGGGAACAGTCCAGCCCGAACTGCCAAGCCAGGTCCTCCCTGGACTGGAAACAAGCATCCTAGGACCGGTTTCGGGCTTTCAGCCCTCGTCAGCCAGGATAGCTTGATTCCAGTGGCATGGAGAGCACGGGACTCACGTCTGAGCATACCCTTCCCACTCGGGGTGACAAATGCAAAAACAACAATTGATGGACAGAATGCAGAACAATGTCATACATTCACCCCAGTCCTAGGAAGCTTGTTTCCGGTCCAGGGAAGACATGGCTTGGCAGTTCGGGCTGGACTGTTCCCATGAGGCACAGGGTCAGACTGATTTGCATATGGCCATGTCTGAACTGGGGTGGCAGAGTGGGCTAAAGAATGGTGATGGATTAAACCCAGATCAGTTGACTGGGGGTGAGTGCTTGCAATGTTCAACACTCCGTCCATCATTTCCTTTGGTTTTTGCTTTGTTCGCCATAAGTTGGCAGGGTATGCTCAGACGTGAGTCCCTTGCTCACTTTGCCACTGGATTCAAGCAAGCCTGGCTGAAGACGGCTGAAATGCCAGAAACCGGTCCTAGGAAGCTTGTTTCCGGTCCAGGGAAGACATGGCTTGGCAGTTCGGGCTGGACTGTTCCCATGAGGCACAGGGTCAGACTGATTTGCATATGGCCATGTCTGAACTGGGGTGGCAGAGTGGGCTAAAGAATGGTGATGGATTAAACCCAGATCAGTTGACTGGGGGTGAGTGCTTGCAATGTTCAACACTCCGTCCATCATTTCCTTTGGTTTTTGCTTTGTTCGCCATAAGTTGGCAGGGTATGCTCAGACGTGAGTCCCTTGCTCACTTTGCCACTGGATTCAAGCAAGCCTGGCTGAAGACGGCTGAAATGCCAGAAACCGGTCCTAGGAAGCTTGTTTCCGGTCCAGGGAAGACATGGCTTGGCAGTTCGGGCTGGACTGTTCCCATGAGGCACAGGGTCAGACTGATTTGCATATGGCCATGTCTGAACTGGGGTGGCAGAGTGGGCTAAAGAATGGTGATGGATTAAACCCAGATCAGTTGACTGGGGGTGAGTGCTTGCAATGTTCAACACTCCGTCCATCATTTCCTTTGGTTTTTGCTTTGTTCGCCATAAGTTGGCAGGGTATGCTCAGACGTGAGTCCCTTGCTCACTTTGCCACTGGATTCAAGCAAGCCTGGCTGAAGACGGCTGAAATGCCAGAAACCGGTCCTAGGAAGCTTGTTTCCGGTCCAGGGAAGACATGGCTTGGCAGTTCGGGCTGGACTGTTCCCATGAGGCACAGGGTCAGACTGATTTGCATATGGCCATGTCTGAACTGGGGTGGCAGAGTGGGCTAAAGAATGGTGATGGATTAAACCCAGATCAGTTGACTGGGGGTGAGTGTTTGCAATGTTCAACACTCCGTCCATCATTTCCTTTGGTTTTTGCTTTGTTCGCCATAAGTTGGCAGGGTATGCTCAGACGTGAGTCCCTTGCTCACTTTGCCACTGGATTCAAGCAAGCCTGGCTGAAGACGGCTGAAATGCCAGAAACCGGTCTTAGGAAGCTTGTTTCCGGTCCAGGGAAGACATGGCTTGGCAGTTCGGGCTGGACTGTTCCCATGAGGCACAGGGTCAGACTGATTTGCATATGGCCATGTCTGAACTGGGGTGGCAGAGTGGGCTAAAGAATGGTGATGGATTAAACCCAGATCAGTTGACTGGGGGTGAGTGCTTGCAATGTTCAACACTCCGTCCATCATTTCCTTTGGTTTTTGCTTTGTTCGCCATAAGTTGGCAGGGTATGCTCAGACGTGAGTCCCTTGCTCACTTTGCCACTGGATTCAAGCAAGCCTGGCTGAAGACGGCTGAAATGCCAGAAACCGGTCCTAGGAAGCTTGTTTCCGGTCCAGGGAAGACATGGCTTGGCAGTTCGGGCTGGACTGTTCCCATGAGGCACAGGGTCAGACTGATTTGCATATGGCCATGTCTGAACTGGGGTGGCAGAGTGGGCTAAAGAATGGTGATGGATTAAACCCAGATCAGTTGACTGGGGGTGAGTGCTTGCAATGTTCAACACTCCGTCCATCATTTCCTTTGGTTTTTGCCTTACTATAGAATAAGCCTTATGAATGATGTGTCGTCCAGCCTTGCAAAATGGCAATGAATCCTTTTATGGCAAAACAAAGCATGTAAATCTATTTCAAAGAAAGTTTTTACTGTTTTCAGTGAATAAAACTCCTGAAAACCAAGACAGATTGCTTTTATTAAGGCATTAGAAATGTCACCCACCACAGAGAAGTTGAAATCGTTGACGTTCACACTCGAAACAGGGCTCTACCCTGACACACAAACAATACTGTTAAGGCAGCACAATTGCAACTGATAATGCTGATGAAAATTAAACAATTTTTTCCAAAACATGACCTAAAATTATTAGTCTAAGCATTAGTCGTAATTACAGTAGACCACTGCAATATTATGCATTCTCGCCTCCCTTGTTAGTCATACTAAAATATATCCTTCATGCAGCTGGATGTCTTGTTGCTGATACTATCCTGAAAAATCACAACACTCCTGCATTTAATTATCTATTCAGCGTCCGCTTAACACAAGATGCCAATTTGAGCCTGTATCATGTATAATACAATCCATCTGAGCAGGCCAAAATACCTTGGATTGAAATTTAAGATTTCTGGAAGTGTACGCATTTCCAGATGAAAGAGGACTGTGCCTGGAACATGTAGGATTTATGAAACACAGGACCATGAAACATGGCTTCTCCGGAGCCGACTCAAAACTGTGGCATTCGCAACCCTTTGTCACTATCATGACTTTACCTGCTGTCACCATTTTCAAGACTGAACTCAAAACCTTGGATCTGATGTACTAACAGGTTTTACTCATTCTGTGACTATGGGGAAATGTGTTAATACATAAAGGCTCTTATTACTTAAGAGAGTCACATATGGGAAAGGTACATCTCCGTGATAACGTTTTTAAGAGAGTCCCTCCAAACATCACCTGTCACTTATCCCTTATGTATGGATTTGCGAATTACCTCCATTCAAATATTGATTACAACTCTTTATTTTACTGCATAACATTAGAATGTTGCAAATTTAAATGCAATAATGCTTTCGCAAATCATAATCTACCATATGAGTGCTCTAAACGGATTTTGTGGTGTGCATTTCGCGTGTGTGGCAATAAAAGAATTGGCTGATTTCCTGTATATAATGTATTTGTAATTGTATTTATATAGCTCTTACTACCCTGATGAGACTTTGAAGCACTTTTCGGTGAGTAGCATGCTACTCCGGAACCTAAAAAGATTAGAGGTGGATTAGCATAGGGAAATATACAGTGGGAATTTGAGCACTGCGCATGTTAATCTGTTAGTTTGATTGACTAGGCTAAAGGAAGGATAGAGGAGGGAAGAGTCTAAATAGTGTTATTGTGAGATCATAGAAGTAGAATGAGGTTTGGGATGAGTCAAAGGAAGAATGGAGGAGGGAAGAGTCTAGAAAGGGTTATATAGGAGATCATTGAAGTAGAATGTGGTTTGGGATGATTCAGAGAGTGGAGGTAGAGGATAGATTGAGAGAGGTATATCATGAGACATAGAGTAGTGCGTTGGAGGGAGTTGAAGGCTTTTTTTCCTTTCATTCTATGGTAAATCAATCAATCAGGTGACTTGTAAAGCATGACTACTTACCCGTAAGGGTCTCAAATACTTACAAGTAAGAGTAAAGTAATAAATATATAGATAGATAACTACAGACAAAGGGTATGTATTTATAACTTGCAACTGCTACATTTTTAGGTCGAGCCTATAGTGCACATGCGCTGCTTGCTCTGTGAGGCATGCAGTTATGGAGTATGGAGTGGAAGCTCCGCCCACTCCTCCGCCCATCTTTTTCATTGGCTTGTGTCTTTGTCCTTTCTAAATGCTGCCTTCCGATTGGTTTATAGGCTGTTAGTCCCTCCTCGTGACGGCCATGTCGTCATTTGTATCCTTCCATGGCTACTGGCCGCTTTATTTCAAGTTTTGCATAGTATGTGTCATTTAGATTGAGAGCACTATTTTCTTCCCATGCCTTGCTGCTCCCCCCACCCGCCCGCACTCCCGTTGTTCATGCCTTCTCGCCCTCCTGCCCCCCTCCCACCCGCACTTCCGTTTGTAATGCAATAGGTCTTGCATAAATGCGAGTCCTATTGCATTGCAAATGCTTGTTTTTCGTGTAGCCCTCCCACCCTGCTGGTTATCAAGGGCCGGATGAATACTGCTCTTTGAACCTGTCACCGACCGGTAAAAGCCCTGTGAGTTGTTTACATTAATTTTTGCTTTTTTTGTATAGCGCAAACTCGATCAGCAGATTTTGGTGCACTTTACTTGCATGCATTAGAGAAGCACACATACATTTTTGGTAGGTATGCGGAGGATAATTTATTCATGACGTCAGAGTGGGGGAAGTCAGGGCTGCTCTTGTTACTTCTGTGACTCCTGTTACCGCTCCTGCTCGGTATTGCTTGGTTTTCTTCCTTTCTCCCATCTTTGCTCCGCTATTCACTTCTTCTCATCTGGCTATGGTTCGCCAGTTACTCCACTTTCCTTCTCCTCCTCCTGTGACAGGCTGCCCTCTCCTGCATGCTCCCCGGCCTCTTCTCTGTAGAGTTGATGCTTCTCATCTTACGGAGCAAATGGCCATGCGATGCTTGCTATGGGCTGTGTTTGTTTTGTCAGTGACCTGGGGGTAGATCTGTGCAGAGGGAGGGTGGGCTCCTGCTCCGATCCACCTCTCACTGGTGCTAGGGTCCAGGGAGTTGGGACTGGGAACCCTTGTTGTGAGCATTTCTGTAGTGCATCTTCCAGTGTGTGCATTGTCCCTCGAGTGGTGAAATGGTATAAAACCATGCATGATGCCTTTTACTGTGCTATACTGGGCACCTACCATAGCCCTTTACATTTTAATTTTCGAGTATCTTCAAACTTTTTTAACTCAATGATGTTACTTCTGAACAGTTAAACTGGAGAACACAGGCTTATAAAACGTGTTTGTGCTTCATAGGGGTAAGGAATAGACTAAAGAAATGTGGTCTATTAACCCTTACTAGATCGCGGCGTAATTATAGAGCACCCTTCTATTAGGTCTCGCCTGACCCAGCGCATGCGCTGGTCTGGCGAGACTTATTGAGAGGGCTCCAAAAAGTGCTACCAGGCCAGCCTAGACCTACAGTGCATGTGCGCGGGCGCGCGCGCCACGCTTGACCACGATTGCTTTCACTTTCGCGGCCGCACGGCCGCTATGATGTTTACCGCGATTACTTTCAATGTTTGATCGCGATCACTTTTGCGGCCGCTTGTTTTTAATATGATTCGTCATTCGGATTATATTTACTGAGGCCCGTATTGTGCCTCTTTAAAACTGGTTCTTTTTTGATGCATCTCAATTATAATAAATTTGTAAAAATGAAATAAAAACAAGACTTGTTTTATTTGTGGCCGGCGGGGGCTGGGGGTTGTTGGAGGGTCAGCTGCGGTTAATCTGTGGATATTATCTATTTACGGCGGAATATTTTTCTCTAGAATATTTTCTCAAGAGTACTTGGAAAGCTAGTGAAAACGTTTTTCTTAATTTGATAGCTCGTGCCTCTTGAGCGCCTGCCTGTATTTCCATCAAGTCAAGTGAGTCATGGCGACAACCGTTCTTAAGCTATTTACCTGCGCGTTGTAAGCATACCTTAGATAGCAGCCGGTTGAACAGAAAAGACGATGTCAGCATTTCCTCTATCGGAATGCACATCGACTCTGCGGTGGCAGTCAACTGGCTTTTCTGTAGGTAAAAACCGTGCTATCCCCTAAATCACTTCCTACGAACGCTCATGGAGTACCACTTTTTGCCATATTCAAAATATCAAACTGATGCTGTGTAAGTGTTTTTTCCCCCGTGTTTCATATAGCGCGAACTAGACCCGAGACAGTATCAGAGCGCTTTACATGAGCACCTGTTTTGTTTCAAATAGACACTTTTTTGTGAGGCACGGGGAGATTAGGTGGTCTGACTAAAATCACAAGATGTTGAGCGTCGTTGCAGAGACTCGAACCCGGTTCCCCAGCTTCGAGGTCGACCACTCTAGCCGTAATGCTACATCCTCTCCCTGTTATCTCCAGTAACTCAAGGCCATTCAAATGCCACGAGATTCCAGGCCTTTTCCTTTATATTGTACAGTTTTTTGGATAATACTGGTAATTACAGTTCGAGTGGGGGAGCCACCACATTAACAGGGAGAGCAGAGCCAAGCCAAAGGACTGGCTTGGCTTACAGACCGTGGAAGAGCTGAACAGTGCAAATATTTGGTATGTAAATCGTGGAAACAAGCATGTACAAATAAGATTGTCTCCTCTATTTTTTTTAACATTTTTATTCATTTAATTTATACTCTAGGCATTCTGTACACAAGCATTGGCATAGCCAATAGGTCTCACCGTTGGGGCTTTATAAATGTTTAACCATGCAACAGTTAATTTTGTTGCACCAAGGATATTGTGCTGCATAACTAAATACTTATAAGGTCCCAAAAGCGAGACCTATTGTCTATGCCAATGCTTGTTTTTCTTACTCTGCGCTGTAGTAATTGGCACGCATTTTAGTTACCTTGAACAAAATGTTCTAGAGTGAGTGAAAGGATTTCACAAATCTGCGTGAGCTGCACTTCAGGATAGTTTAACTCATGCTGGGCGATTGTGGCTTCGGCCGGGAGCCCAACGGTCGGCTTATGGGTCTGCGGCACCCATGTGCAGAGAATGCACTTACCCGGCGGCACCATCCGTCGTGCGCCACCATTACTGGGCAGCAAGATGTTCCCGGGAGTAGCGCTGTCACAGGGACTTAACTCTACCCCCTTCAAAGGAACCAGGCCCCCTCCTCTCAGCAGGATGCCATTGTAAAACAAACATGGATTAAAAGTGTGCACAGTAAAAACCCAGTGCCGTACACGTGCACTTTTATTGTTTTGTCACTTCGTGTCTCTTGTCGCCATGGTATCCAGACATGCAGTATATCACACAGCTCACAACGGTGTAAATGTGGAACATCAGTGAGACAGCACAGTAATAGGAGACGTCAGACCTCAACCTAATGCGCCACAGACCCCCTTCCGCTCGCGCTACTTCCTCACACTGTGTGTCATAATGAAGGGCACGTCATTAGCACATTATACAGATAAGGATTGTACCCCAGTCAGCGATACAACAACAATCCGGTTAGATATATAGCGCCAAATATAGCACATCTGCCATTTTTAAGCGCTGTAAAGCATTTTGTTGTACTTTGATTCAACGTTATCAGAAGGACAAATCTGGCTTTTAGGGAGAATTTAAACTCTTGACTCCTAGGGCACCACGTTTGTTAGCCTTGAGTCTTCAGTTCGCTGAGCCATCCTGAAAGCTAGGTGCTTTTGTGCCGCACCACCTTCCTCAGGTACTTTTATTAAAGTGCCTCCCCTAGCTGTTTGCCATTTCCTTCCACTCACTATTTGCAGTATGGAAACTCCTGTTGTCAAGTTGCAAGCGATCCATTCTGGTTCTATTTGCCTGGATATGTTTTTGAAGAAATAGTAAGACAAGCAGTCTAGGGAAAGAGCTGGAACCAAAAACACTGCTTTTCTGACTGTTTTTCACGATGCAAATTATGTAAAATGTAAATTGGAAGCTATCCGCCCAGGTAGTTTTATAGCAGCATTTCTTTCAGTTTCACCTACATTTCCTTAACCCAGTCTTAAGTGGTCAAACCACTGATGTATCTGCAGGACCTTACCTGTGAGACCAGAATATGTGATATATATATATATATTACGAGATCTGTGTCCTTGTTAGAACTGGTTATTGGTCACTAACAAGTGTCTTCTGTTCTTTCTCAGATATAGTCAATTCTTTCTAAAAGCCATATTCTTCTAAGGGATTCTGTAGAAACCATTTGTACTTGGTGATGTGGAATTTACAGCAGAGTGATAAACGTTTAGTTTTATTACTAAGCCTAAAATTGTAATCTTATTTACTAAGCCTACACATTGTCTTTGCATCATGGCAGAGCGCATCTGACAGAGAAATATTAAAGACGATATATACATCCACAGCACAAAATACCATTCCACATAATTAAACTCTGACACACAATCCCACCCCACATAATTCTGGTACATTCAATACCACACATTTTGCAGATAGCATACATCCACAACACAAAATACAAATCCACATAATTAAACTCTGACACACAATCCCACTCCACATAATTTCGGTACTCTCAATACCACACAATTACGATTCAGATATTTCTACTGCACACCATGCCACATAATTCCACTGCACAAATCCACTCCACACCACACAATTGCACAACTAACAAATCCAACCCACATAATTCCACTCCACACCACATACATCTGCTCCACTCCAATCCAAAACACATGGGTAAAAGATGTTGTGATTTACAACGCCAGTACCTCTAATTCTCACAAATGCGAGACCAATTTGCATTGCAAATGCTTGTTTCTCCAGGCAAACCAACACCCTTTTGTATAGATATCAATACATGCACTCTACCTGCACCGTGCTCATGATGATAATTGTACTCTGCATGACTACTGTACTCTTGCACCCTTATAGTATTATGTAAATCAATGCCATATTGTATACTCTACTAGAAATCTACCACAGTAGAGCAGTACTTTGGCGTCCATGTAATAAATACATAATAAATACAATACATTCTTAGAAAGTAGCACAGGCTAATGTTCCAATTGGCCAGCGCTCCTTCTTCGTTGGATCAGTAAAGAGATGGGTTGGCTCTGTGACTGCGATAAATATATGTGAACTGTTTTGTATTGGCAATGTTCTTTCATTTTTTGACTTCAGATCCCTGAAAATGTCAGGCAAAAAAGAGGCTAGTTAAAATAAGCAAAGCGTTGTGAAAGATTCAAGAACTCGAACAAATTGTGCTAGAGCGAGTTAATCTAAATACAATCATGTCAAGTACAGAGTGCAGAACAGTGCTAGCGCAAACAAAAATGGTGCATTGTGCCAAGTTAGCAGCTGCTCAGCCAGGAAGAAGATTTGGGCCTTTGTATCAGCCTCCTGTTTAGTGTAGCAGTAACTCTTCGGGACTCCCCAGCCCATAGGCGATAGACGCACGCGCTTCTGATCGCCCAGGCCATACAGCCTATTTGCTTGGGCTCGAAATTAGTCCTGACGTTGTTAACTTTTGAAAAGAAATGATGTAAACCAGTCTTTTTAGGTCTCGCCTGGCGAACGCAGTGCGAAGCGCTGCTGTCGCCAGCGAGATCTATTGTTGCTGACTTGCCTCGGAAGTGGGACAGGAGATGAGCACGCGCAGGCTTTGGCGGATTTGAGTTGGTGTACGCGCACGTACAGCCACGCGGTCTGCACATTTCCTGTCCTCTTCCGTCCTGAGCAGCCTCATGCAATTTCATTTTTTTTTTTTTAAATGCGCACGCGCTCTCTAAGCACTTGTTCCTGCCGGTCACTGCAGCAACACGCGGGGCTCCGTTTTGCTCACAGGAGCCCCGCCTGAAATCCTGCTTTGGCTGCACCATGCACCATTCACGAAGGCGGGGTGGGCTCCCGCCAGACTTCCTGTACTGTGTTTTTTTTTTTTTGCCTTGGGCACTTTGGCGGCCACCTCCCTGGGACGCACGAGCCGCGCAGCACTCATTAAAGTCCGGCGGTTTTGAAGTCCGCACATGCCGCCACTGGGCATGAGCCGCAGAACACGCGAAAGTTACATGTACCGCGCATGCGCGGGCAGCCCTCTCCCTCGCAGGTCTCCTCCCCGGGCCGGATACGGAGCTGCTTTCTCTTTTGCTTGTTGCTCTAATGTAACCTAAGCCACAATGACACCTATTTGCTTGCGACGTTTTTAATTTAAAACAATCGCTAAAGTAGTTGTTTCTGAAAATGTACGCACAGTGTAAATTATATGGGCTCGATTTTAAAGAAGATCAAGAATCGTAAAATACACATTATAATCACAATTATAATTATTTATAACATATATAATTTGTCGCATAGAAAAAAAGTCCTTGGAAAGTTCCATTTCTATGTGAAGCTTAGTGGTAGTTAGTATAAATCTACTCCAATGGAAGATGGACGCCCGCATCGCAGACTAGTCAAAAAGAAAACTGTGCCTTCAGAGCTTGTCTGTTTCCAGGGTCTCTTTATTTCCATGTAGTTCCTCGGTTCTTGACATAGAAAAGGGACGAAAGAGCAGAGTGCTCATTGAAACAAAAGACGAGCTTGTGTTCAGCCTACTCACCAGAGAGCAACAGAAGCTGGGTTGTTTCCGGAACTGGGTTTTCGAAGCCGGAAGTACACTCAACTATGGCTGCTAGGAGTATTACAGCAGAGGCGATAGGGAGATGGAGCAGGGTGTGTCAGTGCACCGCTGTATTGGTCCTCTTCCTGCTTCCGATGCCGGGTGAGCATTATGTCTCTAGGACCATCAGCATCATTGCTCCTGCTACCTGTAGCCATTTACCCTAACCTCCTTTCGAGGGGAGGCAAATCGTATATATCCGCAGTGAGGTCGTCTTTGATACAATTGTTTTTGGATTTTACTTTCTCATTAGTGAGTCTTGTGTTTCCCCTTAACCCTCTTTACCTTCAGCGTAGGGTAAGCGATGCTGGACTTCCCCTTTTAATGTATGTTCACAGTGTAGGTGGTCTGTGCCTTCGTTTTTCTCTTCCTTTTTATTAGCTCAATGTCGTTGTCCTCTGTTCTCCCTACTTTAAGAGCAAGGCGTGTGCATCTAAGTCTGTATACTTTAATTTCGAGTTTGTGCTCCGAGTTATCACTCGTCTTTCTTTAGTCGATAGTCTGTATTGCGATGCCCTCCTCATTTAGTGATTGTTCACATCCCATGTAATCCCCTAATGGCCCTACAATTGCTTCTTTTTAGGTCGTGCCTACTAGTCACTTCAAGCTGTGTGCGAAAAGCTCTATTGTCCTCTTACCGTGAGCTTAGAGCTCGCCATTGCTTACCCACGGTTTGCTTTTTTGGCCTCACTCTCATTTGTTTACTTTGTATTCATTAGCTTGTGTTGACTTGCCTTCTGTTCTTTGCCCAAGCCTGGATCATGTCCTCATTACTCGTGTCCTTTCACTGTTAAATTTTCAGGCACTAATTTTTTCTTTCTGTATAAGTCTTCAATGACAGTGCAAGTGTTTTCCAGCTGTCTCCCTCATGTACTTCTCTAGCCCTCTGTGCTCCGTAATGCTCTCACTTGGCTCTTGTATGTGTACTTTTCTCCCACCCCCTATGTATTGCACTCACCCTCATGTGTTAATGCCCCTTCTTTGTTTTGTCGCCATGCTCTTTAGCCTGTGTGGTACTTTTCTCTTCATGCTGCCCATGTTGTATACTTTTTCCCGCTCTCTGTGTTGCTTCCGCTCTTGCCCCCTGTGTTGCCTCTGCTCTTGCCTCTTGTGTTGCTATCTGTGTACCTCATCCTCCATGTTGCTATTCATGTTCCCCACCCTCCATGCTGCTTCCGCTCTACCTACCTTCGGTGTTGCTTCCGCCCTACCTACCTTCGGTGTTGCATCATTCAAACCCGGCATTCTATGTTGCTTTCCGTGCCACAGTTTTTGCTTCCCACCGCCTTTCCGTATTGCTGCCCGCAACCTTTCTGTGTTGCTTCACCTTGCCTGGCCCAGAAAGAAACAAGCATTTGCAATGCAATAGGTCTCGCATTACTGAAAGTTTGAGCTAGTGGCGTAGCTTTATTACTTGCCACACCAATAGCTCAAACTTTAGGTAATGCGAGACCTATTGCATTGCAAATGCTTGTTTTACTTGCAAAGCCTCCTGTGCTCAATAATGCACGTTTTGTGAGTGCAAATGCTACTATCAGTATGTACAAAAGAAATATTGCGAGTCCCAAATGCCTTTTCGAATCAAGATGTCCACAATGCACGTTCTTCTTATCAGGAGGTAGACAAGGTGAAGGGAAAGATGCGTTCCCTCCCTCCTTGTGACTCACAGATATATGCATCAGTGATTTTCGTCCACAGACAATGTGAAAAGCCATTAATATGATGCTGGCACCCGAAAGGGGGTGTGTGTCCATTCTTTGTATTGTTTTTATTGCAGCACCTGTCCCATTAAGGGGCAGGGGCTGAGATCATGCCCCTTTAGTAATCGAATGTAGGCATTTAGGACTGCTGCCAGCTGTGGCATGCAGGTCTCTGGCAGTGCATTCACAGACATTCAAAGTATTACCAGAGGCAAATCTGCCTCATTAATATCAATGAAGGAGTCTTTCTGTCAATCCTTGTGAATGGCTGTTGTGTGCTGTGAACGGCTGGTATTTGTGATACTGCTACAAAAGGCATTGGGTTGCATAGCAGCTCTGTGCAATGATGGCAACTGCTATAACACTTAAAAAGTCCTATATTGGCCCTGGGAAGTAACTCTGTACGATTTGGATATATTTCTGACTTTTTAGAGAGCATTTACCGAAGACCCATGATCACTCGTGGAAACATGCACATGTCACAGGAACAGCTGCCTGGCTCTGCTACCCTATACTTACTAACGCCAAAAAATTGAGATCTGTTGAAGTAAGCATAGCGGACAAGTGCATTGACACATGCGTTTTTTTCGCCAAGTAGAAAATTACAAAGTGATGGGATTCACAACCTTTACCACTTTCTGAACATACTTACCCTACAAGTTGTAGGATAAAAATGTACATGTTTCCAGAGTAGGAATGGCGATATAAAATGACTGTGAATAAACACTGCATTGGCACGGCAAACACCTACCCTGCCCTCGAAATGCCAAAGCTTCCACCTCTAACCCTACTCCTATCGCAATAACCATCCATATTTTCCCCGTTAATAATGTCCACAAACTCATATTTTGTGAATTAGTGACTGCAAATCCTGAGGCTAAATATAACTTTATGTTCTACTTAAGTGCAAAAACTCCATTGAGAATCGCAACATATTTAAAATCCATTAGAAAGTCGGCAATATATCTACCTCATAGCAACAAGTACTAAGCCTTTGGAAACATGTTTATGGTAGCCATTGAAAGATCTGAAAACAAGCCTGGGAAGCGGTCCAAGTAGTTGTCTACAAAGATGTTTCTTTCCAGGCCACACAAATGAAGAAAGGTTGTCTATTTTAAGTGTGTGTGCAGTACGGGATGTATTACAACTCAATGAAGCCTTTGCGTGAGACCAGATGTGGTCCTCCTTCCGTATCACAAGTGATTTGTTTGTCTGACATTAGGGAGGAAAAATATATTCATTTGGAGGATAACGGGGTGGGCTGGATGCCATGTTTGACCTCAGTCTTCAATTTACCAGACAAAAGGCATCCATAAGAGTTCACAAGGAGTTTGAATGAACTTTCAATATGTGTTAATTGATGATGTGTTTTTGAAAAATGTACTGGCAAAAACAGAAATGAATGAATGAATGAAGGCGCATTTATGAAGAGCACGGCTACTCAGCAGAGTGTCCTGGTGCTTACAGGTAACTCTCCGCTCTCACCCAAAACAGACTTAGTTGCAGAATAGCCATGTTTTTACTTGCTTCCTGAACATGGACAATTCCACAGTGGCTCTGAAGAACACAGGAATTTGATTTCCAAGTTATGCTCCCAGAAACATGAAAGATCTGCCTCCAGTTCTGATTCGGCGGATCCTAGGTATGGTATCCGGATGGTTGAATAAAGACCTCAAAGTTCTAGAGGGGGCGTAATGAAGTATTCTCTTCCTGATGTAGCTGGCACCATTTACCTTGCAGGGCTTTATGTGTCAGGACCAGAGCCTTAAATTTGATCCTCTTTCTCACTGGCAACCAGTGCTGAGCCCTAAAATGCGGCGACATATGAGTCCTGGGATCTAGATTAAGGACTAATCTTGCTGCTGCATTTTGAACCACCTGCAGGCGGTTCAAAAGATACTAAGGCAAACCCAAGTATAATACATTTCCATAATCCAACCTACAGGTAATTAAAGCCTGGAACACTGTTTTCCTAGTAGTGGTAGACAGAAGAGGGAGAAATGTCCTCAAAGTACATACTAGCCCAAAACAGGCGTCTACAACCATTGATGTTGAGGTTGGTGTAGGTGTGTCTTAGGGCCCACCAAGGTCTTCAGTCCTCTGAAGGTGGAGTACCGAAGAAGATAATCTCCAATTTATCAGGATTACATTTCAGTTGATTAATTGCCAACCAATTAAACACCTTAGAGAGGCAAATTCTGATCTTCTCGCCCTCAAAGTCTGCACTTGTGATTGCTGTAGCACGAAGAATTGGGTTTACTGGAGCTTCGCATTGCCAGCCATCGAAGGCGGGACCGTCTCAGCATGAGCTGGCCTTTTCGTGGTCGCAAAGAGACCACAACTTCAGGATTTCACCTATCTTTACAGGAGGAGCCCAGCTGATACCACCCAAGGGTCCAGGACCTAGGGAGGCAAATTGTGGGGATCAGGACCTCACTCCATGAGAGCCAAGAAATGCTCAGTCAGGTCCAGCTATATGTCCAGATAGGTTTTAGTGCAGCAGGTCGCTGGGCAGTTGCAGTTGGCCCTCTGGAGCTTATGTCCCTGTAGCTCAGACAAGAGGTCAGCCAACTGACCCTTAAAGTCACCCAGGTTAGCCTGGGATGAAGGGAGCAGATCCAGTCTTCCTTTTTAGAGAGCAAGTTGGTCCTCAAGCAGCAAGGCATCCTTCTGATAGAAGCAGAGAGTCCTCTGGTGACAGGGCACTCCTTCTTCTGTAATGTCAACAGTTCGAGGAGTGTACTGTAGAGTGGCTCAGGAAGGCCAATATTTATACCTGGAGCCTGCCTATGTTTGTGGGGGGAACGCCCTGTCCTACCCCTATATCTGGTTCTGGAACTGTATCACCTTCCCCTGTCAAGGCTCTACAATGACTGTGGAGACAATAGGCTGGTCTCAGAGTCCTTTGTGTGTGCTGGAGGCAACCCCTTGAAATGCAAGTTGGGCAATAAACAGCTCTGCACCCAGCCACCTTGAGTGGATGGCTCATCCTGCCCACAAATAGTTCCCTTTTTGTCACCGTCTGGGAGAAATAGGAAAATATAAACCCCAAAAGCAGAGACATTCACAATGATGTTACAAATAGTAACAACATCTAACTTTACCATTGAAGAGGATTTTAAATTGCAATTAATTTGAGTTTAAACACAAAATATCCATCTGCTCCCAACCTAAAGTTAACACTTTTTAAACGTAATAAGGTAACTCAATGTCAGTCAAAGGGAGAGACAGGCCTTACAAAAGTAAAAAATAACTTTAGGAGTTATTCACTACAAGGACATGTAAACCTTAAAGTGACATGTCTTGCTTTTAAAACACCATGCACCCTGCCTTATCAGACCATAGGGCCTACCTTAGAGGTGGTGTATAAGTATTAAAAAGTAGAGTTTAATCCTGACAATAGGTTTATTTTCTCAGGTCAAAATGGCAGTTTAAAACTGTACTACAGGCTGCAGTGGCAAGCTTGAGATATGTTTTAACAATATTCCATTGTGTATGGCACAATGAGTGTTTCAGGCCCACTAGTACCATTTAATTTACCTACCCTGGGTGCAGGTAGTCCCATTTTTTCTGGACTCAGAAGTAAATTAAATGTGTCAATTATGTGTAGTTCAATCTTACTATGTTAGAAGGAGAGAGCACAAACACTTTAGCACTGGGTAGCAGTGGTAAAGAGAACAGCGTCCTAATGCCAACAAAAACAAATTCAGCAAAAGAGTAAGGGTAATATTGAGAAAATACCACACCAAGGAAGCCAGAACTAACAGGTTCAATTATCTATGTGCTTCCCCCATGGGCTGAATAGTCTCAAAGTCCTGATGATGATGATCCCACATCGCATTATCAGATCAAAACTTTGTTGGCTTATAACACAGACCCTATTTACTTTGTTGCATTTGAACCAGCTGAGCCATGTTCTTGTTTACATGATATACCAGGATCACTTTATTCACTACTGTGTATGTCACTTAAAAGAGCACCAAGCATTTTTTTGTCACTGGCACCCATCGTATATTGATTTTCAGATATATATGTTTTGCATTAAATGAAGATAGAGACCATTGTGTTTATAAATACTTTAATACACCAGGTTCCTAGTACTAATCGGGCTCCCCTTGTTTCTATTACCTAGGTTCTTGATAGGAGCTGACTGCATCACCCTGGCCTGCTTTACACAATCACACATGGTCTTTTTTTATCACAGCTCACCTGCAGATTCAATTGATGGAGCAATATCACTTTAGAGTTGGTTGTTTCTGATGGAGTTCTGAGTTGATGACTTACCTTGGTTTTTAAAGTGCTGTATGTCAATCTCTGTAAGGATTTATAGACCTAATTAAGTCTCTGAGGTTTTTGTCATAGATAAGTGGAAATGGTCAATAGGTGAATCCAGTTTAGAGAGCTTGTGAAGATTTTGATTAACATTTTATACCTAAGTGGGACATTAGGATGTTTTAAGCTCATCACTTTTAGGTATCCACTGAGGCTAATGGGGTAACAACGAGGGCCCATTCTACCTCGAGTATAGGCACACAAGGTCAGGAGGCTGATCAGCTAGCATCGACCATTAAGGAGCTACCTCTTGTTTAGGTCCTAACCATCTGAGGATGATTTCTTGTCCATTTGCTTAGGAAACCGAGACAAGTTAAAGTGCATCAGAAAAGTATGGAAAGGGAGCAGGTGAGTGAAGTGCCTTAGCAGAATGCCATATTGGTCCAGGCTGCTGCAAGGAAGAGTTCACATCGCCTGCAAGTAATGCAAACAAGCATTGATAAACGCAATAGGTTTTGCCTATGTGATTAATAATCGTTTTTTGTTGTTGTAAGTTTTAGCTTGTTGAGCAGTTGTGCAATATAAGTTGCTAAAACTCCATAAAAGTGTTATGACTTGTTCATTGAGAAATATTGAAATCAAGGATGGGGGGAGGTAGAAGGAGCTATGATCCATTCAGCTTCCTAGTAATCAGTCAATATCAATGGGGAATGGATCACTTGTACCTGCAACCAGGGTTCGGGAGTTCTAACCGTCATTACTTAAAAAACCCTCATTCACGTAAACAGGTCAGTAGGTGGTATATCTTGATTCTCCGCCTTAATCAGATACATGACAGCATCATAATTGGGTTTCATTTTATGCTTCCTCCACCTGGAGTGAACCACTGGTTATTTCAGTAGTGATCAGTAAAAAAGGAAAAGTGAGGGTGCTCGAGTGGAGTGAATATTAAAAAAAGAGATCCTCATACTGCTTAAACTGCAACTTTATTCCGTTTCGAGCATGAGGTGACTTAAAAACAGTGTTGTGCATAGTCGGACAGTTTATGAGTCCACTGCACTTACTAGTCCAGATAGGTGGTCGACATGTTTCAGCCCCTTTGGGTGCCCCAAAGGGTCGGGGGCTTTCTCCAGGACCTAGAAATAGTGGTGGAGATGGATATTTTCCAGGTCCAGTGTTGAGAGTCAGAAATCGTGTATCTGAACAATAGGTCAGAAGTACCTAGAGTGTGGAATAAAAAGAAACAGAGAGAGACAAAAAGTGATTCTAAATAATTAAAATTGTTTAATAACGGTCTCATGATGATGTTTGTCAATTGTTCAACTTGAACATGTCATAAGGATAAGCAAATAAGAAAAATGGCAATTCTTTAAAACCCTGTGCAGGGTGGGGAGATTCTGCATGATTAGAAATATAGGTAAGTTAGACTCAAGCACACTGGATACTCGATGTTTGTATCTTTTATTATACTGGTCAATGTTTTATGAATGCCTGTGTGAGGTGGTTCAGTTTGTGGCTATAGTGTTTGATGTGTGTTTAGCTCCACAACGTGCAAGAACTTAGCCTTGAATGATAAAAAAAATCTGTGTGTGTGCAATGTTAAGATGCATGCCTGTCAGTGTGATCGAAGAGAAGCGCATCTTGAATGGTTTAAATATAGTGCATATTGCGTTCGTGGTTTGCCTCTATAATAAATAAGTGCATGTGTGCGGCTCTGTTTAAAAAGGTAAACACAGAGGCGTTATGAGTGATATACAATGCAGTGTGTATTGCGTTCTTTGTTTGCCTCAGTAATTGGCCAGTGCGCATGTTTCGCTTATCAGATGAATACAGAACATGACCCACTTATCGGGTGAATCTAGAGGCAGTGCGTCTTTGAACGCAGCGTGTATCGCGTCCATCGTTAGCCTTAACGATTAAAAAGTGTATAAACGCCATTTCATTATGGCGCTGGATTTGGCACAAAGGTCTAAGAAAAATGTTGTAAAAACATTGAAAAAACATGGAAAAAACAAGGAGAGAACACGTGCGAGTGACTAAGAGTGTAGGTGTCACCTCGCCATAGATAATGGTTAGCCATGAAAGAATTAGAAATAAAGCGCATACCTTAAAAGTCCTAAATAGGGCTTCTTCTGGATATTGGTGGTGCAAAGCACTGCTGAAAAGTTTAAGGAATACATAGTTAAGTGTTAGTTGGGAGAAATACGTTACGTGTAGTTCTGCAGTAATGGAGTCTTCCAGTCCGTCATACAGAGTGTGGCAGGCTTGCACAACTTGTGCTGACGCTGCCTTCAGGATCCCGGTTGGTTCGAGAGCTACAGCGAGCGGCCATTAACTATCAATAGAAAAGGCTTGCTAGTGAAGAAAGACTTTAGAAAGAAATTTATTGTTTCCGGGTATAAAAATTATTCATGAAATTGTTCTTAATTTCATGAATTGTCAAAAAGGAAACTGTGATTGAATTAAAGAATAGTTAAAAAGTATGGGGAAAAGATATGAAAAAAAGAGGGGTGTTGTGTCAATTTGTTTGCTGTGACACCAGGAAAATAGGTAATTATTGGAAAAATAGGGTTTGTGTTTAAAGTGCACATGTGTTATTTGTCTGACATTAAATAATCTTCTTTGAGTGTATAGACGCCTTCTTGGATGGTTTGATGATTACTGACTAGTCAGGTTTATGTAATACTGAGCCAAGGGATATTATCATTCAGTCCTGTGAAATTGGTCTTAAGACGATGTACCCATCTTTTTTCTTTTTCAAAGAGTATTCTTTCAGCATTTTGAGTAGTTCCAGTTAACGTTTCGATGATAACCCAGCATAGGTCGTCAATGGTGTGTTTTTGTTCAATGTAGTGGTTACTCATGTTGGTTGTTCCTCTTTAGCACTTCACATTGCTCCTGTGCTCACAGATCGTTTGTTTTATTTTGCTACAGGTCATTCCAATATATCTGAGCTTGCAGGGAACCGTGCACATTTCCATAGAGAGCCTAGCCCTTGTTGGAGGCCTATCTGGACTTACAGGGCTCGATCATGATTGTTTGGCCAGAGGAGCCTAAGCCCAAGTATATTGTGCTTATGATAAGCGTGCCAGTAATTACCAAGATCATTAACATGGACACCGTGTACGTTGGTATTCCTAATGAAGACTTTAAGCTGAACGGCTAGCCTCTCCTGGCCATGGTGGAGAGCAACCAAATAAATGATATCCAGTTTCATAAGCCTTTCAGATCCTCTGAGGAAGTGGCTTGTTTGTTGTTGGCCAGTGGGGGCTGCATAGTGCAATAATTACATAACAGTATGCAAACAATGTAAGATCTGGAGTGCATTCTGTTTTATCCCATTGGTTTTCCCTTTTTTTCATTTTCCAACACAGAGATAAGAGTTGTGATGGCTCTATTGTGAGAAGGTGGCCTGATATATGCTGTCCACTAGTTCTAGTGGGCACCCTGTATCAGTCCAAACAACCCCTTATGGTGATAGGTTAAAGACAACCTTTATTGAAAGCTATCCTAGTGGTAGCTATGGAGAGCAGCCTTCAGGCTAAGTCTTGAAGGAATGTAAAGCAGCTTGTTTTACCAGTCTATAATCTCTTGAATGATCAAATGAAAAGACAACACACCAGGCATATATTCAAAATATATGTATTTAAGATAAAACACACCCCTCTAGTCTCTTTATGAGACTGTAGTTCGAAGTACTTTGTTTACAAGATAGCAATCATCAGTAATAGCACAAATACATGTTTGGGCCCTAGGGGCGTACCAAACCATATACCAAAAAATTGCTATAAGACCCACGACTGGGATAGACACTAGGCCTATAGCCTGTGGAATCGCTGGGACCCCAAGAAACCACCCAAGGCAGTGACACAGGGGACCCACGGGGACTGTATGCAGTGTGTAAACACAACCGCGGGTTCCCGTTATCTTCCATGGGCAATGTCGCGGTTGGAAATTGAAAGATTCTTCTAATCGAGTCAGGACCAAACCCTTTTGGATTTAGGTAGTTCTAGGGCTAGCACCCACGAGAGCACCGGAGTACTCTAGTTACCTCACCCAGGGAAGCCGGGTGCATAGGTGCCTTTTGGTGTCGGGTCGCGTCGTCGATTTCAATGGAAGCCTGCAAAGAACTGCTACTGCCGTGAAGAAGAGAAGTGTCCGAAGAGATCCAAGCCTGGATCTAGGATGGAAGGAACCTGAAAGTAGAGGGGACAGAGCAGATCCAGTCTTCCTTCTTAGAGAGCATGTTGGTCCTCAAGCAGCAAGGCATCCTTCTGATAGAAGCAGAGAGTCCTCTGGTGACAGGGCACTCCTTCTTCTGTAATGTCAACAGTTCGAGGAGTGTACTGTAAAGTGGCTCAGGAAGGCCAATATTTATACCTGGAGCCTGCCTATGTTTGTGGGGGGAACGCCCTGTCCTACCCCTATATCTGGTTCTGGAAATGTATCACCTTCCCCTGTCAAGGCTCTACAATGACTGTGGAGACAATAGGCTGGTCTCAGAGTCCTTTGTGTGTGCTGGAGGCAACCCCTTGAAATGCAAGTTGGGCAATAAACAGCTCTGCACCCAGCCAGCTTGAGTGGATGGCTCATCCTGCCCACAAATAGTTCCCTTTTTGTCACTGTCTGGGAGAAATAGGAAAATATAAACCCCAAAAGCAGAGACATTCACAATGATGTTACAAATAGTAACAACATCTAACTTTACCATTGAAGAGGATTTTAAATTGCAATTAATTTGAGTTTAAACACAAAATATCCATCTGCTCCCAACCTAAAGTTAACACTTTTTAAATGTAATAAGGTAACTCAATGTCAGTCAAAGGGAGAGACAGGCCTTACAAAAGTAAAAAATAACTTTAGGAGTTATTCACTACAAGGACATGTAAACCGTAAAGTGACATGTCTTGCTTTTAAAACACAATGCACCCTGCCTTATCAGACCATAGGGCCTACCTTAGAGGTGGTGTATAAGTATTAAAAAGTAGAGTTTAATCCTGACAATAGGTTTATTTTCTCAGGTCAAAATGGCAGTTTAAAACTGTACTACAGGCTGCAGTGGCAAGCTTGAGATATGTTTTAACAATATTCCATTGTGTATGGCACAATGAGTGTTTCAGGCCCACTAGTACCATTTAATTTACCTACCCTGGGTGCAGGTAGTCCCATTTTTTCTGGACTCAGAAGTAAATTAAATGTGCCAATTATGTGTAGTTCAATCTTACTATGTTAGAAGGAGAGAGCACAAACACTTTAGCACTGGGTAGCAGTGGTAAAGAGAACAGAGTCCTAATGCCAACAAAAACAAATTCAGCAAAAGAGTAAGGGTAATATTGAGAAAATACCACACCAAGGAAGCCAGAACTAACAGGTTCAATTATCTATGTGCTTCCCCCATGGGCTGAATAGTCTCAAAGTCCTGATGATGATGATCCCACATCGCATTATCAGATCAAAACTTTGTTGGCTTAAAACACAGACCCTATTTACTTTGTTGCATTTGAACCAACTGAGCCATGTTCTTGTTTACATGATATACCATGATCACTTTATTCACTACTGTGTATGTCACTTAAAAGAGCACCAAGCATTTTTTTGTCACTGGCACCCATCGTATTTTGATTTTCAGATATATATGTTTTGCATTAAATGAAGATAGGGACCATTGTGTTTATAAATACTTTAATACACCAGGTTCCTAGGACTACTCGGGCTCCCCTTGTTTCTATTACCTAGGTTGTTGATAGGAGCTGACTGCATCACCCTGGCCTGCTTTACACAATCACACATGGTCTTTTTTTATCACAGCTGGCCTGCAGATTCAATTGATGGAGCAATATCACTTTAGAGTTGGTTGTTTCTGATGGAGTTCTGAGTTGATGATTTACCTTGGTTTTTAAAGTGCTGTATGTCAATCTCTGTAAGGATTTATAGACCTAATTAAGTCTCTGAGGTTTTTGTCATAGATAAGTGGAAATGGTCAATAGGTGAATCCAATTTAGAGAGCTTGTGAAGATTTTGATTAACATTTTATACCTAAGTGGGACATTAGGATGTTTTAAGCTCATCACTTTTAGGTATCCACTGAGGCTAATGGGGTAACAACGAGGGCCCATTCTACCTCGAGTATAGGCACACAAGGTCAGGAGGCTGATCAACTAGCATCGACCATTAAGGAGCTACCTCTTGTTTAGGTCCTAACCATCTGAGGGGGATTTCTTATCCATTTGCTTAGGAAACCGAGACAAGTTAAAGTGCATCAGAACAGTAAGGAAAGGGAGCAGGTGAGTGAAGTGCCTTAGCAGAATGCCATATTGGTCCAGGCTGCTGCAAGGAAGAGCTCACATCGCCTGCAAGTAATGCTAACAAGCATTGATAAACGCAATAGGTTTTGCCTATGTGAATAATAATCGTTTTTTGTTGTTGTAAGTTTTAGCTTGTTGAGCAGTTGTGCAATATAAGTTGCTAAAACTCCATAAAAGTGTTATGACTTGTTCATTGAGAAATATTGAAATCAAGGATGGGGGGAGGTAGAAGGAGCTATGATCCATTCAGCTTCCTAGTAATCAGTCAATATCAATGGGGAATGGATCACTTGTACCTGCAACCAGGGTTCGGGAGTTCTAACCGTCATTACTTAAAAAACCCTCATTCACGTAAACAGGTCAGTAGGTGGTATATCTTGATTCTCCGCCTTAATCAGATACATGACAGCATCATCATTGGGTTTCATTGTATGCTTCCTCCACCTGGAGTGAACCACTGGTTATTTCAGTAGTGATCAGTAAAAAAGGAAAAGTGAGGGTGCTCGAGTGGAGTGAATATTAAAAAAGAGATCCTCATACTGCTTAAACTGCAACTTTATTCCGTTTGGAGCATGGGGTGACTTAAAAACAGTGTTGTGCATAGTCGGACAGTTTATGAGTCCACTGCACTTACTAGTCCAGATAGGTGGTCGACATGTTTCAGCCCCTTTGGGTGCCCCAAAGGGTCGGGGGCTTTCTCCAGGACCTAGAAATAGTGGTGGAGATGGATATTTTCCAGGTCCAGTGTTGAGAGTCAGAAATCGTGTATCTGAACAATAGGTCAGAAGTACCTAGAGTGTGGAATAAAAAGAAACAGAGAGAGACAAAAAGTGATTCTAAATAATTAAAATTGTTTAATAACGGTCTCATGATGATGTTTGTCAATTGTTCAACTTGAACATGTCATAAGGATAAGCAAATAAGAAAAATGGCAATTCTTTAAAACCCTGTGCAGGGTGGGGAGATTCTGCATGATTAGAAATATAGGTAAGTTAGACTCAAGCACACTGGATACTCGATGTTTGTATCTTTTATTATACTGGTCAATGTTTTATGAATGCCTGTGTGAGGTGGTTCAGTTTGTGGCTATAGTGTTTGATGTGTGTTTAGCTCCACAACGTGCAAGAACTTAGCCTTGAATGATAAAACAAATCTGTGTGTGCAATGTTAAGATGCATGCTTGTCAGGGTGATCGAAGAGAAGCGCATCTTGAATGGTTTAAATATAGTGCATATTGTGTTCGTGGTTTGCCTCTATAATAAATAAGTGCATGTGTGAGGCTCTGTTTAAAAAGGTAAACACAGAGGCGTTATGAGTGATATACAACGCAGTGTGTATTGCGTTCTTTGTTTGCCTCAGTAATTGGCCAGTGCGCATGTTTCGCTTATCAGATGAATACAGAACATGACCCACTTATCGGGTGAATCTAGAGGCAGTGCGTCTTTGAACGCAGCGTGTATCGCGTCCATCATTAGCCTTAACGATTAAAAAGTGTATATACGCCATTTCATTATGGCGCTGGATTTGGCACAAAGGTCTAAGAAAAATGTTGTAAAAACATTGAAAAAACATGGAAAAAACAAGGAGAGAACACGTGCGAGTGACTAAGAGTGTAGGTGTCACCTCGCCATAGATAATGGTTAGCCATGAAAGAATTAGAAATAAAGCGCATACCTTAAAAGTCCTAAATAGGGCTTATTCTGGATATTGGTGGTGCAAAGCACTGCTGAAAAGTTTAAGGAATACAGAGTTAAGTGTTAGTTGGGAGAAATACGTTACGTGTAGTTCTGCAGTAATGGAGTCTTCCAGTCCGTCATACAGAGTGTGGCAGGCTTGCACAACTTGTGCTGACGCTGCCTTCAGGATCCCGGTTGGTTCGAGAGCTACAGCGAGCGGCCATTAACTATCAATAGAAAAGGCTTGCTAGTGAAGAAAGACTTTGGAAAGAAATTTATTGTTTCCGGGTATAAAAATTATTCATGAAATTGTTCTGAATTTCATGAATTGTCAAAAAGGAAACTGTGATTGAATTAAAGAATATTTAAAAAGTATGGGGAAAAGATATGGAAAAAAGAGGGGTGTGGTGTCAATTTGTTTGCTGTGACACCAGGAAAATGGGTAATTATTGGAAAAATAGGGTTTGTTTTTAAAGTGCACATGTGTTATTTGTCTGACATTAAATAATCTTCTTTGAGTGTATATACGCCTTTTTGGATGGTTTGATGATTACTGACTAGTCAGGTTTATGTAATACTGAGCAAAGGGATATTATCATTCAGTCCTGTGAAATTGGTCTTAAGACGATGTACCCATCTTTTTTCTTTTTCAAAGAGCATTCTTTGAGCATTTTGAGTAGTTCCAGTTAACGTTTCGATGATAACCCAGCATAGGTCGTCAATGGTGTGTTTTTGTTCAATGTAGTGGTTACTCATGTTGGTTGTTCCTCTTTAGCACTTCACATTGCTCCTGTGCTCACAGATCGTTTGTTTTATTTTGCTACAGGTCATTCCAATATATCTGAGCTTGCAGGGAACCGTGCACATTTCCATAGAGAGCCTAGCCCTTGTTGGAGGCCTATCTGGACTTACAGGGCTCGATCATGATTGTTTGGCCAGAGGAGCCTAAGCCCAAGTATATTGTGCTTATGATAAGCGTGCCAGTAATTACCAAGATCATTAACATGGACACCGTGTACGTTGGTATTCCTAATGAAGACTTTAAGCTGAACGGCTAGCCTCTCCTGGCCATGGTGGAGAGCAACCAAATAAATGATATCCAGTTTCATAAGCCTTTCAGATCCTCTGAGGAAGTGGCTTGTCTGTTGTTGGCCAGTGGGGGCTGCATAGTGCAATAATTACGTAACAGTATGCAAACAATGTAAGATCTGGAGTGCATTCTGTTTTATCCCATTGGTTTTCCCTTTTTTTCATTTTCCAACACAGAGATAAGAGTTGTGATGGCTCTATTGTGAGAAGGTGGCCTGATATATGCTGTCCACTAGTTCTAGTGGGCACCCTGTATCAGTCCAAACAACCCCTTATGGTGATAGGTTAAAGACAACCTTTATTGAAAGCTATCCTAGTGGTAGCTATGGAGAGCAGCCTTCAGGCTAAGTCTTGAAGGAATGTAAAGCAGCTTGTTTTACCAGTCTATAATCTCTTGAATGATCAAATGAAAAGACAACACACCAGGCATATATTAAAAATATATGTATTTAAGATAAAATACACCCCTCTAGTCTCTTTATGAGACTGGAGTTCGAAGTACTTAGTTTACAAGATAGCAATCATCAGTAATAGCACAAATACATGTTTGGGCCCTAGGGGCGTACCAAACCATATACCAAAAAAATGCTATAAGACCCACGACTGGGATAGACACTAGGCCTATAGCCTGTAGAATCGCTGGGACCCCAAGAAACCACCCAAGGCAGTGACACAGGGGACCCACGGGGACTGTATGCAGTGTGTAAACACAACCGCGGGTTCCCGTTATCTTCTATGGGCAATGTCGCGGTTGGAAATTGAAAGATTCTTCTAATCGAGTCAGGACCAAACCCTTTTGGATTTAGGTAGTTCTAGGGCTAGCACCCACGAGAGCACCGGAGTACTCGAGTTACCTCACCCAGGGAAGCCGGGTGCATAGGTGCCTTTTGGTGTCGGGTCGCGTCGTCGATTTCAATGGAAGCCTGCAAAGAACTGCTACTGCCGTGAAGAAGAGAAGTGTCTGAAGAGATCCAAGCCTGGATCTAGGATGGAAGGAACCTGAAAGTAGAGGGGACAGAGGCTGGGTCACTTGCCAGTGACCTAGGGCAGGATGGACCAATGCCCACAGATGTCGGGTGCTTCAGGTGAGTTGATGGGTGTCTTGACTCTTCAGCCATGAGGTCCAGGAGGTGTCGACGAAGTCCACAAGCTGGATTTCAGCTGTCCTACAAAGTCTGTCAACTGCTGCGGTGTCGGCGACCAGAATGGACCCAACAAGCATTAGCAACAGCAAGTCACTGGAATTTAGAGAAAGGACTGCGGTGCAGACCAGCAAGGTATGAGGGACTCACCCAGCAAGGGTAAGTAAGGGCACGTGTGGAGCAACCAGGAAAGCCCAAGCAGAAAAGGAGTTGCCTTCGTGGGGACCTGCTAGCCAACGGGCTAGTGATCGTGAAGGAGCCTCGAGCGGTCGCACTTGAAGCTCGCCCACGGGTCACTCGTGGAGTGGAGGCCAACAATCTTCGATGCAGGAGGTGCTCAAGGCTGGGGCTACTCGGAGCCCAAAGCACAACTTTGAGGAGGACCAGAAAGATGCTGTTGCTGCAAAAGTTCACGATGTCCAGGGGTTATGGTTCCACATCATCCACAATAGCCACGGGCCTCAGCTTTGCTGTGGACTCAGGGTAGCCACGGGGAAGTCTGGAAATCCACCTCTGGGGATGCAAAGACTTCAGTGTCCGGAGGGAGCTTCAGCGATGTAGACCGGTCAGTTGCTTCTTTGGTGCCTGCCAAGCAGGGGAGTCACTCCTTGACCCCAAGGGAGATTTCTTCAGTCTTCTCGTCAGGATAGAACGTCAAAGGTCCAGGATATATGTAACAGAGTATCGTCCAGTGTAATCTAAAGTCCTAGGGACTGGATTCCTATACTTATAGTAAGTTTAGGGGATGGACTAACTCTAAGGCCCCACGTATGGGTGGGCTTGGAAAGAGGGGTGGTTACATCCATTTCCTTTGTCCAGTTTCACGCCAGAGCAGGGGCAAGTAGCCCCTGCAACTGGTTTGAACTGGAGCATGCACAGGGACACCAAGTGTGGTCCCAGTGCAGGACTTCAAAGCACCAGAGAGTGCTCCCGCCCAGCCCCAATACACATCTGCTTGTCTGGGGAGGTGGTTACACCTACCCTCGACAGTAAACCTATTTTCCAGGCCTCCCATGCTGGAGTTTCGGTCAGCAGCAGGAGGCCAGACCCATGTCTGTGGCAGAGGCATCAATTTTGTGATGCCAGGGCTCAGGAAAGTCCTACCGGGTTTAGCCAGTGTGAACATGTCTATCCCTCTAGAAGGGTGGAATGCTACCCCCGCCGCCAGAATTGGCGGGGGAGTAGTATTACAAAGCGTTTGACACCAAACACAACATGTTTTGATGCAGCCATGCCAAAGTTAGCATTTACTGCGAGGTTATAATGTACTTAAGAGTTTATGGTATGGCTGTATCACAGAACAGCTATAAGGAAGTATTTCCGAAAGCTGCAGAGGGGCTAAGCTCATGCTTGGGCACCCTCTCACATAAAACCAAGCACTATGCCTTCAGGATTGTCAAGGCCTGCCATAGGAGTGGCTTATAGGTTTATATATGTCTGTATAGGGTAGTGATATAGGTAGCCTATACCACAGTAAGGGGTGCAAGCACACCCTTACCCAGGCTGCAGTAGCAGACCTGTGGTGCCATTTTGGAGTGCTTCCCAGGGGTAGCATAATATATGCTGCAGCCCCTGGTAGGCCTCTGAGGTACCTATGCCCTAGGTACATAGTATACCATATACTAGGGGCTTATAAGGCACTCCAGAATCGAATTAGATATGTACCTAATGTACATGGAAACCATTTTAGAGAGGAACCAGCTAGTCCGTGGTCCTGATTAGCAGGGCCACAGCCAGACTAAGGTTGAAAAACAGTGAAACACCAGCAAAAAGTGGGGGTACCCATGTGAAGCAGATCCTACTCTCTTACATCCATGGTGACAGGCAGTGGCGAAATATGATTATATGGATGCTCAGGGTCACGACCATGTGTAAACATGCTTCAGCCCACAGTATTAATAATAAAAAAAGGAAATCTCTTACCTAGCTGCACCGAGAGCTTTGGTAAGCTCCGGACAGTGAGTGGTCTCCGTATTTGTGTGTACAGGCTGATGTGGTGGAGAGCTGATGAAATGAGCAGCCAACAAGAACATTAGCGATGCTCTTTGATCGCTTCATGGGCCCCTGAAATGATGATAGCCTTTCAGAGGCTTGGCCATGTTGGATCTCATGCCGGAAGGCATTAGGAGATAAACACTCATTTAGGACTGGCAGACTGACAGCCCGGTCAGTGTGCTCTTAATGTAATCTGTGTGGCATCACCATAGCATATTCGGAGAAGCAGCTGTGGGGTCACAATAAACCAACTGGGGAGACATTTTCTTCATTTTAATAAAATCAGATTTTGTTTTAATTACAAAAATACAAATGATCAAGTTATTGCAGCAATTTGAAAAATGACTACAAGTTTACAGTTAGATCTTTGGAAGGGGAACACAACGAAAAATTATTTTTAGATCAATCTCAATCACTGACTGTTAGATCTGGGGGTCTCTAGTTGGCAGGGTAGGTACCACTGTCCAAGTAGGGACCCTTGCTTCTAGTCAGGGAAAGGGGGATACACTGTTAAGATAACCCCTGCTCACCCTCTAGGTAGCTTGGCCTGAGCAGTCTAGGCTATCAAAGGCAATGTGTAAAGTATTTGTACCAACACTCACAGTAACACAGTGAAAACACCACAGATTTACTCCACACCAGTTTTAGAAAAATAATGTATCTTTACTAAAAACTTCACAAGACCAAATATTACAGACAAACCAACATATAATTTAAAAAGGTTACTTTAAGGATAGTTCAAGAGTTTGCAGAAAGTACTCCAGGATGTCAAAGTCAGTGTCCTGCACAATGCGACTCTCAATGCACAAAATGCGACACTTTCGTGCCCAACAGTACCTGTAGTTGCGATAAGGTTCCCAAAAGCTATAACAAGGAAGATGGCAAAGGCGATGCGATGCTCCTGAGATCCTGGGGAGGCTTTGCAGCAGCCCTGCTTCACGCAGCAGAGGTGGATGCGCCGGCTCCGATCTGTAGGGGGAGGATGCGATACCTTTGGCTTTCGTTGCGTAGGTTTCTTAGGGGGAAGCTTCACGCACAGGTTCGATGCGACACTCTTCGATGTGGTGCGATGCGTGGCGCAGCGTTGCCTTCCGGCGCCGCAACTCTCGATGCGCCACGGAACGGGACTCTGCGTCGACGCACGCAGCGATTGGAGACTTTTCACGCACCGGCAGTGGTGCGGCCCGCAAACTGGTTCTGCGACAACCCTCGCAATGGCAGGAAGCTTCACGCTTCGGGACGATGCTCGACGCACTCGGCGATGCGGAGACCCTGCGTGTTGCGATGGTGCCGCGATGAAATTTTCCACGCACTCTCGTCTTGCGACACGCAATCGGATGATGCGCTGGGTACCAGTCACTCTTGTTCACGCTTCTGCTTCCCAGCTCCCTCAACACAGCAAAACGACCTCCTGAAGCCCCAAGACTGGGCAAGCACTCCAAGGCAGGTCAGAACTCTCTCAGCAGAGTTCCAGGGGAGCTGGTGGTGAAGTCCTTTTGTTCCTGGGACTTCTTAACAGGGAGCCAGCTCTTCTCAGGCCCTTGGAGATCAGAATCAAAAGAAGGGGACACAGCAAAGTCCTTCCCCTCTCCTTGGCAGCAAAGCAAAACAGCAAGCAGGCAGTCTTCTCCTCTTCAGTTTCTTCCAGCTTTCTCCTTGGCAGAGGTTTCTTCTTAGTTCCAAAGTGATCCAAAGTTTAGGTGTCTGGGGTCCTCTTCTTATACCCCTCCAAGTCTTTGTCTCTTGTGTTTCAGTGGGGGGATTCCCCTGCTCAAACCGGTTCCTGGGTGTGCTCTGCTCTGGAGCACCTGGTTCCTTTCAGAGTGAGGGGCAGGGTCGTTAGACGCTCAGCAGGAGGTGGAGCCTTCTTTGTGCCAGCAGAGGCAGAGTCCTCAGCCTGGCCAGCAGGGGGTGGAGCCAGCTTTGTGTTTGTCAGGGGCAGCCCTATTCAGACCCAGGGACTACTCCTCCCACCCATCTAAAGCAGATCTCCCTATTCACCCTGCTGCTGACTCATCCAGGCTCCTGGAGCCACCTAGCACATCACCTGACACCAGTCAGCCAACCAGCACACAGGCACACAGGAAGGTTAAACAGGAGAATAGCTACTTTCTAAAAAGTGCTATTCTCACACAGTGAATTTAAAAACCATCTTGCTAAAAAGATGTATGATTAAATTCTGAACACAGAGATACCAAACTTGGATTTTCTATCTCGCCCTTATGGGAAGATAGGCATGTAAACAGCCTTCCCCATTCTATCCTATGGGCAAGATAGCCTCTCAGCAGTGAAAAACGAAAATGGCTGTAATTCACTACCAGGGCATGTTACACACCTCAGTACATGCCCTACCTTTCAGATACACTGCACCCAGCCCAGGGGGGTACCTAGGGCCACCATAGGGATGCCTGACATGTACAGAAAGGGAAGGATAAGGCCTGGTCAGTGGGTGCACTGGCCAGGTCGACATGGCAGTCCTGGACTGCACATAGGCACTGCAAGCAGGCCTAAGACATCATTTTAGCGCTACTCCTGTGGGTGGCACAATCAGTGCTGCAGCCCACTAGTAGCATTTGAATCACCAGCCCTGGCACACGCAGTGCACTTTACTAGGGGCTAACAGGTGAACCAAATATCCCAATCATGGATAACCAATCAACACAATAATTTACCAAGGGAGCACTTGCACTTTGACACTGATCAGCAGTGGCAAAGTGCCCAAAGCATCTAAACCAGCAAAAACGAAATCCAGCATAGCATCAAAAATACAGGAGGTAGAGGCAAAAAGTCAGGGGTAACCACGCCAAAGATGCCAGGTCTAACACGTGTCCCCTCCAGCTGAAAGTGGGGAGAACTACCCACCCTCTTGGGAGTTCTCATCGCTAAGGCGGAAAAACCTGGACAGACCATCAGCGTTGGCGTGTTCTGTACCGGGGCGGTGTTCCACCGTAAAGTCCATCCCCTGTAGGGAAATGGACCACCTCAACAGCTTAGGATTCTCACCCCTCATCTGCATCAACCATCTGAGGGGCCTGTGGTCCGTCTGAACCCGGAAGTGAGTCCCAAACAAGTAGGGCCTCAGCTTCTTCAGCGCCCAGCCCACAGCAAAAGCTTCCCTTTCAATCGCACTCCACCTCTGTTCCCTGGGAAGTAGCCTCCTACTAATGAAAGCTACAGGTTGGTCCAAGTCCTCATCATTTAGTTGTGAGAGCACCGCTCCCACTCCATGCTCAGAAGCGTCTGTCTGCACTATGAACTCCTTGGAGAAGTCAGGCGCCTTGAGTACAGGTGCTGTACACATGGCCTCCTTCAGGGCATCAAAAGCTTCTTGGCAGGCACTGGTCCAAATCACTTTCTTCGGTAACTTCTTGGAAGTTAGTTCTGTCAAGGGAGCCACAATGGTGCCATACCCCTTGACAAAACGGCGATAGTACCCGGTGAGTCCTAAGAAGGCTCTCACCGCTGTCTGGGTTTTGGGGGGTTCCCAAGCCCGGATGGTATCTATCTTGGCTTGTAGGGGCGCCACCTGGCCGCTTCCTACCTGGTGTCCCAAATACACCACCGAACCCTGCCCTATCTGGCACTTACTGGCCTTGATAGTGAGGCCTGCACTATGCAGAGCCTTCAACACTGCGCAGAGGTGTTGCAAGTGTTCTTCCCAAGTGGAGCTGAACACAGCGATGTCATCCAGATATGCGGCGCTGAATTGCTCCAGCCCGGACAGTACCTGGTTGACCAGTCTCTGGAATGTGGCAGGGGCGTTCTTCAACCCAAAGGGCATGACACGGAACTGGAAGTGCCCCTCTGGCGTTGAAAACGCAGACCTCTCCTTGGCCCCATCAGTTAAGGCAATCTGCCAGTACCCAGAAGTTAAGTCAAACGTACTGAGGTAGTTGGCAGCTCCCAACCGATCCACGAGCTCATCAGCTCTGGGGATGGGGTGTGCATCAGTCTTCGTGACAGCATTGAGCCCACGGTAGTCCACACAAAACCTAAGTTCTGGAGTGGCACCTGGCGCAGCAGCTTTCGGTACAAGTACCACTGGGCTAGCCCAGGGGCTGCTGGAGGGCTCAATCACCCCTAGCTCCAACATCTTAGAAACCTCCTTCTTGATGCTGGCCCTGACCTTGTCAGCCACCCGGTAAAACTTCTGTTTCACAGGCATGCTATCTCCCGTGTCCACGTCATGGACACACCAGTTGGTGATACCGGGGGTCAGGGAGAACAGAGATGCAAACTGACCCAACACATGGCGACAGTCCCTCTGCTGTTCTGGGGTCAGGGTGGGCGAGAGGACCACTCCATCCACTGACCCATCTTGCTCCTTAGCTGCCAGGAGGTCAGGAAGAGGATCGCTATCCTCCTCCATCCCTGCATCTGTAGCCAGTAGCATTGTTATTTCAGACCTCTCAAAATGGGGTTTGAGGCGGTTCACGTGTAGGACCCTCATGGGGTTCCTGGGAGATCGCAAGTTGACCAGGTAGGTCACCTCACTCTTGCGCTCCACCACCTCATATGGCCCAGTCCACTTGTCCTGGAGCGCGCAAGGCTCCACTGGCGCCATCACCCACACCATCTGCCCAGGTTGAAATTCCATCAGAGTGGTATGCTGGTCATACCACCTCTTCATCTCATCCTGGCTGGCTTCCAGGTTCGCCTGAGCGAGGGCCCGGAAGCGCTGTGTCTGGTTGCGGATGGCCAGCACATAGCTGAACACATCCTGAGGGGTTTTCCCCGGGGATTTCTCCCAACCCTCCTTCATCAGACTGAGAGGTCCTCTAACAGGGTGCCCGTACAAAAGCTCAAAGGGACTGAACCCTAGAGACTTTTGTGGTACCTCCCTGTAGGCAAATAATAGGCATGGCAAAAAGACGTCCCACTTCCGTCTCATGGGCTCTGTCAGCCCCATGATCATGCCTTTCAGGGTCCGGTTGAACCTTTCAACCAACCCATTTCCTTGAGGGTGGTAAGGAGTGGTGAACTTATAAGTTACCCCACACTCCTCCCACAGAGACTTCATATACCTGGAGATGAAGTTGGTACCCCGGTCAGATACCACCTCTTTGGGGAAACCCACACGGGAAAAGATCCCCATCAACGCACGGCCCACCACCGGGGCTGTGGTTGTCCTGAGAGGGATAGCCTCCGGGTACCGGGTGGCATGATCCACCAGGACCAGGATGAACCTGTTGCCTAAGGCGGTCCTGGGGTCCAGTGGCCCCACAATATCTATTCCCACCCGCTCGAAAGGGGTGCTCACTACCGGAAAAGGCTGGAGAGGGCCTTTGCATTTTCCTCCAGCCTTGCCACTTGCCTGGCAAGTCTGGCATGATTTACAAAAGGAAGCGACGTCCGTCTTCATCCCGGGCCAGTAAAAGTGGGTGGCAAGCCTTTGTCGGGTCTTGTCCTGCCCGAGATGTCCTGCAAGCGGCACGTCGTGAGCCAGACCCAGTAGGAAGTCTCTGAACCCTGCGGGTACCACCAGGGTACGTGATCCACTCGGCTCAGCAAACCTAGGCTCACTGTACAACAAGTCATTCTCCCAGTAGAGAAAAAAGTTCTTCGGATCAGCACCTGCTGCCTGGTCTGCAGCCTGGTGCCGCAGACCTTCAAGAGTAGGGCATGTCTTCTGCGCACGGCAGAACTCCTCTCTGGAGGGACCACCCTCTTGCTGCCAATGGGTCAGCTCAGGAATGTCTCCCAGCTCAGCGACCTGTTCCCCTGTAGGCTCCAGGGCATCCCCCGTAGGTTCTGCTCCTTCCTGGACCGTGGGAACAGCGGGGGTGGGCGCACCACGCCCCCTGCCCTTCCTCTTTCTGGCAGGGACCTGGGCCACTGTTTCAGGCTCCAGGTCTGCTTCACAACCCTGTCTGGCTGCCATGGACCGGGTGGTCACACAGACCCACTCAGGCAAACCCAACATCTCCAAATGAGCCTGGCGTTCCACCTCCTTCCACGGGGAACTCTCCAGGTCATTACCTAGCAGACAGTCAACTGGCATGGATGGACTCACAACAACTTTGAGAGGACCTGAGACCCCCCCCCCACTCAAAGGGAACATGTGCTACCTTGCAAAGGCGCACAGAGTTGTCAGCTGACACTACTGGGTGAAGTACGTCTGGAATGATCAGCTCCTCAGGGACCCACTGACACCTGACCGTAGTCACACTGGCTCCAGTGTCCCTGAGAGCCTCCACCCTCCTCCCATTGATGGTCACCCACTGCCTGTACTTCTTAGTGTTATCAGGGACAGGGGTTTCCTGGACCATCTCTGTGTCTCCTAAAGAGACAAGGGACATAACTGCTAAACCCTCCAAATCACTAGAAATTAAATCCCCCCCAAAAGCTACACTAGCTATACCCGGTGTTGGAGCACCAGTGGGTGCCTGGGATTTCTGGGGACACACAGGAGACTTGTGACCCAATTCCTGACAGTGATAACACTTAATGGGACCCTTGTTATCCGACCTGCCCTTAGGGGGCCAGGTTGGTTTGGGTTTGGACTTGGGGGGCTGGGACTGGTTACCCTGGGAACTATTTTGGGGCCCTTGTGAGAACTCCTTTTGGTTACCCTTGTCCCCCCCACTCTTCTGCTGGGGACCCTGCCCACCTTTGGCAACGGTACCCACAATTCCTCTGTGGACCCTGGTACTGGTCCAGCGGTCCGCCTCCTTAGCAAGCTCAATGGGGTCCGTCAACTTGCTATCTAAAAGATGCTGGCGCAGCTCTGGAACACATAGACTACTCAAGTGCTCCCAACTAATTAAATGTAACAACCCCTTATAATCAGTTACCTTGCTGCCCTTCATCCAACCTTCCAGTGCCCGCGAGTACAGATTCACACACTCCATCCAAGTCTCAGACTCTTTCTTCTTGGAATTTCTAAACTGCAGTCTATACTGCTCTGGAGTAAGTCCATACCTGAGACATAGGGCCTCCTTCATATTGGGATAGGTCATGGCACCTGCTAATTCTAAGGGCTCTAGAGCACTCCTCCCAGAAGCCTCAAAATGTTTCCACAGGCCCGCCCCCAATGCTGTTCAGGCACACCATTCATTCTTAATGCTATCTCATACGATGTAAACCAGGCATAGATATCTTCACTCCTATTGTAATTCTGTACTAAATCTTTGGGGATATATACTTTACCCCCCTGCACTGGCTGTGCGCTGCCACCATTTGAACCGGACTCCACCTGCTTGGCCTTGATGTCCAGTTCTCTCATGCTCACTTCATGAGCCAGAAGCAATTTTTTCTCCTCCAAGGCACGGGCATTCTTGCTCTCCTCCGCCGCCTTGTCTACTTCTGATTGCTTCATCTTCATTTTCATAATTTCCAATTCATGGTTTCTCACCCTTTGATTCTCCTCCAGCTCCTCTGGAGTGAGCCCCCTACTGGAATGGGAGCTGCTAGCCCTTGAGACTGGTCTGCTCACAGGCAGATCTTGGGGAACAAAACCATCCTCTTCATTTGCATCACTTTCCTCTTGGGCCTCCCACCAGGCCTTCAGGACTCTTTGTAGCACATCTTTTCTAGCTCCGCTTTTAAAAGAGCAACCACGGTCTTTGCAGAATTGCTTGAGATCTTCAACTTTGTATGAATATAAATCCGCAATGGAAAACTCCAATTCTGCCTTCTCGCTTGTTGCCACCTGAGACATGATGCTCTTGAAGAGTTACTCAAAAATAGAATCAAAAAAATATAGTATGTGGTTGTCTATTGGTCTGCACTTAAACTAGTGAAGTACACCAATTACTGTGGGTCAAGTACAAATACAAGTTCAATCCTCACCGCTGACCACCAATGTTAGATCTGGGGGTCTCTAGTTGGCAGGGTAGGTACCACTGTCCAAGTAGGGACCCTTGCTTCTAGTCAGGGAAAGGGGGATACACTGTTAAGATAACCCCTGCTCACCCTCTAGGTAGCTTGGCCTGAGCAGTCTAGGCTATCAAAGGCAATGTGTAAAGTATTTGTACCAACACTCACAGTAACACAGTGAAAACACCACAGATTTACTCCACACCAGTTTTAGAAAAATAATGTATCTTTACTAAAAACTTCACAAGACCAAATATTACAGACAAACCAACATATAATTTAAAAAGGTTACTTTAAGGATAGTTCAAGAGTTTGCAGAAAGTACTCCAGGATGTCAAAGTCAGTGTCCTGCACAATGCGACTCTCAATGCACAAAATGCGACACTTTCGTGCCCAACAGTACCTGTAGTTGCGATAAGGTTCCCAAAAGCTATAACAAGGAAGATGGCAAAGGCGATGCGATGCTCCTGAGATCCTGGGGAGGCTTTGCAGCAGCCCTGCTTCACGCAGCAGAGGTGGATGCGCCGGCTCCGATCTGTAGGGGGAGGATGCGATACCTTTGGCTTTCGTTGCGTAGGTTTCTTAGGGGGAAGCTTCACGCACAGGTTCGATGCGACACTCTTCGATGTGGTGCGATGCGTGGCGCAGCGTTGCCTTCCGGCGCCGCAACTCTCGATGCGCCACGGAACGGGACTCTGCGTCGACGCACGCAGCGATTGGAGACTTTTCACGCACCGGCAGTGGTGCGGCCCGCAAACTGGTTCTGCGACAACCCTCGCAATGGCAGGAAGCTTCACGCTTCGGGACGATGCTCGACGCACTCGGCGATGCGGAGACCCTGCGTGTTGCGATGGTGCCGCGATGAAATTTTCCACGCACTCTCGTCTTGCGACACGCAATCGGATGATGCGCTGGGTACCAGTCACTCTTGTTCACGCTTCTGCTTCCCAGCTCCCTCAACACAGCAAAACGACCTCCTGAAGCCCCAAGACTGGGCAAGCACTCCAAGGCAGGTCAGAACTCTCTCAGCAGAGTTCCAGGGGAGCTGGTGGTGAAGTCCTTTTGTTCCTGGGACTTCTTAACAGGGAGCCAGCTCTTCTCAGGCCCTTGGAGATCAGAATCAAAAGAAGGGGACACAGCAAAGTCCTTCCCCTCTCCTTGGCAGCAAAGCAAAACAGCAAGCAGGCAGTCTTCTCCTCTTCAGTTTCTTCCAGCTTTCTCCTTGGCAGAGGTTTCTTCTTAGTTCCAAAGTGATCCAAAGTTTAGGTGTCTGGGGTCCTCTTCTTATACCCCTCCAAGTCTTTGTCTCTTGTGTTTCAGTGGGGGGATTCCCCTGCTCAAACCGGTTCCTGGGTGTGCTCTGCTCTGGAGCACCTGGTTCCTTTCAGAGTGAGGGGCAGGGTCGTTAGACGCTCAGCAGGAGGTGGAGCCTTCTTTGTGCCAGCAGAGGCAGAGTCCTCAGCCTGGCCAGCAGGGGGTGGAGCCAGCTTTGTGTTTGTCAGGGGCAGCCCTATTCAGACCCAGGGACTACTCCTACCACCCATCTAAAGCAGATCTCCCTATTCACCCTGCTGCTGACTCATCCAGGCTCCTGGAGCCACCTAGCACATCACCTGACACCAGTCAGCCAACCAGCACACAGGCACACAGGAAGGTTAAACAGGAGAATAGCTACTTTCTAAAAAGTGCTATTCTCACACAGTGAATTTAAAAACCATCTTGCTAAAAAGATGTATGATTAAATTCTGAACACAGAGATACCAAACTTGGATTTTCTATCTCGCCCTTATGGGAAGATAGGCATGTAAACAGCCTTCCCCATTCTATCCTATGGGCAAGATAGCCTCTCAGCAGTGAAAAACGAAAATGGCTGTAATTCACTACCAGGGCATGTTACACACCTCAGTACATGCCCTACCTTTCAGATACACTGCACCCAGCCCAGGGGGGTACCTAGGGCCACCATAGGGATGCCTGACATGTACAGAAAGGGAAGGATAAGGCCTGGTCAGTGGGTGCACTGGCCAGGTCGACATGGCAGTCCTGGACTGCACATAGGCACTGCAAGCAGGCCTAAGACATCATTTTAGCGCTACTCCTGTGGGTGGCACAATCAGTGCTGCAGCCCACTAGTAGCATTTGAATCACCAGCCCTGGCACACGCAGTGCACTTTACTAGGGGCTAACAGGTGAACCAAATATCCCAATCATGGATAACCAATCAACACAATAATTTACCAAGGGAGCACTTGCACTTTGACACTGATCAGCAGTGGCAAAGTGCCCAAAGCATCTAAACCAGCAAAAACGAAATCCAGCATAGCATCAAAAATACAGGAGGTAGAGGCAAAAAGTCAGGGGTAACCACGCCAAAGATGCCAGGTCTAACACTGACCATGGAATGATCAACTATGTTTTTCTTGTGGCGAGAGAACCTCTCGCCACACACCATTAGACACAACTCATACCAGTGAGTTGGAGTGTTATACGCTTGCATATTATGAAAATAAAGACTTATTCAGTTTCATGAACATTTATTTTTATCACGTCGTGAGAAAAAACAAACTTGACTAATAACCCATTTTCTTACTGAGTTCAAATGGAAGCCTGTTTCACTGAAACAACAAAGCTTGACAAGGGTAGGTCTCTGGTCACAGACTTCATATTTTCAGCCTCTTGGTTATAAATTCTTGAATTTCTCCCACATCTTTATAGCACATGGAAATGTACTATTCGTTTTAAATTTGCTCTTTTGATTTGAGTCTGATCTGCTTTTTTCCTGTTCTGGGTTGGTGTTGGAACAGAGAGACAAACAAATCTACTTTTGTTTTTGGTGTCATGTATTTTGTATCTGAGACTGACAAAGCTAGTGTGAAGTTACTGTCTTTCCTTCAGGGCAATTATTCTAAGCTTAGATTAGAGCAATATAAATAGCTGATAAAATCATCCTTCCATAATTGAGAGAGGAGTTTGCCAGGACACCCGGGTTTTAGAGGTGTGTCCTAGTATTAATTCTCTTCTCACCAGGATGGCAGGAGCCTTCCCAGATGGGAAACATCTGTTCCTATCCTTTTCCTTTCATTCCTGACAGTGCTGTAGAATTGCTTCAGAACGTTTTGCCTTTAGCCTGAGATCTAGGAAAAACAATCAATGGCATACAATCACCATTGAATACTACACAGGCAAAAAGATAAGACTGATGTTATAAGGTCAAAAATGTGCCCGATATATTGAAAATCATATACCGTATACAATACATATACAAATATGAAAAGTCCAGGACTATTCAACAACATATACTATTGCATACATAAATATGTGCTATATACAAAGTGTATTACATAGAACTCAATCACAATAGAATTCACAATATGCATACAAAAATACTTAATTAGTTGTCCGTGGAAGCATAGCAAGTATCATCCAACATATAGCCTTATTCTTTGGCATTGATATGTGGAATACTGGTACGAAATGCCTAATCTGTACGTCGTTTTTTCGCCCCCCAATCAAAGAGTGCTATTGCCAAACATCACCCAGGGTCTTCTTCAGGACTATAGATATATTTCAGAGTAACCTGTATGGTAAACAAATGGAGTATCAATGTAGTAGCGTGCCTAGTCTGCCCATAAAAACAAAGGAGGGGGTCCCTTGTGCACCTCTCAAATGTATCAAAGGCCTTTAGGTTGCTACATGGATGGAGGGATCGCAAACATCTCAGAAGTCCATCATATGTACCTATAATTGAAAAACAATATTGACCAGAAGTCAAATAATATATAAATGCGAGCGTATAATGTGCTCAGACCATTAGTGTCCCTACCTTTAGGATACGGTTCAGGGGCTGGTATCCACTTTCCTAAATGGCCACACCAAGCGGTAACTACGGAACAAGGGAGTAATGGGCTGAAAATTAGAACTACAAATCAAGCACATTCTAAGTTTCTGCAGTGTGCTTTATCATGGAGCAGTGCTACCTTATCTGTCTAATAGCCCATGTCACAGGGGAGAAACGCCACACATCTTGTTCCTTCCTCTGCGTTGGTGTTGGGAAATGGGAGCCGATAGTGCTTTCTGTGTCTTCGTGATTTAAATCATTTCTATAGAGGATAAAATGTAAAATGTCCTTGTGGTTAAATAAAAACAAAAATAAATTACAAAAATAAAATTGGTTTCTACTTGGAAACGCGATATACGATATCTGAGATACCTTCCAAAGCGGTGCGGATGCATCCGTGTGTCTCCACAGCCCGACCCGAGTCTACTGATAAGACGGGGGCCAGCAGAGAGCGAGGAAAAAAGGGGGGACGGCCGCTACATAAGTTTGCACAGATACTGTAGGTATTGAGTGCATGTGAGTTCATACTGTGCCTGCAGGTCTGTAAATTACATAATGCATGATTTTGTCCAAATATCCCCCATCTTTGAGATCCCCTAGTCCCACTTCCTTCCTCCCTCCACCTATTGCAGCAGGGCCAGGACTGGTGCGTCCCACAGGGGCATTTCTAGTGTGATTTTGCCTTCCCACCTAGCCTTCTTAGTGATTTAGATCCATATCCTAATCACCATCGCTGTTGGGGGTGACAAGGAGTCCAGTTTACCCCTACCATACAACTGTCAACATATCTCTGTGTGTCTATAGCCCGCCGGCCAGCCATCAATGTTGGTTTATGTTATTCCGTGAAGGATCAGTTGTTTACTAATGCCAATTGTGTTGCCCAATAGTAGAGATGTAGGTATGGAAACGCATCGCCTCAATCGAAGGAAGACCATATGAGCGTCAACAGCGCTATCCACGGGAGGCCTCTGTCCCACAGTAGGAGCCTGGTTACGGCACCCACCAGGCTAAAAAACACTCTTGGACCAGGAAAAGCACATTTTGCAGCGCCTACAGGAACTTAGGAAGATATATCATTTTGTAAAGGGTGGACCGGCCCAGCAGGGATATGGGTAGCCTGTACCAATGATCCATGTTCTGCTTGTACTCCTCTAGAATTCTACCCAAGTTATTCTCGAAAAAGATCTGCTGATCCCTGGTCATGTAAATACCCAGGTATCGGAACGTTGACATGGGACATTTTCAATGCTCCTGAGGCTGCCATCCCACTAGGGGAAAAGGTACCATTTCTCCCAGAAAATGCGCAGCCCAGAGTATCATCCGAAGGACGCAAAGATTTCAGTTGTGGAACTGGGATGTCCTGTAGGAAACAATCCATGTCCTGGGTCATACCTGGATCTAATCTTGACAAGTTTAAGTCTCCCAAAAAGAAGCTGCTGCTGCCCTGTGGCCTTCCCCATCATGTATTTCATGGACCCATCTCTGTCCTTCTTCCTGGCACACCAACTAAGTTAGTAGTTTTCCCATCTTATTGCCCACAACGTCAGATTTTGATGGACCTATGAAGATGGAGCGCCAGGACTAGGAAGTAGTGTAGGAGTGATATCAATCACATAACATTTGCTGCAAATGAATATTCTCATAATCTAGGGTGCGTGGCCCACCAGGGATTCAGGAATGTGAGCAATCTAGTATCCTCTTGAGGTCGCCCACTCCTCCGAGCCACTCTTTCTAATGTACTGTGTAAGGTTAGGATCAGATGAACCCCGACCACTAACAGTTCTTCCAGGACCTTCGTGATCCAGTGTCCCAGGCATAACAGACCCCATGACTGCAACCACAGGGCAAAGTACCAGGAGGTTACATAGAGCTCCTCGCCCTGCCACATGCCTCCCACCACTGACAAGCAGCCCTGCAGGTCCACCTAGGTCTGCAAAACTAAGGGGCATATTCACAACGAATTAACAGCACTTCATCGCAGCCAAAGTCATGATAAATTTACCTCCCCATTCACAAGCTGGTGCTAACAGCCCACAGCACCAGTTTACCCACGATAACAGCCGCAAAAAACTTCGCCACAGAGGCCCCCCGCAACTATCGCTAATGAGATGCAGAGTAGGCGTTCCCATGCCAAAAGTCGCAACAACATCACACCTCAACATTCTCAACGACCAGTCAGATCTGCGATAAAAACCCAAAACAGGTGATAAATCTACACCTGCTCTGACCTGGTGTAAAGTCGGACGGCAGTCTGCACAACAAAAGAGAGACCAGCCAAGGGTCACATCGGAAGGGCAACAGATGCCATGGAGCCACCCATCATGTGGACTGGACACCCAAGAGGGCCACAACACCCCCAACACAACACCCAGGCCCGCAACACCCCCAAGACCACCCCCAACCCCGGACTAAGAAACTGCACACCAACACCACAACTCCCAATACCGGGCACATGCAGAGCCCCCTTCACGTGGAACAGTACTGTGCACGTATGCTGCATTTACTGGGCGCAGTATCACTGGCAGGGCTGCGGATCAGTTACCGGCTCAGCTTCCGCATTGCCTACATCACATGCCTCCAGCCCTGGTTCCACTGCCGAACATGCACATTCGAGTGTCCCATAGATGTCTGCCTATCCAACACAACTGTTGATGAATTGGACTATGACTTGTGTCTGCGCCCCCTGTTGGATCATGAACAGGAGTGTAACCTAGACAGCCGTGCATGGAATGCCCTGACATACTGCGCATGTTTTGGTAGTTGTGCATAGGAAATTGCACAATTCCTCATGTGCAGTGACCACATTGAGGCGCTCCCCTGTTGGGCTGTGTTCCTGCAGCCACATCCGATTGTCACCCACAGCACATGTCCCAACAACTTGTTGCATCATGGGGATTGCTCACACATCCCACCACAACGGAGGATATGTCTGCCTACGTCTGGGCTCTGGATGCATGTGCGTGGAACTACGCATGTGTAAACACACCTGTGCAAGGTGATGTAGATCCATGCCCAGTGCAACACAGCGTCGTTTGGCAACGTTGACAATTCGGACACACTGCTAGGGGAGAGCACACACATGGCAATGTAGCACGACATGTGAACCTGTCGGACCCTCACACCTGATCACTGTCAGCAGAGCAGACAATCAGCGTACTCCGGAGGCAGAGCACTATGCAGATCCCATGGGCAGTGAGTCGTGCCCCCTCACACGGGGCAATGGGCAGACGCCAAACATCCCATGACTCATCCAGCAAGGCAAGGTGGGCTGAGAGCGTTGCCATCCGTGATGAATGTTGCCCATTTTAGCCCCAACATTTTCAGAACTTCGACATGTACCCATGCTGCGTGTAAGTGTCTTAAGCATGTCCCTGCCTGTTGTGGCTGTTGCCTTGTCCGTACTGACACTCACATGCCAATAAAGTCTATGCAACTCCACTGGTGTCTAACTGTAAGGTGTGTTGTTTAAATTGTCCACTCGTGCGCCACAATGGGCATCGTCCTTACACAGGGAGGAACTGACTGGCGCATGTGCAATGGTGGGGTGTCCCTTTGGCAAGCTCCACCTCTGTGAGCCAGACATTGTTATTGGATAGGTGCTGGACGCCATGTGCACTTACGTGACTTCAGCAATGTGAGTATGGTGTCCATCCCCTGACCATGTGGAGTAATGTCATATAGCACAACAGAATGTGTCCACACAGATGTGTGTGAGTAGGTAGGTGACGTGAACTTCCGGTGTTACATGTGCTGTAGGACACCACTCCTGGCCTGCTTTCATTTTGGTAAGTCCTACACACAGCCCTATTCAATACATGGACGTGTGCCTACATTGGGGGTTTTGAGATTGTTGTTGATGTGCAATGGGGACACAGCTAGTACTCACATTCACAGTCATCCAATTAGCCATGTGTCTCAGATGTCAGTTACCAGGGTGTACCTTCATGTGCAATCATTGTACCTACATCCAGCCATACCTCCATACGTGAGTGAACATAGTGATGACACATCTGTGTGATTTAGAATGTTTTATTCACATTCAGGTGATTGCGGGAGCTTGGGCTGTACATGGCCATCCAAGCCCACATCACATGGAAGCCCAGTGGTGTGCCAACCAGAGTCCTTTGGGGATTGCACAGTGATTGGGAAGAGGGAGAGTGCAGTCTGCAGCAGGATAGCTGTGTAATTGGCCAGCGGTGAAGCAATGGCAGTCTGTGTCGGGGTCCGGGTGAAAGTCGCAGAGTGTTCCAGGGGTCGCTAGGAGGTGTTTCCCAGGCCATGATGCATAGGTTATAACCAGATGGACAGGCCATACGGCGGTGATGGCTGCTATTGCCTCCTTCCCCACACAGTAGTTCACATCCCCTTCTTACTCCCCTGATACAGGTTCTGTGTCCGGTGTGTGTGGTGGGGTGATGGCTGCATCACTGTGTGCCACTGACACATCAGACTGCAAAGGTGATGGGGCAGCATCACTGTGTGCCACAGACACATCAGGGGTCAGAGCTGTGTGTGTCAATGTTCCCGTTGTAGTCATCTGGGAATGTCAGTGGCAGCAATGGCAAGATGAAGTACTGCAGGGCATTGAAGTCCCCCGCTACTACTCGCTGGTGTCCAGCCGTGTCAGACACCCTTCCAGCCTGCATCCGCTCCATGGTCTCCATTGACCTCCGCATGTGTCCCAACTCTGTGCTGTCATGGCTGGTTCCTGTCTGCCCACACAGTTCCTGTGTACGATTCATGGCACCAGAGAGATCATCCAATGTCTGTGGCAGAGCATGGTGCGGACGGGGGGTTACCAATAGGGACTGTATGTGGTCCATGATGTGACTCAGACACCCACGTATGGCATCGAGTTTGGCTGCCATGAGCTCGAAACCCACCCGCAGCTGTTCAGCCAACTCCACCTGGGAAGACCACACATGTTGTATGTGCTCCATGTATTGGTCGGGGGGTCCTAGGAGACAGCCGTGGTGGTGTGTGTTTCCTGCTGTGTGGTCTGTGCAGGTGGTGGGGTCACCTCAAGGCAGCTGGCCTGCCCTGCTCCTGGGGGTGGGGTGCAGAGGCTGTCCAGTATCCGTTGGAGGGTATCTTGACATATGTGCAGGTTGTCCTCTGCATCATCAATGATGGGGTTTGTGTTCTGCTCTGCAGCAAGTGTTGATTGTCCCTCTGCAATGTTTAGGGGAGATGCAGGTTAACAGAGTTTCACATGTATGTTGTTGATTTGCATATGTTTACATTCAGACTGCATGCCAATGTACATTATGTATGTTTTGGGGGAGCTGGCTATTCAATGTCATTCAGTGTGTTTTCCGAATACATGACGGATGTGTGGTGGTACCTGTTTGTTATTATCACACTGTGTCAGGCAATGCCAGATGTGGGTGGACAGTTACTACGCACGAGCAGAACCTGTTGTGGGCTCTGTCCTGTGGTGCTGGTGTTGCACATTGTACCACATTGCCGTCATTGCTGATGTCCTGTGATTGCTATGTGTGTGTGCTGCATTGTGGGGGTGTTGCCCCTGCAGCTCTGATTTCATGTGGCCTTCTCCCTTTGAGGCGGAGTGCCTTTGAATTGTGTGCTTTTGGGGGCCTGATTTGCTTTTGACTTGGGTCATATGTGCTCTCGGACAGATTTTGTGGCCTGGTGCATTGTTCGTCTGCTGCGTGTATTGTAAGGCCAGGGTTGTGGGTGCATGTGGACATGTCAGGGTGTGACCTGCTCCTTTACGGATGTGACCCGCACTGTGCTACCTCCATGTCTTTTTTTCTGCTGCTGCCATGCTATCGGACATGCAGTGTTAATTGCATAGTCAGTGTGGGTCACAGAGCCACTGCTTTGCTGGATTCGGCACATGTCCCTGGGTCGGTTGTGATATTGCTGATAGGGGGCAGCCCCTCTGTGCACATTGTGGATGGGGGCCTACTTGGCATTTCTATGTGTGCTGCAGTGTGCCAAGGCAATCAGGGACATGTTCCACGGTCATTGTAGGTGTGCAGTGTGCTACGCATACTTGTGCATGTGTGCCATTGTGCCCATCTCCCCCCCGTTCCTGGTCATTACTCACCCTGTTGCTGTTGGGTCAGGTCGAATCGTGCTGTGTCAAGGCCCCCCAATGCTGCCACCATCTCCTCACTGCTGACTGTGGCCACTATTTGCTCCAGCTCATCCAGCACCTCCAGTCACCGTTGCTGCCTCCCTGTTTTCGGTGAGCTTATGTTCGATCTGCCTTTTCAGATCATGCCAGCGCCTCTTGACCTCCTCCAGTGACCTCCTCGACACTCTGACTGCATTGACGTTGCCAATGATGACCTGCCATATTTCGGTTTGGGTTGTCAGTGGAGGTGCCGAACAGTTGTTGATGGTGTTCGGTCACCTCCGTAACGAGGATCCGGTCTTCCTGCTGACTGAACCCCTTCTTCTTCTTCCTCTTGTCCTTGCCCTTCCACGAACGCGGGGTTCCTGGCTGGTCCTCCGTGGGGCTTGTGCTGTCCGGCTTGTCCTCTGCACTCGGTCGGGGTGTTGCTACGCAGTTTGAAAAATATTTTGGCTTTTTTTTCATGCTTTTATGTTGCTTTTTCCCACCAGACATGTGGGATTTGCAGGCCTGTGGCTGGTCTTCAGTGATTTGTGTACCGCGATTGTCCTCATCGCATGATTTTTTGCATTTCGCATTTTTGCGGCGTGGGTGCGATTTAGATGCTGACATTTGACGTGTTATCTGGTGTCTATCGCATGCTACCGCCTTGTTGTGAATTCCACGCTGACACAGGGTTATTTTCCCACGATGGGCTGCGAGATTAAAAGTTGTGTTACGCTTCTCTTGCTGTAGTTATCACACGTTCTTGTGAATATATCCCTAAATGTGACCCATGTTCCAAGATACATGAACCCTTAGAGCCCGTAGAAAAACTGGAGTGGACCAGAAAAGTGTATTTGCCTTTTCTAGAAACACACACTGATTACTCAATAAATGGGTCTCTTGCAGCAAGAATAAGTCCAGGGCACATCACGCCAGAGATTTCAGCACTATCCCTCTCCCCAATTTGTACCCTAGGCCGTTGACATTTCAGGAAAAGATTGTAATGAACGTCTTTTTGGCAGTGGTCATCTGCTGTGGAGGGGATATGTTGGGATGTGGTACAGTGTGCTAAAAGAACCACCTTTAAAGCCTTCCATTAGATTCTGGTGCAGTTCCCCCTCCCCAAAACAACCCTGTTGTCCTCCCCAAATAACACCCCCTCAATATCTCCTCGTGCTGTATGTTTCTAACTACTCACCCCCCCAATGCTTGAGGTACCTGTCACCCCCGTAACATTGCGTCTATAGTGAAACCAGATCAAACAAAGTAGTTCTAAGTGTTTGTGTGGGTGAGCCCTTAGACCTACTGGATGACTCAATAAGTAATGCCTCTAAATTCACCTGATTTGCATATAGCTGGGTCTGAACTGAGGTGGCGAAGTGAGCTAAAGAATGATGATGGATTCAACCCAGATCTATGACTGGGGGTGAGTGTCTGAAAAGCTTCAACGCTCCATCCATTATCTCCTTGTGTTTGCTTTGTTCACCCTAAGTTGGCAGCGTATGCCCAGACGTGAGTCCCTTGCTCACTTTGTCACTGGATTCAAGCTAGCCTGACTGATGAAGGGTGTTACCCAGAAACCAGTCCGAGGATGGTTGTTTCCTGTCCAGGGAAGAACTGGCTTGGCAGTTCGGGCTGGACTGTTCCCATGAGGCACAGGGTCAATACTGATTTACATCTCAAAGGCGTGCCCAAGGGGGTGCGGCCAAATAGGATCCCACCTGCACCAGTTGTGGGAATGCCTGATTCTCCAGAAATAGTGGGAGAGGATCACATCGGCAATGTTCTTAACCTGTCACAAAACAATGGAGGTCTTGCCCCGCTGGTGCCTCCTCAATATATGGGAAGCAACCGACCTATCACAAGCTGAGAGAGTGTGGGTTTCCCTTGATTGCATGGTGGTGAATCGCAACATAGCAAGAACATGGAAGGGGGTCACTAGGCCCAAACTCAGTTAGTGGTAGACTGATATGGATTGGTGTATGCAAGCGGAGAGAGTGATATATGAGGGAAGAGGGTGACCACAAAAATGGTCCAGGATCTGGGGTGCGTGGAATGTAAATAGAGGGATGATATGTACCCCAATCGACGACGCTTTCCCGTCGGCAACAGACCACACGGAAGAGTAAAGTTTAGATCGTAAAGGATTTACTGAGATACGGGGTCTTGTTATGGGCCCTAGATATCTTACTGATCGATATTGTACCAATGCACTGTGACTCTCCGAAATTATTGATGACTGCAGTGTATTATGCTTTCTTTTCTGTTCTTGTTTTGGATTATTCAATAAATAGATCTTTTTAAAAAAAAGTCTGATTTGCCTATAGCTGGGTCTGAACTAATGTGGTGAATTGAGCTAAAGAATGATAATGAATTCAACACAGATCTATGACTGGGGGTGAGTGTCTGAAAAGTTTCAGCACTCCTTCCATTATCTCCTTGTATTTGCTTTAAATTCGCCTCACCATTCTCATCATCCTCCCTTCTCTGGGACCCCAGTCTTTGATGTTTGGCCATCAAATGAGTTAGTCTGCCATCATCTACGTGACCTGCAGTGGCAAAGCCTCCTTCGCCCCCTCCTCCTCCTCCACCTCCTCTGCAACCTCCTCACTGGCCCCAGAATCCCTGTGGAGCAAAGACTATTCGGTGGCTAACATTCCGGGATTGCCCTCCATCACTTCCTGCACAACCCTCAATCACTCCCACTTTGCCTGATGTTTAGTGGATTTCATCTGCTTCTTCCGACTCTAAGCCCTCTTCATGACGCGTTTTTGCCATTCCAGGGCTGGTGGCCATTCTGACACCCGTGGCATCGGGTAGCCCTTCTACTTCAACCCATTCCAAACTTCGTGGGCCGTGGCAAAGAAGTAAGAGTCCTCAGGGGTAGTCACTCTTGATTTGACTAAAAATAGCAAGGCATGCTTTAAGTTAAGGCACTGTAGGTGCCACTTAACTGGCATGAAAGTCTCTTTTTGCCTTTGATCAGCCCTTGCATAGTTCAGATAAATATTCACTGAGCTACCCTCACTTGTCAATGGATCATGCCGTTGTGCCACCTGGAGGAATTAATCACGGTCCCTGTGGTTGAGCAGCTGCCAAGTAGGGGCACTTGCATATAGGCCCCAAAACAAATCTGTGGGCCCACTCCACTGTGTACATTTTGGAGGCTCATCCACCCAACACTACCTCTCAACAGCCATTGTTTTACGAAGTTCGACGCTCAGGCCCTCCACCCTTTAGGGGAGTCCAATCAGGTGAACACTGTTGCATCTGGCGCATCCCTCTATATGCCACTAGTGGGTCCCTCTCCTCCCTCTGGAGGGAGGAGGCAGAGCTGGCTTGTCTATCACAACTGGCAGCACCATCTTGGGGTGCATATTTCGCACCATCCCCCACCTGATACTGCGACTTGGCACCGTTTCCCGGCCGGAGTACTCCACTTTAGCCTAGCCCTAGGAGATTCTTGGGTCACTGGCATCTCCCCAATGATCTGGGCCTCAACCCCTGTTGGCAGTCCCTGGGTCTCCCTCCTGTGGTGCGCAAAAGCCCAGTATGGTGGTGTAGAGGGCCAAGAGGTTTCACCTTGGTGGTTGCGCTGTCCTACTTCTGGGGGGTGATCAAAGTGTCTTCAGACAGCCCCGGGTATGGAGCTCTGTGTCAGATGGCCACCCTGCATGGCCAGGCATGTTCAGGTGGTACCCACGCCAGTCTCCTGTAACATGGGGTCTGGGCCCAGTCTCCACCAAAGTAGGGTTGGCCTCCCATGGCGCTCAGTAGGTTCATCAATACCATCAATATAGTGGATACCAGTGCCCTACTCCCCGTTTCTGACTCCTCGTCTGGACCCCAAGAGAAGGGTCCGTGCTCCTGTGTCTCCTGTGCAGGACCCCACTGCTGTCCTCATCAGTGTCCTGCTTTCCTGCGCCATGAGGGAGGCCCGCACTCTCATTTGTGCCTCCCTGTTTTTCAACCTTTCGGCCCTTACCTCCAATCACATTTGGTTTCAGAATCCCGGTGTACAACTCCTCTGGTGCCTTCAGCAGGCCACAGCAGTCCTCCCCAGGGTCTCAGAGAGCTGCTGTGGTCTCGGGCCCTGAAAAGGCTGTGCCAGGCCTCTCCTGGGTCGTGGAGGGCCGCCCCACCCAATCCCATTGGTTGCTCTCACTGTGGGACTGCATCAAACCGGCCTCCACTGCAGACTCGGCCTGTCTCTCACCGGTTACCTACTCCATAACTGTGCACTCCCCCAGCCTCCGCTGCACATTATCGCTGGCCCTGAGCCCAGTATGAGTCAAGGTTGTCAACGGATCCCAAGCCTATGGGTCCATCTGGCCGTGGAGCTCACTGCTTCGTGACCACTGCCATTGCTGGTCTGGCCACGCCCCACCAAATTATATCGTTTGAAACATCCATGAACTATAGTAGTGACATATTTTTTTCTTCATTTTTATTCTTATGCAAAAAAGCAGAAAAGACAAAACACCTGAATAAATACATTGATAATCAATTGAGCAGTCTGGTGTTACTTATTACAAATATTTGATATAAGAGAAAGGAATTAATCATAATCAGATATAAATCAGGATCAGAATGTATAAGGACGTACTTCTAAGACAGTTTCAACAATGAAATCAAAGGTTCCCAGATACTTAGCAACTGGCAGCACTTCTCATCCTTCTGAATACTAGATAGTTCCAAACCACATATGTCAAAAAATTGAGCCAACCAATCCCCCTTGGTAGGGGGGCTTATTGTTTTGCAGCCAGTGTTTAGCTGTTTGCAATCTAGCAAGAACAACTTGTTCAGAGTACTCAAATACTATACATTTGGTTGTAGGAAAAACTGAAATACCAAGCGATCACCTAGCATATGGAATATCTCCTGCCAAAAACTGAAGGTAGTGAGGATTTCACACAGATGTGCACAATAATCTTTGCATCTTGCAGACAGCGGAAATATTTAGAATCAGGACGGGAGCCCCGAGAGAACAATCGATTTAATATATAACACATGTTCTGGATAAACGTGTAATTCTGCATTTTCAGGTGCGAAATATTTAAATACTTGTTATTGCAAGCAATGGTTAGTGCTATGTCTCACCTTTCCTATGTGTCCAACAGCAGACTAATGCTGGCATATCGCCAGCGGGTTTTTTTAGGAACAGGCGATAGCACCTACCAATTACACCCTTATTTCTATTGGACGCTAGGATATCAATATAAGGAGTTGATCCTATTCTAATGGAAGGTTTCCCCATAAAATATGTAAGCATCGGTAAATTCTTTTTTTTTTTAACTTTCTGTGGTATGGACTATTTAGTCACCAAAGTATCAAAAGAGTGAAACGTATGCCCCTTATACGACTGTCCTAGCCTTTGTAATTTTGATCGAGACCAGGCTTGAACAAATAAGCTAGGAAGCGATAGATTGTGCCATAAACATATATAAGCATTAAGGGGCACATTTATCAACAAATTGCGCAGTCCAGTTCAGCAAGTCAGATTACATTTCAACAACCTTGTAATCCAATCATGAGGCTATCCCATTTTATTAAACTCTGCTGCATTGCTTCTAAGGTGTGGAAATAGTTATTTCATAAACCTTATTGATATTAGTAGAGATTTGAATGCATGAGTTTGTGGCTGATGTTACAAAGCAAGAATCGTCCGCCGGAGAGGCTCAATTAAATAGTATTTGGGTCTTATTGGTATTAACTGATTACCCTGACAGCTGCCCAAATTCCATCGACTCATGTTCTATTGCTGGAATAACTGCAATAGCATCAGAGGGAAAATGGCCACATCATCGGCATAAGCAGCGTGTAGTGCCACTCAGATAGATAGGTGATTAGCTACAGACTTTTGGAGCATTTGAAAATAGGGCTCAAAGAATAATATGAACAGTTTGAGAGAGAGAGGGCAACCTTGCCAAGTCCCCCTGAGAATTAAAATAATTTCCAACAGAATATTCATACATACTATCTCTGCTGTAAGATCTTTCTACAATGCTCAAAACATAAAAATAAAATAACACCTCAAAACTCATAGGTCAAAAGAGACAATAAAAACTGCCAGGTACCCCTCTCGAAATCCTTCTCTGCATCCATCAGGATCATCCCAGCAGATACACCCCGTACTGATGCTATATTGAAGATTGAAATAGCAAGGTTTCTAAGTGATGTGGAGCAAAACCATGTTACAAAGGGTGCACCCACTTTGCAATCCTGAAAGAGATTAGATTAGCAATGATTGTGGTGTAGATTTTGCAGTCAGAATTGATTAAAGATATGGGCCTATATGAGCCTCCATTTTTTAGACCTTTATATATTTTTTAAAGATCTCTATATAAGTCTCTTTCCATGAGGATGGAATGTATTCGCTATCATCAACTGCATTTAGAAGCTGAAAAAAACCAGTGAACAAACTGATGTAAAGTTTTTGTAAAACTCATTTGATATAGAGCCTGGGCTGGCAGCCGTTCCTGCTGATAACCATTTAAATGCAAGCCAAATCTCACTTAAATGGATAGCAGTCTCCACACCGCACTATCAGTAGGGAAAATAAAGTGAACTGATGATTCATATAGATACTCGTGAATCTTATCTTCAGTTGGCGCGAGTTCCTCTTTATATAGCTGTTCATAGTAGTCATGAAACACAGATACATTTTCCATCTTATCCCGAATGGAGCTGCCCTATGCATCGAGAATGCTATGAATATCATTTTTATTCTGGTTCTCCTTCAATTTCAGGGAGAGACTTTTTCCCAAATTCTCATTATTCTCAAAGTAATTCAATCGATTTTGCTGATGTCGGGAGGCTACCTTACCCCATAGTTGTTCTTGATAACCTTTTTTATAGTATTGAGTTGTGTTAAACTTTTTTCTTGTATAGGTCTTTTTTGTTGTGATGCTAATGACCATGTTTGTTTGATCTCTAGTGCATTAGGCACTAAATTAATATTACCACAAAAAGAACCTCCCACTCTGAAACTCTAATAACTAAATGTGTACTGTTCATCTTGATTTCAGGAATAAACTCCATAGATCGAGATTCGGATGTGTCCTTTCTCCTGATAAACAATCAGCCAGCAACCAGAAGAATCAGATTTATTCTTTAAGACTTTCCAGGTAGTATGTTTTGGTAAAAGTGTCACCCTTTTGATAATTCCATCCAGTTTAGTAAATGACAGGAGTTTAAAGCTAATTTGTGACAATTTTTGAGCCTCTTTGCATGATACATGGGTCTCCTGAAGACATACTATCTCGGAGTGAAAATACTGAAGTTCTTGTTTAAAAATCCGCCTCTTAAAGTAAGCTCTTAGCATTGCAACTAGTGATCTTTATACTACCTGTAGGGAAGATCCGGACTACACAGTAAATTGCTATAGATTGTAGATTTGGTGTTATTAAAGAAGAATTAGTAAGAGATCAAGTTGTCATGCATGCGTTTGATCCTTCCATACAAGATAGGTTATGGTTAATGGTGAAAACTTACTTAAAGATTTTCTTGCGGTTGCTAGAAAAGCAGAGTTGTCTGGTAGGTGCGCCGAAGCCCTCAAGAAAGAGAATTCTGATAATGCGCAACAGGAAACTGTTGCCAGAGTTCTCTCTAATAACTCCAAAGCCAACTCTGCTGGTAAATCTTTTGTTAAAAGAAATGTAAGTTCTAGTAGTAAAGAATTCAAATGTTACCGGTGTGACAGTAGATATCATCTTGCTAATGATAAGAAATGTCCAGCGCTCAGGCAAAAATACACCATATGCGGGAAAATGGGTCATTTCAGCTGAGTTTGCCACGCTAAGAAACCAAGCAAGGATAAAGTCAAATGCATTGAGGAAGGTCATTTATCCAGCCCGAATGAAGATAGTGATGATGAAGGTTGTTTTGCTTCAAGTTCCATGGGCAACGTAGTCCTCAATATTTCACTCACTAATGACAAACAAACTGATGTGTTTAACGTCCATGGGAGGAGTTAATCTTCACATTGCAGCTGATTCAGGTTCCCCATTCACCATTGTGAATGAAGCTGTATGGTCCGACAAATTTGTTTAAAAACTTGGTCCTGAATTATTTCAACCAGATATTGCTCCTGAGAGTTACACTGGTGAACCCATTGATTTACTTGGTTTTAGGAACCCCTTCATCTAACTCAGAGCATGCACCAGACTCCGTAGAAGGTAAAGATGACAAAGTTGGTATAATCAGTGGTTTAAATGGGCAGGTACTACTATATTACCATTTAAAGCATGGGGTATAGAAAATGTTTCAACAGAGCTCTCCACATTCTGCAAGTAATTATCATTGAGAGAGGCAGCATGAGTTTTGCACATGTCTGTCCAGCCGAATGCAAATTGGAGCCACTTTGAGCATTAGCTTTCCTTTGGCTAGGGAGAAATTCAGCAATAATTCTGCCGTAGTCTTCTCCTTTTCCATAGTTTTCTTCTGATTACATGGAGAGAGTCAAGCAGGTGCTGATAGCACCCCGTGCCACTTTTGTCATGCCTGTCAAACCCATAAAGGATGAGGCTCCAGCGGGCAGGTTTGAGCAAGTGGCTGCAGTGTGTTTCGCAGCTGTAGATGCTGTATGGCCATCCTTAACGGTTTGCGCGCTGGAGCCTGTCTCGCCATTGCCGCAGGTGAGACCAGCAACACAGCCTGGAGCACAAGAAGGGCTGTAAAGACACCCAGTGCACTGTAGCACACACCGGTGAAGAAAGTGGTGAGTTTGAGTGAAATCACAGGCTGAGAAATGTGGATCATGGCAGACCATCAGGGGCCAGGGTCTTCTGACAGGCCTCGAGAATGATCCTCCTCCATTGGAGACCAGGAAAATGGCCAGCGAAGATGTCAGGACTCTCGAAGCAGCTACAGTGTGTGCAGACACCATGGTATTCCACAAGAAGATTCACCCGCACAACAGCAGATCCTGCTAATCATGGTTAGCTCTCGTGAGAGCCGTACTGAGCCTACCACATCTCAACTGTAAGTGAGCACACTAGTGAGTTGGCGACCTCTTGACCCTTCAAATTGATCCTAATGACAAATCAAAGTGGCTCTCTTTTTTAAACTTGCCATTGTTACCATCACTGAAGGAATAATATTGATTCATTAAGAAAAAAAAATGCAAATATTGTAAAGAACTATTCCTATATGTTTATTTTATAATATATATCTGCTGAGTAATGACGTGTCAGCACAAGCAGGCCTACATAACTCACACTGATCAAGATTCCAAATAATATAGGTAAATAAATATGCTTTTTTAGAACATTATGCTGTCAAATCAGCTGTGTAGAGATTAGACACTTCAGAATGACAAAACAATTGGACAGATTTTAGCAACAAATGATGACAATTTCTTAGTCATTGTTTGAGGGCCTAGGGCCAGATGTACAACCCTATTTTTCATGCGCAAACGGGTTTGCGACCCGTGTCTGCATGCAAAATGTGAAGGGGCTATGTACAATTCCTAAATAGCGATTTGCAATTTATTTGCAACTAGCTATTTTATATTCTAGTGGTTTCTGCAAAACATTAACATCCACATCTATAAATAATTGTAAAGCGATTTGTCATTAAGGGCCATATGTAGGTAAGTGAAAATTACCGATTCCTAAATACCAAATTTTACCGATTCGGTATTCAGAAAGCGGTATTTCGTATGTAGGTAATTGTTCGGTAACTTTTACCGAATCGGTAACATTTGGAAAAAGTTTACCGATTCCACAATACCGACCGGTATTCCAGAATCTGTATTTACCGAATCTGCATTTACCGATTCGGTAATTACCGAATCGGTATATACCGATTCGGTATTTACCGATTCGGTATTTCAAAAACACAGCCATTGAGGAATCAGCCAATCATGTGCAACCACCACCCCTCCCAACCAGGAAGTGGCCACACCCAGGCAGGTGCACACAATCAGAACCCTCTGAAGAGGCTGGGAGTGCTGAGGAGTGCTACAGAGCCAGTGCCTGAACATTTGCAACTGATCCTGCACAATGGCCAGCCAGGACACAGATGGAGGTGAAAGGAAGAGGAAAATGAAATTCAGCGTGAAGGAACTGCAGGTACTTGTGGAGGAGGTGGTGAAGCACCACAACCAGCTTTTTGGAAAGCAGTCCCTGCAAGTTGCAGAGTCTGAAAAAAGAAGGATCTGGCAAGGAATACAGTTGCAGGTAAATGCAATTGGAGTCACCCCCCGGGACATTGATGTGCTAAAGAAGCGGTGGTACGACATCCGGATCATCACCAAGAGGAAGATGGCTGAGCTGAAAAAACAGGCCAGCCAGACCGGAGGAGGAAGGTACAGGGCACCTGACTTGACTGAACTGGAGCAGCTCGTGGAGTCCACCATCAAGCCTGAAAGTGTTGTTGTGATTGGGGATGCAGACAGCTCTGCCAGAGCTGCTACCAAAAAAGGTAAGAAGCATGCGCAGCATAGTGCCCCTCCTTCCCCTATCCCAAAGCCCCAATTGTGCTTTGTGAGTCCCACTCCAGTACAGGTGTTAGGTCAGACCAGCAATGCATTATGGGTGATGTAGTCAGTGAAACCCCTATCATGACAGGATTCGCATGGAACAACAGGGCATGTGACACACATCAGCGAGAATGAGGCAGAGGACAAAGAGATAGTGTTGCACAAATGTATTATGATGTGAGCAATGTAGGCCTGCAGATACACTGAGCTAATGTAACGTTTCTGTCCACAGACGAGACATCGCGCAGGACTGCTCAGGAGAAGGGAGAGAGGGCACCCAGGAAGCACATCCACGAGAAGGCCACCACGAGTGCAGGGCACACAACACCACCACAGGCAGCCTCACCACCACAGCCAGCCTCACCACCACAGCCAGGCTCGCCAACACAGCCAGGCTCGCCAACACAGCTGGCTACGCCACCACACCCAGCATCGCCGCTACTGCTAGCCTCACCAGCATCCACACCACCAGCAGTGGTGAGACCTAGAAGGTGTGCTGTTGGCAGACTGCATGTGTCCGAGTCCTCCTCAGAAGACTCGAGGGGGGATGAAACAACCAATGTGCCAGTGGATGATATCAATGCTGGTGTGCTGTCCACCGTTGAGGGAGCAAACACAGGTGCCAGACGCCGGGACAGGGCTCGTGTCAGCAGTCCACCTCCTCTGGGTGAGAGCCATGGTGTCTTTGGAGGGCTGGAGGCAACCATGGTGAAGGTGCAGCGCCTACAAGGCAAAGCAATACAGTCGGTACAACGACAAATGAAGTGCCTAAATGACAAAATGGGTAATATTGACAGGGGCATTTCATCAATGGCTGAGGGCATGAGGGCGATGGCTGCGGGCATGCGGGACATGTCGCAGTCTGTGATGCTGCTGTGCAGTAAAATGGAGGAGGACAGAGCAACACGTCTAAGGGAGAGGCAGAACATTGCGCACCATACCAGGGCAGTGAACCGACTAGCTACTGCCACTTCTCTGCTCTGCAGGCGCTCGGTGGCCATGCAGGAGGGGCTTGCGCACTGCAGCACTGATGTCACTAGGGGGCTGGTTAAGGTGACCAGTGCTATTGAGGTACTGCTGATGAGCCAGGCTGCCAATACTGGTGCTGTGGATGTCGTGGACAGCGAGGACACGACCAGTAGGAGCAGCATTACCCCCCCTGTCACAGACACACGGAGGAGCAGCAGATGGCATGGGGCTGCCACTGGTCCCACAGCCAGTGAGGACAGTCAATCACTGGCATCCCGCACTGTAGTGCGTGGGCGCAGACGCTGATGCAGCACACACTTACAGGACACAGTTGGGTGAAGTAACCCATGACTTCCAACTATGGATGTCACCAATTTGATAGGCCAGTTTTTCCGTTGTGTTGTGGCGTAGTGCCCGCAAATTAAAACTACGTCATTGCATCCAACTACTGGCTGTGTCCCCTTACTTACTTAGAAATAGTTGCATGTGCAGACCAAAAATACAACTTAAAATCAGGGAAATTCAGCCCTCCCAAATTCGTATTATTTGTAAGAAGTTTTATCGACCTTCTCGCCTTTTTATAGCTCCAAATAAATCTGCTGAATATACCGTCCAGCTCTTTAAAGAATTTATTATTTAAATTAAGTGGTATAGATCGAAAAAGATATAAAAATTTAGGCAATATCGTCATCTTAATAAGATTAATTCTTCCTATTAAATTCAGGGGTAGTCTGTGCCATTTTTTTAAGAGTAAGGTAATGGATTTGATTAATGCTTTGTAGTTTATATTATTAATTTCCTGGATTTTGGCCGTTAGTTTTACACCTAAATATGTAGCGCTTTTGCAAATTTCGGGAACGGTCGAATTTGGGGTATAATTAGCAATAACCTGAGTCTTTTGTACATTAATTTTATACCCTGAGATATTCCCAAATTTCCCAGCCTCAGATACAATACTTTGGAGTGCCATCACAATATCTTGTGTATAGATGGCGATATCATCGGCATATGCTGTTATTTTTAATGTTTTTGAGCCAGAGCTAAAAGGTACAATTTGGGCTTGAGACTGTAAAGCGGATAAAAAAGGTTCAAGTGAGAGAGCAAACAAAAGTTGTATTTTTGGTCTGCTTTTGTTTTACGTATTCGATCACTACTCACTAAAGAAGGAACACTCCCCTTTCATACTCTTATGCTAAAACAAGATTCAAACATGTTTCTGCTCCGTGCTAACGATCCAAACTACTTCAAAAGAGTCAAATTTAAGACCGCCAAAGACATAATAAAGATATGGGGTAACATCTCAAACTACTGTAAAATAACTTATTTCCATCAAATGATGCCGCTATGGGGTAACCCGGGTTTACCGGGTATCTTTAACGACAACTCTACTTATAGTTGGTCTAGGAAGGGTATCAATGCATTAGGGGATCTATATGGCACCCATGGGTTCATAGAATTTAATACTCTTAAACTATTATTTGATCTTCCTGAAACTATGAGATTCAAACACATGCAACTGCACGACTATGTGATTAATAAAAAACAAATCTCAGCGGTTACAGACAACGAAATTTGGTCCTGTCTATACTCTGGGAAAACTAAATCAATTATAAGAGATACTTATCACGTTTTATCTTGTTATAAATCAAACATTTTAAGTTAGCAGATAAATGGGGCAGGTTATTAGGTTTAAAAATTACAGCTAGAGAAATAGGGAGCTCCATGTCAAACATTAATAAACTTGTTCGCTCTTCAAGCTTAAGGCTTCAACAGTTTAGAACGAGCTGTATGTTATACTATACCCCCGAAATAATATCTAAATGGTCTTCTAATAATAATTCTTTCAGTGATCGAACTAAATGCCCAAAATGTTCAACCGAGGCCGCCGACTTGATACACATGTTGTTTTCGTGTCCTACCCTAAAGGATTATTGGGGGGACATTCAGAAGGTTCTAAAAATCAAACATATCCAAACACCCATATTCACCGCTGCTTCAGTTTTGCTTGATATATATCCTAATCCAATTCCACAAGCCGCGCTGACCTCAATACTTATGTCATGTGCTAAACTAACCGTGGCAAGAGCCTGGATATGCACCGATCCACCCACGGTTTGGGACTGGTGGGCGTTGGTTACCGAGATCTACACCATGGAGTCAGCTTTAGCTCGGCTAAGAGGGAGCCGTTCCTTAAATAAACACGAAAAAAACTGGGGAACCTTTATAGAATAAGATGGTCTTTATTATCTTACTAATTCTCCCCTTTTTTTTTTTTTTTTTTCTTATCCTTTTTGTCCCCTCCCGTGTTTATAGTTTAGTTTTGCTATTTAGCGCTGAGAATATATTATAATTTTCTATATTATAATTTTCTTGATTATAGACGTTAACTGATGTAAGTATTCATATGTGTTTTTTTTTCCTGTCAGCCTGTTCAATAAAAAATTATAAAAAAAAAAAAAAGAAATAGTTGCATGTGATCTCTGCCCGTCTCTCTCTCCCATCTGTTGCTGCTGGCACTCCTGCTGCATTTTGCTCTGGCTGTTCAAGATCATCATCATTGTCCTCAAAATCTGTTATTTCCGCCTCTGTACCAGTCTTTGTGGCAAGGTTGTGCAGCATTGCACAAGTGGCAATGATCTTGCAGCAGATGATGGGTGTGTACTGGTGTGCGCCTCTGCTTTTGTGGAGGCAGCGGAACCTGCTTTTCAATAGTCCAAACGTGCGCTCCACCACATTGCGCGTTGATTTGTGTGCCACATTATATCGTCCCTCACTCAGGGTTGATGGGTGTAGGTAGGGAGTGAGGATGAATGACCGCACAGCATATGCACTATCGCCTAGGTGAGTGAGAGAGTACCATTAGTCACATACACCAATACACATTCATATGCGGTAAGTATTAGGGAGTGTCACAGTGATTTACCTAGCAGGTATCCTTCGCCAAATTCTCCGGCAACCAGGCGTGTGTAGATCCCACTGTTCTGGAAGATGTAGGAGTCGTGGGTGCTCCCAGGAAACTTTGCTACGATGTCAGTGATTATGTTGCCAGCATCGCAGATTACCTGCACATTTATGGAGTGGGTGGACTTTCTGTTCCTGTAGATATGCTCAGTGGCTGCTGGTGGGCAGATTGGAATGTGTGTGCCATCAATACAGCCTATGACATGCGGGAAATGTGCCATCTGGTAAAAGTCGGTCTTTGTTTTCAGCAGTTCAGCCTGTGTGTTTGGGAAGCTAATGTAGTGTTGCATTCTCTGCATCATGGCATCCAGGAACTTCCTGAAGAAACGGGACAGGCAACTCTGGGATACCCCGCCTACCGCAGCTATCACCCCCTGGTAACTGCCAGATGCCAGTAGATGTAGGCTACAGAGCACCTGCACATGTGGAGGTATGGCATGCGCCCTTGTTGTTGGATGGTCCAGGAGTGCGTGCAAGTCCCTTATCAGGTCCATGATGGTTTGGGGGTGTAGCCTGTACCTTTCATGTATCTCAACCTCAGTCTGTTGAAAGAGTGTGATGCGCTGTCTGTAAATGCGCTCCTCCCATCTCCAAATCCTCAGACCTGCTGCCTGTAGACGTAGGCGCCTTGCAATCACATAGAGAGCCGCCATGGTGTTCACGCTGTTGCATTTTGGGATTGCTTATATGCACTGTGGCTGATTACCACCTGCTTTCACTCAGTGTTAAATACCGACTCTTAAATACCGAATTTCATGGAATTCGGTAATAACGAATTTACCTACATCTCTTTTCTCGTTTTACCATTTCATATTTACCGAATCGGTAAATATGAATTCGGTAATTCTGATTCGGTAATTTAGAATTCGGTAAGGATGAATCGGTATTTACCGATTCATAATTACCGAATCCTTATTTTTGGACTCCTACATCTCATTCGCCTAAATACCGGTCGGTAACGTGATATTTACCAATTTTCGGCCGTTACCGACCGGTATTTAGCTACCTACATATGGCCCTAAGTGTATATGCAAAATATAAAAACAATTGATAAATAGTTTGTTTGAACAATCTAACATCTGAAAATGAAAAAGCTCAGCTATTTCAGATGTACACTAATACCTGTGATAAATAGCATCAACTAAATTTGTTAATAAAAGATGAAAAAGATTCTGAAAAAAAATAAAAGTTAAAAAAGACATGAGAAAGGTACATACTCTATGTTGACATCTCATTACTTACTCCCCTGTTGCTTCTCCATTGTTCTCAAGTCCCTCGCCAAATCAGAGTAGGCCATTGCCAGAAAAAGTAGCATCAGTGGTGTTAGGGAGTGCTGCACTCTATATAGTTTTTGGGAGGACCTTCTTAGCTCCTAGAGAGTTGGTATTCTGCTCCTGCGATGAATGTCCTCCCAATTCTTACTGCAATGCAGGCTGTGTTGCTTATGGACGAGGGTTAAACTTCTCTGGCTATGGCCCACAAAATCTTCTCTTTTTGATGAAGGCTGACTAATAAAACAAAAAATTAAAGGACGAATGTTAGACCTGTCAGCCTTAGCGTGGTCATTCGTCCAAACATTTTGCCTACTCCCCTCCTGTTTGCTGCAATTCCTTTTTGTTGGCTTTAGTACTCTGTGCACTCTACAACTAGTAATTGGAGCTAAAGTGTTTGTGTGCACTAAAACTAAAACATGGTAAAATTGGCCTACACCTGATTGGAACATTTTATTTCCACATTAATGAAGTAAAGTGGTACAACATGTTCCGGTGGCATGTAAATTAAATGCTACTAGGGGGACTATAGCATCTGTTGCGTCACTTAAGTAGCATTTTAAAACAAGTCTCACAAGTTTCAAATTGTCAATTCAACCTGGCAAATAAATCTTCTGTCAGGCCAAAAACTCTCTTTTTAATGCATATAAGTCACCCCACAGTAGGTCCTAAACAGTCATTAGGACAGGGTGCAGTGTATTTTAAAAGTTGAGCATGTACTTTTAAGTTTTACATATCCTAGTAGTGAAAAACTCACAAGTTTGTTTTTCACCACTGTAAGGCATACCTTTCCTATTGGATAACATTGGGTTACCTTATTACATTTATTAAGCGATAACTTTTGTTTGGGAACTGGCAGAAATGTAATTTGTTTTCTCTATAGAATTGTAATTTAAAATCCCCTTTAATGGTAAAGTAGGATTTTAAGTCACAGTTCTGAAAATGCCACTTTTAGAAAGTTGTTACAGCAAGCAAATGATGGACGGAATGCTGACAATGCAAACATTCTCCCCAAGTCAAAAGATCTGGGTTAAATCCATCGTTCTTTTGCCCACTACGCCACCCCAGTATGGACCCATCCATATGCAAATCAGTCTTGACCCTGTGTTGTATTCTGCTTTAGGTGTCCGTATATAGGTTTTCCTGATACATGCCCTTATATAGGCACAATTCGCGTTGCCCTTATATAGGCATAGGATGCCAGCCCTTATTTAGGCATCAGCCATGCTATCCAAATACAGGCATGGTCACGTACATCCGTCACTCCAACGTCACAACGAGTTCTTAGAAAACAGACCCTTAAGCTCTTGGGATTTTCCCTAGCCCAGGATTATTGATTTCTCCAAGAACTCATTTATTATACATGAACCGCTATACCCTAAGGGGTCATTCATGACGTCTTCCTCTGCCCGACTTTACTTCAATGCAAACATTCCTAAGCACCTTCCAGGTATAAATATAGCTTCCCTTACCATGGCAAGCCATGGCTCGGCTGCAAGACTTGATACTGCTCGCAGGCAGCAAGCAAGGAGGAGACCTCGACTTAGAGGAGCCCGTGTCCCGGCCTGACGCACTGACAAGACGCTGTCATCCCTGCTCGCAGAGAATCCAGCCCAGTGTTCTGACTCCTTTTGCGGGGTGTTAGAATTCGAGAACCGGATAGAGATTCCAACCTCTCATTCTTAAGGTATGGAGCTGACTAGAACCTAGAGGGACTCTTGGCATACAAACTTAGCATACAAACTTAGTATACCAGACTATAGCATACAGCACCTATTTCTTACCTCGTCCTACAATTAGGTACACTGGGGTAGAATTAGTTAGAGAACGCATCGTATGAGTGCTCGCATTTTTAGCCTATGTTATTTGTGTATATGAATATATGTGTCATAGCTAAAAGATAATGCTAGCGCAGTATTATTTCTTTCTACTGTTTACGCTGTACATAATATATCTTGCATACTGTCTTATGATTGTAACAGCACATATCTCCTACACGAGAAATACGACTGTTCAATAAATCCTTTTTTTGAAACCCCTGTCTACTCTTTCTGTGTAAGCTCTGCAGAAACTAAGCATGCATGATTAACTGTTATCTATTGTTTCCACGATTCTGAGAGTAATATAAAATCTGAATTGACCATTAAGTTGAATTTTAGATTACTATTAAAATGAGTTCTGCAATCATCTAGTTGCTCCCAAAGTGAAATTACGCACTATAGGTTTCTATTGTGTAGCCCAGTGTTTTCCTCTAGGAGAGCCAGCCTTGGCACAGTGAAAAATGACTTTGAAGGATTTTTACTTCCAGGATATGTAAAATATTAAATATGTATGTCCTGCTTTTTAAAGAGCATGCACTATGCTGTAAGGGAATTTAGGGCCCACTTTAGGGATGATTTATAGGTATTAAAAAGGAATGTTTAAGCCTGGCAAATGGTTTGTTTTGTCAGGTAGAAGTGGCAGTTTAATACTACACATCCAGGCTTCAGTGGCAGGACTAGAGACATGCTTTACAGTGCTACTTTAGTGGTGGTATAATGAGTGCTGCTGCCCACAGTAGCCTTTAATTTAGAGCCCCTGGGTACATGTGGTACAATGTATTAATGCAAGTACATTAAATGTGCCTATTAGAAAAATGCCATTTGTAACATGTTTAGGAGATAAAAGCACAAACACATTAAACCTGGGTAGCAGAAGATCAGCGTGCAGGCTTAGATGGCTAGCAAAATTAGGTTCAGTAAAGAAGACAAAATATCAGGGAAATGCCATGCAAAAGATTTTCATTGCCAATAAAATGATTCTTTAAAAACATTGTCTAATCTGACAATAGTGATATTTGGTCTGTCCTCAACGACAGACACTTCGGGTATCTTCCAGGTAAAAGAAAATATTGTGTAGGAACAACTTGTATGTCTGACAATAAGACGGACACGATTGATGCCACTGTCCAACAGCATGTAGGCAACTCCTTTATAAATAAATACTATTTTTTTTTTGTCCTCATTCAGCTCCAACCCAAAAGACTGCTATGGCAGGACAGTCCTTAAACATGTGAATGTCTGAGGCTTCTACCAAGCCTTACTTCCCGCAACAGACTGGAGTACCTCTCCACATTTTAGTCAGCCTCAATGGAGAGAGATAGGCTCTATGTGCAGTGAACAGGTGGTTTCTTTTCAGCCAGGCTGGTTTTACAATACCAAAAAGAGTTTTAAAAGAGTTCTGCCATAGTTGCCCACACTGTTCATTTGGTAGAGATTCACCCCATAATTCATCAGCCAGTTTAAATTCACCATCCACGCCCTCCTCCATGGTCCAATACCAGAAGGAGACCTCCCTCTTTCCGGCTGGCCTTGCCACTAACTGATATTCCAAAATGTTGCCTTTGCCTATATAATTTTTTAGGGTTTGTTGTGTTAGAGCCCAACTTCGCAGCTGAGTATACTTAAACCTTGAAAGGCCCTCACCAACTCTTTCTCAAAGTTGTGCCCATGAAATGAGTGTACCCTCATGGGCAAGGTCCCTCCAAACCATCAAACCAGCTTCTCTAAGAGGTAATGCCAGCCTATCCCTTAGACACTCCAATGTGCCCGGGAGAGTCCCAGAGTGGAGCTAAGCTTGAGAAATAGTTAAGGCCAACAAGACGCTTAAGTTAAGACTGGCCCACGTTCTGGCCATGGCCTGGAGAACTTTTAGCTTAATCTTTTTTTTTCTATTTGGTTAACTGAATTTGAACAAAAAACCCTCCTGAGGTAGGCTGGCACCCCTTAACATAGCCAGGAACATGTCTCTTGCCCCAGTGCTTACTGGCATTTTTAACACCATCCGGGAATGTGAAAGCTGAAAAGCCCATGCAAAGTATTGTAGGCCGGATAAGCCAAGATCACCTTTCTCTCTCCTATGCCTCAACTTCTTCCAGACTATTCTGGTAGATATATACATCCAGTCAAAAGAATGGCCTGCTGAAGTTTATCAATAGCTGGTTCATGAAAATGGAGGGGAATAGAGTTAAGAAGAACCACCATCTTAACCAAATTCACCCTCCCAAGAATAGTTAAAGGTAGATGGGCCCATGATTTCATCTGTTTCTGGCACTCCCTTGACACTTGCGCTAAGTTAACCTCTGCGGTCTTGGCTATATCCTGGGCTATTCTAACCCCCAGATATCGCATGCTGGAACTGGCCTGGTGCTGGCAACCCTCAAGATTCCACGTCATGGCCTCGGTTTTCCTGACATTCATCTCATACCCCGAGAGCTGCCCGAAATCCTGTGCTAATCCAACCACCGCAGGGAAAGTTGTTGCCAGATCTGCAGAGAGAACCAAGATGTTGTCTGCATACAGGGCCACCTTCCTCTCCCATACTCCATGTTTAAAAGGCACGATACTGAGGTCCTCCCTGAGCCACTGAGCAAAAGGCTCGATATACATATCAAATAAGGAGAGGGAAGAGGGGGCAGCCCTGCCTGGTCCCCCTAGTACTCTGAAAAGGTTTAGTCAGATTACCATTAACCAAAAGTCTAACTGATGGCTCTTGGTATATTAGTTGAATAGTTCGAAAGAACCTCTTACCCAAATTGAATTTCCCCATGACTTCCGAGAGATATACCCAATTGACCCTGTCAAAAGCCTTGGTGGCATCAAGTCTCATGGCAGCAAGAGGGAGTGAATAGGTGGAGGCAATATCTATTGAACCAATAAGGTCATAAGTAAGGTCCGATAGATGTCTTGCCTTGACAAACCCCTTCTTGTCAGAATGGAGGATATCGTCAGCCACAAGCCCCAACCTGGCCTCCAGGATCGTGCAAAGAATTTAAAGTCCGCATTCAACAGCGAAATAGGCCTGTAAGCCCACAGCTTGCTGGATTTTTACCAGGTTTCAGAATCAAAATGACTGCAGCGTCATTCCAAGACCCTGGGGACATAAGGCCATCCGATAAGATCTTGTTAAATAATTGTGTCAAGACCGGGATTATCACTTTCCCCAAAGACCTATAAAGCTCAGCTGGAAGCCCGTCGGGCCCTGCAGCCTTCCCTCTCTTACAGGCTGCTATGGCCTTCCTCACCTCTTCCTGCGTGATGTCCTGCTGCTTAGGATTCAGGGGCGTAAGTGTAGTCTTATCCAACCAATCCTTGGCTTTGGGCCTATCTTCGGCACGAACTTCTTGGTAGTGGTCTTGAAAAAAATCAAAAAAAGGCATTGCCAATTTCTTTATCTGAAGATAAAACGGCTCCCCCATCGTCTGCGATGATTTCTTTAATCTGATCGTGAAGCCTGTCCGATTTAGCCTTCCATGCCAAGAGCTTGCTTGCCCCTTCCTGTACTCAAAATAGGCGAACTTACTTGCCTCCCATCAGAGCATAAGCCTTGTTTGAAGAATACTTTCCAACTGCTCCTTTAATTCACTGAGTTTACCCAGATCCTCATGCTGCCTTCCCGCTACACCCTGACTACTAAGATCTAACTCCACTGGCTTCATCTCTGCCTCTATAGATGCAATCTCCCCTCTGAATTTTTTGTTCCTGAAACTGACCCTACTCGTGATAATTCCCCTTAAAAACGCCTTAAGGGAGTCCCAAACCAAGGTAATTATAGCTGAGCCTTGGTTTACATTCAAGAAATATTCAGTCTCCTGGGATAAGAAGGACATCTCCTCCTCCTCCAGAAGTAGGGTTCGATCAAAAGATAAGACTCTGGACTGCTAGATCAAGATCTAATAATATCCCAGAGTGGTCCGAAAGATGAGAGGTCAAATACACGATGTCTTTAACCTTACCCTTAGGGAATGACTGATCAGAATATAGTCTATTCTTGGTTTGTGTCGATATTTGCTGTTACAGTATGATACACCCAGCTGCTGACCAGATCTTTCTCTCCAGATGTCACAAAGGCCAGTTTGCATCATCAGAGACTGTAAATACACCCTGGACTAAGAGGGGACAATATCTCTACTGCTTTCAGATTTATCAAGTGTTGGATTAAGAACAATGTTATAGGCATTGGCGGAGCTGCTTGTGCCCGGAGCACTCGTCTCCCATTTTACTTTTTGTGAGTAATCCCGCTTTACCGTCCCATTGTCTTACTGCTGGAAGAGCTGTTGGACAATTTTTGGCCCTGAAATTCGCCTGACTTCGCCCCCCTGGTTTGCTGGGGATGTGCGTGGGGAAGTCGGGGGCTTTCAGTTTTTCCTGCTTGTCTCGCTGGTCCGAGGCTGCCCTGGAGCTCAGGAAGGGCCGTAGAGCAGTGGCTCACGGGCTCCTCGGGTCAGTGGAGGCAGCATCAGCATCAGCTGCTACCTCGACTCTTCGAAGCACGACGGGACCGAGCCGAGGAGCCAGCAGGAACTGACTCCAACAGATACCGTTCTTTTCCAGCTGGGGGTGCCGCCGGAGGAGCCAGAGGAATCATCGAGCAGCCACAGAGAGTGTTACAGGTAGTGGAAGCCCAGGAGGCACAGGCTTGCCCCTTATTTCAGGTGTGACCAGTCTCTGATATTGCCACAAAGGGGCTGAACAAAAAAAGTAAAAAACATGGGGGGGGGGCACCCTGGGGCCCTTTAAATTAAAAATAGCACAAAATACAACAAACAGCCTACTGAAGAGCGGGCCAATAATCAAGGCTTGGGAGGTCCACCTAATGCAGCGACACCTACCAGCAGCTCAGCATTTCAAACTTATCAGGTTAAAGGCAGAAGTATTAAGTCTGGGAGGGCCAAATGTAATCCCCTCGACACTAAAGTTAGGGTCACCCATTCTCTCCGGTCATACTTCAGAGTACAACCAGAGGTATTAGATATCGCGAAGCAGGGCGAAGCCCTCAGAAGAGGATCAACAGGGTATTCTTCGGTAAATGGAGTCTGTGAGTAGTCCGCCTCCCCTGAAAGTTATACCAACTACATCCATTGAGAGTTCGCCTGTGGCGGGGTCTGATAAAGTGTCTGATAAAGTGATAGACCTTGCTGGCCAGAGTGAGGTTGTAGTCGCAAGCCCCAAGCTAGCAGAGGGGCTGATAAAGGCTCCAACGATCAGGAAACAAGTGGGTCCTCAGTAGCTACACTGGAGGCTCTTTTCTCCACACTATCAGATGACAGAAAGAAGGGCTTTTTGGTATCCGCCGTCAATCAGGGCGAGATCAGGAACTTTTGTGAATCGTTGGAGAGGAAAGTGGAACTTAAACGCCAGGACTGAGACTCTAGAGAACACAGTTGGCAAACTAAAAGATCATCTTGGGGCTGCTAAGGTCGACACTCAGACAATCAAAAGGAAGGAACTGGCCCTTCGCGATAGAATGGAGATGCTGGAGAACAATTCCTGCAGAAATAATCTTTGTATTCTGAATATTCCGGAAGGGAGCGAAGGGGCTGACCTTAAACCTTATATCATCTTATTGCTTAAAGAATCCCTGCAACTAGAAGAATCAGAGGCGACCTTGAGAAATGACATACAGAGAATCAACAGGGATCCGTTTTGCAAGAACCCCAATAGAACAAAGCCAAGAAGAATTCTCATCAACTTCCATACCTATTCCTTAAAGGAGAAGATCTTCAATATGGCCTTAAAGGCAAAATCATTGAAGGCCAAGGACTTCTCCTTTGAAATCCGCTCAGATCTTTCCAGAGCTACTCTCGATAGGCAGTGGGAATTAGGAAGGAAGATGGACAACTTCAAGAGACTCGGTGCCGTTGCTCAGTTGAAATTTCCAGCATTTCTAAAAGTTATGCATAATAACAAAATGCACAACATAAGATCAGTTCAGGAGGCAGACGAGTTGCTTGATAGCATCGGAAAGGGGGTTCCCTAGATACTGTTTTTTTTACTTTCTGGGGTGGGAATAGGCTCAGTTTCCTCCCTCTGGATCTGTCTCTCCTCTGCTTCTGTATGAATTGACATAATGATGACTCAAAACACTATTTATCCACTTATTTTTCTCTTCAGGATCTATTTATTTTCTTTCTTAGCTGGGGTTTAATCACTTTCTTTTCACATTTTTATTAATCTTACACATATTAGGACGGGATCGGCTGCTCCGGGTAGCAGAATCTGGCCTCCATCTGTCCAGACAAATGGGGGATGGGTTCTCCGGGGGGGGGGGGGGGGGAGGTTCCTGGGTACACAGGGACTGGGGTGGGGAGCAGAGGGGCATAAAATATAAAATGTCCTCGTTTGCATCAAACTCAATTCAGATAGCCGCTGTTGGTTTTCGATGGACCGGGTGCTGGTCTCCTCTTAGGCTTAAGTGGGCCTGGGATCTCAGACTTGAACCACCATGAAAACAATTCAGATATTGTCCTGGAATGTCGATGGCCTGAGAGTGAGGCCCAGAAGGGCCAGGATCTTGCAATATCTAAAAGATTCCCCAGTGCAGGTCATTGTCCTCCAGGAAACTCACCTTCTTAAGGAAGAGACCGCTGAAATATTTCAGAATAAAAAATGGGTGGATTCCTTTATGTGCACAAACCAGGCTGCCAATATTAGATGGGTTCTCATCCTCTTTAAAAAAACAAGCTAATGCCCAGATCCTACACCATCTCGTGGACCCATGTGGCAGATGGGAAATTCTGAAAGTCTCCCTAATGGGTCTACTGTTTACTTTGGTTGGCTATTACGGCCCAAGTCAAGATGACCCCTCTTATTTTAAGACCATCTTTTCGCATCTCCTAGATTTGCAGACCCGGTTATCATGGCCGGGGACTATAAATAAATAATATTGTAACATTTGCACAAAGTGTGGTATACACGCATGCCATTTCCTTTCTCATAAGACTTATGTTGTAAGTTGTTTTCGTTTTTTGAATGTGGAAACATTATAGCAATTATGCAGACACTCAAAAATATGAGATGTTGTTCGTGTGAATTGCATATGATTTTTAGGGGGCGATTCTGATTTTGGCCGCAAAACGAACCGACCGACACGGACCCGGACCGGATACCGACCGACACGGACCAGCGCCATATGACCCGTGCAGCACGATGCAACGCGCATGAATTAAAACCGACACGTACGGAATACAAGCCGTACGACCGAGCCGTAGGGAAAATAGTGATCCGACCGGAAAACCGACGCGAATTTCACTGACCGACATGAACCTGGAATGAACCCGACCGACCCGTACCCGCGATGTCCGGTCCACGCAGTACAATGCAATGCGTGGAAACTCAGACCGACTCGCACGGAGACCAAGCCGTACAACCGACATGCACAGAAAACCGGGTCCACAAGCAATAGAGACCTTTGCGACCGACGCGTATGAAACACAGAAGAAAGGCAGCGTGAACGAGGCGGAGAAGCCCGCACGAGACAACATCAGCATCCGTATCCGTCAGATGAACGTCTCCTTCATGCCTACAAAACCCAAAGGAAAAAAGACAAAAAAAGGACCAAACAAGCAATGACAAAGCCAATAAATACCAAATTTAAAAAACCTGGGACAAAGACACACCCACAACTCCAAATATATAAAGGACTACAATCACTACCATCATCCCTTGCAAACAGGAGACACAGCCAGCACCATTACACAGCAACCACAGACAAACTCCAAACTCACCCATCACACAACTCACACACCATCAGCACCTCATCCAACATCACACACATACAGCCAGCAAAACCAACACCAACCCACCCTCACTTGCACCCTCACACACACATCACTCACCACCACCACCCATCACCATGCCTCCAAAGAAGAATCCAAAGTTCACAGATAGTGAGTTAGAAGTGCTGGTAGACGAGATCATCAGAGTAGAGCCACATTTGTTTGGTACATTGGTCCAAAGGACCCCCATGTCACAGAAAACAAAGATGTGGGCGAGGATTGTGGACAAGGTGAACGCACAAGCACCGGCAAGGTGCACAAAGGACGATATCCAGAACAGGAGGTATGACGTGCGCAAGAGGGTCAAGAAACTCATCGAAAAAGATCTGCCCTGAGTCATTGCACCGGCGGTGGCCCTTCTGCCAAACCAGTCTACTTCAGGACCTGGGAGGAGAAGGTGCGGGACATCCTACCACCAGAGAGCGTCCATGGGCTAACAGACATACCAGAGCCTGGTGAATACACAAACAACATACCCAAGATTGTGTGGGAAGGGGACAGTGAAACCATGCACCGCAAGCAAAGCTACACTAACCAATAGATGATCAACCCAAGATGTGTATGCCAGTCAGACAAACACAATACCTGCCATCTCATAGTGACTTGGAACTGTGTCATGACATGCACCAACCTACAAACAAATAGAGCAAGGCAGTGGCACAATGCTAAATAGACACTGCCAGACAGTTTGCCACAAACACACTACCTCACAGTGCAGCTGACTGACAGGTAGGAATTGTGGGGATGCAGGTGAAGTGAGTGTATCCAAAAGCATGATGGGGTTTGTAGTCACAGATAATGCTCCCCCTCAAAATTGACCCATCAAGACCTCTCTGAAACATGCCCACATCACAGGGAGTGGAAAATGACTGACAAGATGGCTGACACTGGGTCCTGCTGTGGGGACCACAAGGCCCTGCTAGGGCATGTGCGAAAATCAGAAGCAGGACACTGCTGACTGACATCCTGAAAGACAACTTGCATGCCCTCCAATGGAAGCAAGTTTCATGGTGGGATGTTTGGCCGGGTGTGAAGGAGGACTGACAGCTCTCACCATACTTACCAGCATGTGGAGACACACACCCCCCTCAACACAAACTCCACACAACTCACCGGGTAGAATGCATTGACTCACACCTCTGTGAAACATCATCAAAAGACACCCCGTACTGGGTGCAGCTGTGTGAAGCACAGGGGCTCTCTTTGGACTTGTAGCCAAACAAACACCAGGATTTCACAGTCAGCCATCGTGCCATTGCTGTCACACCCTCTCACAGGGAAGCAGAGTCAAGAGGGAGGAAGTATGAGCATGCTGGGAAGAGGGGTGTAGACAAGAGCATGATGGGAGTCGCAATCACAGACAATCTACACCCACTCACATGGCCCAGCAAGCATACACTGAACCATGCTTGCCTCACAGGGAGTGGGAAGGGACTGACAAGATGTCTGACACTGGGCTCTGTTGTGGGAGCACAAGGCCCTGCTGGGAACTGGGCTACAATAAACAACAGGACTTCACAGTCAGCCTTCTTGCCATTGCTGTCACACCCCCTCACACGGAAGCAGAGTCAAGAGGGAGGAAGTATGGGCATGCTGGGAAGGGGGGTGTAGCCAAGAGCAGCATGATGGGAGTTGCAGTCACAGACAATCCACACCCACCCAAATGGCCCAGTAAGTTCCAACTGAACCATACTCGCCCCACAGGGAGTGGGAAGGAACTGACAGGATGTCTGACACTGGGCTCTGTTGTGGGGAGCACAAGGCCATGCTGGGACATGGGCAACAACAATATCAAACTCTGTCTGTGACAAGCTGGGAAAAAGCAGTGTACAGGCAGGCATCTGTTGGTACAGTAGAAAATGTCATGTTTGTGAACCATCGATGCATGTAGAAACATAACTCACATCGTGTGTCTCTTCCAAACACAGGTGGTGCTGGAGGCCCAGCACCAAATGAAGAGGATTCCCAGGCCCAGACTCTGGTGGAGCTCTCTGGTCTGACTCTGTCTCTGTCCTCTTCGGATGACGACAACCAACCTGGCCCCTCCGGTGTGAGTCATCATGCAGCACCAGCAGCACCAACATCTGCACCCCTGTACCCATGCCTCCATCATCTAGAAACCGACAGGGCACCCCCGCCAACACGGACAGACCAAGGCCACTGAACACCCACAGCACAGGGACACAGGACCCCCCGGAAGCTACAGCAAACACCACCAGCAACACCACCCAAGGGGTCCCAGTGTCACCTGTGTGTCCAGCTGCTGGTCCTGCCCATGTGGATAGGGGTGCTGGGAGGGGTGGGAGGCAGAGGGTGCACCTTCCAGAGGGGTCTGGACTACATGATGACCCCCAACTGGCATGCATCATAGTTGCGTACCAGGATAACACCGGAGGATTTGGCCAGGTAGTGGTGCTCCTCAAGGACATGCAACAGGAACAGGCTGCCCACCATGCCCGCATGGAGGCCAAGTGGGATGACCTTACTGCGGTGCATCGGGACATACTCCAATGCCTCCGCCAGATTAACACAAACCTGTCCACACCTCCCTGTGTGGCCACAACATCTGTTGCAACACCATCTGCCAGCGCCACAGGGAGGGAGGAGGACTCTGGTGGAGAGTCCCCTGCACCGCAGAGGCCTGCACCTGAGGATCCCCAACCCCCGGAAGAAGAGGGGTCATCCGAAGAAGGACATGTGAGAGGCAGATGTCCCAGCACATCCCCCAGGGCCTCTAAACCTGTTCTGGACAATGTTCTTTGTGCGCAACCCGTTCACCTCGCCCACATGACAGGGAGGGTTCATGTTGGGCCAATGTAGCAGATGACTGTGGACTTTACTCTGGACATTTCATCTACCAGCACTTCCAACTCTAATGTGAACTTTGGATTCCAAAACCGATGTACAACACCCACCATCCTGTGCACTTTCCTCACACATCTTCGAAAATGAAATCAACAGTACACCATACTTGCCTCTGTTGTGATTCCAAATTGTCATGTGTCATGGAGATGTCGATCTGCTACACAACACAGTGCATGCCAAATACTGCAACAATGTGACCAACGTTAGGTGAGTCATGGTGATGTGACACATGTGAGGGAGACACACCACAATGGCAACACAACATATACTCACCATGGCCATGTTACTCATCACACACAATGATGGTGAACTGAAACACATAGGTATGCACAACCACAACACCTATCCACAGTCAGTGGTAACAAGTCCACAGGTGAGGTAAGCAAATGTCACTCAGATGTGGGAAGACAGACAACGCACCTGACAAAGCATAGCACAGGTTCATTACACATCAGCAACATGTTTATTCCATAATAGTTGCAAGGCAATGGTATGTTACGGTGGACACACGGTCACAGAGTGTCTGAGAATTGTAGTCCAGGGGTGTGTGGCACATCACTTGATGTCAATTGACTACTCCCACACTGGTGTCGGATTCTGGGTGTTGGGGGTCAGTGTTGAACAAACAACAGGCAAATTACCCTGTGAAGGACAGACACAAGACACAGTCAAAAGTACAGCAAAACAGGAGAAAAATGCAATACACATGCACCAAACATGTCACAATAAACCTACACAAAAACAAGTTAGCAGTACTACCCTATTGTGGAGTACACACACCTGAATGGACACATCACTGCACGCATCCAGTCAAGTGGCACACAGACACACTCAGACAGCAACAGAGCAGCCACAACACATTCCAGGCTAACTCCATACACTGACATAACATCCCTGGAAACTCACTTTCCTTGTTGATGAGCTGTGAGCGTATGTCACCCTCACCCTCATCATCACTGGCATCTTGGCCCAGACTGGGATCCTCCACAGGTGCCGGAGGTTGGTCATCGTCTTCGTCATCCTGGATGAGAGGCACCTTCTTCCGCACTGCCATATTGTGTAGAATGCAGCATACAAGGATTATTTTGCACACCTTTGCAGGTTCATATGGGAGGGCCCCTCCGGTCTTGTCCAGGCAGCGAAAGCGGCTTTTCAGGAGGCCGAATGCCCGCTCAATCACCCTCCTGCTCCGACCATGTGCCTCATTTAGCGCATCTCGGCTGGTGTCACAGGGTTCCTGAGGGGTGTCAGCAACCACGGCATGTTGGGGTATCTGGAGTCACCTACACACCCAAAAATGAACGAGTAGCTGAGTTTTGTAGGAGTGCGGAATACAACATTGACAAACACACACAATGATAAACAGTCAGTACACACCGACAAGCCAGGCATGCTGAGCTGGCATCTGTGACATCAGCGTTGCAATGTGACTACTCCTCATTATGTAGGCATCGTGTGCAGAACCAGGGAATTGTGCACACACATGTGGGATAGACATCTCTTCAAGACATACCACCAGAGCATTGATCGAGTGGAAATGTTTCCTGTTCCGGTATGCCTGCTCATGTGCCTGTGGTGGTCTCAGGGCCACATGTGTCCCATCAATAGATCCAATGACTTTCGGCATCCTCCCCAGTGTATAAAAGGCATCCTTTATTTCAGGGAGTTCAGCTGGGCTCGGGAACTTGATGTACAGGTCTAGGAAATGCAACATCCCCTCCAAGACATCGTGCAGCACCCGACTAAACATAGTTTGCGACATACCACCAGCAGTAGCCACAGTGTACTGGAAGGAACCAGTAGCAAAGAAGTGCAGGGCTGCCATCACTTTCACCTCTGGGGTCAGTGCTGTAGGGTATGTCCGGCCAGGTAGCAGATGTGGCGTCAACTGCTCTGCCAACTCCTCAATCAGTGGTCTGGTGAAACGGTACCGTCGGATGCAGTCGCGTTCCTGCATGGTTGCAAGGTCTGGGATCGGTCGATGGACAGCTGTTGCTCTGCAGAACAGAGATGAACAAAGGAAGATTGTTGGTTCATCCACCCATGTGGCCATGACCAGGCTCAATATCACATGATAGATCATGACATTACACAATGTACTGAGGTGTGTGCTGTTGGGCATGGACACACATGTCACCTACATGACCATCACCTCACATCTCAATTCCACATGTCCACATGAGTCCCATGTAGTGCAATGGCCAATCATCTGCTGTGACGTTCAAAACACACACCACAGCGACAAGTGAGGCCTGATGTCTCCCAGGCATCACAGATCTTTGCCATGCAGATACCCAGGGTCCCTGTATTGCCACATTGCCAATGCAATTGGACATGGCGTATCACGTACACACCACAAGGCAAGCGTGAGTCCCACAGGTAGTTGCCACTGTTGTCCCTGCAGGCCCTACATGTACGTCTCTTAGACACACACACATGCACACACCATCAAGGTAGATGCATATACCACATGGATGTGGAGACTGTCTCCCATTGGGCACATTTGATCAGCCACATCTGAGACACATTATGCACAGAGGCTGTGGGTGCACATCAGAATTATGGCTACAGGTCTCACAGTGACGTACATGCTATCACCCCCAGGACTCAGGGTGTATGTGACATGCCCCAAACAGATCCAACATGAAACTGTGTCCGTGACTCATGCCCATTACTGTACATTTGCACATCACAGTGGTAATGTGCACGACACACAGAGGATTCTGCCCCCATGTACACATGCACAGCCTGGGGGTGGCTGAACAAAAGTGCCACCCAACAAACCAAATGTGTCCCCCCAACACGCAGGGAATGCACCCTTACATTCCATGGGACACTGTGTGGGCAATGCTGTAGTGTGGTAGGTGTGCACAGGTGTCCCTGGCAAGTAATTGTGTGTTGAATCCGTCGAATAGTCACACCAATGAACTCCGACGCGGGTGACAATGCGTATGCATTGCACGGTTCATGACCGAGCCATGCGTACGCTTTGCCATTGACTGCAAGAAGGTCTGACGCGGGTGACAATGAGTATGCATTGCACGGTTCATGACCGAGCCGTAGGTACGCTTTGCCATTTAATGCAATAAGCTCTGACACGGGTGACAATGCGTACGCATTGCATGGTTCATGACCGAGCCGTGCGTACGCTTTGCCATTGACTGCAATGAGGTCCGACGCGAGTGACAATGTGTACGCAGTGCACGGTTCATGACCGAGCCGTGCGTACGCTTCGCCATTGAATGCAATGAGCTCCGACGCGGGGGACAATGCGTACGCATTGCACGGTTCATGACCGAGCCATGTGTACGCTTTGCCATTGACTGCAATGAGGTCCGACGCGGGTGACTATCATGCATACGCGTCGGGCAGGCATGGTCCGAGACAGGCGTACGCCTTGGCCATTGAATCGTATGGAAACGGGTGCATGTGTATTTTCAAAATACGTGTTGTACAGTCAGTTGACCGATCCAGGCGCACCCATTGGCTCTGGACTGTCATGGAGACGGATAGAAATTCAGTTGAATGCCTACAACAATGTTGCAATTACTAGTGTTTCATAAAGGTGAAGATTTGAACGATGCGGAAGGCGTGTACGAGTTGTACTTTTCCATGGATTGGCCAGATTCATAGAATGCAACCGTGTTGGACCTATCACTTTCGACACATGGCACAGATTCTGCCTCTGCAGCACAGATATAAGGCTGGCTGTCCCCAGGGAGCTCACTTGCCTGCACTACATGCTACTGGACCACATCCCTGCTATCACTTCTGCTGTCTCCGCATCCTCTGGCTCCTGCTATGGCACGTACTCTGGAGAGGGCCCCAGCCTTCACTGAGGAGGAGAACCAGGCCCTGCTGGACGGGCTCCTTCCACAGTACAGCAAGCTGTATGGGAAACCAGGGGAGCCGGTGAGTGTGCAGTCCACTGCCTTCCTAATTGTGCATGTTGTCTGACTAGAAGTACTAGCAGTGTGTACACCAGTGGCAAGCATTCTCACTCACTACTTTCATCACCCAAAGTGTGTAGGTACATGTAATGAACAGGTGTCCTGCTGCTAAAGTGCATTAGTGCAAGCGTAAACTTCCCAGGCATGGTTAATATGTCAGACATTCAGGTGATTTGTCCTTCCCCATGATTGCACTACCTGTGTAACTCATTTCCCTTTGTGATGATGACATGTATCTCCAAATGTGTGCAGCACAAATATGGGGCATGTGTGTTAATGTACTTTTGACTTTGTCATCCTCACAGGTTGATGCCCACCAGAAGCAGGAGATATGGCTGACCATCGCCCGGGCAGTTCGTTCGGTGGGGGTCTACAAGCGCCGGATCCGTAACTGCCAGAAGAGGTGGCAGGACCTTCGGGGCTGGACCCGGAGGATAGCTAGAGTCCAGCTGATGCTGTCACCACCACGCAGGAGTGGCGTACACCGGACCCTGACCCCCCCCCCTTGCTCCGGATCCTGGCGGTGGTCTTCCCGGACCTGGATAGGCAGCTGAAGGCCAGACAGCAGCAGGAAGGAGGTAAGTCCATGCCTAATCTGTGTACTATGTCTGACATGCTAATTGCAGTCTTTTGGCCTGGTCACACTTCCACATTACGTAGGTCTTGTAGTCCAATACTCAGGTCCCTCAATTGTGTGATGCACCCTCCTCATCTGTTCCACAGGTGTGGATCCTACAGTCTGTTGCTTCTGTCACTAGGGCACTGTGTCCCTGCAGTCAGCTATGCTTCATCTACCGGACAGCATCTGTTCCCGTGACTCTGTTGTGTGTTTCATGGGTGGTTCAATTGTTTGCCCAATGCCTGAGATCTGAAATGTGATCTGTGTGTGCCCTTGAGATGTGTTCCAATTGCTGGTCTGACTCGCCACATGTGGCTGGGGTATTCCAAACAAACCCATGCAGCAGGGGACTCTAATTGTGGGGCCTCAGGAGTATGTATATCAAGTATGTCACACTTGCTTAGCCACCTGACTACTGTCCAGGGCCAAACACTGTCTCATGTAGACCTGGGCAGTCATGCCTCCTCAAGGGCATTTAGAAACACTCTGTAATCCCACTCCTGTGTATCAAATTACAGGTTGTGCTTAGTGACATGTGCCTTCAGGTGTCTGCCTCTGTGTCATTGTGGCGTGGCTTGTTGTTACGTACAACTGGGGTGTCCATGATTCAGAGGGTCAGCAGGACATCTGAGATGTGACAGTGAGAGACAAGAACTGTGTGACATATAGGTGTGTGATAATCTGACAGCGCACAATGGTGTTTGCAACTGTGTCCTTCAGGCAGCTGGGTTACATGCATGGCAGACTGTGATGCGTTAATGTACAGGGAGTTGTGTTTGCAAAGACTCATATGTCTGATTTGCATGATGTGGGGTCTTCTAGGTCCTGGATATGTTGTTTGCAGGGGATAGGCAAGTGCACCGGTCATCTGCAGAGTTAGCTTTACCCCTTAGCTATGATTGTGAGACAGTGCAAACTGTTGTTGTCTGGATGCCCTGCCCCTGTGACAGGAGACAGTGTTGACTGACTTTCCAGGCATGCCAATGCCATGGCATTTAACTTGATATGAGTGATCCTGCATTGTGTTCAAGTGTGCACCATGCACCCCATTGTGGCATTGCCCATCAGGACATGAGAACATCATAGTCTTGCTGGCATGCATCACAAGCATGTGAAATGAGTCTCTGCCCATCCCTTCATCCGGACACCTGTACTGTGTCAGTAGCAAGAGATGTGTTGTGTGTATAGTGACATACTCCTACATGTTCACTTGCATGTACAACTAATGTGTGGGTGGTGCATGTCGGACCATTGGGGTATTAGCATCCAACATGCAACAGACATATGTGTGCAAGTCAAGGAGGGATATGTGTGCCATGGTTGATGTTGAGAATGACAATTGGCTTATTCTAAACAGTGTTGGCACTTTGAGCTGTGTTCAGCTGATGATGCCAGGGCTTGCCCTGTGATGTGATGTACTCACTGTGGTGTGTGCAGTGAGTGCAGGTGACTGATGTTGTTCTCTTAGTTCCTATTCCTATCCAGATACATCCACGGCCACAGAAGGGGACAACTCCATGGACCAGGATGAGCCACAGAGCCTGACAGGGACAGAAGGAGAGGAGTAGGGGGGACCCAGTGGCACGGAAGGCGAGTGGAGCCACACAGAGGAGTCGTCAGCACCATCCCCCCCAGCTGAGGGCCACAGCATCTCTGAGGATGACTCCCTTGTGGAGGCAGGTGTCAGCAGCCACCAAACCCCAGCTAGTGAGGCTGTCCCCGCCACTGCCCCTACCACCACCACCACCACCCTCCCATTGGCTCCCATCCCAGAGGTCCCTGTAGGCTCCCGTGTTCGGGAGCATGTCTCCTTTGTGCCAGGCACTGCATCCCCTGCCCCTGTGTCTCCTGCTGCCCTGAGTGAGGAGTCTGTGGACTTAATTAGACAGATCCATGTAGGGCAGACATCGATGCTGAAGGTTCTCCATGCACACACAAGTCTGTTGACGCAACTGGTGTCGTTCATGGAGGGCATTTCCTCGGGCATGTCTGCCCTACAGAGGACCAATCAGTCCATGGCCTCCTCCCTGATGGCAGCAGTGTCCCTCCTCCAAAAGTCCTGCACCCCTCCTATCCCTGCACCACCCATGATTCCTATCAGCCTACCTGTCCCAAGCACACACACACCTGCACATTCTCACAAAGCCACAGACACGGGCAGCACACAAACCCCCAAACCAAGGGCTAGACATGCACACAAGCAAGCGCAGGAGACTGATACCACACTCACAGGGGCTGGTTTGCAGACACACACACAGTCATCCACAACCACTCCGCAGTCCTCCGAAACCTCTCCCTCCCAGCCCCCTTCCCTTGCCTCACCTGCAACCCCATCTCCACAGAAGCTCTTCCTCTGTGACCTTGGCCTCTTCCCCACCGACCCAGCAGATCCGGATTACAAGGGGAAGAGGAAGTCCCCACACACAGAGGGGAGTGCCCCTCACACCTGGACACCCTCCCCCAGGTGCAGTCAGACTGAGACCCCCACCCGCAAATCCCCACGGAGCCAGAAGAGCAAGACCCCACCGCCACCACGCAGCTCCAAGGCAAAGTCTCTGTCCTCCATCCCCCAGGCCACCACTCCAGAGGTTCCCCCGCCCCTCCCTGCCCTGGGTTCCCCCACCCACAGATACACCATCCCCAAAATAATGAGGCCCTCCCCCCTGCCACTTGCTCCTTCACACCTGGTCAGACAGTTAGTGCCACTGATGTGGGGACCGTGTCCCCCCCTCTGTCCTGCCGACCTCACCTGCACCCCATTCCGCTCACATGGATTTAGGCACTGCAGTGGAGTCCACAACCACCCCGTCTGACTAGGGCACTGCAGTGGGGACCCAATCCACTCCATCTGACCTGCCCACTGAAGTTGTGCCGGCACCCACCCCATCGGATTTGTGCCCCACAGTTGTGACTGCACCCACCACTTCAGTCAGCTCCACTGCAGTTGCAAGTGTCTCGCCTGCATCCACCACCTCTTCACTGCCTCCTTCTGCTGCGCCCTGATCCTGTCCCTGCGGTGCCTGGCCTGCCCCCATGTATACCCCTCCGAGGGGATGTCCTCTATCCTTAGCAGTGCAGGCAAGCAACATGTGACAGTTGTCACTCTAGTTCACTCCTTGGCATTTGGGAATGGACTGGCCATTGGCCTTTTGTTTGAACGGACGTTCAACTTTTAATATGCTGAATAAAGCTTTTTTCTTTATCCCTGTGAACTTGATTTAGCTGTACATTATGTTGATGATGTTTAACATGCCCTTGCACCTGTAATGCTTGGTTTCCAATATTGAATACTGATGTGTTGATGTGAGGTACTCCATGTGGTCCATGAGATATGTATCCTATTCTGGTGGGTATCCATGTCATCCTTTGTAGCTACCTGGGTGTGTCATGATCAACTATTTGTGGACATCTCTGTGAACATTTCATTTGCATAGTCACATCTTTGGCTTGCACCCATGCACATATGATGTGCTTCCCATTGTCCAATTTGTCAATTTCCCTGACTTTGTGCGCATCACCACTGGACCTAATGGTGTGGGCATCATTGGTATAGGAGCAACTGGGTCCTCTGTGCAACTTGCTGTACATAGGATTTGAGTATGTGCAGATGACTTAGGGGAAACTCCCGTACCCAGGCTGTTGTGACCAGAGCCTTCATTGTGCGGTAACTGATGGCTGACTGACCAAGTGTTCTGCTTACACGAGTGAGACGTGCTGTGAAAATGTTTGGCACAGCTGGGCTTCCACAGGAGTTGGGTCCCCTCAAGTAAGTGTGTTGTCCCGTGCCATAGCCTGGGCCCATGGTGTGTTTTGTATGAGCATGTGTGTGTGTCCACATCTCTATTCATACACAGGCAGTGTTCCCTTGATTTGTTCCTGTTGTTGATGCTTGCTGAGTGGTACTGTGTTCATCCCACTACTTTGCCATGGGCTACCAGATGTGTGGGTGCATGACACACTACTGTTAATTGGTGTTTCATCATTGGGATTTGTCAGTTCTGAGTGGTGATGATGTTGTCAAACACAGATGGGACACAGTCAGGGTTTCCCAAGGCACTTGTTTATTTGGAATATCATGTAGTTGTCCCTAGGTGGTACCTTTCAGTGATTGAGACATGTGTATATGTGTGTGACTGCTCCAACTTGTCGGGTTCAGGGCTGCACTGTTGGCAGGTGTCAGCATGTGTGCCTTGTGGTTCTCCTTGGCTTCTGCATTGTCCTGGGACTGTGGCATGTATTCTGAAGGTTACGTGAGCTTTGACGTCATGGCCATGTACCGCATACTGTGCAGTATGTCTGTCATTCACCAGGGTTGCAAACTGTCCTTGTGTGATGAGTCTGTGCACCTTAGTTCCTCCAAACATTCCTGTGTTTGTCATTGGTGCATGTGCAATGTCACCTGTCCATGTGGGCTTCACAGATGCACATTGTTGCAGTTCAGGGTGTGTGGTGTTGAGAGTGGACTGATGTAAATGTTTGCATGGATGGTCCCCTAGCTCCCATTTGTCCATGGATGAGGGGCCATGCTGAGGGATTTGTGTTTGTGTAAGGGATTTGTGTTTGTGTATGTGTGATGTACGTTTGTGGAACAGGACACACGTCTGGGTTTACCAGTTTGTAAGACATCTGCCTTTGTCATCACAGTGGAGGTGTCATGCATTCTTGTGTCACCCCAATGTCTGGGGTAGTGCTGTTGTGTGTCAGTCTCTTGCTGTTTTAGTTGGTGTTCATTTCAGCTTGTGTCACATGTGTCTGTTGTGCTCCCTCTCATCTCACAATTCCTGATTGCCCACTAAGGGTGTCCCAATGATGGTTTAATTTATTTTGTATGGCACTGTGTCCACATCTGTGTCACTGTGGTTCAGCCCTCCTCATGTGTTGTGTAGTTGCCTGGGGATACTGAGACACACACACACATGTTGTGTCATATGTGCAGTGTGAGGTTGCCTGTTTGTGTTTGTGCATCTGCATCAGTGCATTGGTATTGCTGTTGTGGGCCTTTGTCTGGATGCTGTTTCTGTGATTTTCCCTGCTGCCCCTGTGAGTCATATCACATCATTGTGCACATTCATTCTGGTTGTTAGGTGCCATTGCTGGCATGGAATGGGAGTTTGTGAGCTGACACCTACAGTCTACACAGGTTGTTTTGATTAGTGTGTCTATTTTTGAGATGTGTGTATGCTTTGTGATGGTCACTTCTGCAATTGTGTCATTGTACAGTGTATGCATTGTCAGCCCCTCTGGGTGGTGCTTGTCTGAACATGGCCGAGAGCGTGTTAGGTTTTCACAGCACTGTTAGCCTCACCACATCTCTGTGGGTATGGGACACAACCACTACTTCACCCCAGAAGTGTTTAATGTGTTGGGGGCAGGGATCATACATGCTGTTTGTTATTTGCAGCTTTGACCATGATGACACTTACCTTTTGGTCACTGTGATGAGGGGGGGTTTAGACCCCATCACCACAATGCTCAGCATCTGCTGCAGTTTGGAAGCCCACACTTAACTTTTGTTCTACACAGTGAGGGGGTGTTCTTTTTACATTGACACAGTGCTATAGTGATGCTTGCCTTGTGTAGGGCACACTCATTTGTTGGTCACACAGGTGATGGTAGTTACATTGTATGTTCAAATTCATAATCACTGTTGTGGGCATTTGTCACAGACTACATACTGTTGTCATGATGTTAGGGGGGATGTCTTTTGCTGACATACCTAATGTTGGAGTATGATGGATGTGTGGTGCATCACCCATCCTATGAGTGGGGGTGGCAGGGGCGAGGGGCAACAGGTCCCCTGTGGCTGGGGGTGGCTGGGGTGATGGGCAACATAAGCCCTATGAGTGGGGGTGGCAGGGGTGATGGGCAACAGGTCCCCTATGGCTGGGGGTGGCAGGGGCGATGGGCAACAGGTCCCCTATGGCTGGGGTGGCAGGAGTGATGGGCAACATTAGCCCTATGAGTGGGGGTGGCAGGTGTGATAGGCAACAGGTCCCCTATGGCTGTGGGTGGCAGGGGTGATAGGCAACATAAGCCCTATGGCTGGGGGTGGCAGGGGTGATGGGCAACAGGTCCCCTGTGGCTGGGGGTGGCAGGGGTGATGGGCAACAGGTCTCCTATGGCTGGGGGTGGCAGAGGTGATGGGCAACATAAGCCCTATGAGTGGAGGTGGCAGGGGTGATAGGCAACAGGTCCCCAATGGCTGAGGGTGGCATGGGTGAGGGGCAACATAAGCCCTATGAGTGTGGGTGGCAGGGGTGATAGGCAACACGTCCCCTATGGCTGGGGGTGGCAGGGGTGATGGGCAACATATACCCTATGGGTGGGGGTGGGAGGGGTGATGGGCAACATATGCCCTATGAGTGGGGTAGCAGGGGTGATGGACAACATATGCCCTATGGGTGGGGGTGGTAGTGGTGCTGGCCATGCAACCCCTATGGGGGCCTGTTGTTGGTGGCCAGGATGTGGATCCCCTGTGTGTGTGTACCATTTTGCGGTCGTTTGTTGTGTGGTAGGTGTCTGACTTACCGTCTGCGCCGTCGGCATCGGTTCCTGATCTGGTCATAGATGTAGAGTACTGGTATGACTGCGCAATGGGATTCATGATGTGTTCGTCTCGTACACGCTGCTTGTTGCTCCGTCTCGTACCCGCTGCAAGCTGGTCCGTCTCGTAGCCGTGGATTGAGTTGTGGTGCGAATCGTAGCTGATATGCTTGTTTTCCGGATTCTGTGACGTACTTGTCAGGGCGGAAACTGCTATGGATACTGCTTCCGGGCGACTCGGTTCGGCGTTCGGAGTTACGGCTGAGACAGAGAATGGAGCTTGAATCAAAGCCTACGTGGCGGTCGTGTTTTTGGCAGTTATGCGCATCGTACTTCATCTACAGGACGGACTGGCTACGGGTACGTGTCGGTCGCATGGTAAGGCTACGGACAGCTCTCGGAGAGCTGTACGACCCGGATCCGAATTGACCCCTGTGTGTCAACAAAGTCTAAATAGAACCATTTTCATGTAAAATTGGTTGTTTAAGTGTCTATAACTTTAACCTACTGCTCATACGTGGCTTTTTTAAATTATATGAATGATTGTTTTTTTTTATTATACTTTTATTTTGGAGAGTTTATTAAAGGAATAAAAGATGAACAACCTTGTAAAAATTAACAATATATACACAGCATCATAGGAAGAGTAAAAAGACGGCTGGATTCATACAGTATTTGATAAATAAATAAATAAATAAATAGATGAAGGAACATTACCAAGTAAAAAATAATATTGTACATTCCTAGAGGGCCTTCCAGTTTCTCAAAGACAACTCTATTTCCATTTGGACTCCTATAACCCTCCTTACATTAAAGGCATTCCCATAAAGATTTGAACTTAGTATAAGTACCAGATCTTAAAGCATATCTTTTTTCCTGATCATGTACTCTACACATTTCATTCAGTCATTGTTGGAATGTTGGGATATTTTCGCTTCGCCAATTCTGTAGTATTAACGACCTGGCTGCTAATGCAACAATACATTTCTCGTGTAGGGGACTAATTGTAGTATTCAGAGAACAACCTAGGATTGGGATGTAGGATGTATATAACTACCCCCATCTCCAAATTGTATTTACATATTTTTTTTATACCATCCCAGAGATGTTTAACCTTAGGACAGTCCCACACAACGTGAGACCAATTAGCTCCACCTGTCTTTGTACATCAGAATCTTCTATCTGGTATCTGCGGGTGTATACTGTGTAGGAAAGTGGGGTCCTGTAAATTAGCAATTTCATATAAAATTGAATTTTTCTAAAATTAGCACCTCTAAGAAGTGTGACTTTAAACTTATTGATCTTATTCCAAGTGGCCATTGAAATGTGAAGGCCCTCTTTAGTTTGCCGCTCATCCCGAACATTCACGGACGTTCTATTATTAGTGTCTTCTCTGAGAAACACCTCAGTGAGATCTAGTTTTAAAGATAGTAAGATGGGATCTATATTTCTTCGAAAATTTCAACCCTGAAGAAAAGACCATTGTAGTATGTCTTTATAGCTGCCGAAGCCGTGTTCAATCTCGTTCCAGTCTTTCCAGGCGTCTAAATTGATGAAATCTAACACTGTGCAATATCCATTTGTTTCCCTTTTTTGTGAGGTATTCAATTCGACCAAGCACTGTTCCCTACATATATATCTGATAGACGTATAGAGCCGTTTATCAGGGGTTTGTTAAAGTGCTTAAACATTTGTGCTTTTTTGCTTTAGCAACCATTGCAGTACTTTGTACCGTACTTTTTTGTTTTTATTTACAAGTCTCAGTAAATCTAAAATTTTGTATTCTTTTAAAAATGTAATCATAAAAATGTTGTCCTTACTGGAGGAGCTAGAGCTGCTAATAAATCTATACGAATCGTGTGCAAAATTAGCATAGTAATATTCACTAAGGTTCGGGAGAGAAATACTTCCTTCTTTGGTTGGAATATATAGTGTAATTAGAGCCAATCGAGGTGTTTTATTTGCTAATATAAAGGATGAAAATAATCCTATTTCTTACAAAAATTACAGCTGCAATATATAGGGAGTTACTGAGAATAGAAAATTACAGAGGGATACAATTGACATGCGGATTAAGGCCATGCGTTCGATTATCGAAAGTGGCATTTGAGTCCACTTGGCAAATAACTGCTTGATCTTCTGTATTAGCGGTATATAATTTGGTAAATATAGATCATTCACATTTTCAGAAATATATATTCTTAAATAACGCTTTGGTCTTGTATTCATCAAAGTCTGAACTTTGAATAATAAAGTGTCCCGTGTGCAATTACATAATAAAATTTCGGTCTTAGCCTTATTTATCTTATATCCAGCCATTTCTTGAAATTCTTTGAAAATTTGCAAATATTTCCTTCTGTATATTTTTCTTGGGTTTAAGAAACAGAGCGATGTTGACTGCATATAGTTTTATATTTGGCATCCCATTCATTGAGGCTGACATAGTTGCTTTTTCCCTGATGGCTATCGCCAATGGCTCTATAAACAAGGCAAAAGTCTAGGCGACGGGGCATCCCTGGTGCGTGCCTCTGTTTACTCTACATGTGCCTATATTCGTGCAATTAATAATTATATGCGCCATGGCTCCATGGGTTATCATTTGTGTAATGTTTTTCTGGAACCCAAATCATTCAAGAATCAGAAAAAGGCTTTCCCACAACACCAAATCGAAAGCATTCTTAGCGTCTAGTACAGCACCGGTGCTGGTATTTTATTCTGTTTCATGTAGTCTATAGCTTCCATTAGAAAGTTAGTATTAGCAAAAAAGTTGTCTACCTGCCACAAACCCACATTGATCTGGATGAATAAGCTAATAGGCCTATATGAATTGATGTTCTCCTTGTCTTTCTTTAGAAAACTGACTACCACTGCAATACGAAATGATGGCGGAGGTTACCCTCCTTCCAATATGTGATTAGCCAGCTTTAACATTTCTTTATTTAGTATTGGTGCAATTTTTTAATAAAATTCTGCTGGGAAGCCATCTTCGCCTGCCGATTTACCGGTGAATAACGAGTTTCCTACGCTCTCTATTTCTTCGAGGGTGTTATTTAGTGACCATCCACTGGCCTTACTCATTTGAAAGACAATGGGATAGGAGGTTTGTCTAAAAATAGCCTGAGGTGACTCGGCAACACTCTGCTGCTGTGCGTTATAAATTGTCTCATAATGTTGTAGAAGGCTCACTGATATCACCATACACAAATATTGATGCAAAAATATTGATGTCAAAAATATCAACATCCTATATTTAAAATTGTTAGTACAAAAATATTGAAACAAAAATATAGATGTAAAAAATATAGATGTACAAAATATTGATTTTTATATTTAAATGCACATTTATGTTAAATATATTAAACAATAACATTTACTTTAAAAAATATTTAGATTTAACCCCTTCGCTGCTAGGCCTTTTCCCTCCCTATGCTAAGCCTTTTTTGGTCTATTTGGGGTTGTGTGCGCTTAGGCCCCTGTAACATTTTGACGACATAAGGTATCCATGCCAAATTTGTGTCCTTTTCTTCCAACATCATGGGGATTCTAAAGGTACCCAGGGTTTGTGGATTCCCCTGGAGGGGTCCCAGAAATTAGCCAAAATACAGCAATTGTTTTTTGTTTTTTTTGGAAAAATGGGAAAAACGGGCTGCAAATGAAAGCGTCTGGATTTTTCTCTGCAAATGGTATCAAAAAAGGGTTTGTGGGGCTGAAATCACAATTATCCCAGCTTTTAGGGAATGACAGAGTTTTATCAGAAAACCAACATTTTTTACACAGTTTTGGCATTTTTCTGGAACACAGCCTATTTTTGCTATTTTTTGTGCTTTTAACCTCCTTCCAGTTAATGGTAGAAATGGGTGTGAAAGCAATAATGGATCCTGGAAAGGTATACATTTTAGAAAAGTAGATAAAATTCTTAATTCAGCAAGGGGTCATTTTTGTAGATCCATCAAGGTTTCTTTATAGAAACTAACAGGTAAAAATGGGAAAAATTGAAAATTAGTTGAAAAAAAAAAGCCTTTTGTGTCAACGTTTTTACCTGTAACTTCTTCTAATTATGACAGCTCTTTGAAAGCAATATACCTTTACATCCGCTGGACCTTCCTGGTTGTGGGCATATGTAGTACTTGTAGGTTCACCAAGAACCCGACGAACCCAGAGTCAAAAACTGAGCAGCAATTTGCAATGGTTTTTTATTATGTTCCGTGTATATAGCAATTATTGTAGGAAAATGTATACATGGAAAAATCGGTATGAGAGACACCTATGTATTTCTGAAATGGGAACAAATTATAGAGTTTAGAAACAGTACATATTTGCACATTTTCGAAATTGGGAATACTCATACTAGCAGGAGAATTATCAGTCATTTTTCAAAATGGCTTCTTTTTTACACTAATTCTTTCATTTGGAAGGCAGAAATGCATCAAAAATCAATAGGTAATAACAGTTGCTTTACACATCTGAATTACTCTAAGTCTCCCGATAAAAATGGTACCTCACTTGTGTGGATAGGCATAGTGCCCACGACAGGAAATGCCTCAAAACCCAACGTGAACACACCACATTTTCACAATGAAAATGTACGCTTTTTTTGTGTAGTGTCTAGCTGTAGTTTTTGAACACTAGCTCTGTGGGCACCTTGGGAAACCTAGCAAACCTATACATTTTTAAAAACTAGACACCCTGGGGAATCCAGGATGGGGTGACTTGACTGCCTCCCACCAGGTTCTGTTACGCAGAATCCCTTGCAAACCTAACAAATTGTCCAAAAAAACACATTTTCCCTACATTTCTGTGGTGGAAAGTTCTGGAATCTGCATAGATCCACAAATTTCCACCCACCCCGCGTTCCCCAAAGTCTTATGAGAAAAATGGCACCTCACTTGTGGAGGTTGGCCTAGTTCCCGCGACAGGAAACGGCGCAAAACGCAAAGTGGTCACACCTCAATTTTGCAGTGAAAAATGAACCTTTTTTGGCAAAGTGCCTAGCTGTAGTATTTTAACCCTAGCTCTGCGGGCCCCTTGGGCCTCCCACATAAGTGAGGCAACATTTTTACCGGGAGACCTGGGGGAACGCTGGGTGGTGGGAAATTTGTGTGAGCCGTGTGATGCCACAACTTTCCCACACAAACATGTGTGAAAAAAGGGATTTATTCAGTTAAAATTGAGGTTTGCACGGGATTCTGGGTAAGGAAACGTTGGGGGATCCATGCAAGCCATTCCTCCCTAGAAGCCCCCGGGTGTCTAGTTTTCAGAAATATGTGGGTTTGGTAGGTTTCCCTAGATGGCCGCCGAGCATGGGGCCAAAAACCCAGGTGACTCCCCTTGCAAAACCAGGTGGTTTTGAGATAGGCAATTTTGATGTCGCCTCACTACGTTTTGGACCCTTGCCTGTCGCGGGTACCTGGGCCTCCTACACAAGTGAGGCACCATTTTTACCGGGAGACCTGGGGGAACACTGGGTAGTGGGAAATTTGAGTGAGCCCGGTGATGCCACAACTTTCCCACACAAAAATGTGTATAAAAAGTGATTTTTTCAACAAAAAATGAGGTTTGCAGAGGATTCTGGGTAAGGAAACGTTGGGGGATCCACACAATCCATACCTCCCTGGAAGCTCCCGGCGTCTACTTTTCAAAAATGTTTGGGTTTGGTAGGTTTCCCTAGATGGCCGCCGAGCACGGGGCCAAAAACTCAGTTGACCCCCCTTGCAAAACCAGATCGTTTAGACATAATTAGTTATTTGTTTCTACAGCGTGAGAATTTCGGCACAATATTGGAAGGAAAATGTGACAGACATTTTGGGGTTTGCAGGACATTGTGGATAAAATAACTTTTTGGAATTCACAAGAGAGCCATCACCATGAACTCCCATGGGTTTACGACAATATCTACAGTTGGTGGGTTATTCTTACATGGAAAGTACACCTTGGCAGAGAAACTAAAAAGACAAAGATTCCTGCACAGCCATCTATTCCTCAAACACACACACATACTGGTTGGATTTGGCACAAGGGCGAGTGATGGTTCAGTATAATAAATTTTATTAACAAGAGATTTCACAAAAATGAAATGCACTGTCAATAATTAAATGGACAAAAAAACGAACCAATGACTAGCAGCTCGTAAGCTGTAAAGCCACGGCAAGGCACCAAGCGCTTTAAAGGCCATTCACACACCTTTCATACGTGATACATACAAGACCATTCACACCACCAGGCACAAAAACGACACATTACAACATTCACAAAAAGGGACAAGGTACACCCTGCTTCAGAAAGACAAATATTACTGCACAGCCATTTAATCCTCAAGCACACACACATACTGGTTGGATTTGGCACGAGGGTGAGTGATGGTGCAGTACATACAATTGTATACGCAAGTGATTTCACAAAAATGAAATGCACTGTTAATAATTGAAAGGGCGAGAAACTGAACCATTGACTCACAGCTCGTGAGCTGTAAAGCCACGACAAGGCACCAGCCTCTTTGCAGGCCATTCATACACCTTTCATACATGTGACACATACAAAACCATTCACACCGCCAGCCGCGGGCCCATCACATTACAACACTCACACCAGCAGACAGCACCATTCAAGGGCCCATCAGTTTCACACGCCCACATTCTTGACACAGCAACCACACAAGCTGGTGGATTGCTTAGAGTGGCACTCAGCTAGCAGTCTGTGTACTGACCAGCAGCAAGTCACTACTCACACACTGCCAGCCAAGCACCAGTCCACGCACACCGCTAGCCGAGCGCCAGTCCATGCACACCACCAGCCAAGCACCAGTCCACGCACACCACCAGCCTCGAACCAGTCCATACACACCACCAGTCAAGCGCCAGTCCAGGCACACCACCAGCCAAGCACCAGTCCACGCACACTGCCAGCCAATCACCAATCCACGCACACCGCCAGCCAATCACCAATTCACGCACACCGCCAGCCAAGCGCCAGTCCACGCACACCACCAGCCATGCGCCAGTCCACGCACACCACCAGCCAAGTGCCAGTCCACACACACCACCAGTCAAGTGCCAATCCAGGAACACCAACAGCCAAGCACTAGTCCACGCACACCGCCAGCCAAGCGCGAGTCCACGCACACCGCCAGCCAAGCGCCAGTCCACGCACACCACCAGCCAAGCGCCAGCCTACACACACCGCCATCACATTTAGGATTTTATTTAGACAAAAATAAAAACACAAACAAATTGCAAATAGATACAAATCTACTAACACAAAATCTGAAACTAAATACATTGCACTAATGCCAACCTTGAAACAGAATCAAATTTTTTAAAGAATACAGACCAGGCAGTTCACTTTACCACTCATGGATGCTCCCAAAAATTCTTTTGCGTGTGGTATGCTCTAAAACAAGCGGGGACACACAGACCAGGGTTAGAAGGACACTCAGGGCAGTACATACGAGTCTCCTTCCGCGTACCCCTTCGCCAACAGACTCTACATCTCCTAGTGGGATAGTCTTTTGAGGATGTGGGAGGAATGAAATCAGGAAAGTGGCGATCTTTCAATTGAAGCAGGTGGCACGCCATTATTAGCATAACGACAAAGAAAGGATTACAATATTGAGTATGCGTAGTGCATCTCTTTCCCTTGAATTGGATCTTTCAATTGAGCCACATCCTCCACCACTCCAACTCTAGAAACACTTGGTTGTTCCACAACATCAAGGCTGCCTATCACAGATTGCTGAAACTGAACAAAAGTCAACTTTGATGCAGGAGAACACTCCTTGAACACAACAAAAGCATTGAAAGTTGCTAAATTAAAGAGATGGATGGCCAACTTCTTATACCAAACATAAGCCTTACGAAATAGCAGTGTAAGGTTCCAACCTCTGATCTACTCTATCAACACCACCCATGTGCTTATTGTAGTCTAAAATGCACACAGGTTTGCGCACTTCAGAAATCTGACCCCAAACAGCCACAGGTGAAGTACTCTCATCATGGATGGTAGTCAGCATGTACACATCCCTCCTGTCCACAAATTTCACAGCTAGTAGTTCATCACTACGCAAGAAACTGCACTGTCCCCTCTGAAGTTTTCTGCAAACAAGCTCTTTTGGATAACCTTTAAGGTTAGAGCGGATTGTGCCACAAGCAAAAGTGTCCACTTTGAGCAATTCCTTAAACAATTGCACAGCAGTGTAGAAGTTATCAAGGTACAAATGGTGGCCTCTGTTAAACAGTCCTCTAGCAAGATCCCACACAATTTTCTCAGAAACTCCAAAAGTGGACGGACAACCAGGGGGGTCAATAGTGGAATCTCTACCAGTGTACACACGGAAATTAAAAACATATCCTGTCCTACTCTCAGACAACATATACAGCTTAATTCCATAGCTTGCCCTCTTGCTAGGAATGTACTGCCTAAAAACCAAACGGCCCTTGAACAAGACCAAAGACTCATCAATAGATATTTATTTCCTTGGAGTATAGATCTCTGAAAATCGATCTACAAAGTGATCAAGAACAGGCCGAATCTTAATAAGACGGTCACAGTCAGGGTGATCTTGTGGCAACGCCATAGAATTATCAACAAAATGCTGCATCCGTAGCAAAAGCAAATACCGATCACGAGTCATAACTGCAGGAAATTTGGCTGTTGCCATCAAGGGACTGGTAGACCAATATGAAGCCATGGATGGCTTCCTTATCAAACCCATCAATAAAGTCAAACCCAAAAACTTCTTAATTTCTTCCAAATTTGTGGGAGTCCACTGGGTAGCTCTAGAGTGGGGCCTAAGTTTGGCACTGTTGTCCCTCAAAAACTGTTTAGCAGATAAATTAGTCTGCTCAACAATCTCACCCAAAAATACATCATCCATAAACAACTGAAAAAACTGTATAGGCAAAAAAAAATCACAATCCACTCTACACCCTGATTCACCACTAAAGGCAGCCAACACTGGCTGCACCATGTTTGGATCAACCCAGAGTCCAGCACTTCCAGAAGGAAGCCTAGCAGCCTCAGGCTGCAATCCAGATGCTTCTTTCACCATCGGCACAGCAGTATCCTCCTCTAAAACAGGCACTTCATCCGCACTGGGAGTAGCTTCATCTGCACTGAGAGTACCTTCATCATCCGATGATTCCATGTGGAGAGAAAACTCACTGCCTGAATCTTCCCCTCCCTCCTCTCCCTCAGGCGCACTGTCAGTCACATAATCCTGCTCAGAGGAAGATTCAAGAAGCATACCAACCACCTGCTGAGCAGTCATTCTACGTCTAGCCATACTGCTTACTAATAAAAGTAACTTGTCAAACAAGTCAACAACAACAAACACTTTGGAAAATAAGTAATAAACAAAATGCACCTTTATCAGAAATACCTACATGCTCCAAAACAATACCACTCACTTGCCAGAAGCAGATAAATTCACCACCACCTACTCTGCACAGACACAGTATGGATCAACAATATCCCACTAAAAAAGAAAGAGAAAAGAAAATTACACATAAGACAATGCAAAACACATTGCAAAGAATTCCATGCACAAAACACTAACTAAATAAGCTGCCATTATGAAACCACTTACAAAACAATTCATTCATACATGACAAAAATACTAATTTGGAGTATACAACAAAAATGTTTTTCTTACCAAAAAAATGCAACTACGCAAAACTGCAGAACACCACTGTCGAAATCGCGAACAGGAATCAAAAGCTTAACACTAGAATAAAAAGGAGAAAAAAACATTACAATCACATATGCAAAGAATACACCAGTCCACACACAATCCACCAGCCAAGTTAAGGGGTAGGTGAGCCTAAGAGTATAAATAAAATATTCACCCCCATAAAAGGGGAGCAACCCTTGCCCTTGAGGCCACTCCCAAACACAAAAATTAAATTTAAAAAACGCAGGTGGCTTCTCCCCCCCTTGAGGACAGATGGGCCTAAAAACATATTGCTATTCTGCCACCCAAAGAGGGCACAAATGACCACAATCATCCTCCCATAAAAGGGAGCAACCCTTGTCCAAGGGGCCGCTCAACAACATAAAATAAAAACCCGGGTGGCCTAGTGACCCTACAAATAAACAAATCAGCCGATCTGCCCCTCAGGGTGGCAGAAACGGCCAAATTAATGCTCACCAAATGGGAGCAACCCTTGCCCAAGGGACCACACCCCACAAAATAATCCCTGGTGGTCTAGTGGGCCCAATTTAAAAAAAAACATGGCCATCTGGCCCCCTGCGGGGCAGACACAGCTACAAAGATTGACTCCAAAGGAGAGTGACCCTTGCCCAAGGGGTCACTCTCCACAAATAACTCCCTGGTGGCCTAGTGGGCCCTACATTAGACAAGCATTTGCACTGCAATCGGTCGCGCCTTTGGGACCTTATATGTACTTAGTTATGCAGCACATTAGCCTGCGCCCTGAAACATTTGCTGTTCTTTGACATGGAGGGAAAGTAAGCACCAAACTGCGTGACACGCCAAGTATTGGAACACACGGGAAGAAATATTGCCTTTCAGCGGGAAATGGTATAGTCCAATGCTCTGTTTTTAATATAAAATCTGGGCCTTCGGTATTCATATCACTGACAATACAAGATTTAAAAAAAATATTATTGTCTATGGGTGCTCGTGGAAGACAATTTCTATAGACTGAAAACCAGAGAATGCTGAAGTGATTCTGGTATTTTACTGACCTCTGCTGGTCGTTTTCTATCAAAACAGTTAAATAGAGTCAGTTGATCAGAAAGAAAAGTCCCTAAGCGGAAGCAGACAAGTCAGACAAGTCCTAGGGCTGATCCCCAAAGCACACAAACCATAAAAACATATAAGTAAATACTAAAGAATATACAATAGGTCTCAAATGCTCAACCTAAAAATGGCAAAATCTGCCCCCCCCCCATGGGGGCAGACAGCCTAAATCATAAGCACCAGGGGGCTACTCCCCACTAAACAATACCTGGTGGTCCAGTGGGCATTTTTTTTTATATTAAGAAAATCTGCCCCCCCCCCGACCCGGGGGCAGACAAAGCCTAAAACATAGCCCCCATAAGGGGAGCGACCCTTGCCTAAGGGGCCGCTCCCCCAAACAAAACCTAACATCACAGGCATACAAAAATGGCCCACAAAGGGGAGTGACCCTTGCCCAAGAGGCCACTCCCCACTACATTTATTCAATTGGCCCAGTGGGACGAATACATTTTTTAAAATTTAAATCTGCCCCCCCAGGGGGGCAAACAAAGCAAAAATGTAGGCCCCCAAAAGGGGAGCGACCCTTGCCTAAGGGGTCGCTCCCCAAAACAAAAACTAATATAGTGGGCTTCCTAAAATGCCCCCCAAAGGGGAGTTACCCTTGCCCAAGGGGCCACTCCCCCAACCAACACACATTGCCCAAATAAAATAAAAAAATCCCTTGTGCTAGTGGGCATTCCTGCTGCACGATCGCACGATCGTGCAGCAGGAATGCACAAAAGAGGCATAGAGGGAAAGGAAAACCGTTTCCTTTCCCCTGATGCCTCTTTCGTTTAAATCCCCCCCTCCCCAGCCCCAAAACTTACCTCTTTGTTCACCGACGCGCAGGAAGCAAATGTCTACCTGCGCGTCAGTAAACAAAGGGAACCCTCAATGACGGTAGCGCACCTCGTGCGCTGATGTCATTGATGACGCAGAAGGGGTGCGGGGGGAGACAGGGGAAGGTCTTCTCCTGCCTCCCCGTAACAAAAATGCCGATCGACCACCCAAGGGGGGAGTGCCTGCGCTTCCTCCGTGGGTGGGTGTCATGATGAGCTGGGCTCGTCAGGAGCACACGGCGACTGTGTGCCATGACGAGCCCAGCTTTTCATGAGCACACAAGGGATTAATATACATTTTAACAAATATAATTAAATAAATGTAATTTACAAAATATTTAAACAAACATACATAAAGGTGCCAATTCCGATCCGTTAAAAAAATATTACCGTACGACTTGTATCCGTATTTTTTACGTACGAATCTTACAAGTCCCGTACAACCGGTGAAGTACGATTCGTACATGAAAAATCCATACAAATCGCTTCGGGAAAAGGTCTACGAGACGTACTCGGACAGTTTTACATACAAATCGTAAAACTGAAGTCCGAGCCCGCAAGTACGATCCGTCCCACCCTTCCGAATACACAAGCGCTTGGAAAACGTCCCATACGGAGCGAACGCCATACCACTCGTATCCGGGTAAACTTGTGCCTGGGATACCAGTCGCACAGCCCCTCCTACCCCGCATATGTCAGCACCGTACCCACGTATGTCAGCACCGTACCCCCCCACCATGTCCGCACTGTACCCCAGCCCCGTACGTGTACATGCCGTACCCCGCCACCGTACCCCAGCCCCGTACTTGGACGCACCGTACCCCAGCCCCGTACTTGTACGCACCGTACCCCAGCACCGTACCCCAGCCCCGTACTTGTACGCACCATACCCCAGCACCGTACCCCAGCTCCGTACCCCAACACCGTACCCCAGCCCCGTACTTGTACGCACTGTACCCCAACACCGTACCCCAGCCCCGTACATGTACGCACCGTACCCCAGCACCGTACCCCAGCCCCGTACTTGTACGCACTGTCCCCCAGCACCGTACCCCAGCTCTGTACCCCAGCCCCGTACTTGTACGCACCGTACCCCAACACCATACCCCAGCATCGTGTGTGTACGAACCGTACAACAACATTGCATATGTGAGCACTATACAACAACATTGCATATGTACGCACCTTACATACGCGAAAACAACTCGTACAGAACCAGGACACTGTAAAACACCACAAGGAGGGTCAATTCGACTCGCACAACACCACAAAACACGTCTACAGTACAAAAAAACATCTAAATGACTGACCTGGCACATCCAAACAGGCAAACAGAGGACCAAACTCACAACCACCTCTTATTACACACCCACCAAAATTTCAAACCCAGCCACACCCACAAATGGACCATTAAAAAGGGCCCACACACACAAATCATGAGCCTTTGCAACAGACCCACTACTGACAGACACCACACACAAACAACTGCACCCATACACCTTAACTTACACACCTTCACACAACCTCCTTCACACAGACCCCCTCTTCACATTCAGACCCACACCGTCACATTCACACCCACAACCATCCACACCCTCACCCCACACCATGCCCACAGACAAGAATCCAAGGTTCACAAGGGAGGAGCTGGACATCCTTGTCAACGAAGTCCTCAGAGTCGAGCCACAGCTCTTTGGAACATTGGTCAGACAGACCAGCATAGCCGAAAAATCACGCCTGTGGCAGAGGATCGTCGATAGGGTGAATGCTGTGGTGCCCATCAGAAGGACCAGGAATGAATGCCAAGCCAGGTGGTACGATCTGCGGAGGGCAGTCAAGCGCAAAATGAGCGAGGACTACGCCCAGAGCAACATCACTGGAGGTGGTCTGCCCCGCAGACCGGTACATTACCATCCCTGGGAGGAGAAGGTGATGGCCCTGCTTCCGCCGGTAGGAGTACACGGAGTCGAAGGAGTTGCAGAGCCTGGTGAGTACACTAACAATCTACGTAACATGGGGGTAATGGCATCCACACCCCAACTACACCAAATGCACGCAACTAACCCCAAGCCCTCACCTGACACAACCACACTCAAAAACAACGCTCATGCCACTAACATGTGCATGCCCCATTCACAAAGCAAGGCCATGTCCCAGGCTACACGAACCACAAACACAAGAATGGATGTCCGTGATGCTGGGAGGGTGGGGCTCAAAAAACACATTGTTCGACTCAGAAGCAGACTTCATTGCCCTCTGCCCATATGGCCCAGGTACATACCCATGCACCATGCTCAATGCACAGGGACTGGCTAAGTACTGACAAGGTAGCTGACACTTGGCCCTGCTGTAGGCAGCACAAGGCCCTCCTGTGACCACTGTAAACTCTAACACCAACACCACAAGCTCAGATATCTAGGACAGGAACTCACACTCACTGTCATGCCAGCATGCTCCATGAGGGGACAGACACATCACCTGGGAGACCCAATGCCAAATCACACTACACCCAACAGCAGGCCCTGTCACACACACCCCTTACACAAGCACACACCCCCGGGGCAGGCAATGGATTTACCCACTCTCACAATGGACATGTGACACAACAAGATCAATCAATAGCCAAAGAAGCATCACAGCCAAAAATCAACATGGCAACACTCATGAGAACATATCAATCTGTCCCCCGCAACATACCCATCCACAAGTGAACATTGAGAGGAATGCTAGGCACATCCAACTACCTGGAGGAACTGTGCCAACTTGAATATGTATGAAACATGGATGTCACATGAAACAGCATTAACATTGTCTCTCTCTCACACACAGGGCAACGTCATGGATATCCCCCCAACAATGGGGGGGAAGAATCACAGTCCCAGGCTCGGCAGGAAGCTGATCCCACCGGCAGCGACGACTCTCAAAACTCCGTGGATGACCCCACCCCACCTGGACCCTCTGGTGCCCAAGCCCCTGCAGCACCTGCTTCAGGTAAATCTGTGCCAACCACCACCCCCATTCCTGCCACATCCCAGGAGACACCCAGGAGCCCTGCCCGCACTGAACAACTGAGCCAGTCTGACCTGGAGGGACAAGGTTCTCGGGGGACCCAGGAGGAGGCAGACAACCCCGCAAATGCCATCCCTCAGGGGTCCCGTAGACCCGATGTGCCCACAACAGCAGGCCAGGCTCGTGTGGGCAGGGGTGGTGGGAGTGGAGGCAGGTGGAGGCGAGAACCTGACCAGCCAGCTGAAGGGACCGGTATGTTACACATACACCACATCCTGGGCACGTACCGGCGTGACACCAGGGCCATCAGCCAGGAAGTGGAGACCCTCACAGAGATTAAGAACCAGCAGGCTGAGCAACACGCCAGTCAACAACAACACCAAGGACGGATGGAGGCAAGACTGGCTGAGCCCCTGGCGGTGCAAACGGACATAAGCCGTTCACTCCGTCGGATCGCCGACAACATGGGCAACGCTCCCTGTGCCCCCAGGCGAAGACCACCACCAGCCACAGGGAGGGAGGAGAAGGAGGATTCGTCCGACGGAGCGTCCCAAGCATCGTCAAGGCCTGCATCTGAGGGTCCCCCGAGGAAGGTGGGTCGTCCACGGAAAAGACCGTGAGAGGCAGCGGACCATCCCCAGGTCACCTGCCCTGGCACCTGGCCCTCATGCGCTACAGCAGCACCTCATTCAATGACATTCTCTGCCACATGGACTTGCTGGTCACAGTCTGACCAATGATGCCAAACACTGTTGTCTGGACTCTGATGACTTCAAATGACAAGGATCTCATCTCCCCCTGTGAACTTTGGATTCTATGCACACTGTATAGAAACTATTTTTCCACACTAAACACGCCCCCACCGAGAATAAAAGTTAATTTCTTTAATTATATGTTGCAGTCACAACCTACGTGTGGGGAAATGTCAAACTATGCCTGAGTGTTGAACTAACTCCAGCCATTGAAGAACCAGAACCTTTTGGACCTGGTGGCGCAGGGTACGCCCTCCGTCTTCTGGGTTCACCTGCTTCATTACACAGAGACACGTGACACTCTGTCGGCGTTAGAAGATTGGATTTATTTAGCTGCAGCTAGTACAGTTATCCTAGAAGTACACAAAGTAGGTTCTCAGGAGACTGCCACTTCACTCTGTGGCGCATCAGATTAAATACTATACAATACAGAATTATTAACAAAACACACGCCCCAAGCAAAGAAGAAAAGAGCCAATAGGGTAAGTGGAAAACAAAGCGGAACCAGTAAGAAGGGTTCGAAAACAGAAAGATCAGATGACTCGAAGAGACCTTTCCTCCAACTGTGTTTGTCATCCCACCCCGAACTAATTTATTAACAGATTACAACTGACTTGCAGGTGGTGAGATACGTTTGTGTGTATTGGAGGACAGGCATGACACAAGAGAATGCTAGCAGGAGACAGTGAAGGCCAGTTGATAAGATATGATCGGGAAAGAATAGTGTGAGCCTACAGATAGTTGAAACAGGGATTAGGAAAGCCAGACACGGATTAGTGTACTCGGCTAGTCCAAACATCAGCTTCACAAACAAGGCAGAGGACTTATTTCGACACCAAACTACGGAAAAAGCAGAATAGACTTCGTTCGCCGTGCTGCCTGAGTGATGGCAACACAAAATGGCGGCGGGTTTACAAAATGGCGGGTCGATTCGATCGTGATCGAAAATCGAAGTTCCTCAGACCCTCCTTTTGCCAGAACTCAGGCAAAATAGACTCATGTTAATCTGAGTCCACATCAATAGCCATGAGATCATCAAACTGTTGTTGTAACATCATCCTTATGTTTTCTGTTACTTGAGGTTTGGGTCTTGAAATGCACATGGTAGCACAAAGATCACAGATAGCGGGACCACAGTGCATACAAAGGCAACAGGAAAATACGATTGTCAAGATTATTCCAAGGAATGTCAATGCTTTCCAACCCCATTTGGACAGTAGTCCCCAAAACCATTCCGTTAAGGACCAATCTCCTTCGTCCTGATGAATAGACTCGGAGATTATATGCAACTTGGAAATAGCTTGGTATACTGTCGGAGCGTCATTAAGAATGAAAATACAACAGCTTGACCCGATCAATTTACATACTCCACCACGATCGGCAAGAATAAAGTCTAAGGCAACTCGGTTTTGCAAGGTCATAAGGCGATCCGCCTGTAGTTCCGCCGTGATATTACTCAAGGCTCCTACAGTGATGTCTATTGTAGTCTCTACGACACGGACCAGTTGCCTTATATTTCTGCTATTGGCCATTGGACCCCAGAAGGGAAGAAAACCTTTAAGGAAATCTCCTCCTTCTTGTCCCGCGATGTCTTTTGAGTCTATAATTCCTCGGCTGAGACGGGTTCGGTGATAATTGACAGAAGCAGTGTAAGTAGGAGAAAGAAGGAAAGCTATGTAGCAAGTACCAGAGAAACCCGTGGGCAACCAGGTATAGGCTCTATCATGACAAATGAAATAGGTGCCTTGAGACGGCACTAGAGGAGGTGAGTTCAGAGAGGAATAAATGTATGTGTAGGAACAATTACTCTTTGGTGCAGTGTCAGAAGAGCGATCGTTTATTTTTAAACAGAAGTTACCTTGATGCGGTACAGTCCAGATTGGTGAGGATTTCTCTTTTCCCATTTTATTATTAAGACTCAACATGTATTGGGTGACGTTCCAATTGGTGTATGCTTTTATTTCATCAATAGAAATCTTGCTGTTCTCCATGATTTTAGCCATAACTACCATACCCTTAATCAAAGAACTATGACTAAAATCCGGATAATTAATTTGTGAAGCAACAGACCGTCTGAATTTACTTTGATATGCATTTGAGAAAATAACAAAGAATGCCCAAGCAGAACCCTCGTAGGAGAAAGGAAGAACTAGAAATGGTATTCCTTTCTCAGTAGTATGCTGCATAAGACCACATACCCAACAATCAGTTGTGTTAACCACTAATTGATGCTGGTGTAATAGTTGGACAAAGGAATTGTTGTAATACTCGGTTCTTCTGACAAGTTCATGTGAAGGAAAAGTATGAAAGAGATGTGGAGAGATAGTAGAAGAAGGCAAAGAGGAGGAAGGGGAGGTGTTTCTTGGCTGCAAAACATAAACTATCCAACCAATAATCGCCAAAGCAATACATAAGGATATCAAAACATATAGAGTTACACTGTAACGACTGTACATTATTTTACAAGATGCTTTCTTCATTTAATTTCTTCTCTCTTGATTACTTGGTGTAGTTTCCATTTTCACTAGTGGATGCTCACGGCAATCTTCCTCAATCACTGAAGTCACGATGCTCAACCGTCCTATGACACTGAAAATCCTGCAGACCTATTGTCACTGCTCAGGTCGTGACCTAGACTCCTACCGTGACCCTGCAACCTAAACAGAACACTACACAAGGGAGAAGAAAAAAATTCAATTGTTCTTTTGTTTGGACCTAAGGTTGTAGTGCTCCTTTCCCAGAACACTCTGATCTTGAAACAATGTTCTTGGTTCAGTCGTATTCAAGCGACGATGCAATGGAATTGCTTCCTGTAAAATGTAATTGTCCTCTTTTTCAGATAATGTCCCATTCAGGTGTGCATCGCTAAAGGGTACAAATCGTGGAACTGTTTCGCCTTCACAGTCACCAACCCCTCTACGAACCCACTGATCAAAAGGCAAGGGCAAAGGTACTTTCTTGCAATGCACACCGTGAAACCAATTTTTCTTTCCTTCAACTTTAACTGCTGTCCTTGTCGTCAGTAGGACCATCCGGGGCTCCCGCCATCTGGGCTCCAAGTTCTTTTTCTTCTGAAAATTTCGGGTGCAGACCCAGTCACCTGGTCGGATGGAGTGACCTGGATCTGTGGAAGCTTCTGGCAGAGCACTCTGAACCTGTCGATGAAGGACATGCAATTTAGTTGTAAGGTCATGCAAATAGTCAATCAACATTGGGTAGGGCAAATCTGAGAACTTTTTAAGACGAGGTATTCCCCATACGTTGGCCAGACGGCTAAACACCACTTCGTAAAGGCTAAGTCCCAGACGAGAGTGTACTGCAGTTCTGGTGGATAGCAGAGCTAAAGGCAAAGCATCAGGCCAATTAAGTCCCGTACTTGCTTGAATCTTCGCTAATTTTAACTTCAAGGTCCCATTGTAACATTCTACTAAACCCGCTGATTGGGGATGATTTGCCGCGTGGAACTTTTGCTTGATTCCAAGACCTGCACAAACTTTCTGCATGACTTGGCCAACAAATTCGCTCCCATTGTCACTCCAGACAATGCGCGGCAATCCAAACCTGGGAAAGAATTCTTTTAGAAGGATTTTGGCTGTGGATAAAGCTGTGTTGTCTTTCAAAGGGTATGCTTCTATCCATCTCAAAAAGGCACATACTACCACCAGAACATATTTGAGGTTGTTGCATCGATCCATGTGAATGTAATCGATTTGCAACACTTCAAATGGGTATGTCGGAGGAGCAAAGTGACCTGCTGGAGTGGGGGTTCCCTTTCCTGGATTATACATCAGACAAACAATACAATGCTTTACTACGTTGTCTGCACATTTCGGGATATTTTCATTCTGCCAAACTGGAGCTAGAAGTTTACAAATGCCTTTTGCACTAAGGTGAGCTGGACCATGAGCCATAGTAACCACTGGGAGTACATAAGCATCCGGTAACAACCAACGTTGATGTTCGGATAATTCTATCCAACAACCCATCTCATCTAACATTCCCGTACTTTCTCTCCACTTGCCTAACTCTCTTTCTGTAGCCTCTTTCTGAATCGTTTTCACTCTTTCCACTGTATTCTCACACATTCCTCTCTCTCTGACCCAATTCGCAGGACCTGCCATATACATTCGACTCATTGAATCTTTCGCTGTTTTCTTTGCTGTTTCATCAGCAAATGCATTTCCCCGTCCAACATCATCCGTAATCTTCTTGTGAGCACTACATTTCACTATCGCTATTTGGACAGGTAAAGCAAGTGACTCAAGGAGATCAGTCACTAACTGACCATGCTGTATCTTAGTGCCATGTGAAGTTAGGAAACCCCTCTCTCTCCAGAGACGCCCAAAATTGAACGCGACACCAAAGGCATACTGACTGTCAGTGTACACGTTCACTCTTTTCCCTTTTGATAATACACAAGCTCTCGTCAGTGCTATCAACTCTGCTGCTTGCGCTGAATTGTGTCTATCACGTGCAGTTTCCACAATCGTATGTAAGGTAGTTACAGCATAGGCTGAAACCGTATCTCCATTAGGCATCTTAAAACAAGAACCATCTACCCATAGAGTCCCATCTGGATTCTCTAACGGTGTGTCTCTCAAATCAATTCTTCCTTTTGTCTCTTCCTCAGTACGGAAGAAACAATCATGCTGATCCTCAACACTCTCCTCATTTGGAAGGGGCAACAAAGTAGCTGGATTTAGGGTATTGCATCGTTTGATGTGTACGTGACTAGCCAATAGCGTCAGCTCGTAACCAGTTAAACGTGCACTCGTGAGATGCTGTGTCTTCGTTCTGTTTAGTAAGGTATCCACTGCATGTGGCACCATGACAATGAGAGTGTTATCTAACACTATCCCAGCAGACTGTCGGATAGAAATTGCTGCGGCTGCTGTGGCTTTCAGACAACTAGGCAATGCTTTAGCTACGGGATCTAACTTAGCCGAAAAATAAGCACATGGCCGCTGTCTATCTCCAAATTGCTGTGTCAAAACTGATAATGCACAACCTTCTTTCTCGTGAACATACAGCGTAAAAGGCTTAGTGTAATCTGGGGTACCCAGTACAGGAGCAGAACACAGAGCAGTGCGTAAATCAGTGAAACTCTTTTGGCACTCTTCAGTCCAAGGAAGGGGCTGAGGCGTATCTTTTAAAGTGAGTGCCAACAAAGGTTTAGCGATCAAAGAGAAGTTAGGGATCCACTGTCTACAATAAGAAGTGATTCCCAGAAAAGCACGTACTTCCCTTTGTGTGGATGGTACAGACATTCGAGCAATCGCCTGAATTCGCTCTGGTGTCAATCGTCGTCCCTCCTTTGATTGGAGATGACCCAAGTAGGTAACCTCTCGACAAACATACTGTAGTTTGGAAGGTGAAACCTTGTGATTCAGCTTAAACAAGTGACGCAACAGTGCAACAGTGACATCTTTACAGATATCTTCTGAATCGGCGGCGACTAACAAGTCGTCCATATATTGGATAAGGGCGGCACCAGACGGCAAGTGAAAAGTATCAAGATGACATTTCAAAGCTTGGCTGTAAATGGAGGGACTTTCACAGTACCCTTGGGGTCCGCGCTTAAATCGGAAGCTTCGGCCTCCTAGGGAAAAACCAAAAATGTCCCTACTCTCTTCTGCAATTGGAATACTGAAGAAGGCATTCTTCAGATCAATAACAGAAAACCAAGTCGCTGTGGAAGGTATCATAGTCAACAAGGCAGTGATATCTGGAACAACAGGAAATTGTGGAATCACAATTTTGTTTACTTCTCGCAGATCAATCACAAACCGGTACACAGGAGGCTGAGAAGGATCAGTACGTTTAAGAACACGAAGAATAGGACTATTGCATGTGTTGCCTCTCGTTTCTTCAACCACACCCTTCCGAATAAGATCATGAATGATTTCTAAAAGCGCCTTTTCACCTTCAGCAGAAATTCGATATTGTGGAATACGTGGTAATTCAACATTGGGTTTGAGAGTGACAATATAAGGTGGTATCTCGAGACAACCCACATCGTTCGGACCCGTGGCCCAAAGTGCAGTCGGAAGAAAAAGCAACTCAGCAGGAAACTGATCTTTAGACAGATACATTGGGGAGATCAACTTCTGACCTAGAGTAAGATGTACGCCTGAAGGAGAACAATATATTGTAGCGTGCATTCTTTTCAATAGGTCTAGACCCAACAGATTCTCACCACAACCATTCGTTAACAGAAGTGAAGCTTCCAAGTCATAAGGACCAATGGAAATAGGCAAAGGACAAGAAACTGGATTGCGAACAGGGGCGCCAGAGAATCCTACAGAAACATTCGTTAAGCCAGACAAAGGTGCCCCAGGGAGTTTATAATGAATCATTGCTCCAGTATCTAGAAGAAATGGCTCTGATATACCCATTGTAGTGACGTTGACATAAGGGCCATTTTGATCTACTGGGATTGGCACAACTCCTCTACTTTGTCCATGGCTGTCCTAGTTGGCATGAAGACTCTCATTCTCGCCTTCAACATAATGGTCCTCATTATAATATTGAGCGGATCTCACATTCTGCTGATCAAAGTAGTTCATGGAATTAGGAGAAGGAAGGGCACGCTGTTCTTGAGTTAACATACCTCGACCTCTACCTCTGTTTGCTGACTCGAGGCCAGCACGACCTCGTGGAGCAGATGACGCTCCATTGCGCTGCAATAAAACCGGACAACTGCTCTTAAAATGACCTTCCTCTCTACAATAGGCACATTGATTAGGACCTAACAAAGGTCGCGGAATGTATGGCTCAGGTTTCTGATACAATCTCTGAAACTGCGGTGGCTGTTGAGTCTGAGGCTGAACATAATGTGGCAGATAAGCTTGCTGCAAGAGAACCTTCGTTTTTAAATCTTTCGTCTTTTTCTCTTGCTTTTCTTTTTCTTCTTTGTCCCTATTCTCGTAATATTGTGCAGTAGCCAATATCTGGGCAGAAGAAGAAACAGCCCAAGAACTTTCCGAATCCTTTAATTTGTGTGACAGCTCAGGAAGCAAATTGAATACAAATTTGTCCACGAATAGTCGCTGTCCACCCTCGGTAGCCATGTCCTGACCACTATGATCGATAAATGTCTCCTCGAAACGAGTAAAGAAATCAGAGACACTTTCATCTTTCTTTTGTTTGCATGCTGCTAGCTTATCCCAATTCACTCTCAATGCAGGCATCACAGTTTTCATTAACGTAATGATTCTACCAGGAAGCTCCGAGATCAAAGCGTCAGGCTTTGCACCACCCACTTGGTCTCTATCTGTATCAGCTATGACATCCCAAGTAGCAACCAGTTCCTGTGCATGATCCTCTCTACGAATCTTAGCCCATATTGTCTGTGGGACTACATTACCCATTAACATATCAATATCTGCCAGATTCATAATACAAGCATCGATTGTCTGCGATAATTCTTTGTAATAACCTGCAGGGTTCTTACGAGGATCTGGTAGAGTCTGCTTAAGGGCCAAAACTTCAGATCTCTTCCATGGTACATGTACCCATATACGCTGAAAGTGAGCTGGAATAGCTGGATTAGCACCTGCTGCCGCAACTTCTTACTTCCATACTGGAGGAACCTCTCTCATAGGGTAATTTTTCGATGTCAGTTTAACCGACGGATCAGAATCAAGAAAAATCTGAGAGAACAATAAGGTTCTATAAGAGATGAGTGTCCTTACATCTTCCTCAACTTTGGAACCTACAATAAGTCCTTTTTCAAAATCGGCTTGGACATCTAACAAATCTTGTGAGATCGGACTCGAACTCACATCTTCCCATTCTTTAATGAGAATATCGCACATTACATTAAAAACATACCTTTGCGTAGGTGCATTCCATTGCAAAAAGGTAGGCATAATATCAGACATACTATATTGTGGACCCTTCTTGATCCATCTTCATGCAAGAGAATCTAGCTTCTCTCATTCCTTGAAATCTGGGAACTGACTACGAGATTGTCTTCGAGCAAAAGCTGGAGACGCATTAAGAGCTCCAAAGAAAGGAGATAAGAATACTAGTGACAGAATCTGTGAGACGCTTACGCATAGACGGTGAATTAGACATCAGAACTGGAGACAGAATATTAGGAGAATTATCAAGAGAAGAACTAGAAATCATAGGAGGAGCAGAAGGCAAAGGAGAGCTAAGATCAGGAGATGAAGGCTGAGAAGTTGAAACTAATGGTAAAACCTGCAAGGGCGGTAGTACTGGAGGAGGCAAATGCTGAAGAGCCGGAACCGGCAGAGGTACTACCAGCAACTGAGCAGGCTGTAATGGCTGAGGCACATTGGCATTTTGCGCATAGGGTGGAGGCAACCTCAATAAACGGGACATTAGGGGATCTTCTTCTATATCTTCCTTGTTATCAGAAGGAGAAACAGGCAACACCGGATAGCATTTATCTATCGCCATACGATGTTGTCTTTCTGAAATTTCAGTCGCATTGTCAATTTCATCATTCTTGAACTGTTGGGCAGCCTGTATAATCGTCATACCCTGTGCTTTCCTAGCTCGTTTTGCTTGTTTAATTTCTTTCTGTTTGGCTTCCTTACGCCAAAGGCGAAGAGAGTCAAACATTGCCGGCCGGGCTTTTCTTTTGAACAAAACTGTTTCTAAATTATCTAGCACATCAGGGTCAAAACTACCGTTTTCTGGCCATTTAAGAACACCATCTTTCTTCGTGTAACGAGTCCATGTCTTGCTAAAGGCAATGGGGCTGATACCATGTTTCGAGTAGATCTCATATGTGGGAGTTCCAACCGAAGGAATCGGACAAGAGTCCTCAAATCGGGAGTCCCTATTACAACCAAGACAACAAATTCTTCCAAACTTAGTCAGACCAGGCATTTCACAATGTCTCTGGACTGTTCACAAACTTCAAGGGAGTAAAACTCAGTTTACGCAGCACAAATGCACTTACCCTCGGCTTTAGTCGTTGCAAAAACTAAATCTAAGTAACCTAAGGACATCAAACAAAGAGCCAAAATTTGTGGGCGCGACCCACGAAAATACTTAACTTAACTAAGGACGTCTTCTTCCACCAACAGAGGCCCATCTATCGTCTCGCTTTACCATACATCACCAAAGGAATGGGCCAAAGCAGGGCAGCAGTCAGGGCAGCGGTCGCCAGTAGCCGTCAGGAAGGAGTAACCGCGCTGAAAAAGACCTTCTGACCACTTTCGACATACAGGGGTCGCTTAGTGTGGCTCGCGAACCCTCCGGAATTTTCTTGCGAGGTTCCTCACGACCTTCGAGCAGAACCGGTACCACTGAAGCCGCCCCACGTTGGGTGCCAATTGAAGAACCAGAACCTTTTGGACCTGGCGTCGCAGGGTACGCCCTCCGTCTTCTGGGTTCACCTGCTTCGTTACACAGAGACACGGGAAACTCTGTCAGCGTTAGAAGATTGGATTTATTTAGCTGCAGCTAGTACAGTTATCCTAGAAGTACACAAAGTAGGTTCTCAGGAGACTGCCACTTCACTCTGTGGCGCATCAGATTAAATACTATACAATACAGAATTATTAACAAAACACACGCCCCAAGCAAAGAAGAAAAGAGCCAATAGGGTAAGTGGAAAACAAAGCGGAACCAGTAAGAAGGGTTCGAAAACAGAAAGATCAGATGACTCGAAGAGACCTTTCCTCCAACTGTGTTTGTCATCCCACCCCCGAACTAATTTATTAACAGATTACAACTGACTTGCAGGTGGTGAGATACGTTTGTGTGTATTGGAGGACAGGCATGACACAAGAGAATGCTAGCAGGAGACAGTGAAGGCCAGTCGATAAGATATGATCAGGAAAGAATAGTGTGAGCCTACAGATAGTTGAAACAGGGATTAGGAAACCCAGACACGGATTAGTGTACTCGGCTAGTCCAAACATCAGCTTCACAAACAAGGCCGAGGACGTATTTCGACACCAAACTACGGGAAAAGCAGAATAGACTTCGTTCGCCGTGCTGCCTGAGTGATGGCAACACAAAATGGCGGCGGGTTTACAAAATGGCGGGTCGATGCGATCGTGATCGAAAATCGAAGTTCCTCACCATCCATACCCGGGGAACTGAGTCTGGTACAGGACACACATGTGTCACAATGTATCATCCAATACAGACATGGCGCACAATACTCACCCGTGATGGCCTCAAGCTGCTGATACTGTGCGGACAGACCAATTTGGGTGAGTAACATTAAGGCATAGAGGTCATGGCTCATGTGGATGTTCCCGGAGAGGGAGTACCAGGTATGTTTGGCCAGGTGGGAGAACTATGTCCTGCATGCTGGAGTACAGTGGATGTGAAGAATCGGGGCACGCTGGTTGTTAAATGTCAGATGTTAGTGTCCCTGTCCCTGGCATCAGGGGACAGTTGCGGGTGGTGGTGACTGTGCCATACCAGTGATGCTGTGCTTGACACGTTTGTACTACATGCACACATGTGCAAAGTGTGAAGGGGAAGTGTGCCACATAGTGCAACATCACACATGACATGTGTACACAGGTCATCACACATCAATTGTACAAATACATGAGGAGACATGTGCAATATCACGGCCTGACACACCTAGGCCCTGCACATGTAGGACTGCAATGACAATGACTTGATGTACATCCTAGTGTGAGTCTGAGACCTCCATTCCTTTCGTGTGCGCATCCTATCTCCAGTGTAGGCGTGTGAAACGCACCGTACACACGCTCTGAGGGTGTGTGTATGGTCCGTATCACTAGAGTTGTGGGGCCGTAGGAGTACGCGTGGTATGGACCGTATCACTATAGTAATGGTGCCGTAGTAGCACGCGTGGTACGGAACGTACAAACGTACGTGTACTACCAGTGCGTACACGTACGTGTACTACCAGTGCCTACACGTGTGTGTACGCACTGGTAGTACACGTATGTGTACTACCAGTGCGTACACGTATGTGTACGTGTACTACCAGTGCCTACACATATGTGTACTACCAGTGCGTACAGGTACGTGTCAAACGCACTGTGCCACTGGTGCCGTAGGGGTACGTGTGAAACGCACCCTACCTGTGTGTGGATTCGAAATTTACAGAGGGGACACATAAGGGACAAGTATTAGGCACTAAATGCATCCTGGTTGTCATGGATACAGAGTTTTCAGTTCAAATTTTTCCATCAGGTGTCCTGGAAAAGTCAGTTGGCCCCAAAATATAATGTTGCAAAGTGGTTGTTGACTTGACATGATGCTCAAAATTTGAACGATGCAAATGCTGTCACTGGTGTATGTGGAAAGGGATTGGAGTAAATGTAAGATGCAAATGAATCTGACCAATCACTATGTATTCCTCCAAATGAATGCCCCTCAGCAAGACAGATATAAGTCAGCCAGAACCCATTAGAGGGCACTTGCCTGCACAACTTTCCTGTCGACAACATTGTTGCTGTCTGTGCTTCCTCTGGCACCATGTCAAGGTCTGTGGAGAGGGCCCAGCCATTCACCCAGGAGGAGAATGAGGCATTGCTGGATGTCATCCTCCCACAATACCCCAGCCTGTATGGGAGACCAGGGGAGTAGGTGAGTGCTGACTCCGCTACCTTTGACTCTGCACCTTTTTTGCGACTGTCACTTCTGGCATTGTGTCCAGGTGTGACAGACATGCAATGTTGTTTAGAGTGGGTCCCGGGGGGGGGGATGGCTTATGTCTCTCATGCAGAGCATGATGTAGTTCATGTGTGCACTCCTCACTTGCATTGTGCTTACTGTGACATTCACTGCATAGTGCATGACACATTCAGCCTGGCTAATCCTTTGTGGCATTTTTGGTCTATAGTCCTGAGGTGATTCTGGGGTCCCCCCGGTGTGACAGGTGACTGTACCCACAGATGTGTGTGAGTTGAGTGAGGCTGTGGTGAGAGTGTCCAAGTGATGTGTATGCCCCCTGGACATTAATGTGTGTGAATGTTCCTTGTCATGTGGGTGAGTGTCTATGTGAAGTGTTGCACCACAGCTGCATGGAGTAGGCTACAGCTCTACTGATCTGATGTAAGAAGTAAGTCATGCTGTGTGTCTGACTTGCTGAGCTAGCCCCACACCTGTGACACCCCACAGGCAAGTGGCACATGTGCAGAGTGAGGTTTGTATCCGCTGTTGCCAATGCCAGGTGATTGATCTGTGCCTGTGTGTGTCTGTGTACTCTGCTGAGGTTGCGTCAGTGGCCTGGGGCATGTAACTGCTTGGAGGTGATCTCCATCAGCCTGGTGTTGCTTGTGATGCACAGTGTGTGCCATGATCACGGAGTGTGTCGCAACCCTCATGCCACCTGTGTACTTTCAATGCCATGTAGTGCATTGGGGCTTCCACAGAGGACAATGTCCATCTGACAAAGATGCTATTCCTTGCCAGCATCCTATGCCCTGTTCAACATATCAAAGATGTTCAAATGTGTGTCTCTTTGACATGGAGCAGGTGTAGTGATGTTGTCTCACTTTGTAATCCTCACAGGTAACTGCCTACGAGAAGGGGGAGATCTGGAAGCGGGCCGTCAGGGCCGTGAGATCGGCGGATGGTCGCAGTCGGCGCCTAGCCCAAGTCCGAAAACGGTGGCAGGACATCCGGTGCTGGACCCAGAGGATCGCCCGGGTCCAGCTGGGGAACTCACCTCCACGCCCCCACGGCGGGTGCCGACGCCTGACCCACCAGATGAAGCGTGTCCTGGCAGTGGTCTTCCCTGACATGGATAGGCAGTTCCAGGAGAGACAGCAGCAAGGAGGGGGTAGGTACATGTGTGTTTGTTGTGTATCACCAGCTTTTGGAAGTGCTCAGTCACCTGGATACACTGCCAGGGTTTATATGTGCAGTGCATATCCTGTTCCCCCAAGTCAACCGGTGCTGTTATTCCTCCCTTCCCCTCCTTGACATGTGTTCCCTGGTCTGTGTGTAATCACTATTGCACATGGTCATCTAGGCTGCCAGTTAATCCAAGTGCACATTGCTTTCTGCATCATGTGTGGGGGCGGTCTGTGACATGTGTTGGTACCTTGCCTGTGCCCTGTCCTGTTCAGTCATTTGGGGGTCCCTATTTGTTGGCACTGATGATGAGTCTCAACATAGGAGTGTGAGGTTTCAAATGAACACACTTGCAGCATGCATGACCGATGTTGTGGCATCAGACATGATGTGCATGAGTGGGAAATATGCATAGTGCCAGGACGGGTGCTCGTGTTACAGTTAGATCATTCCAGGACCATGGAGCAGTGTGCCCACTACAGTCCCCTGAGACACCCTTGCCTCGTAATCATGTGTGTCATCCAACACTGTGCCCATTCTCTGTGTGTTCAGCATAGGTTGGCCTCTGTGGCATTGTTCCCTGGCCTCATTTGTATTTATCTAAAGTGTGCTACATGTGTCCAGTATACAGGGAGACCCCATTTGGCTTGTGCATACTCACACTGGGCAGTGCCTGTGTGTCTATTCACAACTATCTGTTGATGGTTGTTTGTCACAAATATGTGTTGGCAGCCTCACAAGGTGATGTGGAGTGCATTTTTGTAGACCCTGATTAAGAGGTGTCACTTCTTGATCTGTCTCAATCACATTGTCTCAGGTATGGGGTGTTTGTGCGGGCGAGGCCTACATGTCCAAACCTTATGTCTCCTTGCCAGGTCTGACCTGTTTGTGATAATTGTCTGGACAGACACTCAACATGCAGTGACCCAGTCATGTTGTGCAGGGTTTGATGCTTGTGCTTTGCAGCATGTGTCAATAGTTTAAATACACAATTCCTGCTCATCCATTTTTGGCACCAGTGTGTGGCCCAGATATTACATAGTTTTGTCTTTGTGTGCTGACATCTGTGTGGACATTCTGGCTTGCCATGGGGGTGTCTCCTAAGTGCAGGTATGCCTTATTCTAACACAATTGCAGGCCCATTAGCTTATGCATTGGCCTGTGTTTGGACATGTGTGCCACTCCACATGACAGGCAGTGGGTCAGATGTGTTGCCAACTGTGTCATCATGGTACGGATGGCCATGTGACAGGTGGCATGATTCAAGTTGTTAGTCAAAAAGTATTGTACCTTGGCACTCACTACACTTGTCAACATGTCTTCATGTTTTCAATGCTTGAGTTTGATGTTTTGTTGTGAAGGACAATAATGAGCCTGCATGACCGATGTCTCCCAAGGAAGTGCACAAGAAACCACCTTTACACTTTCAGGGAACACGCTGGCACATTTTAAAATAAAGGCACAGTTCGAATAAGACTGTTTTTCAGATTATACATATCCATGTTCCCACAGTGTGGTGGAATTTGTGTAACTCCTTGGTTGTTGGTGATGCCAACTTACGAGTGTCAAGTCATCCAGAACGCCGTGGTCCCATGTATATGTACTTTCTGAAACACCATTTCTTTCTAACAGTGGCTTCTTTGAATAAGGCTGGCAGCTTATACAATGACTGGGTAAATGTAGTTTGGTGTGCACCTCCTTGTGAGACTTCTTTTATACAGGCACATGTGTGTTCTGTTCACAAAGTGGCACATTCACACATTCTAAATATGTCAATTGTGTAAAGTGGTGTGATTCCCAAGGGATCAAAATGCATTTTGTTTGGGTTTCCAAAGTACTTACAGGTCCCTGAGTGTGGGGACACCTTTAGCATTGAGGTATGGTATTTAGCCTTGGGTGCACCAATACTGTTTCATTCCCGGTAAACAAGAGGTGGCATGACTTCATAGTATTGCTGTGCTCAACTGTTCCCAGACACTAGCTTCTCAGTATATTTCTCAGACAAGTTTTTGGCTGGAGTGTCCTATTTTTCCTAGTTTCCAAGTGGCATGGTGGGTCAACCAACTGGGGAGTACAGGGCTTACATATGTGCGGAGTCATCTAGATGTTACTCATGATGCATTGCCTGATATGCACTGTGACCTATTTTGTTTGGACTCATGTGTCAGATGTATACTGGTGACTGATTCTTTTTCTGTATCTTCACCTTGCCCACAGCATCATCGGAGGAAACCGAGGGAGACACCTGCACGGACCTGGAGTAGGGATCCAGCACCGGTGCTGGCGAGTCTGCGGAGGCAAGTGGCACGGAGGGCGAGGGGAGTCAGTCGGAGGACCTGTCTGGTGGCGAGCCCAACTACGACGCTGACGGGTCCGAGGCTGACCTCATCGAGGGGGCGGAGGCTGCTACAACACCTGGCAGCCGCCCAACATCTGTCCCCGCCTCCTCCATTCCCATCACCGCCCTCCCAGTTGCTCCGGCCCCTTCTGTCCGTACAGGGCACCACCATGTCTCCTTCGAGCCAGGCACCGCACCCCCTGCCCCTGTCACCCCTGCTGCCCTCACTGCAGAGTCTGTGGACATCCAGTGGCAGTTGCAGGTTGGGCAGACATCAATGCTGAATGTCCTCCATGGCCACACCAGACTGCTGACACAGATGGTGTCATTCATGGAGGGCATGTCAGCAACGATGTCTGACCAATGGATGTTTCTGCGATCCATGGACTCTTCGCTGACGGCAGCAGTGAGTCTCCTGCAGCGCTTCGTCCCCCCCACCCCAGCCCCATCCACACTTCCCACTCCCATACCTGTCCCATGCACACACAGACATTCCCAAGCACGCACCCCACCAGACACAGGCAGCACACCACCAAGTAAGGGCAAGCGCACACCTCCTGTCACGCACACTCAGGGGGATAAAGGCACACCCACTGGGTCAGGGGCACACAGACATACACGCAGCCACAGTCTGAGTCCGCATGCCTCACGACCCGGGACTTCCAAAAGCACTCCCCTTGGCGCCCCGCCACACAGTCAGACAAGGAAAGCTACATGTCTGTGCTGGCCCTCAGCCCCACTGTGTCACCACCACGGGCAGGGGAGTTGAGTCCCCCCCATGTCCACCCCTCCCCCAGAAGTGCTGCACCCCATCCCTCGGACCTCCCCCCTCCTTTGTGCCTGTGGCTTCTTCCGGTGCAGGGGATACTCTGGACGACCTGGCAGAAGTGTGCAGCAACGAGCTCATCTCCACCTTTGGCGCTGCCCCACCCCCTGTGGTGGAGGCGTCCAGCCCTGCACCCACCACACCTACCCTTACACCCCTGTCCCTGCAGTGCCTGGTCCTTCCCCACATGATGCCCCCCCCCAGTCGAAGAACCTGAGGGTTCCACTGTGCAGGCAAGCTAGGGGAGACGCGTGCCCATGTGTCCCCCCAAGGACTTCTATTCTGGTCTGGCCATTGGCCTTTGTATATATTGTTATTTCCAAAATGTTGTTTTATGCTGAATAAAGCATTTTATTTTTCCTTTGAACACTATTGCATTTCAGGTATTGATGTTGGTGCTGAGGCTCCAGGAGTTGGTGTTGTGGTAATGTGTTATGTTTCTGAGAAATGTTCTAGTCTGATGGTCATCTGCGTGCCATCACAAGGTCTCTGCAAAGTATGTTTGGTCGTGTGTTATTTGTGTTTTTAGATATTGTACCAAGGAGTGTTCCTTCCTCTGTGGCACCTGACATCTAAACCAGCTTGTATTAGGGCCTACCCATGAAAAAGGACATACCCTCGATCTTGTCTGGTCCACCATGCCTCGAATGGAAATCCTGGGGGTCAGCCCCGGCATTTGGTCGGATCACTATCTGATCAAGTGCTGGGTCCCAGGAGAGCCTGTAACTGCGGCCCCTCCACAAACAAGGAGGAAGGTACGTCCATGGAAGAAGATCGAGGCCGACTCCTTAGTCACAACTCTTCTCTCCTCCCTTCCTCCCAAGAGGAAGCAGGGGAACCTGGACGTAGAGACCTTGACCATCATGACCTGGATCCGCTCTGCTCTAGACAAGCTAGCCCCAGAACGTTTAGAGCTCACTCGGAAAAAAGGGAAAGGAGCTCCTTGGTTTGATGCATCCCTTAGGGAAAGGAAGCAGGCTCTCAGGAAGGTGGAGCGTAGCTGGAGACGGGATCACGGGCCTACAGAGGCACTAACATACAAAGCTCTTCTGGCCAGTTATAAACGGGCCATCCTGGCTAGAAAAACCGCCTTCTATGAAGGACGGATCAGGGAGGCAACGAATAAACAAAGGGAAACCTTTATTATTCTAAGGGAACTCACCCAGCTGAATGACAAAACCAGCGGTCTGGCCCAGCCTGACTGCGACACCTTTCAGGGATTCTTCCTCCAGAAGGTGCAGGACATCCTGTTGGATATCTCTACGCTCTCTGATAGCCTACCAACGCAACTCGGTACAGACAGCTTGCAGTCTGTGGGAGCTTTGCTTAATTTCCCAACCATCAACGGAGAGCTCCTGACAGAACTGGTTAGCCGTATAAAATCAGGATCCTCTAGTGATCCCTGCCCTCCGAAAATTTTCAAACTAGCCTTACCAGGTATCCAACCCCAGCTGCTGCAGCTAATCAATGCTTCATTGGAAGCGGGTTACCTCCCAGCATCCCTGAAGGAGGCCAGGGTCTCCCCACTACTGAAGAAAGCAGGTACTGACCCTAAAGTACTAAAAAACTACAGGCCTATCTCTCAACTGCCTTTCCTAAGCAAGATCTTGGAAAAACATGTCCTGAACGCAGTTACCAACTACCTTGAGGAACACCATCTCCTACATGCCAGGCAGGCAGGATTTCGACCACAACATAGTACGGAACTGGTGATGGCCACGGTCACCGACGAGCTAAGAGTAAGAGCTGATAATAAACAACCCTGCGCTCTGATTCTGTTAGACCTCTCGGCAGCTTTCGATACGGTCAGCCATCCCATCTTGCTGAGTCGTATCGCGAAGCTGGGGATTGCTGGCCAGGCATACAAGTGGTTGGAGTCCTTCCTGTCGGGTCATACTCAGAGGGTCCAGTTGGGGGACCAGTTATCAGAGAGTAGGGAGGTGACCTGGGGGGTGCCTCAAGGATCCGCACTCTCCCCCCTACTGTTTAATATCTATCTGCAACCCCTGATTGAGGAACTCACGCGTAAGAACTGTGAGGTCTTTAACTACGCAGACGACACGCAGTTACTGGTCCAGCTGGGTGATACACCAGAGGCCCAGGAATCAGTCAGAGATCTACTGAGATTCACGGTCAACTGGATGACTAACAACTTCCTTAAGGTTAATGCAGATAAAACGGAGGTTTTGGTGGTGACCAACATAGCCAATCCCTGGGATGATCTGTACTGGCCCCCAGAACTCGGCAAAACCCCCAGCCCTGGGACGGTAGTGAAGAGTCTTGGCTTAAAGATCGATGCGGCTCTCACTATGGCCCCCCAAGTGTCGGCTGTGGTAGGTTCCTGTACTGCCGTGATGCGGCAGCTACGTAAACTTACTGCCATTCTCTCTGCCTCCACGCAGCAGACTATTGTCTCAGCAACTGTCATCTCGAGGCTAGATTATGGCAACGCTCTGTACCTGGGCCTGTCACAGAAGCTGATGAGGAAACTGCAAGTCGTGCAAAACGACGCTGCCAGACTGGTCTTTTCTCTTCCCAGAAGTGCACATGCATCTACTCTCCTTCGCAAACTGCATTGGCTTCCAGTGAAGCTTAGGGTCCATTTCAAAGGCCTCTGTATGGCCCATAAAGCACTTTTTGGCAATGCCCCGGAATATGTCAAACAGCGCCTAAGGAAGTATGTTCCCGGTAGGTCCTTACGCTCTGGGTCTGTCCCAAATCTGGTCCAACCCAGATTCAATCTAAAAACTAAAGGTGGTAGTGCTCTCTCAGTGCTCATCCCTCAACTTTGGAATGGTCTGCCTTCTAGCCTCAAGGAGGAATTCAACCTTCTTTCCTTCAGGAAAAAATTTAAGACATTTCTGTTTGGTACGGTAACATCTTCGGTCTAATTGGAGTTGGCAGATGGTTGGGAGGCGGTACGATGTTGTTGGTCGTCTGTTTAGCGCTTAGAGACCAGTGGTGATAAGCGCTCTATAAGAACCATATAATATAACATAACATAACATAACATCTTCTCTGCAGAGAGTTGCACAATTGTTGTGCTGACCTGTGTCTACATTTTCTTTGTTGGTGACGGATCCCTTCAACTATGGCCATGCGTGCTCAGCAATGTCTCCGGCTGCATCGTCTGTGCCATCCTTGCTAGTCACTGTACTTGTGCATTGAGTATGTTGAAATGCCTTCATGGTGAAATTCTCCTTTTTCAGCACTATGCATGTGTGTAATCCCAGCCTAGCACACATATGGTACTTGTTCTGCAGGGTATTTGGGCACCTGACTCACAATTGTGGGCATTGTATCTGCGGGAACTCCACCCTATTCCTTCCATGAGAGACAACATCTTGGTGGCTGGCCCAGCACCTGTACATTCCTATCAGTCCTGGGATGTGCGTGACAGTGTGTGTTCCCTTTGGCTCTCTTAGTTTAGTGGGCATTGCAATGACTGTACAGTCTTGTGGCATGATCTCAGTGTGTGTATTGTGCTGCATCCGCCAGGGGTGGATATGCATGTGTCATTTGTCCTCACACCCACATGTGGTGTGTCATGCAGTGGGGGAAAGACATCCATCCTCCTGGGAGTGGGACACTGCTGTCAGTGATGTGTTGTTATGGCACTATCAACATAGTTGAAAATTAGGGATGCGTACATACACCCATGGAGTTGTGGTCGTCTGATAATGATGTCCACACCCCATGTCTCTGTCCACTGGTGGGAGTGATAGGCACCGACCCCCATGTCTCTGTCCACTGCTGGTATTCCTCTGCACCCACACCCATGACTCTGCCCACTGCTGGGAGTTATAGGGACCCACCCCCATGTCTCTGTCCACTGCTGGTATTCCTCTGCACCCACCCCCATGTCTCTGTCCACTGCTGGGAGTGATAGGCACCCACCCCCATTTCTCTGTCCACTGCTGGTATTCCTCTGCACCCACCCCCATGTCTCTGTCCACTGCTGGTATTCCTCTGCACCCACCCCTCACATGTCTGTCCACTGCAGGGAATCCTATGCAGCCACCCACCCACCCACCCACCCGCCCCCTTGGTGCAGTACACTGCTGTCCTGGGCATACAGACACCCCAATATACTGGTAATATGCTGCACCAGGCCGTAAGCCAACATTTGTGGCGTGTGTATGCCTTGTATCCAAAATGTACAGGTGCCGTAGGGGTTCGGATGATACGGACCGTACCCCCGCATTCATAGGGTGTGTACGGTTCGTACCACGCGTACCCCTACATCACCACTAAAATGGTGCTACGGTCCGTACACACGCCCTCAGAGCATGGGTACGGTCCGTACCACGCGTACCCCTACGTCACCACTACAATGGTGGTACGGACCGTACCTACGCTCTGAGGGCGTGGGTACGGTCCGTACCACGCGCACCCCTACGTCACCACTAAAATGGTGGTACGGTCCGTACACACGCCCTCAGAGCATGGGTACGGTCCGTACCACGCGTACCCCTACGTCACCACTACAATGGTGGTACGGACCGTACACACGCCCTCAGAGCATGGGTATGGTCCGTACCACCATTGTAGTGGTGATGTAGGGGTACGCGTGGTACGGACCGTACCCACGCTCTGAGGGCGTTGGTATGGTCTGTAGCACCATTTTAGTGGTGACGTTGGGGTACGCGTGGTACGGACCGTACTCACGCTCTGAGGGCGTGGGTACGGTCCGTACCACCATTGTAGTGGTGATGTAGGGGTACCCGTGGTACGGACCGTACCCACGCTCTGAGGGCGTGGGTACGGTCTGTAGCACTATTGTAGTGGTGACGTAGGGGTACGCGTGGTACGGACCATACCCACGCTCTAAGGGCGTGGGTACGGTCCGTACCACCATTGTAGTGGTGCCGTAGGGGTACGCGTACACGTCCACTTCCGTTGCTGCGGTATGCAGGGATTGGTGGACACGCACCCCGAAGTGACCAGACCCTGGAGGTAATGTATGTCCTCCATATAGTATATTTTAATTTGGGTAGTGGGTATGTTTCATGCCCCTCACCCCCCCCTTGACCCATGGGTGTTGTTCTCACCTTCTGCAGCGTGCGCGTCGGGTTCGGTGCACCAGGTCATAGGCTAGGAGGACAGGGATGACACGTAGGATGGGGTCCATGTCTGTCCGTGGCGTACCGGGGCTCCTTTCTCGCGTCAGACTAAGGTGTCCGGCTTTTTTTAGCTGCCGTAAAAAAATTGCTGTGCGGAATGACGTAGGGACGACTCGTACTTGCTGGTCCGTAAAAACGCTGCCTGACTCCGTACGGACGTCGCGTACACGCTGTCCAGGGTCAGAATAGTAGGTATTTTTTTGCCGTACGGTGTTTTGTACGAATCGTATGGAAATGGTATTTCTGTACGAATCATACTTGCTGGTTTGTACGGTGGATTTCCCGGGTACGAGTCGTACGGAGAATACGCTCCGTACGACCATTCGTACCCGGGTTTTACAGGATTGGAATCGGCACCAAAATGTAATATATAAATATCTATTTCCTTTAAAACAATTGATAAAGTATTAATTTTAATTTATTTTATAATTTTATAAATATATAAATATTTACAAATAAATATTTCTTTATTTACATACACTTATAACGTAAAATCTAATAAATAAAACATTATATTATAAATTAAAACATTAAAATAGTTAATAGTCTTTAAAATTACATTTTGCACTCCATTGAGTGCAACAGTAGGGAAAGTGTTGGATAGCGGATGGGTAAACATTACTATTCCCACTCCATTGAGTGCAACAGTAGGGAAAGTGTTGGATAGCGGAGGGGTAAACAATACTATTCCAACTCCAGTGAGTGCAACATTAGGGAAAGTGTTGGATAGCGGAGGTGTTAAAATTACTATTCCCACTCCAGTTAGTGCAACAGTAGGAAAAGCGTTGGATAGCGGAGGGGTAAAAATTAATATTTACACTGGAGTCAGTTCAAAATTAAAAACAAGCAAATTGACAGCAGCACAAAAGATTTTAAAAAACAAAAAAATAAAACATATGTAAAAGTTTTAAATATTACAAAAGATAGAAACAGATTAGAATTTTAAAGAGATCTAACAAATACCCAGAAAGATTATTTTAAAAAATTCAAAAATAATTTAAAAACAAAAAACAATTTTTTAATAGAAATGTTTTAGAAACGAGAACATTATTTATCACATAAATGTAATATTTTGTATTTCCTAACCTATAACACCACACAATTCACAACCCACATTTATATATTTGTTTTATGTACCTCCAAAATGAACATAATTAATTATCAATTAAATAAATATTATTAATTTAACAAAAATGTAAAAAAATAAAAATTAATTTACTCCCCAAAAGTTACCCCTATAACAACAAACCACATACAAAAAATAACAATAAACACTTACCATAAATACGTATCAATTGATAAATTATTATTAATAATAACCTAATTGTTAATTAATTAAACATAAATGACTTTACACCTTCTACCACAATAAACACCACAACCCACACCTAAAAATCATTGCACAATTTCCATAAATAATTTTACATTAATAAATGAATATCAATTAACAACAACTTATACCCTTTACCACTATAAACCCCACAACTTACATAAGAAATTGATTACGCAATTGCCATATTAAATATTAATTAGCATTATTAATTAATTATAAATAAATTACTTCCCACCCTATTCTTCAATAAACCCCACCACCCACTCCTAAAAAAATGAAACAATTAACATAATTAATTATAAATATATTAATTAATAATGATTAACAACCATGTAATAAATATTTAATAATAAATTATTACTTCCCATCCCATTCTCCTGTGAACCCACAACCTGCTCCTAAAATAATGACACAATTAACATAATTGCCAATTAATGAATAATAATTAACAGCCAATTAATAAATAATTAATAATAAATTTATTACCACAATCAACACTTTAAAATTTAAATTAAAGGAATACTAATACATGAAAAAAATAATCATTAACTTATTATAATTACATTAATTTCCACCGTATTCCCCTATAAACCCACAACCCACCACAGAACTTAAAAATGCAAAATTTGATTAAGATAAAATTAATAACTACTAAAAACACATATATTAAAAAACAAAACAAATTCCTAAATAAATAATAGATCACATACTTTTAAAATACATACTAAAATACATAACACTAATTAAAACATCGATATTTTAAGCAAATATACTTTTTGCCAACAATATTAACAACTTTGATATTTCCAAAAACTATATTTCTTACCCACAAGTCGATATTCTTGACCACGATATTCTTCCTGTCGATATTTCTGTATCACGGTATTTAAAACTCGATATATGCGTATGTCGACATTTTAAACTCGATATTCTGTCTGTGCCCCATTGTAGAAAGGCCCTTTGAATATCTGATGATTTGGATGAGTGCGCCTTAGTTTTTGTGTCTACTAAAGATAAGATCTTATTACTAACTTGCCGTTCTCTGGCCTGTATATTCGCTTTCTTCATAAACCCTTTGGAAATTTGCAGTGTTGGCAGTATTTCCTAATGCGTAATAATATTCTTACATGTCTATTTGGCTTGGTTGAACAATTGCTTTGTTGCGGTATTACTGGTTTTAAAAAATGCAATACTAGCCTGATTCAGAGCAACTTCCAATTTAATGGCTTTTTAAGAATACCTCTCTTTGTAGCCGTATCTCTTTAGTTGTAATATAACCCTGGTTTGTGGCCTTGAAAGCTTCCCATGCAGTACTGTGCATGCGGTATTAGATATCGGACCTAAAGAAATTTGAGATCTCCTAATAGACCTCTGAGCACCACTCCTCATCCTCCAACTTTACTTAGGTAGGGGAGTGTCTGATATTGGTGCATACATTGTGGCTAAAGTTAACTTTGTTTTATTTATCATTCCATTAATAAATGCCTATCTTCCCTCCAAACCTGTCTGCATAATTTTCATCTGGAAGGGGATATGCTTACCAATATATATCCGAAAACCTCTGTGATCAGCCCTAGCATTCGAGAGACAGTAAATCCCAGTCCATTGTTAAAGAATTTTACCAGAACTGATTTTGTTTCTGTTCATAAACTGTGTTTCCTGTAAGAGCACAATATCAGGGGTATGGCCTCTTAGCCAAATGTCGACTGACTGAGTTTTGCGCTTATTGTTAACGCCATTGGCATTACATTATATTATCCTCAAGTTTAGTATTTGCTGTGCCTTCGCCCTGTATTTAAGAAAGAAGTGCTCCTTAATAGTATTTGATTTCCCCTATATTTAAAGTGTAAGTAAAGTGACTCATGCTTTATAATAATTCTATTTTCCCTTATACAATGCATCACATGTAAATAAAGTAACGTGTGCATTAAGCAGCCTATGAATCTATTGAGGCCTTGTCTAATAGGCTGGTGTCACCTAAAGTGCATTGTATAACGTAAAGTTCAATTTGTGTCTTTTAAATACCTTTCCATTTTATACCGGTTTTCATATTTTTCATTACCTTCTCTACCTTCCCCTTTACCTCTATCATTGTTACATTTTAACCAGGCTTACGCCACAGGTGGTCTAACCATATTTCATCCCAACACGTTCCTAGAAACATGAGCATGAACTCTCCATTTTCAATTTGCAACAACCCTATGTCCCCGCACCCTTGTTTACTTGTGTCCACCCCTGAAGATGTATCACCCAAGTTTCCATCTTCACCCCCAGCCTTGACCTGGTTGCCATTGTGGTGCATCCCCTCTGCGCTCAACCTCTTCCCATCCAGAATCTAATTCCAGAGGGTCCGCCCCTGCCACCCTGGACCCTGTGCGGAATTCAATCGTAACTGACAGCAGCTTTAGGTCTCCATTCAGTCTCCTGGCTGGTATTAAAAATGTGTTCTTCTCATTGGACATTTTCTTTTTTTTTTTACATTCTTTTTTTTATTGATTTATAAGAAAAACAATATGGTCATATTGATGTCTATACAGATAACACATTTTTACCCATATTTCCAGGTCTATTCCTCTCTGGCAGGCAAAATCATATATGTCTAGTTCTTTGTCTTTCTTTCAGCGCCATTTGAACAGTTGGGGAGACACAGAGCTCTCCTCTGTAAGTATTCCATTTCCCCTTTTTATCCAATTTTTTAGGACATCCTCTGTTTTTAAACACTAATTTCTCTGTGATCATTCATTTGTCCATTTCTTAAGCCCATTGTGTCGACGTCAGCCCTTTCGCATTTCCCCAGTGCAATGCTATGCTATGTTTGACCAGTGTGTTCTCCAGGGTGGTCCACTGTTGCTCTTTTGTGGTGAGATCTGTTGCATCCCATTTGTTAAAGAGTCCCAATTTTGGTGTTAATTGAATATCCTTGCTGATAGCCATGTGCAAGTGTCTTGTGACTTTCACCCAGAGTGGCGCTATAAAATGTGGCCTCTTCTGCAGAACATCGGAGACAAAGCAGATCGCCTCTGTGCCCAATTTTGTGTAGGCTGGTCTCTGTTAGATAAGTTCTGTGTAAGATCTTGAGTTGAATAAGAGGGAATTTAGTGGGCTAGCCGCTTCACGTGGGGGCATTATTTCAGTTTGTCATTCATCATCTTCAAGAACCCTAAATCAGCCTGCCATTTTGCTGGGAGGAGTTGGAGTGGGTCAGGTATATTGTTGATCAGTTTACTATACGTCAATGATATGGCTTTTTTCCCAAGGGGTTCTGATAGCACTCTATCTTCCAACGGGGATGACTCAGGTATCACCCAAGGTACAGGAAGTGCAGCATTCAGGGCGTGGTGGATTTGTAGGTACCAAAACACCTCCTTCTGGTCTAGATTATATTCTTTTTGGAGTTCAAAGAATTTTAAGATTTTTTGCTTTTTCAAAAGGTCTCCTATAATAAAGATACAGATGGTATACCATTTATCAGATCCTGGCTTGTTGCCTACCATCCAGATCTCTGGATGAACCATGGTGGCGTGGCAAGAGTCAGTTTATTGTGCTACCCGAGTTTTTTATTGGCATGGCGCCATACGTCAATGGTTAGGGCAGTTGGGTCAAAATAGCGACTTTTCTTAGTGTGCGAATATAGAGCCCCTCTGTACCCCTTCCTCCCCATCTGGTATCTGTCTAAATGATAAGAGGGTTCTGTCTGGGGTGGTATATCCAATGATTGACAATGACTAGTTGTGATGTCCGTAGTAGATGCGCATATCAGGGAGTGCGATTCCCCCGTGATACCAGCTTCTGGTTAATTTGTGCATGACTCTATGGGGTGTCTTCCCATCCCATAGCAATGTCCTGATTTCCCTATCTAAGTGTTGGAAGTAGGACTCGGGGACTTTAAAGTGGCAATTCTGAAGGATATATAAAAAGCAGGGAAGAGCCAACATTTTGAAAAGAGCCACACAGCCCAGCAAATACAAGGGTAGTGTCCTCCAATGCTTCACGTCATTTCGCAGTCTGTTCACGGGGGCCTCAAGATTGTTAGCATAGAAGAGAATTGGGTCTGAGGTTATGAAGATGCCAAGGTCACGAAAGCCCTCCTTCACCACCTTAATCTCACATCCATGCAGGAGTTTTGGGATCGGGCCATGAAGTGTATAAACCACTGATTTGGACCAGTTGATAGCGTATCCAGAATATTTCCAGAAGTTTGTGAAAATGTTGAGAATTCTATGTATGGACTTTGCTGGTGATGCGAGATACAGCAAGATATCATCAGCATAGATAGATAACCTGTCTTCCTGTCCCTCTGCCCATTTCAGTCCTCTAAGCAATCTGTCTCCCCTAATCCATGTCGCTAAAGGTTCAAGCATCAGCGAGAAAATCAATGGTGACATGGGGCACCCCTGTCTTGTGCCCCTCCTCAGTGAAAATATTTGTGATGTACGATCATTTACCTTGATTTGTCCCCTTAATTCCGTGTATAGTAGCCTAAGACAGCCAATACATTTCGTGCCGAAACCCAGTCGCAACAACACCTCAAAGAGGTATGGGCACTCGATTGTGTCAAACGCCATTTTGGCGTCGCGGGAAAGTATTACGGCGTCTTCTGCGACTAAATGTTTTTGACCCAGTACATTCTGAAGCCGGACTGATCGGCGGGCACTAACGAGGTGTTGATAGGGGCGAGTCGGGAGGCCAGTAGTTGTGCTAGGATTTTGGCCTCTGCATTTATTAAGGAGATCGGCTGCTAGGACCCGCAATTATCGGCAGCTTTTCCCTTTTTATATATAACTACAATTGAGGGCAATCTGATGTCCTCCGGTAGGGATCCCTTCCTATTGCTCTCAAGATACATTTCTCACAGAGATGGCGCAACCCAAAATGCAACCAACTTAAGGAATTCGATGGGAACATCGTTGGGTCCCATTGCCTTCCCTGATTGTATGTTACTAATTGCTGAGTGTAGGAGAGTAGGATCTGCTTACCCCCACTTTTTGCTGATGTTTCACTGTTTTTCGACTTCAGTCTGGCTGGGGCCCTGCTAATCAGGACCCCAGCCTAGCTGCTTCCTCTCTAAAATGATTACCAGTACTTTAGGTACACTCCTGATTGGATTCAGGGGTACCCTTATAAGTCCCTAGTATATGGTATACTATGTACCCAGGGCATAGGTACCCCAGAGGCCTACTAGGTGCTGCAGCATGTATTATGCCACCCCTGGGAAGCCTTCCAAAATGACACCACAGGGCTGCTACTGCAGCCTGGGTAAGGTGGCGCATGCACCCCTTACTGAGATATAGGTTCACTATATCTCTCCATATCACTTCACATATAAACCTATCAGTCACCCCTTACTAATCCTGAAGGCAGGGTGCTGGGTTTTATGTGGGAGGTTGCCCATGCATGAGCGGAGCCCCTCTGCAGCCTTCAGAACCTTTATTCTGGGGTTGGTTGTGATGCAGCCAAACCATATACTCTTAAGTGCATCATAACCAAACGGTTAATGTTAACTTTGGGATGGCTGCACCGAAACATGTCGTGTTTGGTGTCAAACACCTTGGAATCATACCCCCCACACCAGTAACTGGTGTGGGAGTATGATCCCACCTTTCTAGAGGGAGAGACATGACAGCACCGGTGTACCCAGTACCAGCTAACAGAGCCCTGGCATCACAAAATGGATGCTGCCAGCCACAGACACGAGTGTGCCCTCCTGCTGCTGGACGAAACTCCGGCAGGGGAGGCCTAGACAATAGGTTTCCTGTCGCGGGGAGGTGTCACCACCTCCCAGACAGGCTTTAGTGAATGGGGGCTGTGTGGGTGCACTCCAAGAGTGCTTTGAAGTTCCGCACTGAGGGCACATTTGGTGTCCCTGTGCATAGTCCAGTTCAAACCGGTTGCAGGGGCTACCAGCCCCTGCTCTGGCACAAAACTGGCCAAAGGAAATGGGTGTAGCCACCCCTCTTTCCTGACCCTTCCATAGGTGGGTCCCCAGAGTATGTCCAACCCCTTCCTTGGGTATAAAGAAGGAACGCCTGACTACAGGACTTTAGATTACACCTGGATGAAACTCTGATACTGAATCCTGGAACTTCGACAATCTACATTGAAACAGATGACTGAAGAATCTCACTTGGAGTAAAGGAGTTACTCCCCTGCAAGGCAGGCACCAAAGACGCATCTGTCCGGTTTGCATATCCGAAGCTCCCGCCGGACTCCGAAGAATTGTGCAACACAGGAAGTGGGTTTCTGTGGTCTTAGAGGTCGATCAGCGCCCACAGCAAGTCTGAGGCCCATATCCCTCGTGGTGACCGTGCAACCCGAATCCCTGGACACCGCGACCATTTGCAGAAGCATCAGCTTTCCAGTGACTCCTGCAGCTGACCTTTGGGTTACTTGTAGCCCTGACCCCGAGCAGCATTTGCACTGAAGATTGCCTGCTTACACTCCACGAGTGTTCCGTGAGCTGGCCCTTTGTGCTTTCTCTAGAGGTCCCTTTGCGATCCCTTGTCCGTCAACTGGTGGGTGTCTGTGAAGGCAACTTCACTTCTAATTGGGCTTACCTGGTTGCTCCAGACGTGCCCTGACTCTCCATCGCTTGGGACTTCCCAAGTCCTGGGGACCGCGGTGGTCCGCAGTGGTCCGCACTGAAGCATCTTTTCTCTTCCTGCGTGGGTTGCTATTGCCAAGGCTTGTTGGGTCCAATCTGGGCACCGACACTGCAGCACTCGACATCCTTTGTAGGACAGCTCGAATCCAGCTCCTGGTTGTCATCGACGCCTTCTGGTCCTCGTGGCTGCAGAGTCAAGCTTCACCTCTTCGCACCTGAAACACCCGACATCGGTAAGCATTCGTCATATCGTGCCCCTGGTCACTGGCAAGTGACCCAGACTCTGTCCACTCTGCTTTCAGGTTCTTCTGATCTTGAATCCAAATTTGGATCACACCGGACACTTCTCTCCTTCCCGGCAGCAGAACTTTGCAGCAGATCGCCAATAAAATCAACGATGATTCCCAACACCATTTGACACCTATGCACCCGGCTTCCCTGGGTGAGGTAACTCGAGTACTCCAGTGCTCCTGTGGGTGCTGACCCTAGAACCCCCTAAGTCTAAAGCAGTTTGCTCAAAATCCTCTCCTAAGTGTCCTTAACTTCCAACCAAGACTTTCCCATAGAATAGTATGGGGCTCACGCCTGTGTTCTCACACTGCACGCGTCCCCTGTGGGTCTCCTGTGTCACTACCTAGGGTGGTTTCTTAGGGTCCCAGAGATAATACGTGCTCTAAGCACTGTGTCTAGTCAAGTCGTGGTTCTTATACCACTTTTTGAATATATGATTTGGTCCACCCCTAGGGCCCATTGTAAATTGTGCTATTTACTGTCATTTTAGAACTATATTATTGTGTGCATTGCTCTCTAACTTCATAAAGAGGTTAGTAGTGAGTGTTTAGAAGTAAATACATATATTTTAATACACATTCCTTGTGTGGATCTCCTTTCATTTACTAATTCAAGAGGTTATAATCTGGTAAACCAAGCTGCTTTACACTCCTTCAAGACCTAGCCTGAATGCTGCTCGCCATAGCTACCAGTAGGACAGCTTTCAATAAAGTTTGTATTTAAACCTATCATCAATAAGGGTTGTTTGGACTGGTGCAAGGTGCCCACTATAACTAGTGAACTTCTCACACTGAGCAAATTTCTTCATTGGGGATGTCTCCCACCAGCACCTTTCTGTCGCCGGGGACAGGGTAGGCAGAGGTATGTCTGCCAGTAGTTGGCATGAGACCTCCACTGTAGTGGTTACTTGTGAGATATAGATCTGCTCAAGCCAGGCCAGCAATCTGCTTGCCCTGTCCTCCAGTTCATATATTTTATGGTGGGTGGCCGTATGTTTGGCCCTAGCCATTTCTTTAACCAAGGCCTTATATTGAAGTTGTTTAATGTGTAATTTGTGCTTATTGGCCGTGTTTGGGTTTAGTGTGTACTCTGTTTCACCGTAATGGAGCCCCATCTCAAGCTGATCTGTTTTATCTCTCTGGTTCCTGACATGCCACACTTTGAGCGCCAGTGCCTGACCTCTTACTAGTGTTTTGAAGGCCTTTTCTTTGAAATAGTTATCTGATTGTTGTATGAGGTTTTCTTTTATGTCTGGGACTTCAAGGAGCCAAGGATTCAATGTTATTGTGGTACTTGTGTCGACAGTGATTAAAAGTGAACATGACCCAGACTGGAGAATGATCTGATATGCACAGCGGGAGCCAACGCGGTTCTCTAAACTAGCCTATGTCTGCTGAGTGGGTTAAAAGGTAATCTATTTGAGATAGGCTATTGTGGGCATTTGAGAAATAAGTGAAGCTATTTGTGCGTGGATTAAAATGTCGCCAAATGTCTGTCATACCCATGGCGTTGAGGAATTCTGATAGGGGTGAGGTGATTTTTTTCAAGTGTTGGGCCGGCAGGCAATCCATAGTACCATCTAGCGTCATGTTGAGATCACCTCAACCTCACCTCGGCCTCTAGAACCGGACGTGAATCCGGCATGTACCGCTAACTTTTAACCCCACCTATTCAGTGCTCTGCAATTATTGCCCACCAGGTGTATCTCCTGTAGTAAGACTATATCCAGGGACTGTCTATTAAGATATTGTATCACAATGCTCCTTTTCAGTTTGTCCCCAAGTCCATTAACGTTCCATCTAAGGATTTTTAATGATGTTTCAATAAGGTTTGCAGCAATGATGTATTCCGATACGGTGTGTGCACAATGAGAAATATAACATATGGTGGCCTATTGCTGAGGATGGCCCTGCCTGTGATCCCGTGTATTGATAGTTGACATGTATCTTATGTGACCCAAGATAGTGATGTAAGTATGTGTTCTGTGCCGGTATCTGTGTGTGATTCTAATGAATCTTGAGAGTGTTGTGAAGTGACCTGTTGTGAGCAAAACAACCCCCTCCTCACCCATAACTTGCCCCCTCCTCCCGGCCAGTGGATTTCAAACTATCCATTTCCCCAACAAGGCAGAGTGCATGTTGCCCCCCTCTCCCAACAATGAAAGGTGCCCGTGGTTCAGCATCGCCTCCCCCCACCCTCTCCCATGTATTCAAAACTATAATGATGATACTTTTCGGACCGCAACTCTTCACTGCGAGAAAAACTCTTTGTACAGTGGTGCATAATTACCCCTTTCATGCTATGATTGATCAGGAAAAAGCATGAGTAAGTGAGAAGTAGCGCGAGAGGCCCTTTGGCTGCAGGTGTTTGGTGACTAACTCCTCAACGAACAGGTCCCTTGTTAGGTCCTCTGAACGCTCCGGTACACCCAGGATGTGAACCTTATTCCGGTGTGCCCGACCCTCGTAGTCGTCCAGCTGCACCTCCAGCTCATCTTGTTTTTTGGTTAGCTGTTGTACTTGGTGTTTGAGTTGGGAGGTGTCTGTGGAGAGCAATTTAGGGATGTCTTCAACCTCTGACTCTTGCATCCATTTTTCTGAGATCCGCTCGCACTTGTAAGAGATTTCAATATTTACCGTGTCGAACCTGGAATCGAGGGAGGATCACACGCTGGTGATGGCAGCCATAACGTCTTGGAGCGTCAGTTCAGCCTGACCTTCGGGAAGTGTGACTTCTCCTGTCCACTTGTTTTGGGAGTGTCTTGATCTTCTACATTTTTGGTCCAGGTGTATTTATCAAAATTTGTATAGTGTTGATTTACTCCCCTTGGCACCTGCCATCGTAAGTGCTCTGGGTTGTTACAGTGGTGTTGTACTTTGATGTGAAAGCAGTGAACTTCCCGCCGCCTGCCTGGGCACCGCCGGCCTCCAGCGGCCTGTCGGTGTCCTTGGTTATGTATTACCAACCTTTATCACTGTTTGGTTGGTTATGACTCCGGTGTCTCTTTGCTCAGAGCAATGAAGCAGTCTGTGGTTGTATTAGGGTGCTTTTCCTCTGCGTGGGCCTCCGTGGGGCAAGTAGCGCCTTGAAAATGGCACAAGGATGGCCGGGGGGTCACCCCCTGTTGCGAGCCGATCCCTATGCTTTATTCCAGGATTCAGTGTCTGGGGCCCGGTGGTCGATTCTCATTTAAACGCCCCAGTGATGTCGTCTGCGCAGGCCCTTGTGAATGCAATGTGTTTGTAAAAGTGCAATTGTTAGAGTCTAATCAGCCATTGACAATATGAACACCGTTGTTGCTTTTTATCCTCTGCAACGTGCCACTGATTCCTCTGGGCCCCTAGGATCCAGGCCAGGCCCACTCCACAGTTCAACCCCCTGGTGAGGCGCAGGTCCCGCCATCCGGGATCGCAGTGCACATGCCCTGTCAGCCTTCTTTACGTTCTGCCCTACCTCCCAGTGTTCCATAACCACCAGGCAGTTGTATGGGTGTGGGAGCCTGTTCACACTAAGGCTCGTTTAGGATCTTGAAACGTTGGCCATGGTCCCCCCTCCGTGCCCTCTGCTAGGGATTATCTTCTGGGGGCCTGCCATGGTCCCCCCTCCGTGCCCTCTGCTATGGATTATCTTCTGGGGGCCTGCGCTCCATGTGATCTGAGGAGCGGAGCGCTCCTTGCCTCCTCTGGTTATTATACACCTCCCGGCCTCGCTGTGCCTCTCCGGTGACACCAGGCACGGTCACTCGGGTGGACAACTCTCTCTGCAATAGGCCTCCGATCGCGCTGCCGTACCTTGCTTTACTACTCCCGGCGGCTGCATCCTGTTGTAGTTCTCGGCTTCCTAGAGTCAGCCTTTCCTCCACATTGGATCGTTCTGCTGCCCCGTGTTCCCGGGTGATGTATCAGTCTCTCATCAGTAGACAGATGTCATCCACCGTTGCCGAACCTCGCCAGGCACTTCCCGCTCAGTCTGGCAGGTCCATGCTTAGTCCTGCTACGCTGGTGATAAGACCGCCATCTTGCCTCTGCTGGACTCTTCCAGGCCGGTAGCCTCCGACTCCGCAGCACAATCCGGAGCGGCCGGGGATGGATTTTAATGCCAGTGATCTTGGGGCTGCGGTTGCACGATCTGTGGGTTTTTGGAACCATGAATTTTGCCGGATTGATGACGGATATTGGGCGAAGGCTTCGGAGCCACGCTAGTGTGCGGCCATTCCCTTCAGCTGCTGGCCACGCCGTCATTGGACATTTTTCATGCGCAATGATTGAACTTCTCCTGTCTCACAAAAACAGATCAAATGTACCCTTTACAAGTGCTTTGAGCATGGATTGTTGGACTATCATCGCTTGGGCCCCCTTTTCCTTAAATAAGTCAATCACTTTGACATGCTGATGCTGCTGACATGTCCAAAAATGTCTTGAATTGCAATACTTCCGGAGAGGAAAAGGTTCTCTTCGCAAAACCATGCTTAATATTTGATCTTTAATTAGAAAATCAGTGAAAATCAATAAACTTGTGCGGGTGTAATTTGCATTCACCTGTTTCTGCGCCGGGACCCTGTGAGCCCTTGTTATTGTTAAATCCCCCTTCAGTTCTGGCGTGGCTTTCTTTAAAAAGTGTTTCAGACTATTATAGCACTTGGGAGCCTTCGCTCCCTTCAGGTATACCTACCATGCGAAGATTAGATTGTCTATTATAGTTCTCTAAGTCCTGTAGCTTAATTTAACTTTCTCGACATGAGAGACCTCTTGCTGAATACTTTGTCCTCAAGCTCTGTGGGATGCGGCTCTCGGCCTCGTTTATTTTTTAGGCATGTTGGACATGTTATGCTCCAATTTTGAAAGTCTTTCATGAAGCGCTGCTATCTCTTGAGCATGTGATGTTTTTAAATCTCTAATTTCTCATAAGATTTTTGCTAACATGTTTTTAATTGATTCGTCTTGTCTTTCTTCCTCTAGATCCACCATTGCTCCCAATGCTTGTCCTGAGTTCTCACTTTCCATACTTACTTCTTTAACTAATAGTAATTTTTGTTTATTTTGAATAATTTCCGGCAGGGAGTAGATCCTAACCGATCGTCGTTGCAGTTTTTTCAACCTCTCAGCCCTTGCAGGATTCTTTCTTTCTTTTTCCAGGGCAGATGTACCGGACGCCAGTGGTCCTCTGATAAATGTCACAGCAGTTCTCTAATCAATACCTTCACTGTGCCTTGCAGGGGGAGTGTGAAAGTGCTTTCCGAAACATTTTGGCAGCCCGCCTGCGTGAATCACCCAACATTCCTCTGGCATTCTGCGCAGCATCCTGTGGCCATTTGTCAACCGTTGCTAGAGGGCAGAAGGAGAGCATAGGAGCGCTAACGGCAGTATACGTGGGGAGCGTCTGCAGTCATTCTGTCAGACCAAATTGATGATTTTTGAAATGTAAAAATTATACACATATTTTATATAAGGTTTGTATAGCCTTCCAATTGTTGTTTTCAAATAAAAATAATTATACAGTTCATAGAAATATAATTTTTACAATGTTTTTGCCAGATATCGCCATAGAGCACTGCAAACCTATAGAAAAGAGAGAATGTGTCTACAAAACTTTTCCTGACCAAGCAACACTGCCTTGTAATCAAACAATTTTGTGTAAATATAGTAACAATCAAAGACATCTATGCATTTGGAGACATTCGGCCTGTTGCTTATGATAATGTTGGAATGCCAATACCACTGGTTCCACTGATGACCAAGAACATGTTAACAGGAACAGAAAGCCTTTCCACTTCATCAATGTTCAAGTAGTTTGGCTATCAGATCTCTACATTTCAATTATTTGTCCATGCCATGACTTGCTAGTGCCATTCAACAATAAAATACCACAGCAGATGGCCGACCTGGCCCCACTGAGGACTCTGCCTGTGGGTGATTTTACATGTACATTGGTCTAGTTATAACAGTTGAACCCATCAAAATTCATAAGATAACAATATTTTACTTTAAAAAAAATATATTTTCTTCTCTTTTATCTCATTTTTAAGGGTATTCTGCCTATCCAAACCACGCATGACTTCTCACTCCTCCTCATAATCCAAGAAGGCCAGAGGAAGTCTACTTCAATGAGGCCCACGTCAGAACTATGGACCAGTGGACTTTGGGGCTCCTGAAGGCACAGTTCCATTGTCTGAATAATTCAGGTGGAACCCTCTGCTACTCTCCAGGGAAGGTCTGCCAAATTGGGGTGCTGAGTTGTATGTTGTACAAAATTGCTCTGCAGAGGCAAATCACATTAATTCTAGATGATGACTATAATGGAGAACCTCATAGGGAGGTTTTGGGCATGGCTCAATAGATTACCAGAGATGATGATGGACATGACCTCCAAAACGAACTCATGAAAAAACATCTTTGAGTAACGGTAAGTAAATAACACTCAATTGGTTTTTAATCTAACAAAATGAAGGTATTCTATGTAGGTACAATATTTTGAATGTTCAGTGCATGAAGTATAGATAAAAAATGTTATCACGAAATGTAGCCGGATTATTATTCTATTGTTGGAGTTCATCAACACAGAGTAAAGTTTGTAAGGAAATACACAAATAGATTAAAGTTGGCAATAAACATTGTTTGCATGAATGTGACTGTGTGAAAGTAATGTAGTTGTGTTGGTCATCAACTTTATTTTATATTTATCTAAATGGAAAGAAACCTTTAACATATTTTTGTTTTTATTAGTAAATTCCGTTCCGTAATACAGTGATGCACTAGCAAATCATAGATGTATAAATTTAACACTTGCACAATTTGTTAATGTGCACATATGGTGAGCAAATAACTGTAGCATTGCTGGTTGCTGAAATTATCATTTATCTAAGCTATTGTTTAAGATCATGCACGGGTGAAAATCTATGAAGGGACAAAATAAGTTTATGGCACGTGTGGTTGCTACGCCAAGGTCATGAAATCTGCTTAGATTTTGTGGCTTGCTTGCACTAAAGGTGTGTAGCAGTTCGTTTTGTTAAGTATGCATCCTTTAAACAAAGCAGAATACAACGTGAAAATATGTTTGCACAAAATGTAAAACTTGCAATTCTTGATACAAATTGGAAGATCATTTTCCTATTTATCTGAATGTTGATTTAATATTTCAATGTTGTCTATTTATGTGTTCTTGTTATGCATGGTTTTCAAAATGGTAATTATGTTTGTTTTTCTCAGACATAGTGGTCTGCTTTGTTATAGCTGTTACTTTATGGATGGAATTTACTCAATTTCGGTCTACATAATTTATTATATTTAAATATTATAAATCTATATTATTAACTAACCTGTTTGCATCTGTATTTTATTTGCAGAAATATTACCTGACTGGAGTATGTCAAACTTGCATTTAAAATGTTTACCTATTGTTAACGTTTTCATTTATAAAAATAACGTAATCATGTGAATCATGATGTAAAATAACTGCCACACATATCTAGTATATTTCTGTATTTTCTTTATACGTTTTATCAAAAATTAATTTAGGAAAAGTAAATGCTTTCTGAAAATGAATTGGCCATTATATTCAATGTTTGGATTCTCATATTACCAAAAAAAACAACCATAAGTCAAGTACAATTTAGATGGAATAGACAGCAAGTTAAATGGATGCCACTCCCAGGAGACATTTACTTTGTTCCTCTTTTGGAGGTGGATGGTTTGGTGCTGCCCCTAAGTGGCCAGAAAGCAAGAGGGCCACTGGAGCGGTTTGAGGTACTACAGGGAAGGTTTTGGTGTTGGATCTGATCAGTGGAGGCTTGCATAGGGCATGCTGCGGGGTGGTAGGGTGGGGTGGGCAGGGGAGGGGAGCGGCAGGGTGGGCTGGGGTAGAAAACTCGGACATACAACGGAACAGAGGAATGTAATAATTACTTTCCCCTGTTCTGTAGTATGTCCGTGTTTGCTACTCCTCCACCCTGCCCCTCCCCCGCCCCACCCCACCGCCCCGCAGCACGCTCTATGCGAGCCGCCACTGGTTCTGATGCCAACACTGTGCCCATTTCCATGGTGGAGCCTGCTGGAGAATATTATTATTATTATTATTATTAATAATTATTATTATTAATTAGCATTTAGTAAAGCGCATGGCTACCCTTAGGCAGCCTAGCGCTAGTGACAACAAGCATATGGGTAGAAGAGGTATTAAGGCAAATTCTGAAAAAGCCACGTCTTATGTTGCTTCCTGAATGAGAAATGGTGGGACGTTGAGCGAAGATGTGGAGGATGTTCCATAATTTGGCAGCATTGTAGGAAAAGGTACGTCCTCCGGAGCGAGCCCTCTTAATTTTGGGACGGCACATAAATGTGAGAACATTTCATTTTTAATATACAGGATGACAAATGTTTGTACATTGCTGATAAGCAACACCTTATGTATATGTAAAATTCTAGTAATCAAATAAAAGATCAAGAGTATATTAACAGTGCAAATTGCATGTGAACTTCAGTGCACATAATTGGCTACTTGCTAATGTGAAATGGCCAACACTGAGGTACACTAAAGCACATTTTATTTACATGAAAACAAAGGATTAAAGGAATATCTTATAACTACATATAACAAATGTTTGTGGACACATTGTCTAATACCAATGAGATTATTTAAAAGTTCAATTTTGGCCATCATATAATCAAACCATGAGTACTAAATATAGTAAAATGTAATGAGGCTTGTAAGAAGTTTACTTACTTGAGGGTACAAATTTCTTCTAAAATCGAGCTAATACATTCTCTAAATTATGTTTTTTTATTGAATAAAGTTGAAAAACAATTGAAGGCGTGGCATAAACTTCCACTGAGTATCTTGGGCAGATGTAATGTCATTAAAATGAAGATACTCCCCTAATTTCTTTCTTTTTTTAGGTCTATTCCGTTGCGTATTCCGAACGTTTTATTTAGGAAGTTAGACGGCATTCTCAATAGCTTTATGTAGGGGTATCGAAAGGCAAGAAGGGCGGTAGGATTAATGAAACATCCATATAACCAGAGGGGGCTAGACCTTCCTGATTTTAAACTTTATTTTTTTCCGGCTTTCGTTGGCCGCTTACGGAGCCTCCTAAATCCTGAGTTAACGGAGGCCTGACATTGGCTTGTTTTGGGTGCTGAGAGCAAGTTGTTTCTTTATCATATTAATGATCCCAACTACTTTAAACGCGTATGGTTTAAGACCATACGGGACTCTATATATATATGGAAAAATATTGAAACTAGACTTTCTCTCCCCTTAATACATAGTAAACTCCCTATGTGGGGCAACCCAATGCTCCCAAGTATTTATCAAGATAGCACAGCCCACCAATGCTCCAAATGTGGGGTACATTTTTTGGGACAATTGTTTGATTGCAATGGTATGAAGACATTCGAGAATCTCTGCATAGCATTTAATATTCCACAATGTCAATTTTTAAATATTTACAGATTAGGGACCATCTGGTTAGGAGGTTAGAAATACGGGCGGTTAGTGGGGCTAGTATGTGGGAACTTATTTATGGACAAAATCAGCAAGCAACTATTAGTAAGGCATATCAAATGCTATGTCAAAATAGGGTAGATGGGTGTCGGAAATTGGCGCTTAAATGGAGTGAGAACTTGGGGGAGGTTATTACTACTGACAAGATGAAGACAGCTTTTGATAATATTTCCCGATTTGTACACTCAGCTAATTTACAGTTGCAGCAATTTCGGACATTGTGTCTTCTCTATTATACACCAGAAAAAATTGCTCGATAGTCTCAAGGTGGGAATGTATGGTGTGGGCCTCATGGAGGGACTCGTCAGAATTGTCCTAAATGTGGGCAACATGCGGAAACATTGTACATTTGTTTGTGCTTTGGCCTTTGCTGAAGGGGTTCTGGGATAAGATCCTGGTGACTATCTCAAATAGATTAGGTGGGGATCTTCGGTTGTCAATAACTGAGAGGATGTTAGGATATAAAGAAGATGCTGGGCGGAATGGTCCTATATTGTCAATAATATTTGCAGTTGCACGGCTAGTGATAGCTGGAGCCTGGATCTCCCCTAAACCCCCTACGGCGATGGAATGGTGGCTAATTCTTAAGGAAATTGGGGAAAGAGAGAAGGCGCTGGCTAAAGTTAGGGGAGCTCAGGCTCTTTGGAAGTATAGATCTGTCTGGGGGGTTCTCGAAATGAGAAGAGCCTTAAGATATCTTGCTGTCAATTAAACTATATAAATAAATGTATTGCTTAAAAAAGAAGCTCAGTAGAGAAATGCAACTGTGGATTCTTGACTATATGCCTGTGTTATCTATGTTATCTATGCTATATATGGGTATGCTATATAATTTAAACTGCTGTTCTCTCTCTGTACTTTACCTGAATGTATGATTGCAAATGTCTCTTCTTTTTGACAATAAAAAAATTAAATACAAAAAGAGAGGTTTCAGAAAAATATCACACACATAAGATCTCAACTTTAAAAAAGATATGTTAACATTTATAAAATACTCACACGTCTCCACTCCACCAGCAATTCCACTAATGCCTTCAGTGTAGATTATGGACAGCACCTTCTTCCGCTACTTGTGCTTCTCTATGAACCCTAGAAGCAAGGGAAAAAACCTTTGCTTCTGGGGCTCATGATGGATAGACAGCAAGTGACTTCACCATTTTCTTTTGTCCTCCTGTAAGTGCTTGTTGGTAGTCACTTACCTTATATACTATTCTGTCCCACATTTGCCTTCTCTGAATCATAGTTAAGGTATAGGCTAGGACATCAAATAAATATGACTCTTCATTCAGAATCTCATTGACTATAATAGTCAGTTCACTCTCAGAAAATCTTTGGGGTCTAAAGAATACTAACATGATAGCAAAACAACAAAGTGAAGTGGAGTCCTTCTGCTACACCTGACTTGTCCTCAGATGTGAAAGAAAAGAGCATTCAGGGTAGAAGTCTGCCTTTGAAATTGTTTGGAGCAGCTGAATGGCTTTAAGTGAGGAGATTCAGTCATAATGACATTCACATTGGGAAGGTTGACTGACTTGTCTGCCATTTTGATGGAAGCATATGTCAAATGTTCACTTGGCATATCTTAAAGTACTCCATCGCACTGTTCTGTCTGTCCTACTGTGATGGTGTACAAGTTTAAATCAGCTGAACGTATTACTTCTATAACAGCATCGATGGAGTATCAACTGACGTTGGAGTTATGTGTGTCAGCTGATGGAAACAACTCCGTCATGAGGGACGACAGACAGTAGGGCCAAACTCTAAAAGCGATGGGATGTATACCATCAGCCTGGTGGACAGATTATCTACTCCATAGATACTCCATCAGGGAAAACCTGGAAGCTGTATCTGATGAAATACTCTTGAAGTCAGACACCTTCACGGCGAGGAGCCGATGAAGCTATGGAGGTCTTGGAAGTACAAAAATGTTCAAGTTTTCAGACTTTATGGAGCAGCTCCTCATGGCTACTACTAAGGATATCAGGACCTCAGGGACAGCACCTAATGACCAGAGCTCACTCCAGAAGAGGCCACCAACAGAGTCTAGTCCAGGTCCAGTTGTTACTCTTCAGCTGGTCACTTCAGAAAAAAAGTCTCTTGCAGCTTGTTGTCTCCCTATAGCCATACAAGAGGCTATCTAACTGAGCCTTGGAGTCTACTTCTGAGTCCTGGACACAAGTGGGAACAGATCCAGTGCGTCAGGCCTCCAAACAGGCCACTAGCAGCACGTCCAATCCTCCTCTGCTCTTCCACATGTGTTCTGATGAGCTGTAAGTGAGGTGTAACTTTTGAAGATTCCCTAGCCAATTGGTGGAGGTGACTTCTAGGGTTTCCCTAATCAAGTGCAATCGTTCCCACTATTGCAGAACTTCCAACATGTCAACACTGTTCTGCCCTTAGAAGCTGCTGATGTTCTAACCAGGGGTATGTTTAGGGAGATGAGCAGGCCTCTCCTGCTCAACTATAGCAAACTGGTTCTGGGACCACCTCCCCCTTATGAAGGGCTGGTGCCAAGTTGGCTACAGATGGCCCAGGGAACAAAGGTTTTTCTTCAGCAAGTATCCCCACACACTTAACTATGAATCTCAAGCTGATCCTTTTCAAGTTAAAGAAGTGCCTGAATCCTACACCGCTGCCCTTCCTGAGCTGAGAAGGGTTACATATCTCATACCCAGGTCTTCTTGACAAAAAGCCCAAGACATTGTTTCTGCTCTGGGGGAGATGTTCACACCTCATTAAGGAGAAGCATTGACAGGGCCCACCTGCTGACAAGGGGGCATATTATCAATAGCCAGCGATAATTATCGCCGGCCGTGCTTAGCGATATTTTTTTTATTGCAGGTTATCTCTGGAATGTATCGCCCTGGTAGCGCGTTATTAACAACGCATTTCTCCAGGGAGATGAAAATTCCAGAGATAGCGAGGTTATCTCCGTTTTGCAGAGAACATCGCTGGTTTTCCAGCGATGTTCCCTGCAAAACGGCGATAGCCTTGCTGATACGACCCTGTGGTCGTATCAGCATAATCCACCCCCTATGTAAAGCATAGGTAAGTCTGGATCTTAGCAGACGTTAGTTTTTGGCGAAAACGTCCGTTTTCACCAAAATCTAACGTGTGCTAAAATCCTATGGGCTGCCTTGTAAATATCGCGATGTGAACATCAGCGATATTTGCAAGGTAGTCCTTCCGGGGAACGTCCAGTGACGCCCACTTTGCATCTCATTAGAGATGCAAAGGGAGGCGTTGGGAAAAAGGGTACTAACATGTGATTATACATGTTAGCACCCTCTTGTAAATAGGGCGATATTTTTATCTCCGGAGATGAAGCCCTTGTAAATGTGCCCCAAGGTAATTCTAGTTAGCTCACTGCAGGTTCAAGCAGACATACGTTTTTTAAAGTCCCGTCTCCTAAAAGGCTTATTGAAAATTCAACTTCACCAGTGAATTGAACATGAAAAATAATAATGGAATTATTCTAATGACTTGTCCCAAACCAAAGATAGTAAAATTATTATTTTATCTTAACCCAATGGGAGCAGTTAACACTCCTCACAGTGAAAATAGCTTTTTGAGGCTAGTAGCTGTAGGTACTTTCAAACACTAAACTCTGGCATGTATCACTTTTAAATACTTGGGGCCGTATGTACTTACACATTTTTCCATAGACACAGAATGGGGAAAACCGTTTCAAACATACGGCCCTAGTTACCCTACCTTGTAAATGGTGAGGCTTTCCTACGGGTGGCTTATTTAATATTCAAAAGTAGAGTTCTTTCATATCAAAAAAGGTTATTTTGTTCAGCTTGCTTACAGATTTAAAACTTGCAGGAGTCTGGCTACATAAGTATGGCTGAAGACATGTTTTCTTTGCCAGTCTAATGTATGGGACGCATGTGCTGCAGTCCACAGATGTCATTTATCCTGTTATCTACCCCATTGCTGAGCCGTTTATGTGCTCTTTGGGGTACTTCGCACTTACACCTCCATAACTTATTTTCCACATTAGCTATCAACGCCAATTTTGTGTCCTTTTTTCCTTTATCCTGGGGATTCTAAAGATACCCATTGTTTGTGTATTTCCCTGGAGGGGACCAAGAACACACCCAAAAAATAGCTGAATTAGATTTTTGGTGGGAAAATTCCAAGAAAGTTATGGCAATAAAGTGCCTGTTTTGTTCCTAAAATGGCATCAGTGAAAGATTACCGGTGCTAAAATAATCATCTTCGGAGCTTTCAGAAGGACGCAAAGATGTATTGAAAAACATTTCATTTACCACAGTTTTGGCATTTTCTAAGACGTATCCCATTTTTCCTAATTTTTGTGGTTGCTACTTGCTGCCAGTTAGTGGTGGGAAGAGGTGTAGAATCCATGGGTGATGCTGGAAATTTTGAACTTAGCAAGGGGTCACTAGTGTAGATCCCCCAAGGATTTCCCAAAGAAATTACCTGCTGAAATAAAAAAAAATGGAAATGAGGAGGGAAAACAGTTAATTGTGACAATGTTTTCATCTGTAACTTCTTGTCACGAAGTGTGAATTACAAAAGCAATGTACCTTTCGGTCACTAGACCATTCTGGTCCAATAGATATATAGAGTTTGTAGGTTCTCCAAGAACCCAAGGTACCCAGAGCCGCTAACAACTGAGATGCACTTTACAATAGTTTTTCATAGTAAAACCTATGAATTTCTAAAAGGTACACCAGACACTAAGTCTAGAAGCATTTTTGCATCAAAAAGCATAACTGGTTGCATGGGAACGCCAATGTATCCCCCATGTAACATCACATTGATGCTAACTAAGTAGTTTAAAATAACTGCTTTGAATTACTTTTAGGCAACTTTCCAAAGCAAAACAAGTTTTGCGCTGGAAAGTAAAAAACAAAAAAACTAACACAACACAAAATGTTTGTAAATTTAGGCCTGCATGTTTGTGCTTGCTGCATGTAAGCCTGCAGGTAATGTTTCTGATAATATCAGGGAAATCAACACTATAACCATGCTCAGTACATGGGCCCACAGACTCCCTGCTGGTACATTGGATTAGGAACATTTTCTTTTTCCCTGGAGGATGCAATTGCACCCTCCCTGGGTTCGCGATTGCACCCTCTTTGGGAGTGAAAGCGCACCCCGGGGGAAAACACAATTTTCAAAACTATTATACCCCTAAAGTTTTCAGCCTGTATCTTGGGAGGGCAGTCTGCCACTGCATATTTTTTTCCCTGGAGGGGAGTACAATCTTGCTATCCCTAGGGGCATCATATTCTAGGAAAATATATTGTCATAGGGGGTGGTTAGCCTGTGTCTCAGGAGGGCCAACACCCTCCTCAATGTTTGGCTGCTGTTTTGTTTTCCCCAGTGGGAGTACAATCATGCCCCCAGGGGAAAATATATATTTAAAAAACATATATATTGCCCCCGAGGGGCCACCACCACCAGAAATGCTAGAAATCTCTGCTGTCTAGTAGCTTCCTGCTTGTGGATCGCGGTGCAACTACTCACAGGAGTGGGAGGGGTAATTTTTACCCCTCCGCTTACAGCACTTTCCCTTCTGTTGCACTCACTGGAGTGGGAATAGTACATTTTACCCCTCCGCTATCCAACAATTTCCCTACTGTTGCACTGTTTGGAGTGAGAATAGTCATTTTTACCCCTCCGTTATCCAACACTTTCCCTACTGTTGCACTCTTAGAGTGGGAATATTAAATTTTGCCCCTCCGCTATCCAACACTTTCCCTATTGTTGCACTCACTGGAGTGAGAATAGTAAATGTAATTACTCCGCTATACAACACTTACCCTACTGTTGCACTCACTGGAGTTGTAATACTTATTTTTACCCCTCCGCTATTCAACACTTTTCCTACTGTTGCACTGACTGTATTGTGAAATTTAGGTTTAAATATTTTTTAATAGTTTAATGTTTTAATTCATTATAGATTTTAGTTTTTTTTATATATTAAATCCTTGATATATATTTCTATTTTTTATATAATTGTAAACTTTTAAAATAAATAAAAAATAATAGTTTATTGATTGTTTTAAAGTAAATATATATGTATAAATAAATATATTTGCGTGTTTATCTTTTTTTATTAAGTTTATTTGTTATATTTATTAAAAATGTATATTAAATGTATTTTATTATGTTAAAATAAAATGTAATATTAAATATGTTTAATATATATATATTTTTATATTTATATAAAAGTTGATATTTTATACATCTATCATTTTTACATCAATATTTTGTAGTCAATATTTTTGTACTTAACTGTTTAAGTATAGGAGTCAATATTTTTTACTTTAATATTTATTACATCGATGTTGTGTCAGTGTACCGTCTGACACACTGCTGTTAAACTGCCATATAGCTAGGGCTACTGAAAATATGCAGCAGGGGAGGTCCGCATTTATGCAGCAGGCTTGACTGAGTTATGGAGCAAAAAAAAGGAAAAAATGTTTTTTAATATAGCCTATTTTTTGGAAGTGTTTTTCAGCATTTTAACACTCTTACACACTGCCTACGCGAATGCTTTATCTCAATATCAGTTTAACAACTAAATACACCAATCAGCAATTGGAAGTGACCTGCCACAGAGTAAAAAAGCTGTGCAGCAGCGTATTTTTGTAATTTTTGAATCATTTGAGTGATACATTTTTTTGTTAAAATCTGCAAAATTTGCATATAATTATGGATTATGTGCAAAGTGTGGCAAAACCCATAAGTATGTGTAAAAACACCAACGCTGCTAAACTGCATAATAGCGGATGCTTCACCGGCCATGCTTTTTATTACATCAGGCATTTCTGAGGTAAAAGGCTGGTTTGGAAAGCTAAGCCTTCCTCCTGTGCTGTTGTCTCTTTACCCAGAAGTTATTTGCCGGAGATGTAGGGGGGCTTCAAGAAAGAGAGAAGGAAAAAAGGGAGAGGAAAGATAGAGAGAAAGCTATCAGAGAGAGAAGAGAGAAAGAGAGAGGATGGATGGAAAGAGAGAGAGAGTGTGCGGCGATGAAGAGGAGCGGGCTGGTTTGAGCATTTTTGCCAGGGCTGCTTTTGGATTTCCAGTCCAGTCCTGCCAAAATATGTGGCCTAGGTCTGGTCTCCATAGTCATAACATTATTATTAACTCTGTGTTTGTTAATACAATACCAAAACAAATATAATCATACACAAATGTTTACCTTTGTAAATCAGGCCCTAAATCTGTAGAAGCTACAGTAGATGGTCCATGAGCTTTGGGTGAAGAATAGAGCTGGGGCTGTGGACTCCAAGAGGAGGACGTGGACTGCTGCTGAGCTGCAGCAACCAACCCACTGCCCTGAGAATACATGAGCAGCCCTCATCAGGTGGATGTTATTGTACCATGGAACCAAGTCACTGAATCTGTTTTACTTATTACAAGGAATAACCACTCTGTAGAATCAAAACAAGGGCTTCCTATTGCTATTCTTCGGATGGTTAGTTGCATAAATGCTATTTAATACCAATCTGTTCACATTTTACAAAGTTATTTTAAGAAACTGGATCCTCAAAGTGATGCATTGGTACAGGAAAATAAGGCCTTTTTTATTGCAACAAGAAGGTTTTCTTAAATATAAAAAATGGGGACCCCTCTGGACCACACCTTCAACTAGATTATTGTGCCAGCCCAATATTTACTGATACAAAATCTCTAAGGTCCAACTCCATGTTATGGAGGCTACAACTCCATCTTACTCCATAGATTTCGCCATCCTCCTCAACTTAGACAATGGACAACGCCATATTACTGGATTTCTGCACAATCATTGTGTTGTTGGCATTTAAGGCGCATGTCGCCAGACCTTATCTTTCTAAGAACTGTGATATCGTCATATTCTTTGATTAATGACATAGATACAACATGTACTGCGACATTCGTCCAAATGTCTCCTCCTCACCATGTCAAGGTTTAATAAGAATGCATACAGACATATAACCAAAACGATGTAGACTGAATTGATGTCCTTTTCCCTTGTATGTTCATAAGGAAATGCCTGGGCCGCATACATTGATGCACATAATCTATGGCAGACATTCGTAAACTTATGTCAGAAATTCCACTTTCCGATAAGTTTTAGGATTTAGGACCTAAGGCCTGATACCTGACCACTAGTCGGGTCAGGTCAGGTCCTTCGCCCAGATTATCAGCCATGATTCTGCCAGAGACAGTCACACTTGCTGCCAGCATACTTCGCACTTTGCAGATGATACATCTCACCTGAAAACTGAAACTGATAAAGCCAAGTCTTGGAGGAAGACTGACTGATTGCTACCGCAGTGGGTGTTTGACCTTCGCAGGGAACACTTTTGCTGCAGTGCATCTCTTCTCTCTAAGAAACTCTAGACTTGAAGTTGCCTGCCTTTTATCCTCTTATAGTAGCGCATAGAAGTAGGCATTAGAGTGTTAGGTTCTAGCTGACCTTTTAATGACATTTTAACAATACTAGAAATCTTCATTTTATTCTCATTATTGATAACATGTCTCATTGCTGTTATTCCAATGTTCTGTGTAGTTGATTTAGATGTACTGAGAAACTGATTGTCTCTGTAGTAATAAATAATTTTATCTTTAAAGTGTTCATTCTTCTTAGTACAGTTTGTGTTATACTGCGAATAATGAAATAAGGTTTGTTGCTGTTTCCACTGGGACCCTGATACCTTTATGGGACTGTTAGTAACCCACAAGCAATACCTCTAGATCGATTACACATTGAGTAGTGTTTGGGGGATTACAATTACTTTTCTTTCACTCTCATCACGGGTGCATTGAGACACGTTGACCCATGTCACCTGTAGGTGGGAAAGCACCCCTTTTAGAGTTAGCCAAAGATGTAACTTATGCTACATCACATTGTGGCTTTTAACCATTGCTAGAATTGCTCTTTTCATTTAATCAAAGAAGCTATGTGCATCTATACAGCTCATCCGAACATTTGAAGACCAGAAGATTTTAAGCTTTTCAAGATATAATTTGCATATGGCATGGTATCAGGAGATTTCTGAAATAATGTGTTTTAAAGAAAAGTCAAATTACCTAAAAATAACTAAATAATTAAATGAAACACAAGCTTTCTATCAATGTTGTTTACATTTATAAGTCTAGAATTATTCGATATTTTTTATGTGTAATTCAATCAACAAAACATATCCATATTAATGTGAAAACAGGACCATTTTAATGCAACAATAAAAATATATACATACATACATATATATCACAACACTTCCTGTACCTCCTTGCGGCGAACACGAAAGGCAACGTCCCACACGAGAGTTTGTATTTCACAGGTGAATTTATTTTCTCATTATATCACTCCTCACTCCTCACGACGCGTTTCGGGCATCCAGTGCCCTTGATCACATAATGAAACAGCGGTACAATTCAAATATATATACTCTCTTTTTTTCTTCTCTTTTTTTGCATTTGCACCACGTGATAGTAAGAAGTGACAAAATACTTCAAGTGTAGGCTTTTTTTCTTTTTCCTTTTTCTCTATGTTGCGATGCACCATATGGATTCATATCAATCACATTAGTATAAATACAAATGCATTATCTATTTACACGATCGCATCTAGCGCCGCAAAATGTAAATATCTCACATCAAATAAACACCTTGATATTTAGCAGCAATGACCATGTGTGCAAAAAATGAGCAACATAAATGTGCAAGTTACGCAATGTGCAAAAAATATGCTATAAGTCTTCAGTGTTAATACACCTTCAGTTTGAAATTTGGCATCTTACGTCCAGATATATGCATAAATTCATTTCACATTAACTGTTTGTATAATAATTTAACAATATCCAGCATATATGTAAAAATACGCAACGTAAGTGTGCAAAATACGCATGTGCAAATTGTGCTATATTCAGTGGAAATTTTTGAGATGTGCAAATCACCACATAAATGTGGATTTGCTATGCAACACAATGTCATAATATATGAAGCAAAATTACAATTGTTAAGTGTATCATCTATGTATAGAGAAATTTCTATTGATATTCATAATAGCCTAAGTATTCATAATGTTCCTTGTGAATTAAAGTGTCAAGTGCAAATTCATCTAAAAAATCTATTTCCAATGAAAAATTACTATCAAGAAAAAAATATTACAAAAGATATGTTGAAGCAGATTGGACAGATATTGAGTGAAGGAAATTTGGGTATTTACAGTGAAATAATGAACCTGCTAATAAGATAACCATGTCTTCCACATAAATCGGTGAAAAAGATGGAATGTTATATATCAATAATTATCCAATTAGGTCTGTTGATGTCATGCACGTTAAAACTGAGCCCAGTTAAAACTATAAAAAAGTGTGCATATCCTCTGTGTTATTAAGACCGTTGGGAAATTTACTATCAAGTTCTAAAATATATTTTGTCTCTCGCTGTCTAAGTATTTTTTCTCGATTTCCTCCTCTGCGTGAAGGTAACACTGAGTCAATAACAAAATAAGAAAGGCAATTAATATCTTTGTTGTGGACTTCTTTGAAATGACGAGCAACCGGATATGCCGGATCGCTGTTGATGATAGCGCGAAGATGTTGCAATATTCTCACATGCACCTGGAGCCTGGTACTTCCCACATACCTAAGCCCACCGGTGCATGTGAGTACATAAATCGCATACATATATATATATACAGTTCATGCAGAACACAAAGGTGCCGATTCCGATCCGGGTAAAAATTTTGCGTGCAACTCGTATCCGTATATTTTCACGTACGAATCGTACAAGTACAGTACAAACTGCGAAGTACGATTCGTATGTGAAAAATACATACGAATTGCGTTGGGAAAATGGTCCGAGAGCGAGCCGGAAATTTTTACGTCCGAATAGCGTCGAGAAAAGTGTCCGATAGGTAGCCGGAAATTTTTACGTGCAAATCATAAAACAGAAGTCCGAGCGCGCAAGTACGATCCGTACTGCCCGTCCGAATACACAACTGCATGTAAAAGGCCCTGTACGGAGCAAACGCTATAGCACACATGTACATGGGTAAACTTGTGCCCGGATACGAGTCGTACAGCCCCCCCCTCACCCCCACATGTCAGCACCGTTCCCCCGTATGTCAGCACCGTACCCCCCCTCCGCATCGTACCCCAACACCGTAGCACAGCCCCGCACCTGTACGCGCCGCACCCCAGGCCCGTCTCCCAGCCCCGCACCTGTATGCCCCGTACCCCAGGACCGTACCCCAGCCCCCCACCTGTACGCGCCGCACCCCAGGCCCGTCTCCCAGCCCCGTACCTGTACGCACCGTACCCCAACACCGTAGCTCAGCCCCGTACCTGTACGCACCGTACCCCAACACCGTAGCCCAGCCCCGCACCTGTACGCACCGTACCCCAACACCCTAGCACATCCCCGCACCTGTACGCACCATCCCCAACACCGTAGCACAGCCCCGCACCTAATAGAAGAGCCACCAACGACAGACAAAGGTTAAGCACTTAAATTCCCAAGTATAGTTATAGAAAAAAATAGTGCATCCACTTCCAGCATCCGTCGTTGAAAGATGCTATAATGATCCAGAGAATTCACAAACAAAAGGAAGGTGCACTCAGTACAAGAGTCATTCAAATCACAAGTATTATCTGTTGATATTTTCAAATTTATTCCAAGTTTAAAACGGCAAACAGCCAACGCGTTTCGTCCCTTTTGCCAGGGGACTTCTTCAGGGCTAAAGATCAAATGAGGTACGGCTAATTTCGCAACTGCAACTTAATAATAGCCAACACGTCCATTAACCGCGCAAAATTCATCACATGTGTATCCCAATGTAGTCATCAAAAATACATGACGGTATAGTGTGTATCATCATAGGTAGGTTCTAAATTGTAAAAGGCTTCATGGCAATTTCAATCAAAGTTCGTAATCATATGTAGAGCAGCATGGTAACTGATCATCCAGATGATACTCACTATACCGTCATGAAAATATCAACGGATAATACTTGTGATTTGAATGACTCTTGTACTGAGTGCACCTTCCTTTTGTTTGTGACAGCCTCGCACCTGTACGCACCGTACCCCAACACCGTCTCCCAGCCCCGCACCTGTACGCCCCTTACCCCAGGCCCGTCCCCCAGCCCCGTACCTGTATGCACCATAGTCCAACACTGTAGCCCAGCCCCGTACCTGTACGCACCGTACCCCAACACCGAAGCCCAGCCCCCCACCTGTACGCGCCGCACCCCAGGCCCGTCCCCCAGCCCCGTACCTGTACGCACCATAGCCCAACACCGTAGCACAGCTGCACACCTGTACGCACCGTACCCCAACACCCTAGCACATCCCCGCACCTGTACGCACCATACCCCAACACCGTAGCACATCCCCGCACCAGTACGCACCGTACCCCAACACAGTAGCACAGCCACGCACCTGTACGCACCATACCCCAACACCGTAGCACAGCCCCGCACCTGTACGCACCGTACCCCAACACCGTAGCACAGCCCCCCACCTGTACGCGATGCACCCCAGGCTCGTACCCCAGCCCCGTACCTACACGCACCATACCCCAACACGGTACCCCAGCACCCTCACCCAGCATCGCGTATGTACGGACCTTACCTACGCGAAAAATACTCGTACAGAACCAGGACACTGTAAAACAGCACAAGGAGGGTCAATTCGACACGCACAACACCACAAAACACCTCAACATGACAAAATACATCTCTATGACTGACCTGGCACATCCAAACAGGCAAACAGAGGCCCTAATTACGCGACCCCCAGCGTGCTAGTCTCACCCTGCGGCCCGCCACAGTGATCAATTAAAGCGCTGCGAGGCCTCCGGGTAGTCTATGCGCTATATAAATATAATTTTTCATTTCATTTCATTTCTAAATCACAACCACCTCTTATAACACACCCACCACAAATTCAAACCCAGCCACACCCACAAATGGACCAATAAAAAGGGCCCACACACACAACCCATGAGCCTTTGCAACAGACCCACTGCTGACAGACCCCACAGACAAACAACTGCACCTTACTTACACCTTAACTACACCTTAACTTACACACCTTCACACAACCTCATTCACAAACACCCCCTCTTCACATTCACACACACACCGTCACATTCACACCCACACACCCACAACCATCCACACCCACACCCCACACCATGCCCACAGACAAGAATCCAAAGTTCACAAGGGCAGAGCTGGACCTCCTCGTCAACGAAGTCATCAGTCGAGCCACAGCTGTTTGGAACATTGGTCAGACAGACCAGCATAGCCCAAAAAACAAGCCTGTGGCAGAGGATGGTCGATAAGGTGAATGCTGTTGCGCCCATCCGAAGGACCAGGCATGAATGCCAAGCCAGGTGGTACGATCTGCGCAGGGCAGTCAAGAGGAAAATGAACGAGGAATACGCCCAGAGTAACATCACTGGAGGCGGGCTGCCCCGCAGACCCGTACATTACCATCCCTGGGAGGAGAAGGTGATGGCTATGCTTCCGCCGGTGGAAGTACACAGAGTCAAAGGAGTCGCAGAGCCTGGTGAGTACACAAACAACTCACGTAACATGGGGGAATGCCATCCACACCACAAATACACAAAATGCACGCAACTTCCCCCAAGCCCTCACCGCACACAACCACACTCAAAAACCACGCTCATGCCACTAATGTCTCCATGCCCCATTCACAAATAAAGGCAATGCCATGTCCCAGGCCACACCAACCACAAACCCAAGACTGGATGTCCGGGATGCTGGGAGGGTGGGGCTCACACAACACATTGTGCAACTCCGAAGCAGACACCAATGCCCTCAGCCCATATGGCCTAGGTACATACCCATGCACCATGCCCAATGCACAGGGACTGGAAAAGTACTGACAAGGTAGCTGACACTTGGCCCTGCTGTATGCAGCACAAGGCCCTCCTGTGACCACTGTACACTCAAACACCAACTACACAAGCTCAGATATCTAGCACAGGCACTCAAACTCACTGTCATGCCAACATGCACCATGAGGGGACAGACACATCACCTGAGAGACCCAATGACAAATCACACTACACCCAACAGCAGGCCCGGTCACACACCCCCCTCACACAAGCACACTCCCCCGGGGCAGGCAACGGATTTACCCACTCTCACAATGGACATGTGACACAACAAAACCAATCCATTGCCAAATAAGCATCTGAGCCAAAATTCTACTGGTCAAACACTCAGGAGAACATACCAATCTCTCCCCCGCAACATACCCATCCCCAAGTCTACATTGAGAGGAATGCTAGGCACATCCAACTACCTGGAGGATCTGTGACAACTTGAATATGTATGAAACATGGATGTGGCATGAAACAGCATTAACATTGTCTCTCTCTCACACACAGGGCAACGTCATCGACCTCCCCCCAACAATGGGGGGGAACAATCACAGTCCCAGGCTCAGCGTGAAGATGATCCCACCGGCAGCGATGACTCTCACCACTCCGTGGATGACCCCGACCAACCAGGCCCCTCTGGTGCCAAAGCCCCTGCAGCACCTGTGTCAGGTACATCTGTGACAACCACCACCCCCATTCCTGCCACATCCCAGGAGACACGCAGGAGCCCTGCTCGCACTGAACAACACAGCCAGTCTGACCAGGAGGGACAAGGTTCTCCGGGCACCCAGGAGGAGGCAGACAACCCAGATAATGCCATCCCTCAGGGGTCCCGTAGACTCGATGTGCCCACAATGGCAGGCCAGGCTCTTGTGGGCAGGGGTGGTGGGAGTGGAGGCAGGCGGAGGCGGGAACCTGACCAGCCAGCTGAGGGAACCGGTATGTCACACATAGCCACATCCTGGACAACTACCGGCGTGACACGAGGGGCATCAGCCAGGTAGTGTCGAGCCTCACAGAGATGAAGGGGACCCTCGACGAGATGAAGAATCTGCAGGCCAAGCAACATGCCAGTCAACAACAACACCAAGGACGGATGGAGGCAAGACTGGCTGAGCCCCTGGCGGTGCAAACGGACATTAGCCGTTCATTCCGTCGGATCGCCGACACCATGGGCAACCCTCCCTGTGCCACCAGGCGAAGACCAGCACCAGCCACAGGGAGGGAGGAGGAGGAGGATTCATCTGACGGAGCGTCCCAAGCATCGTTAAGGCCTGCATCTGAGGGTCCCGCAAGGAAGGTGGTTCGTCCACGGAAAAGACCGTGAGAGTCAGCGGCCCATCCACATCTCCCAGGTCACCTGGCCTGGCACCTGGCCCACTGGCGCAACAGCAGCACCTCACCCAATGGCATTCGCTGCCACATGGACTTGCTGGTCACAGTCTGACCAATGATGACCAACACTGTGGTCTGGACTCTGATGACTCCAACTGACAAGGATACCATCTCCCCCTGTGATCTTTGGATTTTATGCACCCGGTAGAGCACCTTAGTACATCTACCAAAAGACTTACCCCACCAAAATAAAAAATACATTTTTTCATGAGATGTTGCTTGCATTTGGCATTAGTCCACAACATATGTGTGTGTAAATGTCAAACTATGCCTGAGTGTTGAACTAACTCCAGCCATCCATACCCTGGGATCTGAGTCTGGTACAGGACACACATGGGTCACAATTTATCAGTCAATGCAGACATGGAGCTCAATACTCACCTGTGATGGCCTCAAGCTGCTGAGGGGTTGCTTGCAATACTGTGCGGACAGATCTATTTGGAAGAGTATCATTAAGGCGTAGAGGTCATGCCTCATTTGGAGGTTCCCGGGGAGGGAGTCCCAGGTATGTGTTCCCAGGTGGTAGAACTATGTCCTGCATGCTGGAGTATGGTGGATCTGAAGAATGGTGGCCAGGTCAAGGTTGGATGCACGGAGATGGCACTACGTGTTCTTGGATGACAGTGGTACAAGGTTGGTGTTGGGTCGGGGTTGTGGCCTGCCTCCTGAGTGTGGGTGGGGAGTCTGAAGGTCATCCTGCAGCACACAGTGATCCATTGCAGCTATCTCTGCTGGACGGTGATGTGGCTGGGGCGCGGGATGTTGCAGCTGAGGTGTGCAGATGCAGCCTGGATGTGGACAAGTGTCCTGGGAGTTTGGATGTGGCTGCCCCGTAGAGGGCAGGGCAGTATTTGACACGGATGTTGTCGTGGACCTGGGGGATGGTCCGTCTTTCCTTGGAGTGGATCTATCTGGAGATCATGTGCATAATGCAGAGGGTGTTGCAGTCTGAGTCACAGATGCTGGTGATTACCATGGCAAATGTGAGCAAGCAATCCATGATGCACACCATCTTGTGTGCATGGACACTGGGTGCTGGTGCGGGGCTTCTGCGGGTGGGACACAAGCAGTTGACCCAGCTGTAAGGGGACAATCCTCAGATGTTGACCTCAGTCCTGTACAAGTCCAGCCTCAGGTGGCTGCTGTTCTGCCATTCATCAATGGATCTCATGCAATCTAGAATATTGGAACTGGCAATGTCTGCGTCCTTGGTGAGGGTGAGGAGCACCTGGCTGTCAATGGCATACGAGTTGATGATGAGGTTGTGTGCGCATGTGATGGTGGAGAGGGGGGTCCTGGACACATTGTAGATTGACACGCTGAGAAATGATACCTGTGCCATGTGCCTCACAACGACAGCATACTACATGCAGAAGCCTTGAGTCCCACTCCCATGGCCTTGCCAGGGTACAGAGCCGGTGGGGAGTAGGAGGGACATGACCTGGTGGGTGTGACAGAGCCTGGAAGGCATGGCAGCGCTGTGTAGGCAGTCGGAGTTGCACACTCATCATGCAAAGGTGTTGTGTGTGCGCTTAGTGTATGCCTGAGAGCTGGCGGCAGATGTGTGGATGGACATTGCTTGGAGGGTGGCTGCAACATCGTACTGTAGTGAGATGTGGGTCATGCAAGGACATGAGGCTCGTGCAATGTGCACGTTACATGTGCAGATGGTCTAGCCTTTGGCACCGCGTGGCCGCAACTGTGGCACAGACAAGCTGATGACAGCCAAATGAATGGGTTGATGGAGGAAGGGAGGAGCTTCTTTGATGTGTGTGTGTTGCCAAATCAGGAAACTTCGTGTGACCTTGCTGCAGTGGCTGCAACAGCAGGCGGCATGTCCTGGGAACTATGCCACAATTTCCACACAAAGACTAGGATGTCAGAAAGGACTACTGCAACAGGTGTATGTCAAGGAAGGAGTGACCGGTTTTCAATGGCACACCCAGAGACAAAGGATGCACAATCCCCAAAGATGACTGACACCGGATCATGAAACGGAAGGCCAAGCTGCGCACAGGAAACACACCCCAGAAGGTGTTGACGGCCTGTTGTGGGGACCAATATAGCAAAACACATACACAGCCATGGACTTCATGCACAATAGAGAATCAAGTACATGTAGAACAGCATGCAGGTTGCTAATCTACACATAGACTCATATACACAATCCTTGCCAGAGATGGCGCATGCACAGTGGCAAGAGACCTGCATTGACAGAGATGAGGCACCTTGGAGGCTGAGGAACACCTTTATTACTCAGGCTCACACCTATGGAAATGCATCCATATTAACAGACTCACAGGTCTTTTGGATTAACATGTGGGACCTACACTGGACACCCCCTTCACACCACAGATGCTGTAAATCCATGGGAGTGGCACACAAGTGAAGGGGGTGAGCCAAACATCCCTTGCTGCACACGGAGAGGCTGCAATTCCCCATTGACCCTCTTATGGGGATGTCCCGCAATATGTCCACCCGTAGCCTCCTGTATGTTTCAGAGGGAAGTTGTACACACATTGATGCCTTCATCAAAAACCACAATCCCATAACAGATGACTATCACGAAGTGTGACTATCAATTCATGTGAGTCATGCTACATGTCAAGTGCCCCATGGTGAGTCGACATGTATGCATAGTAACAAAACCTGCACAGGAGCAGTGCCCACACATTGCAAACAACTACCACACCCAAAAAGCCTTGCTGCAATCCTTACCCAAAGGAGACTTTTCACCATGTCCGTGCATGTAACGCTGATTCAGCACACGTTGCATTACTCATGAGGAATAGCAGGAGCACAACGTTGCCACGAGCAGACAGCATGCGCAACTACCTGGGGATGAGAGACACACAAGAAGTCAGGAAAAACATAGTCATCCGCATGGTCATGTACTCTACATGAATAAGGTTGACACCATGCTAGTTGTCAATTGAGTGTGTCAGCTAAAATGTGTGGAATGACATCAGCACTCGAGTGACACATCAGCACACACCTCAAAGTCACTTAGCATACAGTCAGCTGAACACACACATTGCAACACATGCCACACAAGGCTCCAAGCGTGCACACTCAGACCCAGGGACTCACCATTATGAGAAGAAGTTGCGTATGAGCTGACTCCGGATGTCCTCCTCCTCCTCCTCCTCACTTGCCTCGTGACCAAGGCCGTCATCCTCCACGGGTGGATGTTCCTGCTCATCGGGATCCAGGATGAGTGGCACAGCTTTCTCCACTGCCATGTTGTGCAGCATGCAGCACACGAGGAAGATTTTGCAGACCTTCACCGGTGCATATGGGAGGGACCCACCGGTCTTGTGGAGGCAACGGAATCGGCTCTTCAGGAGGCCAAACGTCCTCTCAATCACTCGCCTGGTCTGCCCATGGGCGTTGTTGTAACGGTGATCTGCAGCTGTTCTTGGGTTGCGGAGAGGCGTCACCAGCCATGGCATGTTGGTATAGCCAGAGTCACCTACATGGAAACATCATGTAAAGAAGTGGGTCAGGAGATGCCGTCACATACTAAGATACCGCTGAATACTGCACAGAGTCTACCCACCAACAAGACATGCTCGTTTGTTGTGCAGCTGCAGCATCATTTCTGGCACCCTGCTACGCCTCATGATGTAGGCATCGTGTGCTGACCCTGGAAAACGTGCACAGACATGGGAAATCAGCATGTTAGCAAGACACACCACAAGGGCATTAATGGAGTGATAATGTTTACGGTTTCTATAGGCTACCTCCTGTGCCTGTGGTGGTACCAAAGCCACATGTGTCCCATCAATGGACCCAATTACATGGGGCATCCCTCCCAGGGCATAGAACTCATCCTTGATACCTGTCAACTGCTCACGAGTTGGAAAATGGATGAATTCATCCAGGTGCTCCAACATGGCTTCTAAAACATCATGCAGGACACGGCTGAACATGGTCTGGGACATGCCACCCACATCAGCTATGGTGAATTGAAATGTACCGGTGGCAAAGAAATGTAGGGCTGACATCATCTTCATCTTGGGGGTCAGCGCAGTCGGATAACTGTGTCGCGGTTGGAGGTGTGGTGCCAGCCTGTTTGTCAGGTCCTCAATTAACTGTTGGGGGAATCTGTAGCAGCGTATGCAGTCACGTTCCCTCATGGCAGCCAAGTCTGGCATTGGTCGGGGGAGAGGCGGTGCCCTGCAGAAAATTGGAAGGAATAACCAAGATTGAGTACATTACTACACCAATGTCAATGAACTGAGCACATGTTCAACAGCTAATACACATATGCTACATACAGAGTCTGGCCTGTGCAATACATCCTGCACACGTATGCCAGCCAGGTGATACTCCTACCAAGAGCCAGCTACAAACGTGGATTGTCAAGGTCTACATGACATGCCATGAAAGTAGCTGTGGGCCAGTGTGAGTGAACAGCCAGACACATTACAGGAGTGACATACATCCACATATGTGCATTTGAAGGATGTTATCTCATACAGAGAGCTGCCGGCAAGCTAGACGCACAGGTCACATGTCATGGAAAAAGGACAGACCACACACCTTGCCATGAAGGGGTACATGTCAAAAATTATCACACAGACATTGAGACTACGCAGATATGTCCTAAGCTCGCAAGTCCCTGTTCGATGCACACAGACACACGTTACGTGTTATTCCACATGTGTCCTGGTGTGCGTAATAGTGTGACATGGGCATCTACACACAGACACATGTTGGATGCAGCTACAGTAGATGCTGTTGACGGAACACCAACAGCAAGATCATGGGAACACATGACACACACATGACATAGTCACATCGTGGCACGCTGGTAGTGAGATGTCAGGTGTCATCATTCGTGTACCTGGCATCAGGGGACAGTTGCGGGTGTTGGTGACTGTGCCATGCCAGTGATGCAGTGCTTCACAGGTTTGAACTACATGCACACATGTAAAAGGTGTGAAGGGGAAGTGCGCCACATAGTGCCCCATCACACATGACAAGTGTTAGACCTGGCACCTTGGCGTGAGTCTCCCTTCCTCTTTTTGTCGCTGTGCCTCATGTCTTTTTATGGTGTTGGCCGCTCAGCGCGCTAAGCCACTGCCAACCAGGGTCGCGGTGCGAGTGCTCCCTTGTAAATTGTATATGTTGGTTGGATTCCATGATTGGATTGTTTGATTTACTATCAGACCCCAGTAAAGTGCGCCAGGAGCGCCAGGGCATGTAAATGCAAACACCGCTGGTGGGCTTGCAGCACGGGTTGTGCCACCCACAGAAGCGGCCGGTAAAATACGTCTAAGGTCTGCCATCGCAGAACCTGCATGCAGTCTGGTACTGACATGCTGACTGGCAAGTGCCCACACTTGCCGGTCCCTAAAACCTTCCCTTAACTTCATGTTAGTCACCCCTCTGGTAGGCCCACGGGCAGGGTGCGTTGCAAGCATAAGGTAGGACAAGCCTGGATGCGTGGCATGTCCTGGTAGTGAATGACCGCCATTTTGTTGTTCACTACTGTAAGGCTACCCTGTTCTCATAGGCCAGTATGGGCGGCTTGGATTGTTACACCCTATGATCCTAACCGACCCAGAGAACATGGTAGAAGATCGAGTTTAGTATGCCTGAACTCGTAATAATAAGGTACATCTTTTCGCAACGTTTATTTTAATATTCTGGGTTTGCAAATGCCGCTTTTAGAAAGTTGGCCTTTGCTTGCCTAAACATTTCAGCCCGCCTCTGCGTGATGTGTATCTGATGTCTGGCTGGTATGAGTGACAGGGCTGGGGGAACCCAGATGGGCGGGGCTAGGTAGCCTGGTGGTGAATAGGACGATCGACAGGTAGATGGGTGGGAGGAGTGCTCCTAGGCTCTGAATAGGACAGTGCTCTGCCACCTCAATGCCGGCTCCGCCCCCTGTGGAGCGTCTGAGTACTTTGCCCTGCACTCTGAAAGGAGAAGCCTGCATCGCGTAAACAAAGTGCTCAGAAACCGGACTGGACTAGGCAAAGGACCCCCTGGCCTGGGAGAACAAAAGATTTGCTGTATAAATGGAGGAGCCCTGCTCCTAAGAAACTAGATCCGCTTTTGACCAAGAAGAATCTCTGCCTGAGGAGGAGGCACCGGGAAAGCTGTAGGAGGAAGACTGTCCCTATCCTGGGGGATTGGCCTGCAGTGGTGACCTTGCTGCCAAAGGGGAGAAGAGAAACTGTTGCTGAAGACTTTGCTTTATTTTTACTTTCAAGACTTGTGCTTTTCTAAAACGATCTCCAAGGGCTTGGAACTGAGCTTGCCCCCTGAACTGAGCCCCAGGACCATTGGGCTCTACCTGATCTTCACTCGCCTGCCGCTGGACTGTGGTGTCCTTTCCCTCGCCGGAGCTGTGACCCTCGTGCCCCAGTCCCTCCTTGAGCCGTGACCAGGACTGCTTAGCCGCCCCCGCCTTGGGAAGAGCCTCGCTCGATCGGAGCCGCTCCCCCTACGCTGTGCTGTGCTGCCCCTGTCACCTCGCTCGTTGGAGGCTCGCTATGCACCTTCACCCTCCCGCCGGAATCGGCGTTTGTGAGCATCTCCAAGCCTCGGACGGCCCGGACGTAATCTGCGTGCCCGGCTGCCCCGCTTTGTTCACCCGCCACCTGCAACACCCCGCTCTTGCCGTGAGCCTGAAGATCAGACCCCCATCGTGAAGTGTGGGAGCCTCGGACGCCGCCACACCCTTCTGTCGAAGAGCCGCTGAAATCCCGCACCCGCCTTTGCGTCAAGAAACAAGGTACTGTACTTAAGAACTCGACCGCGAGCTGGCATCGGATCCAGGGTCCGCAACGTTCTGATTTCCCTGTCATCTGCTGCGTGCTTCCCGGGCGCCGCCTCAGCACGAAGTGCGCTGAGGCCTACAGTTACCTTGTGCCCGCCTAAAGAACTTTCCGTAACAAAGAGAACTTTACTGTATTCCTAAGAATTGTGGCCCCATCAGTTTAACGTTACTGGGCCTTGTATTGAATCTGCTGAATCTACATAAAAGCTTATTTTTATATACTTCCTGATTGGTGTCCGTTTGTGGTGCATGCAAGGGGTTTACTGTATGTGTAATTGCATTTGCTTAACCGTGTACGCCTGAGACTTAGCCTAGACTGCTCGCGCCACGCACCTGGAGGGTGAGCAGGGGTTATTCTGGGGAGTCATCCTTCGCCCTGACAAGAAGTAAAGGGTCCCTGCTTGTTGTGGGTTCACACCTGCGTCAACCAGAGCCCCCTCATTTCTAACAACAAGTGTACACAGGTCATCACAAAACTATTGGGTTAAAACATGAGGAGACATGTGCCACTTCACTGCCTGACACACCTAGGCCCTACACATGAAGGACTGCACTGACAATGACTTGATGTCCATCCTTGTGCGAGTCAGACACCTCCATTCCTCTCCTGTGCGCCTCCTATCACCAGTGTAAGCTGTGAAACGCACCGTACACACGCTCTGAGGGCGTGTATACGGTCGTATCACTATATGGGGTTTGGGTAGGCGTACGCGTGTGTGTACGGACCGTACACACGTACATGTACACACTGGTCCTATCCCTATGGGAGTGTCGCCATAGGCATACGCCATAGAGATACGGCCCTTACACGCATGTGTAGGGCCCGTAGCACTATGGTAGTGTTCACGTAGACGTACGCCATAGTGCTACGGGCCGTACACACGCGGGTATGGGCCGTATCACTAGAGTAGTGGTGCCCTAGGGGTACGTGTGAAACGCACCGTACCTGTGTGGGGATTTTTCAAATTTCTATGGGGACACATAAGGGACAAGTATTAGGGCCTACATGCATGCTGGTTGTCATGGATACCCAGTTTAAAGATCACATTTTTCCATCATGTGGCCTGGAAAAAGCAGTTGGCCACATTATACATTGTTGCAAAGTGGTTGTTGACTTGACATGATGCTGCAAATTTGAAAAAATGCTAATGCTGTCACTGGTGTATGTTTAGAGGGATTGGAAGAAACGTAGGATGCAAATGAGTCTGACCAATCACTGTGTACTCCTGTTACTGAAATAGCCCAGCAAGGCAGATATAAGTCAGCCAGAACCCATGAGAGGGCACTTGCCTGCACAACCTTTGATTCTACACCACTGCTGCTGCTTGTGATTCCTCTGGCACCATGTCGCGGACTGTGGAGAGGGCCCAGCCATTCACACAGGAAGAGAATGAGGCGTTGCTGGACGTCATCCTCCCACAGTTCCCCAGCCTGTATGGTAGACCAGGGGTGCAGGTGAGTGCTGACTCCGCTACCTTTGACTGTGCCCCTTCTTTTTGTGACTGGCACTTCTGGCATTGTGTCCAGGTGTGACAGACATGAAATGATGTTTAGAGTGGGTCCCGGGGGGGTGAATGGCTCATGTCTGTCATGCAGAGCATGATGTGGTTCATGTGTGCACTCCTCACTTGCATGGTGCTTACTCTGACATTCACTGCATGCTGCATGGCACATTCAGCATAGCTAATCCTCTTGGGCCTTCTTGTTCTATAGTCCTGAGGTGATTCAGTGTTCCCCCATGTGATAGGTGACTGTACCCACAGATGTGTGTGAGTTGAGTGGAGCTGTGGTGAGAGTGTCCAAATCATCTGGACATTGATGTGTGTGAATGTTCCTTGTCATGTGGGTGAGTGTTTATGTGGAGTGTTGCACAACAGCTGCATGGAGGAGGCAACAGCTCTACCCATCTGATGTGAGAAGTGATCCGTGCTGTGTGTCTGACTTGCTGGGCTAGCCCCACGCCTGTGACACCCCCAGGCACGTGGCACATGTGCAGAGTGAGGTTTGTATCGGCTGTTGCCACTGGCAGGTGAATGATCTGTGCCTGTGTGTGTCTGTGTAGTCTGCTGATGTTGGGTAAGTGGCCTGGGGCATGTGACTGCTTGGAGGTGCTGGCCATCAGCTTTGTATTGCTTGTGATGTACAGTGTGTGCCATGATCAGGGAGTGTGTCGCACCCCTCATGCCACCTGTGTACTATTTTGCAGCATACTATTCCCTGGTCAACAAATCAAAGATGTTCTAATGTCTGTCTCTGTGACATGGAGCAGGTGTAGTGATCTATTCTCACTTTGGCATCCTCACAGGTAACTGCCTACGAGAAGGGGAAGATATGGAAGCGGGCCGTCAGGGCCGTGATCTCCGTGGAGGGTCGCAGTCGGCGCCTGGCACAGGTGAGGAAATGCTGGCAGGACATCCAGTGCTGGACCAGGAGGATCGCCCGGGTCCTGCTGGGGGACTCACCAGAAGGCAAGAACCACGGGCGCCGGCGCCTGACCCACCAAATGAAGCGTGTCTTGGCGGTGGTCTTCCCTGACATGGATAGGCGGTTACAGGCGAAGCAGCAGCAGCAAGGGGGTAGGTACATGTGTGTTTGTTGTGTGTCACCAGCTTTGGGAAGTGCTCAGTCGCATGGATACACTGCCAGGGTTAATATGTGCATTGCATTTTCTGTTCCCCAAAGTCATCCGCTGCTGTTCTTCCTCCTTTCCCCTCCTTGACATGTGTTCCCTGGTCTGTGTATAATCACTATTGCACATGGTCATCTAGGCTGGCAGTTAATCCAAGTGCACATTGCTGTCTGCATCATGTTGGGGTGGGGTCGGAGACATGTGTTGTTACCTTGCCTGTGCCCTGTCCTGTTCAGTCATTTGGGGGTCCATATCAGTTGGCACTGATGCTGAGTCTCAACATAGGAGTGTGAGTGTTCAAATGAACAGACTTGCAGCATGCATGACCGATGTTGTGGCCTCAGACATGATGTGCATGAATGGGAGATATGCATAATGCCGGGACGGTAGCTCATGTTACAGTCAGATAATTCCAGGACCATGGAGCAGTGTGCCCACTACAGTACCCTAAGGCACCCTTGCCTCGGTATCATGTGTGTCATCCAACACTGTGCCCATTCTCAATGTGTTCAGCATAGTTTTGCCTCTGTGGCATTGTTCCCTGGCCTCATTTGTATGTATCTAAAGTGTGCTACATGTGCCCATTGTACAGGCTCACCCCATTTTGCTTCTGCATCCTCACACTGGCCAGTGCCTGTGTGTCTATGTACAACAGTCTGTTGAGGTTTTTTGTCACAAATATGTGTTGGCAGCCTCACGGGGTGATGTGGAGTACATTTAGGATTTCCTGATGCACTTTTTAGTAAACCCAGATTGAGAGGTGTCACTTCTTGAACTGTCTCAATCACATTGTCTCAGGTATGGGGTCTTTTTGCGGGCAAGGACTACATGTCCAAACCTTATGTCTCCTTGCCAGGTCTGACCAGTGTGTGATGATTGTCTGGACAGGCACTCAACATGCAGTGACCCAGGCATGTTGTGCAGGGTGTCATGTTTGTGCTTTGCAGCATGTGTCACAAGTTAAAAACATGTTTCCTGCTCATCCATTATTGGCACGGGTGTGTGCTCCAGTTGCTATGTGGTTTGGTCTGTGTGTGCTGACATCTGTGTGGACATTCTTCATTCACATCAGGGTGTCTCCTCAGTGCAGGTGCTCCTTATTCCAACACAATTTCAGGGCCATTTGCTAATGCATTGTCCTGTGTCTGGACATGTGTGCCACTCCACATGACAGGTAGTGTGTCAGATGTGTTGCCAACTGTGTCATCATGGTACGGATGGCCATGTGACAGGTGGCATGTTTTAAGTTGTTATTCAAGAAGTCATGTGCCCTGGCACTCACTACACTTGTCAACATGTCCCAATAGTTTATATGCTTCACTTTGATTTTTGTGAAAGACAATGATGTGCCTGCATGACAGATGTCTCCCAAGGGAGTGCACAAGTACCACGCTGGCACAATTAGAACATGGGCACATTTCTGTCCAAAATTTGTTTAGGAATTATACATATCCATGTTCCCACAGTGTGTTAGCATTCGGGTTAGTCCTTGGTTGTTGCTGATGCCAACTTACCGGTGTCAAGTCATTCCGACCACCGTGGTGCCATGTATATGTACTTCCTGATACCACATTTCTTCTTAACATTGGCTTCTGGGCATTAGGCGGGCAGCTCATACAATGACTGTGTAAATGTAGTTTTGTGTGCACCTCCTTGTGTGACTTCTGATATTCATGCACATGTGTGTTCTGTTCCACAGGTGGGACATTCACACATTCCAAATATGTCAATTGTGTAAAGTTTTGTCCTTACCAATAGATCAGATAGTATTACTTTTGCTTTTCTACAGTACTCACAGGTCTATGAGTGTGGGGACCCCTTCAGCATTGGCGTCTGTTATTTGGCATTGGGTGCACCAATACTATTTTGTTCACAGTGATCAGGAGGTGGCATGCCGTCATGGTCTGCCTGTGCTCCACTGTTCACAGGCACTAGCTTCTCTGTATAATTGGATATCCAGTTATTTGCTGTGGTGTCCTGATTTTCATTATTTCAGGGGGCATGTTGGGTGAACCAACTGGGGAGTGCAGGGCTTACATATGTTCTAGATGTTCCTCATGATGCTTTTCATGATATGCACTGTGACCTATTTAGTTTGGACTCATGTGTCAGATGTACACAGGTGACTGATTATTTCCTGTCTCTTCACCTTGCCCACAGCATCATCGGGGGACACCGAGGGAGACAACTGCACGGACGTGGAGGAGGGATCCAGCACCAGTGCCACCACTCCTGGCGAGTCGGCAGCATCAAGTGGCACGGAGGGCGAGGGGAGTGCGGCGGAGGCCCTGGGTAGTACCACCACCGACTACGACGCAGACGGGTCCGAGGCTGAACTCTCTGAGGGGGCGGAGGCTGCTCCAACAGCTGGCAGCAGCACTACAACTGTCACCGCCCCCTCCATTCCCATCACCGCCCTCCCAGGTGCTCCGGTCCCTTCTGTCCGTGTAGGGCAACAACGTGTCTCCTTCGTGCCAGACACCGCACCCCCTGCCCATGTCTCCCCTGCTGCCCTCACTGCTGAGTCTGTGGACATTCAGCGGCAGTTGCAGGTTGGGCAGACTTCGATCCTGACTGTCCTCCATGGCCACACCAGACTGCTGATACAGATGGTGTCGTACATGGAGGGCATGTCATCAGCGATGTCTGACCAACGTATGTTGCTGAGGTCCATGGACTCGTCACTGACGGCAGCAGTGAGTGTCCTGCAGTGCTTGCTCCCCCCACCTACCCCTGCACAATCCACACTTCCCACTCCCATTCCTGCCCCAAGCACACATACACAGACACCACACCAGACACAGGCAGCACACCAACAGGGAAGGGCAAGCGCACACCTCCTGTCACGCACACTCAGGGGGAAGAAGGCACACCCACTGGGTCTAGGGCACACAGGCAGACACGCAGCCACAGTCAGAGTCCGCATGCCTCACTCCCCAGTCCCTCCAATGTTATGTTATGTTATGTTATGTTAAAAGTTTTTGTAAAGCGCACGTACACCACAACGGTTTCATGGCGCTATAGGAAAAGATGCAGCAGAAGTATACTGAACCAGATGTTTACAGATAAGCCTGTGTGAATAAGAGAGTTTTAAGAAGAGTTCTGAACTGAGGAAAGGAAGTTTCAAGTCTAAGCTCAAGAGGGAAAGAATTCCAAAGCTGGGGAGCAAGGAACGAAAAACTCAGACCACCGTGTTTTTTCCGTTTAAAAGGGGGGATGACAAGAAGGTTAGAGTGAGAGGAATGGAGAACACGAGAGGGTGTGTAGCGGAGAACCGAGGAAGAAATGAAGACAGGGCCAAGGCCGGCCAAGGCTTTGAAAATGATACAACCCAGTTTGAAGGTACACCGCTTGGCTACTGGGAGCCAATAAAGGCTCTTCAACAGGGGACGGACATGTTGATGTCGTGGTTGTTGAAAGATAAGACGAGCAGCTTGGTTCTGAACCAATTGAAGACGATGAAGTTGGTAGGCCGGGATGCCGGCATATAATGAGTTGGCGTAATCTATACGCGAAATGACTAAGGCCATGGTAACCAGAGTGAGGGCCTCGGTTGTTAGGAATCTCGAAATCTTGCGGATTCTGTGAAGGTGGAAAAAGCAGGATGAAGTCACAGCGCTGATTTGAGCCTTCATGGTCAAGTCTTTGCTGATTATGACTCCGAGGCTTTTCACAGAAACAGCAGGTTGAGGGGGATTGCCTAACGTAGGAGGCCAAAAGTTGTTGTTCCAGGGGTTGGAGGTGCCGCGAGTCAAGACCAATTCAGTTTTATCAGGATTGAGTTTAAGTTGACTGGCGTTCATCCAATCACTGATAAAACATAAGGTAGCCTGGAACCTAGAAGCAGACGTGACGGAAGAGTCGATTTTAAACACCAGTTGAAGGTCATCCGCATAGTTAAAGGAGGCCACCTCGAAATTATGAAGAGAGCGGATCAGAGGAAGCATATACAAGTTGAAAAGAAGAGGGGAAAGAGAGGATCCCTGGGGGACTCCGCAGGTCAAGCTGACCCTCCTGGCAGAAAAGGTGTCAAGGCGAACAGCCTGCGACCGATTTTCAAGAAAAGAAGAGATCCATTTCAGAGCTGTACCATGGATGCCAGTATCCTTGACACAGTCGATCAAGAGATTGTGATCGACCATGTCAAAAGCGGTGGAAAGATCCAGAAGGATAAGGGCCTGAGAGAGGTTATTATCGGCCCCCATTCTGAGTTCATTCATGACTGCAAGTAAGACCAGCTCAGTAGAGTGAGCTGGTCTGAAGCCAGCCTGTTGAGGGTCAAGAAAGGACGAAAGCTCAATAAATGAACTAAGACAATGGGTGACATGGGCTTCTAGGATCTTACTAAGGTAAGGGAGAAGAGAAATAGGATGATAGTTGGTGAGATTGGAGGGGTCAGCGTTGTTTTTTTTTAGGATGGGGACGACCTCGGCAGCTTTAAAAGAATCAGGAACTAGGCCTAATTTCAGGGAGTTGTTGAGGAGTGCTAGAGGGGTATCAGGGCATGTACAGAATACTTCTTGGAGAACGTGAGGAGGACATGGATCGGTGGGGGAACCCGAGCCAACCTTCTTTACAAGTATGAGAAATTCCTCTTTCGAGATCAGAGGTATCTGATCCAATACTTGTGAGTTCTTAAACGAGGTCATAGAGGATGTAGGAGTTACTGGCGGAGGGATGCTACTCTTGATGGTGATGATTTTCTGCAAAAAAAAAGTCATTGAGAGCGTCGCATAACAGTTGGGTTGGAAGAGGTTTGACAGTTACTCTGTCAGGCAGAGATAGTTCGTCCACGATAGCAAATATGTCTTTAGTTTTTGAAGCAGAGTTGGTAATTTTTAGAGAAAAGTACGTGGATTTAGCCTGAATTATGGATTGTTTATAGTCATTTAGGAGCGCGACGAATGTAATGTCACTCCCCTCGGCTCCCCTGCCCCACAGTCTGAGAAGGAGACCTACTTGGCTGTGCTGGGCCTCAGCCCCACTGTTTCACCTGCGTGCAAACGGGCAAGGCACTCCACGGGTAGGGCAGTTGAGTCCCCCCCTGTCCACCACCTCCCCCAGTAGCGCTGCACCCCATCCCTCCGACCCCCCCTCCTCCTTGGGGCCTGTGGTTCCTTCGGGTGTAGGGGAGACGCTGCAAGAGCTTGCGGACATGTGCAGCGCAATACTGACCTCCACCTTTAGTGCTGCCCCACCCCCTGTGGTGGAGTCGTCCGGCCCTGCACCCCCAACACCTGCCCTACCCCCTCCTGTCCCTGCGGTGCCTGGTCCTTCCCCACATGATGCCCCCACCCCAGTCGATCAACCAGAGGTATCTAATGTGCAGGCAAGCTAGGGGAGACGCGTGGCCATGTGTCCCCCCCAGGACTTCGTGTCTGGACTGGCCTATGGCCTTTGTAAATAGGGTCCTTTTCTACTTTTTGTTTTCCTGCTGAATAAAGCATTTTGTTTTTACTTTGCACACGATTGCTTTTCAGGTATTGATGTTGGTGCTGACGCTCCATGAGTTGGGGTGATGATCATGTGTTGGGTATCTGGGAAATGTAGTAGTCTGCTGCTCATGGGGTGGACCCTAGTATCTGCGTGGCATCACAAGGTCTCTGCAATGATTCTTTGGTCGTGTATGCTCTTTGTGTTTTGAGACATTGTCCCAAGGAGTGTTCCTTCCTCTGTGGCACCTGACATCTTCCCTGCAGGGAGTTGCACCATTGTTGTGCTGACCTGTGTCTAGATTCCCTTGGTGGCCTATGGATCCCTTCAACTATGTCCATGCCTGCTCAGCAATGTGTCCGGCTGCATCGTCTGTGCCATCCTTGGTAGTCACTGTACTTGTGTATAGAGTATGTTGCCATGCCTCCATGGGGAAATGGTCCCTTATCCGCACTATGCATGTGTGTACTCCCAGCCTAGCACACATATGATACTTGTTCTGCAGGGTATTTGGTCACCTGACTGACAATTGTGGGCATTGTATCTGTGGGAAGTCCACCCTATTCCTTCCATGGGAGACAACAACTTGGTGGCTGTGCCAGCACCTGTACATTCCTATCAGTCCTGGAATGTGCGTGACAGTGTGTGTTCCCTTTGGCTCTCTTAGTTTAGTGGGTTTCACATTACTATACAGTCTTGTGACATGATCTCAGTGTGTGTATTGTGCTGCATCCGCCAGGGGTGGGTATGCATGTGTCATGTGTCATCGCACCCACATGTGGTGTGTCATGCAGTGGGAGAATGACATCCATCCTCATGGGAGTGGGACACTGCTGTCAGTGATGTGTTGATATGGCACTCTCAACATAGTCGCACATTGGGGATGCGTTCATGGACCCATGGATTTGTGGTCATCTGAGGATGATGCACCCACCCCTCATATGTCTGTCCACTGCTGGGAGGCCTGTGCACCCACCCCTCATATGTCTGGGCACTGCTGGGAGTGATATGCACCCACCCCTCATATGTCTGGGCACTGCTGGGAGGCCTCTGCACCCACCCCTCATATGTCTGGGCACTGCTGGGAGGCCTCTGCACCCACCCCTCATATGTCTGGGCACTGCTGGGAGGCCTCTGTACCCACCCCTCATATGTCTGGGCACTGCTGGGAGTGATATGCACCCACCCCTCATATGTCTGGGCACTGCTGGGAGGCCTCTGCACCCACCCCTCATATGTCTGGGCACAGCTGGGAGGCCTCTGCACCCACCCCTCATATGTCTGGGCACTGCTGGGAGTGATATGCACCCACCCCTCATATGTCTGGGCACTGCTGGGAGGCGTCTGCACCCACCCCTCATATGTGTGGGCACTGCTGGGAGGCATCTGCACCCACCCCTCATATGTCTGGGCACTGCTGGTAGTGATATGCACCCACCCCTCATATGTCTGGGCACTGCTGGGTGGCCTCTGCACCCACCCCTCATATGTCTGGGCACTGCTGGGAGGCCTCTGCACCCACCCCTCATATGTCTGGGCACTGCTGGGAGTCCTGGGCACCCACCCCCATGTCTCTGTCCACTGCTGGGAGTCCTCTGCAGCCACCCACCCACCCACCCGCCCCCTTGGTGCAGTACACTGCTGTCCTGTGCATACACACACACCAATATACTGCTTATATGCTGCACCTGGCCCTATGCCAATATTCGTGGCGTGTGTACGCCTTGTATTCATTCTGTACAGGTGCCGTAGGGGTACGGGTGGGACGAACCCTAACCCCGCATTCATAGGGTGTACGGGCCGTACCCACGCTCTGAGGGCGTGGGTACGGCGCGTACCCCTCCATCACCACTCCAATGGTGGTATGGGCTGTACCCACGCTCTGAGGGTGTTAGTACGACGCGTACCCCTCCATCACCACTCTAATGGTGGTACGGGCCGTACCCACGCTCTGAGGGTGTGGGTACAGCGCGTACCCCTCCATCACCACTCCAATGGTGGTACGAGCCGTACCCACGCTGTGGGGGCGTGAGTACGGCCCGTAGCACCATTGTTGTGGTGATGGAGGTGTACGCGCCGTACCCACGCTGTGGGGGTGTGGGTATGGCCCGTACCACCATTGGTGTGGTGATGGAGGTGTACGTGCCGTACCCATGCTGTGGGGGCGTGGGTACGGCCCGTACCACCATTGGAGTGGTGATGGGGGAGTATGCGCCGTACCCACGCTCTGAGGGCGTGGGTACGGCGCGTACCCCTCCATCATCACAACAATGGTGCTACGGGCCGTACCCAAGCCCCCACAGTGTGGGTACGGCACATACACCTCCATCACCACTCCAATGGTGGTATGGGCCGTACCCACGCCCCCACAGCGTGGGTACGGTCTGTACCACCATTGTCGTGTTGACGGGTACGCGTCCACGTCCACTTCCGTTGTGACGGTACGTAGGGAGTAGTGGACACGCCCCCCCCGAAGTGGCCAGAGCCAGGAGGTCATGTATGTACAGGACATATTTTCAATTTAACTTGGGTGGGGGTTATGTTTCCTGCCCCTCGCCCCCCCCCCCTTTGCCCCTGGGTGTTGTTCTGACCTTCTGCGGCATCTGCGTCAGTTTCTGTGCACCAGGTCGTAGCCTAGGAGGGCCGGGATGACACGTAGGATGGGGTCCATGGCTGTCCGTCGCGTACCGGTGCTCCTTCTTCGCTTCGTCCTCAATTTCCCTGTAGTTTTTGGCTGCCGTAAAAAATGGTCCGTGCGGAGTGACGTAGGCACGAATCGTACTTGCTGGTCCGTAAAACGCTGCCTGACTCCGTCCGGACGTCACGTACACGATGTCCCGGATCGGAATTGTGGGTATTTTTTCGCCGCACGTACTTTTGTACGAATCGTACGGAAATGGTATTTCTGTACGATTCGTACTTGCTGGTTTGTAAGGAGGATTTCCCGGGTACGAGTCGTATGGAGAAAAGGCTCCGTACGACCATTCGTACCCGGGTTTTACAGGATCGGAATCGGCACCAAAGTGTATTCTGTATTTTATAAATGTAAGAAATTGTGTTGTTGGTTGACTGGGGTGTGAGCCCTAGTCAGGCAACAGTCACAATCCCTTGCAGGGTGAACCGCAAAATATCAGTAAATTAACCTGTGTTTAACCCTAAGTAGCTTGACACAAAAAGCAGTGAGGCTTAACTTATAGGCAATATGTAAAGTATCCATGCAACATACAAATAGTAATAAAGTGAAAACACAACACAAGAAAATTGCCAAACCAATTTAGAGAAATAGAGTACATTTTAATAAACTATTTGACACCAACACAACACAAATCCAATCAGTAGAACCGGAATTATGAATTGTTAGTGAAAACTAGCACCTAAAAGATCAATGTGCCAACCACATACATCTAGTCGCGCGAGACCGCTTCGAAGTCAAAACTATGTGGCTGACTGCGATGGAGTACGGTTCGGATACAAGAAGTGGATTCGGCCTGGTCAGCAGTTACCTTAGAAATTTAAAGAAATCAGAGAAAAGTGTCAGAGAAGGTAAAGTTCAGTGGGACAAAGCTGCAGGATGTGTCCAAGGAGGGAGTGTCATCGCCAGCTAGTCTTGGGTCAAAGCCGCAGTGAAGATTTCTACTTTCGGACTTAGGGACTTATTGCTTGTTGAGGCGTAATTTACTGTCCCAGATAAATAACGAAACCACTGGGTACATTATTTACTGGGTGTGATAAATCACCATCTTTTTTGATTTTATGGGGAATAACATGCGGATCTTGGTGTTTATAGCACCAAAATCCAAATGATACTGTAATTACTGTATGTTTTCCCCTGTTAAATTTCAGCAGGTTTGACCTGCCGAATTTTAACGAATGTTGGGTTATTTAACACATCAGATAATAATCGTATGTGTTAAAAAAAACTATTTTGTAATTCCATCCCCTGCCTAAACAGGAGTTTACACACAGGACAGAATTTAATGAGTCTCTCGCAACTAAGCGCTTAGTCTCTGAAAATGAAGATGAAAATCTTCAGCGGGACAAGGCAGAGGACTATAACTGAAGACAGCTCCACATGGCCAGGAACCCCTTTGTTGAAGGACCACTGAAAAGGATTTGCTGCTAGGGAGAAGATCATAGAGGGAGAAGTGGCAGACTTAATTCGACCTGCAATGCACCTTGGGCAGATAAGTGAGCAGGTTGGTCCCTATCTCCTCCTGGTTTTCAGAACCATTTTTGCCCAACATTTTTCTTTGTCCTCAGTTTTGGGATTTGACCATCTGGGCACCTTTAGCACCACAACCAAGGGTCCAGGAATAGTGAAACACCTCATGAGGGCTCAGTACTTACTCGGGCTGGGCCAACTGTGGGTTCAAGATGGTGGGACCCTTTTGTGTCCCTGTGGCTTTGAACAGGAGGCCAGCAAACTAGCCCTTAGAGCCACTCTGGTTGTCCTGGGTTCAGGTGAATATGCAGGGTTCAGCAGCAAGGCTGGTCTCTGATGGTTCAAGGCAGGCTCCAGGCATCAAAGCAGTCCTTACAGGTACAGGCAGGTACAGGAAAGCAGTCTTGCAGAGTTTAAATAAGGTCACAGCAGCAGGCAGTCCTCTGAGACCCCTTCCAAGGCGTTGTATGAAGGCACAGCTCAACCTTTTCAGTTGCAAGTGGGGCTGTGTTCAACTCCACCCCCCCATCTTGCCAGCAGATGGTCCATTAGTCCATTGAGGCACACCTAATCCATCTATTGTGTGACTGTCTGGGAGAAATTTACAAATTTTAACTGTCAGCTACACCCAGTCATGTGACCCAAGACAGGCAGCAGGCACAAACAGCTAAGGGCAGGAGAATGCTAAATTTCTAAGAGTATACAAAACAGTGATGGATGAAAAGCACAACCACTGGTAATCACACTGGGCCACATCCCAATCCATCATTATTTTGCACACCATGCCACCTCAGTTTAACCCCACCTATATGTAACTTGGGACCCTTGGGGTCAAGCTTGGTGTACCCATGCTGATAACACTCATAACACATGGGATAAACTTTCCAGTGTTCTTATCAAAGAGCTCTTTTTTCCAGTGGCCAGATTTGAATTGGGACCATTTCCCTGAGAACTGTTTCGGGGTCCTTGAGAGAACTTGTTTTTATCTACTCCTATGTTTTCTGGTGTGAAGCCTGACCACCCTTTTGGGAGATCCCCAAAGGCCTTTTTGGACCCCCTGGTGCAGACCTGGAGGTCTGCCTCTTAAGCAAGCTTCCTGGGGTCAGTCACCTTGCTGTCTACCAGGTGTTAGCACAGCTCCATAAAACAGGTATTAGGCATGTGCTCCCTCAGAATTAGGATTGAACTGCCCAACAATGTCATCCACTTTGCTGCCCCTCACCCAGCCATTCAGTGTCTTGCTGGAATAACATAAAAAGTCAACCCAGGACTGGTTTGTGAGTTTGTGGCTGTCCCTGAACCTCTGACTGTATTTTTCAGGGGTTGGCCCAAATTAGGATCCTCTACCTCAAGTGTAAGGAGTGTGTCCCTCCCCACTGTGGGCATGAACCTCCACAAGCCTCCTCTGGGACCTTGTGTACCCTCAGAGCTACCTCATATGCTGAGAACCAATCATTAAAAGTCATCTCCTACCACACAGCAGGGCATTAGATCCTTAGGTATGCAGACCTTCACCTCTACAGTCTGTACTGCTGGTACGCTGCAACCAATACGGCTGGACTCCACTTGCTTGGCTTTTATGTCCAGTTCCCTAATACTGATCTAATGGACCATTCCTTACTCTTCTATTACCTCTTTTTTCTCCTCCGATGCTCTCTCAGCTTCAGTCTTCCTCTCCTCCACTTCCAGCCTCATCCTGGCCAGCTTCAGTTTGAGCTTTCTCTTCTCCTTTCCTGTCCTGTAGCTCCTCTGGTGTCAGGCCCCTGTCAGACACACTGCTGCCTGTTCCATTGTCGGATTTTCAAAATTGTAATGGAAAATTCATCTTTACCATTAAAGAGGGGTAAGCATTACAATTTCATAGCTACCAAACATGACATAGCTACCTGCTCCCAATTAAAAATGATACCTTATTAAATGTAAGAAGGAATTTCCAATGATATTCTATCGGAAGGGTATGCCTCACAGGCGGGAAAAATGAATGTAGGTGTTTTTCGCTACCAGGACATGTGAAACTTAAAAGTACATGTCCAACCTTTTAATTGTAATGTACCCTGCCCTATGTGCTACCTAAGACCTGCTTATGCAATAAAGGGAGAGTTTAACGCTTGGCAAGGGGGATTATTTTGCCAAGTCAAATTGGCAGTTTAAAACTGCATTCAGACTGCAATGGCAGGCCTGAGACATGTTTTAAGGTGATTCTTAAGTGAGTGGCACATTAAGTTCTGCAGGCCCACTGGTAGCATTTAATTTACAGACCCTGGGTATATGGTATACCTCTCTATAAGGGACTTATAAGTAAATTAAATATGCCAATCAGGTTAGCACTGGCTAGCAGGGTGAAGTGCACAGAGTCCTAAGGCCAGAAAAAACAAGTTTCAGCCCAAAACTGAAGGTATGTAGGCAACATGTTTGGTGGAAGACCACCCTAAAGGTGACAGGTCTAACAATACCCCTAGATTTAAATATGAGACTTTTCAACAGTTTAAATATCCAATATTCGGAAAGCTTCTGTAAATGTCAAAGACTCAACAGTGGCATAATAACCAACGGCATATGTAGTCAGTGTTATCTTTTTCGAGCAAAGATAACGCTGACTACATATGCCATTAAAATCATACGACCATCTAATGAATACCATTTTTTTGCCATACTGTGAAGCCCTGAAGAAGTCTCATTAAGGAGACGAAACGCATTGGATATAATCATGTGTTAATGGGACATTAAAGAAAAATCCTTTTATGAAAAATAAAGAGAAACTTCGTCAAGAAATACACATCTTGGATTTGAACGTCTCTTTGTGCGCCAACTGTTTCTGAATTTGTGATGTGACACATTCATATTATATTGTATAGTGCTGAAACTTTTTTTATTGAATGTTGTTGTAGGACTGGTTCCTATTTTGGGGAGCAAAGAGGGGAGTGCTCCTTGGTTTCGTGCACTATTTTATACCCAGACACATTATTCATTTGTTGAGTGCGGCTTCAAATAGACTCTACCCTCAGTTTTTTGGTCTTTAAAGTAAAAAAATACGGCCAACAGCAGTGGAGCATGGGTTGGATACAAGAAGTGGAGTGGGCTCAGTCAGTGCTTACCTTTGGACTTCGTTGAAATTTAGTGGAAAAATGTCTGGAAAGGTAAAGTTTAACTGCTCGAAGTCGTAGTGAAGATTTCTACGTTCAGACTTATTCTCTTTTTGAGAAGTTGAAAATCTCCAGTGGGATGAAGCTGGAGGCTGTAGCCAACGAGAGCACCCCAAGGCCAGATACCCCTTCTGCAAAGAACGATTAACAGGATTTGCTGCTACGGAGAAGAACGTAGGGGGAGCTGCTGCTAAGACAGGTCCACTGACGATGCACCTAGGGTGGATCAGTGAGCTGGTAGGCCCCAGACTCCTCTTGGTTTTCAGAGCACTTTTTAGACAAAAATGTTCAGTCCCACGTTTTGGTTTTTGGCTACCTGGGTACCTTAAGCACAACTTCCAAGGGTCCAGAACTGGAGAGGAACCCCTTGGAGGGTCAGGACTCCCTCAGGCTGGGTCCAGGTTCAGGCTCAAGATGGGTGGAGCCTTTTCTGTTCCAGAGGCTCTGATCAGAAGGCCAGCCAACTATCCATTGGAGCCACTCTGATAGTCCTGGGTTCCAGTAGTGGGACAGGGTTCAAACAGCAAGGTAGGCCTCTGGTGGTTCAAGGCAGGCTTCAGGCAGCAGAGCAGTCCTTCCAGGTGCAGCAAATAAGTCCTCTGAAGTACGCAGCAGACCACAGCACCAGGCAGTCCTCTGAAAGTCCTTCCACAGGTCCAGGAAGTGAACTGAAGAGTCATTTTGAACGCCCTATTTTTACACCTAGTTTCTTCTTTGAAGTAGGGGATGTTTCTAGAGTTTTCCCTTTGAAGTGATCGTGTTTCCTGACTCCAGCCTGACTACAGGAACAACGAGGGAGTGTGAAGTCCTTTGTGTGAAGGCATGGCACAGCCTCTATGCCCTTTATGCAGGAACCTCAGCTAAACTCCTGAAACGACTACAACGCATACAGAACGCCTCTGCACGCCTGATCCTCGACATCCCTCGCCACAGCCACATCACACCCCACCTAAGAAACCTGCACTGGCTCCCCGTCAACAAGAGGATCACCTTCAAGTTCCTCACCCACGCACACAAGGCACTCCACAACGCCGGACCGGCATACCTCAACAGACGACTCACCTTCTACACCCCGAACCGCCAACTCCGCTCCGCCGACCTCACACTCGCAACCATCCCCCGCATCCGAAGAGCGACCACCGGCGCCAGATCGTTCTCCTACCTTGCCGCAAAGACCTGGAACACCCTCGCCATCCACCTGCAGCAGACCCAGGACCTACTTACCTTCAGGAGGCTATTCAAGACCTGGCCTTTCGAGCAGTAGCAGCACCCTACCCCCCCCCCCCCCCAGCGCCTTGAGACCCTCACGGGTGAGTAGTGCGCTTTATAAATGCTCTGATTGATTGATTGATTGATTTGCAAGTGTGGCTGTTTCCTGTCCCGCCCTCCCATCCTGCCAGTGGTGGCGGCCTATCTAGGCACCCCTAATCTCTCATTGTGTGGCTGTCTGGGAGAAATATAAAAAGTCTAACTGACAACTACAACCAGTCATGTGACCCAAGGACTGGCTGCAGGCACAAAACAGGGCAAAGAAATGCCAGTTTTCTAAAAGTGGCAGAGTCCTACAGCCAGCAAAAACAAATTCAGAAAACTAGAAGGGTTGAGACAATACGTATGGGTGAAGCCCACCCTAAGGTTGACAGGTCTAACAATCATATAATACCACATCATTTGCATGTGGTGTGACCTCATGCAATCAAGAGAATCCATTGTCTTTGCAACCTCACATAATTACAGATACGGAAAAATAGGCAAAGAGACTGACAGAAGGTGCACTGACTGTTTCACGTAGAGGTGGCATATAAAAAGTGTGTTCACAAGGGTGCCTTTTAAAAGGTGAAAATTGAGTGCCAGGGACCCCTACGCTATCCTGCTACATGTGGCTGCATTCACTCAATAAATCCTCCTGGAGGGGGATCTCAGCTCCCTTTAAAATTGTGGCTGTAATGGCTGCTACTCAGTGAAGGGTGGACCAGTTGCTTCATACATCTGGTCTGCCTGTCACTGCTCTGCTGTTTTTAGTACAGGCACGGGTTAACACATCCAGTGGGAGCAGCACATTCACTGTAATAGAGTGCCCTGTCTCAGTCTACATTTGGCACACCTAGTTAAAGATGACCCATTGCACAGACTAGGGCAAATTTTGCAAGTTAGAATCCCTTAGCTGAATGCCCTTTCTAAATCTCAATTCTTAGTAACTGGACTACTGTATCCAGTATTGACTTAGAGTGGACTATTTGTCTGACCCTTGCCCTCATGAGATGGGTTTCCTGTCTAATTCTGACTTGATGGTTTTAGTCCTTATTCTTGTCCATTTGTGTGCGGTTGAACTGTTGGTCTGTCCTATCAAGCTCTCTTAAAAAAGCGTACTTTTTAATATAAATAAATAGATTTACCAATGGCAGCATAGTACCTTAAAGTGTGGGACCTGGGGAAATAGTAGTGGCTTCTCCCATCTTGTGAGTGCCCTGTCTGAGTGCTGAACAAAAAGCAATATACCCCGCTGTTCATGTTTACTTGCAGGTTCCAAGGAGTTAGTAGTGGTTCCTTTTCATGGGCTTCAGGGTACAGTCTTGTTTCATGGGGAGCACCTTAACTGCTAATTATTGAACCGAAGAGTATTCATGAAAACACAACTTACATGTTTCCATGAGCACAGCATTATACAGCTCATCCCTCTCTGCCCTGTCTCAAGTCTCTTGATGACCAGAGGAGAAGAAGAGGAGATTAAGGGGTTGAGGTGCAATCCAGCTACAAAGTGCTGTTTAAAAATGGAGTACTCTGCAGGTGGATGTCTGGATAGCACATGTCTGAGGGGCATAGTTCAACTACATTCCCCTTACACAACACAATCCATTTTATTTCGCAGACATACGACACATGCCTTCGGCAGCACAGAATATGTGCTAAAATGTGGTTCTCTCAGCGCACATTAGTGTATCCCTGAGGCCAATGAGAAACCACACAGAACAGAAAGGTCAGGAGCCCCAGCTTCTTATAGGGCTGTACTTCCAGGCCCACCAAGAACCAAGGAGAACAATTGAGGTGGATTATCCCCCTTTCAAACCCGGCATTGCTGCTCTGTCTGGTTACTTGCTGGTAATCATGGCTTGTTGATTCCAATGTCCAGTGGCAGATCCCCACTCTCCTGCTGCCATGTAGTCTCCAAGTTGCCAGCAAAGAAAGCAAGGTAAGTACAAATATTTTATCTGTGCATGTGTGTATTTGGTGTGAGATTGAGTGTACCTTCGAGTGATTGAGAGTGAATGAGATTGAGTAAGAGAGAGAGAGTGTGTGTATGTGTGTGTGTGTGTGTGTGTGCATGTGTGTGTGTGTGTGTGTGTGTGTGTGAATCTGAGTTTCAGAGAGTGTATGAATAAGTGAAAATGAGTGTTAGGGAGGAAGTGAAGGAGTGTGAGTGTGTTAGAAGGAGTGAGTGATTGTGAGAAGGAGTGAAAGTAAGACAGCGGTGTCACTATCATGGGTGCATCTGGTGCAGTCGCACCACATCCAGTCAGTTAGTGTCAGAGGGTGAATGTGTGTAAGTACACTTGGGAGAGTGAGAAACAGAGTGTACTTATGTGTATGTAACAGTGAGTTGGAGTATGATTGAGAGAGAGTGAGAGTGAGTAAGGGGGAAGAGAGTGAATGTGAGAGGGAGTGAGTATAAGTGAGAGTGTATGGAGAGCATGAGTAACATTGTACTTGTTTATGTTTCTTGTGTTTTATGACTCTGAGTCTGCCGCTGGCCATGGCATACTCAGTATAAGTGTGGGCTTATGGCTACACCCAAGATAACATGCTGTAGCTGGCATGATGGAGATAATTCTTTGCATAAAGAAGGGCACCCATGGAAAATGCAGGCTCTGACACACTAGAAGTAATTCTTGGTGCAGGCATATTGGGGGTATTTTTTGACATAAAGGAGGGTGCCCAAGGCAAAATACCGTTGCTGGAAGACTGGAGGTAAGAGAGAAAGGGCAACCATGGCACACTGAGGCTGAGAGTGTGGGTTGGTGGAAGCAAACCATGATAAAATGCTCGATGTGAAATAGTGGATGTCACTTTTGACATACTGGCCACCCATGGTAAATGAGCAGCGACAATGGCAACATTCTGGCACTGGAATACTGCATGTAATTCTTGGCATACGGGCACCAATAACACATTGCTGGCATTGGCACAATAAAGGTAATTTTCAACCTAAGGGGAAATCTCATTGCAAACTTTTAATAAAAAATGGAGTGATGTCCTGTCAAGTATTACATCCCATCACTTTTAAAGATTACCAGCCGGCACTGAAAGAACCCATGCCGCTGTCACTTCATCGTTCAAAAAGCGGTATCTATATTGGCAAATTACTAATTTGCCCAACCCTATCTACACGGTTACTGCCTTCTCCTATAATGAGAGTTATTTAGAATTAAATCTAACATTGTTTTATAGATAATGTAAAGTTTATTCGTTCTATTTATTTCACTTTATGTGCTTTGACTAGCATCTAAAACACGTGGTACCCTCACTGATTGTCTACAAAGGCGAAATGTGTTGCAAAACTTACTTACCTGCCTTTTGTCAAGATGTCCTTGAATCTCATCATGATGGTTACTGATGGAAAGTCGTTAGGATCTACTTCTCGAGCCTCTGTCACAACTTTTTCAGGGCTTTTAATGGGTCTTCAGGTAACTTGAGTTTTCATTCCAAAGAAATGACGAGGCTGGTGGCAAACAGAATGGCGCTTTATTCCAATAATGTTTCCTTCCCTAATGCAGCTTTTAAAAAAAAATATGGTCTTCAATCTTGTTCGTAACATGCTTTTGAAAAGGTAAACTCATGTTACAATGTATGTGGCCACACACGGAGAAACATTTAGTTAGACGCATGTAGCCACGGAAGATTGTCACTTTCAAATTAAAAGAAGTGCGCACTGCCGGCAAAGAAAGATGCTTGCCAAAATTGGATTTTACTTATTTACTTAAGACATCTGCCACTGAATTCGATTAAATTCATACTGTGCACAGCGGACCTGAATGTAACTATTTCAAATAAGACATGAGGCTAGAAATTGGCCCGGTTTAGACGTGCTCATAATTGTAGCACAAATGTTGCCTCGCAGTTTTGAGGCTTGTAATGTATTGTATACATAAAAATAATGGAAATTATGGCATTTTTTAACATTGTTTTCTTGAACATTTTTGTCATAATAGCCGGGTTCCACTTTTTTTTTAGACAGCCCTTACTTTTAGTTCTGAAAATTACCTCATAGATTGTTGGGGTTTTCCGCCAGGTTTATTCCATCTGACCCATCATCAAGTGTTGTAACATGCAGGCCCAATAATAAAAGGTAAAATATGGGTCCAACCATCTGCTCGTAGTGTCGGAAGAGTCATGTACTTAGCCACCCTCTTTGGCCTCCAATATCCCCACAGAAAGCTAAAACATGCACTCTTCTATTTAGACAGTCAATATTTGCTGATTTTCCAAACGAACGGTGCTAAAATTATATAGCACCCTTGGTAGAATAGTCATTTTCAGCACATTGCACCTCCTTAACAATGTGAAATGCAGGTGATTAAGATCTTGCTTAAGATTATATAATAAAGTTGCTTTATTCAGTTCTAACAAGTTATCCAGAGTTGTTCTAACTTCTATGTATACTGCATCAGTCACCACTCGCTGATCACTAAATCCAGTTCCCTTTGTACATAAAACCTGGGGTTTACCCTCATTTAATCTATATCCTGAACGTGCCCCAAACTGTCTATCTAAATCTTCAATTTCAGGGAGCGCCGCTGAGGGATCTATAGTTACCACCGCAACGTCTTCTGCGTAGGCGAGCACTTTATATTCTACTTGATTGATGACATATGGTTCGATACGTGAACTATTCTTGAGCTTTGCTATAAAGGGGTCAATATATCATGCGTATAATAATGGTGAGCATGGGCGGCCCTGCCTAGCACCCCTTGAGATTTGCCGTCCGACTCCAACCCCATTAATAGTAATGAAGCCCTTGGTGTCTAGTACAGGCCTTACTGGCATTGACAAAATTCTTACCAAACCATTTCCACTCTAACATCACCAAAAGAAATACCCATTACAAGCGGTCAAATGCCTTACAGCATCTAATAAAACTAAGACCATTGATGAACTTGAGGCCTCTGCAACATGAAACAGGGTGATTACCCTTCTGATGTGGTCAACTGTACCACGGCCAGGAATAAAGCTCTGTTGCAGGGGTGATGCTAATGCTGAGATAATCTTTCCCAGCCAATATTTTGGCATAAATTTGCCCATCACAATTTATTTAAGAGATCGGCCGATATGAGCTCGGAAACATGGATGACTTGCCTTTCTTCTTAAAAACAATTATATTAGTTGTTTCCCATGAGTGTGGGAGTGCCCCTGTTTGTGCCTGCAGGAAAGTCTGAAGCATATCCTGTTGGAGCGCTCCAAAGAAAGCTTAAAAAGAAATTCCAGCTGAAGATTGCCAGGCCCCATAGCTTTCCCAGTAGCTAAAGAGTTCATTGCCTTGTATATCTCCTAACAAGGTTCCTGGAGCATCAAGAGTGGTCCATTTCTCATTGTTTAACCTAGCCCTATCCAAGCCCATAAAACATCCTCATATCCATCTGCTGGGGTTCAAGTTCTTCAGTGTAAAGGGTTTCGTAAATGTCCCTACCAATATTGGACGGGGATTCAAAAGTCGTCCCTTCATGATTCCCAACTCCCTTTGCCTGATCCGCTTTGCTAATAGTCTCGCAATGCTCTCCCCATATTCGTAGCATTCTGACCTATAATCATAAAATGTAGCGCCCACTTCCTTGCTAAAGTAGTGCTTGACTTTTGATTTTTAAATAGCTATTTCTTGCTGGACCTCCTGGAGATCCTTACCCTTAGTCAACCTTCAGATCAGTTTCTCCTCTGCTGAGGATAATTTTCTGTAAAGGCACTGGATCTCGATTTGCTTTTGCTTCTGTTGGTGTAGACTGAAACTGAGGGTTTCGCCCCTGATCCCTGCCTTGAGAGCTTCCAACACCAGGCCAGCTGGGTGAGTCCCTCTGTTAAATTTCAAGAACTGCTTTACCCACTTAGATATATGGTCCAGGTATGTTACATCCTACAAAACGTTTCTTATCAAAGGTCAAGGTTTAAGCTTCGCGAGGAAACGGCAGGGCTCCGGAAGTTCCCCATTGCACACCTTTGGGACACTCTCCTTGGGACATTCCAGAGGGCTTGCCGGGATAGGGGGATACCCTGAATCCCTGGGGTATGTTACACCTCCGCTGGTGGGACAGCGCCGGCCCTGGGGCTGCTGGGAGGACGACTCTTATCTCCCCCCCCCCCCTTGCCCCTGCTTGCCCCTGACGCCCTGGGGATACTGGTGGGCGGGTGCGGACGCGGACACTAGGGAGACTCGACCTCCCTGAAAGCCCTCTGTCTCTATTGCTCCCATCTCCTGACTTGCGACTCCACGCACACGTCGCGCGGCCCTGCCGAGCCCAGCCTGACAGCCAATGACCCTCCTGCTCTGCCGCAGACCGATCTCCCCCTCCCCCCCTTCACCCCCCCTCTCCCCCTCAGCCCTGTTTGAGTTTATGACCTTAACCCTAGCACATATTATCGCTATGCATACACGGGATAGATAAGGACTATGATGCTGCATACCAGGCTCGCCAGCTCTATGCGCTGCCGTATGAGTAGCTGTGAGCTATACTGGGTTATCCTTGCCGCGCTTCGGCCCGCACCCTGAGCGCGCTGCTGGCGTTCGGCCACCCGGAGGCCTCTACATCCTGGGGACATGGCGACGCCCGCTGGGTCACTGGCTTGGGGCTTGGGTGGCAGCCGGCATAGCCGTGGAGTGGGCTAGATCACAGCGCCATCCTTTACCGTTGATAGCAAGCACCTGAGATACCTCTAAAACTAAAAAGCACATACGTAACATTCCGCGCCTACTCCCTTCACAACGCGCACACCCCCTCTTCTGCGCGCATGTCATCCTGCATAATGCCGCCGGACCTCCGGGTTGTCGGCTAAATGGCTGTGTTCTCATATCTGGAGATGTACACTTTATTTAACTGCTGTACCACCTGGACGGTGACTGTGCGTTGTAAGACGACATAAATGTGCACAATAAAGGTTTAAAAAAAAAAAAAAAAAAAGGTCAAGGTTTAATAATGTAAGTCACTGGGATCTCCAGAACCAGTGGGCTATGATCTAAGAAGGCCCTAGGAAACCTCTCAGTCCTGGCCTGACCATCTAGAGTGGTAGAAACAAAAAAATAATCTAGCTCACCATTTGATAATTCTTCACATCAAGATGGATATTTAAATCCCCACATAGAATAAGAGGAAGTGGCCATGAAGCCAATTCTCTGTTCAGGGAATCAAAGATAGCATCCTCATCCACATTAGACATATAGACTGAACACAGCGTTAACCAATCATTACTGGTTCCACATTCCAAAAAAACCCGGCGGCCAAGCTCAACCATGACTGTGCTGCCAAGAGAGCAACTAGATTTATTCGCAAGAACAACCACCCCCTTGGATGTTAGACTTTGCCGCATACAGGCCAAGAGTGAAAGGCCTAAATCTTTAAAAAGCCCTTGTTTATCCCAGGGGATGTGAGTCTCCTGTATACAAATCAGTACAGGTTTCATGACCCTTAAACACAATGCCACCCTGCCACTCTTAGGCCTGTCATTGAGACCACAGGCTTTGATTGTGCAAATATGTAGCTTTTACCCCGCCACTGGTCTCCTGCTGATGCCGACTTCTTTAACCCCACCCAACAGGCCTCTGCCAAGCACTCCCATAGCCACATAAAGGTGGGCTCCGCCTCATAGAGGTGGGCTCGAAGAAGGTGAAACACCATTAAAGGAGATTACCCATGTGAATCTGCTTTTGCTCTAAAAGGCCTTTCTTTTTAATATTGCCTTCCTTGTCCCCATTTTGTATTTGTTTATGTCTGCTGTGACACCCAAACATGAACCTCTCCACCTTCAACCCTATCTCCCTCAACTCCCCCTCTGTCCTAACCCCACCCCTCCATCCCTCCCCTGCTACCTCTTGAAAGCAGATGGACAGTCAGGTCCATTGATGTTGAAGTGTCCCCTCCCATTCCGAGCCCTAGTTGACATTGTCATACAATCAATGTCACTCCCTCACCAAAAAATAAAAAGCACTCAAATCCCCAGTGTTAAAAAAACAGGTTCAAGATTTTGTCACCAGATTAAGCGGAAATCAGCCATCCCCAGGTTTAAATTTACACACCTATGTCAGCTTCATCAGTTTTCCTATCCGTTTTTCAAGATGCAATTGTAGATAGATGGGCACAGAAAGGAATCACGGTCTTGGGAGATCTATATTGTGATGGCTAACTTCGCTCCTTGGCAGTTCGGGCTGGACTGTTCCCATGAGGCACAGGGTCAGACTGATTTGCATATGGCCATGTCTGAACTGGGGTGGCAGAGTGGGCTAAAGAATGGTGATGGATTAAACCCAGATCAGTTGACTGGGGGTGAGTGCTTGCAATGTTCAACACTCCGTCCATCATTTCCTTTGGTTTTGCTTTGCTCGCCATAAGTTGGCAGGGTATGCTCAGACGTGAGTCCCTTGCTCACTTTGCCACTGGATTAGCTTGGCAGTTCGGGCTGGACTGTTCCCATAAGGCACAGGGTCAGACTGATTTGCATATGGCCATGTCAGAACTGGGGTGGCAGAGTGGGCTAAAGAATGGTGATGGATTAAACCCAGATCAGTTGACTGGGGGTGATTGCTTGCAATGTTCAACACTCCGTCCATCATTTCCTTTGGTTTAACTTCGCTCCTTCACCAAGCTACAGGAGGCATTTGAATTGGTTACGGGTGATTTTTTCAAAAATTCTTCAGCTATGAGATTTTCCCTTTAAGGGAATAAATGAATTAATCTCAGTAGCAAGGATCCCCTTAGTTAAGGCAGCTGGTTAGAATTGGCTCCATTTATTATTTGCTAATACAAGACCAACCAGATGATTTGGAAGTGCAAAATACTAATTGGGAAGCTAGATTCGGCATAGAGGGGCTCTATCTTCAAGAGTCAAGTGACTTAAGTAACAAGGTGCTGTTAATGGCTGGCTGGAGAAGTCAACACTTTAAGATAATGTTCAATCTAAACTACACCCCGGCCAAGGTGGCTAGATGGGGTCGCAGGTTTGGTGGGAAGTGCATTAGGTGTGGCTCGGAGCAGGCTGAAATTGCTCATATGTTCTTTTCATGCCCCAAATTAGATTCATTGATGCAGGACATTGGGAACTTCATGGGTTTAATCATTGTTGGTCAGGTCCTGATCACCCCTGTATTGATGATTTTGGGTGTGATTGATGGCTCGGAAAACAACCATTTTTTTATAAGAGGAGAGGCATATTTATTATTTATTGCTATGGCGGCAGCCCGCCTATGCATTGTGTCAGAGTGGGTAAGTCCTGACCCTCCAACATTTTTAATGTGGAGGTCTAGTTTGTTAGCAGTTTACAATATAGAAACTACTTTGTATAAATGTAAGGGGTACAATAAACAGCTGTTTGACTGGGCAGGAGTGAATTGAGGGGGAAGGCAATGAAGGCAGCAAACAATGTGTGAGACCTAGCCCCTGTGGCCACAGGGTGGCGACTGCCTTGTTTCCAGTCCGTTTTTAACTGGCATTTGCACTTTCCAGCTGTTTGTGATACTTAAGTCTGCCATCTCTCTTGCTAATGTTTCAAGTGTGCTGCTATTTCTATTATTTTCCTACTGTGAGGAGCCACTGGCACTTTAAGGCAATGTTTACGGATATGTTGCTGTTCTATAAGTACACCAATATTGCCAGGCATCTGCACTTTATAGATTAGTGGATACTGGGGGGTGATAGATATGATGCTTCTCTATAAACAGACCAATGGTATCATGCACCTGCACTTTACGATTTAGTGGGCTTGGAGTGGAAAAGACAGGTGTGTTTTAGGGTTTGATCTCGTTTGGGCACAGGTTTCTTTGTGCTATTTTGAAGAAAGCACGTTCGCTCTTTTTTAATTCTTTTAGGTGCTCCTGTCTATGAAATGATATAGCTTTTGGCCTCAGAACAATTATTTGCACTTTGAGATCTAGAACGAGAAACTGTATTCTAATGTTATCATATCCGATTTGATAAATGTTAATCACTTAAGTCTGCATCTTTGAGCGTATGCCCTGGGGATGTGGTACCTAAAGCTTAGTAGGGCCCTCTGTGTTGTTGCTTGTATGGGCAGTGAACTTTATTTACTTCTTTGTGGAATGTCTGCTGTGTATGAAGATGAAAAACTTGGGTAAAATCAATTTAAAAAAAAAGATTTTATTTGTGTCATTACAATCTTATAGCAAGTAACATACAAAATGTTCCTGAATTATTGAGGTACTATAAGATTTATAGTTACAATAAAGGCTTGTGTTGTGTGGGATTATATTGACATTACAGGCTTTTTTGGCTACTAGTGATATCACCTTTAGGGCAACATTGACATCAAGAAATAGGTGAGTACCGTAGTGTAACTGTCAGGTTAGGCTAGGTCTCCTCTCCGTACACTAATTACAATATGGGACAACAGTAAACAGCGTCATTAAAAACTGATATAATAAACGTTTCTTGCTGTACTCCAGAACAAAGTAGTCCCCCAATAAAATGCAATAAACATTGTGAACAAAGCCGCTCATAAGCATACTTCTGTGTCCCAATCAATGATATTTAATTGGTGTTGTGCACAATAAACACGGATTTCACTCATACGTTTTGCGTCTTTGCAAATCATTCAGAATGCTACCACTTGCTTGTGCACAGTAGACGAAACACACTTAAGGCATGAGTAGAAACGGATTTTGCTATTGTGCTTCATACATGCCACTCAATTGGATTTCAACTGATTGACTTATGGAATGTGCCTATAAATGGATGTGTTATGCCAGGACTTGGTTATGACAGGTATTTCGTATCAGCCCTGGAGTATTGTAGCAGGTTGCACGCCCAGTCAGAGCAGCGAGGCGCCTTTTTCAAATTCAAGTAGGTGGCCCATCACACTAATTATTTCTGTCGTGTATCATCCGGAGCATTTTCTAGAACAGCTCTTTGACAGTCCGTGTGTTTTCGTTGCTTTTTTAGGCATATGATCTCTACTTATCGGCCTAGAAGCACCTACAAAGAAAACCCTTGAACTGCTAACCCCAGGTAGATCCGTTCCATCGGACGTGGCTCATGTTTCACTCATAAGCCTTATAAAATATGCTCTATAATTGAAACGCTAACTCCTCTCGGTTTGTATTGAACTTTAGATTCAGTACTCCCTCTAGTGGACGAGCTTCACTCTATCGTTATACTCGCCCCCTGTAAGAACTTCTGAAGTCGTGTCATTGAACTTGAGGATATATATTCTTTCCCCTGGTTTTTGGTGAGCATGTTTATTGTCCTCTCTCGCTGAGCTATCAGTTCCATACAGAAGTAGTGTCTTTATTTCACTCATCGGCACTCTACTCCAAACTGTCCTTTTTTCTCGCTTCAAGACTGCTTGGAAATATTTTCCAAACTTTTTCACTGGTTATACACTTTGTCTCCTCAATCATGGTCAACACATGTGCTTCTGATTAACCCTCCTCAACTGAATTTTCTTCCTCAGATCTTGCTTAACGCTATTCAGATGGATTAACACATTTAGAAGTTTTTTTGATTAGCTGACTAGATCGTTGTTGTTTTGAGAATATTATTTTTTACTTCATTTCATGTATTCTTCCCACTTGTTTTATTTCATTCTCATTATGTGTGCAACTTTCAAATATAAACCATGTATCTGATGCTCAACCACTCATCTGCCTAGACCAGTGCCCATTCAGTACGAATATTGCTATGTAGAATTGTCTAAAAAATCAGATCTTCAAATGTATACACTTAGAATTAGCATATTATGTTTATAATTTTTGTTTATTACTTGGTAGGTCCCATGGAAATCGCTTTTGAATAATTTCAAGCCCTGAAGAAGGTGTTACCCCAGGGAAAGGGGGTGTTACACCGAAACGCGCGTCGGCGTCTCGAACTGAACTGTTCGTTACACAGATCCACTAAGACCCTACAATTTCACAAGAATAATCCTTTTGTTGTTCCATTCTTCTTTCCATACTTGGACATTCTTGATTGTACCTATTTGTGTAATCTTTACGCCCAATAAGACTCGCCTACCATGTTGGGCCTTTAAATTGTTCATCTTTCAAGATTTTAGGGTGTATGTGTTATTTGTTGTTATGGTGTGAATGGATTTAAGTATGAATGAGAATGTTTGAATAATTTTATATCACAGATTGTCCATGGGTATTATTGTCTTGTAGGACTATTATGTCCTTTGTTTTGTTGAATTGTCTCTGCAATTTATAAATTTTTTTCAATTAATTTCAAAATAAAAAAATGGATTAACACCATATTTTGATTTGTAACGTAATCTTTGCACGGTCTAGATAGAGTGGTTTTTGCCTTAAAAATTGACTTAGATGCATTAACTAAATAATTATAGGTACAGCAGATTATTTCGTGTTTACTTTTGGTTATGACAGGTACCACAAATGTGTTTTGGCTTCTATATTGATTGCAAATTTCCTCTGTCTTTTCCTGCTGACTCCTCCTTGCCCACTCCATTCATTTTATAATTGGCCTCCAAGTACCTGCTGGCCCCCTTCAGCCTCCTTGCTCTTCTACACACTGTATCAAAGGCCTGCCACATCTAAATTAATTTTAAATAATTTCAAGATGGTGAGAACATGCATGCACGGAAGACATATTGGAATGATTTTTCTTATGAATTAAGAAAATAAATTCCAAGATGGCCACCATGAATTAGTTCTCACTGATGGTGTCCATCTTGTAATTATTTTCCTTTTGCTTTAAGAAAATCTCTCAAAGATGACTGCTGAGCATTCACATGCATTTTCTTTTGCTTTGCTGATTCCAAAATGTCTGTGTGTGTCCAAGAAAACCATCACACCTGAATAAGGGCACAAACTGGTCTCCTATATGAAAAACAACCATTGGAAAAGCTAATAAGATGTACTGACTTTAACAATGTTTTTCTAATATAAGTGACAAATGCTACTCTTGAATGTAGCCAAATTAGTAGTTCCTGCAGACTGCAATGATTTTGCACACATTTAGGCGTGGGATATGCGACTTTCCTTTGAACGATTTCCCCAGTTCCCTCCTTGAGTCTGCATGCAAAATGTTTGATAAACTGATTTTGTACTGATCCAGCGGCAGTCCGTGCAGGTAAGCGCGGTGAGGAGGGGGCGGGCTGGGTGGGAGGGCTTTAAGTCGACAGACGACGGAATAGGGAAAATTAAATAATGAATAATTTCTATTCCGTAGTCTGTCGACATCCCCCCGCCCGCCCTGCCATACCACCCCACCGCGCTTACTTGCACGGATCGCTGTTGTACTGATCTTGTATGAGGTTGGATAATCAAGATTTTCTTAGTGGTACCCAAGTTGGTTTTCAAGCATGAGTCCAGTCAAGCAAATAAATTGAAACGCATAGTGATTACCAGTCCAATTGTGCTTTTTAATTTTAGTGGTAAATTTGAGGGCTGTGCAGTTTCCTTTTCCATGGAGGTCTATACTGTCAAGTCAGATGCAAGGACTTTACATCAGCATGGTGACATTCCAATGTGACAATTCTAACTCCAGTGACAAACTGTTTTTATGCTCTTTGTTACATTTTCCCCAATTAACTTAAACATTCAACATCTTGAAAACATTAGATTCCAGACACATTGTTAATAACATATAACTATATGATAACTATATTCATCTAAATGTGGATATGATAAAAATCTGGCATGGATTTGGCCCTCCAGGGCCGACTTTGGAGAACCCTGGTGTAGAACATTCATGGAATCTTTATTATATATTGAAGATCCATCAAGGAAGAGAAATATAATTGAATGCCATGTAGCTGCCATGTATATGTTTCCTCAAAATATGCTTGCCATTGGGAGCTGTCTGTGGCCCTCATACAGAAAGTACCTCTTCCGACATTTGATTGTAAACTATATTACCACCATATTCTTATGCTGATAGTGAAATGAAAGTATTCACGGTTGTTAAAATATTTGTGGAAAAGCAACTTTCTCCTAATGCCTAAACATCTGAACTTTTCTAAATGTATACTAAGGGGCCGATTACGATGTGGTTCAGAAGGCTCTGACTATCAGTCGGAGCCTTCTGGACCACTTCATAAAGTGCTGGTTGGATTCCTTTCTGACCTCCTCATTTTGATGGGCACAGTGAGAAAGGAATCCAACCAGTCATTTCGGCTGGCTTCCAGTGCGCTCTGAGAGCCCGTTCGCCAGTCAGAATGAGTCCAGTAATCTCAACGGCGTGCCTTTCTGCCCTTGAGATTACGATGATGGTTTCCGACATGGTTTCCATGCCGGTCTGTCCGACATGGAAGCCATGTCAGAAAGCGTCTTTCGGGGTCCGAGCAGGCGGCTGAGGGTGCACTTATGGTGCTCCCCTGTTGATCCCTGCACTTTGTGGCTGGCACCATGAGGTACCGCCCAAGGCGTGCAGGGATGAACTGCACCTCCCATTTTACTATGGGAGCATGCATTATGGCCGGTTTGCGGCCGGAATGCATGCTCTCATAGTAAAATGTAGGAATGAGACCAAACAGTGTTCGGGTCGCATCCTAATAAGAAGGTTGGGACCGCGGACCCGGTGTCGGTCAGTCCCATGACCGATGCAGTGACGGGCAGAATTGATTCCGCACGATATCGTAATGAGGTCCAAAATTCGAATTCATTAATATGAGGACTTCATAAAAAAAAGTAGCGATGCATTCTCTACCAAATCCATTTATTTCGGTTAAAATATTACTTGTCACTTGTAATGTAACCGTTCTCTAAATAACAGTGTTTGATCATCAGCCAATAATTTTAAATAGATACAAATGAATGCACGAGCATTTAGAGAATCTAACATATCCAGTGTTTTCTGTTGGTTTTGAGAAGTAACGCTCTATAACTAGACAACGTCATACATGTTGGCAACCCTCTGCCTGTTGTGAAAGTGTCACACAAAGCACTGAGGCTCGGGCAGTTGCCATGAACATGCCTTTATATCGCCATCCCCTATTGTGGTATATTCCTTTACCAATAATATTTGAAAGTGAATTATGGGTGTAGGAGCTCTATATACATGGTTAAATGACTTTGACTTTCCAGTGGAAAATGGTGATACATTATGTTGCACTGCTGCAATGAGTATTTATAGTGCGTCTGTTCTCGGATGTTCACTTAACTCCTGATAAATGTTTATTAAACATCTGCTTCGGTTCCATGCTTGTTTTTTCTGGAATCCCGTCAGATGCGCACTCACTGACTCCAGCTGTATTTACGGCATTAATAGAGTGATTTACACATTGGATATTGATGTGTTATGGGTCTTTCCTGCATATGATATCTTTGTTGCCAGAGAGATTTCCCTGCTAACATATTTAAACCCCTAAAAATATAGTGAAATAACGGAAAATCTTATACCATTCTGACACAAATGCATTTACTTATTTAATTTTTCTGAGTGTTTTATAAGTTTATTTTCCTCCTCAAATATTGTTCTTCCACTTCAAACTTGGAAATTGTGCATAGTTATCTTGTTGGGTTAAAGCAACTTTTCTTGAATTGGATTGAGTAAGATCTTCTTTTTTAGTACTTTCTTCATTACAAATAAACATGTATATATATACTTTTCCAGATTTTAAGAAGGAAAAACTATCGAACATCCTAAATCAGCAATACCATCAATTTCCAGTTGCTTCCGAAGTCACATGACGAGTGGGCTACCTTCAGACTACAAACTGCTTGGAACACATGAGCCATGAGAAGCCACTAAACAATTACAACAAAGGTGCATTATGAGGTTTTATCAATTCAGGCGCATCAAGGTAGTCATAAGGCTATCCAGGGGGCGTTCATCCTTCTGAAATGTTTAATTTCTACTTATCTTGCACCTCACCAGATGCTTTTAAGAATCCTATTATATTATTTACATCCAATCAATCTTCTTTTAGTTATAAAATCACAACTGTATCATGTTAATGATGGCTGTCCTTATTTGTTTTCTTTCAATTCTGTTGACGATGTGTCACTTTGAGTTTAAATTTTAGAATGAGTAACCCGAGGAGACGTAATTTTTTGCAAACCAAATCAGATTTTGCAAACCAGCCTATGAGCTAATAGCCCGGTTCGCAAAATAGGAAACCGCAGGGAGAGGGAGAAAGACCAGCCTATGTATCAATCCATAGGCGGGTTGCAATTTGCGACCCCCTTATATTGGTTGCGACCACACAATCCTGTGATTGATTTCCCAAACAAAAAAATCACATTTTTTTTAAAGCAGGCTGTGTTCCTGAAAGAGAGAGGGCTACTTTAAAAAAAGAACGTTATCCATTTTGAAAACGTTTTGCATTTTGTCTGGAAAACATTGAGCATAGTCAGAGACTGGGCAGATAAGTACAAAATCAGGGACATTGCATTGTTTGTTTACGTGTGTGTGCAGTGAAGAGATAATACAGAGCTGATGAATGTAGAGACTGTAAGAAAGTGGGTTCAAACCCAGTGGCGGCTGGCTTGTACTGAGGGGGAGGAATAGTAATAAATAAACACATTCTCTTACCTTTCGCAGCCGACGTCCTCCTACCTCAGGTGTCCCAGGAAGCTCCTGATGTAGGAACCTGCACTACCCAGTCCTGGTGTAGCTTTCAAGCATGAAAGCAGTACCAGGATTGGATAGCGCAGGCTCTCCCAGCGCTCTTAAGAGCCATGGAGGCCTGTGCTTTCTTTAACCCAGCTGTCTAAGATAGCTAGGTTTGAGAACTTTAAAATGAGCATGTCTGGCTGGCTGTCCCAAGACGGCTGCCCAAAGAGACATGCGCATTTTAAAGCGCACAGCTCCCTGCTGCTGCCACTCGGCAGTGCTGGCCCAACCCCGTCCTGACACTTAGTTCAGGACGGGTTGCTGAAAAATAAAACAGTACTAAATGAATTTTATTACTGATTTATTTTTCAGTTCTGGGGCTACACTTTCCGCTCAAATGGAGGAGCCGTCCCTGGTCAAACCCATGAAATGCCCCAGGTTTTTTTCGCATGTTGACCTCTGGTTTTTGGAACTCACTGTGAATATGTCTCCCTAACGGAGTCTCACTTAATGTATTCTCTTTTTTAAATCGGATCTAAGCTGTAACTGGTGCCCATCTTTTAAAATAAGGTTAGTTGAAGAACAGCGAAGGTAAGAAGTTCTGTATAGGTAATGTGTGAACAAGTACTCACATGTGTGAACACATGTGCAGTCTGAGCATGAAAGATTGTTTTCTGACTCAGCCTCATATCAGCACACATGGAGCAGTGTTGCAAGTTTGACCCAGGGACAATGGTTGCTGTTTGTAAGGTCTTATAATTCAAGTGTAGATTTAAAAAGACATGTCACCTTTCCTTTTGTCAGACGTGTAAAATCTCTAGGGGCACATTCACAAAGGAAAATGTACACATGAGTAAAACTTCATATTTAACTTTACTCTTGCACTTTATGGTATTTTACTACTTTTAGTAATTTACCATTTCCAACTGTGAATTTACAACAAAGTTTAGGCTTACATGTTCACCCCTCCGGAAAAGAGGGTGGAGCCAAATTTATGAGTGTAAAGTTACAGCTAGTGACTTTTCATATCTAGGCCGAGATCTCACAGCTGCAGATTGTGGGGAAATATTAGAAAGTTTATTCAACTTTAAAAACAGTCGTGAAAATATTTTTATGATGAATCATAAAGTAAATGAATAGTATATATTTATGTTAAAGGCAGAACGAAATATAAAACATTAAAATAATTTTAAATCAAATGTTATTAATTAAACTACAATAACTGCCATTAAATTATATTTTTAAAGATTTATTTTAAAAATATCCCACCTAGAGTGAAATGTTTACATTGATTAAATATAAAAAAAATACTAAAGGTCTTGTATAGAAATGAGTTAAATTAAAGTAATTACTTTAAAAAAATAAAGTTACATGTAATTTTATATCATGACAGTTATTAAATCTTTCTATCATTTTTTTTATTTATATACAGTTAAAATTAATTTATATTTCTAAAAAGTCTAAATAAGTTAATTATTTTAACATTATTTCTTATAGGGTTCTATTTTAACTCCCTGCCTCCAATATTTTCTATGGGAAGGTTCTGCATTACCAGTGGGTGGCCTTGAGTAGTGTTGGACTCACTCCAGGTCTGAACTGTTGCAGATTTATGACTGGCTGTTTTGAGTTTTTTTGGCTGTGGTAGATATAGAAGTGAAGTTTGGGAATAGCAATGGGCTTACTCTTTTGTGGTTGGGTGCAAGGACCTCTTCAAATCCTTCCTTAACCCTACCGAAAACCTTTCTCACTCCTCCTTTAACTCCTCCCATTTTGTAGCAAATATTATCCCTTTTCCAGACACTCCCCATCTTTCCCACATTTACCAGTAAAACATAGGCATATGTGTACAGACATCTCCGCAGACGGGTGCCGATCACTTCACAGAAAAGATAGAAGAGGCACAGGCGGAGACCTCCTTATATAGGTGAGTAAATACTGGTTTCTAGTATATGAGTAGTACTTTTGTTGTGCTACAAAGCGCACTACAAAAATCATTTTGTAAATAGGTCCATGTAGTGCTTAATCTAATTTACACTTAAAATATCACATTTTCTTGTCATGAGTCAGAAAGATCATTATCATGATCTTTTCCAATAATTCCTAGATCCCACACTCATATCCAGTCTTGGTTTTATTCTATATGAGTTTCTTCATGTGCTTATAAAATGGAGCATATTTCACGAGAACTAGCTCTATTGGAATTCATGTCTTGTCCTGCCCTGCAAGGTCCCTATTGTCCATCAAAACTACTATTCAACAATAGCCTATCCAGAGGGATAAAATATCTCCTGTTAAAAGAAGGGAGTGGAGTGAAATCTCTACCGACTATTTAGCTATACCTCCATATCAAGTGGTTACAGGATGTTTCCAAATAGGATAAAGAAAGAACAGACATCTTGGTCCTTTGTGGACTTTCTCTCTCTAGAACTAGTGACACTTGCTTCCTTCTCACTCTCAGGGCCAATAGAGTATGGACCTATTCAGGATTCTGAAGGAATGAGATCCTCTAAATGTGTCCTGTTTGTGGGTGCACTGCAAGGGGGTACTAGAGGCTCCTTCTGGCCACACAAGCACCCTAAAGTGGATGAAGGCCTGAGTTCTTGGAAAATGTCAGGGAGAGGGGTCTGCCTGGGGAGTATTGAGTGTAGCTGCCTGGACCACTGCAAGCCAAGAGATCATGAGGGTTGAAGAAGTGGACAAATCCAGTCCTCTACAGCTAGCTGCTGCTGAGGAGGAAGAAGCTGCAGTGCCGGGGCTGTATTAAGGCACCAATCAACAACCATCTGAAAATTATGGGCGCTCTTGGTGGTTAGAGCAAATGGCCAGAAGCACCAAGTAGAAAAATGCATCTAATTTGTCAAATAAATATTTCTCCTATGTGGCATTGATATCTGTACAACCTGTGCCCTCTTTGCTCAATTTTCATAATGACAAATCACAAGTGAGATCAATGGTTCACCTTCAGAAAGACTATGTGGAGTTTGGTCCCTTCGGGGACCAGGTAGGTGCTATTGCTTATTCTTCACCATACCATCCTTTAGTGATGAGGACACTCCCAGGGCACTGCACCGGAAGCAAAATACCCAGGTTAAACAATCTCACGCTGGCGATCCGCAAGCAAGAAAAAGCTCTGCCACATGGTGGTTGGGGGAATTTTTCTGAAACTCTGCCCTCCAAGCGGAGTAGGCAAAGCCAGTGCCTAATTTGTAAAATATTAAATGCCAGGGCTCTAACCCGGAGGCTACTGCAGCTTGCACCACCCATCGTCCTTGTCATCGCTGCCAAAACAACTACTAACCATCTCTCTCGCATGTAAATGCGACAGCTCAGATTATTTGAGGTCCCCAAAGCTAATGGAATGGCTGGGGAGGCAGGTATTAGCACTATTTTAATGTATAGTGTATTCCCAAACAATCGTCGTTCTGCTCATCTCTAAATTAGATGAGCAGCGCCACCATGTTTTAGACTGTTCCAAGCATGGTGTTGACAATTAGGTACCGGTGCCGAGCACAGGAAACCAATTAAGTGTCAGTGCTGAGCACCTGGAAAGCACCAGCTCAAATTAAGCCCTAGGCAAAGCTCTACTGGGTGAGCAGAGTTTACTGCCCACCCCTACAAACAAGTTAACTTATTTTCTGAGAATCTTAATTGGTGGTAACTAACATAGTCAATATTTTTTACTAATACTAAAATTACATTATTGAATAAAATGAATGTGTATAGTGATCTCATTCATATATTTATTTTAAAGATTTGTTCACAAGCCACACATACTTCAAGGCAAAGTTACTGTATTTGCTATTTATGTAGAACACACCCAGAATACACATTTCATGATAAATAATTATAATTGAACAAAAATCAGTATGGAAAACTGCTTGAATCATGGTTTGACAAACTAAGAATTGAATAGAAAGCTGTTAGACATTCAAAAAACCTGCAAAGCAGAAGGACACATCAACAATATGTACAAACACTTATCTACATGCAGGCCATGCAGAGTAGACACAATATTTAAAAGTATAGACCTAAATGGAAAAGGTTCTATGTTGCGAAATGTACAATGAAATATGACTTTTCCAACCCAAGGTAAATTATTAATACACCTATTGGGAAGATATAAACTCGGTGTTGCAAATAAGTAAGCACAAGCCCTCTAAATACAGTAGAGACACAAATAGGAGTCTTCAGCTACACTTTGAGCTGTCCTTCTGTTTTCCACAGACATTATAATCAGATGTACTGATAATCCACACAAAAGTTCCAAATATCTTCTATAGCTGGTAACATCAAGTCTCAGTTCTAGGCTATCACATACACACCATTTTACTTGAGTCCTCTCTAAAACCAGTGTCTATGCAAATCGCCATAGTCTCCACAATTGACTTGACAGTGTCCCAGCAGATGACAGGTCGCCACAACCTAGGAATTATTAGGAAGATATATTATTACATTTGCACCAACCATTCTATTGGCATTTTGCCTGAAACAATATGTCCATAAACCAACAATATCCGCTGGTAAATATAACTTCTTGTTGTGCATGGTTAGGCATTCCTTCTTCAGTGTTTATTGATTTCGGATTGCAGTAGACATTTTTCAGTTCTTTCCCAACTTCTGAAGATAAGTAGTTATCAGTCTTTAAGTTTCAATGCAACAAAACATACTTCAGACTGTGCTTTTCTAGTGGTTAGATAATGATTTGATGTAAGGTATAAGTTGTTGAATCTTCTGGCAAATTAAATGTAAATATAAGAATTTAACTCCTGTCACATCATCTCTGTCTTTTCCTCTATGCATGAATGCTTTGGGATTTGTTCAGAACTGTATTTTGTTGTACGTAAAGTAGTGCAACATTAACACTACTTACTTACCAGAAAATGCAATTCACACACCAACATGTGGAAATTTCTGTCTCAACCTCTCAAATCTTTTGTATGGGGAGATCCCCAAAATTTTAAATTTACTGCTTAGTATTACATGTGGGATTGATGGGGGAGTGGCAGGAAAATGGGTCATACTAAGACTTAAATATGATGAGTTTATGAAGGAAAAATTAGTGCTGTAGTGAGGGCTAAGGAGGGGCTTAGGGAGGGACAGACACCCACCAACAAAAAAGTAAACTCATTGGAATTCACAAGCTGCATTTTTAATGTGGTTCGTATTGAAGGCACACCACGCACGCACTCCAGAGCGCCAGGAGGAGGAGTCCTCACATCTTCACTGAGCTTCGCCAAACTCTAATACCACTGCCCGCCACTGCTGACCCCACTCATGCCCACTATCACCATTTCTGCTGCTGCAGCCATGACCTCAACTGCCCCATCAGTGGCACAAAGCTCACCTTCCACTCATTCGCAGTCACCTGAAGTTGCCTGGTTGCTCGCCTTCCGCCCGTGGCCATTCTCAGCAGCAGACAACAGTCCTGGGCTGCGCAACTAAGGAGCTGCATGGCTGAGTGGTGGCCCCAGCAGTGCCAGTGGCAAGCGGCGAGGCAGAGAGACGGTGAGGCGAGGGCATTGGAGTGGGATGGTGGAAGGCAACAGGAGCCAGGGAAGCTGTACAGGCAAGGGGGAGCTAAGAGTGAGTTGCAGCTCAAGATCCAAGATCCAAGACTAAAGTAATCAAGTATTCAAGGCCCTAGCACAGCCCCAAGCAACCAAGTAAACCAACCAAGAAAGCCAGTAAGCTGCTTGCCTCTACTCTTGGGTGGGAAAAGACATCTCTGTGTAGTATTCTTGAACGAAGTACACTATGTAGAGAGTGTGGGAGATCCTCAAAAGGCAGGTAGAGGCAAATGTAGATAATACAAACTCTCTTTTTGTGGAAGTGTGGGCAAGCAGTTTGGCTTCTCAGAAGGTAGTGTTAAGCATTTGTTGCCCTCACATAGGCAAAAATGAGACATACACTCAAGAATAAATCAGAGACCAATTTGTAATAACATAGATTTTTATATAATTCTAAAGACCATATACACAGTTATAAGGTAAGTACTTTCGGAGTTACGATTTTTCAAAGTTTGGAAAATATATCACTTCTATGCGCAATTGAACACCATAGGAAACCATGGGCAAAACGCAAAAAAAATGCAAATAAATTCAGGCAATGGTTTCACAAAGTTCACCTTCTTGTTTTAGGTCGATGTTGGGACCAGGGCCAAAGTTCTAGAAGGAGAAGTTTGGGAGTGTCCTAGATCAGCTGGGAGCAGAGGTACTCAGGTCTTGGAAGCTGGTGTGCAAACACGAAAGGGGGCACTTGAACAGGAAAGCCTGACGTCGTGCATCTTGAGGTGTTCGCGGTCAGCAACAGGCAACTTGAAGAGGCGGTCCCCAGACAGCTCAGACACTCAGGATGGGGATCTCAGGTGTCTTGATGTCCCTGGAGATGGGCATCCTTCTGGTGTTTCTGTAGTCCAGTGTGGACTCTTCTTCTTGGTTTTTACTGTTCGTGGTCCGGTACCCCGGATAATGGTACGCCACAGCTATAGTGGGTCCGGGTGCCTCTAAACTTGGTGGGGAAGCAGATCTGACCCTCCAGAACTGTTGTACCACTTCTTGTCTTAGTGCTGCCACGCGATCATCAAGGATTAGCAAATTGACCATACAGGCTACAAGGGATTAGTTCCTCCAGTGTGCATGGGACTGATACCTTCACTACAAGGGACCTTCACAGTAATGTCTTGAAGGTGGGAGGTGCTCGGGGGTTTCTGGATTCCTTTCAGGTTTCAGGACAACACAGCAACAGTGAATGATGAGTCCTAGGAGCTGCAGGCAGGGTTTGGTGCCTTTTTTCTAAATGCTGAATTTAGGGGTGGTACAAGAGATGACAGATAGTGGCCAATTGGGTACTTACATTGAGGTTGCTCACTAGTAACAACTTCCTGTGGAAAGAGGCACCACCCTAGCCCTGATTAGAGGTTTCTGAACTATTTCAAGATGGTGGAATTTCAGGTGAGGCGTTCACATTGCCTGCCCCGCCCTAGGGGTGGTGTAAACTATGAGGGGACCCTCCTCTTCATCTAACACATTTTTCTGCCCTTCTTTCCACTAAACATGGAGCAGGAAAGGGAGCCTGACCTCCCACACTATCTGGAGATTCCTGGGTTGGATTTCAGAGCGGCATTGCCATTGAAGCTCCCTGCCCAGGAAGGCCATCCTGTCCGGGAGGAGGTGTGAAGTACCTCTGCCCAGAGCAGGCTTTGTTTCTGTCCTCTGAGAGCACTGGTTCTTACCTCATGAGGTCAGAACCATGTCTGGTAGTGGCAGGCTGGGAAAAACAAGTAAGGAACTGCACCAGTGCTTGGTAAGTTTTCCGAGGATCCTCTAAGAGGGTCTCCTGCGTGAACTTATTAACAGATCTATCACTGGCATCAGTGAGGATTTATTAGGACAAGATGTTTGGTGCCAAATATCTCAGGAATCAATGAAGCCAACATGGTGCTAGGAAACTCATGTTGGCAAGTATCCAGCTCATGTATTCTTTATGGCTTCCCTGTGCACTTATAACATCCCAGAATGGACTAGACATTGTAGGGGTATATCTGCTCATGCTGATATGCCCACACATTGGATATAGTGTAGCTCACTGGTTAGAGGAGGCATACCCTGAAGCAGAGATCAGGCCCGGGACCTGGGTTCGATTCCCGACGCGGCAGGGTCCAGAACCCAATTGTCCACGGACTCGATAATTCTCGTTTCGGTGCCCACTCTAAGCACGAGTTCACACTATGCAGCTCTGGGCAACAAGCCTGCTTAATCTCCACAACGGCCCCCCGCGGCGGGATGCCTGGCTTTCACCTTGGGGATGCCCAGTACGGGTTATCTTACAGGGAAAAACCAGGACGGGTTCCCAATGCAAGCGCCAAGATGCCCGTAGGGTGATAGTTGCGCTCTATAAGTACTCCAATCAATCATAGTGCACCCTGCTTTAGGGCTAAAGGCCTGTAGTAGGGGTGACTTACAAATATCCCATACAGTGTATGGGAGGCATGGCACAAAGGGCTGTGTGCCATGTCCACTCTTCTGATTTCTCAGCACCAAGACATGCATCCTACAATGGCAGAGTGCATAGCCCTGGTGAAGTGTCCCTCTGGGGGCACCACCAGTGCAGCAGCCCCAGAGGACCCTGCTCAGTACCTATGACACAGGTACCAGGGTTACCATTTATTAGGGACTAACAGGGGCCACTGACGTTGTGCTAATCATGGTACAGTTTTGGGGAAAGAGATCTGGCACTAGGGGCCCAGTGTACTAACATTTCAAAATTACATCAGACATCAGGCAAAAGGTTTGGCCAACAATATCAAAGGAGGCACTTTCTTACAAGACCCCCTAAACAAAAAAAGGATAAGACTAACCTTCCCTTAGTGAGCCTTCATCGTCCAAGTGGTGGAACCTGAAAAGTCCATCTGCATTGGCATGGGCAGTACTAGGTCTGTGTTCCACTTCAAATCCATTTCCTGTAGGGATGTGGACCACCTGAGCAGTTTGAGATTTTCACCTTCCATCTGCATTAACCATCTGAGAGGCCTGTGGTCGGTTTGAACAACGAGTGAAAGTGAGAGCCAAAAAGGTATGGCCTCAGCTTCTTCAGGGTCCAGACCACATAAAAGGCTCTGCTCTCAATGGCACTCCAACACTGTTCCCTGGGGAGTAGCCTACTACTAATGAAAGCCACAGGCTGGTTTTGACCTTGGCAATTTGTTTGGGATAGGACCATTCCTATCCCATGTTCAGAGACATCAGGCTGTGCAGTGAATTGCTTGGCATACTCTGTAGCTTTCAGAACAGGTGCAGAGCACAGTGCTTCCTTCAGAGTGTCAAAAGCCTTTTGACAGGTCACTGTCCAGTTCACCTTTGTGGGCATTCTTTTGGAAGTTAGTTATGTGAGGGGTGTCACAATGGTGCCATAATCCTTCACAAACCTCATATAGTACCCAGTCAAGTCAAAGAAGGCCCTGACTTGAGTCTAGGTAGTTGGATCCACCCAGTCCACAATGGTCTGGATCTTGGGTTATAATGGTTGAACCTGACATCTACCAACAAGTTGGCCCAGGTATACAACCTACCCCAGCCCTATCTGGCACTTGCGCGCCTTGATAGGGAGGCCTGCAATTCTCAAAGCCTCAAAACTTTCCCAAGGTGCAGTAGATGATCCTGCTAGGTGGAGCTAAAGACAGCAATATCACATAGATAAGCAGCAATGTAGGATTTCAACCCAGCAAGGACTTTGTTCACCAAACTTTGGAAAGTGGCAGGTGTCTTTTTCAGCCCAAAAGGCATCACAAGCAACTGATAATGCCCCTTTGGGATTGAAAATGCAGATCTTTCTTTTGCTCCTCTAATAGACCTATCTGCCAGTACCCAGATGTGAGATCAAAGGTACTCAGATATTTGGCTGCTCCGAACCTATCAATTAATTCATCTGCCCTTGGAATTGGGTGAGCGTCAGTTTTGTCGCTGCATTGAGGCCCCTATAATTCTCACAGAACCTCATCTCTTTTTAACCTCCCTGGGAATGAGGCTTGGGGAATAACACCGCTGCACTGGCCTACGAGCTCTCAAACACCTCTATGACTCCCAATTCCAGCATTTGGTTTACTTCAGCTTTGATGCTCTCTTTCACAGGATCAGACTGCCTGCAGAATTTGTTTTTGACAGGTAGGCTTTCACCAGTGTCCACATCATAGGTATACCAGCTAGTCTGACCCAGGATCAAAGAGAAGAGCTCAGCAAACATATTTAGGACCTGCCTGCAACTGATCCATCTTTTGGATAATTAGACAGGAGGTTAGTGAAAGGTTCACTCTTTGTTTCCTGACCCACATCTGCAACCATGAGCATAGTCACATCTTCCCTGTCATAATAGGGTTTAAGGTGGTTCACATGGAGTACCCTCTTCAGGTTCCTGCAAGAGCCAAGGTCCACCAGATAGGTGAACTCCCCTTTTGTTTCTAGGATGGGGTAGGTCCCACTCCACTTATGTTGTAGGGACCTAGGGGCCACAGGCTCCAACCCCCATAGCTTCTGCCATCGTTGGAACTCCACGATAGCAGTCTTTTGGTCCTCCCATTGCTTCTGGAGCTCATGGCTTGCCTCAAAGTTTTCGTTTGCTTTCTCCATATATCCAGCCATCCTGTAGTGGAGGCCAAGTACATAGTTCACTATGTCCTGTTTAGGTTCAACAAGGGGTTTATCCCATCCCTCCTTTACAAGGCACAATGGTCCCCTAACATGATGACCAAAGAAAAGTTCAAATGGCAAAGAACTCTACTCCCTTATGTGACACTTGGCAGTAAGACATCCCATCTCCTTCTGAGTTATTCAGGGAGTCCACCAATCACACCTTTCATGGTCTTTTGAATCTTTCAACAAGGCCACTACACTGCAGATGGTAGGGGGTAGTGAGCTTGTAGGTCACTCCACACTCCTCCCACATGTGTCTCGGGTAACCAGACATGAAGTTTGTACCTCTATCTGATACCACCTCCTTTGTGAAGCCCACTCTGGTAAAGATACCAATGAGGGTCCAAGCCACTGCAAGGGCAATAGTAGCCCTAAGGGGATTAGCTTCAGGATACCTGGTGGCATGATCCACTATCACCAGAATATATCTGTTGCCTGAGGCTGTAGGAGGATCAAGGGGACCAAAAATGTCAATCCCTAATCTTTCAAAGGGAACCCCAACCACTGGAAGTAGTATTAAGGGGGGCTTAGGTGCCCAACTGTCTTGCAACTGCAAAACTCCTTCAGCTTCTGGTGCTTTCTTGGACAGTAAAAGTGGCTGACAAGCCTGCTCCAAGTTTTGATCTGGCTAAGGTATCCAGCTAGTAGTATGTCATGGGCCAAAGTGAGAAGGAAATCTCTAAATGCCTGATGCACTGCTACTCTCCTAGTAGCACCAAGTTTGAAGTCTTTGGCCTCAGTGTAAACGATTCCCACCTTCCAATAAGTCCTGTGGGAACCACTAACATCACCACCTTACTGTGTAGCAGCTTGCTATTGTAGGCTTTTAAGAGTTGGGCAGGTCCTCTTCCTCTGGCACAGCTTCCCCTTGGCCCAAAAGCTCAGGCTGGTAAGGGTTCAGCTCTCGAAGCTCAACTCTCTCTGGGGCTGACCATTCTCCCCCCTGAGTAGAAGGGTCTGATGTCTGATTTTAAGCTGGTTCCCCAGTCTGTTTGCCTTTTCTCTATGAGGGCTGGGTCATTCTTCCAGACTCCAGTACCTCTTTTTCACCCTGGGCTATTCTCTGTGCTCTGGTTTTTGCACACACCAAGTGTGGGATTCAAAGCATTTCTGAAAGGATTTTCAGTTTTGCCACAGTCCAGGCTGAGGACTCCAAATCATTGTTAATGAAACAAACAACTGGTATTGATGAAGAGATTGATACTTTGTTTTTTCTAACAACCCCTCCTCAGTCAAAGGACACCACTGCAATGGGAATGGGTTTTTGTGACATTGTCAGGATTGGTGACTGGCTAGGTCCTTCCAGGCAGCTACTGATCAAACGACACCAGATGCTCAGTCACCATGGTGATGCTGGCATCAGTGTCTCTTTAGCTTTCACCCTGACCCCATTAATAAGAGGATGCTGTCTATATGTTGCCATATTAGTGGGTTAGGCAGCTAAGGTGTCTAAGTCCACATCCCCTGCTAGGGTTGCCTCAGTGAGTCCTCTGATATGTTTAGGGCTCACCTGAGATCCCATCTGGAGATTGCCCACTGCCTTTACTGCAGGTAGACTAAAGGCACTTGGTTTGTTTTTACAGCCAGGGTCTCCAGTTTGGTGTCTAAGTGCCTTTCAGTCAAGACACCAAGCCTTTTTGGGATCTCAGTTCTTACTCAGGTACCCGACACTTGGCCTGTAATGAGATACTGGCCCCCACCCTCCTGAGCAGGTTTTTTGGGGCCTGAAGAAGACCAATTTATTTCCCTTTTTGATCACCATCGCTCCTTTGGGGGATTTTTGGCTTCCATTTTTTGGTCTTCACCACCAGTGGCAGTTCTGGTCACCCTTGTTTTGACCCAGTTGTTATATTATGTTATGTAATGAGGTTTTATAGTGCACACTGCTGCCCCGGCAAAGGGACATCTCGGCGCTGATAGCAAATGGAAAGGAAGGCAGGTGACAGAAGGAGGCCTAAATTGAAGGGAAAAGGTGGGTCTTAATAGCCTTGCAGAAAGCTAAGTAGTTATTGATGCTTCAAATGTTAATAGGAAGTGAGTTCCAGAGTTTAGCCGCCAGTATGCAGAAAGAGCGCCCACCAGCTCGTACCATCCTTACCCGGGGAACAACCGCCAGGTGATGACCTATCGAGTGGATTTGGCGAGTGGGGGTGTATGATGAGAGCAGATTGGCCAAGATGCCTGGAGAGGATAAATTCAAGATCTTAAACGCAATGGAGAGAGACTTAAACTTCACTCGTCTTGCCACCGGCAGCCAGTGAAGCCGACGGATAGCGCCAGAGGTGGGGCAGGTTCTAGGCAGACCAAGGAGAGTTCTGGCAGCTGCATTTTGTACCCTCCGCAGTCTCACAGTCTCAGACTTGTTTGCCCCCAGGTAGAGCGAGATGGTGTAATCCAGTCTTGACAGGACGGAGGCCTGGATAATAACCTACCCGATGGATGGGTCGAAAAAACCCAATAGCGGTTGAGCCGCCGTAGTATACCGAAACACGTCCCTGCCACCTTCTTAGTTTGGGCCTGATAGCTGAGAGCCGAGTCGACCCAAACACCTAGATTTTTTACCACCTGTTTGGGGGCAGGTGCACAACCCAGGGTTGCAGGCCACCAGTGTTCACTCCCCAGCTAAGGATCTTTCCCTAGCAGCAAGACCTCAGACTTGCTGGCGTTGAGCTGGAGGCATTTGGCAGTCATCCACTACGCAACAGCAGCAAGATCTCTCCGAATCTTAGGAGCATCCCGCTCACGGTCATCGGAGAGTGCAACTACCAACTGCATATCATCTGCATATGATACTACTGTGAGCCCTCTACTCCTGGCTACCGCTGCTAATGGTTGGACATATAGGTTGAAAAGCCTTGGGCTCAGAGCAGAGCCCTGTGGCACGCCCTGTTTGATGGTATGGACCGTGGAGGTGAAAGGGGGGCCATTAACTGGAAAGTCCTCTCAGAAAGAAAAGAGGAGAACCAGGCCAGTGAAGGGCCCACAATACATGCCTCATCCAGCCTTTGCAGTAAGATCTGGTGAGAGACCGTGTCAAACGCTGCACTAAGATCAAGTAAAATCAGTGCCGAAGTACGTCCCTCATCCAGTGCAGCCCTCAGATGTTCTGTCACCGCAAGGAGGGCCGACTCCGTGCTGTGGCCCGGGCGAAAGCCATTCTGCGTGGGCTCAAATATGTCATTCTCTTCCAGAAAACCTATCACTATGGAGTTTATTTAGGCCGCAGAGATCTTAGATGCCCATGGCAGGAGAGAGATAGACCAAAAGTTCTCTGTTTTGCTGAATCGAGGGAAGGATTTTTTTATCAGGGGGACAACCCTTGCCGGCTTCCAAGTCCTGGGAACAACTGCCATAGACAGGGACATGTTGATCACCTGGCCCAGGGGTTTGAGAAGCACAGGTAGTAGTTTTAAAAAATGAGCGGGCTTATTTATTTATTTATTTATTTATTTTTTAGATTTGTAAAGCGCAACAGCTACCCAGAAAGGGTTTCCCGGCGCATAGGTACAGCAGAAGATGTCAGGAGAAAATTTGCAAACTATTCTTGTTATTGTTCGAATAGCCAGGTCTTAACGTAATTTCGGAACCTGACGTGGTTTTCCTCCTTTCGGATGAAAGGGGGGAGTGCATTCCAGATGGATGGTCCAAGGTGGGTGAAGGACCTGCCACCCACTCTCGCCAGTTTAAATCTTGGTACACAGAAGTTAGACGCTGCTTGCGAACGAAGATTACGTTTGGGAATATAAGGGTGGGCCAAGTCTAGAAGGTATTTAGGAGCTGTACCAGCTTTGATTTTGAACATGTAATTCAGGGCTTTAAAGCGGATTCTGCTTTCCACCCTGAGCCAGTGGAGTTCCCGACGAGAGCTTGAGACCCCGGTGTTTCTAGGGATTCTGCACAGTAAACGAACAGCAGCGTTCTGGGCAAGTTGTAGTCGATTGACTACCGTTTTGTTTGAACCGAGGTACAGGATGTTGCCGTAGTCCAGCCGTGATGTTATAAGGGCATTAACAACGGTCTTTTGAGTGGAAACGGGCAACATCCAAATTACTTTCCTCAACCATTTGATGATGGTGAGGCATAGACCCACGACTTTATTTGCCTGTTGGCTCATTGACAGGGAGCTATCCAAGATGACTCCCAAATTGCGAACTTGAGTCACTGGGTAGGGAAAGTAGCCATCTGGTCGGGCCAGTGTGAAGGAGTCCAAAGATCTTGATGTTTCCCTAAGAGTAGAATCTCTGTCTTATCTCCGTTAAGTTTTAATTGGTTTCTTGTCATCCAGTTAAGGATGTTTTGAAGCCCTGATTTAAGGGGAGAAGGGGATGTCGGATCGGCTTCAGATAGGGAGAAGATGATTTGGGAGTCGTCGGCGTAGGTCATAAGGGTGAGTCCAGACTCTTTGGCTAAATCAGCTAGGGGTCTGAGGTAAAGATTGAAGAGTAGGGGACTCAATATGGATCCCTGTGGCACGCCATGAGGGGCATTGAAGGTGTCAGAGCACGCCGATGAGGATGCTATTTGGAAGGTCCTTTCCACTAGGAAGGATTGAAACCAGTTAAGCGCTTTACCACGAACGCCATTTGTGAATAATGCCTTGGTGAGAATTTCGTGGGATATAGTGTCAAAGGCCGCGCTCAGATCTAAAAGCACGAGCGCGACCGTTTGGCTTTTGTCAAGGAGATATCGGATGTGTTCCGTAACTCCGAGAAGAGTGGTTTCTGTCGAGTAACCTCTTCGAAAACCCGATTGAGAGGGGTGCAAGAGCGAGTTTTCTTCTACAAAGGTGGATAGGTCTGCGTGGACGTGACGTTCCAAGCATTTGGAGAAGGCGGGAAGCAGGGATATAGGTCTGTAGTTAGCCAGACATTCCGGGTCAGCCGTGGGCTTTTTTAACAATGGTGTAATCATGGCGTGTTTCCAACAGGAAGGGACTGTGGAGAATTCAAATGTGGTGTTAAGTGTGTCAACGATGACTCCAAGGGAAAAATCATCCAGTAGTTTGATAATTCTAATCAGGATGGGATCTCTGGGAGAGCCGGATTTGATGTTTTTAAGTATAATTTTCAGTGTTTCTACTGAGATGGGAGGCCATACTTCCAGGGTATTTTCGCAGGAGGGGGCCTGCTCCGGGACAGAGGGGGGTGGTGGTACGTTATTGTTGGTGTTAATGTCCCTAATGATTTTCTCAACTTTCTCAGAGAAGAAGCAAGCCAAATTTTGACATTGTTGAGTATCCAGAGGGGGAGTCGAGGCTGTGGTTTGGGCGCCAACTAGTTCCTTGACTAAATTAAACAAAGTTTTCGGTTTGTTAGTTGCTTCCGTAATAGTGATTGAGACGAAAGAGGCGCGTGTTTTTGCACAGGCAGAATGATATAGATTCCTGGCTTCATGATAGGTTTTTTTAGCGTCAGGGGCGTAGTCTTTATGCCATTTGCGCTCCAATGCCTTGCATTTAGACTTTTCAATTTTTAAAAGGTCATTGAACCAAGGGGCAGGGTGGCGGTGTCTATTTCCTTTGGTAGTCGTGGTAGGTAAACAGAGGTCAGCGGCATCATTGAGCCATTTGTGAGTGGCTGCCACCAAGTTTTCCAAATTATGACTGTTCTTCGGAGGGTTATCAAGTAGTGCAGAGTTAAGTTTGGCCAAGTCTAGTAGTTTCCAATTTTTTCTAGACGCGGCTGAGACATCCGGTTGCGTGTTGCAGGTGGAGGGAAGAGTTATGCTGAATTTTATTAGGTGATGGTCTGACCAGCAAGTGGGAGTGGAGTTATGCCATTTTAGCTCGATAATATTGGAGATGATGGGGTCGAGCAGATGGCCCCCTTTATGGGTCGGTCCGGTGTTGAGTAAGGTCAAGTTTAGAGCCTTCAGGTCATCTAACAGATTGGAGCAATAAGGAATGGAGGGGTCGTCCAGGTGTAAGTTTAAATCACCAATGAGTGAAAAATTGGTAGATGCGATGTGGTAAGGAGTGATATAATTAGCTAAATTTGTTGCCATTGTAAAGTTTGGATTAAGGGAAATTTTAAAAAAGCCTGCTTCGCAGTCGGGGATGTCAATTTGTTCTAATGAGCATTTCACGTCTCTGTTGAAAATAATTGCTATTCCCCCACCTAGCTGCTTATTACGGTCAATCCTAGTGATAGCATAATTAGCGGGGAGTGCAGTAGCGACATCCGGACCGGCGCTCTCGTGCAGCCATGTCTCTGTCAGGAAAAGAGCGCTGGGGTTCTTATCCAAAAGGAGGTTGAAGATGTCTAGTTTGTGTTTCGGTAGTGAGCGGCAGTTAGTACTGTAAAGTACGTGCTTTTGTGCCTTAGCCTTGAGGGGCCGTTTACATTTCCTGTGTCTCCCTGCAGCATCGGGATGTGGTTGGTGGATGGTGGTGGTAAGATTGCAATTTTTACAGGAGGTAACTCCTTTTTTGTGGAGATTAAGTGTAGTGCATCTTGTGTTTATAATTGGGCGTAAGGCTCTTAGTTCCATTGGGGATATTACCAGCTTTTTCTGGACGGGGGGAGCATAATCTTCTGCCCCATGACCCGTACTGGCCCGGACGGGCCCAGATGGGCTAGTCTTTGGCGTGTCTTCGGCGTGCTGATGGCGCACCCGCACGATTTAAAAGTTATAAGGAGTAACACCCCCGGCTTTCCGCCTCAAGGGTAGCTGTCAGAGAATGCCGGCTCGTAGCTCAGCACGGCGTTATGAGCATCCGGGAGGGGGCGTGGCTAGCTGGAAGGGGCGTGGCCCAGTGTCTCGTGGGGGCCGATGGCGTCCGAGAACTCGCCTTCCCAACAGCGCTATGTCAGCTGTGTAGGGGAGTGTCCTCTCAGCCGAGAGCCACAGAGCACAGGTAAGCGCCCAGGAACAAATGCAGCAATTTAAAACAGTTTGCAAAATAGCGCGATTTAAAAGTTATAAGGAGTAACACCCCCGGCTTTCCGCCTCAAGGGTAGCTGTCAGAGAAACTTCATAGGATGAGCAGAAGAGTCGGATCTGACCTTGCTGCATAGTGAGCGCTGCACATCCTGGGAGATCGGCGGGACGTTGGCAAGCTTGTGAGTGGGAAGGGAAATCCCTGCGGGGTCAGGGCACTTATCCACTTGAGGAAAGGTATTATAGATGTTTTCCACCTTGTTGACAAAGAAGGTGGCAAGAGCCTCACATTGCTCGTTTGACGTGATAGAGGGCGCTGTAGATGCCCCAGCTGATTTAAAATCTTTGAGTATGGAGAAAATACTCTTGGTGGGGTTACTGTTGCTCCTAATCTCGTCTGCATGGTAGGCTGCTCCCTCTTTCTGGATAGCCCTGTGATACTTCTTAGTGGCCTCCTGATAGCACCCTTTCAGGAAAGGGTCATAGTCTCGTCTCCACACCCGCTCCAACTTCTTACAAGCTTTACGCATGGTAGAGAGCCTGTCATTATACCAAGGACTAGATTTGGTGTTACGACACTTGGACTGTTTACCAGGAATAAGTGTGTCCAGTGGGCGGAGGATCCAGTTCGATATCGCTTTGTCGGCAGCATCCGGATCATCCGGCAGTCTGGGTGTGTTCATAGAGAGGAGGGCTTGGAACTGGTCAAAGTTTAATTTATGCCAGGGGCGTTTGAGAGAGAATTTCTGGGGCACTCTTCGAGGGGGCTCGACCCCCGAGAGTGTCATGGGGATTAGGTAATGATCAGACCAGCACATCGGGATGGGGGTAGTGACTGTGAGAGAGTGGAGGTTATAGAATACTGTATCTAGCAGATGGCCAGCCGAGTGTGTAGGTTCTTGAACCGGTTGAAGCAAATCACAGGCCGCTAGGTTAGCAGAGAAGTTGCCCACTTCTGAGTCATGGGGGTTGTCATGATGCAAGTTCAAATCATCAATGACACTGAAATTGGCAGATCTCATGGCCAGGGAACTAAATGTTTCAATTATCACTGTCCTAAACTCCTTCGAAGGTCCAGGTGGATGATAAATCAGTAGGCCAGACATGGTATAGCTGGCGTTGAAAGAAATCCCGAAGCGTGCGCACTCACAGCCTATCAGGTAAACTTTAGCAAAAGTGCAGGTATAGCAGGATTTGAAAACAACAGCGATACCTCCCCCTCTCGCCTCTCAATTGAGAGTCACAATGCTAAAACCCGGGGGGAGCGCCAAGCCTGGCTCAGCCACCATGTCATCTGACAGCCATGTCTCTGTCAGAAAAAGGACATCGGGAGATTCCTCGTGTAGCAAGTCCTGGACATCAGGATAGTGCTCGGCTAGGGAGTGACAGTTAAGGCTAAACAATTTGATGTTTTGGGTAGGGCATAGATAGGAAGTGGGTGGGGACAGGATAGTTGCCCAGGAATTTAAACCACAGTTCTTACAGCAGAACAGACCCTCAGGCAAGTCACAAGGAGGGTGGCTGCAGGGGCTCACCGTTTGCCTGAAGGCAAGGAGGTTGTCACGAGAGTAGCAGAGCACTTCGGTGATCGGACTGGCAGCATGTCTGGCGACGTCCAGGCACGGACGGGCGCAGACGGGCTTGCCTTAGCCTACGCTTCTGCGATCTGTTCATGCTTAAATGCTAAAGAGCGTGAGCAGTACTGCCCCCACCGCCCCCAGAAGTGAGTCACCTCGGGCTGACAAAGGGAAAGTGACCACCCTCCATGCAAACGGTAACACAAAAGCGGTGGACCGGAGCGGAGAAAAGAAGCACCAACAGGTAAGTTGCGAGGAGGGAGAGAGCAGAGTGTGGCCACAAAAAGGTGGAAAATCTAAAAAGGACACAGAAATACACCAGATCAATAAGATAAAAGTATTTAAAACACTGTCGATAATGCCAATAATACACGTAAAAAGTAACGCGCAGCCTCACCATTCAGTGCTGTGCGTCCGCGGTCTGTTCATGCTTAAATGCTAAAGAGCATGAGCAGTACTGCCCTCACCGCCCCTGTAAGTGCATCACCTCAGGCTGACAAATGGAAAGTGACCGCACTCCACGCAAACGGTAAAGCAACCGCGGCGGAGCGGAGAAAAGAAGCACCAACAGGTAAGGTACGAGGAGGGAGAGAGCAGAGTGTGGACACAAAAAGGTGGAAAATCTAAAAAGGACACACAAATACACCAAATCAGTAAAATTAAAGTGATTAAAACACTGCCGAAAATGCCGATAATGCACGTAAAAAGTAACACGCATCCTCACCATTCAGTGTCTGCCTTCTTCCCGAACTCTAGAGGAAAACGTGGACCTACATCTACCAGATGCTGATGTAACTTCTTACTCAAACAATGCTCTTTCATGATTAAATTATAAAGCCCTTCGTAGTCGTTCACATTGCTACCTGTTAACCACCCACCCAGTGGTTTTTCTGAAAAGTCTACAAGTTCTACCCAGGACTGACTCTAGGTTTTCCGAGTCTTCCTGAATCTTATTCTATACTCTTCAGTAGTGAATCCAAAGCCCTCAAACAGGTTACCATTCATGAGGTCATAAGACTCAGCATCTTTTTCAGGTAACGTCAGGAGTTTATCCCTGCATTTCCCTGAGAATAATTCCCACAAGAGAGGAGCCCAATTTGGTCTAGCTACTTTCCTTCCTATACAGGCTCTCTCAAATGCAGTAAACTGTTTGGTGATGTCATCATCTTCTGAATAGTGAGAGACAATCACTTTGGGGACTTTTGACTCATAGGAACTGCTATTCTCCCTAATTAGTTATATGCTGCCACCAAAGATAGGTCCTAGGCCAGTCTCTTTTCTTTGCTTTTCTACTTCCAGGAGCTAAGCCTCTAATCTCAGTCTCCTGGACAATCTTTCCAGTAGGAGGTCCTCATCTGAGAGGGTCTCAGCTGTGTTTGAGTGGACTGACTCATGTCTGTTCTCAACATCATCTTAATTGGCATTATCTTCATCCTCTTACTGTGCTACCAGTTCTGGGTTATCTTTCTCAAACTGAGCCATCAGTTGTCTGAGAAATTCCTTTTTGGCACTTTCGCCTGGTTTGATTCCATAGCTCTTACTGAGGCCTCTTAGGTGAGCATGGCTCAGATCCATGTAGGGGGTCAGGTCAAGCACCTGAACCTGGCTATTGGAATCAGGCATTATTTGACTAAAGTTGGGACCTTTTTCGGAAGTCAAAGAAAAATAACAATCACTGAATACTTTATCCTAACTAAAGCACAGACTTTTACATTTCTAACCACTTGGTTTTAGGGACATAACGAAGGCCCTAGCAGTTAATTCTAGAAATGTAGAAAAAAATAGACCAATCCAAAATTACACTGTCTAGAGACAATTTTGGGAGTTTTTCAAGGGATCACTTATTGTCAAAGTGGTCCAGCAAATGCAAAGTCGTGTACCCCACGGCTGATCAGCCAATGTAGGAAAGCGCCTCTCTGTATAGTGTACTAAAATGAAGTAAACTATGTAGAGAGTGCGAGAGAAGAAGTAGCAAAAGTAGATAATACTAATTCTCTTTTTGTGGTATTGTGGGTGAGCAGTTAGGATTATTAGAGGATATTGTTAAGCATTTCTTGTACTCACAGATACAATAAATGAAACACACACTCAAGAATACATTTGAGACCAATTTGTAAAAATAACATACATTTTAAAGACCATAAACACAATATAAGTACGATTTTTCAAAGTTCGGAGTAAATGACTTTGTTGCACAATTACGCACCATAGGAAACAATTGGGAAAAAGCAATATACAAAGCCTTGACATTCAGGCAATGCTTTCACAAAGATCACCTTCACGTTATGGGTCAATGTCAGGACAGGTCCAGCAGAAGAAGTTCAGGAGAGTCCCGGAGAAGCCAGGAGCAGACGTGCTGAAGTCTTGGAAGCTGGTGCGCAAAGATAAACGGGCCACTTGAAAAAGCACTGCACAGAGGGACTTACAAGTAACATTGGTGAATTTCGTTACAGGGAGGGGGTTGCAAGGGCCTGGAGACTACAAGAGCAGGGCTGGTTGGTCCGTGCTGGGGCAGGTGGGGCTGGGAGCAGAACTAACAGGTCAGCCAGTGTCATGCATCTTCAGGTCTTTGCAGTTAGGAGCAGGCAAGTGGGAGAGGTGGTCTTGGGACAACTATGCCACTCAGGAAGTGGGTCTCAGGTGTCTCGACGTCCCTTGATGGGCGCTTGCTTCTGGTGTTTCAGGAGTTCGGTGTGCAGTCTTCTTCATGGTTTTTACCGTTGGAGTTCCGGTACCAGTAGTATTTGTGTGCCACAGCTCTGGTAGGTCCTGGTTCCTCCAGACTTGGTGGGGAGGCAGATCTGACCCTCTAGAGCTGGTGTACCTCTTCTTGCTTTGGTGCAACATTGAGGTCTTTGGGGAGCAGCAAGTCAACAAACCAGATAACACAGGATCAGTGCCTGCGGTGTACAAGGGAGTGATACCATCACTCCAAGGGAGCTTCATGGCAATTTCTTGAAGGTGGGAAGTACTCAGGGGTTATTGGAGTCCTTTCAGGTTTTAGGACAACACAGGAGCAGCGATTGTCGAGTCCTAGGAGCAGCAGGCAGGGTTTGGTGCCTTTTTTTCTTCTGCAGCAAGGCTTCAGTTCCCGAGCAGCGGGTCTTTTTGTCCTAGTCTTCTGTTGTCCATTGAATCTGATGTTCCGGTCTCAGGGTGCCAACTTATTACTGAATTTAAGGGCGTTACAAGGGGAGACAGGTAATAGCCAATGGGCTACTTACCTTTAGGGTATCTACACACTCTAGTGACCACTTCCTATGGGAAGAGGCAGTACCCTAGACCTGATTGGAGTTTTCTCCACCATTCCAAGATGGTGGAATTTCAGGGGAGGGGTTCACATCACCTGCCCTGCCCTAGGTGTGGTGTAGGTTAAATGTGGACCCTCCTCCTCATCTAACAAATTTTCCCATCTTTCCTCCAACCAAAAGTGGAGCAGTAAAGGGGACTAGACCTCCCCCACTATCTGGACATTGCCTTTAAACTTTCCTGACCAAAAAGGCAATCCTGTCCTGGAGGAGGTGTGAAGCTCCTATGCCCAGGGCAGGCTTTGTCTCTGCTCTCTTAGAAAGTTGCCTCTCACTACATGAGGTCAGAAACATATCTGGAGTGGCAGGCTGGCGAAAACAAGTCAGGAGCCACACCAGTGTTTGGTAGGTTTTCAGGGGGTCCTTTAAAATGGTCTTCCTTATGAATGTGTTAATAAATTCATCACTGGCATCAGTGAGGATTTATTAAGACAAGATGTTTGGTAGCAAACATCTTAACAGTCAGTGAAACCAGCATGGAGCTAGGAAACTTGTGTTGGCAAGTATCCAGCCCATGTATGCTTTATGGCTTCTGTGTGTGCTTACAACATCCCAAAATGGACTGGACTGGATGCGACCTGACTGAAACCAGCGCCAGGAACCCTGGTCCCCCGACCCACCACCGTTATGACCCCAGCACTCTCCACGCACTCAACCCCGGATGCAAAAACCATCAGCTCTTGAGGCCTAGCAACACCCATGACCCTATCTCCTGCTGACACTGCCGCTGCACCTTCAACCATCTCCAGACCCAGGCAGGTACCCTCAACCCGCCAGATGCCACCGCACTGGGCTGCATCCTTCTCGATGTATGCTCCCTACACAGACACACTGTACAAATCTGGGACCTCCTCAACAATCAGAGGCCCGACGTTGCCTTCCTCTCAGAGACCTGTACCAATGCCAGCTCCGCACCCGACATCGCTACCGCCATCCCAGATGGATACAAGATCCTGAGAAAAGACCAACCAAACCGCCCAAGAGGAGGCTGTGCCATCATCCACAAACGCTCCCTTTGACTGACAACCCCCAACTCGGGTGATGCCTCACCTCCATGGAACACATCCACTTCTAGATCCAGCCCAGCCCACAAAAGATGCTATGCGGGACACTCACCTACAGACCTCCTGGACCTCACACCCCCTTTACCAACGTCACCGACCACATCGCACCCCACGCCTTTGCCTCTACAGACTACATACTACTCGGCGAACTGAACTTCTACCTGGACAACAACAGCTATTCCAACACCAACGTCCTCCTGGAGAACCTCACCAACATAGGACTGAAGCAACTTGTCTCCACCCCTACGCACACAGCAGGACACACACTCAACTCCATCTTCACCAGAGGAAACAACATTGACTTCAGCCACACCACAGAACTTCCCTGGACAGACCACCACTGCATCTATTTCTCCTTTATGAAACCCACCGCACACAAGTACACATGCTGCCTTCCACACAGAAACTGGAACAAAGTCTCGGAAGAACACCTCACCTCTGCCCTCACCTGCACTTCCTCCAACTACGTAAGACACCAACACAGTGGCAAGCAACCTCCACCAATAGATTAGCACCAGCACTCTTGCCCCCCTCCAGAACACCATGAGACAACACAACAAAAAAGCCAATTGGTTCACCATGGATCTCCGAAACTGCAATCGCTCCTGCCGATGACTGGAGAAGACACTGGAGAAACAGCAAAACCCCAAAAGCACACTACGCCTACAAAACAGCCATCACGTGCACACCACTAACTCATCAAATCAACAAAGAAAAAGCTCATCCAAGGCAGAATCCTCTCCAACGATCACAACTCCAAGGAACTCTTCACCATCATACAGGAATTCGCCAAACCCAACAGCAAAACAACCTCCATCCCTTCCTCCCAAGACCTCTGCGACAAACTCAGCTCCTTCTTCCACCTCAAGATCAAGACTCTCTACGACAACTTTGACGACCAAGACCATGGCACCACCTCAACTCCCACCCCCAACATTGTCATCCAACAAACCCTTCTCACTTAGACCCCTCTCACTACAGAAGACACCTTAAAGACAATGAAGAGCATCCACTGTGGAGTCCCTTCTGATGCCTGCCCGCTGCACATCTTCCACGGGGCCGCCATTGCACCAGAGCTACACCAAACTATCAACTGCTCCCTCCAGCCCGCCACATTCCCTGACAGCTGGAAGTTAGCCAAAGTCAACTCCCTCCTAAAGAAGCCCTCCGCAGACCCGACGGACCTCAAGAACTTCAGGCCCATATCACTGCTTCCTTTTGTCACCAAAGACACACTTCACAGGAACCAACAGCACCCTAGACACCTTCAATCCGGATTCCGCTGCAACCACAGCACTGAGACCGCCCTCCTGGCCGCCACCAATGACATCTGAACTCCTCGACCAAGGCCACACAGCAGCCCTCATCCTCCTGGACCTAGCCTTCGACACTGTCTCCCACTGCACACTATCCACCAGACTTCTCAACGACGGCATCCAAGGAAAAGCCGTAAACTGGATACGGTCCTGCCTCTCAGGCAGAACACAGAGAATAAGACTCCTGCCCTTCCTCTCAGAACCAACAGAGATCAGATGCAGAGTACCCCAAGGATCCTCCCTCAGCCCCACACTCTTCAACGTCAACATGGCCCCCCTCGCTACCATCATCAGAAACCATGGGCTCAACATCTATCATCTCCTACACCAATGACACCCAGCTCATCCTCTCCCTCACCCAGGAACCCATCACCAGGGGCAACTTCCAAGAAGGGATGAAAGCCATCATGACCTGGATGAGCAACAACTGCCTGAAGCTCAACTCGGAGAAAACAGAAATCCTCATCTTCGGATCCACCCCATCCACATGGGACAACACTTGGTGGCACCTGCCCTCGGAAACCCACCCACCCGAAAGGACCATGCACGCAACCTTTGCATCATACTTGCCTCCTCACTCACCATGAATCACCAGATTGACGCCGTATCCTCCGCATGCTTCAACACCCTCTGCATACTTTGTAAGCCGTTCAAATGGATCCCCCCGACTCCAGAAAAACCATCACCCACTCACTCATCACCAGCAGACTGGACTACAGCAATGCTCTCTACACCGGAATCAACAAAAAACTCCTCCACAAATTCCAGACAGTCCAGAACGCCGCAGCCAGACTCTTCCACGACATCCCACGACACAACCAGATTACCCAACAAATCCGCGATCGCCACTGGCTCCCCGTCGCGAGAAGAATAACCTTCAAGCTGCTCACACATGCCTACAAAGACCTCCACAACACTGGAGCCCAATACCTCAACGACAGAATCTCCTTCCACTCCCCAAGAGAAACCTTCGCTCAGCCGACCTTGCCCTAGCAAACATCCCTCGTTTCTACAGGACCAGAGCAGGTGGAAGATCCTTCTCCTATCTCGCAGCCAAGAACTGAAACAAACATCTCCTTCACCTCCGACGAAGCCAGACACTACACCAATTTAGAAAGGACTCAAGACCTGGCTCTTCAAGTGACCCCAACAGAGCTGCTCACCCCCCCCCCCCCACCCTGAGGGCCTTGAGAACCTCTCGGATGAGGAGTGCGCTCTACAAAACCATGATTGATTGATTGATATCTGCTCATGCTGATATACACACATGGGATATAGTGCTCCCTGCCTTAGGGCTAAAGGACTGCAGTAGGGGTGACTTGCCTATATCCCATGCAGTGGATGGGAGGCATGGCACACAGGGCTGTGTACCATGTCGACTCTTCAGATTTCTCTGCATGAAGACATGTAGCTTTCAATGGCTAGGTGCATAGCCTTGGTGAGGGGTCCCTGGGGTGGCAGAACCAGTGCTGCAGCTCCAAAGGACCCTCCTGAGTACCCATGCGCTGTGAACCTGGAGTACCATTTATTAGGGACTTACAGGGGTTACTAAAGTTGTGCCAATTGTATGTTGTGGGAAAAGAGATCTGGCACTGAGGACCTGGTTAGCAGGGGCTCAGTGCACTTACAGTTCAAAATTAAATTAGACATCAGCCAAAAAGTGTGGGCTAACCATGTCAGAACAGGCATTTTCCTACAGCTTGTCTCTCTTAATATCAGCATGATAGCTTGCCTCTGCAAGTCAACCAGCCTGCCACTTATCCACACCAGCCTTCACTAGGCTATACCAGACTATGAGTCTATTGGTGGGAGCAGCAAGGCACATATGACCCTAGGTGTTGACACCCTGCAGTCAGAGGCCTGCAGCCACAGAAGTGGCCAGGCTAGGGTCAGGTGGGGCTTGTGGCCCCAGTGAGCTCTTTCCCTCCTGTGCCTCCTCCCTCACAAACAGTCTTGTTGAGGCGCGTTATGGCACAAACATATTTCTTGTGCCTAGACCAAGAACGAAATCAAGAAGCGTCTGTACTACAGGCTGTGCAGTTGGTGAGACAATGAGGTCTGGTAGGACGAAGAGAGCATTACCAAAAGCCCCAAAGTGCAGTAAGACTAAGGCCGCCTTCTCAGCGAACCCAGACATGTCAGGTGAGCCCCGATCACCTGGCCTTCAGCTCAGGTCTTTGGCTTTGGCCCCAAATCCTGTTTTCAATCCTGTTGCAGCCAGCCCCATGAACAGATCAGGTCAAATGAGCTCACGCACCACTACTCTCCTTGACGTTTTTATCACGAAACTCCTGAGTGCTGACTCCACTCATGCATCAGAAGACGGGGACCTTTCCACTCACATACTCCCATTGTTGGTTGAGGCCGTGCCACAAGGTCCGTTGTTTCTGCCACTGTCCATGTAGTTCCGCCATCACTGTGCGAGAGGGCAATGCAGCAAAATTGTTGAAGGCCTGTTCCAAGAACCCGCCCACTTTACTTGCTTTACCTGACTGAAGCATCATACAGTGTCTAACACCTGCCCCTCCAATGGTCCATTCAATTGGTGGACCCACCACAAGAAAGTTACAACAGGTATTGACTAAGGTCACTAGCTTTGACCTGGCTTATACCACCCCAGGCATCTCCTCTTCTGAGGCACCCCTTACACCCAGACTTGTAGGCACATCACAACCATCTCACTTGGAAGTACATTTGCTCAGGCTTTGAATGCACTCAAGCATGCACCCATGCACACACAGCAGTGCAATACTGTCTGGACCCAATCCGGTAACCAAGCCCAAAAATCCCCTTCAGTCCACCACCCACCCAGCAGATTTGGGCTTCAGTGGAGAGCATCGCCTTACTTTCCCCAGTGGCATCTTTAAGCCTGACATCACAAACCACCTTAAACCTAGCACTTCTGGTTGCTGTGCCCAAACAGTAAGTGGCAGGGAAGATCTACGTGGTGAGAGAGGAGGGGTAGGTTGATCACAAAATGCACTCCTGATCACCGTTGCTTATACGCCAGGGAGCGCCTTCCATGCCACCTACTGTTGGAGTACAGCAACCTCCCCTTATATGGTATGTTTTTATTCCTGAAGGTATACTATATAATCACTTTGGGTACGATTAATATATTTTGCATCCTCTGGCGACCCAAATTATGAGTAGATTAGTATCCCGATCCTGATGAATTGCCATCATCAGTTTTGACAATAAATACGCAAGAAACATGTTGACCTTCTCATCCTTTTTGAAAGACCGCATCCAGTCGGTCTCTCTTGCTGATTTTATCTCACCACCCTTTTTATTGCCCTGTGGAGTCACCCAAGACTCATCTTTAAGCCCCTCTTTGTTCAACCTTTATGTGACCTCACTTGCAGACCTGATCAAAACATTCGGTTTCTCTCTGGTCTCTTATGTGGATGATACACAAATTGTTGTATCCATCATGGACAATCCTGTGGACACGGCAGTTCAGTTCCAGGATTGTAAGCTCCAAAATCGGCAATTGGATGAAAAGTAATTGTTTGAAACTGAACTCCTCAAAGACTGAGGTCATGCTATTCGGTAACAATCCTTCCTTCTGGTCCAACAACTGGTGGCCGCAGGAAATGGGGTCTCTGCCTACTCCCAGTAACAAAGCAAAAAACCTTGGGATAATTATTGACACCAATCTATCCTTTGAAGGGCAGATACTCCACATCACCTCATCATGATTTTTAATCCTAAAAACTATAAGGAAAGTCTTGCCATATATGCCAACTAGTCTACAAAAGAGGGTAGTCACAACTCTCATTTCCTCCAAAGTAGACTATGGCAATGCTCTCTTTATCAACATCCAAAAGTGTTTTCTTCAAAAGCTCCAAACACTGCAGAATGCTGCAGCATGGCTTCTAATGGGCATTTCAAAACACAAATCAGCTTCCCAGGCACTGGTATACTTGCGCTTGCTCCCTATCGACAAACGTATTCAATTTAAGGCACTTTGTATCGTCTTTAGAGCCCAACAAGCAGTTGGCCCTGATTACCTGATTCAGCGTTTCCTATGCTAAATTCGTTCCCGTCCTCTACGGTCATCCACAAGCAGCAATCTTATAATCCCCAGATTTAAAAAAAAAAAGCCAATTGGGGTGGGAGAGGCTTCCTCATTTGCACTTCCAGGCATTGGAACTCTCTCCCAACAGAACTTAAAACTAAGACAAATCTGTTGGACTTTATGAAACATCTAAAAACCTGGCTCTTCCGCAAATAAACCTATCTTTTTCAGTTCCTCTTAGCCTTTTTTGTCCGCCTAGAAACTAGATACCCCCAGTGATTGTTGCGCTTCACACATTTTCATTTCATTTCATGAAAACCTGCTGCTATTTTGGGATATTGTTTTCGCACTCCATCTTAGTCAAACCGTGTTTTTAGAGTTGCTGCTTGCTCTAAAATGTTTGTGAACTCTATCCATGTTTTTGTTTAAGAATTAATACCATGCTCTTTTTTTCCTCCTTCTGGTTACTAAACACGGTTGCTCATCTTTTATTGCATGCTGCACCTTGCTCCTGTTAAGTCCAGTAGCAACTATTTGGACCACGGTTCTGACAACCGCCACAAATTGTAGAGCAATTTTGGCCTGTACCCCTAGCTCATTCCAGTGTCTATTGCACAATTGGTATTCTGTTAATTGTAAAAATTGTTTTTAAGTTCCCCTGATTCAGAACTATTAATATTGTTTGTCATTGATAATTTTAATTGTTTTAATTAACCACACAATACATTTTCCCTTAACATAATTCCAATGTTACTGTAGCCAAAAGGTACCTACAACAGTCCTCCAGGTCAGTCCTGAAGTAAGTCCAGCATCACATATGGCCAAACACTGGTACTGCAACACCCTCCGATTGAAAATAACTGAGGCAGGGACTTGAAATAGAACCCCATAAGAAATAATGGCAATCAGCATTTTTAATTTTTCTGATAAATTTTGCGCCATTTGACGAATTGTCACAAAACTTTCCCCAAAAAGTTAATTTGCTTAGCTATTTGCTGGAAGGATTTGGAAAGCTCCATCAAGCAAGAGCTGAAAAAGGGGGCCCCAAAACACTTTTTACCCCATTAAATTTCCATAGAGAAAACTGAACAGCATTACAGAGAAACAGGCTGTACAGAATTGAGTACAATTTGGCAGAGAGCAAGGAATGTATTCAGAAAGTGTGCTTTTTGGCTTTTTGTGAATTGATGACAGTCTGTTTAGCCATTTCAGAGGAATTAAGGTTTAAAAAATAATGATATCCATTACCTCTGATTTCCATCCAAAAAGATTTTTGATTGGCAGGTCCTGCAGGGAGTCCCATGGGACAAAGTGGTGTGATTGGCTTGCCTCAACTTGAAGTTTTGCAGATACCATTTTGTGATTCGTGAAATCGGTTCCAGAGTCCTGAAAAACAATAAAAAAGGCATGCAGAGAGACCGGGTAGGAATACCACTACCCCCTGACCCTTGCGAGAGGTGTAAGAAAGGTTATTCCTCCCCCCTCCCCCCCCCATCCCCCCTCCCCCAGGCAAAAGGCAAAAAAAACAAAAAACGTTTTGGGTTTTTCACTAGCCAGCGAAACACTCCTTGTGGTCCCAAGAAGGACGTGCATGAAAAGGTGTTGGCTGCCACTGGAGATTTAGCTGCAGATTTATTGTGTTGGACTTGGCCCATGTTGGTAGGTTCATGCCTAAACTTTTTGCCTTTTCTCTGACATGGTGTTGGTGTTTTTAGGCCTCTGGGCACTTTAGCACTGTGGTCCAGTGTAAAGTGTGTGCGCTCTCTGTGTACATTTGGTAAGGTTGGCCTGCCCTCCCATAGGAATGCACTGGGGGATTCCCTGATAAAGTGTGTCAGTGATAATTCCTGCGATGGCAGGAGCAGCATGGTTGAGTTTAGTATGTATGAAAGTGTAAGAATAAATGCTGTGCAATGGTGTGTGCAGATTTATGATGAGTAGTTGAGAAATACCACTTTTAGAAGTTGGCATTTCTGTGTGCTATGTGTCTGCCTGTCTGATGTGAATTGCATGTCTGGCTTTTGAGTGACAGGGGCTGGGAGATGTGTGGCTCCAGGAGGGGCAGGGTGAGTCAGTGCTAAGATGAATGGGACATTTGCATTGGGAGTAGTGGGAGGAGTAATCCCCTGACCCTGAATAGGACTGTGCCCAGCCTGGACAATGCTGGCTCCGCCCCCTGTGGTGTGTCTGATCACCTAGCCCCCACCTGACAAAGGGGAAGAGGAGCTTGGTAAACAAAGTGCTCGTATTCCCCCCTGAACCAGTTGCATCTGGTTCCCCTATGCCCTGTACTGCAGAGACTGTGTGGTATAAGTATAGGGGCTGTGACCCCATGATGGTTGTTCTGTTCTGTTGGTGCTGCCCCTTGGACCTGGAAGAACTTTCTGCTTGGACCCTTGTACTTTGCTTTTGATATTCCAGGACCTTCAGGACTTTGGCTGCATCTGGCGCCCTGTGAGCACTTTATTTTAATTTCCCCGGGAAGGGGAGAGCATGGGCTTCGCAGCGCAGAGCTGCAGACCTTTGAGAGGGAATCCCCATCGTAGGGATTCCCCTGTGATGCCGGTATAATTGCGGGTGCCCACCCCGCTTCATGTTTGTTTTCAGCGGGAGCCCACCCAGCATTGTGCCTGCCTAGCAGGAGCCTACCCTGCTTTATGATTATATAAAATCGCGGGTGCCCACCCCGCATTATGTTGACTTTGCGGGTGCCCATCCCACATATGTGCTTTGTTTGATAGCGGATGCCCGCCCCGCGTATCACTGCCGCAACCCGGGGAAAGCAGGACGGCTGGCCCGGAAGCCAGGCAAACTGCTTGACTGGAGGCGGGGCCGGCCGCGTAGAGCCTGGAAGCCGCATGTGGAGGCGGGAGTTGTGTTGGGAGCCCGGCGCCAGAGGGAGAAGGTGTAGGCAGACAGGAGCCCACCCCGCCTGCGTGGATGATGGTGGATTCGAGGCAGGGCTCTCGTGAGCAGAGACAGCCCCGCATGCTGCCGCAGCCGCCACCGAGTCCCTGATGCAGACCGACGCAGCGCCTGCAAACCCGGTGAGTGGGGAAGCCGCCTGATTGTTGTCGGTGCCTATGAGGCACATTGCCGGTGCTTGGGGTCTTCTGAGCGGACCCGCCAGCGAGCGGGCCACTCCAACGCGAGCCACAGTGTTCCTAGGGCCCCCGTAGAGGTCTAGAGGGCCCAGGGGTGGCCGTGCCTCCCCACATGGCTATTTTTGTACAGCTGCCCTGCTTGCTAGAAGGCAGCTGCATGAAGGGGGCACTTTCATTATCTAAGAGTCCCGGAGTGGGGCTCAGATGGCACGTGTCGTGCCAGTGTCATGTTAGCACTGATGGGGGCAATTTGATCTAGAGAGGCCCAGTGGGGCTGAAGATGCACAGACGTGCCAGGGCCCCTTTACTTTGTTTGTTCACAGCTGCGCCGCACCAGCGCAGGCAGCTGAAAAGTTTTGGGCTACATTTGTTGAGAGAGTTCAGATGATGGGTGTGCAAAGTAGGGTGTGGGGAGAGACTGGCTTTCCTTTCAGACTTTTCTCTCACATGACAGGTGTGCATAGTAGGATGTGCAGAAAGAATACCCTCTCCTTTATGACCTCTCTCTCTCAGATGACGGGTGTGCGTAGTAGAGTGTGTGGAGACACTAGCCTCTCTGGTGAGACCTCCCTCTGTAATGATGAGTGTACATAGTAGGATGCGTGAAAGGACTGGCTTCTCCTT